>NC_133153.1:10083055-11467430 GCF_048418815.1 Hemitrygon akajei | reverse complement strand
TGTGTTCAGGAAGGTTTCTTGACACAATATGTTGTTACGAATGAGGAGCAACTCTGATGGGCAGAAGGGTACAGAATCGCCAATGCCCGACCCCCCCCCCCCTTTTTGAGAATCGCAAACTCGCTATTATTTCGGGTCCCCAGGAAATGAGAGAGATACACAGCATGTCAGTAATGAGAGAGAGACGCAGGATAACAGAAAAGGCAGTTGTTATTGACAACGCAGGAATACACAAAAGTGGAATGTCTCCTTCTAACAAAAGCGGAACGGAACCACTGATTACTGCTATTGTCTCTTGGAGAAGGAATTGTGTATTGAGTACTGTACTATTCATTGAAACCCCTCAGGGGGCAGCCAGAGTGGTCTGGTTGGGGGATTGCATCATCCCAACCTGATTGACATCTGAGACCCCGTGGGTGGGGATAAAAGGAGGGTCTGGGGAACACCCCTCAGATGCACCAGGAGAGACACTACGAGACCGGTGGGGGCTTGTGTGTGTGTCCACCCTTGCCTGGGTGACGAGTCCTCCACGGAACGGTCTAGCTAAAGGACGGAGATGGGTCAAGATCGTAAAAGGAAGGTCGGCAAGTTTTTCTCTCTCTCTCTCTCTCTCCAAAAATTGCAACACTGTGATCAACAACAACTGCAGCCTGTATGAACTGAACTGAACTTTATATTTCCATCGGGCAATTCATTATCCCCTAGACAACGATAGAGCTTATTTCTTATTGATGATTAGTATACCCGCACTTTTAGGTTTAGTATTGATGACGTATATTATCTGTATATTTGCATTGATATTATTTTTGTGTATTTTTACTAATAAATACTGTTAAAAATAGTATCATCAGACATCAACGGATACTCCTATCTTTGCTGGTAAGACACCCAGTTACGGGGTTCGTAACAATGTAGATAAGCCTATAAGAGGAGAGACTGTACTTGATTTGGTATTGGGAAATGAACCTGGTCAGGTGTCAGATCTCTCAGTGGGAGAGCATTTTGGAGATAGTGATCATAATTCTGTCTCCTTTACAATAGCATTGAAGAGAGATAGGAACAGACAAGTTAGAAAAGCGTTTAATCGGAGAAAGGGGAATTATGAGGCTATCAGGCAGGAACTTGGAAGCATAAATTGGCAACAGATGTTCTCAGGGAAAGATATGGAAGAAATGTGGCAAATGTTCAGGGGAGTTTTGTGTGAAGTTCTGCGTAGTTACGTTCCAATGAGACAGGGAAGTTATGGTAGGGTACAGGAACCATGGTGTACAAAGGCTGTTGTAAATCTAGTCAAGAAGAAAAGAAAAACTTACAAAAGGTTCAGAGAGCTAGGTAATGTTAGAGATCTAGAAGATTATAAGGCTAACAGGAAGGATCTTAAGAAGGAAATTAGGAGAGCTAGAAGGGGCCATGAGAAGGCCTTGGTGTGCAGGATTAAGGAAAACCCCAAGGCATTCTACAAGTATGTGAAGAGCAAGAGGATAAGACGTGAAAGAATAGGACCTATCAAGTGTGACCCTGGGAAAGTGTGTATGGAACTGGAGAAAATAGCAGAGGTATTTAATAAAAATTTTACTTCATAATTCACTATGGAAAAGGATCTTGGTGATTGTAGTGATGACTTGCAGCAGACTGAAAAGCTTGAGCATGTAGATATTAAGAAAGAGGATGTGCTGGAGCTTTTGGAAAGCATCAAGTTGGGTAAGTCACCGGGACCAGATGAGATGTACCCCAGGCTACTGTGGGAGGTGAGGGAGGAGATTGCTGAGCCTCGGGCAATGATCTTTGCATAATCAATGGGGACGGGAGAGGTTCTGGAGGTTTGGACGGTTGCAGATGTTGTTCCCTTATTCAAGAAAGGGAGCAGAGATAGCCCAGGAAATTATAGGCCAGTGAGTCTTACTTCAGTGGTTAGTAAGTTGATGGAGAAGATCCTGAGAGCCAGGGTTTATGAACATTTGGAGAGGTATAAAATGATTAGAAATTGTCTGTAAGTAGGGGCCGTGCACAATCCTGATTTGATTGAGACGGATGTGTGAAGCACGGAGGAACATCTGGCGAAACTTCTGACATGCCTGTGCTGCTGACGCTGCTACTGAGCGATCGGAGAGATCTCCAGAGAGGAAGGCCCCGAATCCTCGGCTTTGCCTGTTGCTTGGTGGCCGGAGCCGGGGTTGAAGCACTCGGCAGAGATGGTGCTCGGTGCTCGGTGTCGGAGGGCTGGTCGGAGGCACGAAGTTGTCGGAAGTTTTCGGACGGACTCACAGTTGGCTGTGCTCGGGTGCTTCCAGAGGCTGCATCGGGAAGTTTTGCCACGTTGGAGGTTTCTTCCTTCTGCCATCTGCGTGAGATGATGGGCTATCTGGGACTTTGAGACTTTTTTTTTACCGTGCCCATGGTCTGCTCTTATCAAATTATGGTATTGCTTTGCACTGTTGTAACTGTATGTTATAATTATGTGGTTTTTTGGTCAGTTAGTCTTGGTCTGTCTTGTGTTATGTGATATCATACTGGAGGAACATTGAATTTCCCCTTGGGGATGAATAAAGTATCTATCTATCTATCTATCTATCTATCATGTCTTCGTCAAGGGCAGGTCATGCCTTACGAGCTTGATTGAATTTTTTGAGGATGTGACTAAACACATTGATGAAGGAAGAGAAGTAGATGTAGTGCATATGGATTTCAGCAAGGCATTTGATAAGGTACCTCATGCAAGGCTTATTGAGAAAGTAAGGAGGCATGGGATCCAAGGGGACATTGCTTTATGGATCCAGAACTGGCTTGCCCACAGAAGGCAAAGAGTGGTTGCAGACAGGTCATATTCTACATGGAGGTTGGTGACCAGTGATGTGCTTCAGGGATCTGTTCTGGGACCCCTACTCCTCATGATTTTTATAAATGACCTGGATGAGAAAGTGGAGGGATGGGTTAGTAGGTTTGCTGATGACACAAAGGTTGAGGGTGTTGTGGATAGTGTGGAGGGCTGTCAGAGGTTACAGCGGGACATTGGTAGGATGCAAAACTGGGCTGAGAAGTGTCAGATGGAGTTCAACCCAGATAAGTGTGAAGTGGTTCATTTTGGTAGGTCAAATATGATGGTAGAATGTAGTATTAATGTTAAGACTCTTGGCAGTGTGGAGTATCAGAGGGATCTTGGGGTTCAAGTTTCTTAGGACGCTCAAAGCAGCTGCACAGGTTGACGGTGGTTAAAGGCATACGGTGTATTGGCCTTCATCAATCGTGGAATTGAATTTAGGAGCCGAGAGTAACGTTGCAGCTATATAGGACCCTGGTCAGACCCCACTTGGGGTACTGTGCTCAGTTCTGTTCGCCTCACTACAAGAAGAATGTGGAAACCATAGAAAGGGTGCAGAGGAGATTTACAAGAATGTTGCCTGGATTGGGGAGCATGCCTTATGAAAACAGGTTGAGTGAGCTCAGCCTTTTCTCCTTGGAGCAACGGGGGATGAGAGGTGACCTGATAGAGGTGTATAAGATGATGAGAGACATTGATCGTGTGGATAGTCAGAGGCTTTTCCCCAGGGCTGAAATGGCTGCTACAAGAAGACACAGGTTTAAGGTGCTGGGAAGTAGGTACAGAGGAGATGTCGGGGTAAGTTTTTTACGCAGAGAGTGGTGAGTATGTGGAATGGGCTGCCGGCAACGGTGCTGGAGGCGGATATGATAGGGTCTTTTAAGAGACTTTTGGATAGGTACATGGAGCTAACAAAAATAGATGGCTATGGGTAAGCCAAGTAATTTCTAAGGTAGGGACATGTTCGGCACCGCTTTGTGGGCTGAAGGGCCTGTATTGTGCTGTAGGTTCTCTATGTTTCTACACGCTCAGTGGGCTGAAAGATGTTGTAATCTGGAGCAACACCCAAAATGGCAACAAGAAGGCTAAAGGTGATTGAATGTGAGAGGACAGGAAGGTGGAGTATGCAATCACAGGGAGGGCAAATGGGAATAGCGGAGGAGGGGAAGCAGTGTGAGGACTATGTGAGTGATGGACAGATTGAACTGGTGCATGAGGGGAAGGAAAGTGCGTGACGGAAGCTGGGGTGAATGTAAGAAGAACTGGGTAAATGAGGAAAGAGAAAAAGAAAAAGGGGGAGCAGCTTACCAGAAGTTCGAGAATTCAATGTTCATGCCATTAGATTATAACAAGTGGGCCAATTATTCTGATTCTATGCCGTATCTCACTCTGGTCAAGCAAATGCAGCCTGCAGTTGAGGACCTTTCCAACACCATGTTCAAATCTACTCCTTTTAAAAATGTTAAAATGTTAATCATCTGCAAAACATTAGTCAAAAGTAATTTGAGAAGCCAGGATTCCCCTCATGAACGAATAATGTGAAATATAATGGGTGAATATTTGTGAAAGCTGCTGAATAATTTGGAAGTAAAGTTCCAAACAAATATTCCTTGTACCATTGGACATGTGGAATTTATGTTTTCCAAATAGTTACTAGGAGTACTTTGCATCAGATTGTTTTTAATTAACCATTTAAGCTACCTACATACAGTAATTTATTTTATTTATTTAGAGAAACAGCATGGAACAAACCTTTTTGGCCCAACAAGCCATGTCACCCAGCAACCTGCCTATTCAGAATCAAAATCAGGTTTATTATCACCGGCACTGTGACGTAAAATTTGTTAACTTAGCAGCAGCAGTTCAATGCAATACATAATATAGAAAAAATAATGATAAATGATATACAAAATAATAATAAATAAGTAAATCAATTACAGTATACATATATTGAATAGATTTTAAAAAGTGCAAAAAACAGAAATACTGTTTATTAAAAATATACAGTAGTATCCAAGGGTTCAATGTCCATTTAGGAATCAGATGGCAGAAGGGAAGAAGCTGTACCTGAATCGCTGAGTGAGTGTATCTCCTACCTGATGGTAACGGTGAGAAAAGAGCATGCCCTGGGTGCTGGGAGTCCTTAATAATTGATGGTGCCTTTCTGAGACTCCAGTCCCTGAAGATGTCCTGGGTACTTTTTAGGCCAGTGCCCAAAATGGAGCTGACTAGATTTACAACCTTCTGCAGCTTCGTTTGGTCCTGTGCAGTAGTCCCTCCATACCAGACAGTGATGCAGCCTGTCAGAATGCTCTCCATGGTACTTCTATCGAAGTCTTTGAGTGTATTTGTTGACATGCCAAATCTCTTCAAACTCCTAATGAAGTATAGCTGCTGTTTTGCCTTTATTATAACTACATCGATATGTTGGGTCCAGGTTAGATCCTCAGAGATCTTGACACCCAGGAACTTAAACTGCTCACTCTCTGCATTTCTGATCCCTTTATGAGGATTGGTGTGTGTTCCTTCATCTTACTCTTCCTGAAGTCCACAATCAGCTCTTTTGTCTTACTGACATTGAGTGCCAGGTTGTTGCTGTGGCACCACTCCACTAGCTGGCATAACTCACTCCTGTACACCTTCCCGTCACCACCTGAGATTGTACCAACAATGGTTGTATCATCGGCAAATTTATGGATGGTATTTGAGCTATGCCTAGCCACACAGTCATGTATATATAGAGAGTAGAGCAGTGGGCTAAGCACACACCCCTGCAGTGTGCCAGTGTTGATCGTCAGTGAGGAGATGTTATCACCAATCCATACAGATTATGGTCACCTGGTTAGGAAGTCAAGGATCCAATTGCAGAGGAAGTATAAAGGCCCAGGTTCTGCAACTTTTAACTCTAGCCTAATCACGGAACAGTTTACAATGACGAATTAACCTACTGCACTAAATGGTACATTTTTGGACTGTGGGAGGAAACAGCAGAGCAAGCCCATGCAGTCACGGAGAAATCATACGAACTCCTTACATACGGCGCCGGAATTAAACTCCGACTCTGACACACCAAGCTGTAATAGCGTCACACTAACTCTACACTACTGTGAAGCTCTTGCAACTTAGAATTAGTACTCAAAGTGCTCTTATCTTGGTTCATTTTCTTGTAAATGAAATGTTGTCTTGGATTCACTGCTGTTTGCTTCTGAAGACAATAGTAGTATGCAGTGATGAAATACTGACAGACTTTATTACCATGAATATTTCATGAGGATTATAAGAGAAACCACCTAAATTCTGGAACTTGTCTCTGATAACTTGGCAAATTCTTGTTAGTTATGAATATTCAGTCTTCAGCTGCTATTATAAGTATAACCTACACAGTTGCTACTGTTCTGTTTTTTTTTTCAATGTTATATAACACTTACAAACGAGAGAATCCGCAGATGCTGGAAATCTGAGCAACACACACAAAATGCTGGAGGAACTCAGCAGGCCAGGCAACATCTATGGAAAAGAGAACAGTCAAAGTTTCGGGCTGAGACTCTTTGGCAGGACTGGAGAAAAAAAGCTGAGGAGTAGATTTAGAAGGTGGGAGGAGGGAAGAGAGAAACACAAGGTGATAGGTGAAATCTGAAGGGGAAGGGATGAAGTAAACAGGTTGGAGGCTACCCAGACGGAATATAAGGTGTCGTTCCTCCAACCTAAATGTGGCCTCATCATGACAGTGGAGGAGGCCAAGAATAGATATATTGGTATGGGAATGGGAAATGGAATTAGAATGGATGGCCACTGGGAGATCCCACTTTATCTGGCAGACAGAGCTTAGGAGCTCACGTTGTGCCCTACTGTAGATCAGTGAGACCCAACATAGATTGGGAGACCACTTCGCTAAGCACCTAGTCCACCAGAAAAAGTGGGATCTCCCAGAGGCCACCCAATTTAATTCCACTTCCTATTCCCATTCTGGTATGTCTAAGCGACACTTAGGTTGGAGAAACAACACCTTATCTTCCATCTGGGTAGCCTCCAACCTGATGGCAGGAACATCAATTTCTCAAAATTCCTCCTTCACCATTCCCCCTCCCCTTTTCCCCCTCTCACCTTATCTCTTTGCCCGCCCATCACCTTTGGCTGGTACTCCTACCCCCTTTCTTCCATGGCCTTCTGTCCTCTTCTATTAGACTCCCCCTCTCCAGCCCTGTATCTGCTTCACCAATCAGCTTCCCAGCTCTTTACATCATCCCTCCCACTCCTGGTTTCACCTATCACCTTGTGTTTCTCCCTCCACTCCCCCAGCCTTTTAAATCTACTGCTCAGCGTTTTTTCTCCAGTCTTGTCTCGGCCCGAAATATCAACTGTGCTTTTTACCACAGATGCTGCCTGGCCTGCTGAGTTCCTGCAGCATTTTGTGTGCCTTGCTTATATATAAGATTTGATGCTTTAAGTTCTTGCAGTCAGCAGCTGCTTGTTCAATAGGTACACAAAAGGAGTCACTTCCTGCTTTTAGAAATTCATGCATTGTCAAAAATAGCTTCTGCTGTAGAGATTTAGTTATTAGTGGTATATAAGAAGAAAAATATTCTGAAAATAGCCTGTATGCATTATATATTATGCAGTAGAACAATTGTTTCTTATTGGTATTAATGGAGTGTTACAGAACTAAATACAGGAAAAGCTTCAGCCGGCTGATATTTGCAGTCTTTGAACTAAGGAGTTGATACACGATTCCTGGGGAAAAAAAGGATAACAAAATTGTCTGTTTTCAGAAGCTTTTTTTAATTAATGTTTGAATTTATGAACTGATAGAGAACAGAAATGTTTTCAGGGAGACTTGATCCTACTGAACTCCTATAGGTTACTCGAGCACATTCACCATTTTGCTGTCCATATCAACTACAGACTTTTCTCAAGTGTTTCTTGTGAATTGTCATTTTTGAAATGTTAAATTTCATAGGGAAGAAAGAAGAACATAGTGACAAGTGTATTTTCAGCTAACATAATGGCAGGTTAGAAGAGGAATGCAAAAGCAGCTTTGCGCATGTGGCAGTGATATCACACTTTAATTGAAACAAGGAAAACTTTTCTAAATCTGCGGTAAATTCATGGCTTATTAAAAAGTCACTTTTAATGAGCTTTTTGTTTGATGAAAAATAATGAATATTTGATGAATATTTTCAAATTCAGAATTGAGTTTATTATCACTGTCATTGTTTATGACAGCAGCAAAGTGCAAGACTTAAAAAATATTATAACTTACATATAAACAAAGAATGCATAAAAGTGGAGTAGCAAGGGGTAGTGTTCATGGACCGTTCACTCTACCACTCTTATGTGATTCTAGTTGTTATTAGATTTTATGCATTTACCATAAGTTTTATTAAGACTTTACCTTTAATGAATCACAACATTTTGTCATGGGGGGGGGGGAGAGAGGAAAGAACGATCACATGATACCACCCAAAATGTCTCTGAAAGGAATGGGCGTCTCTATTATTTTTCCTGGTTGACAGGGCAACAAAACAATTTCCTTTTGTTTTTTGCTCCCTCCTTAAATTCCTTCCCCCTCCCTTCATTAACTAGCTGTGGTACATTTTTAATAGTCAGTTACATTAGAATAACACAGATTACCTCAGATTTAGATTATGCTTTTTCTTGTGGGTGTACTTCATCCCCACTTCCACAGTAAACATCTCCCTATCCTTCTCTCCTCTTACCCCTCAACTACTGCCATCTACCCTTCAGGTCCTTTCTCCCACTTTCCTCATCCCTCCTCCATCTAGCCTCTCTTCCTTCCCACTCTTGCTAAGTGGTCTTCCACTACCTCTTCCATAATTCCTCCCCCACATTCCTCATGTTTTCATCCTGTCTTCTCCTCTGTTAGAACTTTCAGGATAGATATTAACCAGTGCCCCATCTACCTTCTCAGAAGGATGACAAATATCCATTGTATGAATTCACCAAGTATAAGATTACTTCCTATGGGCTCATGTCTTAATAATGCAGAACTAAACAGTTTATCTAGTTGCTGTTTTTTAAGAAAATTTGTTTTTGAGCAGGTTGATTGCTCTTTTCCTATGTCACAATAATGCCCATGCTTCAGGAAAGAGTAGATAATTGTGGGAAACTACCTCGGAATGTCCTGAATTGTAAAAAAAAACTTTTTTAGAAATGCAATGCACTCTGCTTGATTTTAACAGACAGAGTTAGAGATACATTGAGGCCACCCTCAGGTTGGAGGACCAACACCTTCTATTCTGTATGGGTAGCTTCCAACCTGATGACATGAATATCAATTTCTTCTTCTGGTTAAAAAAAAATCCCTTCACCTCCTTTCTCTTTCTATTCTCCATTTTGCCTTTTTTACCTCTTCTCCTCACCTACTTATCACCTCCCTCCCTGCCGTCCCACCTTTCTCCCATGCTCTACTCTACTCTCCTATCTTCTCCAGCCCCTTACCTTTCCTACCCACCCAGTTCCACCTATCACCTTCTAGCTTTCCTCCTTCCCCATACCCACTTTTTTTATTCTAGCATCTTCCCCCTTCCTTTTTAGTACTGAAGAGGGGTCTTGGCTCGAAACATCGAAAATTTATTCATTCTATAGATGCTGCCTGATCTACTGAGTTCCTCCAGCATTTTGCGTGCATTGGTTTGGATTTCCAGCATCTGCAGAATTTCTTGTGTTTATGATTCACTTTTGATTAGGTTGATTGTTGCTAATGTCCAATGGGAGAGAGCACAGATGGGGCCAAAGTACAAATAATCCCCACAAAGAATCTAAATATATGAAGGAATGATAGAAGAGCTGCACCTTTCAGATCGTGTTTCACTAAGGACATCTGATAACCTGCAGCAGTTTCTGCTCACTAACCTAAAACCTCAAATCACTTGGCAATTATACCCAGGGCTGTTATTTTTAAAGAATGCATTTAGGGCTGAATTTCTCAGCCTTTTTGCATCCACTGAAATTTCCCGTCCCAGTTGGGAAGGGGCATTTACCACGCCCTGCCTGCTGGTCAATTGATCCTGGAAGGTTACACTCACACAATAACAAGTGTAAATGATGGGAGCCAGAATATTTCTCATGTGTAGTGCGCACTGCTAGAGAGGAGGAAACTGCTCCTTTCACACCTAAACTGGGCTATTTCAATGGGGCCAAAAATAGACATCAATCCAATGGGAATAGACACCGCCCCAAAATCCATTCCTAGGAATGATATGTATGAAGTTCCACCCTCTCTTGCTAACAATAGCAAAGGAATTGTGGCCTCTTAGCTCTGTATCTGGTGTACAATTTCCAACCACTGTCTTTAGGATCTATTACACAAATAGCATAAGCACTGATTGAATCGGTTGACATGGGTCTTCACAAGTAATTATTTATGTACATTATTACTTAAAGGAAATTATTCCTGTTTTGTATGAGTATAATTTCTGGATTTCACACTGAGATATTAATAAAAACAAGTCCAATTAATAGAACTGCTTCTCAGCTCATTGAGGGGAATGCAAATCTCTTTCATTTGGATGCTGAAACAGAGATGTTAAGTTAGTGCATATGTTGATTCCCTATTCAGGACTAGTCAGAAACTTCATCACTGGGAGCTATCATAATTGTGTGAGAGACAGCCATTTTGCAATGAATAAAAATCTGTCTTGTTATAAGGCAGTGGAGACTGCCTTGTTGGAGAGATTTTATCCTAGACTAATAATTTTGCACATGTTTTTGTTCCAATAGCTTTGTGGAACATAAATGTGCAATCTACTCAAGGACAGCAAAAGCACCAACCTGAGTCCCTGTGGAACAGAGTCATATTTCCCTGTCAAGGCCAAGCAAGCTCCTTGCCCTATGTTAGCATCAGGTTAAGATACCAATGCTGGTTCAACGTGAAGTGTCAAAGGGTATACAGTAACAACACAAACTCGATCTATAAATGCAGAGCCAATTTGGCCAAGCAGCCAGAGCAGGTAAATCTGACTATGGTAATTACCCACCACTATCTGCTACAAGGTAAATCTTCAACTGTCTCCTCCCAGTGACCAAAGACCTGTTCCTAAATCACATTGTGGTCTTTCCTTTCATCTAGAGGCTCAGTGCATACATCTTTACTGTGCAACAGCTCCAAGAGAAAGTAATAGCTTGTTCCTACCTTATTAAACCCTTTAACAGTTAAGATTGGCTATGGCAAAACCTCCTCAAATTTGGCTGCCTGAAGAAATTCATCTCCACTTTACATTGGCTTCATAATGGCATGTAAGCATGATCCTAACCAATGGATCAATAACAGAACAAGTGAAAACTTATCATTGATCTAAAATGTTTTCATTTTTTATGGTTGTAATGCCCACACATCACCATCGTACAGCTTCTTGCTAGAGTGGAGCCAACCCACGTGATGGTATTGGGTTTACTGACTTCAAAGCTCTAAACTCAGACGAAGGCTTTAAGCCCTGCCAGATATAAATAACCATGAGTACCTTCACTAAAGGGAGATTATACTGTAGATACCCAGTCTTCAAAGACTAGTTTACTTCCCTGTTTATTCTCCATGGTGAATTTAGTTGCCAATACCCAGTAATCTAATGATGGGTCCCCTCTCTCCACCAAGGAGAAGATACTTCCAGCTAACAAAGTAATTTAAAACACAACACGAGTGAATCTGCAAATGCTGGAAATAAATAAAAAACACAAAATGCTGGCAGAACTCAGCAGGCCAGACAGCATCTATTGGAGGAGGTAGTGACGACATTTTGGGCCAAAACCCTTCATCAGGATCATCATTCTCCTGATTAAGGGTTTTGGCCCAAAAAGCTGTCACTACCTCCTCCCATAGATGCTGTCTGGCCTGATGAGTTCTTGGAGTATTTTGTGTAATTTAAAACACAGTTCATTTACATTTAAATCCAAACCACACTCTTAAAGTACATTTAAAATTCACAGAGGATTTCTCTCTTAAACATTTCCCAATTACAAACCATTTCTAAAGCACTAATTATTTCCAAAGCACAAAGCATTTCCAAAACATAAAAGATTAAGCATTTTCAAAATTCAAGTACAATTACTATAAACTAAAAAGACATAGCAAGAGTGCAGACAAACAAGTTGTCTGTCACAGAAACCAAAGCTGGAGGAACGGATTGGATTCTAGTTCTTCCATGATTGTTGATGTTCCTTACCCTATTCCTAATAAACCTGAACTGCTCTCTACATTTATACTAACGCTTGAGTGACTGCACAATAATGTTATATTTGTTCTGTTACGAATGCGCCACAACTCTGAGGGGCCGAAGGGTACAAAGTAGCCCCCTCCTTTTTGAGAATCGCAAGATCGCTATTAATTCAGGTCTAGGGACCCAGGAAATGAGAGAGAGAATCCTCAAGGGTTTCGAATGTGTGTCCTGCCCTCAAAGAGACAAAGCCACGGATACCGGCCATTGTCTCTTGGAGACGGAATTGTGGATTGAGTACTGTACTATTCATTGAAGCCCTCAGGGAATGACCAGAGTGGGCTGGTTGAGGCATTGCATCATCCCAATCTGATTGACATCTGAGACCCCGTGAGTAAGGATAAAAGAGGGTCTGGGGAACAACCCCTTTAGACGCACCAGGAGAAACGCTAGAAATCCTGTGACAGCGTTTAATAGCGACAGCCGGTGGGGGGCCCACGTGCATCCTTTTCCATTTGCCTCGGAATTAGCGGGCCTTACCACGGAAGACGGTTTAGCTAAAGAAGAGACCACCACCAACGAAATTTCAAAGGATTGACATCATAAAAAGGAAAAGCTGGCAAGTTTCAAAATCTCTCTCTTGACTCCAACCAAAGGCTGCAGCCTGCATGACCTGAATGACTTTTATATTTCCATCAGACAATACATTATCCCCTAGACAACGATAGAGCTTATTTCTTATTGATTATTATTATACCCGCACTTTTAGAGTTAGTATTGACAACGTATATTATCTGTATGTTTGCATTGATATTACTTTTGTGTATTTTTACCAATAAATACTGTTAAAAATAGTACCATCAGACTTCAACGGACCTCTCTATCTTTGCTGGTAAGTGACCCAGTTACGGGGTACGTAACAGTTCAGATATTCTTTTAACACTAACTGTCTAAAAACATTTTTTGGAGACATAGATATTAGCTTCCTCCCATTAATGCTGTAAAGCTAACTTCTGATTACATAAAACTCTCAACTATAAACACATTAGTTACTGATGTGCTAAATGATACTATCCATCTGGTTCCTCATGCTTCCTTGAAGTAAGCAACTTAAGAGTCAGCTTGACTGTTTGAAACAACCCAAATTAAGCAACCCATTTTCTTATATTGTAGTGTTGAGCAATAATAAAGCAGGTGCAGTGACTTTTTACAGACTGTGTCTTCAAAATACAAAACCTACTTGCAAAGCTGTTCTATAGAGAGTGCTTTTTTAACTTGAAACTGCTTTCAACTTATAATTTAAAAACTGAAGACTGACTTTCATTTACGACTCAAAGTTAAACAAAGCAATATAGTTCTAAGTGCTTGTAACCTTTCAAAAGGCAGCTGCTATTTAGAAAGCAAGTTTAGTAAATATGAGATAGAAGCGAATACCTATCACATCTACTAGACTAATTTGCATTTATATTGCAAGCAGGAAAAAATTACTGGAAAATGATCAAGAGTACAAGCTGGTACCAATTTTCTATTTCCCTTTAACGACAATTTAAAAAATAAGTAGCCTCACATTGCCACTGAAACAGACTAGCTCTGGTTATTTATGTGCATTGTAAATCATGGTATCAATAGCAGTATTTTTCTTGTCAAATGAATAGTAGAATTGAGTTGATAAGCTCCAGCTTTCCAAAAATAGACCATGCATCCATGCTCCGTAACACCTCTGCTCCCTTGATAACCCTGTCAAAAGCATTTTCAATGTTTTTAAATGTTTGAACTTAATTGATATTTAATAAAACAAATGAAATACTTAATTTTTAAAAATAGGCTATGAAACAAGTATAAACTGAAATAAGAAAAAAATAAAAAGAGAAAAACTGCCCTCAGTTACTTTTCATATGGTGTTAGACGTGACAAAGTTCAAAGTAAATTTATTATCAAAGTACAAAGATGTCACCATATACTACCGAGAGATTCTTTTTCTTGCGGGCATTCACTATAGAACAGAGAAATACAGTAGAATCGATGAAAAAAGTCAATACACAAAGACTGACACAGAAACATAGAAAACCTACAGCACAACACTGCCCTTCGGCTCACAAATCTGTGCCGAACATGTCCCTACCTTAGAATTACCTAAGCTTTACCCATACCCCTCTATTTTTCTAAGCTCCGTGTAGCTATCCAGGAGTCTCTTAAAAGACCCTATTGTTTCCGCTGCCACTGGCAGCCCATTCCACACACTCACCATTCTCTGCATAAAAAACTTACCTCTGTACCTATTTCCAAGCACCATAAAACTATGGCCTCTCGTGCTAGAAATTTCAGCCCTGGGAAAAAGCCTCTGACTGTCCACACAATCAATGCCTCTCATCATCTTATACAGATGACCTCTATCAGGTCACCTCTCATCCTCTGTCGCTCCAAAGAGAAAAGGCCGAGTTCACTCAACCTATTCTCATAAGGCATGCTCCCCAATCCAGGGAATCTCCTCTGCACCCTTTCTATGGTTTCCATGTCCTTCTTGTAGTGAGGCGACCAGAATTGAGCACAGTACTCCAAGTGGGGTCTGACCAGGGTCCTATATAGCTGCAACATTACCTCTTGGCTCTTAAACTAATCCCACGATTGATGAAGGCCATTGCACCATTTGCCTTCTTAACCACAGAGTCAACCTGCGTAGCAGCTTTGAGTGTCCTATGGACTTGGACCCCAAGATCCCTCTGATCCTCCACACTGCCAAGAGTCTTACCATTAATACTATATTCTGCCATCATATTTGACCTACCAAAATGAACCACCTCACACACTTATCTGTGTTAAACTCCATCTGACACTTCTCAGTCCAGTTTTGCATCCTATCAATGTCCCATTGTAACCTCTGACAGCCCTCCACACTATCCACAACACCCCCAACCTTTGTGTCATCAGCAAATTTACTAACCCATCCCTCCACTTCCTCATCCAGATCATTTATAAAAATCACAAAGTGTAGGGGTCCTAGAATAGATCCCTGAGGCACACCACTGGTTACTGGCCTTCATGCAGCACATGACCTGTCTACAACCACTCTTTGCCTTCAGTGGGCAAGCCAGTTCTGGACCCACAAAGCAATGTCCCCTTGGATCCCATGCCTCCTTACTTTCTCAATAAGCCTTGCATGGGGTACCTTATCAAATGCCTTGCTAAAATCCATATACACTACATCTATTGCTCTACCCTCATCAATGTTTTTAGTCACAACCTCAAAAAATTCATTCAGGCTCGTAAGGCATGACCTGCCTTTGACAAAGCCATGCTGAATATTGCTAATCACATTATGGCTCTCCAAATATTCATAAATCCTGTCTCTCAGGATCTTCTCCATCAACTTACCAACCATTGAAGTAAGACTCACTGGCCTATAATTTCCTGGGCTATTCCTACTCCCTTTCTTGAATAAGGGAACAACATCCGCAACCCTCCAATCCTCCGGAACCTCTCTCATCCTCATTGATGATGCAAAGATCATTGCCAGAGGCTCAGCAATCTCCTCCCTCGCTTCCCACAGTAGCCTGGCGTATATCCCGTCCGGTCCTGGTGACTTATCCAACTTGATACTTTCCAAAAGCTCCAGCACATCCTCTTCCTTAATATCTACATGCTCAAGCTTTTCTGTCCAATGCAAGTCATCCCTACAATCGCCAAGATCCTTTTCCATAATGAATGCTGAAGCAAAGTATTCATTAAGTACCTCCGCTATTTCCTCCGGTTCCATACACACTTTTCCATTGTCACACTGTCACACTGTTCTCTCATGTCTTATCCTCTTGCTCTCCACATACTTGTAGAATTCCTTGAACATTGACAAACAACCAATGTGTAAAAGAAGACAAACTGTGTAGTTAGATAGACAGATAGATAGTTAGGTAGATAGGTAGACAGGCAGATAGGTAGATTGATGGATAGACAACTACATTGATAAACAGCTAGATAGACAGATGTATAGATTGCTAGACAGGTAGATAGAAATACATTGATAGATAGATAAACATATAGATGGATATAGATTGAGTCTGTGGCTAAATGTACTCCTGTGCCTAACCAGTACATTATGGAGTGGATAGGAGTCATTTATATCTAGATAGATAGATATAGATTGATAGATAGACAACCAGATATGTAGATAGATATAGATTGATTAATAGATAATACTGAGAACATTTGTTATGTTCATTTACTTATTTATTTACCATAGCTGATTAGGGACGACCAGTAGACCATTTGGGTGGGTGGTTCAGAGGCACGATTGACCATGCTGGAACCTGACATCCGTACTGTAATCAGGTGACAAAGCTATTAATGCATGTTAACTACCTTGCCAGCAAACCTCTTCAGAAGCATTGGCCAAAGGGAAGTATATTGCAGACAATGCGTATAACTTGGAAATAAAATTTAAAGTCTGCAATTTTTCTCTTTAGCTTAACCAGGAATCATCAGATGATGCTGAAATTTTCTTTGTAGTGAGGCAGTGAAACGGAAACCAAATTATCTTTGTGAAGGGGGAAGGTTAACAGAAGAACTCTTTCAAAATACACTTTCTTTCAGAACCCTACTGTTCATTCATATTTAAAATATCACAATTAAATCTGAAACAACTAAATTTCCAATTTTTGTGCTTCATAGGTGTTTCATACTGTACCTGCAAACACGTTCCCCTACATGGACACCATAATTCACCTCTGACCTAAAGAAATAAAAGTGAAGTAAGTTTTTCTTTAAAAGTTTATTACTTCTGCTTGAAGCCAACTTAGAATCCCAAATATATGAAAGAAAATTCCATGAAAAGGAGGTGGATCCTTTCACAAGTGAAAAAAATGAGATGATTATTTAGTAAGCAATGAATGTGGATACTTGCACATACAGTAGCTACAATTTGAAGAAGAACCAAGGAGCTGGTGGGAGTTCAAAAAAAAACAATAAAAATTGCAAGTATACCTTGCAATTAAGTGATTTATTTTGTAAAACAATGGAGGTTTTAACTTCCAGTTAAAAAAAGTTACTGATCAGAGCTTTAACAAATGATTTTTATGCAAATTATGTTGTCAAGCACATTAAAAACACCAGTCACTCTTTCCTACATTTAAAAAAGGAAATTACTACACGATTGTTGTTGCTAATTTGCCTTAGGTTTTTTCCATAGCCATCTGTTCAGATGCTAGGCTGATATTAATCTTTATAATTTATGTGTTCGTGGACACCAATAAAAAGTACAAACACTGGATGTGAATGGTTTTAATAAACCACATTTTAAGTGAGAGATCTGTTAAGTGATTCAATGTGATTGCAAAAAGGTGGCCACTACAGATCAACTATAGTCATTTAATGTTCATACTGAGACAAGCACTCAATTTTGACTGACTATGCAATGCTGAAAGAACAGGTAGAAAATACCTGTGAAGGTGAAAGTAAATGAAGTAGATTTGCATCTCTAAATAACTTTAGTCAAAATGTCTTAGCACTACATTTTAGGTGAAGTTTATTTTGTGGCGAGCCTGATGTGGCCAAATGAGAGCAACAACGATCACAATTGTTGGCCTGGAACAGGCTGCATCATTTAAATGAACTTCCAAAGCAAAAACTCGATTCCTAGCTCTGCAAAGGCAGGGGCTACTTATGTGCAGAAAAATGTTCAAGGATGCAACTAAAACATCTATAAATTTTCAGCAACCCCTCTGACTCCTGGGAACCTTACACCCATGACTACTCAAATGAGGAGCTTTGGAATCTAGACCCCATTCAGCAGGAGCAAACAGAAGCCCTGCCTAAGCGACTGGAGTAGTGCACCACTTTATAAATTATAGACTCAACCTCCCCCATCTATGGAAGAGACTGCAGCTCCTTCAATAGCTTCATTACCCAACTGAAAACCAGAATAACAGCAGATGATCCTCATTGTCAAGGGATAACTCAAAATGAGGTTGTTGATGATGTAATATGGGAAATGCTACAAATACTTCAGTACTTACAGCAACAGGATAATGATCACATAATTTACTTATTGAGATATAGTGCAAAATAGGCCCACTGGCCCTTCGAGCCACACTGCCAAGCAATCCCCAATTTAATCCTAGCCTAATCACAGGACAATTTACAATGACCAATTAATCTACCAACCGGGAGGAAACCGGAGCACCCAGAGGAAACCCACGCGCTCGCTTGGAGAACATACAAACTCCTTACAGGCAGTGGTGGGAAACGTCAAAGTTCAAAGTAAATTTTATTATCAAAGTACAGATATGTCACCATATGTAACCCTGAGATTCATTTTCCTGCAGGCACACTCAGCAAAACTATAACAGGAGTCATGAAAGATCAACTAGACTGCAGAAGATAACAAACTGTGCAAATGCAAATATAAATGGCAATAAATAATGCTATTTATTGCATTATCTCATAAAGATTAAGATTACTTAAAGTGAGATTATTGGTTGTGGGAAAAATCTCACTGATGGGTCAAGTGAGTGTAGTTATCCCTGTTTATTCAAGAGCCTGATGGTTGAGGGGTAGTAACTGTTCTTGAACCTGGTGGTGTGAGTCCTGAGGCTCTGGTATCTTCTACCTGATGGCAGCAGCGAGAAAAGAGCATGGCCTGAGTGGTGGGGGCCTCTAGTGATGGATGCTACTTTCCTACAATAGCATTTCACGTAGATGTGCTCCATGGTTGGGAAGGCTTTACTGGGCTGAATGAGACGGCATTTGATGTGGACCTGCTGCTCCAGTAGGCAAATCTGAGCGGATCCAAGCCTCCCCTCAGGCAGGAGCTGAAATGGTTAAATGAATAAAAAGTAATTATAAGGTGAATATTGGCCAGGAATATCGTGAAAATTCCTATGACTTCTCTGATTAGCCCCACTGGATCAAGTGCATCTGCTTAGAAGGAAAGCTTTGGTTTAAGTACAAACCAATTCATAAAGATGGAGAGTAGAGCAAGGAGGAGATATAGAGAACTACAATTGAATTTGCCTCAATGGCTAGCCCTGAAATACCTCCCAGAGCATCACCACTGGATGCATAAGGAAGTGTTAACATCATGTTGCTTTTGATTATTTTACCAATTCAATGCTCCAAGTTTTTCACCCTCCCACCGGGGGGAACAGTTTCCCTCAGTTTCATCATCTTAAATGCCTCCATCAGATTATCTCATCATTTGGTTCCATGGAGAAGAACCCCAGTTTATTCAGCAAAATCTTCCCTCAAAATTGTCCCTCAACCCCAGAATGGTTTTAGTAAATCGCTTCTGTGCCTCTGAAGGCTTCACATCATTCCTAAAGCGTGCTGCCAGAACTAAATACAATCATCCAGCAGTGGCCACACCATTGCTATAAAGTTCATTGGGACATTCTTGTTCATGTATTTATGCCTCTAATTATAAAGAGTGTAACTTTTCTCATTTCACGGCATTGCATTTCATCTGCCTGTGTTGGGCATACAAATGACATGGCCTTGTCCGAGCCAACATCTTCAGCATCTTAGGTGTGGGACATCCTCCAAGTTTTAACATGATACACTCATTAATATAAATGGAAACCAGTCTTCAAACTAGGGCAAGGAGATCAGCATGAATACATACTATTGTCTGCAAAGAGAACAATCTCTCAATATTATGGTAAAGGATAGCTGTTCTGGGTGTCTGAATTCTCAACAAAGATGTTTTAGCCCAATGTGACCTCAAAACAGTAAATGGTCTCTTCCCTGCTACAGTACCTTGTAACCATAATATCTAACCTAGAAGAAGACATTGTCTCTGTACACCGCATATTATATGAAAATAAAGTACTTCTGGGTTGCAATTGTATATAGCCAACATGAATTCAAAAGATTAAATGGCTTCTTCCCTGTTTCAGCCATTCTGTAATATCTAGCCGTTATGTTCTGTACCTTCAAAATATTAAATCAATTCAAAGGAAAGCATGGGAGTCCGGCAACACAGGTCTAACACGGGTCTTACTTTGAAGTTATCAAACATAACATTGGCAACAAGGCACTTTTAAAATGAACACGAGGTGGCTGTTGACCTGTTCAAGCACAGTGAGATGTTATCATTTAAAAAACAATGCAGCATGGAATGGCAAAACAGAGAAGCATGTATTCTTTGAAAAGGAAGACAAGATAAGACCTTTTTTTAAAAAAAGGTAGAAAATGGGACGATTCACGGGTTCATAAACAGCAAGTACCAGGTGATAATAATCATAAAAAAGAACAGAAATAGAATGCTATATCAGAAAGATTAACATGCTTGATTACACAATGGGTAATTGACTGATGGGTACTGAACTATTGGAACAGTATTTGAAGCAAACGAAACAACCAATGAGAAGCAAATGCCAATTTTACTGAGGTCATTGGGTTTAAAGGTATACAGTTTGCTTTGAAGTTTGACTGCTCCAACCAAGCCAGCAGATATGAGCTTTGCTGATATTGTCAAAGTAATACAGGAATACTTGGAACCAAAGTCATTAATTGCAAAATGCTTTAAGTTTCATAAACAGAATCAAAAGGAAGGGGAGTCCATTTCCGTGTATGTGGCAGAATTGAAGAGATTGTCTGAGCATTGTCAGTTCGGTAATGGTTTTAATGATACACTAAAACAACAATTAGTATGTGGAATCTTACAAAACATAATACTAACCTAAAAGACAAACAGGAAAAAATCTGCAGATGCTGGAAATCAAAGTAATGCACACAAAATGCTGGAGGAACTCAGCAGGCCCAGCAGCATCTATGGAAAAAAGTAAACAGTCAACATTTCGGACCGAGACCCTTCATCAGGACTAAAAGACCTTGTCTTAGTATGAATAAATGAAAATAAAGTACTTCTGGGTTGCAATTGTATGGAGTCAATATGAACTCAAAAGATTAAATGGCTTCTTCCCTGCTACAGCTATTCCTTGTGACTGTAATAACTAACCTAAAAGACATTTTCTTAGTATGGCCCAAGTATATGAAAATAAAGAACTTCTGGAGCCTGTTTGGGTATGTATGACTTCAGGTCACATCCTGTACTTCAGTGTTTCATCATGTTATTCCATTCATTCTCAATAGCTGCTTGACTACACAATATAAAATGAACTAAGTACTGTTCTGTTAAATATCCCCCTGTATTTTCTGCATTTATGTTAAGAAAAAGTAGTTTGTACAAAGAGGCCTTTTTATTGTGTCTCCACACTTTTATTTTTGGAAAGAAAATGCATTTTAGCGTGTCATTCTGCCTTAGTTGAAATGAAAAGATAATGAAGGTCTGCAGAATTTAAGCATGCTTAGATCAGGCAGGATATGAGACAGACTGCAGCCCTGTTCTGTGTCTGCTGAGGAAGTGAACCACACCTTAGCTAAAATGGGCAGAAACATCCTTAGTAAACAGGCTACTAGACAGAACTGTTAAGCGTCAGTAGTTACCGCAAGGAACCTTTAGTGTTTGCAGTGGACGCTCTTTATGTGAGGTAAATGTGTAAAGGACATGGTTTTTGAACATCTTGAGAAGATATACTCAATATATTTTTATATCTCTTACTTTCTGTAAACAAAGCAATTATAAGTTTTACAAGAACAACACCTATATATTTCAAGATGCTTTCACTTATATATTTCACTTAAATCCATCACAGTCTATTCAGTTTTCCTCCTGATTCTGAACAATATTCTTTTACAAACTATGTGGTGACACCAGCCAACATTCCCAGCTGTTGTCACCTTAATCTCAATCATTTGGCTTCACTGGCCAAGGTATGATGTGTGTATGCCTGACCCCAGATATTCTATTTCAAACTCTATCAGAGCAAGAGAATACCAGGTGCTCAAAGGAGAAGATTCAATGCCTGCATGGGAAAATGCACCATTTACACTGCTGAGAACCCTCGTCTCATGACGGTTAAGGATCATAATTTGGAGGGTGAACAGTGTTGGATCACATCATTATGGATTAACCAGAATAAGAACCACTCGTCAGGAAATAAAGCCCGCACACAATCTAATTTCCAATTGATTCTTTGTGGCTAGAGAAATGAATCATTGGGTTTAGGACATTCTGATTCTGTTCTTCCTTGGGGGAAGACAATAGATGAATGTTTCCACTGTCAGCACTTTGTTAAAGATGCATCCCTGCCACTTAGAGCACAGGTCAGAACAGATCAGTTCTGTCACTTGACCTTCCAGTTATTTTTATATTCATGGAGTCATCCAGCAGCACCAACAAAAGAGCAACACACGCAAAATGCTGGAGGAACTCAGCAGGCCAGGCAGTATCTATGCAAAAGAGTACAGTCAAATGTTTCAAGCCGAAACCCTTCAGCCTGACTGGAGAAAAAAAGATGAAGAGTAGAGTTAACTTGGATTTCCTGCATCTGCAGATTTTCTCTTGAATTGATTTGATGTTATTACTTACATCTTTCAAATACAAGGAGTAAAAATCTTTACATCTCCATCTAAATGTGCAATGTGCAATTTAGAGTAGTTTATAATAAATAGTATGTACAACAGGACAGTCAATATAACATAGAAGTACAGTTGTGTCAGCATGAATTAATCAGTCTGATGGCCTGGTGGAAAAAGCTGTCCCGGAGCCTGTTGGTCCTGGTTTTTATGCAGTGGTACCATTTCCCAGATGGTAGCAGCTGGAGCAGTTTGTGGTTGGGGTGACTTGGGCCCCCAATGATCCTTCAGGCCCCTTTTACACACCTGTCTTTGTAAATGTCCTGAATCATGGGAAGTTCACATCTACAGATGCGCTGGGCTGTCCGCACCACTCTCTGCAGAGTCCTGCGATTGAGGGAGGTACAGTTCCCATACCAGGCAGTGATGCAACTAGTCAGGATGCTCTCAATTTGTGCCCCTGTGGGAAGTTCTTAGGATTTGGGGGCCCATACCAAACCTCCTCAACCGTCTGAGGTGAAAGAAGCGCTGCTGTGCCTTTTCCATCACACAGCCGGTACGTACAGACCACATGAGATCCTCGGTGATGTTTATGCCGAGGAACTTAAAGCTGTTCACCTTCTCAACCCCAGACCCATTGATGTCAATAGGGGTTAGCCTGTCTCCATTCCCCCTGTAATCCACAACCAGCTCCTTTGTTTTTGTGACATTGAGGGAGAGGTTGTTTTCTTGACACCACTGTGTCAGGGTGATGACTTCTTCTCTGTAGGCTGCCTCATTATTATTTGAGATTAGGTCAATCATTGTGGTGTCGTCAGCAAATTTAATTAGCAGATTGGAGCTGTGGGTGGCAACACAGTCATGGGTATACAAAGAGTAAAGGAGGGGGCTTAGTACACAGCCCTGAGGGGCACCTGTGTTGAGGGTGAGGGAGCCCACTCTTACCACCTGCCAGCGATCTGACAGGAAGTCCAGGATCCAGCTACGCAAGGCAGGGTGAAGGCCGAGGTCTCTGAGCTTCTTGTCGAGTCTGGAGGGAATTACGGTGTTGAATGCTGAACTGTTGTCCAAGAACAGCATTCTCACATAAGCATCCCTCTTCTCCAGATGTGTAAGGACGGTGTGTAGAGCTGTGGTTATTGTGTCTTCTGTTGATCAATTGTGTTCGTAGGTGAATTGTAGGGGTCCAGTGTGGGTGGTAGCATGCTACAGATATAGTCCTTGACCAGCCTCTCAAAGCATTTGCCTTTTATTAAGGTGAGTGCGACAGAACGCTAGTCGTTCAGACATGTTACCTTGGTCTTTTTAGCTACAGGAACAATGGTGGATGTTTTGAAGCAGGGAGAGGACGAGGGGAGAGATTAAAAATGTCTGTAAACATACCTGCAAGTTGTGCCATGCACACTCTGAGTACCCATGCTGGGATGCCGTCCAATATGCCAACAAAATAGGTATAGTGTCAGGAATTTGTACTCAGAAACCTTTGGAACAGACACCAGTATTGGATATTCAAAGGGATTCTGCTAGTTGAGACATGTAAATATAACATTCTGTAAATTTACTGACTGTATTTCAAATGTTAATGTTAAGGAGGTGATCATAGAAATTGAAACAATTTGTCCGTTACTGCATCAGTGTAGCTCATTTTCAGTCATGAAAGACCACGCAAAGTTGAGAAGGAACATTCTAGATGGAACTGAGCCTCAAGCACAAGTGTCAGAAGCACTTGGAAAGGCAGCTTCAACGTCTCCTCTATGATCAGCACAGGTGCACCACAAGGCTGTGGGCTTAGCCCCTGCTCTACTTGCTTTGTACTAGTGACTGTGTGGCTCAGTACAGCTCCAATACTATTTTTAAGTTTGCTGATGACACCACAGTTGCTGGCCAAATCAAAGGAGGTGAAAAATCAGCATATAGGGGGGAGATTGACAACCTGGCTGAGTGGTGTCACAACAACACCCTCTCACTCAGTGTCAGCCAAACCAAAGAGCTGGTTATTGTCTATAGGAGGAAGAAACTGACAGTCCATGATTCAGTCCTTATCAGGGCATCAGTGGGGGAGAGGGTCAGTAACCTTAAATTCCTTTGTGCTACTATTTCTGAGGATCTGTCCTCGGTCCTGCACACAAGTGCTGTTACAAAGAAGGCACTGCAGTGCCTCTACTTTCTTAGATGTTTGTGACACGTCATCTAAAACTCTGACGAACTTCTATAGATGCATAGTGGAGAGTATACTGACTGGTATGGAAGACACTATTGACCTTAAGTGGAAAAGCCTACAAAAAGTAGTGGATACAGCCCAGTCCATCACAGATAAAGCCCTCCCCTCCACTCAGCACGTCTTCGTGGAGTGCAGTCGCAGGAAAGCAGTTCCATCATCAAGGATATTGAACATCCAGGCCTGACTCTTTTGTCGCGGCTGCCATAAGGAAGGAGGTATAGGAGCCTCAGGTCCCACACTACCAGACTTGGGAATAGTTAATACCCCTCAACTATCTGACTCCTGAACCAGAGTGGATAACTTCACTAACCACAGCACTGAGATGGTTCCACAACCTATGAACTCACTTTCAAAGACTCGACAACTCACGTTCTCAATATTACTTGCTGCTTATTTTCTTCTTATTATTAATAGATTATCTTTGTATTTCCACAATTTGTTGCATTTTGCACGTGGGTCAGTTGTCCGCCTTTATGTGCTGTTTTTCATTGATTCTATTGTGTTTCTTTGTGAATGCCCACAATAAAAGAATCTCTGCATAGTATATAGAGACAGTTTTAAACTTCGATAATAAATTTACTTTGAACTTTGAACATTCTGACTGTCAGTGGCAGGAAGACTGAAGAGAGAGAATGTTACTGCCTTCCACCTTGCCAGTGCTCGTGCCTGACCTGTGGCAGTCTATGGGTGTCATATCGGCTGCATCTGTCAGCACTCCAACCACACTACCAGATTGGAAGCAAATTACTCTCAGTTACATGATACTGCCTGATGCACCATCAATAACTCACTCTGAGACGTAGGAAACGAGGTATCGGCTTTTATTGACTGGAAGAATGAACAACACTACATCCTGGGGAATGAGGCTGGGCAACAGGCCTCAGTCGCCTTTATACAGGGGTCTGTGGGAGGAGCCACAGGAGCAGTCCAGACAGGTATATGTAGTTCACCACACTGCCTATGATGAAAAGAAAGCAACAAATGGAATCAGTTGTCAGACATCATTACAACACAAACTGGCCCATCTACAAAACCAGTTCATCTGGGAGTTAATTCTGCGCATTTTATCCAATGTACCCACTCCACATCTATATCCCTTTCTGATATCCCCAACTAACTAATATTTCAAGTCAAGTTTACTGTCATTTAACTATATACATACATTTATATAACACACATAACCATTTACTGTATATAGAAACGAGACAACTTTTCTTTGAACCAGGATGTAAAGCAAAGTAGTACACATAACACACATGACATACGATAATTTATGAAGGTAAGGATAAAATCTACAGATGAATCACACATAAATAACAAAATAGAATGTATAAATTAAATATGTAAGGTATGGAACAGATTAACCAGTGGCACTTCAAATACGATGCAGCAGGGAGTTCGGAAGTCTTAATGGCCTGAGGGAAGAAACTGTTCCCCATCCTGACCATTTTTGTCTTTCTGCTTCAGAGTCTCCAGCCTGATGGTAGAAAGTCAAAGAGGATGCTGGGTAGATGGGTGTGATATTTAACAACACTAACAGCCCTGCATATGCAGTGTTCCAGATAAATGTCCCCGATGGATGGTGGAAACACCTCTTCGATCCTCTCAGCCATTCTCACAGTTCTTTGTAGGGACTTCCAGTCCGATGCTAGGCTGCTCCCGTACTAGATGGAGATGCAACTTGTCAGGACGTTCGCAATGGTGCTCCTGTGAGATTCAGTTAAGATGCATGAGGGCAGGAAGCTTCACTAATCTGAACTTCCTCAGGAAGTGGAGATGCTGTTGTGCCTTCTTGTTCAGGAAGGTGGTATTAACGGACTAGGTGAGGTCATTGATGATGTAAGCTCTCAGGAACTTGGTGCACTTAAGCGCTGACATGGTTTTTCACTTGAATCTGGACATGGAGTCCACAGCCTCAATCTTGAAGGGGAGAACAAAGAACTATAGAGCTTAATTACTGCAGATTATTTCACTTTTTTGGACCAATTACATTCCACTTAGAAATATGACAAACTATCAAAGTATTGCACAAACATTCAAGAGAATAGAACTGTCATTGGTCATTGATGTTAAACTTCAGTCAGGAACTACAAAATGCTCTACTTCCTTAGGAGTTTGCACTGATTTGATATGTCATCTAAAACTTTGACAATAGATGCACACTGGAGAGTATCCTGACTGGCTGCATCACAGCCTGGTATGGAAACATCGATACCCAAGTCCATCACATGCACAGCCCTCCCTGCCATGGTGCACATCTACAAGGAGCACTGACACAAGTCAATGACCCCCACCATCCAGGCCATGCTCTCTTCTCATTACTACCATCAGGAAGAAGGTACAGGAGCCTTTGGTCCCACACCACTAGATTCAGGAACAGTTGTTACCCTTCAACCATCAGGCTCCTGAACCAGTGTGATCACTTAATTCACCTCAACACTGAATCTATAGACTCACTCTCAAGGACTCTACAGCTCATGTTCTCAGTATTATTTATTTATTATTACTACCAGGCTTCTTTTGCACAATGTTTGTCAGTCTTCGTGGGTAGTATTTCACTGATTCTACTGTATTTCCTTTTTCTGCTGTGAACACCTGTAAGAACATGAATCTTGGGGTAGTATATGGTGACATATACATACTTAGAGTGTAATAATTTAATTTGAACATTGAGCCTTGCATCATGTCACCAAGCGAGCCCCTTCCAAACCCATGAGCCCCACTATTGAAAAGGACAAGAGTTGCAAAAGCATGGCAACATCATCGCATGGACATTTCCCTCGAAGCCACGCACCAGCCCGACCTGAACGATATCACAGTTATTTCACTGTCACCGGAGCTCCTTTACTAACAGCATTGTGTAAATACCCACACCTCAATGATCGTAGCAGTTCAAAAAGGCATCCTTCAGAGGAAATTGGGGATGCGCAATTAAATGGGGGCTCAGCCAGCACAGACAACTTGTCTTCAATGAAAAAACAACACTGGAAAATAAATCTCCTGATGGGAGTTATATACAGGCCTCCAAACAGTAGCCACGATGTGGGCTGCAGGTTATAATGGGAGATTGAAAAGGCATGTCTCAAGGGCAATGTCAGGATAATAAGTGTACTTTGGATCTTGAATCTTTGAACCCTAGAGAAGGAATTTGTAGAATGCCTAGGAGATGGCTTTTTAGAGCAGCTTGTGGTCGAGCCCACTTGGGGACCAGTTATTCTGGATATGGGTGCTGTATAATGAAGCGGGTTTGATCAATGAGCTTAAGGTAAAGGAACCCTTAGGAGTCGCTGATCATAATGAGGTAGATTTCACCCTGCAGTTTTAGAGGATCAAAACAAATAGTTCAATTTAGTATCAGAGAATTTATACAGTATGGAACCTGAAATTCTTACCCTTCGCAGACATCCAAGAAACAGAAAAAAATCCAAACCTCCTCCTATGCACAAGCAGCTGCAAAAGCTTTAAACCTCTCCCCTCCCCTCCTCCTTCGCCCACTTGCTTCAGCTACAGCACCGACCGCGCCCCCCCCCCCCACCACCCACCATGCAAGCAACAGCAAAGACCTCAAAGAGAGACCATGATCCTGAGCCCATCAAAAACCCACTGTCCATCCCAACGCTCCGAGGGAGAGGCTGAAGCCAGATGTAACCATATTTCAGTGGGGCAAAAGAAATTACAGAGGCATGAGAGAGAAGCCGGCTAAACTTGTTTGGTTAGGGACACTGGCAGGAATGACGGCAGAGCAACAATGTTTCTGGAGCTATCCGAAAGGCACAGGATAAATACATCCCAAAGAAGAAGTATTCTAAAGGGAGGATGAGGCAACTGTGGCTGGCAAAGGAAGTCAAAGCCAACATAAAAGCAAAAGAGAGGTCATATAATAGAGTAAAAATTAGTGGGAAGTTAGAGGATTGGGAAACCTTTGAAAAACAACAGAAGGCAACAAAAAAGACATAAGGGGTGAAAAGATGAAATATGAAGGTAAGCTAGTCAATAATATCAAAGAGGAAGCCAAATTTTAAAAAATATATATAAAGAGTAGAAGAGAGGCGAGAGTGGATAATCAGACTGCTGGAAAATGACACTAGAGAAGTAGTAACAGCAGACAAGTATTTTGCGTCAGTATTCGCCGTGGAAGAAACTAGCTAGTATGCTGGAAGTCCGAGAGTGGCAAGGGGCAGAAGTGAACACAGTTGCTGTTACTAGGGAGAAGGTGCATGGGAAACTGAAAGATCTGAAGGCAGATAAGTCACCTGGACCAGATGGTGTACACCCCAGGTTTCTGAAAGAGGTAGCTGAAGTGATCATGGAGGCATTAATAATGATCTTTCAAGCATCACCAGATTCTGGCATGGTTCCGCAGGACTGGAAAATTGAAAATGTCACTCCACTTTTCAAGAATCGGAGGGCGGAGAGCGGAGCTTAGTCAAGATGGCACTAAACGCCGACTCCTTTGCTTGCATCTTCGGGAACAGCTCTATTTCCATCTTTAGTATCTGTATTTTTCCCTTTCAGGGTTCTTTTGAAAACTCTGACCTGGAGTTACACGCTGACTTCGGTTCTTTGCGGGAACGTGATCCGCTCTTGGGGGTGTCTTGACTGGCCATTATCCGGCATGCCAAGGGCGCAGCCTAAGAGTTTGGCTCGCCTTTGGAGGCCTGGATTTCGGGGCTCTGGAGATGGGTAGATCGAAGGTCGGTGTCGTGGGAGCTGGAAGATCTTTGGCTGTCTGCCCAGAGACCTGAGATCTTTGGGCACAGAGCTCGGTAAAAGCGACGCAACCGACTTTTAACATCGTAAAGCAGTCAGTTGCTTGTTATGTCTCCCCTCTCGCTGTGAAACGGAGACATCTCTTTCTCCCTTATTAGTGAGAGAGACAGCCTGTAGTATGTCGAATGCCAGGTGAAACACGGAATCTTTGGAGTACTGCAAGTCTGTGTCTTTGCTGTTGCTTTTGCTGCCCACTTGAGTGCTCGGTGGCGGGTAGCGATGCCCTTTTTTGCCGGTGGAGGTTGCTTGCTGCCGCTTACGTGCGGGAGGAAGAGGAACTGGGGGCGGACTTTGGGGTTCCAACATTTAACTGTCATTCATTCTTCAGGGCATTCCTCTGTTTTCGTGGATGGTTGCGAAGGAAAAACATTTCAGGATGTATATTTTGCACATTAAATGTACCTTTGAAGGAAGAAAGGGAGGCAGAAGAAAGGAAATTGTAGGCCAGGTCGCCTGACCTCAGTGGCTGGAAGATATTGGAGGTGATTTTCATTTTGAGAAGACTAGAGTATAAAGGTAAGGATGTAATGTTGAGGCTTTATAAGCCACTGGTGAGGCCTCACTTGGAGTATTGTGAGCAGTTTTGGGCCCCTTATTTAAGAAAGCATGAGCTGACGTTGGAGAGGGTTCAGAGGAGGTTTGTGAGAATGATTCCAGGAATGAAAGGGTTATTGTATGAGGAGTGATTGATGTCTCTGGACCTGCACTCACTGGAATTTAGAAGAATGAGGGAGGAGCTAGGCCTAGATAGAATGGATGTGGAGAGGATGTTTCCTGTGATGGAGTAGTCTAGGACCTGAGGCCATAGCCTCAGATTAGAGGGATGTGAATTTAGAACAGAAATGAGAGGGAATTTCTTTAGCCAGAGGGTGGTGAATTTGTCAAATTCATTCCCACAGGTGGCTATGGAGGCTAGCTTATTGGGTGTATTTAAGGCAGAGACGGATAGGTTCTTGATTAGTCAGGGTATGAAAGCTTACAGGGAAGTGGCAGGAGAATGGGGTTGAGAGGGAAATGGATCAGCGACGGTGAAACAGCAGAGCAGACACGATGAATTGACTGGACTAATTCTGCTCCTATGTCTTATGGTCTTATGTTTTAAATTGCAGCAAAGGTGTATAAGTGGAGTAAACAAAAGGAATGTGTGTGTTGGACACAGAGACCAGAAGAAACTGAAATCATACTGCAGATATTGGAGTATCAGCTTAGAGAGGGTGGTGAAAAGGTTTGCTAATCACAGTTATTCAATCCAGAGGTGTAAATATCGGGACAGCGAGAGAGAGAAATAATGCAAGAACCATGCAATGCAAAATACAGCAGTTGTCAAAAATCTGAACTAACAGAAAAAGCTGGAAATTCAGCTGATCAGATAATTATATCAATCAGCCTTCACGGCATTGCAAACATTCACTTTCCTCTCTCCATCCCTTTCCTCTCCCTGCAACTTAAAACATGATGAATATTTAATTCTCCCCATTCTGATGAAAGGGGCCATGATAGCATAGCAGTAAGAGTAACGCCATTACGTCTTGGGGCGTCAGAGTTCAGAGTTCAATTCCGGCATCCTCTGTAAGAAAGTTTGTGTTGGTGTTGGTTTCCTCCAGGTGCTCCAGCTTCCTCCTGCAGTCCAAAGATGTACTGGTTAGTAGGTTAATTGATCTTTGTAAATTGTCCTGTGATTAGGCTTGGATTAATCGAGTTGCTGGTCAGCACGGCTCAGGGACTAATAGGACCTGTTCTGCACTGTATCTCTAAAATTAAAACAAATCCTGAAGTGCTAACTGTTTCTTTCTAGAACTGTTGACTGACCTGCTGAATATTTCTAACACACAAGAACATCTGCAGATGCTGGAAATCAAAAAAACACACACAAAATGCTGGAAGAGCTCAGCAGGCCAGGCAGCATCTATGGAAAAGAGTAAGCTGTCAATGTTTTATGCAGAGACCCTTCACCAGCAACGGAAACATCGACTGTTTATTCTTTTCTACAGATGCTGCCTGGCCTGCTGAGATCCTCCAGCACTTTGCGTGTGTGTTTGCTGCTGAATATTTCTGTTTCTATTTCGGATTTCCAGTGTCTGCAATATTTTTGGATCCAAATAATTTCTGCCCCTTAGCTTATGAATTGCAGGCAATGAATTTTCAAATCGAACCCTGTGAACAAAAGAATTGTGGATCTTGTTCAACTTGTATACAAGAGCTCTTTCCCATCCCTCCATCTGCTTCAGGCTCATAAAATACCTCATTATTTTGTATCATACATATCTTCTGCTGCTGCTACTAATGACTATTGGACAAGGAACAGAATGGTCTATTATACATTCCCTTTCATTTCTGGATATTCTATGGAGAATTAGATGAGTTTGTATTAACAGACTGCCTTCAGGGAAAGAACATTCTAGCAGTTACATAGCACCTTATCAGAAAGGCTTGCTGACAAAATGTTACCCAACTGCCTTTTGATAACTATAAGACCATAACATGTTCTAATCAGAAACAAGAAAAAATCTCCAAATACTGGAAATCCAAACAAGCCACACAAAATGCTGGAGGAACTCAGCAGGCCAGGCAGCATCTATGGTAAAGAGTACAGTCGACGTTTCGGGCCGAGAGCCTTCAGCAAGATGGGAGAAAAAATCTCGGACTGAAACGTCGACTGTACTCTTTACCATAGATGCTGCCTGGCCTGCTGAGTTCCTCCAGCATTTTGTGTGTGTTCCATAAGATATTCCAGTCCTCTCGAAATGAATGCTAATGTCACACTTGCCTTCCTCACCGCCAACCCAGCTTGCAAATTAACCTTTAGGGAATCCTGCACAAAGGCAACCAAGTCCCCTTGCGCCTCAGGTTTTTGAATTTTTAGAGAATAGTTTACGCTTTTATTTCTTCTACCAAAGTGCATGACCATGAACTTCCCGACACTGCGTTCCATCTGCCACTTCCTGGCCCATTCCTCTAATCTGTTTAAGTCCATCTGTATAGCCTCTCTGCTTTCTCAACACTACCTGCCCCTCTACCTATCTTTATATCATCCACATTTATGTATTGAAAGACGAGTTATGCCCAGAATACCAGGAGAGTTTAGTTCACTATTTTGAATGCCATCACAAGCCCTTTTACTGTGCCAATAGTCCACAAAGTTTAACATCTCATGTAAAATCAAAATGCAGCTTATTCAATCAGACAGGATGAAGCATACAGCTCATGAGGTGGTGCAGTACAGAATCCATAACGGTCAGGAACATTAGGCATGTCCGTTTTGGATATGACATGAGTGTCTGAATAGCAAAACGGAAGGCAGGCTCAATACTGAGCCTCGAGTTTCAATTCAGTAGATCTAAAAAGACAATGAGAACAAGAGGCAAGAAAAAGATCCTTTGGTCAAGTATTTCTGGTTCAGTCTTTTACTTCTGCAATGCAACTTGCTTTTTAACTACATGCTACTTCAAAAATGAGTAAGATAGATATTATTTTTCCTTACATTATGGTGGGAGACGTAACTTTAGGCAGAGTTCAAGTTGACATGGTAGAATCTGGGAGAACTTAATAGAAAGATGGGAATGGCACAGCACTAGAATGAACTGTACTTAGCTAAACTAAATATGCCTGGACTCTTTTGATGATTCGGTGTTTTGTATTCTTGTGTTTTCCCTTGCTTTTGTTTTTGCCTTCTGCGCAATTTGTTCCTCTTTTTGCACGTTGAAGGTTTGATAGATTTCTTTGAATGAGTTCCATGGTTTTCTTTGTTTCGTGGCTGTCTGTGGGAAGAATCGTCTCAGGGTTGTATACGGCATGCATACTGTGATAATAAATGTACTTTTGAATAAAATGAGATAAATGAAAATGGGTACTCAGTGGCCAGAAGGGCTTATTTATATGCTGCATGAATCTGTGAGTATCTGCTTGCCATATCATAGTAGCCCAAAAGGACCTAAACATCTCACACTTGTGTGGCCATTTTCTGTGTTGTTCACAGTAAGGGGAAAAACAAACAAAAACAAAGGGACACACACAAAACGCTGCAGATCAGGCAGCATCTGTGGAAATGAACAGTCAACGTTTTCAGGCTGAGACCTTTCTTCAAGACCGGAAAGGAAGGAGGAAGACACCAGAATAAAAAAGGTGGGCGAGGGGACAAAGGATAGCAACAAGGTGATGGGTGAGGCCAGGTTGGTGGGAAAAGTAAAGAGCTGGAGGTGAAGGAATCTGATAGCAGAGGAGAGAGGACCAGAGGCGAAAGGGAAGGAGCCTTTCCTAGCCTTGAGGAGGGGATCTGGCCTGAAACGTCAACTGTTTGTTCATTTCCGTAGATGTTGCCTGATCTGCTGGGTACCTCCAGCATTTTGTGTGTGTTGCTTTGGATTTCCAGCGTTTGCAGAATTTCTTGGGTTTAAAAACAAGGGAAGTAGTTTCTGTTGTGAGCTAAATGATGATTAATTTACTTCCTGTTCCATTTCTCTGATCTAATTTGTGTTAAAGTTCTTTTTTTTACAAATGCAGCATTAAAATTGTTCGATAATATCCATCTAAACATGAGGTTGAAGTCTACCTCTGGAATCAGTCTGTACCCTTTAGATGAGATAGTCAATATTAATGCCTAGAGTTTCTTTCCCACATAAAGATCATGGTACAAAAGGTCAGACTGAATCAATTGAAAATTCAGTGCCCTCTGAGTGCCATCTTGGGCCAGTGCCGCTAATTCATCTTTACCTACAGGCGCTGTGCCAGTGTAGAATGTATAAATGGTATCAGGTAAATTTAAGGACTGGAATAGGGAGTTGGTCTGATGAATTGACTGCCTGTGAATGATATCCCAGAGTGGCTGACTTGCAGTGGACTGAAAAGCTTGAGCATGTAGATATTAAGAAAGAGGATGTGCTGGAGTTTTTGGAAAGCACCAAGTTGGATAAGTCACCGGGACCAGATGAGATGTACCCCAGGCTACTGTGGGAGGTGAGGGAGGAGATTGCTGAGCCTCTGGCAATGATCTTTCCATCATCAATGAGGACGGGAGAGGTTCCGGAGGATTGGAGGGTTGCAGATGTTGTTCCCTTATTCAAGAAAGGGAGTAGGAATAGCCCAGGAAATTATAGATCAGTGAGTCTTACTTCAGTGATTGGTAAGTTGATGGAAAAGATCCTGAGAGGTAGGATTTATGAACATTTGAAAAGGCATAATGTGATTAGGAATAGTCAGCATGGCTTTGTCAAGGGCAGGTCGTGCCTTATGAGCCTGATTGAATTTTTTGAGGATGTAACTAAACACATTGATAGAGGTAGACCAGTAGATGTAGTGTATGTAGATTTCAGCAAGGCATTTGACAAGATAACCCATGCAAGGCTTATTGAGAAAGTAAGGAGGCATGGAATCCAAGGGGACATTGCTTTATGGATCCAGAACTAGCTTGCCCACAGAAGGCAATAAGTGGTTGTAGATGGGTCATATTCTGCATGGAGATCGGTCACAAGTGGTGTGCCTCATGGATCTGTTCTGGGACCCCTACTCTTCGTGATTTTTATAAGTGACCTGAATAAGGAAGCGGAGGGATGGGTTAGTAAATTTGCTGATGACACAAAGGTTGACGAGTGAATCTGCAGATGCTGGAAATAAATAAAAACACAAAATGCTGGCAGAACTCAGCAGGCCAGACAGCATCTATGGGAGGAGGTAGTGACGACGTTTCGGGCCGAAATTGGGTGTGTTATGGATAGTGTGGACAGCTGTCAGAGGTTACAGCAGGACATTGATAGGATGCAAAACTGGGCTGAGAAGTGGCAGATGGAGTTCAACCCAGATAAGTGTGAGGTGGTTCATTTTGGTAGGTCAAATATGATGGCAGAATATAGTACTAATGGTAAGACTCTTGGCAATGTGGAGGATCAGAGGGATCTTGGGGTCTGAGTCCATAGGACACTCAAAGTTGCTGCGCAGGTTGACTCTGTGGTTAAGAAAGCATATGGTGCTTTCTTAAGCATCATGGGACTGAGTTTAGGAGCCGAGAGGTAATGTTGCAGATATATAGGACCTGGGTCAGACTCCACTTGGAGTACTGTGCTCAGTTCTGGTCACCTCACTACAGGAAGGATGTGGAAGCCATAGAAAGGGTACAGAGGAGATTTACAAGGATGTTGCCTATATTGGGGAGCATGCCTTATGAAAACAGGTTGAGTGAACTCAGCCTTTTTTCCTTGGAGCGGCGGAGGATGAGAGGTGACCTGATAGAGGTGTATAAGATAATGAAAGGCATTGATCATATGGATAGTCAGAGGCTTTTTCCCAAGGCTGAAATGGTTAGCATGAGAAGGCACAGTTTTAAGGTGCATGGAAGTAGGTACAGAGGAGATGTCAGGGGTAAGTTTTTTTTACAAAGAGAGCGGTGAGTGCGTGGAATGGGTTGCCGGCAATGGTGGTGGAGGTGGATATGATAGGTTCCTGTAAGAGACTCCTGGACAGGTACATGGAACTCAGGAAAATAGAGGGCTATGGGTAACCCTAGGTAATTTCTAAGGTAAGGACATATCCAGCACAGCTTTGTAGGCTGAAGGGCCTGTATTGTACTCTAGGTTTTCTATGTTTCTAAATCAGAGGAGAGCAACTATCAGTTGAAGGGGTGGGAGGGCTGGTGGGCAGCAGGCTGGAAGGATGGGAGGGGAGAAGGGTAACTGGATTGGTTGGGTGTCACCAGCTTCCTTGGAGATCGGCTACCGCACCCATTGCACATTACCATGAGAGAACTAGTTGATAAGTTACTTGGAATGAACCAGCTTGAGCCAATTTTCATTCACAGGTTGGTATCTGTATACAGGAGACCCCTCTAAGTCATGTAGAGGCAGGTTTGATAGGTCTTGTGTCAGGGACAGAGCACTCTGGACTGAACAAATATCCAGAGTGTGCAATTCAGGTGTATTGGCCACCATTCAGTTCATCTGGCAACGAGGTGAATGCAGAGGAGGTTAACGGAGTCGGCGGCATTCACGATGTGGAGGTCGCTCTTCACGGAAGGACAGAGTTCATATGGTCCCTCTCCTTGGAAGATGATGGAAGGATGTTTTTGATATCCAGATTATTGGACTGTATTTTCTATTGGTCTCCTTCAGTTTTCATTGTTTTCGTTCTTGTGGCCAATTGGCGGGTGGGTAATACATTACTATTTATGTGAGGGAGGAGTTGGAGTGGGGGATTGGGGTCTGATGTTGGTGTTTATTGGTGTTTTTCTGAGTGGGCAAATCTGTTAGCTTTTGTGTGTGAGAGAAGGGGTTGGGGGCTTTGATTGTCGCTTTTGTTTTCTGTGGAGGGTTGCAGATTTGATGTTATTGTCACTATTTTGTGAGGGGGGGTTTGCAAGTTTTTGTTTCTTCTTTTTCATGTCGGGGGCGGAGTGATGGCTTTGCTTTTCAACAACTTCCATGGTTTTTCTCTAATTCATGGCTGTCTGGAGAAGGTGAATATTAGAGTTGTATTGTACATGCATACTTTGACAATAAAAATTAACCTTTGAACATTTTTGAATGATTAAAACTGTGCACTTTGTGATCCAAGCTGCAAGCCCTCAGCCCTTGTTCGTATTGTTTTTCCACAGACAGGAACTAAACCACAGAGCACATAACAACACAGTAATAACATGATCTAATTTCTTGGTTCAAAAAACTATTTTGATTTATTGTGCCAATGAAGTAACATTACTGAATGTAAACATCTGAAATTCAGATGAGGCTTTCAGGTGAGACCACAAATTGAATAAGAGATGGATTGGCAGAAAGTGGTCTCCAATTTTCCCATGAAAATTGCAGAATATTGCAGAACAAAGGCAGGATTAGACCCATTCAGTGCTTTTGCTCAATGGGCCCAACTGTAAATTGTGATTGCAAACACGTAATAATAATAGAGCCTATCTAATCACTCTAAATAAACGGTTCTGTTCGTAAGAGAGATTTAGTGAGGATCTGGAAGCTTGTTAAATAGTATCAAGGAAGCAAAACTTCAGTAGCCTCCAGGGATTGTTGAAAGTGTTACTGTTTGTTTTAGGGCAAAGAGGATTAAGGAGAGATTTGACAGAGTTGTTTTAAATTATTAAAGATTTTGATAGATGAAGAAAGGAGGAACTTGCCGACTGTTGCCAGGAAGCAGAGGAGTCAGAGTTACTGGCAAAGGAGTCAGAAGCAACATGAGAATGTTTTTTAAACAGTGAATTGCTGTGAGTTAGATGATGGAAATAGCATCAATATAACTTTCAGAAGGATTAAATAATTTAGCCTACAGGAAAATTCACAGGGGGGAGGGGTGTGTACAAAGTAAGTTAATGGGAGAGCTCTTTCAAAAGCTGGAGCCAAGCAAGTTTGGTCCAATGCATTCTGTTACAATACAAATTTTTAAAAATGTAATCGAATTAACAATTCTCATTTATAAACGTGTTCATGATTTTGAAGCAGAGTGATACCAGACAAATCATTGGGGAGGGAAAATTTGCCTTTGGTTACCAGTTTACATGTGAATGAATATTGGTCATTATTTGGATTCAGCTCACTGATTTCGTGAAACTAAACGTGTCAAGAAGAGTACGAACAGCTGCCATTACACAGGCACATGTTAATTCAAATTTCTAAGCCACATTGTCCAGATCCTCAACTTCATTGTCCCTTTGCTGCAAGTGTCCATTAGAGAAATCATGGGTTCCATTCTACAACATTAGAAATGCATTGAAATGTTAATTTCAACTGTCAGGTCTGCTTCCATATATCCCTCCAGCAATAAAAGCATCAAGCAGAGTTGTTCATCTTAGCAGGCTACACACACTACCCTCGTCACCCATTGATGCACATTCGCAATGTGCAAAGCTGAACTGCGTGAACAGAGTTGAACTCAGGTCCCTATGCTACACCTTCATCTCGTCCTTTTCACTTTGATGGCCAGGATGAAGTTTCTGCAGTCACAAATTAAACAGTGTCCACGTCTTTCTATTTATGTTACTTTTTTCAGTTAGGCAGTACAATCTACTGCCTGATATCATTGTCCGAGGCTGCATTACCATACCAGCAACATATCAACCACAATAACTTTGATTTACATAACACCTCTTGTTCGTAATAGCCCACTTCAGTCAAGTGTTACCAGAGAAAATTAAAGGTACAGAGGTTTACAGTATCATTTCTGTTGCTTTGGTCTCAGGGAGCTGTAGGTCCAGTTTAAGGCGGAGTGGCAAAAATCACAAGTGTGCTGGAGGCCAAAGTTGAAGTACTGTTTTGGCATTTCATATATGTAACAGGAATTGTTTTTAGTTACACAAAGCATCTCGTGTTTATTGACAATTAATTTTAAATGAGGCAGATCATGATTTCTAGTCTGAAACATAGTACAGGCCAGTCTTCCTTTAAAACACTCAATGTCTGTTTTCATTCCCATGTATTCAGAGCCAAACCCATCCCGGACACTATGTCTTCAATCTCCTGCCGTCTGACCCAAACCCATCCCAGACACTGTCTGTTCAATCTCCTGCTGTCTCACCCAAATCCATCCCAGACACTGTCTGTTCAATCTGCCATCTGATAGGAGACACAGAAACAGTTTAGCCAAGACTGTAAGACCGAAACACAGTTTCTTCCTGAGGGCTGTTGTGTAGCTGAATGATGCTATACCCCAGATGCCAATGGCCTTCGAGTGTTGTGGACAACCTAAGTCACTTGTTGCACGTAAATATGAGAATTTAAAAAAATTAAGCCATAAAGATTTTATGGCAAGGTGGAGGCATGACTTCTTGCAGCAGCTTTTACAGGGTCAATAAAGGCGTTACCATTCTACTAAAACATACTGTACATCGAATGATTGTTAGATCCTGCTATACGATAAGAACTCAGAGACTGCAGATCCACACCATCAGCGAGTTGCTTGCTGGTGGAGATAATGAAGGAGCTGGCAATGTGCCGATGCCTGATTGAACAGACAGCCAAGCAACGGAGGCTTACAGTCAAGTAGCAGGCGGTCATCGTGGTCACTTTTCTTGTGATCACAAGACTCCTTTGGACATTATTAATCTGGTATGCCACATGTTCGATTTGCTGATTTATTGGATGCAATTAGGGGCAGATGGAGGGGGCCTGGTCCTCGATCATAGTAAGATTTAGGCCCGAAGCCACAGTGTAGTCTGTTTGCAGCTGCTTGGAATGAGGGCTTGAAGCCACTGTACTTCCCCGGGGATGGTGTGCCTCGCGGTGTCCAGAACGCAGTCGGACCTGCCCTCCCAGAGTTTCACTCAACAGAAGACAAGCCAGGTTGTGGCCGACTGCAGATGTTTTTAGCGGCACTTGATGGACTTGGGCCTCAAACTGCGGGGTCACTTGCTTTTCAGCGTCCGGAGGAGATGCGCCTGAGCCATCGTGCTCTACCGGGGGTAGCTTAGCACAGTTGTGGCGACTGAAGATTTAAAATGGACTGAGGAGGGTCTGGGCTATATACATATAGTTTTGTCTGGTTGTGTTTTTACTGATATTGTAGATATGCTTGTATACAGGAGAACTGGGCCTCAAAGCCATGGTGTTGGCTAGCATGCATCGGGGGCCAGTCGACAGATGATATTGGTGGCCTGGGGGTCTGGACTATATATATATTCTATATCATTGTACTTATAATGATATTCTATGTGGGTTTGTTGACTTGAGTGCATCAAGTATTGTGGAAGGAGTGGGGGAGGGGGAGGTGGGCCTATTACATCATTGTGATCTTGTGTTGCTTACTGTGTGTGATTGTTGGTAACGTGCCTTTACACCTTGATGTAGTAACACTGTCTCATTTGGCTGTATTTATGAGTATTCATATCTGGTTAAGTGACAATTAAACTTGAATACTACATGCATTGTAAATATCTGTTTTGCATGTAGTTGTCAATAAAGTTGACAATCTGGTTGACAATAAAGTTCTATTGTATTCTAGAGACTCTTAGAAGCAGTTATACAACATGGAAGCAGGCCATTCAAACCAACTCATTCATGCTGCCCAAGATATCTTCCTGAGCTAGTCCCATTTGTATGCATTTGGCTCATTTCCCTCTAATTTTTCCTGTCCATGAACCACTCCTGATCTGTTTGTGATTTCGATCTGCTACATAGTCACCATAGGAGTCCTCTTGGGTAACAGTGTGATCTAGCTCACAGCAGGTACAAGTACAATGCTAACAATTCCCTAAAACCCCTGTCCAATCATCATTGTACATGTGGAAAAAGTCACCTCCATTAAAGTCCACAGAAAAACAAAAGAAAATAGCAGTATACACCACCTGACCACTCAAACCCTCCTTATCAATGAAACATGATCTGCTCCAGACCTCGAATCCTTCCTTACACCAGTTCCCATTGTACTCAATTCCCCAATCTTTTAAAGATTTATCTACGCTGCACCAACCCCTCCTTAAAAACCTCCAACGAGTTAGCCTTCAAAGTCCTTCAGGGTGGAGAATTTCTGAGATTCGCCACCTCAGTTTTTAATTAATACTCCTTTATTTTGTAGCAATGTCCCCTTGTTTAAGACTCTCTCAGTAGTGGAAACATCTCAATATCTACCCTGCCTACTCCCTTAGGATCTCACTCTACTAAACTCCAAAGAATAAAGATCTACCTTTTTTAGCCATTTGTGATAGGACAGCCTTCTCATTTCAAATATTGTCCTGGTGAATCTTCTTTGGGTTGCCTACATATTAGTATATTCTTTTTTGAATAAGGGGATCAAATCTATGCTCAGAAAATCAGGTATAGCCTCCAATCGCCAGTATAATATTGTGACAATACTTAACAATTCCTAAATTCCAATCTCTTCGATTAAGGCCATATGCCATGTGTCTTCCTAACTACTTTCTACTGTTCATGTAAAATAAGAGCTGGATTGCTGTGATTCCACTCATTTTCATAAGAGCCTGTTTTTTTAATTCCCCTAACCAAATTGTAAGACCTCCCATTGCTGAGCTTCTCCCACACCCGCCCAATCTATCTACAGAGTCCAAATATCCTTTTCAGAAAAATAGATGGGATGACGTGCTATGTGCTATCAGCCAGAGGATGGTGACTCAGTAGAATCTGTTGCCACAGGCATATATATATTTAAGGCAGAGGTTGATAGATTCTTGATTGGTCAGGTCATGTAGCGATACGGGGAAAAGGCAGGAGACGGGGGCTGAGAGGGAAAATGAATCTGTCATGATGAAATAGTGAGGCAGATTTGATGGACCAAATGGCCTAATTCTGCTCCTATATCTTATGGACTTATGGTCTTAATATATATACTCTGACTCCCACCCCCAGGGCATTATTATAAAAATAACTGAGGGCCAAGACTGATCCTTTAATACATAGCACATTATGGTGTTCACAACAATGGTTAAATAATAATGATTGGGTGCATAAAATCAATCCCATTGATTACAGCACTCTCTAAAAATAATTAACCAGACATTTACTTAATTACTTCAGTGCTACATGCAGACTTTACATTATGAAAAACTATAAACAGAAAAAATAGGGAGCCATAAATATTTGATTAAGTCAAAGAAATTTAAGGGAAAGTGTAAACTTCGCGTAGGTAGTGAAGCGGCTGCAGGACCATCTATCTAGAACAATGTTTGAGAGAGAAATAATCAGTACCAAGGAAAGTCTGGATGGCTGGAAAACAAGTGAATGAAAATGGATCTAGAGTGGGTAAATGAGATTTGAGTCAATTCCTTTCATAGAGGGTAAAAGGTAACTAATTCCTATAACTTATGGTCTTAATGGTCTTAACCCTTGTTCAAGTGAATCCCCTATTCTGGATTTGCTATTTTACATATACCATCTTGTGCCCCCTATTGTTGCCAGGATTTCATATGGTCACGAGAGGGCATACAGGAGCAAGATGTATCAGCTAGTTGAGTGGTGCCACAGCAACAATGTCAGTAAGACCAAAGAACTGATTGTGGACTTCAAAAAGGGGAACTCGAGGGAACAGGCACCAGTCCTCATAGAGGGACCAGAAATGGAAAGAATGAGCATTTTCAAGTTTCCAGGTGTCAATATCTCTGAGGATCAACATTATCAATGCAGCTATGAGGAAGACACAACAGCAGCTATACTTCATTAAGAGTTTGAGGAAATTTGGTATCTCACTAAAGACACTCACAAATTTCTACAGATGCAATGTACCATGGAAAGCAATCAAACTGACTACATCACTGTCTAGTATGGGGAGTGTTTGTGTGGGCTGCTCCACAGGATTGAAGTAAGCTACCAGAAGTTGTAAACTTAGCTCCATTATGAGCACTAGTCTCCATATTATCCAGGACTTCTTCAAGGAATGATGCCTCAAAAAGGCAGCATCCATTATTAAGGACCACCATCACCCAGGACATGCCTTGTTCTTGTTGCTACCATCAGGAAGGAGGTACAGGAGCCTGAAGACACACACTCAATGATTCAGGAACAGCTTTTTCCCCTCTGTCATCAGATTTCTGAATGGACGTTGAACCTATGAACACGACCCCACTATTTTTTGATTTTATTTTTGCACTACTTATTTAATTCAACTATTTAATATATATACTTACTGTAATTCATAGCTTTTTTCCATTATTATGTATAGCATTGTACTGCTGCCACAACGCCAACAAATTCAATAAACTAATTGTCTTGTCTATTGTTTCTTGTAATGCCTGCACTGTTTTGTGCACTTTATGCAGTCCTGGGTAGGTCTGTAGTCTAATGTAGTTTTTTTCTGTGTTGCTTTTTACATAGTTCAGTCTAGTTTTTGTACTGTGTCATGTAACACCATGGTCCTGAAAAATGTTGTCTCATTTTTACTATGTACTGTACCAGCAGTTATGGTCCAAATGACAATAAAAAGTGACGACTTGAAATTCCATGACATATGCCAGTGATATTAAACCTGATTCTGATAATATGGAGGTTCTGAGTCTGATCGACAGTGACAGAATACAATAGGAATATCTCTAGTGTTAGTATCCTATACCAGTAATTAAGTGGTTAATAATGCCACAATCGAAATGACGAGAGAAAGTACTTAACACTCACCATATGGTAAGAGTCTCGTTATGACACCACTGTTGTTGGCCGAATCAGTTGATGGCAAATCTGCAGATAGGAGGGAGATTGAAAATCTGGCTGAGTGCTGCCTCATCAACAACCTCTCACACAATGTTAGCAAGAACAAGGAATTGTCTTCAGGAGGAGGAAACAGGAGCTTCATGAGCCAGTCCTCATCAGAGGATCAGAGGTGGAAAAGGTTCAGCAACTTAAAATTCCTCAGTGTTACTATTTTGGAGGATCTGTCCTGCGCCCAGCAGGGAAGTACAATTATGAAGAAAACATGGCTTGACATCTGAAACTTTATTAAAACGGATTGGAGATGACATCTAAAACTTTAACAAACTTCTATATATATGTAGTGGAGATTATATTGACCGGCTGCATCACAGTTTGGTATGGAAACATCAATGCCTTGAATAGAAAATCCCACAGAAGGTAGTGGATACAGCCCAGTGCATCATGAGTAAAGCCCTCCCCAACCATCGAGCAACTCTACACAAAACATTGTTGCAGGACAGCAGCATGCATTATCAAGGACCAACGACCTTCACCACCCCCCCCCCCCCCCCACCACCACTGAGATCATGCTCTCTTCTCTCTGCTGCCATTAGGAAGAAGGTACAGGAGCCTCAGGACTCACACCACCAGGTTCAAGAACAGTTACTACCCCATAGACATCAGGTTCTTGAAGCAAAGGGGATAACTTCATTCAACTTCACTTGCCCCATCATTGAAATGTTGCCACAATCTATTGACTCACTTTCAAGGACTCTTTGTCTCATGTTCTTGATATTTATTGTTTATTTATTTTTATTATTTCTCTCATTCTGTATTTGCACAATTTGCTGTCTTTTGCACACTGGTTGAACGCCCAGTTTGGCGTGGTCTTTCATTGATTTTATTATGGCTGTTATTCTATTATGGATTTATTGAATATGTCTGCCGGAAAATGAATCTCAGGATTGTATATGGTGACATATATGGATTTTCATAAATTTACTTTTGAATCTTTGAACTTTTTTGAACATAACTAGCCAAACTACAGAGCTAGAGTTCTTTTAGTGTTTGAGCCCTATACTTTCAGATACCACTAAGACAGGAATGATACCACTGATGTTGATCTCTTATTGCACTTAATAAAGCTGTGCCAACTCAAAGCTACATTTACTCTCCTCTGTAAATATGCAATTTACACAATGTAAATACGGTGCCTGATGTGTGCATGACTATTCTTTCCCGTGAATGAGAGAGACATTCGGTTTTTTGGTCTATATAATTAGAGGCCCTAAATGTGGGTTGAAGTCTCTTCTCATTGAACAACTTTTCAGCACAGGAATAAGCCTTTTGGCCCTCCAGGTCTGTACTGACAATGATGCCAATTAAACAGATTCCATTGTCTACACTCGGTCTGTATCACTCTATTCACCGCCTGTCAATGTATCTATCTAAATCAACATACAAAAATGCTGGAGGAACTCAGCAGGGCATAGAGCATCTATGGAAATGAATAAGCTGTCAACTTTTCTGGCCGAGCCCCTCCTTCAGGAATGCAATGTTGCTTGAACACTGCTGTTATGTCTACCCCAGCCAGTTCTGCTGGCAGCACATTCCAAGCACCAACCACTCTATATGTAAAAAACAACTTCCCTCACACACCTACCCCTAACCTTCCCCCCACCCCATCTTAAAGGTATGCCCTCTAGCATTTGAGATTTCCAGTGTGCCACTTGACATTTATCAGGTGACCAGCATCAGAAGCACCTAAGAGGACAGTCCAAGTTTGCCCTTAGTTAACACTGTCCAAACCAGGAAACATGTTGGTGAACCTTTCAACATCCTATCAAAAGATTCTACCATGATCCGAGAGTCTGACAAGCAGATCTACACACAATGCTTCATTCTATAGAGTGACAAGCGGAAATGCATACAAAACTCCATTCTATAAAGTGACAAGCGGAAATGCATACAAAACTCCATTCTATAAAGTGACAAGCGGAAATGCATACAAAACTCCATTCTATAGAGTGACAAGTGGCACTGCACACAATACTCCATTCTATAGCGTGATGAGCAGAACTACACACACTACTCCATTCTATAGTGTCACAAGCAGAACTACTCACACTACTCCATTCTATAGTGTGACAGGCAGAACTACAAACAATACTTCCATTCTATGCTGTGGCAAATGAGAACTGCACGCAATACTCCATTCTATACTATGACAAACAGAAATACCCACAGTATTCTATTCTACAGTGTTGCAAGTGGAACTACACACAATACTCCATTGTATAGTGTGACAAGCAAAACTACACAAAATATTCCATTCTGTAGTCTGACAAGCAGAACTACACTCAATCTATTCTATAGTATGACAAGTGGAAATTGTACACTGTGCTCCATTCTATAGTGTGGAAAATGGGAATTGTAGAAGATACTCCATTCTATAGAGTGACAACCCATGACTGCACACAGTACACCATTCTATAAAGTGACAAGTGGGACTGCACACAGTACTCCATTCTATAGTGTGACAAGTTGAATTGCACACAATACTCCATTCTATAGTGTGGAAAATGGGAATTGTAGAAGATACTCCATTCTATAGAGTGACAACCCATGACTGCACACAATACACCATTCTATAAAGTGACAAGTGGGACTGCACACAGTACTCCATTCTATAGTGTGGCAAGAAGAACTACACACAATACTCCATTCTATACTGCGACAAGTGGAATTGCCCACAATTCTCCATTCTACAGTGTGGCGAGTGGAAATACACACCATACTCCATTCTATAGTGTGACAAGCAGAACAGCACACAATACTGCATTCTATAGCGTCAGTAGTGGAACTACACACAATACTTGATTGTACAGTGAGATAAGTGGAACTGCACAAAATACTCCATTCTATAGTGCGACAAGTGGAAACTGCACATAGTTCTCCCGTCTATAGTATGACAAGTGAGATTGTACACAATCCTCCTTTCTATAGTGTGGCAAGCAGAAAAGCACACGATATCCATTCCATACTTTAACAAGTGGGAACTGCACACAGTTCTGCATTCTATAATGTGGCATGCAAAACTACTGACGATACTCCATTCAATACTGTGACTTGTGGAAGTACACACAATTCTCCATCCTATTGTGTGACAAGCAGAACTGTACACCATAGTCCATTCTATTGTGTGACAAGTAGAACGACACACATTACTCCATTTTATATCGTGAGAAGGTGAGAATATGGCAAACAGAACTACAAACAATACTCCATTCTATAGTATGACAAGTGGAGCTACACACAATACTCCAATCTATAGTGTGACAAGTAGGAACTGCACAAAATACTCCATTCTATATTGTGGCAATGAGAACTATACAAAATATTCCATTCTATATGGTGACAAGTCAAATTGCAAACAATCCTCCTTTCCATAGTATGACAAGTGGAACGACACAGAATACCCCAGGGCTGTACTTGATTTGGTATTGGGAAATGAACCTGGTCAGGTGTCAGGTCTCTCAGTGGGAGAGCATTTGGGAGATAGTGATCACAATTCTATCTCCTTTACCACAGCATTGGAGAGGTGTAGGAACAGACAAGTTAGGGAAACATTTAATTGGAGTAAGGGGAAATATGAGGCTATCGGGCAGGAACTTGGAAGCATAAATTGGAAACAGATGTTCTCAGGGAAACGTACAGAAGAAATGTGGCAAATGTGCAGGGGATATTTGCGTGGGGTTCTAAGTAGGTACGTTCCAATGAGACAGGGAAAGGATGGTAGGGTACAAGATCCGTGGTGTACAAAGGCTGGTGTAAATCTAGTCAAGAAGAAAAGCTTACGAAAGGTTCAAAAAACCAGGCAATGATAGAGATCTAGAAGATTATAAGGCTAGCAGGAAGGAGCTTAAGAATGAAATTAGGAGAGCCAGAAGGGGCCATGAGGAGGCCTTGGCAGACAGGATTAAGGAAAACCCCAAGGCATTCTACAAGCATGTGAAGCAAGAGGATAAGACGTGAGGGAATTGGACCAATCAAGTGTGACAGTGGAAAAGTGTTTATGGTACCGGAGGAAATAGCGGAGGTACTTAATGAATACTTTGCTTCAGTATTTACTACGGAAAAGGATCTTGGTGATTGTAGTGATGACTTACAGCGAACTGAAAAGCTTGAGCATGTAGATATTAAGAAAGAGGATGTGCTGGAGCTTTTGGAAAGCATCAAGTTGGATAAGTCACTGGGACCGGATGGGATGTACCCCAGGTTACTGTGGGAGGCAAGGAAGGAGATTGCTGAGCCTCTGGCAATGATCTTTGGTTCCGGAGGATTGGAGGGTTGTGGTTGTTGTTCCCTTATTCAAGAAAGGGAGTAGGGATAGCCCAGGAAATTATAGGCCAGTGAGTCTTACTTCAGTGGTTGGTAAGTTGATGGAGAAGATCCTGAGAGGCAGGATTTATGAAAATTTGGAGAGGCATAATATGATTAGGAATAGTCAGCATGGCTGTGTCAAAGGAAGGTTGTGCCTGACAAGCCAGATTGAATTTTTTGAGGATGTAACTAAACACATTGATGAAGGTCGAGCCGTAGTTGTAGTGTATATGGATTTTAGAAAGGCATGTAATCAGGTACACCATGCAAGTCTTATTGAGAAAGAAAGGAGGAATGGGATCCAAGGGGGCATTGCTTTGTGGATCCAAAACTGGCTTGCCCACAGTAGGCAAAGAGTGGTTGTAGACAGGTTGGTGACCAGTGGTGTGCCTCAGGGGTCTGTTCTGGGACCCCTACTCTTTGTGATTTTTATAAATGACCTGGATGAGGAAGTGGAGGGATGGGTTAGTCAATTTGCTGATGACACAAAGGTTGGGTGTGTTGTTGATAGTGTGGAGGGCTGTCAGAGTTTACAACGGGACATTGATAGATGCAAAACTGGACTGAGAATTGGCAGATGGAGTTAAACACAGGTAAGTGTGAGATGGTTCATTTTGGTAGGTCAAATATGATGGCAGAATATAGCATTAATGGTAAGACTTTTGGCAGTGTGGAGGATCAGAGGGATCTTAGGGTCCAAGTCCATAGGACACTCAAAGCTGCTATGTAGATTGACTCTGTGGTTAAGAAGGCATACAGTGCATTGGCCTTCATCAACCGTGGGATTGAATTTAGCAGCTAAGAGGTAATGTTGCAGCTATACAGGACCCTGGTCAGACCCCACTTGGTGTACTGTGCTCAGTTCTGGTTGCCTCACTACAGGAAGGACATGGAAACCATAGAAAGGGTGCAGAGGAGATTTACAAAGATGTTGCCTGGATTGGGGCCCATGCCTTATGAGAATAGGTTGAGTGAACTCTGCCTTTTCTCCCTGGAGCGACAGAGGATGAGAGATGATCTGATAGAGGTGTACTAGATAATGAGGGGCATTGATCATGTGGATAGTCAGAGGCTTTTCCCCAGGGCTAGAATGGCTAGCACAAAAGGGCATAGTTTTAAAGTGTTTGGAAGTAAGTACAGAGGAGATGTCAGGGGTAAGTTTTTTATGCAGAGAGTGGTGAGCGATAGGGCCTTTTAAGAGACTCCTGGATGGCTACATGAAGCTTAGAAAAACAGAGGGCTATGGGTAAAGCCTAGGTAGTTCTAAGGTAGGGATATGTTTGGCACAGCTTTGTGGGCCGAAGGGCCTGTATTGTGCTGTAGATTTTCTATGTTTCTATAGTGTGACAAGAGGGATCTGCACACATTACAGCGTTCCATAGTCTGATAGTGTGAATTGTACACAATACACCACTCTAAAGTGTGACAAGTGGAACTACACACAATACTCGATTCTATATTGTGAGAAAAGGGAACTGCACTCAATTCTCCCATTCTATAGTGTGGCAAGGTGGAACTGCCCAGAGTACTCAATTCTAGAGTGTGACAATACTCCATTCTATGGTGTGACAAGTGGGAACTGCACACAATACTCAATTCTATCATGTGACAAGTGGAAATTGTACACAATATACCATTCTATATTGTGAGAAGTGGGAACTACACACAATACTCCATACTATAGTGTGACATGTAGAATTGCACACAATATTCCATTCTATATTTTGAGAAGTGGGAATTTCACTCATTTCTACATTCTATAGTGTGATATGCGGAATTACACACAATACTCCAGACTATAGTGTGGCAAGCAGAACTCATACAATACTCCATCCTGTAGAGTGACAAGCAGAACTGCACACCACACTCCATTCTGTAGTGTGACAAGTGGGAATCATGGGTGTCACCCTTGAAGAAACCAAACAAATCGAGTATCTTGGTATCAAAATCCAGAATGATCTGCGTTGGGATGGTCAGATGCATCATGCGACAGTGAATGCAACAGCAGTCCTAAATTTTCTGAGACTCAATTTTCATCATTGTTCGACTTCTGTCAAGGAGAAGTTGTACCTCACCCTCGTTAGGTCACATCTGGAATATGCAGCTGCTGCGTGGGACCCATACACAAACAAAAACACTATTTCCATAAGCGAGTCCAAAGACAGGCAGCCCGATGTGTCACAAACACCTATGAGGGAGAAGCGAGTGTTACCTGACTTTTGAATTCATTGAAGTGGAACTCTCTCCAAGATAGATGTGAAGCACACCGTATGACTGTTTTTACAAAATGTTAAGTGGTCAGCTTGACATACATTACCAATCCTACACCAACCCAAAACCTATTAGGAGCAGACGAGGGCATTCATTTCAACTACCAAGTCAGATGTGTGCAGCAATTCATTCTTCCCTCGCACAATTAAAGCATGGAATAATCTTCATCCTACCATAGTCAAACAATCAAACCCAATTAAATTTAAGACAGCTCTTCTTCTTCAAAAATCTCCTTCTTAAGTCCACCCTTCACCACCTCCAGTTTAAATTCCATGTGGAATATTTTGGAGAACCAAGAACTAAGAAACCAATTGCACACAGTACTCCATTCTATAGAGTGACAAGTGGAACTGCACACAATACTCCAGTCTGAAGTGTAACAAGTGGGAATTGTTCACAATACTCCATCCTATACTGTGACAAGCAGAACTGCACAAAATGCTCCATTCTAAAGTGTCACAAGCAGAACTACACACAATACTCCATTCTATAGAGTGACAAGTGGAACTGCACACAATACTATAGTGTGATAAGTGGAACTGTGCACTATACTCCATTCTCCAGTGTGGCAAGCAGGACTGGAAACAATAATCCATGCTATAGTGTGGATCCCTGGACTTTAAACAGCTTGTTTTGACTGGCCTTTGTAATCCATGTAGCTCCCTCTCTATTTCATCCCATGAATGCTCTTGTTCATCTCCGCCCTAACCCTCCCACTCTCCCTCCCCTGCCACCATCTCCCCACTCTTACCCTTCCTGGCTGCTCCCCTTGCTCACTCCCCATCATCCCCTCCCCGTACTCCTTCCCTCCCCCTCCCTTCCAACCTTCTCCACTCCCTACCCTTCCATCTCCCCCCTCCTCTTTCTCCTCTCCCACATTTATTTCACATCTTCTCCCATCTTCCCCCCATTTCCCCATCCCCAACCCTCTTCCGTCTCCTGCAGCCTGGAATGTTTCCGTCAGCAGCATTCCTCTCCGACATTTTGATGTACTAAGAGACCATCAGGTTTCGGGCAGACCAACGGGTGCCTTTCACCGAGCTCAGGATCTGCCAGGAGCGCTTGACCCTGGAACAGGGAGTCAGGGAATCTTCTGTCATACAGCTGCAAGGGATGAACCATGACATAGGCCCTTGCATCTTTTTCCTCATCCTCTTTGCCGACACAGCCGCAATGTAGTGACCTACCGTCTTGTCCCCACTATAGTCATCTCAGTTGCAGCATGCAATGGGAGTGATGTTCCAATCATTCAGGAAGGTGCTGGCTGGGAGGACCGCTCTCAACACCAGTCAAGCAAAGCCTTGGTGCATGTTGGTGAGATCTGGTGATGAGGCATTCTGCCAGATGGTCTGGACTGTCTGCTCAGGGAGCCACCCACTATGTCCACCAAGTTTCTCTCCTGCAGTGTGTTCCTTGTTGAACACAACATGATGGACTTGTGGTCAAAGGTCACTAACATGAAGAAATCTACAGATGCTGGAAATCCAAAGCAACATGCACAAAATGCTGAAAGAACTCAGCAGGCCAGGCAACAACCATGGAAAATACTAAACAGTCGACATTTCAACCGAAGAAAGGTCTCAGTCCAAAACTCTTTTCCATGGATGCTGCCTGGCCTGGACTCCTGAGTTCCTCAAGCACTTTGTGTGTGTTGTGGTCAAAGCTGTTGGTCTAGTAGAACGTTTCCACAGTGGCAGGTAGAGCAGCAACATCCAGCTGAAATTGCACAGGAATGGGCCCCTGGGCAAAGTTGGATTTTATTGGTGAATGTAGATTGGGAGCAGCATGTGGAGAGAAATGCAATATCCAGTAAGAAGGAAAACAACCAGAACACTTGAAGAACTCAGTGGGTCACAGATGCAAAAGGCATTAGATCCTGCATTAGTCTTGAACTTTTGACTCCATCAATGCTGCCTGACCTGCTTAGTCCTTCTAGTACAGGATATTGTGGATTCCAGTGTCTTCAATCTCTTTGGTCTCCGTTGGGTAGGAGGTTGAATAAATACCTGTAACATAGGTAGGAGAAGAGATGAGGTCTTGGAACATGGATTTAGGGAGCAAAGAAGCCATTTAATGTACCGGACTTCAAGGCTGTAATCTCTGGGTTGCTTTTGGGCCACCAGCTACTGAGTACAATAGAAAGATAGATCACATGAATGTGTGGCTGAAGGGATAGCAAAGGAGGACAGGTTCTGGGGTTTCTTGATCTCTAGAATCATTTTAGGGGAAGAAAACATCTGGACAAGCAGCAACAGCTGCATGTCAACCTTGTTGAGAGGGTTGCTAGTGCTTTTGAGGTAGGTTTAAACTGAGCTGGCAGGGGAAGAGGATCTGAGGAGTTTTTCCTCGAGGAGAAACAGCTATAAAGCTACTTGGTAGAATAAGCAAGGAAGCTCTATCCATTGCCATGCAAGGAGTATAACTGGTAAAGCAGATAAGTTCTGGGGTTTCACAATCCTGTTACCATCCCAGAGATGTGGATCAAGGACTATCTGGACTGGCAATCCAATATTCCAGGGTATAGGAATTCCAGGCAGGATAGGGGACAGGCAGTAAAAGAAGAATGCATTACACATTTTCAATGATTTCAAGTTTCCTGGCCCCCATCCTCTTATTTTCACTATGGATGTCCAGTCCCTACACACCTCCATCCCCAACTAAGAAGGTTTCAATGCTCTCCGCTCCTTTCTGGAAACCAGACCCACCCAGTTCCCCTCCACCACCACTCTCCTCTGTCTGGGGGAGCTTGTCCTCACTCTTAATAATTTCTCCTTTGGCTCTTCCCATTTCTTTCAAACAAAAGATGTAAGCATAGGCACTCACATGGGTCTTAGCTATGCTTGCCTTTTTTGTCGGCTATGTAGAACGTTCTATGTTCCAATCCTACCCTGGTGTCTGTCCTCCACTTTTCCTACGCTACATCGATGACTGCATTGGTGCTGCTTCCTGAACCCATATGGTGCTCGTCCATTTCATCAACTTGGCCTCCAATTTCCACCCTGTCCTCAAATTTACCTGGTCCATTTCCGACACTTCCCTTCCCTTTCTTAATCTCACTATCTCTATCTCTGGAGACAGCTTATCAACTGATGTCTATTATATACACACAAACTCTCACAGTTACCTGGACTATACCTCTTCCACCTTGTTACTTTAAAAACGCCATCCCCTCCTCTCAGTTCCTCTGTCTCCATCGCATCTGCTCTCATGATGAAGCTTTTCATTCCAGAATTATTAAAATGTCCTCCTTTTCAAAGAAAGGGGCTTCCCTTCCTTTACCATCAATGCAGCCCTCAACCACATCTCTTCCACTTCCGTCACCCTAACAGGGATAGGGTTCCTCTTGTCCTCACGTACCACCCCACCAGCCTCTGTATTCCAGCACATAATTCTCCGTAACTTCCACCATCTCCAACAGGATCCCACTACCAAGCACATCTTGGTAAGCACCAAGCACCCCCTCATTTTCTGCTTTCCGCAGGGATCCCTCCCTACGTGACTCCCTTGTCCATTTGTCCCTCCCCACTGATCTCCCTCCTGGCACTTGTCCTTGCAAGCAGAACAAGTGCTACACCTGCCCCTACACCTCCTTCCTCACTACTTTCCAGGGTCCCAAACTATCCTTCCAGGTGAGGCGACACTTCACCTGTGAGTATGTTGGGGTCACGTACTGTGTCTGGTGTTCCCGGTGTAGCCTGCTGCAAATCACAGAGACCCAACATAGATTGGGAGAAGGCTTCGCCAAGCACCTATGCTCTATCTGTCAAAAGAAGCAGGATCTCCTAGTGGCCACCCATTTTAATTCCACTTCCCATTCCCTTTCTGATATGTCAAACCATGGCTTCCTCTACCATCGCAATGAGGCCACACTCAGGTTGGAGGAACAACACCTTGTATTCTGTCTGGGTAGCCTCCAACCTGATGGCATGAACATCGATTTCTTGAACTTCTGGTAATGCCCCCCACCACCTTCACCATTCCCCATCCCTTTTTCCCTCTCTCACCTTATCTCCTTGCCTGCCCGTCTGGTGCTCCTCCCCCCTTTTCCTTCTTCCATGGCCTCCTGTCCTCTCCTATCAGACTTCCCCTTCTCCAGCCCTGTATCTCTTTCACCAATCAACATCCCAGCTCTTTACTTCACTTCCCTACCCCCCACCCACCCCACCTCTTGGTTTCACCTACCACCTTGCGTTTCTCTCCCCACTTCTCCCACCTTTCAAACCCACTCCTCATCTTTTTGTTCTCCGGTCCTGCTGAAGGGTCAATCCAAAACATCGACTTTGTACTTTTTCCCATCGATGTTGCCTGGCCTGCTGCGTTCCTCCAGCACTTTGTGTGTGCTGTTTGGATTTCCAGTATCTGGAGATTTTCCCTTGTTTGTGACTTCATTGTTGATGTTCTGTATCTAAAGAAGGCTAAATAGGTAGAGATTAGAAATAAAGTGTCATCACTTTGCTGGGGCTGGGGTGAGGCTGTAATTCACATCTCTGGCGACAGGAGAAAGATCAACCGATATGTAAGCAGGTATCAGAGAGTTACAGTAAAAGTGAGCTTACTGTACTGGAAATTTTCAATTTCCCAAATATTAACTGGGATTGTTTTAGTGCTAAATTTTCAGAAGGTGAGTGGAATCTTTGAGGTGTGTCCAATTGAGCTTTTTGAACCAGTACGTGGCTAGACCAATAGTGCAAAGGAGTGAAAGGGAAGGATTAAATGAAGACTGCATTACTTCAGGTTGTAAGGAGCATTACTGGACCTTATGGCTGATCAAGTGGAGAGAATGTTAGTGGGGATTCATTTTGGAGTCTGAGGGGTTAAGGCTCAAAGGTCAGACAGGTGACTGGTGCGTCCTGGGGTCATACCCAGAGGTTGGCAAAGCCCGAAGTTGAAACCAGGAGCTGGGAGAGTCCAGAGGTAGAACAAGTAAAGGTCCCAACTATCAAGGGTGCAATACTGAATCTCCTAAGAAAGGGTCTTAGCCTGAAATGTCGACCACGAATCCCCTCCATAGACGCTGCCTGGCTTGCTGAGGTGCAGCAGAGGGCTGAGAGGGGAAGCCCTATTTTCTGAGAAATCCCTGAATGGAATGTCCCGGAATGGAAGACCTCATTGTGGGAACGGATGCGGCAGAGATGGAGAAACTGAGAAGGGGGGGGGGAGAAAACTGAGTCCTTACAAGTACATGGGTGGTAGATATAGTCAAGGTAGCTGTGGGAATCAGTGGGTTTGCTGTGAAGTGTTCTGCCAGAGAGAGAAAAAATGCACAACATTAAATTCAATTCACTCCACAATCAGGGTATTAAATATTCATGAGATCTCTTTGAATTGTTGGTTGTTTTTTTCCCCTACCACCTCATTCTTTTCTGAAGGTGATAACTCATTGCATTCATTCGATGGCTGGTGGCTCTTATTTGACCTTCAAGGCATTGCAGTGAAGTTTGGCTCTGTCCTCCCTTCCAATCTGTGAGAGTTTTCAGTAGATAGCAATCTGCAGCGGGAACCCAGGCTAATCCCTCCGCCCACTGAGACGTGAACATGTGGAATAGTGGGCGCAAGGATCGGAATGGTCAGCAAGATAAATACAAACGTTAAAGAAAGAATACGATTCAAGACTGCCCTTCAAATTTGCAAATGGTCATTTACCGTTTTCCACACAAATCAGTGCTGGGATCTCTGCAGATACTGAAACTCATGAGCAATGCACACAAAATTACATTAATAATTTGTAGCAGAAAGTGAGAAATGCAGTTTCTAAAATTTGAAGGTTGTGTAGTTCTGTGTGGAACAGAGAAAATGTGGAGGGAGAAGCAAATACCATACATATTCACCAGTAAATCTCACAGGGATTTCAGGAGAAATATCTTGACTCAGGGGATGTCAAAAAGGCAGAGCACAATATCACAGAGAGCGCCTGAAACAAATAAGTTATATGCCTTCATCACAAAGCATGTAAAGGACAATGAAATAGGAAATAAAAGCAGAAAACTGGAAATCCTCGGCAGATCATGAATCATCCATGGAGGAAGATACAGGGTTTCAGATGCACGTGCCAAAAAAGCAAATGTATAAGCTCAAAGAAGGCTCATGTAGAGTTTAGTCAAATAATTTATTTCAATGCTACATGTTATTTTAGGAAGGTTTAACCTTTTTGGGGGAGGGGGTGCTCAGGGGGATTAAATTCTTAAAAGTGGCGCAATCTGACCGCACGCTGGCACGAACAGGTTTACCTCTGATGTAACTCGGACAATTACGAAGATACAATTTAGAGTCAGGTTCATCTATTTATCCACGCAGTGAAATGTGTCATTTGCACTAACGACCAGCGCAGACTAAGAATGCGCCAGGGGGTTAGTGTTGCCACATATTCCAGCACCCGCAATTTTCAGCAGAACCACACAGAGCACAACAAGCAACAAAGCAAAAACAGCAAGAGAGCCCCTTTCCTCCTTCCCACCCACCCACACAGACAATCCTCCATCCCCATCACAGGCTGCCAGGCCTCCAGCAGTCATCCTTCCCTCTCAAGAGGCAGCTGAGTCGGAATTCAGGGAAACAGGCTTTTATGAGCCATGCTGGCCACAATGCCTTTCTATGCGAATTCTTTTTGCCCACGGTGCTCTGCATCCCTCTATTCCTTTCTCATCCAACTGTCTTTGAAGTATAAGATTATCTCCCTTAATAACCTCCTCCGGCAGTACGTTCCAAATATTCACAACCTACGGTGAAAAAAATCTCCCGCTCCATTTATAACAGGTTAATGAGGTTCTAAACCAACACACGCAAAATGCTGGAGGAACTCAGCAGGTCAGGCAGCCTCAATGGAAATGAATAAACAGTCGATGTTTTGGGCCGAGACCCTTCTTCAGGCCAAGACACTTCGTCAGGCTTGGAAAGGGAGGGGGAAGACACAGGAATAAAAAGGCGGGGGGAGGGGAAAGAGGATAGCTCAAAGGTGATAAGTGAAACCAGGTGGGTGGGAAAGGTAACGGGCTGGAGACGAAGGAATATGATAGGAACGGAGAGTGGATCAGAGGAGAAAGGGAAGGAGGAGGCCAGTGTGAGGAATAGAAGAAGAGGAGGGGGGGAAGGAATATTTTTTTTACCAGAAGGACAAATTGATATTCATGCCATCCTGTTGGAGGCTACCCAGACGGAATACGAGATGTTGCTCCTCTACTCTGAGGGTGGCCTCTTCATGGCACAAGAGGAGGCCATGGACCAACATATGGGAATGGGAATCCGAATTAAAATGTTTGCCTAGCAGGAAGTTCTGCTTTTGGCAGATAGAGTGGAGGTACCTGATGAATCATTCCACCAACTTACAATCGGTCTCACCAATGTAGAAGGGGACACATCGGGGAGCACCAGATGAACCCAGCAGATTTGCAGGTGAAGTGTTGTCTCACCTGGAAGGACTGTTTGGGGCCCTGAATGAAGGTGCATGGGCAGGTGTAGCTCTTTGGCCCCTAGAAGGGAGATTAGCAAGGAGGGATGAATGGACAAGGGAATGACAGAGGGAGCAATCCCTGAAGAAAGCAGAGGGGAAAGTGGATTCCTTTGGAGATGGTGGAAGTTGTGGAGGATGATGTGTTAAATGCGGAGGTGGTAGGTGAGGAGAATGAGGTTCTATGCTTTTTGTTTCATGGTTTATATAGGGTGATAGCCAGAATTCCTGGCCTCTGGAAATCCAGAATTTGAAGCGGATAGGCACTGGATGTCCAGCTTTGCTTGTGGCCCATCATCTTCAGTGTATATCCAAGAGACGTCCCCCATTAAATTCAATCCCCACACACAACCCATCTCCAACCAAATGCTGGGGCCTAAGTAGCTCTCTCACACCAATGGGTTCTGATAGATTGGCTTTCTGTAATATGCTACAGGAACTGAAATATGACTATATGACTAAAAGACTCAAATAAAAAGATCTCAGCAACATACTTCCAGGAAGGCATTAACCCTCTAGTGCTTAGCGTAAATCTATCTATGGGCTTAACAGGATGACCTTCATTCCTATCAACCTCATACATCATTGTTATGCAGGATAATGACGATCAATAAGAACTTAATGGTAAATTTTAAAAGGTTGGCGGAACACTGGCACCTGAGGATAGACATACATAAATCTTTCGAAGCAGTGGGACTAGCTGAGAAGGCTTTTAAAAGAGCGGCCTTGGCTTTATAAAGAGAAGCAGAAACAGAACTAAATGTTCTGCTAAATCCATGGAAAATATATTTAAAGTTCAACTGCAATATCATTTCCCATCTGGGGCACTGCATTTTATAATCAATAGCTTCAGCCTAGAGAAGTGAAAGGGAGATTTACAAGATTGCCACCAGGAGCCGCTCAGAGAGAATGGAGGACTGGGATTGCTTTTCATAGCAGCAGGATGGATGAAGATTTGATCAAGGTGCCGAAAATCATGAAGAATTTCAAGGAGTATATAAGCAGAAACAGTTCACTCTGATGGAATCGATAACCAGAGACGCCAAAGAAGCAGTCGCAAAGGGTAGGGGAGGAAACGGATATTTACTGACTTGTGACACGGAATGCTCTGACACTAAGGGTTACAAAAGTAGATTCAATACAAATTTTAAAGCAATTTGGATAAATACTTGAAGGGTTAAAATGGAGGCTCAGGCACAATGGATCAAATAACCTTCTTCAAGTTCAAATTCAGTTTATTATCATTCAACCATACACATGATACCGTCAGATGAAACAATGTTCCTCTGGACTGAGGAGCATATCACAGTACATATAACTCATACACTTAACAGATAAAGTAATATTCATCATCGTTATGTGCCGTGTCGTATGACGCAGTCAATTATGGTTTTCCATCGGTCTCCATCCATGATCGTGATTGTTCCTGGCAAATTTCTCTACAGAAGTGTCTTTATAAAACGGGTGACCCCAGCCATTATCAATACTCTTCAGAGATTGTCTGCCTGGCGTCAGGGGTCACATAACCAGGGCTTGGAATATGCACCGGCTGCTCATACAACCATCCATCACCTGCTCCAGGTTTACGTGACCCAGATCGGTGGGGAGGGGGTTGCTAAGCAGGTGCTACACCTTGCCCAATGGTGACCTGCAGGCTAGCGGAGGGAAGGAGCACCTTACCCCTCCTTTGGTAGAGTATCTCCACCCTACCACCCAAAAGTAATATTACCACCAGTAAATTAACAAATAATAAGTCGCATTTAGGACATAAGTTAAAAGTGTAGAGTATAATGCTACCTGTGTTTCATGTGTGGTGTGACCTGAGTGGAGGCTGGGAGTTCAGTAGACTCAAGGCCTGGGGGAAGAAGCTGTTTCCCCTTCCTAACAGTCCTTGTCCTACTGCTATGGTACCTCTTGCCTGATGGCAAGGTTTCAATGAGATTGTTGGACTGATTTTAGGGAACATTGACAATGCTAAGGGCCCTGCATGTGCAGCAGTCCTGACAAATATCTCAGATGGGTGGAAGAGAGACCCCGGTGACTCTCTCAGCAGCCCTCACAATCCTTTGTAGAGACTTGCGGTCCGATGCCTTGCAATTTCTGTACCAGACGGCGACGCAGCTAGTCAGGATGCTCTCAATGGTGCTCCAGTAAAAGTTGGTTGGAATGGGGTTGGGGAGACTCACTCACCTCAGTCTGTTCAGGAAGTGGAGGCACTGCTGTGCTTACTTGACTAAAGAGGTGATGTTGAGGGACCAGGTGAGGTCGCCTGTTTTGTACGCTCCCAGAAACTTGGTGCTCCTAACGGAAGTACCATGTATGTACAGAGAGGAGTGGTCAGCCTGCACATTCCTAACTGTACCTATCCATAGTCCATGATTACAAGGAACTGGATGGCATCTTAGTGCCATCCAAATATTCATCTAGATTCTGCCTCTGATCAAATGTTTCTCAAAATATTACTGGGATATAATCTAAAATAAAGAGTCATAACTTTCTGCATCATATATGTACTCTCATCTGCACCTTTTTTACAGGTTCAAATGCCTCTTGCGGTATCTTTCATTCAGAACACTAGATACCACCTTGACAGCTCTGTGAAATTAAACCAGTGAAACTAACACCCCAAGTTGAGAGCTAAGAGGGAATTAAGAGCCAGGTTCTGAATTTCTTAATTGCAACCATAGCATCACCAATGGTTTTATTGCTGCAGATTTAGGGAGGCGAGTTTCCGCCAGCCTTTCTTCAATGGGAACATTGTTAAGGCAGATTGATTATTTATCTGATAGAAATGGAGCATCACAAATTTAACATAAGCTCCTTTTGAGACTGGTGGAGGGTAAAGTAGAATGTAAAATGTATCCCAGCTAAAGTTAATATTATTGCTTCCCCCTCCCGGGCACCGCCCCACGCAGTTCATCATCAGCTGGCCAACTTACACAAGGTTTGGAAGCTGACCAATCCTTATGAAACAGCACCTTCAGAAGGGGAAGGTTGGCAAATCAACAACACAATTAATTAAATAAATATGACCAAGCACTTTGAGATGAATGGAAAACAAACCCGGGCTGGATATTTGGTTTCAAGGCAGGCACTTTTATTAACAGGGTCAAAGGAAAATAAATCTAGTAGACAGTTTCTGAATGTAAAGATCGTATTGGGGAATATCTCACAGAGTAGGTCTAAAATTAGTCTTGTTAGAGAAGGAGCATTTAAATGTAAAAGGAAGGAATTTACAGGATATCTGTCCTGAGTAAACCTCATTGCGAAAACTCAAATATAGACAAAAGGGGTGTTTACTCAAGTTCTGCCTCTACATGCTTCCTGACTTCATTTCACATACATTAATTTTCATACTTTATAATACTGAATGTGAGTTAGAGAAACGGTTATTAAAGTACCATTTAAAGCATTTGTATAGTTTAGTTGCCTTGCTATGTGGCGTTGTTAAAACATAAATTACAAAGATATTTTGATCCCTGGGCAATATAATATTTTTAACATTACTGGAATTCAGCAAACTCCCTTGAAAGGTGGAAAAATGACATGAGGGCCTAACCCAGAGTAAAGTCAAATGACTGGTGGCAAATATCAATAACATGCATGGTGAGACAAAAATACCATCAGGAGAAAGGTGGGATCATCATGACTGCGATTCGATAAATGCTGAGGAGGGGAGAGAAAGTGCTCCAGTTATAAAGTCAAGAGTAACTATCAGGACATTCATGAAGGTGGGAGGTGAGCTGTGAAAGAATAGACATTCTCTTGGTTGTGTAAACAGTGTGACATAAAGTAATGCTGAGTGTCGAGGTCAGAATGCAGACATTTTGTGTAACAATTGCCATATGGTGATACGTGTCTTAAGACAATTCACAACTAGTTTTCCCTTAAAAAAAAACTTCTGCTAAACTTCCTGTTAAAATAAGACTTGCACTGTTGTCAAATGTTGACATCACAGCCTGCCTCACTCTCATGGTAGCACTGAAGGTGGGAGGATGAGGAAACACAGCCATACTCTGAATCATTGCACACCTGACGACTGCAATGAAACCAATTGGTTTGCATGCAGTGAGTGGGTCCACTTGGACCACTCATTAGAATCTGAATCAGGTCAATTATTGCTAAATATGTCATGAAACTTGTTGTTTTGCAGTAGCATTATGGTGCAAGACGAAAAATGAGTTTGTTACACAAATAAAGAAATAATGCAAAATACAAATCATGAGGTCGTGTTCATTTCATGGACTGATCAGAAATCTGATTCTGAAGGGAACCAGCTTCTCTTAATATGTTGAGTCTGGGTCTTTAGGTCCATGTACCTCCTCCCCGATTGTAGTAAGTGAAGAGGGGACTTCCTGGATGGTGAAGGTCTTTAATAATGGATGTCATCTTCTTGAGGAGCTGCCTCTTGAAGATGTCCTCGATGGCAGGGAGGATTGTATCTGTAATGGAGCTGACTGAGTTTTCAACCCTCTGCAGCCAATTAAGATCCTGTGTATTGAAGGCTACAATGATGCAATTAGTCAGAATGGTCTCCTTGGTGATATGGAGTCTTTGATGTCAGAATCAGAAGAAGAATCAAGTTTAATAGCACCAGCATTTGTAGTGAAATTTGTTGTCTTTACAGCAGCAGTACAATGCAATACATAATAATAGAGAAAAAACTGAATTACAGTAAATATACACATAATAGTTATATTAAATAAACAGTGCAAAAATACAAATTCAAAAAAATGGTGAGGTACTGTTCATGGGTTCAATATCTGTTCAGAAATTGGAAGGCAAAGGGGAAGAAGTTGTTCCTGAATTGTTGAGTGTGTGCCTTCAGATGCCTGTACCTCCTTTATGATGGTGGTATGAGAACAGGGCATGTCCTGGGTGATGAGGGGTCCTTAATGATGGACGCCGCCTTTTTGAGGAATCGCTCCTTGAAGATGTTCTGGGTACTACAGACACTAGTGCCCATGATGGAGCTAAGTTAACAACTCTCTGCAGCTTACTTCGATCCTGTGTATTAGCAACCCCACCCACCCCCCCATACCAGTCAGCGATGCAGTCAGTTAGAATACCCTCCGTGCTGCATCTGTAGAAAATTGCGAGTGTTTAGGTGACATACCAAATCTCCTCAAACTCCCAATGAAATACAGCCACTGCCATACCTTCTTCATACTGCATCAACGTGTTGGATCCAGGTTAGATTCCCAGAGATACTAACACCCTGGAAATTGCTCAGTCTTTCCACTTCTGGTTCCTCTATGGGGACTGGTGTGTGCTCCCTCTTGAATTTGAATTTACTTAAATCTTACATCCATCCCACAACGTGTGGGAGTAAAAATCTTTGTGTTATGACTCAGTTACAAAGCATAGACACGCAAATTTAAAAGTCTAATGGTTTGTAGGAAAAAACCGCCCATAGCCTGTTGCTCCTGGCTTTAATACTGTGATAGTGTTTGCCAGACGAAGCAGCTAAAAACAGTTTATGGTTGGGGTGACCTTCTTTTATGCATCAGCTGCTGTAAGTGTCCTCAATAGAGGGAAGTTCAGATCCACAGATGCACCAGGCTGTCCATACCACTCTCTGCAGTGCCAGGTGATCAAGGTCGGTACAGTTCCCATACCAGGCAGCAATACAGCCAGTTAGGACACTCTCAGTGATGGCCTTGTAGAAGGTATTGAGGATTTTGGAACTCATGTCCAACTTCTTTAGTTGCCCGAGGTGGAAGAGATGCTGTTGTGCTTTCTTTGCCACATTGCCGTTGTGTACAGTCCAGGTGAGATCTGCAGTGATGTGGAGACAGAGCAACTTGAAACTACTCACTCTCTCAACTGCAGACCCATTGATGTTGATCTGTCACCGTTCCTCCTGTAATCCATACTTTTGTTTCTTGGACATTAAGGGAGAGGTTGTTATCTTGGCACCACTGAGTCAGGGCATCAACCTCTCCTCTGTAGGCTGTCTTGTCACTGCTAGAAATAAGGCTGATCAAAGTCGTGTCATCTGTGAATTTGATCAGCAGTTTGGAGCCATGTGTGACAGTACAGTTATGGGTGTAAAGGGAGTAGTGGAGGGAACTCAGGACACAACTCTGGGGGGCACCTGTGTTGAGGGTTAGAGGAACAGATGAGGGAGCCCATCCTTACCACCTGCACGAGGTGGGGTGAAGTCTAAGATCCAGCTGCACAAGGTGGGGAGCAGGCCGAGGTCTCTGAGCTTCCTGTCAAGTCTGTAGTGAATTATGGTGTTGAATGCTGAACTATAGTCCAGGAACAGCATTCTAATGAATGCATCCCTCTTCTCCAGGCGAGTGAGGACGACGTGTAGTGCCATAACTATGGCATCATTAATAGACCAGTTCCTTTGGTAGGCAAATTGTAGGGTGGTAGCATGCTGCAGATGTAGTCTTTAACCAGCCTCTCAAAACATTTGCTTATAATTGCAACTATGATAGGACGCCAATCATTCAGGCATGTTAACTTAGTTTTCTTAGGTACATGGACAACGATGGACGATTTGAAGCAGGAGGGCACTACCCACAGGGAGAGGGAGAGATTAAAAATGTCCGTAAACACACCAACCAACTGTTCCGCACACCCTGGGATGCCATCCAGCCCCGTTGCCTTGCAGCTGTTGACACCCTTCCTGAAGTCCACAATCAGCTCTTTGGTCTTCCTGACGTTGAATGCAAGGTTGTTGCTGCAACACCACTCAACAAGCGGATATATTTCGCTCCTGTACACCCTCACATCACCTCTGAAATTCTGCCTACAATGGTTGCATCATCAGCAAATTTATTCCCTAGCCACACAGCCAAGGGTGTAGAAAGTGTAGAGCAGTGGGCTAAGCTCACATCCCCGAGATGCACCAGTGTTGACTGTCAACAAGGTGGAGATGTCGTCTCCAATCCACACAGAGTAGGGTCTTCCTCTTAGGAAGCTGAGGATCCAATTGCAGAGGGAGGTACAGAGGCCCGGGTTCTGGAGCTTTTCAATCAGAACTGCAGGAATGACGGTGTTAAATGTTGAGCTGTAGTCAATAAATAGCTTCCTGACATAGGTACTTGTATTATCTGGGTGATCCTAGGCCACGTGAAGAGCCAATGAGATCATGTCCTCCATAGACCTATTGTAGCAATAGGCAAATTGCAGTAGATCCAGGCACTTGCTGAGACAGGAGTTAATTCTAGTAAAGACCAACCTCTCAAAGCACTTCAGCACTGTAGATGTGAGTGCAACTGGACGATAGTCATTAAAGCAGTTCACCCTACTCTCCTTCGTACTGGTATAATTGTTGCCTTTTTGAAGCAAGTGGGAACTTCTGACTGTAGCAAGGAGAGATTGAAAATGTATTTGAATGCTCCCACCAGAGATTGTCACAGGCTTTCTGAGCCCTACCAGATACTCTCAGGGCCTGTCAACTTGCGAGGGTTCACCCTCCTAACAGACAGACTGATGTCGGCCTCTGAGACAGAGATCACAGGGTCACCAGGTGCTGCAGGGATCCTCATAGCTAGTTTTATTCTCCTTTTCAAAGTCTGCATAAAAGGCATTGAGCTCATCTGGGAGTGAAGCATCACTACCAGTCATGTTGTTAGGAAGTAATGGCCTTCAGACCCTGCCAGAGCCGACGTGCATCTGATTTCACCTCTAACCTTGTTTGGAATTGTTCCTTAGCTCTTGAGACAACTCTCTTCTGCAAATCGTGGATGGTTTTCTTGTATAGACCTGGGTCGCCAGACTTGAATGCCACAGATCTAGACCTTAGCAGATTATGAACCTTCTGGTTCATCCATGCCTTTTGATTTGGGTTTATACAGTAAGTTCTTGTAGGCACAGACTCATCCACGTAGGCTTTTAATGAAGTCAGTGACAACTGTGGCATTATCATTCAGACTCAAAGATGAATCCCTGAGTACAGTCCAGTCTACCTATTCAAAACAGTCCTGTAAGCATTCCTGTGCCTTCCTTGTCTAAGCCTTCTTGATCCTTACTACTGGTGCTGTAGTCTTCAGTCTCTGCCTATAATCAGGGATCAGACTTTTCCAAAGTGTGGACGTGGGATAACACACTCTTGATGGTGATGTAACAGTGGCCCAATGAGTTGGTTCCTCTGGCACTACAAATGATTTGTTGGTAATAATTATTCAGAGATTTTTTCAAGCTGGCCTGGTTAAAATCCCCCAAAATGATGGGGAAATCATCAGGATGTGCTATTTCATGCCTGTAGATTGTATCGCTCAGTTTGTCTTGAGCCTGTTTTTCACTGGCCTGAGGTGGTATACCAGATAAAATGGATGACACTTGATTGTGAGGTGTTCCAGGTTGGGTGAACGGGACTAGGACAACACCACAACATTTGTACTCCACAGGGAGAGGATCATGAAGCACACTCCACCTCCTCTGCCTTTGAAAGACTCAGCAGTCCTATCTTGGCAGTGTACCGTGAACCCATCAATCTGAATCACTGCATCTAGGATGGAGGAGGTTAACCAAGATTCCGTGAAACAAAGAACGCAACTGGCCCCAATGTCCCTCTGACACAGCACTCTAGCTCAGAGATCTTCAGTTTTATTTACCAGAGGCTGTACGTTTGCCAGCAACATGGTGGGCATTGGAAATCGAAATCCGCACTTCCTTAGATGAACTTTTCAACCAGAGTGACATCCTCCCTTCTACAGTCTTAAAGGGGAACCGCGCCAGCGACCAGAGTCCATTTGAGTTCCGTCGATTTCAAATAGCGATAGGTTTTTAAATCATATTAAAACAAGGTTACTAACTGTTGAGGCCTTCGATGTAGTTGTGGTTCTCAGCTGTAGCAGACTGAAATGGGAGTATTTGATGGTTTCCGTTGGAGATGCTCATGTGAGTTGCCTTCTTGATGGTGCCCCAGAACTGGAAAAATGGAGTTTGCTGCACAAATAAATAACTAAAGAAAAAGGTGAACATATTGGACCAAGGAACAGATTCTTAGAGATGATGACACCCAGAAACTTGAAATTGCTCGTTCTTTCCACTTCTGTCTATGCACCTCGTAATATTAAATATCATCATTCATTCTTCTACACTCCAATGAGAAAAGTCCCAGCCTACTCAACCTCTCTCCATAACTTAGTTCCTCACATACTCATAAATCTCTTCTGCACTCTTCCGAGCATAATAGCAGATTTTTTACTGCAGAATGACCAAAATTGAACACAATATTCCAAATACAGCCTTGCCAACGACTGCAACATAACATTCCAATTCCTGCACTCAGTGCCCTGACTGATGAAGGCCAACATACCAAAATCCCTATTCACCACCCTTTCTACTTGTGACACCACTTTTGGGGAGCCATATGCTTATACTGCGAGGTGTCATTGTTGCACAACACTCCCCTGACCAATCATTCACTATGAAATTTCTACCCGCGTCGACTTCCAGAATGCAATACTTCATTCTTATCTGAATTGAACTCCATTTGCCATCCCTCAGCACACGTACCCAGCTGATCAAGATCCCTCTGTAAATCCTGATGACTATCTTCAGTCAATGATTCCACCTGTTTTAGTGTGATCTGCAATATGATAAAAATGAATTAATTTATTTTGCGTTATCAATTGAGTGTTAAACATTGACCCAAGATGTTCCCTTTTTCCAGGAGACTGCAGTAGGTTAGTTGCAGGTTAATGTGACTATTATTTATTGGTGAGGAGAACTGAATGAAAAAGTAGGTATTTTGCTTCAATTACATAGAACTTTGATCACAACTAGAAAACTTGTACCTTATCAGTGTGATGGATGGACGTATTAATGATGGATTAGTGTATCGTACTGTGCAAAAGTCGTAGGCACATATCAGAATCAGATTTCAAATCACCAGCATATGTTGTTGATATTTATTAACTTTACAGTGCATTACAATGAAATACATAATATTGAGAAAAAAATCTGAGTTATGGTGTATATATTATATATGAAATAGTTAAGTTGAAATTAATGCAAAAATAACAGAAATAAAAAAGTTGAGAGGTAGTGTTCATGGGTTCAATGCCCAATTAGAAATCGGATGGCAGAAGGGAAAAACCTGCTCCTGAATCGCTGAGTGTGAGCTTTCAGGCTTCTGTACCTCCTTCCTGATGGTAACACTGTGAAGAGGGCATGGCCTGGGTAGTGAGGGTCTTAATGATGGACACCACCTTCCTAAGGCACCAATCTTTGAAGATGTCTTGGATGGAGGCTAGTACCTGTGATGAAGCTGACTAATTATACAAGTTTCTGCAACTTATTTTGATCTTGTGCAGTAGCCCCCCCCACCACATCCCCCCATATGTGGCAGTGATGCAGCCAATCAGAATGCTCTCCATGGTTCATTTGTAGAAGTTTAAGTGTTTTAGTTGACAAACCAAATCTCCTCAAACTCCTAATGAAATGTAGCCGCTTTCTAGCCTTCTTTATAGCTGCATCAATATGTTGTGTCCTGATTATGTCCTCAGAGATATTGACACACAGGAACTTGAAATTGCTCACTCTCTCCAATTCTGATCCCTCTATGAGGATTGGTTTGTGATCTTTCATCTTACCCTTCCTTAAGTCCTCAATCAGCTCTTTGGTCTTGATGATGTATTATCAGCCTAGACACAGTCATGGGTGTAGAGAGAGTAGAGCAGTGGGCAAAACTCACATCCTTGTGGATTTCCAGTGTTAAATGTCAGTAAGGTGGAGATGTTATTTCCAATGCTCACAGACTGTGGTGAGGTGCACCAGTGTTGATTGTCAGCGACGTGGTGGTGTTGTTTCTGACCCACAGAGATTGTAGTCTGCTGGTCAGGAAGTCAAGGATCCAGATGCAGAGGGAGGCACAGAGCCCCAGGTTCCGTAACTTTTTTGTCAGGGCTGTAGGAATGATGGTATTAAATGCCGAGCTGAAGTCAATGAACAGCATCCTGACATTGGTGTTTGCATTGTCCAGGTGTTCCAAGGCTGCGTGGAGAGCCACTGAAATTGCATCTGCTGTGGACCTGTTGTGGTGATATACATAGCTAGGGTGCCCAAGGCTTTTGCATAGTACTGTATTTGCCAACGTGGAGCGGAGAGCAATCTGGTGGGAGCAAAGGTTGTTGGGAATGGTGAGAGTGGAGCGCTGCGGGAGGGGTGTGGGACAGGTAGCAGTGAAGGAGTTCCAATGGTGGGAGTTGCCATGGATGCAGACAGACCCGTCCTGAGACATCAGGTAAGGTTAATTGCTTTATTGATCATTACAGACTGACTCTCTGGTGCTTCCTGCTCCCCCTCCTCCCATCCCCTTTTCCTAACCTTGATTCCCCTTTCCCTGCCCCCTTCCCACTCTCAGTTCACAATAGAGACCTATATCAGAATCAGGTATGAAATTTGACTCACATATGAAATGAAATTTGTCTTTTTTTGTGACAGCAGTACAGTGCTTTACATAAAATGACTGCAATACTGTGCAAACATCTTGGGCACCCTAGCTATGTGTATATATGTGTGTGTGCCCAAGACTTTTGCACTGTACTGTATTGAAAAGAGTTCAGAGAAAAATTGGCTGGACTAGTACCTAGAATGGGCAGATGGTTTTCTGAGGAATAGTTAGACATGCTGGAACTTAGAAGAGTGAAGAGGGACTTGATTCATGTGGAAAACACTTTGGACATTTTGACACCGTGAAGGGAGCTGTAATAATCTTCTGTTTCTAGTTTTGCAATCATTTAAGCAGAGGCCATACTTTGCTTATCTAGAAGCATTCTGTGCTAAATACATAGTCTCAGAGTTGGAGTTGTGAAATTCTATTGTCTGTTCACTATTGCAACTGTCTCTCGAAGCAGCAAGCTGAAGTAAACAGGCTTCACCCCAGGGTTCTTGTTGTCATGGGAGGCAGATCCCAGAGGCAGCTCTACACCTGTGAACACCATAAATAAGGTTGGTCTTTCCCCATAGAGGTGTTCTAACTGGCAGAGATACTCAACTTTCACATCAACAACTTCCAATTATGTAGTGCCTTTGGGAAAACAACTTCCCCAACCACTTCTTAGAAGTACTATCAAACAAGATTGGACAACAAGACAGCTCAGGAGACAAAGTCAATTGGAACATGTTAAAGGATGACTGATAGGAAGAAAGGTTTACGCACAAAATCTTGGAGTTTCGGGCAGCTAAAAGTACAACAGTCACTGGTCGACAAAGTAAAGGAGGTGAAGTGCAAAGATTATGGAAGGCTGTAGGATCAGAGTACATTGCAGGTAAAAGGTGGGACTAGAACAGAGAGGATTTTGAAAACGGAGATTTTTAATATCAATGTGTTGTTTGACAAGGAGTCAAACTAAACCAGAAATGTGAAGACAACTGTTGAATGGGAAATGGTGCAAGTTTGAGTACAGCCACCATCATTTTGGATGAGTTCACTTACAGATCATGCAAGATACAACACTGGCTGGGGGAGGGCGATATTGAAATATTGAGTCTGTGTGATGTTACTGGGTTTGCTGACCAGCAAGTTTCCAAACTCAAAGATCTAAGCACTATCAGATATAAATAGCCATGGATACTCTCACTTAAGGGAGATTATACTGTAACTACCCAATCTTGAAAGTCCAGTTTATATCCCTGCTTATTCTCCACGGTGAGCTTGGCTGCCAATAGTCACTATTTGAGCAGTTGGTCCTTTCTACCAAGGAGAAGATACTTCCAGCTAACAAAGTATTTTAGAACATTGTTCTTTAATTTACACACATTCTTAAAACACATTTAAAACTCAGAGGATTTCTATCTTAAACACTTACTTCCCCAATTACAAACCATTTCTAAAACACACTTTTCTTAAATTCAAAGGATTTCCAAAACACAAGTGCAATTCCAATAAACTAAAAAGACAAGTCATCCGTCACAGAAATTGAAGCCAAAGGGATGGATTCTATTCACCCCATCTTCCTATCATTCTTCTTGATGTTCTTCAGCCACTCCTATTAAGTCTGAACTTTAAATAAATTCTTGAAGTTTTTAGTAATTGTTACACCTAGATATGTAAATTGACTTGTAACAACTTTGAACGGAAATTTGGCATTTGATGACATTAGGTCATTTAAAGGAAATAGCTCACTTTTATGTAGGTTCAGCTTACATCCTGAAAAAGAACTAAACTGGGAGATTAAAGAAAGAACCAAAGGTAAAGAAGTTTCAGTGTTAGAGATAAAAAGTAAAATATCATCAGCGTATAATGAAATTTTATGAGACATACCTTCCCTTAGTATACCAGAAATGTCCTTAGATTCTCGAAGTGCTATTGCTAAGGATTCTATAGCTAAAGCAAAAAGTAAAGGACTAAGAGGACAACCTTGTCTAGTTCCCCGCTGTAATTTAAAGGGCTTAGAAATTTGGGAGTTAGTAATAACCTGAGCGGTAGGAGACAAGTAGATTAATTTAACCCAATGAATAAAATTAGGCCCAAAATTAAACTTTTCTAAGGTCTTAAAAAGATAATTCCATTCAATCCTGTCAAAGGCTTTTTCTGCATCTAAGGATAATATACACTCTGATTTTTTTTGGATGGTGAATATATCACATTCAATAACCGTCGTATATTAAAATGTGAGTAACGGTTTTTAATAATCCTGTCTGGTCATGTGATATAATAGATGGTAGAATATTTTCAAGTCTTTGAGCTAAGATTTTGGATAAAATTTTTGCATCAACATTTAATAAAGAAATCGGTCCGTATGAAGAATATTCAGCTGGATTTTTATTTTTTTTAAGAATAAGAGAAATAAAAGCTTCATAAAAAGATTGAGGGAGTTTACCTGATTTAAAGGACTCTGATAAAACAGAGGATAAATAAGGAGTAAGTAACGTAGTGAAAGTTTTATAAAACTCCCCAGGAAAGCCATCAGGTCCTGGGGTCTTACCAGAATGTAAAGCACGTATAGCCTCAGCCACTTCTTCATTGGAAATAGGCTGATCTAACTGTGTTAGACTATCAGCAGGCAATGTAGGAATGTTGATATTACTGAGAAAAGCATTCATATAGGTATCATCTGAAGAACAGTCAGACTGATACAACTTAAGGTAAAAGTCTTTAAATACATTGTTAATTTCAGAATGGTCGGATGTCTTAGTTCCATTATCTTTAAAAATTTCTGTGATTTGACGATTAACTGTAAAAGATTTTAAGCAATTGGTTAGTAAACTACCAGTTCTATCCCCGTGAATGTAAAATTGAGTTTTATCTCTCAACAGCTGTTGTTCAATTGGGTAAGTCAGCAGGAGATTATACTTGGATTGGATTTCAATACGCTTATTATATATACTTGGATCTGGAGATAGAGCATACTTTCGATCAAGATCTTTTAATATCGCTGCTAGGTCAGACCTTTCATTGTCAGCTTTTTTCTTTATATAGGTAGAGTAAGAGATAATTTCTCCACGAATATATGCTTTAAAAGTATCCCAGACTATATTACCAGCAGTATCTCCTTTAAAATTTTCTTTAAAGTAAAAAGTAATATGGTTTTCCAAAAACTTTAGAAAATTTTTATCAGCTAACAATGATAAGTTAAAACGCCAACTTCTATTTGGTACAGAGTAAATAGGTCATCTTAAAGCCAGAAGCACAGGTGCATGATCAGACAAAGCAATCTGCTTATAATCACAGGATCGTACCAGTGCAAGCAGGTTTCTATCTATTAAAAAAATCAATCCGAAAGTACATATGATGAACCTGAGAGAAATATGAATATTCCTTTTCTTGGGGGTGTAAAAAACTCCACATGTCAAAGAATACCACATTGAGATGAAAAAGATTTAAAAAGTAGGACTGATTTATTAGTGACAGGGGTTTTACTTGAAGAGCGGTCTAATATAGGGTCAAGCCAAAAATTAAAATCTCCACCCATCACTAAGGAATACCGATTCAAATCAGGCAGAAAAGAGAAAAGACGTTCAAAGAACAAGGAGTTATCTGTATTTGGAGCATATACATTCGCAAATACGATTAGATTATTCTCAAGACTACCCGAAACAATAACAAAGCGCCCATTTGTATCAGAAATTACATTATGTTGAATAAAGGATACATTCTGATCAAACAGGATAGAGATGCCTCTTGATCTAGATTGAGAGGGTGAGTGAAAATGTATACCCTTCCATCCTTTGAAAGAACGTGAAATATCATCTTTAAGAATATAAGTTTCTTGGAGAAAGATTATATGAGTTTAAAGTTTCCGGATATAAGAGAAAATCTTATTTCGTTAAACAGGGTTATTTAGACCTTTCACATTAAAACTGAGTATGTTAATAAAAGAATCCATCAAGTATCCTTTAGTAATGTATAAAAGGTAATCACAGACATGTAGATAGTGAATAAATAAAACAGTAAGAACATTGTTACGTACTCGTGACACGTGACAGTGGTACCCTTGTCACGTGACTGGGGTTGAAGTTATACTGGACTTGAGGTAATGGTCTTGTGATGGTGGAGAGATGTCATTTTCCCACCAGTAGACGTCATGTGACAGGTTTTTTTTACAGGGTATAAAAGGAAGACCCACCCTGTCAGGTGGGGGCAGTTCGTGGCTGGATTTGCCAAGTTGACTTCATGCCACTGCGTGATTTAATGTGATGACGCAGTTTAGTTGGAAAATGAAGTTTTATCTATTGCCTAAAGTTTAAAAGGTCATAGCCAGCAGTTTCTTTACTGTAGAGAGTGAAGATAAAAGTTCAGAAGTTAAAGATCGAGGAGAATCGATTTTCGACGGTGGATTGGGTTCAACCTTGTGTGATCCTCATTCGGAAGGATTTCGTTGACTGTTCTCGTGTTAATCTCTGCTGGGATAGCAGGAGATTGAGGACAGAGTGTGGAAGGAAAGGTCAGTGCCTTTAACCCGTTACGTTTCATAAAATTCTACGTGGGAAGAGTTCGACGCCGGGGATCGAAGGATAACGACGTGGAAGAGAATTTAAATCGCCTTAAAAAGTCTCTCCTTTTAAATGGACTGTGAGCATTTTGAACTTTCGGCATATCGCTTTAAACAACTGTTTTTGCTGCATCGCTTTAAGAACTGTGAAGCTGCCGCACAGCAGCTGATTTCCGGTTACGTTAGTGTTTGTTTACTTTTGGGGGGTTTGTTTTCAGTGTTTAATAAACGTGTTATTTGTTATAAAAACCCTTGCCTAACTCACATATATTTATTGTTGCCTGAATACGTAACAACATGAACTGGAACGCAGTCTTCATGGACCGGACCATGACAATAGCTGAGATAAAAGATCAACTGTGATCTTGTTTAGTGGAGGACAACCACTCTCTTAGCGCCCACATACTTGGTTGTGAAACACTGAATGACAAACCCCTTTTCATATATATATCTAACTTCGTCATTGTTTTGGTCAATATCTACAAACAGGTTGAGAATGGTTAGATTATCAGACATGATGTATTAGATGGAATTGTAGCTTTGCTTTGAGAGGTGTGGAATATGATTGGAAAGACTTAAGGATTGATTTGCTGAAAAGATGTGTCCAGATTTGAGACGGACAACACTTTAAAAGGTAAAAGAAGCTGGAGTTGGAGTAGTTCTCTGCACACGTGTGCTCAGCAGCTCAAATGGGTCATTATTGAAGCTTTATCTAGTAGCAGCAAGTCATACAGCTGAAATGCCAAGCAACTGACTAAGCTATAATGTTAAAAACATGATGTAGAACCAACTGATATGCCAACATTTTGTATTATCATTCTGTTAGAGCATTCCCAAATATTGTAAACATTTGAGATATTTAATTGGATTTACCCTTAAAAACAATTTAATAAGGGTTTGAGCAACAGATCAAATGCTTGAGGAACTTAACAAATTAGGCACCATCTATGGAGGGAAATAAACTGTCAATATTTCAGGCCAAGAAACTTCATCAGGACTTGCTAAGTCCCTCCAGCTCTTTGTGTGTGTTGCTCAAGGTTTCCAGCATCTGCAGAATCTCTTGTGTTAATAGAGGCTTGCTTTTTTCAACAGAAAGGAAATAGTTTCTGGATCTGAGGAGAGGGTTTTAAATCACAAATAAATTTAGGATTTATAGGCAAACCACAGAGTGCTAAGCTACAAAGAGGAGAAAGTTGGCAGACGCTGGAAATCCGAGCAACACACACAAAATGCTGGAGGAGTTCAGCAGGCCAGGGAGCATCTTTGGAGGCTTTTCATTCCAGGACTAATGAGATGCCCTCTTTCTTCAAAGAAAAGCACTTTCCTTCCTTTACCATCAAAGCTGCCCTCAGCCACATCTCTTCCATTTCACATCCATCTGCCTTCACCCCATCTTCCTGCCACCCCACCAGGGATAGGTTTCCGATTGTCCTCAGCTGCCACCCCAGTAGCCTCTACATCCAGGACATATTCTCCAGAACTTCCGCCATCTCTAACAGAATCCCTCCCCTGCCACATTCCACTTTCTTCAAGGATCACTCTCTACGCAACTCCCTTGTCCGTTATCCCACTGACTGATCTCCCTCCTGGTACATATTGTTGCAAGTGAAACAAGTGCCACACCTGCCCTTTCCCCTCCTCCCCCACTACTACTCAGGACCCCAAACAGTCCTTCCAGGTGAGTTGACCCTTCCTCTGTGAGTCTGTTGGGGGTCATATACTGTGTCCAGTACTCCTGGTGTGGCCTCCTGTATGTCAGTGAGCCCGACATAGATTGGGAGACCGCTTCATTGAACCTGCATCAGAAGAAATCAGGATCTCCCAGTGGCCACCCATTTGAATTCTGCTTCTCATTCCCATTCCGTCATGTCAGTCCATGGTCTCCTCTACTGCCCCAATGAGGCCACACTCAGGTTGGAGGAGCAACACCTTATATTCCGTCTGGGTAGCTCCAACCTGATGCACAAACATCGATTTTTGAACTTCCAGTAATGCCCCCTCACCTCTCCTTCACCATTCTCCATTCCTGTTTCCCTTTCTCAACGTATCTCAACTTCCCATCACTTCCCTTTCTCCCCTGGTGTTCTACCCTCTTCTATCAGATTCCCCCTTTTCCAGCCCTTTCTCTCTTTCACCATCAACTCCCAGCTCTTTACTCACCCCTCCCCCTCTCCCGGTTTCACCGATCACCTACCACCTTTCTCCCCTTCCCCACCCTCTTATTCTAACTTCTCACCTCTTTTTCCAGTCCTGATGAAGGGCCTCAGCTTGAAACATTGACTGTTTACTCTTTTCTGTAGATGTTGCCTGGCCTGCTGAGTTCCTCCAGCATTTTGCATATATTGCCTCAGTGTGAAGTTAGCTGATTTTCTTTTTCCTTAATAACTTTCAACCTGTGGAATTGCTCACCACATGTTATCTGCCAGACTGTAGATGTGTTACATGAAAATAAAACTATTGAAAATAGGAGGTATTAAAATGAAAATTGTAGTGAACTGATTGGATCGTTTGATAGAATGGAAAATAAAATAGACATTACACAAGAAGCCATACTGTCCATTCACTTCACAGACCAGGGTATCTCTGTGTTTTAGAGACAATGTGCTTATGTGTGAAGATGTAACAGCCAATTTGATCACCGACCTTGAATGAGTGTAGGATCAAATATTCTGTTTCACAAAATAATGTTAGTTTATGATACCAATCCTTCCTCAAGTCAAGCAGTTTAGATAAAGGGTCTTGACCTGAAATGTCGACTGTCCATTTCCCCTCCACAATGCTGCCTGACCTGCTGAGCTCCTCCAAGTAAAACTGTACAGACTTCTGGATCTTGTAGCATCTTATATTTAAGAATATTATAGAGTTCCAGCTCTCCGCAGCCAATAAGGTTGGTTTGTTTATCCATTTATTGATTGAGATTCAGTGTGGAATGGGCCCTTCCAGCCCTTCAAGCTGTGCTGCCCAGCAATCCCCCGATTTAACCCGCCTAACTACGGGACAACTTGTCATGACCAGTTAACCTACTAGCCAGTACGTCTTAGGACAGCGTGAGGAAGCCGGAGCACCTGGAGAAAACCCAGGTTGATGCAACCCAGGTAGAGGCTGATGCAACAGGAACATGTAAGAGACACATAGGTAGGCATCCAGTTGTAAGAACAATGATGGGTTGTGTACTGTGTCGGAGGGAAGGGTTAGATTGCTGATCAACACAACACTGTGGGATGAAGGGTCTGTACTGTGCTATGCTGTTCTGTATTCTTTTAATCACGCAGAATTAAAATAGGCCAATTCTGCTTCGGTATAAATATAATGGCAATAAGCTGATGCATTTCACTTGGGTACGCGTTAATTGTATAAACCATACTATCATTTTCTGAATAAGCCCTGCAACTCTACTCATTCCCAAAGGCTACATGATGCATATCCTTTACTGCTGTGTAACAGTTTCAGAAGCAAATTAACAATATATCTCTAGAAGCAGTGATAAGAACTAATGATTATGACTAATTTAAATATGTGGCTTTTGACAACAGCCTCACCAAGCATTAAATAATCTGACTTTGGAAAGGCTGATAATCTTAAAATCTTTGTTTTATAACCATGGTGTTACTGAGTTAATCTCTTATTATTCAGTGTATATTGGTGTTACTGGCAAAGCTATCTCTTACTTTCCATTTCTAAATTGATAATGAGTCAGCTTCTTGAATCATTGCAAATCTTCTTGGGAAGCCACTCCCAAAATGGTGTTAGAAGAAGAATTTTGACACTGTGGCAGTGATGTAATAGTAATTACTTATTAATTAGCAATAAATAATTACTTATTACTAAAATCAAGATGGTGCTGGTAATCCATGGCGACGTTCTGCAGGCTCTGTACAATACTTCTAAATATGCCTCTTTTGAATTACACTCAATCAAGAACAATGTAATTTTAAATCGACTTAATGACCTACAGATTTCACAATATTATAAAGGATTCAGTGGTCATAACTCTCAGGCAAGCAGATACATCACCTTTAAGTAGATGGCTCATCACCATAGCAGGAGGGGGGACTCTAAGCCAGACTAAAACACGGAGGAATGAGACCCCCTCTACCCAGCATCTTGGTAGCAAATGTGCTGTCGCTGGAGAACAAAATTGAGGACCTAAGGGCAAGATTGCTGTATCAGAGGGAAATGAAAGTTACAGTGACCCGAAGACTTCTCGATTCACAGGATGAACCAAGCTGCTGACTCCAAAAAGGCAAAAGGTGAAGGTGTGTGTTTCATGATAAACTCTTGGTGGTTTTGTCAAACTTGTGCTTCCCTGACCTTGAACTCCTAACAGTTAAATGCTGTCTGTTCTATTTACCTAGGGAGTTCTCCTCCATAACTCTGACCACAGTTTACATACCTCCTGCAGCTTGCGATACTGCATAATGCCGTCTGCGAACAAGAAACAGCCCATCCCAATGCATTTCAAGTCAGAGTCGGAGACTTCAAACAGGCTTATTTGAAGAAAGCTTTGCCCAATTGCATCAGCATATAGTCTGTAGCACTGGAGGTCCCAACACATTAGACCACTGTTGTACTAAGATAATGAATGAATACCATTCCATGCCCAGACAGCATTCTGGTAAATCTGATCACTTGGCCACTCATCTCCTACAGGCAGAGGCTAAAGAGCAAGGCATCCGAGATAAGGCAACGAAGAGGTGGTTGCAGGAGGCAGAGGAGCATCTAAGGGACTGCTTTAGTTGGTGGACTGGGTCTGGTTCAAGAACTCCTCAATGGATCTGAATGAATACACCATGGTTGTCATAGACTTTATTTAAAACAGGTGAGTGTGTCCCCACAAAATCATTCAGAGTCTTCCCCAACCAGAAGCCCTGGATGAACCATGAGATCCACAATCTGCTGAAAGCAAGATCAGAGGCAATCAAGTCTGGTGACCAAGAAAGATACAAGAGGTCCAGGTATGACCTCCGAAAAGTCATTTCACAGGCCAAGTGGAAATTCCAAACTAAACTTGAATCAACGAAAGATGCTCAACAGCTGTGGCAGGGCTTGAAGTCTATCACCTCTTGTAAAGTTAAATCAAGCGACATAGGTGAAAACAGGGCTTCACTTCCAGATGAGCTCAATGCTTTCTATGTTCACTTTGACCATCAAAACATGGAGAAGTCTTCATGAACTCTAGATGATCGTGTGATGTCAGACTCTGAGGCCGACATGCATACAAGCCTTCAGGAGGGTGAGCCCCTGAAATGAACCCAGCCCAGACAGGGAACCTGGCTGAGTGCTAAAGACCTGTGCTGATCAACTGGCTGGAGTGTTCACTGATACCTTTAACTTCTCACTCTATTTGCAGCAGGCTTCAACTATACCAGTGCCCAAAAAGAACCTAATGACCTGCCTCAATGACTATCAATGAGTAGCACTTGCATCCACAGTGATGAAGTGTTTTGAGAGGTTAGTGATGAAACATATCAACTCCTTCCTGAGAGGTGACTTGGATCTGCTACACTTTGCCTACTGGAGCAACAGGCCCACAGCAGATGCCATCTCATTAGCTCTTCACTCAACTCTGGAATATCTGGATAATGAAGATGCATACATCAGGATGCTCTTTATTGATTACAGCTCGGCATTCAATACCGTCATCCCTCAAAACTAAGCAATAAGCTTCAAGCCCTTGGCCTCAGTACCTCCTTGTGCAACTGGATTATTGATTTCCTCACTTACGGACTCAGTCAGTTTGGATTAGCGATAACATCTCCTCCACAATTTCCATCAGTACAGGTACACCACAAGGCTGTGTGTTTGGCCCCTGCTCTACTCACTTTACACTTATGGCTCTGTGGCTAAGCACAGCTTGATGCCATATACAAGTCTGCTGATGATACCACTGTTGTAGGCCAAATCAAAGGAGGTAATGGATCAGCATCTAGGAGAGAGATTGAAAATCTGACTGAGTGGTGCCATAACAACAATCTCTTACTCAACATCAACAAGGCTAAGGAGCTGATTATTGACCTCAAGAGGAGGAAACCAGAGGTCAATGAGTAGTCCTCATTGGAGAATCGGAGATGGAGAGGGTCAGCAACTTTAAATTCCTCAGTGTTATCATTTTGGAGGATCTTTACTGAGCCCAGCACATAAGGGCATTTATGGAGAAAGCACTGCAGCTCCTCTACTTCCTTAGAAGTTTGAGGAGATTCAGCATGACATCTAAAACTTTGACAAACTTCTATAGATGTGTAGTGACAAGTATATAGATTGGCTGCATCACAGCCTGGTAAGGAAACTCCCATGCCCTTGAATGGAAAGTTTTACAAATGTAATGGATGCGGCCCAACCATCACTAGCAAAGCCCACCCCACCAATCAGCCCATCTATATGAAGCGTTCATGCAGGAAAGCAGCATCCATCATCAGGGAGCCTCATCATCCAGGCCATGCTCTCTTCTTGCTGCTGCCACCAGGAAGAAGGTACAGGAGCCTCAGGACTCACACGAACAGGTTCAGGAAGTTATTACCCCTCAACCATCAGGCTTTGAACCAAAGGGGATGCCTTCACTCAACTTCACTTTCCCCATCATTGAAACGTTCCCACAATCTACAGACTCACTTTCACGGAAGCGACATCTCATGTTTTCAATATTTATTGATTATTATTATTATTTCTTTTCTTTCGTATTTGCACAGTTTGTTGTCTTTTGTACATTGGCTGAATGCCCAAGATGTTACAGTCTTTGATTAATTCTATTGTTCTGGTAAGGATTTATTGAGTATGCCTGCAAGAAAATGAATCTCAGTGTTGTATATGGTGATACCTGTGTCATGCCCTGGTTCACATCTTCACTGTTATGCTGTGGGAGCGGTCGGTTCTGCTTTCAGCCTGTTTGGGTTATTGTTGAAGATAAGGGATGATGTGGAATGTGTGCCACCCAATTAGCGGGAGATTTCCTTGGTGAGGGACAATAACGTTGGTCTTGGTTTTTTGTTCAGCAGGAGATGAAGAGAGAAGACGCTGGGGAGATTGGGTCATAACATACAATCCAGTAGGAGACCAGTTTGTTCGAGATGGATTACGAGTGACGTTCGGAAGGTGGTGTGTGCTTTCACGTTGACCGAGGGCCCAGTGTGTGAGTACAGAGAAGTTCAAGATGAGCTCCAACTTGTGCACGTTTGACTGTTCGATTAGAATGGGCCCTTTTCTTTTTATTATTCTCTACTAACCTTTAGTTAAATTAAAATTCATAAATATAATTCCTTTAATTGTATGCAGTGTACTGTCTGTTATTTTGTGGCATTAATTTGTAACAGGATAGCAAATTACCCAGCATCCACACAGACAGGGATGTGGGGTGGTAAAGTGCTTCAAACTCACAATTTTGGCAGGGCCAGAGGTTGGCTTCTCTAGATTTACACAGACAAGGAAACCAGGGGGTTTCATATATTTACTTTGATAATAAATTTACTTTAAACTTTGAACTTTATGTGTTTCCAAGTCAAGCTACTTGGAGACTTAAATGGAAATCAGCACTTTGCAGTAAACTTATCCCTGTTCCTTCTGTTCCCATATTATCCAGCTGTCAGGGTGACCCCTCATCACTCTCCCATACACTTCAGACAACCTCTTAACACTGCCCAATCAAATCCACCATGCTGGTGGATTCCAGACCTTCCCGACAGTCACTGACTTGAATGACCCATTTTAACCTCAGATAAGGCAGCACCAACCTTGCCTTTCCTGGCCTGCAAACATCCAGTGACTGCAGGGAAAGCCCTTGCTTTTAACTCTTTATGTCCTACAATCTCCCGGGCAGCAAGAGCCGGTGATTGAGAGAAAAAGAAGGGTGGTAGAGAAAGTGATAAGGGGCAGGGTTGATGAGAGAAGGAAGGGATGACAGATAAGGAAAGAGATCTGGAGAAAGATTCATTTTGATCTTCTTTACACTTGTGTACTGAAGAATAACAATAAACTATATTGAACCTTGAATTTTGGGAAGATAAGGGGAAGGGGCGTGAGGGGCTAGAGGAGAGACAGAAAGAGGAATGAGGAATGGAGAGATGATGGGAAAGGAAAGGATGGGAATAGGAAGGGATTAAAAAATGGAAAGAAGAGAACAGAGAGATGATAAGAAATAAAGAAAAACAGGAAGACAAGGGAGGAATAGAGGAAGAATAGGAAGGCGATAGAAATTTGGAGTGGGAGAGAGACGTTTGCAGGTGAGGAAGAGGGAAGGATGGGGGTGAAGTGAAAGAAAAGGGGACAGAGATACAGAGCCAGAGGCAAGGAATGGGACAGATATTAATAAAAAGGTCACAAACAAGAGAAAATCTGCAGATGCTGGAAATCCAAGCAACACACACACAAAATGCTGCAGGAACTCAGCAGACTAGGCAGGATTTATGAAAAAGAGTACAGTCGATGTGTCGGGCCAAAACCCTTCAGCAGGACTGGAGAAAACCTGCTGAAGGGTTTTGGCCAAAAACGGTTGCTGTACTCTTTTTCATTGATACTGCCTGGCCTGCTGAGTTCTTCCAGCACTTTGTGTGTGTTGCATTAATATAAAGGTGCTGCTTGAAACAAGATAATTATCAGATTTCCCAAGGACATAAAGCACCAACAAAGTTATTGATTTTATCTCAACCTGATTTGCAACTTTAAAAGCTGCTTAACAGACATTTATCAAAGTAGGAAAGGAATATGATAAGTTTTAATCTGCAATTTGAGAAGGATAAGGGCAGCTCAGAGGTGTCAGTGTTGCAGTTGAACAGGGGAAACTATGGAGCCATGAGGGAGGAGCTGGCCAAAGTTGACTGGACGGATAGCCTAGCAGAAAAGACAGTGGAACAGCAATGGCAGGTATTCTTGGGAATAATGCACAAGGTGCAAAATCAGTTCATCCCCCAGAGAAGGAAGGATTCAAAGGGGGGAAAGGGGCCACAGTGGTTGACAAAGGAAATCAGAGATTGCATAGCATTAAAAAAAAGGAAGTATGACAGAGCTAAGGTGAATGGGAGGACAGATGATTGGGAAGTTTTTAAGGAACAACAGAACTTAACTAAAAAGACAATACGGGGAGAAAAAATGAGGTACGAACGCAAGCTAGCCAGGAATATAAAGGAGGATACCAAAAGCTTTTTTAGGTATGTGAAGAGAAAGAAGATAGTTAAGAACAATGTTGGGTCCTTGAAGAATGAATTGGGTGAAATTGTTATGGGAAACAGAGAAATGGCAGAAGAATTTAATAAGTACTTTAGATCTGTCTTCACTAAGGAAGACACAAGCTATCTCCCAGATGTATGGATGGGCCAAGGACATAGGGTAACAGAAGAAATGAAACAGATTGACATTAGGAAGGAAACGGTGATGAGTAGACTGATGGGACTGAAGGCTGACAAATCCCCAAGTCCAGATGGTCTGCATCCTAGAGTACTAAAGGAGGTGGCCCTGGAAATTGCGGATGCATTGGTAATCATTTTCCAATGTTCCTTAGATTCAGGATCAGTTCCTGAGGATTGGAGAATGGCTAAAGTTATCCCACTTTTTAAGAAAGGAGGGAGGGAGAAAACAGAGAACTATCGACCTGTCAGCCTGACATCGGTGGTGGGGAAGATGCTAGAGTCCGTTATTAAGGATGAAATAGTGGCATATCTAGATAGCAGTGATAGGATTGGGCTGAGCCAGCATGGATTTATCAAGGGTAAACCATGCTTGACTAATCTGTTGGAGTTTTTCGAGGATGTAACCAGGAAGTTAGACGGGAGAGATCCAGTGGATGTAGTGTACCTCGATTTTCAGAAGGCATTTGATAAGGTCCCACATAGGAGATTGGTGGGTAAAATCAAAGTTCAGGGCATCGGGGGGAAGACATTGACATGGATAGAAAACTGGTTGGCAGATAGAAAGCAAAGGGTAGCGGTGAATGGGTGTTTCTCGGAATGGCAGGTGGTGACTAGTGGGGTGCCACAGGGCTCGGTATTGGGACCACAGCTGTTTACAATTTACGTCAACGATTTAGATGAAGCCATTGAGAATAACATCAGCAAATTTGCTGATGATACTAAGCTGGGTGGCAGTGTGACATGTGATGATGATGTTAGGAGAATTCAGGGTGACTTGGATAGGCTGGGTGAGTGGGCAGATACTTGGCAGATGACGTTTAACGTGAATAAGTGTGAGGTTATCCACTTTGGGAGTAAGACCAGGAAGGCAGATTATTATCTGAATGGTGTAGAGTTAAGTAAGGGAGAAATGCAAAGAGATCTAGGAGTCCTTGTTCATCAGTCACTGAAGGTGAATGAGCAAGTGCAGCAGGCAGTGAAGAAGGCTAATGGAATGTTGGCCTTTATTACAAAGGGAATTGAGTACAAGAGCAAGGAAATCCTCTTGCATTTGTACAGAGCCCTGGTGAGACCACACCTGGAGTATTGTGTACAGTTTTGGTCTCCAGGGTTAAGGAAGGACATCCTGGCTGTAAAGGAAGTGCAGCGTAGATTCACGAGGTTAATTCCTGGGATGTCAGGACTGTCTTACGCAGAGAGGTTAGAGAGACTGGGCTTGTACACGCTGGAATTAAGGAGATTGAGAGGGGATCTGATTGAAACATATAAGATTATTAAGGGATTGGAGAAGATAGAGGCAGGAAATATGTTCCAGATGCTGGGAGAGTCCAGTACCAGAGGGCATGGTTTGAGAATAAGGGGTAGGTCATTTAGGACAGAGTTAAGGAAAAACTTCTTCTCCCAGAGAGTTGTGGGGGTCTGGAATGCACTGCCTCGGAAGGTAGTGGAGGCCAATTCTCTGGATGCTTTCAAGAAGGAGCTAGACAGGTATCTTATGACTAGGGGAATCAAGGGATATGGGGACAAGGCAGGAACCGGGTATTGATAGTAGATGATCAGCCATGATCTCAAAATGGTGGTGCAGGCTCGAAGGGTTGAATGGTCTACTTCTGCACCTATTGTCTATTGTCTATAATAATTGACAGAATATTAATCTGTGTTGCATCACCATCAGCTATCAGATATAAAACAATTTTTTAAATAGATGAATGGAATTATGCATAGCAACGAAGGCAGGCCCAACCATCACATCACCATGGACAGGTAGAACCTCACCAGGTAGTGATAATTAGTGAGACTGAGGCTCTATGCACAATTTGATGCAGTCACACTCAAAAGTGGCCATCAAGGCACTGGCTACGTTTACTCCCCACCCTAAGATCTCAGATCTCCAGATAAAAAGGAAGGTGGGTTGAAAGGTCGCCATCTTAGACAAATGGGCTGCAATAGTCAGATAGGTGAGGATAGATGTTAGTTCCCTCACCACTGCTGCAGTCCCAGTCTGGCATATATGTCCTCGACAGTTCAGCTGGTTTGGTCAGTCGTGCTAGTACTGATCCATTTTTGGTGAAGGACTTTGAATTTCCACACCATGATTACATTCTCTGCCCACGTTATTATATTTCCAATTCCAGATTTACTCATGGGATTTCTCTTCTCTAATTAGAATTAAAACACACCCATCAGATTTCTTTCACTTTACTCTGACAGTGAAAGCTAGCTGTTGCTTCTGTTCAGATGTGTTATTGCTGGCCTCGCCTCCAGCCCTCTGACTCCCAACACAGGAGCCCCTCAGGGCTGTGTATTAAGTCCCCTCCTTTACTCCCTGCATACCCATGACTGTGTCACCACCCACAGTTCTAATCTGCTAATTAAATTTTCTGACAGCATGACGTTGATTGGCCTAATCTCAAACATAAAATGAGGTGGCCTACAGGGAAGAAGTCATCTCCCTGACACAGTGGTGTCAAAAAGCAACCTCTCCCTCAATGTTGCAAAAACAAAGGATCTGGTTGTGGATTACAGGAGGAATGGAGACGGGCTAACCTCTATTGATATCAGTGGATCTGGGGTTGAGAGGGTCAACAGCTTTAAGTTCCTCGGCATCCACATCTCTGAGGACCACATGTGGTCAGTACACACCGGCAGTGTGGTGAAAAAGGCACAACACCACTTCTTTCAACTCAGATGGGTGAGGAAGTTTGGTATGGGGCCCCAAATCCTAAGAACTTTCTACAGGAGAACAATTGAGAGCATCCTGACTGGCTGCATTACTGCCAGGTGTGGGAACTGTACCTCCCTTAATCACAGGATTCTGTAGAGAGTGGTGAGGACAGCCCAGCGCATCTGTAGTTGTGAACTTCCCATGATTCAAGACATTTACAAAGACAGGTGTGTAAAAAGGGCCCGTAGGATCATTGTGGACCCAAGTCACCCTAACCACAATCTATTTCAGCTGCTGCCATCTGGTAAATGGTACCGCAGCATAAAAGCCAGAATCAACAGGCTCTGGGACAGCTTCTTCCACCAGGCCATCAGACTGATTAACTCACGCTGATTTGAGTGTATTTCTATGTTACATTGACTGCTCTATTTATTATTAATTATTATAAATAACTATGATTTCACATTGCACATTTAGACGGAGACATAGCATAAAGATTTTTGCTCATCATGTTTGCGAAGGAAGTAAGATAGTCAATTCAATTCAATAAAGCTTTTTCTTGCCTGCAGGATATATTTCAAATTAAATCAATATTTTATTGAGAAGGTTCCAACCATCAAAAAAACTTTTATATGTAAAATGTACCAAAATGCCAAAATATGGACATCATTTATAGACCAGTGAGTGGAAATTATAGACCAGTGAGTCTTACCTCAGTGGCTGGTAAGTTGATGGAGAAGATCCTGAGAGGCAGGATTTATGAACATCTGAAGAGGTATAATATGATTAGGAATAGTCAGCATGGCTTTATCAAGAACAGGTCGTGCCTTATAAGCCTGATAATTTTTGAGGATGTGACTAAACACGTTGATGAAGGAAGAGCAGTAGAAGTAGTGTATATGGATTTCAGCAAGGTGTTTGATAAGCCCATGCAGGGCTTATTGAGAAAGTAAGGAGGCATGGGATCCAAGGGGACATTGCTTTATGGATCCAGAATTGGCTTGCCCATAGAAGGCAAAGAGTGGTTGTAGACGGGTCATATTCTGCATGGAGGTCAGTCACCAGTGGTGTGCCTCAGGGGTCTGTTCTGGGACCCTTATTCTTCATGATTTTTATAAATGACCTGGATGAGGAAGTGGAGGGATGGGTTAGTAAGTTTGCTGATGGCACAAAGGTTGGGGGTGTTGTGGATAGTGTGGAGGGCTGTCAGAGGTTACACTGGGACATTGATAGGATGCAAAACCGGGCTGAGAAATGGCAGATGGAGTTCAACCCAGATGAGTGTGAAGTGGTTCATTTTGGTAGGTCAAATATGATGGCAGAATATAGTATTAATAGGAAGACTCTTGGCAGTGTAGAGGATCAGAGGGATCTTGGGGTCCAAGCTTAAAGCAGCCGCGCAGGTTGACTCAGTGGTTAAGAAGGCGTACAGTGTATTGCCGTTCATCAATCGTGGGATTGAGCTCAAGAGCTGAGAGGTAAAGTTACAGCTATATAGGACCCTGGTCAGACCCCACTTGGAGTACTGTGCTCAGTTCTGGTTGCCTCACTACAGGAAGGATGTGGAAGCCATAGAAAGGGTGCAGAGGAGATTTACAAGGATGTTGCCTGGATTGGGGAGCATGCCTTATGAAAACAGGTTGAGTGAACTCGGCCTTTTCCTCTTGGAGCTGTGGAGGATGAGAAGTGACCTGATAGAGGTGTATAAGAAGATGAGAGGCTTGATCGTGTGGATAGTCAGAGGCTTTTTCCCTGGGCTGAAATGGTTGCCACAAGAGGACACAGGTTTAAGGTGCTGGGGAGTAGGTACAGAGGAGGTGTCAGAGGTAAGTTTTTTTACTCAGAGTGGTGAGTGCGTGGAATGGGCTGCCAGCAACAATGGTGGAGGCAAATACGATAGGGTCTTTTAAGAGACTTTTGGATAGGTACATGGAGCTTAGTATATTAGAGGGCTATGGGTAAGCCTAGTAATTTCTAAGGTAGGGACATGTTGGGCACAACTTTGTGGGCTGAAGGGCTTGTATTGTGCTGTAGGTTTTCTGTGTTTCTATGTTTATCCTATCTAGATATCCCTGGAATTTGGTAGATTAAATAACATAGTGAAAATTAACAAGTGATTATAGAAAGGTATGAAAAAGACTTGAAAGAAGAGGCAAGAGGCAAGAGACAGGAGGATCCAGAGAATACGAGTTCAAGTATTCTGCAGCGGATAGTGAGGTCAGCTGAGAAGATCATTGGGGTTTCTTTTCTCGCCATCACAGACATTTACACTACACGCTGCATCCACAAAGCAAACAGCATTATGAAGGACCCCACGCACCCCTCATACAAACTCTTCTCCCTCCTGCCATTTGGGAAAAGGCACCGAAGCATTCGGACTCTCAGAACCAGACTATGTAACAGTTTCTTCACCCAAGCCATCAGACTCTTCAATACCCAGAGCCTGGACTGACACCAACTTACTGCCCTCTACTGTGCCTATTGTATTGTTTATTAATTATTGTAATGCCTGCACTGTTTTATGCACTTTATGCAGTCCTGCATAGGTCTGTAGTCTAGTGTAGTTTCTTGTGTGTTGTTTTCATGTAGTTCAGTGTAGTTTTTGTATTGTTTCATGTAGCACCATGGTCCTGAAAAACGTTGTCTCGTTTTTACTGTGTACTGTACCAGCAGTTATGGTGGAAATGACAATAAAAAGTGACTTGACTTGAAGTCCCACAATAACAGCCTGATTATCTGTATTTTATTTCTGAAAACATAAACAAGATCATTAAGCTTTGGATGGCAAATTAATTTTCTTTCAAAATGAATCCATCTTTATTTGGCTTGACCTTGGCATAACTTTGGTCCCATTATACACACTGAAAAAAAATTAAGCAAACTTATAAACTATCGCAATTCAAGCAGAGACATCTCCACGAACCCCTCCCTGCCCCACCTTGTCCCCCATTTCTGGGCAATCGGAAAAGAGCAACAGAAGCTGCCCGTGTCGACAATACCCAGGTCTTGAGAATGAATTGGGGAAAAAAGTATTTGCCGGATTAAAGGAGAGAAATATTCCTTCAGTATCACCACAAAAAGAGCCAGTAGCCTCTTGCACTTGGGCAGATCCACTCAACAAGTCAAGAAATTCCAAGTAAAGGAAGTCTGTGAAAAGAGATAATGAATAAACATTAAACTGTACCCACATCAGAGCCTGAGAAGAGAACGAGACGCAAGGCTGACACACCCCTTGGAACACGGCCAGTTCAAGCTCATTCTCCAATTGGCTGTTTCAAGCTTTCAATTGTGTAACTTAAATTTTCAAAAACTCGCTGATGGTTTACTTATACGGTATAAGATTAAATAAAAGCATCCCCTTCCACCTAGGACAGGGCAGCCTGATGACAGATCTGACAGTGTGCTCTTAGTGCATGCTCTGCTTTCATTGATTACATCTGAGCTGATTTAACATTCAGGCCTTTTCTCAGTGCTTTGATGTATTTCTAACAAAGACATGCCATCTGGAAGGGACTTCTGCCAGGGAAAACACAGCTGCCAATTCTCCAGGTTTGAGAAGCCCACTGTGAAGACAGTGGCCACTGGTTGGATAACTCCCTAAAACTGCCACAGGAACTCTGCACTTGATTTCTTGTTGCAGGAAAGAATATCTTGACCAACGTGACCGGCTTGTGAACATCACTACGATGATGCTCTGTTGGGTGCAGGGGTGAGAATGAGAAAGGAAAGCCCAGTCCTCCCCTCTAAACCATAGCAACACATAGCTATCATAGGGAGTGACGCATCAGTGCCAGGAGGTACACAACAGGGCAAATGGCTCAATGGTCCTCCAGGCTTTCTGATCGATTAAATGCCCGACAGAAGTTTCCTTTTGTTTTGCCTTATCCTGCTCTCCCTGCTGCTCAGCATTCAGGAAACTCTAGATTTGACTGCACCAACCCTTTTTATTTGGGGAGCACATTTATCTCAAAACCTATATCCTTCTTGAACACTTCCTATTGCTCTGAGTCTAATTTACCTAACAATCCACTTCTGTTATGTCTCAGTGCAGTAACGCTGGTCTTAGCATAACTGAGAACCTCGATCCCTGTTCATCCTAGTTCTTTTATGATGCTAGTTCTAAATCTAATAGTATTGTTATTACTGCCACAAAAAAAAGTTAAGTTCTGTCCCGAGCCTCATAGGTTCATCGGGCCGGTGCTTATTCTGGTTTCTGTGGCGTGAAGCGACTGAGAGTACGAGACTCTCCCCCGGATAGGACACCAGTCTATCACGAGGTTAATCCCCAGCATTTTTGCCAGTACCCATTTTCAGCTGGGTGGACTGGAACAATGTGTGGTTAAGTGCCTTGCTCAAGGACACAACACACTGCCTCGGCTGGGGCTCGAACTCACGACCTTCAGATCACTAGTCCAACACCTTAAACACTTGGCCACGCGCCACAAAAAAAGCTCTCCGCTAATTGCCTTTCCAGCCTTATTCCTTAAAACTAAATCTGGAATTGTCTCACCTTCGTTTAACATGACTCTACAACTAGTGATTTCGATATTTATTGCTTATATTTTATTCTCTTTTTTGTATTTGCACAAATAGTTGTCTTCTGCCCATTGGCTGTTTTGTCTGTCTTTGCTGTGTGCAGTTTTTCATTAATTCTATTGTGTCTCTTTGTACAGACTGTGAGTGCCCACAAGAAAATGAATCTTGGGTGACATAAATGTACTTTGATAAAAAAAAGTTTACTTTGAGCTTTTGAACATGCTAACTAAAATATTCTCTTGATTGCAGTTCAGATCAACATGTTCACTGCACTGACCATATTCCAATTAATGCTGTGGATAATTAGAAACTTACACTCGTACTGCCTGGGTGATTATTGGATATCAGACATTTATCTAAGGGTTTACTCCTCCAGATCCCAACAACGTGATTGCCTTTTTTTTCTTTAATTTAATTTAATTTAAAGGGCATCATTTGATTTTGCTTGTAACATGTCATCTGTTCCTACAACCCTCATTGTCTAACTCATTAAAATTAACACCCTTCTTTAATCCCCCTGTCTAATCTGCAGACACTGAAAACAGAAACCTTGAGCTGCCTGGGATGCCCTCCTCTACCTGTTAATGAAACATAGCTTCAAACATCATGCTTCCACGTCTTATATTAACTTCAGCTCATCTATCTTGTACTCTAAACTCCCTCCATTTACAGTAGGTACATATCAGGAAGCACCAGCAGACTCCTTTATTGTCCTATTTCATAAAATCTTTTTGTTCCAGCTTCCAATCCCTCACTGACTTTCTGCCTTCCATTTCCAGTTGTGGTTATCTCCCATTTGAAACTTTGTTCGACTTCCCATCTTCCTTTCTTTTTAAATCTTTTTATTAATTTTTAAACGAACATAAATGAAACATGAATACAGAGAGTTTGAGAGTACATAGTTAATAGTTTAAATAAACATTCAAATAGATGATAATCCATATATAACCTCCCAAACTCATAGTAATCACGAACAAAAGTGGTAAAAAGAACCCCCCCCCAAAAAAAAGAGAAAAAAAACTAACCAACATGGGCCATTGCATTATGTCAAATATATACAGGAGTGCCAATAACTCCGTACCTCCATCCAAATAATTCAGGATAATAAAAGTGAGGCTTAGGAAAAGACAGTTTAACTCATGAAAATGTTGAATAAATGGTCTCCAAGTTTCTTCAAATTTAACTGAAGGATCAAAGACAACACTTCTAATTTTTTCTAAGCTCAAACAAGAGATAGTTTGAGAAAACCACTGAAATATAGTTGGAGGATTAATTTCTTTCCAATTCAATAGAATAGATCTTCTAGCCATTAATGTAACAAATGCAATCATCCGTCAAGCTGAGGGGGATAAACAACTATTATCCGCCATTGGTAAACCGAAATTGCAGTAATAGGATGTGGTTGGAAATTGATATTCAGAACTGTTGAAATAATACCGAAAATATCTTTCTAGTAATTTTGCAAACAAGGGCAAGACCAAAACATATGGGTCAATGAAACAACTTCAGAATGACATCTGTCACAGGTTGGATTAACATAAGAATAAAATCGAGCAAGTTTATCCTTAGACATATGAGCTCTATGTACAACCTTAAATTGTATTAGGGCATGTTTAGCACAAATAGAAGAAGAATTGACTAATCGTAAAATTTTCTCCCACTGCTCAGTGGGTATAAGACAATGAAGACAATAAGACAATGAAGCCTAAGAAGGAGAGTGGTTTGGCTTTGCCAAACCTGAGATTTTACTATTGGGCAGTTAATATCCGATATTTAATATTTTGGACACAAGAATCGACTATAGCAGCTTGCCCACAATGGGTAAATTTGGAATGTAAATCTGTACAAGACTTTTCATTGTTTTCAATTTTAGGATTTTCACTTCCTTTTTCTTTATCTAAATTGAATAAACAAATAACTAATCCTATAGTTAAACATACATTGCGAATATGGTTTCAATTTCGTAAATTTTTTGACTTGAATAAGTTTATCTTATCAAGCCCTATAATATCTAACTTTCTTTTTCGGCCCTCTTTTATGGATCACGCCTTTGTATTATGGAAAACAAAAGATATAATATGTTTTTGTGATCTATTTTTAGATAATAGTTTTATGTCCTTTGAACAGCTATCTAATAAATATAATTTACCTAAAACTCATTTTTTTTAGATATTTGCAAGTTAGAAATTTCTTGAATGATAAGTTACAGTCTTTTCCGAAATTATGTCCATCGGACATTACGGAAAATTTTTTAGCTCTGAATCCTTGTCAGAAGGGTTTAGTAGCCACCATTTATAATATGATCATGAAACTACAGCCAGAAGTATCAGAAAAAATTAAGAAGGAATGGGAAAAAGACTTCCCATCTTCCTATGAAGTTTGTTTACACTTTTGTTTCAAACACTGGCTAAATTTAACAAATATAGCCAAGACATTACCATAAGACCATAAGATATAGGAGCAGAAGTAGGCCATTTGGCCCATCGAGTCTGCTCCATCATTCAAGCATGGGTTGATCCAATTCTTCCAGTCATCTCCACTCCCCTGCCTTCTCCCCATATCCTTTGATTCCCTGGCTAATCAAGAACCTACCTATCTCTGCCTTAAATACATCCAATAACTTGGCCTCCACAGCCTCTCGTGGCAACAGATTCCACAGATTTACCACTCTCTGACTGAAGTAATTTCCCCACATCTCTGTTCTAAATGGACGTCCTTCAATCCTGAAGTCCTGTCCTCTTGTCCTAGACTCCGCTACCATAGGAAATAACTTTGCCATATCTCATCTAATCAGGCCTTTTAACCTTCGGACATATTTTAACATATTGTCCTGTTTAGATGCCTGTAAAAATCCCATTTTCTTCAGAAGCCAAAGACCACCCCCCCCCCCCCCACCTTCCCCACCATGTCATACACCATCACTCCAGCCCCTTGCATTCATCTGAACTATTCACCACTCACATATAGACTTTACCAAGGGCATGTATTTTCTGGGGTCGAGAAATCTGACTCCAAGCAATCAATTTCTCAACGGGCTTAATGCAGATTAATCCGCAGAGTTGGATGAGATTTATTCCAGACTGATATGCTCTGGCTGAGTTTTTTTTTTAAATCATTGCTGGACATAAATAAAGTACCCAATGACTGAAGAAAGATCTGGCCTCAACAGAGGAGCCAGATAACTGGAGGACAATAAAAGCAGTGTTTTTATTTTCAAGGAGGACAGCAGGGAAATATCTGGCAATTATGTACCCATGAGCCTAACATTATTTTTAAAGGAGGGTGTTGGAAACATTCTGAGGGATAGGATGAATGATCATTTGTAAAGGTAGGGGCTGATCAGAGACAGCCAACATTACTTGGTCAAGTGCAGATATTGTCTGACCAACCTGATTAGGTCTTTTAGAGAGTAATATTGATGAGGACAGTGTATTGAATTGAATTGAATTGACTTTATTTCTTACATCCTTCACATACATGAGGAGTAAAAATCTTTACGTTACATCTCCATCTAAATGTGCAATCATAGTAATTTATAATAAATAGAACAGTCAATGTAATATAGAGTACACTCAAATCAGCATAAGTTCATTAGTCTGATGGACTGGTGGAAGAAGCTGTCCCGGAGCCTGTTGGTCCTGGCTTTTATGCTACGGTACCGTTTCCTGGATGGTAGCAGCTGGAGTAGACTGTGGTTGGGATAGCTTGGGTCCCCAGTGATCCTACGGGCCCTTTTTACACACCTGTCCTTGTAAATGTCCTGAATCATGGGAAGTTCACAATTACAGATGTGCTGGGCTGTCTGCACCACTCTCTGCATTGTCCTGCGATTAAGGAGGTACAGTTCCCGTACCAGGCAGTGATGCAGCCAGTCAGGATGCTCTCAATTGTGCCTCTGTAGAAAGTTCTTAAGATTTGGGGATGTAGTGGGTGTAGTTAACATTGGCTTGGCAACAGGAGATAGAGGCTGATGGCAGAGGGTTTTTGTGAAGGGATGCCTTGATTAGTGGTGTTTCATATTTATTTCTTCATTGAGAAATACGATGTGCACAGGCTCGTCTGGCCCAATCAGACACATCGCTGATCATGAAACTAATTAATACAAAGTGGATTACATACACCTTTTAAGTGAAACTAGTAACTCAGTGCAGCACCACAACCTCTCTTGTCCTGAGAGAGTTCTCCATAGAGTACTGCTTTCAGTAACCTGGAGTTGTCCATGCAAGACACGTGGCCTGACCAGAGGAGCTGGTTGACCAGCAAAGTGGCTTCAATGCTTGGAAGCTGAACCTTCTCCAGGACCTCGTAGTTTGAGACACGATCCTGCCAACCGATACCCATGATGGAGTGGAGGCAGCACTGATGGAAGCACAGGACCATTTACAATGACTACTAAAATCAGTATGTCTTTAGAGTATGTTGGGAAACCCATGTCATTCATGGGGAGAATGTACAAACTCCTTACAGAGGGTTTAGTGCTGGAACTTTTGCTGTTTGTAATATATGTGAATGGCTTAAATGTGGTTGTAGGAGGCCAAACTATATCGATTCAGGGATCAGGCATTTTGCTGTCTCCGAGGGAGTTTGCTGAGGTTTCAAGTAAAGCGTGCGGCCTCAAGACCAAGAAGCCTAGAGATGGGACATGAGTCCACGATTGACTCCATTGATGTGGAACGAACCCTGTGCAGTGTCAACCCACGGAAGGCTGCCAGACTAGACAACATTCCTGGTAGAGTGCTCAGAGGATGTGCAGCCCAGCTAGCAGATGTTCTCACTGACATCTTCAACATCTCCCTGAACAGCGCCACCGTTCCAACGCGCTTCAAGGCTGCCACCATCATCCCCGTGCCAAAGAAGTCTTCAGTGTCTTGCCTAAATGACTACCATCCCGTTGCACTCACATCCATCATCATGAACTGTTTCAAGAGGCTCATCATGAGGCACATCAAGACCCTGCTGCCCCCCTCACTGGACCCCCTGCAGTTTGCGTACCATCCCAACGGCTCAACAGATCATGCCATTGCCATCACCCTTCACCTAGCCCTAACCCACTTGGACAAAAAAGACACATACGTACAAATGCTGTTTATAGACTTCAGTTCAGCATTCAACACAATCATCCCTCAGAAACTGATTGGAAAGCTGAGCCTACTGGGCCTGAACACCTCCCTCTGCAACTGGATCCTAGACTTCCTGACTGGGAGACCTCAGTCAGTCCGGATCGGGAGTAGCATCTCCAACACCATCACACTGAGCATGGGGGGCCCCCCAGGGCTGTGTGCTCAGTCCACTGCTGTTCACTCTGCTGACCCACGACTGTGCTGCAACACACAGCTCGAACCACATCATCAAGTTCGCCGATGACACGACCATGGTGGGTCTCATCAGCAAGAACGACGAGTCAACTTACAGAGAGGAAGTGCAGCGGCTAACGGACTGGTGCAGAGCTAACAACCTGTCTCTGAATGTGAACAAAAGAGATGGTTGTTGACTTCAGGAGGGCATGGAGCGACCACTCCCCGCTGAACATCGACGGCTCCTCAGTAGAGATCGTCAAGAGCACCAAATTCCTTGGTGTTCACCTGGCGGAGAATCTCACCTGGTCCCTCAACACCAGCTCCATAGCAAAGAAAGCCCAGCAGTGTCTCGATTTTCTGCAAAGGCTGAGGAAAGTCTATCTCCCACCCCCCATCCTCATCACATTTACAGGGGTTGTATTGAGAGCATCCTGAGCCTGGTTCGGAAATTGCACCATCTCGAATCGCAAGACCCTGCAGCAGATAGTGAGGTCAGCTGAGGTCTCTCTTCCTGCCATTACAGACATTTACACTACACACTGCATCCACAAAGCAAACAGCATTATGAAGGACCCCACGCACCCCTCATACAAACTCTTCTCCCTCCTGCCATCTGGGAAAAGGCACCAAAGCATTCAAGCTCTCACGACCAGACTATGTAACAGTTTCTTCCCCCAGGCTATCAGACTCCTCAATACCCAAAGCCTGGACTGACACCTTGCCCTACTATCCTGTTTATTATTTATTGTAATGCCTGCACTGTTTTGTGCACTTTATGCAGTCCTGGGTAGGTCTGTCATCTAGCGTAGTTTTTTTCTGTGTTGTTTTTTAACTAGGTCAGTCTAGTTTTTGTATTGTGTCATGTAACACCATGGTCCTGAAAAATGTTGTCTCATTTTTATTATGTACTGTACCAGCAGTTATGGTCAAAATGACAATAAAAAGTGACGACTTGACTTCTTACCGATCCCGTCCATTAAGGCATCAAGAAAGATTGAAACCATCGAGGCGAGAATGTAAGGTGAGCGTGTGGTCATCGCTGTCTACCAGCCTCTCACTCACTTCTGCCAGAAGAAGATGCCTGCACGTGACAGTCCCTCTCTCCCTCTCGCTCGATGCTGCCGGAGGAAGATGCCTGCACGTGACAGCCCCTCTCTCCCTCTCGCTCGATGCTGCCGGAGGAAGATGCCTGCACGTGACAGCCCCTCTCTCCCTCTCGCTCGATGCTGCCGGAGGAAGATGCCTGCACGTGACAGTCCCTCTCTCCCTCTCGCTCGATGCTGCCGGAGGAAGATGCCTGCACGTGACAGTCCCTCTCTCCCTCTCGCTCGATGCTGCCGGAGGAAGATGCCTGCACGTGACAGTCCCTCTCTCCCTCTCGCTCAATGCTGCCGGAGGAAGATGCCTGCACGTGACAGTCCCTCTCTCCCTCTCGCTCGATGCTGCCGGAGGAAGATGCCTGCACGTGACAGTCACTCTCTCCATCTCGCTCGATGCTGCCGGAGGAAGATGCCTGCACGTGACAGTCCCTCTCCCCCTCTCGCTCAATGCTGCCGGAGGAAGATGCCTGCACGTGACAGTCCCTCTCTCCCTCTCGCTCGATGCTGCCGGAGGAAGATGCCTGCACGTGACAGTCCCTCTCTCCCTCTCGCTCGATGCTGCCGGAGGAAGATGCCTGCACGTGACAGTCCCTCTCGCTCGATGCTGCCGGAGGAAGATGCCTGCACGTGACAGTCCCTCTCTCCCTCTCGCTCGATGCTGCCGGAGGAAGATGCCTGCACGTGACAGTCCCTCTCCCCCTCTCGCTCGATGCTGCGGAGGAAGATGCCTGCACGTGACAGTCACTCTCTCCATCTCGCTCGATGCTGCCGGAGGAAGATGCCTGCACGTGACAGTCCCTCTCCCCCTCTCGCTCAATGCTGCCGGAGGAAGATGCCTGCACGTGACAGTCCCTCTCTCCCTCTCGCTCGATGCTGCCGGAGGAAGATGCCTGCACGTGACAGTCCCTCTCTCCCTCTCGCTCGATGCTGCCGGAGGAAGATGCCTGCACGTGACAGTCCCTCTCTCCCTCTCGCTCGATGCTGCCGGAGGAAGATGCCTGCACGTGACAGTCCCTCTCCCCCTCTCGCTCGATGCTGCCGGAGGAAGATGCCTGCACGTGACAGTCCCTCTCTCCCTCTCGCTCGATGCTGCCGGAGGAAGATGCCTGCACGTGACAGTCCCTCTCGCTCGATGGTGCCGGAGGAAGATGCCTGCACGTGACAGTCCCTCTCGCTCGATGCTGCCGGAGGAAGATGCCTGCACGTGACAGTCCCTCTCTCCCTCTCGCTCGATGCTGCCGGAGGAAGATGCCTGCACGTGACAGTCCCTCTCGCTCGATGCTGCCGGAGGAAGATGCCTGCACGTGACAGTCCCTCTCTCCCTCTCGCTCGATGCTGCCGGAGGAAGATGCCTGCACGTGACAGTCCCTCTCTCCCTCTCGCTCGATGCTGCTGGAGGAAGATGCCTGCACGTGACAGTCCCTCTCGCTCGATGCTGCCGGAGGAAGATGCCTGCATGTGACAGTCCCTCTCGCTCAATGCTGCCGGAGGAAGATGCCTGCACGTGACAGTCCCTCTCTCCCTCTCGCTCGATGCTGCCGGAGGAAGATGCCTGCACGTGACAGTCCCTCTCTCCCTCTCGCTCGATGCTGCCGGAGGAAGATGCCTGCACGTGACAGTCCCTCTCTCCCTCTCGCTCGATGCTGCCGGAGGAAGATGCCTGCACGTGACAGTCCCTCTCCCCCTCTCGCTCGATGCTGCGGAGGAAGATGCCTGCACGTGACAGTCACTCTCTCCATCTCGCTCGATGCTGCCGGAGGAAGATGCCTGCACGTGACAGTCCCTCTCCCCCTCTCGCTCGATGCTGCGGAGGAAGATGCCTGCACGTGACAGTCCCTCTCTCCCTCTCGCTTGTTGCTGCCGGAGGAAGATGCCTGTACGTGACAGTCCCTCTCCCCCTCTCGCTCGATGCTGCCGGAGGAAGATGCCTGCACGTGACAGTCCCTCTCTCCCTCTCGCTCGATGCTGCCGGAGGAAGATGCCTGCACGTGACAGTCCCTCTCTCCCTCTCGCTCGATGCTGCCGGAGGAAGATGCCTGCACGTGACAGTCCCTCTCCCCCTCTCGCTCGATGCTGCCGGAGGAAGATGCCTGCACGTGACAGTCCCTCTCTCCCTCTCGCTCGATGCTGCCGGAGGAAGATGCCTGCACGTGACAGTCCCTCTCGCTCGATGCTGCCGGAGGAAGATGCCTGCACGTGACAGTCCCTCTCTCCCTCTCGCTCGATGCTGCCGGAGGAAGATGCCTGCACGTGACAGTCCCTCTCGCTCGATGCTGCCGGAGGAAGATGCCTGCACGTGACAGTCCCTCTCTCCCTCTCGCTCGATGCTGCCGGAGGAAGATGCCTGCACGTGACAGTCCCTCTCCCCCTCTCGCTCGATGCTGCCGGAGGAAGATGCCTGCACGTGACAGTCCCTCTCTCCCTCTCGCTCGATGCTGCCGGAGGAAGATGCCTGCACGTGACAGTCCCTCTCCCCCTCTCGCTCGATGCTGCCGGAGGAAGATGCCTGCACGTGACAGTCCCTCTCTCCCTCTCGCTCGATGCTGCCGGAGGAAGATGCCTGCACGTGACAGTCCCTCTCTCCCTCTCGCTCAATGCTGCCGGAGGAAGATGCCTGCACGTGACAGTCCCTCTCCCCCTCTCGCTCGATGCTGCCGGAGGAAGATGCCTGCACGTGACAGTCCCTCTCTCCCTCTCGCTCGATGCTGCCGTAGGAAGATGCTGCACGTGACTGTCCCTCTCCCCCTCTCGCTCGATGCTGCCGGAGGAAGATGCCTGCATGTGACAGTCCCTCTCTCCCTCTCGCTCGATGCTGCCGGAGGAAGATGCCTGCACGTGACAGTCCCTCTCGCTCGATGCTGCCGGAGGAAGATGCCTGCACGTGACAGTCCCTCTCTCCCTCTCGCTCGATGCTGCCGGAGGAAGATGCCTGCACGTGACAGTCCCTCTCTCCCTCTCGCTCGATGCTGCCGGAGGAAGATGCCTGCACGTGACAGTCCCTCTCTCCCTCTCGCTCGATGCTGCCGGAGGAAGATGCCTGCACGTGACAGTCCCTCTCGCTCGATGCTGCCGGAGGAAGATGCCTGCACGTGACAGTCCCTCTCTCCCTCTCGCTCGATGCTGCCGGAGGAAGATGCCTGCACGTGACAGTCCCTCTCTCCCTCTCGCTCGATGCTGCCGGAGGAAGATGCCTGCACGTGACAGTCCCTCTCTCCCTCTCGCTCGATGCTGCCGGAGGAAGATGCCTGCACGTGACAGTCCCTCTCTCCCTCTCGCTCGATGCTGCCGGAGGAAGATGCCTGCACGTGACAGTCCCTCTCCCCCTCTCGCTCGATGCTGCCGGAGGAAGATGCCTGCACGTGACAGTCCCTCTCTCCCTCTCGCTCGATGCTGCCGGAGGAAGATGCCTGCACGTGACAGTCCCTCTCCCCCTCTCGCTCGATGCTGCCGGAGGAAGATGCCTGCACGTGACAGTCCCTCTCTCCCTCTCGCTCGATGCTGCCGGAGGAAGATGCCTGCACGTGACAGTCCCTCTCTCCCTCTCGCTCGATGCTGCCGGAGGAAGATGCCTGCACGTGACAGTCCCTCTCTCCCTCTCGCTCGATGCTGCCGGAGGAAGATGCCTGCACGTGACAGTCCCTCTCTCCCTCTTGCTCGATGCTGCCGGAGGAAGATGCCTGCACGTGACAGTCCCTCTCTCCCTCTCGCTCGATGCTGCCGGAGGAAGATGCCTGCACGTGACAGTCCCTCTCTCCCTCTCGCTCGATGCTGCCGGAGGAAGATGCCTGCACGTGACAGTCCCTCTCGCTCGATGCTGCCGGAGGAAGATGCCTGCACGTGACAGTCCCTCTCGCTCGATGCTGCCGGAGGAAGATGCCTGCACGTGACAGTCCCTCTCGCTCGATGCTGCCGGAGGAAGATGCCTGCACGTAACAGTCCCTCTCACTCAATGCTGCCGGAGGAAGATGCCTGCACGTGACAGTCCCTCTCTCCCTCTGGCTCGATGCTGCCGGAGGAAGATGCCTGCACGTGACAGTCCCTCTCCCCCTCTGGCTCGATGCTGCCGGAGGAAGATGCCTGCACGTGACAGTCCCTCTCCCCCTCTCGCTCGATGCTGCCGGAGGAAGATGCCTGCATGTGACAGTCCTTCTCCCCCTCTCGCTCGATGCTGCGGAGGAAGATGCCTGCACGTGACAGTCCCTCTCTCCATCTCGCTCGATGCTGCCGGAGGAAGATGCCTGCACGTGACAGTCCCTCTCCCCCTCTCGCTCGATGCTGCGGAGGAAGATGCCTGCACGTGACAGTCCCTCTCTCCCTCTCGCTCGATGCTGCCGGAGGAAGATGCCTGCACGTGACAGTCCCTCTCCCCCTCTCGCTTGATGCTGCGGAGGAAGATGCCTGCACGTGACAGTTCCTCTCCCCCTCTCGCTCGATGCTGCCGGAGGAAGATGCCTGCACGTGACAGTCCCTCTCCCCCTCTCGCTCGATGCTGCCGGAGGAAGATGCCTGCACGTGACAGTCCCTCTCCCCCTCTCGCTCGTTGCTGCCGGAGGAAGATGCCTGCACGTGACAGTCCCTCTCGCTCGATGCTGCCGGAGGAAGATGCCTGCACGTGACAGTCCCTCTCCCCCTCTCGCTCGATGCTGCTGGAGTGTGCCCGAGTCCTGTGTCTTGGGCAACATTTAATGAATGCAGTATGTGGATTAAATTCTGTAGTCCACATTATGATGTGCTTCTGGTGTCTGGTCACTCCTGTTTTTGTTGCTATTTTGATCAGAGCAGCCTGCAGTTAACCAACAACACAGCACTAGATTGAACTGAACTGAAGATGCCTGAACTCCTTTGATTATGTGTTTTACTTTCTGTGTTTTTTGCTTGGTTTTTTTTGTGATCAGTGTGATTTTATTTTGTTTGTTTGTCTGCATGTGGAGGGAGTGTTCTTGACATTTTCTTTTGAACAGGTTCCAGGGTTTTCTTTGTTTCGTGGCTGCCTGTGGGAAGACGAATCTCAGGGTTATAAACCACATGCGTATACTTTAATAATAAATTTACTTTGAATCCATATTCACTTTATTAAGTTTACTCAGTAACAAAAACTGTATCAGGAACATAGGAACCAGAATAAAAGTAGTCACTTTTCAGAACGAAAGAAGGTACAAAAAAATCTTATCTTGGATCAGTACAAGGGACAATGAGTTTTATTATGCATTCATAATGGGAGGGAAGCATTAGATTGGTCTTAGAGAAGGTTAAAAGGTCAGCACAACATTGTGGGCCAAAGGGCCTGTACTGTGTTGTACTGTTCTAGACTTTCAAATTGCCTAAATTAGTGTCTGACAGAGTGATGGGTGTGTGGAATGCACTGCCAGATGTTGTGGTAGAAGCAGATACGTTACGGACATCTAAGAGACTTAGATAGACATGTGGAAGAGAGAAAAATGGAGGGCTATGTGGGAGCGAAGTGTTAGATTGATCTTAGAGTAGGTTAAAGGGTCAGTATAACATTCTGGGCTGAAGGGCCTGTACTGTTCTAAGTTCTGTGTATCTGTTTTACTTTTTAAACATTTCTGGATCACAGAAAAACCTGGAAATCTACTTAATAGTACAGAGGGCCACAACAAATTTCAACAGATACACAAATTGATGGAATGGAAAGATACCTAGCAGATAAAGTGGAGGTGCACGAAACAGTACAATTTAGTAGCAAGAATTAGGCAACAGAAAGATTTGAGAGGAACAGAAAGAGGGGCGTATGCACACAAAGCTTTGAAAGTGACGACTGGTTAATAAGGTCATTATAAAACACATGTGGTTTGTAGATTTATAACCAGAGGCAAGGAATAAAGAAATTAATGCTAAATATTTATAGCTCTCTGATTACACCACAGCAAGAAAACTGCTTCCATATTTGGAAAGGTTGTCAAGAGAGGGTATAAATGAGATTTACAGTAATTCTGCTGGGTATGTGGAAGCAATAACAGGAGCAGGGGATTTCCCTCTTCTGAACAACAAAAGTTAAGGGAAATTTAACAGAGCAATTCAAGCTATTCCAATAATTACTGGCTTGAAAATAGGAGATCAGATTTACAAGGATGCTACTTGCAGTTAAGGGAGAAGATGGCCACACTGGATCTTTATTCCTGAAGATGAAGTCACTTCATTGAAGTTTATAAAACCAGAATGGTTATGGATAGGGTGAAAGGTCATAGCCTTCTCCCCAGGGTTGGGGAGTCCAAAGCTAGAGAGCCCAGATACAAGATAAGAGGGGAGAGATTTAAAAGACACCTCAGAGATAACTTCCCTACACAGAGGGTAGCGAGTAACTGGAAATGATTTGCTAGAGGAGGTGGCTGAGGTGGGTAAAATTTCAACGTATAAGAGGCAATTGGACAGGTACATGGAAGGGAAGGGCATGGAGGGTTATTGTGATTGCCATGGGCCAGTTGCAGTGAAGAGTTTGTTTCCATCTCGTAATTCTCTACAACTCTAAGGAGAACATTTCCATTAGCAAAGGACTCAATATCCTCCTAGTAATTTTTTAATGATGTGTTCTGACTGACCGCCGTGTGCAGTAATGGTCTACTCAGATAATTCAGCTCTTCAGATACATTCCACTATTCAGTTAGACCTGGGATGATGTGCTTGTTAAATCTACGTCCATTTCTTGATTCTTTAACCCTTCAATCTCTTCCTTAAAATATCTTTGAAACATTAGGTTGGGTGATATAGCTTAATCCTTGCAACCTATGTTTATAAGTTAACACTTTAAGCTCCAACGTCATTCTGGTTAATGTGATTTCCATCTGAGGTTAATGGACCCTGCCTGGGACATAATGCTCAGAATGAATCACAGAGTTATTCAAAATGGGGCCCAACCAGTACTTCTCATAACTAATGCATTTCAATGGCTTCATAGAAACATAGAAAATAGGTGCAGGAGTAGGCCATTCGGCCCTTCGAGCCTGCACCACCATTCAGTATCATCATGGCTGATCATCCAACTCAGAACTCTGTACCTGCTTTCTCTCCATACCCCCTGATCCCTTTAGCCACAAGGGCCATATCTAACTTCCTCTTAAGTATAGCCAATGAACCAGTCTCAACTGTTTCCTGTGGCCGAGAATTCCACAGATTCACCATTCTCTCGGTGAAGAAGTTTTTCCTCATCTCGGTCCTAAAAGGCTTCCCCTTTATCCTTAAACTGTGACCCCTCGTTCCGGACTCCCCCAACATCGGAAACAATCTTCCTGCATCTAGCCTGTCCAATCCCTTTAGAATTTTATACATTTCAATAAGATCCCCCCCTCAATCTTCTAAATTCCAGCGAGTATAAGCCTAGTTGATCCAGTCTTTTTTCATATGAAAGTCCTGCCATCCCAGGAATCAATCTGGTGAACCATTTCTGTACTCCTTCTTTGGCAAGAATGTCTTTCCTCAGATTAGGGGACCAAAACTGCACACAATATCCTAGGTGTAATAAATGGGCTTCAAAGCCCATTTATTACTGCAGTATTTCTGGCTGAAGATTCAATCTTTAAAGTTCAGAATATGAATATAATGTGCCCTACTGTCCATCTCAAACTGAGATGAGGAGATATTTTCTTTAGCTAGAAACTGGTGAATCTGTGGAATTTATAAGGATCAAGTCACTGGGTATATTTAAAGAAGTCTCTTATAGTTTCTTGATTGGTCAGGGCATGAAGTGATAAGGGAAGAAGGCAGGAGGTTGGGGCTGAAAGAAAAATTGGATCAGCCATGATGAAATGGTGGAGCAGACTTGATGGGCCAAATGGCCCATTTCAGCTCCTATATCTTATGGTCTTATCAAGGGTCTCCACCATCTGGATCATGTTGTCTTTCCACTTTTACCATTAGGCCAGAGGCACAGATATCTGAAGTCCTACACCACCAGATTCAACAACAGCTACCTTCCTACAACCATCCTGTACAATGGAACACTACAGCCCATCTCTTGCACTAATGCCTTGTTTTTCTTTACTCTCTGATTTCACTGTCATCTACAAGTTATATACTGTTACTTGTCTGCACCTATGTGCCTGTGATTCTACAAGCAAGGTTTTCATTGTATCTCTACCTCACCATACTTGTGCGTATGACGAGAAACTCAACTTACCTAAACATAAGATTTGTGATTACTTTAATCATTTAATGGGGTTATTTCTAATAACAAATCATAAAGAACTGTCACTTTTGTCACTTACAGGGAGAATATTCTACATTGTTCATTGGAAAGTTGTGGCTTCAGCCCAGTACATCATGGGTAAAGCCCTCCCACCCATCTAAATGAAACACGGACATGTGAAAGCAGCATCCATCATTAGAGATTGCCACCACCCAGGTCATGCGCTCTTTTTGCTGCTGTCATCAGGTAGAGGGTAGAAAAGCCTCAAAACTTGTACCAACAGGTTACTACCCATCAACCATCAGGCTCTTTAATAAAATGGGATCACTATACTCAACTTTTCTTGACCCAACTTTGATAAGTTCCCACAACCAATGATCTCACTTTAAGAACTCTTTTATCTCATGGTTTCATTATTTATTGCTAGTTAGTTATATTTGTATTTGCACAGTTTGTTGTCTTCAGCACTCTGGTTGACTGTTCATTGATCCCATTATAGTTACTATTGAGTATGTCCACAAGAAAATGAATCTCAGGATTGCATATGGTGACAAATATGTACTTTGATAATACATTTTACTTTGAACTTTGGGTCAATGGTCTTTTTTTTATTATTAGCTACCAATAGAAATGGACTTCCAACAAACCCAAAAGATATTGGTATTCTAATGTTCAAAGGCTGCAGGCACCTGCTGGATATTTCAACCTTCGCAATTTTCATAATCATTTTGTGACTGAGAACAGTAGTAGTGGTAAAACGTGAATCACGCTAACAGGGTTTTTCACACTTACATTTCTCACACCCTGAAGTCCCACTACCCATCTTATTTCTATATGACCAATCCCAAGTATGTGAGAGAATGCAACTGCGTGAAGTTCTGGATGGAGTGAATCCCAGTAAATCACTATAAGCCTAACCATCATAAAGAATAAAGCACTCACATCAAACTTGTTACACTTGTACCTCTGGGTCAAAATGCTCTAGGTCCCCTCGAGCACGACATTTGGTCTGACACACCAACCCAATACCAAGGAAATGCTGAAGCATTGGAAAAGTCATTTTCAAAAGAAGAAAGCACCTCCTGGGTGGTGAGGGTCCCTGATGATGGATACTGCAATAAACAATCAAGAACATGAGATGAAGAGTCCTTGAAAAGGAGTCCATAGTTTGTGGGAACATTTCAATGACGGGGCAAGTGAAGTTATTCTCTTTGGTTCAAAGTCTGATGGTTGAGGGGTAATAATTGTTCCTGAATCTGCTGGTGAGAGTCCTGAGGCTCCTGTACCTTCTTTCTGATGGAAGCAGTGAGAAGAGAGCAAGACCTGGGTGATGGGGTCCCGGATGATGGATTCTGCTTTCCTGCAACAACACTTCATGTAGATGTGCTCGGTGGTAGGGAAGACTTTACCTATGATGGACTGGGCTGTTCCACTACTTTTAGTAGGAGATTTTGTTGTCAATCCATACTGACTGGGGTCTGCAAATGAGGATCCAATTGAACATGGAGTTTTTAAAGCTGACTGTAAAATCTTGTAGGCATGAGCAACTCTGCAGATATTAGACTTTATTTACATTGATGCTTATATTTTTAGTGCCTTGGCCACTCAGTTTATTCACAGGCAGCCTTTATGCAAATTACAGTACTGTGAAACTACAGCAGAAGTATTGAAATCTAACTAGCATTTCTTAAAAGGAAAATGCATTGTTTATTGTTGTTATTCAACCTCAATCCGAGAGTATTTCGAATTTGTGGATTTGGATCTTAAAAGATTCAAAAGCAAAAAAGGTTAGAAATTAATATCAAGTGCTTGGTTTCTGCTTGCTGCTTCTTCTTGTTGCTATTTTGGGTGATTTTGACCTGGGCATCCTGTGGATAACAAAAGACACAATGCTAGCTTGAACTGAATATGCCTGGACTCTTTCGATTTTGTGTTTTTTATTCTGTGTTTTCCACTTTTTTTGCCATTTGCACAATTTTCTTTGTGGTGGGGGGGTGGTGTTCGATGTTTTTCTTGGAACACATTCCATGGTTTTCTTTGTTTCGTAGCTGTCTGTGGGAAGACAAATCTCAGGATTGTATACTGCATACATAAAGTGATAATTAATGTACTTGGAGCTTTGAATTATAAAAAATCATCAAACTAAATTTCAGAGGCTGAGTACAATGCACTGATACTGTCATCCTGTGCTACCAGCGGATGAATTTCTTCCTGGTACAATAGGTTTTACAAGGAAGGCAAGGGAATTCTTAACTCTACCTAAACTAGCACTTGGAGAAACACATTATTTGGTTATTTGTGTATTTGTCACAGGTAGTTAAATGGGTTAAGAACACGAGAAAATCTGCAGATGCTGGAAATTCAAAGCAACAAACACAAAGTGTTGAAGGAACTCAGCAGATCAGGCAACTTCTGTGGAAATGAATTAAAAGTTGACATTTCGTGTTGAGACCCTTCTTCAGGACCGGAATGGAAGGGGGAAGGTGGCAGAATAAAAAGGTGGGAGAAGGGGAAGGGGAAGGAGGATGGCTGGAAGGTGCTATAGGTGAAACCAGGTAGGTGGGAGAGGTCAAGGGCTGAGAAGAAGGAATTTGATAGAAGAGGAGAGTGGACTGTAAGAGAAAGGGAGGAAGGAGAGGACTGAGGAGGAAGTGGTAGGCAGGTGAGAAGGGTAAAATGCCAGAGTGTGGAATAGAGGAAGGGGGGAGGGAGAGGGAAAATTTTTGTTCACCAGAAGGAGAAATCAATATTCATGCCATCAGGTTGGAGGCAATCCAAATGGAATATATGTTGCTCCTCCACCCTGAGGCTTCAACTTGGCACAAGAGGAGGCCATGGACCAACACATCGGAATGGGAGTGGGAATCTGGGAATTTCTACTTCTGATGGATGGAGTGGAGGTGCTCAGTGAAGTGGTCCCCTAGTTTATGACAGGCCTCACCAATGTAGTGGATGCCACATTGGAAGTTAGTTTTTCATACACGGAAACAGTGGCAGACATTAAAGATTACAGATGAAGGATCTCAACCTGAGACATTAACTGGAGACAGAAGAGACTGCAGACACTGGAATCTGGAGCTAAGAATCTGAATTGGAGGAATTCAGCGGGTCAAGCAGTATCTGTAGAAGGACAAGAATTGTCAACATTTTGGGTTGAAGCCCCACATTCATTGTCCAAACTTCAGCTATCCATTTCTCTCCATAGATGCCTTCTGACCCACTGAATTCCACTAACAGTAGAGTGGCCACGATGGAGGATCAACACCTCTTTTGCTGTCTGGGTAGCCTCCAACCTAATAGAAAAATTTAGAGAAATCATGCTAAATTCAGGTAATTTCTCCCCCCTCCTTCCTTCTCTCTTTTTCAATTCTCCATTCTGTGTGCGGCCTCACCCCTCTCCTACCCATCACCTCCCACTGACTCCCCTCCTCCCCTTTCTTCCATGGCCCAGTTCTCTCTGTCATGTATTCAATATTTCAATAATATTTGAGTTAAAAATGTTATCTATATATTCATTTAAATAATTAAGGCTTTTTGTAAAAATGTGATAATGGCATATGTCATTATAATTGCATACGTGTACACCTGGCTTAAAAGTAAAAATGAAGTTACACCCGCATTCTTGGATTAATTGTTTTCCTTTGAATTAATTTAATATTTTGAAGCTACAAAACATAACAATCTCCTCAGATTCCTTTTTCTTCAGCACTTTACCTCTTCCACCAATCATCTCTTAGCTTTTTACTTCACCTCCCTCCCACTCACCTCCCCCCCCACTCAACTCCCCCCCTCACCTGGTTTCACCTTTCACCTGCCAGCTTGTACTCCCACCCCCACCTTCTAATTCCGGCTTTTGTCCCCTTCCTCAGCAGCCGCTTGTGTCTCCGTTTAAAATAGTAATTCATAACCTGTACCCTAAGGGTATAAAGTGCAAAATAAAGTCAAAACTTTTGCTTCTTGTGTGTGTGTTGTCGAAAGAGAGAAAACCGTTCAAACACCATAATATCTTAAATGTTACAAGATTATTATTTACCGCAGATTAGGGGAGAGGTTAGATAACTTAACATAAACTTGATATTAGACATAAATCACCACAACCCTGAATTAATAACAACAGTTTGATCAATGGATAAGCTTGAAGGTTTGACACAACTAGAAATCTGTCCCAAAGAGGTTACAGTAACCCTGGGAGACTGGGGAGTTAGCTGGAAGTAGTTATGCAGTTGTTAAAACAGCTCCACAGGAAACAGGAACTCAAATCTTACAAGGACACCATAGGATCAATTGCTTTTGCATGAGGCTCTGATTATGGTGAACCATAGCAGATTAATATTTTCATGAAAAGAGCTCCGTAAACTTGAGATATATGGACTGGCATATTTCAAAGTCTTTTGGTCAGGGAAATGGTAATTAAATGTTACTTAATTTACAAAAACAGCAGACTTGACTCTTTGGCCTAGACAGGATCCCATATCCAAAGCATTAACTCTTTTTCTCTTAACACGGATGCTGCTTGATCTGTTTTTCTGGTTTCCGTTTCTCCTCTGCTCTCTACCGGAACTTCTGTTTACCTCTTTTGCCTTGTTTATGATAATAGGTTTCACTTCCCTCTCAGTACGGTGTGAACCAAAACACTCCTCCATAACCGTATCTCTTTCCTTAGCAAACGTCTCCAAATGCAACTCACCTCACACGGTCATGCACTTTGGTAATAGAAATAAATGTGCGGACTATTTTCTAAACGTGGAGGAAATCCAGGAATCTGAGATGCAGAGGGGCTTGGGAGTCCTTGTGTAGAACATTCCAAAGGTTAACTTGCAGGTTGAGTCAGTGGTAGGGAGGGCAAATGCCATGTTAGCATTCATTTCAAGTGGTTTAGATTACAGGAGCAAGGATGTGATGCTGAGGCTTTATAAGGCACTGGTGAGGCCTCACCTTGAGTATTGTGAACAGTTTTGGGCCCCTCATCTTAGAAAGATGTGCTGGCATTGAAGAGGGTCCAGAGGAGGTTCACAAGGATGATTCCAGGAATGAAAGGGTTATCATGTGAGGAACGTTTGATGGTTCTGGGTCTGTACTCGCTGGAATTCAGAAGGATGGGGGGGGGGGGGGATCACATTGAAACCTTTTGAATGTTGAAAGGTCTAGACAGAGTAGATGTGGTGGGAGAGTCTAGGACAAGAGGGCACAGCCTCAGGATAGAGGAGCGCCCTTTCAAAACAGAGATGCAGAGAAATTTCTTTAGACAAAGGGTGGTGAATTTGTGGAATTTCTTGCCACGTGTAGCTATGGAGGCCAGGTTGTTGGGTGTATTTAAGGCATTAAATTAGATTGATAGGTTCTTGATTGGGCATGGCATCAAAGGTCACGGGGAGAAGGCCGGTAACTGGGATTGAGGAGGAGATAGAAAAAAGGATCAGCCATGATTGAATGGCGGAGCAGACTCCACGGGCTAGATGGCCTAATTCTGCTCCTATGTCTTATGGTCTTATGACAAAGTCGTTGACCTGAAATGTTAATGTTTGACAGAAATTTAAACATACATTTACATGCACGGCGCCTTTGTGATCTTGCACTGCACAGGGATATCTGAGAGCATCACCTGAAATCATTTACGAGGTCACTTGGAAACTTTGTGCCATACTGTACAAACAATTGCTGAGTCCCTTTGGCCTTATTTGAAGTGGTGTCATCCTTTTGGTTAGAGCTCCTTTAATGCTTAGCTGTCAAACTTCACTTGGTGGAAAAAAATCCTCGCTGATTGTACTGCGTAAGCAATAAACAATTATCTGAAGACAGTGCATCTCTTCACTCTGGAGCAGCACACACCACAGGGCCAAAAGAGCCCAGTCCACACTATATCACCGTATGTCACTGTCATAGCTATAGCTCTATGACAGCTAATTTGAAATACAAACTGCCTTGTACGCTTTGCACTTAAGCTCATCTTTCAATATATTCTATTATTGATGCCCCTTAATCATTAATGCAGCAAACAACTCTGCAAACATTATACATCTGTGACCTGATACTTGTTGACCTCACAAAAGATTTTGACTTTGCATTTTGAGAAGGGCTATTCAGCTTCCTGCAGAATTTCAGCTCTCTGCAGAAATATCTCCACACAAACCATGCTCTTCACCTGGAACATCTAACAATTAAATGCAGTTAGTTCTGCTTACCAAGAGAGTTCTCCTCCAGGACACTGGCCACAGGTTACATACCACCAAAAGCCGACCGTAGTCAGTCACTCGAGATATTAGACTTCGGAGCAGAATACTCCAGGTGAGGCCTCACCAGTGCCTTATAAAGCCTCAGCATCACATCCCTGCTCTTTCATTCTAAACCTCTGGAAATTAATGCTGCCATCACCAAACAAGAAGCAGTGCACCCTGACGCATTTCAAATCATAGTCAGGGAATTCAATCAGGCTCGTTGGCAGAAATCTCTGCCCAATTACTATCAGTATCTAACCTTCAGCACCAGTGGTCCCCACACACTGGACCACTGCTCTGCTACGATAAGGAATGCCTAATGTTCAATGCCCACCCCTTGGCTGCCCTTCTCCTATCTGCATACAGTCAGAGACTAAAGAGTAGGGGGTTCCCAACACCAATAAGCAAGAGGTCCGTGGACCCCAGGTGGGAATCTATACAAAGAGCAAGGCTCTAGAGATAGGGATGCCAAAGAGGGTTGGACAGAGAGACAGCAAATGGAGGACAGGAGGCAGAGGAGCAGTTACAGGATTGCTTCAAGTTAGTGGACTGGGCTGTGTTCAAGGACTCACCAGAGGATCTGAATGAATGCACCACGGTTATCACGGACTTTATAAAAAAAACAGTCGTAGATGAGTGTGCCCCCACAAAATCATTCAGAGTCTTCCCCAACCAAAACCCTGGATGAACCATGAGATCTGCAGTCTACTGAGGGCCAGATCAATTCAATTCTAAGTACATTTATCACCAAACAATGTATAAGTTATACAACCTTGAGACTTGCCTGCTTACAGTTAGCCGCAAAGCAAGAAACCCGAAAGGACTCAATTTTTAAAAAATGAAGACCAACCCCTAATGCGCACAGAGAAAGAGAGGAGAATAGAAAAACAAATCATGCAAACAATAGAGGCAAGCAACAACATCAGCATTCCAAACCAAATTGTGTCCTTAGATCCAAATCCCCGGAGCAGCCCAGAGTAGGCCCAAAGCTTCCGTTTAAGACCATAAGTTATAGGAGCAGAATCAGGCTATTTGGCTCATAGAGTCTGCTCTGCCATTCAATCATGGCTGATCTTTTCTTTTTCCCTTCTCACCCCACTCCCCGGCCTTCTCCCCGTAACCATTGATGCTGTGGCCAATCATGAACCTACCAATCTCCACCTTAAATACACTCAACAACGTGGCCTCCACAGCTGTCTGGGCTAACAAATTCCACAAATTCACCACGCTCTGGCTAAAGAATTCAGTGAATCATATTAGCATATAATCACCGCAATGATCGCAGACGCCAGGGGCAGTCTCACAGCCTTTGCATCACGGAGACAATAGGTCCTCAGTCTATATGGGCTGGTGTTTAAATCATCAAAACAGCAGATCGTACCTCACATTAGGAGCCAGGCTCCTCCACGGTGTATTGCTACGGGCCTAGAACATGCTGCCCAGCAATTTGCTTCGGACCTGCATTTCGCTGCCAAAGAAGCTGTTCTTGCCTCTTCAAACTGGCTCAGCACTTAGAGAGATGCCCACTCATAGCCAAGTTAGTTGGACCGGCATCGGAACTCCTCTGTCCTATCTTCTCCCCTCCGAACCATACACTCCAACCATACAGCTCCAGCTCCAAGTGCGCTGAGTTTGTAGCGCACCAGCAGGGCACATCTATCAAATTCACTTTGCCATCACTCACTTCTTTGTTGTTTGCAGTGATAGATTACCACAATCTGCCTCAAAAGAAGTGCTGTTGGTATTGTTTTAGAAACATAGAAACATAGAAAATGGGTGCAGGAGTAGGCCATTCGGCCCTTCGAGTTGGCTGATCATCCAACTCAGAACCCTGTACCTGCTTTCTCTCCATATCCCCCGATCCCTTTAGCCACAAGGGCCATATCTAACTTCCTCTTAAATATAGCCAATGAACCGGCTTCAACTGTTTCCTGTGGCAGAGAATTCCACAGATTCACCACTCTCTGTGTGAAGAAGTTTCTCCTCATCTCGGTCCTAAAAGGCTTCCCCTTTATCCTTAAACTGTAACCCCTCGTTCTGGACTTACCCAACATCGGAAACAATCTTTCTGCATCTAGCCTGTCCGATCCCTTTAGAATTTTATACGTTTCAATAAGATCCCCCCTCAATCTTCTAAATTCCAGTGAGTATAAGCCTAGTCGATCCAGTCTTTCTTCATATGAAAGTCCTGCCATCCCAGGAATCAATCTGGTGAACCTTCTCTGTACTCCCTCTATGGCAAGAATGTCTTTCCTTAGATTAGGGGACCAAAACTGCACACAATATTCTAGGTGCGGTCTCACCAAGGCCTTGTACAACTGCAGTAAAACCTCCCTGCTCCTGTACTCAAATCCTTTTGCTATGAATGCCAACATATCATTTGCCTTTTTCACCGCCTCCTGTCCCTGCATGCCCATCTTCAATGACTGGTGTACAATGACACCCAGGTCTCGTTGCATCTCCCCTTTTCCTAATCTGCCACCGTTCAGATAATAATCTGTTTTCCAGTTCTTGCAACCAAAGTGGATAACCTCACATTTATCCACATTAAATTGCATCTGCCATGAATTTGCCCACTCATCTAATCTATCCAAGTCACCCTGCATCCTCTTAGCATCCTCCTCACAGCTAACACTGCCGCCCAGTTTCGTGTCATCCGCAAACTTGGAGATGCTGCATTTAATTCCCTCATCTAAATCATTAATATATATTGTAAACAACTGGGGTCCCAGCACTGAGCCTTGTGGTACCCCACTAGTCACTGCCTGCCATTCTGAAAAGGTCCCGTTTACTCCCACTCTTTGCTTCCTGTCTGCCAACCAATTCTCTATCTACATCAATACCATACCCCCAATACCGTGTGCTTTAAGTTTGTCAAAAGCCTTTTGAAAATCTAAATATACCACATCCACTGGCTCTCCCCTATCCACTCTACTAGTTACATCTTCAAAAAATTCTATAAGATTCGTCAGACATGATTTTCCTTTCACAAATCCATGCTGACTTTGTCCGATGATTTCACCTCTTTCCAAATGTGCTGTTATCACATCTTTGATAACCAACTCTAGCATTTTTCCCACCACTGATGTCAGACTAACCGGTCTATAATTCCCCGGTTTCTCTCTCCCTCCTTTTTTAAAAAGTGGGGTTACATTAGCCACCCTCCAATCCTCAGGAACTAATCCAGAATCTAAGGAGTTTTGAAAAATTATCACTAATGCATCCACTATTTCTTGGGCTACTTCCTTAAGCACTCTGGGATGCAGACCATCTGGCCCTGGGGATTTATCTGCCTTTAATCCCTTCAATTTACCTAACACCACTTCCCTACTAACATGTATTTCCCTCAGTTCCTCCATCTCACTAGACCCTCGGTCCCTTACTATTTCCGGAAGATTATTTATGTCCTCCTTAGTGAAGACAGAACCAAAGTAGTTATTCAATTCGTCTGCCATGTCTTTGTTCCCTATGATCAATTCACCTGTTTCTGTCTGTACAGGACCTACATTTGTCTTGACCAATCCTTTTCGTTTCACGTATCTATAAAAGCTTTTACAGTCAGTTTTTATGTTCCCTGCCAGCTTTCTCTCATAATCTTTTTTCCCTTTCCTAATTAAGCCCTTTGTCCTCCTCTGTTGGTCTCTGAATTTCTCCCAGTCCTCAGGTGTGCCGCTTTTTTTTTTGCTAATTTATATGTTTCTTCTTTGGACTTGATACTATCCCTAATTTCCCTTGTCAGCCACGGGTGCACTACCTTCCCTGGTTTATTCTTTTGCCAAACTGGGATGAACACTTGTAGTTCATCCATGCGATCTTTAAATGCTTGCCATTGCATATCCACCATCAACCCTTTAAGTATCATTTGCCAGTCTATCTTAGCTAATTCATGTCTCATACCTTCAAAGTTACCCTTCTTTAAGTTCAGAACCTTTGTTTCTGAATTAACTATGTCACTCTCCATCTTAATGAAGAATTCCACCATATTATGGTCACTCTTACCCAAGGGGCCTCGCACGACAAGATTGCTAACTAACCCTTCCTCATTGCTCAATACCCAATCTAGAATGGCCTGCTCTCTAGTTGGTTCCTCGACAGGTTGGTTCAGAAAACCATCCCGCATACATTCCAAGAAATCTTCTTCCTCAGCACCCTTACCAATTTGGTTCACCCAATCTATATGTAGATTGAAGTCACCCATTATAACTACCGTACTGTTCCTTTATTGCACACATTTCTAATTTCCTGTTTAATGCCATCCCCAACCTCACTACTACTGTTAGGTGGCCTGTACACAACTCCCACCAGCGTTTTCTGCCCCTTAGTGTTATGCAGCTCTACCCATATCGATTCCACATCCTCCAGGCTAATGTCCTTCCTTTCTATTGCATTAATCTCCTCTCTAACCAGCAATGCTACCCCACCTCCTTTTCTTTCCTGTCTATCCCTCCTGAATATTGAATATTCCTGGATGTTGAGCTCCCATCCTTGGTCACCCTGGAGCCATGTCTCTGTGATCCCAACTATATCATATTTATTAATAACTATCTGCACATTCAATTCATCCACCTTGTTATGAATGCTCCTCGCATTGGCACACAAAGCCTTCAGGCTTGTTTTTACAACACTCTTAGCCCTTATACAATTATGTTGAAAAGAGGCCCTTTTTGCTTTTTGCCCTGGATTTGCCTGCCTGCCACTTTTACTTTTCACACTACATTTTGCTTCTACCCTCATTTTACACCCCTCCGTCTCTCTGCACTTGTTCCCCCTGCCACTTTAGTTTAAAGCCTCCTGAACAGCAGTAGCAAACGCTCCCCCTAGGACATTGGTTCCAGTCTAGCCCAAGTGAAGACCGTCCTGTTTATATCGGTCCCACCTCCCCCAGAACTGGTTCCAATGCCCCAGAAATTTGAATCCCTCCCCCTTGCACCATTTTTCAAGCCACGTATTCATCTGAAATATCCTCCTATTTCTACTCTGACTAGCACGTGGCACTGGTAGTAATCCAGAGATTATTACCTTTGTGGTCCTACTTTTTAGTTTATCTCCTAACTCCCTAAATTCACCTTGTAGGACCTCATCCCGTTTTTTACCTATATCGTTGGTACCTATGTGCACCACGACCACTGGCTGTTCACCTTCCCATTCTAGAATGTCCTGCAGCCGCTCAGAGATATCCTTGACCCTTGCACCAGAGAGGCAAAATACCATCCTGGAGTCTCGTTTGCGGCTGCAGAAACGCCTATCTATTCCCCTTACAATCGAATCCCCTATCACTATAGCTCTCCCACTCCTTTTCCTTCCCTCCTGTGCTGCAGAGCCACCCATGGTGCCATGAACTCGGCTGCTGCTGCCTTCCCCTGATGAGACATCTTCCCCAACAGTATCCAAAACAGTATATCTGTTTAGGAGCGAGATGACCTCAGGGGACTCCTGCACTACCTGCCTACTGCTACGCTGTCTAGTGGCCACTCCTTCCCTTTCTGCCTGTATAGCCTTTACCTGCGGTGTGGCCAACTCACTGAATGTGCTATTCACGACTTTCTCAGCATCGCGGATGCTCCAGTATGAATCCAATTGCAGCTCCAGACGCTCAATGCGGTCTGCCAGAAGCTGCAGTTGGACACAGTTCCTGCACACATAGTCGTCAGGGACACTGGAAGTATCCCTGATTTCCCACATGCTGCAGGATGAACAAACCACGGGGCCGATCTCAGCTGCCATGACCTACCCAATACTTGCCTCAACTTTTGAAACTTTTTCCTTTGAAGGAACTTACCCGGCCTTACCTCACTTGGAATGAAGCTCGTCCGCCGCCTCTTCTCGTCGAAGCCTCTCGAGTCAAAGCCTCAAATGTCCACTCCTTCACTGGCCCACTCACTCACTGACCGCTTTCCACAGGCCACTCCGCTTGAGCTACCCCTCTATCTATTTGTTTGAGCTTTTCAAATTTCTTGGTCACCTGACCTCGATTGCCCAATCAGCTGCTTCCTGCTGAGTCTGAGCTATTCAAATCTTGATTGTCTAATCAACGGCTTTCTGCTGAGCTATTCAAATCTTGATTGACTTGATTGCACAGTCCAACTGCCAAAACTGCCAGAATCTCTCGAGTCAAAGCCTCAAATCTCCACTCCTTCACTGTCCCACTCACTCACTGGCCGCTTTCCACATTTCCATTTTTTTTTTAATTGACTTCCTTTGGTTTTGAACTACCAGTGATGTGTTGCATGCCACTGTAATGGGATCAGTGGCATTCCGGTCCGGTGACCAAGTAAGATACAAGAGATCCAGGTACCATCTCTGGAAAGCCATCTCACGTGTGAAGTGGCAATTCCAGACTAAATTTGAATCAGTGAAGGTTGCTCGACAGCTCTGGTAGGGTTTGACTGCTATTATCTCTTACAAAGTGAAACCAAGCAACATAGGTGACAAAAAGAAGGGCTCAATGTCTTCACTACTTGCTTTGACCATCAAAGCATGGAGGAACTCTCACAAACTTCACACTGCACCTGATGACCCAGCGATTTCAGTCTCTGAGGTCAACATAAGAGCATCCTTCATGAGGAAGAACCCACAGAAAGCATCCGGCCCAGGCAGGCCACTAAAGGCTTGTGCTGATGGACTGGCTAGAGTGTTTACTGAGACCTTTAACCTCTCACTTTGGTCGTCTGAGGGTACCCACCAGCTTCAAGCAGGCTTCAATTATACTGTTGCCTAAGAAGAACATGGTAACCAGCCTCAATGACTATCATCCAGTGGCACTTACATCCACTGTGATGAAGTGCTTTGTGAGGTTGGTGATGAAACATATTAACTCCTGCCTGGGAAGTGACTTGAATCTGCTCCAATTTGCCCACTAGCACAACAGGTCCACAGCAGCTGTTATTTCTTTGGCTCTTCACTCAACCCTGTAACATCTGGACAGCAAAGATGCACACATCAGGATAAATCTAACCCTAAACCTCTACTTCCTTTGACATTTGTGAAGAAGCGGCATGGCATCTAAAACTTTGACAAACTTCTATAGATGTGTGGTGGAGAATATATTGACTGCCTGCATCACAGCCTGGTATGGAAACACCAATGCCCTTGAATGGAAAATCCTACAAAATGTAGTGTTTTATAGCCCAGTCCATAACGGGTAAAGCCTTTTGCCCTTCTGAGCACATCTACATGGAACACTGTCACAGGAAAGCAGCATCCACCATCAAGGACGCCTAACAATCCAGGCCATGCTCCCTTCCCACTGCTGCCATCAGGATGGAGGTACAGGAACCTGAGGACCCACACCACCAAGTTTAGGAACAGTTATTGCTTATCCACCATCGAGTTCTTGAATCCTTGGGGATATCTTCACTTGTCCCATTACTGAAATGTCCCCACAACCTATGGACTCGCTTTCAAGGACTCATTCCCCGTTCTTGATATTTAGTCTTTCTTTATTTATTTATTTATTTATTTATTAATTATTTCTTTTGTTTTTGCACAGCTTGTTGTCTTTTGCACATTGGTTGGTCGACCATCCTGTTGGATACATTCATTGATTCTACTATGTTTCTTGGCATTCCCACAAGAAAGCAAATCTCAGGGCTGTATATAGTGACATATACAATATGTACTTTGATAATAAATTTACTTTGAACTTACTCACCTGGCTTGAGCACACACTGCCTCAGTCACCTCTGTGCATCTCGTCTGTCGTAAGCAGAGGTGTCTCTGACGGCTTCACTTGACCAGAACTGCCTCAGGCAAATCCTTGCCTGGATGTTGTCTTTAACAATTACCTTACTGCAACTTCCACACACGCAAGAGGTTAAGGTGCAAATAGAAGTGTCAATCCTTGGCAAGATGGACAGAGAACTAATGGATAGAATTTAATCCTGATTAGTATGAAGTACTTTATATTTTAGTGTACTTTGGAAGGACTAATAAAGATAGGACAGACACAATGATAGGGGCCTGGGGAGTACTGAGGAACAGAGGGACCTCGGTGTACAAATCCAGAGGTTCCCAAAAATGACAACACAAATTAGATGGTGAAGAGGCCACAGGGCACTTGCTTTCATTGGCCAAAGAGCAGGGAGATTATGGCAGATCTCTAGTGTTATGAATGTACCACAGCTCTGAGGGGCCGAAGGGTGCGGGACCAGCCCCCTCCTTCCGGAGAATCGCAAGATCGCTATTAATTCGGGTCTTGGACCCAGGAAATGAGAGACAATGCAACGGATTTGACCATTGTTCTTAGAGACACCTGTGTGAATTGCAACTCTATAGTACGTGCCAGCTATCAGGGACATGGACACCCTCGGGCAATGTGGGGTGGGGATTGTATCACCCTACCTTGATTGACATCTACAAATCTGCCAGTCACGATAAAAAGGGGACTGCAGGAGGCAGTACGCCAGCGACGCACCAGACGGAGACACCATCGCTCATCGCTCCCGGGAGGACGGGAAGCCGTTCGGGAGCCACGTGTGGTTCGTTTCCCCTAGCCTGGGGAACAAGTGGCTGATAACCCCGAAAAGGACTTTGAACTGACAACGGGGAACCCATGTTCCTGATTCAACGATTTGAGTCCAAAAGGCTGGCAAGTTTATTTTCTCTCTCCACCACGTGAGACCCAAGCGGTCCCCAAAAGGCTAAAAGCCTGTAGGAACTTCAGAGACTTTGATATTTCCCTAAACAAATGATAGAGCTACTTCTTATTGTTGATTATTACTATACCCGCGCTTTAGATTGAGTATTGACGACGTATATTATCTGAATGTTTGTATTAACCTTACTTTTGTGCCCCTTTATAAATAAAAACGTTTAAAGATAGTACCATCAGACTTCAGCGGACCTCTCTATCTTTGCTGGTAAGTGACCCAGTTATGGGGTTCGTAACACTAGGAAGGATGGGATTGCTCTGGGAGGGTACAGAGAAGATCCAACAAGACATTACCTGGACTGAAACATATCAGTTATAAGAAAGACAGGATAGATTGGGTTTGTTTCCCTTGAAGCGGAGGAAGTTGAGGGGGATCCAAGGGAGGCATATAACATTATAAGATACAGATAGTGGGCCTGAAAGAATTTCCTCCTCTTTTATTAGAACTGTAAGAGAAAACTCAGTGCCTGTGTAAGGTTAGACTTAGAGTCAGCCAGAGGAAGACTGAGACCATGACCCTCAATGTAGAGTCTCTTTGTCCTGTTAAGGCATATGGTGTCCACTTACCCAGCACCGACAGATTCACCTACCTGGGCAGCATCATTCGGCAGGATGGTGGGGTCAAGGACAACATCCAGAGCAGATTCAGCAAAGCTGGAAATATCTTCAGATCAACGAGCGACATATGGGAATCTACCAAGTACAGTGTCCACTCCAAGCTGAAGCTGTAGCAGTGCTGTGTTCTCTCCACACTCTTGTGGGGGTCAGAATGCTGGCAATGACAGAGAACGACCTTGCCAAGCTGTTGTCATTCCATTCCATAAGCCTTCGGAAGATCCTCCGTATTTTCTGGCCAAGAAAGTTCTCCAACCGTGCCTTTCTTCTTCAGTGGCACTAAGAGGACACGGCCACAATCATCATGAGGAGACGTTGGAGATGGATTGGGCATGTGATGAGAAGAGAGGCCAACTCAGTCATCAAGGCAGCAATTCATTGGACCCCTGAAGGTTGGAGGAAACGCGGGAGACCAAAGACAACTTGGTGCCATGCAGTAGAAGCAGAAATAAGGACCCTGAGCCACACCTGGGGCACAACAGACAAGATGGCCAAGGACAGACAGAGGTGGAGGACCTTCATTGCTGCCCCAAATGTCAGCGGTGTAACAGGCTGGAACTAACTTATTAGAACCGGGGGCAGAACTTTATAACACCCTGCCCTCGTAAGCAAATACACTTTGGGGATTATCGGACGTTTGCTGGTACTGGATTGCCAAACTTGTGTAAATGTATATCCTGCAGCTAGTTGGCTGTATTATTAATTAAATTAAATTAAATGCATATACAGTGGATTCCAGTTAATTGGGGCACATTGGGACCAGTACAATTTGGCCCAATTAACCAGCTGCCCCAATTAGCCAAAGTTTCATGGAAATAGTTATAAAGGTATAAAAAAGATAAATTGCCATTTAACTGAATAGCAAATTATGTATTTAAATGAAATACAGAACAAATTAAAACACTACCAATACCACTACACCGTAACAGGCTAAAAATCAGGCTCGAATAGACCAAGAACAATAAATTCTAACACTGGATACACCTTCCTGCAGATTTCAGAATGAATTAGTAATTATATCATAGCAAATGTTCAGGAAGTTAATTGGAAAGTTATGTTGATAAATCAGTTTGATCCTTCCCTTTTTCGGGAGTGGAGTGGGTGGGGGGGAGCACCAATTTGTAATTAGTGAGAAACATCAATCAAACCTGACCTTCTAATCAGCCATTTGTAACTGCTAAACATTATGTAAAATAACATTCAGCTTCTGATTTTGCTGTCATATATCATAATAAACTCAAACTGAAAACACTGTAGCACATTAGTTTAGGATACAAGAATTAGCCGAGAGAGGAAGAAGTGGGGCCAATAACCCGTCCTCTCTCTCCCCTTCCATTATACATAAACCTACCCCAACCCATTATGAAAGGAGAACAAATGGTCAAATGACTCAGATAAGCAATCTTTCCTCCTTTTCCAGGAAATGGGCAAACCCGTGCTTGAAATTATTACTCAGACGTTTTGTACTTGAGGAAATGTCTCCTGGTATCACAAGCTATTGATTTCCTGTTGTGCACTAACAATTTTGGCATGGCCAGAATGGGGCAGGAAGGGCAGATTGGAAACCTGTGTTCAAAGTTCAAAGCAAGTATATTTCACTTGTATGTTTACTTAATTTTCAGGCATTAGATGTGTGGGAAATTAATGACCTTGATTAATCAATTTGGAAAAATATGTACAGTTATACACAAAATCCTAACCCTTTCCACAATTCTATATGTTGTGGAGGAATAATGTGCTGTTTTTCATCGCACATTTATATCATTGGCCAGAGAATTTGGCTTCAATTGAGTCAGGAGGCTGACACTGCAGTATAAAATGCCCTTATCTGCTTCAAGTGCAAGATAAAATTCCTGTTCTATTTGACAAACCTGGATTCTGCGTTGAATTTATGAAATAAACTTCTGAATTCCCAATGTATTCCCAATATTCAAGACAGAGGAAGTACTTAATGTGTCAGAGATGAAACTATTCTGGACGAATTTACTGGTGCAAGATCCTGACAGAACTAAAGTGGATTGCTTAGCCAGCAGAATTAAGTTACGCATCTGTATCTGTCTGGATTTGCAGGACTGCTGTGCCATGTTACCTGAAAAACTAGTTCTACCCGTATATCCTGGATATCTGATCATCTCCACCATTTTCAAGTGAGTCAGAAAGGACATATTGTTCCTCCTTTCCTATTGTTCTACAGGAATTCATTAATTGCTGAAGAGACATGATCCTTGGGTTCAAGGATCACTTGCTTTCAACTCCAGTAGTGCTGGTTTTGAGGGGACTGGTGAGGCTAATACAGAATCCGACGCAGGTGGGACAGGATTCAAGATTGTTTAGTGTCAGTTCCAGTATGTAAATGTAAAAGAGAATGAATAATTGTTGCTCTGGATCCACCGCAGCATATAAAAAACAAGATAAAGAACACAACAATAATGATTAAAAACACAAAAACATAAATACATAATATTTATGCAAATAGATAGATTTGCATAATACCTAAAGTGATATTAGACACTAGTGTGTCTGTACACAAGATGACTCTATCAGGAAATGATAAAGTTGTGGTGGTAGGGTGGGTTTGTGGGTGGAGGTGTTGATCAGCCTTACTTCTTGGGGAAGTTAGCTGCTTTAGAGTCTGGTGATCCTGGTGTGGATGTTATGTAGCCTCCTCCCTGATGGGAGTGGGGCAAACAGTCCTTGAGCAGGGTGGATGAGATCTGTTATGATATTGCTGGCACTTTTCCGTATGTGTCCTTGATGGCAGGTAGGCTGGTGCCAGTGAAACGTTGGGCAGTTTTGACAACCCTCTGTAGAGCTTTCCTGTCCGCCGCAGGCCAGTTGCCCCGTCGTTCAGTGATGCAGCATATTCACTTTCATCATTATGCGCCTTGTCGTGTGACATAAGGGATCAGGGTCTCATGGCCACGATTGCTCTTGGCAATTTTTTTGTAAAAAAGTGGTTTGCCATTATCTTATTCTGGGCTGTGGCTTTACGAGATGGTGACCCCTGCCATTATCAGTACTCTTCAGAGATCGTCTGCCTGGTGTCAGTGGTTGCACAATCAGGACTCGTGATATGCACCACCTGCTCCCATGGCTTCGCGTGACCCTGTTTTTGGGGGGGTGGGGGGGGAAGAGGGTACGAAGTAGGTGCTTCACCTTGCCCAAGGGTGACCTGCAGGCTAGTGGAGGGACGGAGTATCTTACACCTCCTTTGTTAGAGACACTCTCCACCCCCACCCAATGTTAGGATTGATCTTTACTGTGCATCTGTAGACGGTCATGATGATTGATGTGCATAGCCTGATAGTCCAGTTCTCTTCAGTCTCCTCAGGAAGCAGAGATGCTTTCTCGATTGTTCCAGGACTATGAGAGGTGCTGGATCTGGTAAGCCGAGTGGGCAAATTGCTAGCCAGCACACCAACAATTTGCTTAATCAGAATCAGGTTCAAGATCTCAGAGTAAGGGTCTCAGCTCGAAACATCAGCTATACTTTTTTCCATAGATGCTGCCTGTCTGGCCTGCCGAGTTCCTCCTGCATTTTGTGTGAGTTGCTCTGGATTTCCAGCTTCTGCAGGTTTTCTCTCGTTTAAGATCTCTAATATATGTCATGAGATTTGTTGTTTTGTTGCAATAGTACAGGGTAGTACATAAATATTATTAGTTACAATAAGAAATATTAAAATAAATTTTAAAAAACAAATAGTGTGAGAAGTGAGCAAAATAGTGAGGTAATGTTCATGCATCATTCAGAAAACTGATAGCCGAGGGGCAGACCATTCCTAAAACCCTGAATGTGTGTCTTCAGGCTCCTGTATCTCCTCCTGATGGCCGTGATGAAAAGAGTGCATGTCTTGGGTAGTGGAGTCCTTCATAATGGAAGCCCCCCTTTTGAAGCACTACCTTTTAAAGCAATCCCTTTGGGTCAAGGATGATCTGTCCCACAGAGAGGACACTGCCTACATATTTAACAGATACACACCATTCATCACACACACTTTATACAGCTACCTCTTCTTCTAATAGCAATCCAAGACCATTGGAGACCAGGTTCTGTGGTCACTTAAAAAGTATCGTGCAAATCCAAAAGATATTTAAGTGGAAGCAATCTTCCTTCCAACTCAGCAGATTGCACATTCAAGTGCCAGAATGCAGACTGATCTTTTAAGTAGTGCCAAACATACAAAGGTACTTTCATTCAAAACATTTTTAGGAAATAACTTCTATTTAGCAACTAAATAGCTGCGCTTTGAATCCTGGTTAGTTCCTGAGCCCATGTCTGCCTCTTCCAAGTTGGTATAAAAAGTCTCAGATCACTCTCTGGAAAAGATTTGTCCCCGCATTTTTGTCAATAGCTCTCTCTTAACAAACTCTGCTGTTAATTGATCATCCACGTGCCAGTTTGAGGGATCTTGACCTAGTTGGTGGTATTAGATTTTCAACATTAACAACAGTCACTCATCTTCAGTATCTGGAAACATGACATGGTCACTGAACAGGGTAGGTAAATAGAAGCTGTTGTACTTGATATTTCAATAATATTTGAGTAATCTTAGATATATGATTTGATTAAGCATTCTTGTTTGTTTAAATAATTACAGGTTATATGGATAAATACATTAATTGAAAACATCATCTTGCTATGTGTGCCTTACTTAAAGTAAACTCAAAGTTACACCCATATTTTTCAGACTCCTGTGTTTTCTTTGAACTAATTTAATGTTTTGAAGATACAAAACATTACAGAACCCAATTCCTGAACAAATTAGAATAAGCTTTATGTAGAAACTTCATTATATTACAGTGCAATGTAAAAGCTGTGTGTTATCAAGTTATAGTACTGCAGAATGCTGTGCTGACAACTACAATAGGAGATTTAAGCATTTATTTTTCTTTAAAATATGGAGCAAAGCAAACCTACCATTTCTGAAATTTAAATTGCAAAGGGTTGTTAGTGAAAGCATTATCCAGAGAGACCGAAAGATCTTTTTTTCTGCATTACTGCAAGCAGAAGGGGGACAATTAAGTCTTCTTTCACTACTAGCTAAAATATTGTACGAAAAATGTTTGGAGATCATGAAGCCAAAGTGAATCTTGGGAGGCAACACAGACCCGGTGATATTGGATTGACTACCTGCTCAGTAATGTGTTCCATTGACTATATAACAAGTAGACAATGTAGTTAAAGTCATAAAGTCAACAGCAAGATTTGTCTTTTCCATTTCAAAATCTTTTGTGGAGTATTGAGAGGGAGATCACTTGGGTGGAAAATTGAAAATCCCTATAGCTCATTATTCTGAGATTGAGTTTGACTTTTTCTCCATTCAATAAATTTATGACCTCAATCCTCAACCTCCCCCCCCAAAAAAATAACTCTGACTGCAAATTTCCCTGTGTCTCCCTGACTGTAAAATAAATTTATTATAGAGAAGAACTTTACTTTGATTCTGGAATAAAAACCCAAATCTGTGGGTACTTCAGGTGATCTAATTCTGAGGTTGCATGCAATACAATTTAAAACAAAATTCCCCCTTTTAATAATAAAACCGCTCATTGCTGCCAAGTTAAATAAACAAAAACAATGCAGTGGGGAAAAAAAGGTTTATTCCAAATATGGATTTACCTTTGTGTATGATGTCTTCCTCGCAAAAAAAAAATCGAGATTAGCATTCGTCAACCATGCACAGTGACTACAGAAGCTCCACTCACTAGGGCCAAGGATACTGGAATTTACAGGCTAGAATTTTTTAAAAATAAAAAGCAGTAGATATAATTTTACAGCTGATGGAGCAGTGGGAAACAAGAGAATTATTACCAACAGAATAAGCAATAGTAACACTCAGGAGTTTGAGGAGATTATATTCATATAAAAATTCTCTCCGATTTCTTTAATTTCCACCAACAAGCACTTATACTGCAAATCAGCACTCCAATGTAATTTGGTGAAAATTGGCACCAATTGGGTGATCAATAGCTTGGCTGGTACTTGATTATATTAAAAAAGAGGGACAGAGAAGTTGAGATAAATTCTAGAGCCGGGGGTTGATACATATAATGGCACATAAGTCAGTGAAGGAATGAGCTCAAGGATGTGAAAGGGCCCAGAAATGAAGGAGAGTGAGTTGTTAGGAAGGTAGGATTTACTGAACAGTGTTAAGAGAAGCCCAAAAAAAAGGGATTTCAATGAAAGGATGAGATTTTAAAATTTGACAAATTGTAATTGACAAATTTGACAATTTATTGAGCTCAAAAATGTGTTAAGGACAAGTAGGTTATAGAAGAATTATTTCAATCTGATACTGAAAATCATTGCTTGCCTGCTCTTGAGTTGTGATATACAGTACATGCCAGATGAAAGAGCACAGCACGAAAGCTGAAGGCCAGTGGTTGGAGCCATACCTCACACAGAGAAAGGTGATTGATCATCCCAGACCCAGCATGCCATGGTAGGAATTTCTCAGAGCAATATTCTAAGGCCAGTCATCTACACCTGCTTCACCATTGACCTTTCTTCTGTCATAAGGTCAGAAGTGGGCATATTTAGTGATGATCATAAGACATAAGAGCTAAATTAGGCCATTCAGCCCATCAGATCTGCTCTGCAATTTGACCATGACTGATTTATTTTACCTGTCACATTTTCCTCCCTGTAAACATTGACACATTTACTAATCAAGAACCTATCAACCTCTACTTCAAATATACCCAGTAACTTGGCCTTCACTGCCATTTGAGGGAATGGATTCTACAGATTCACCACCCTCTAGCTAAAGAAATTCCTTGTCATCTCTGTAATAAAGGGATGTCCTTCTATTCTGAAGCTGTTCCCTCTGGTCCTAAACTCTCCAACTATTGGAAACATCCCATGTCCACTCTATATTGCCCTTTCAATACTCAGAAGGTTTCAAAGAGATTCCCCCAAACTCCAGTGAGTACAGGGCAAGAGCCATCACACAATGTTCATGCATTAACCTTTCAGTCCTGGGATCATACCTGTGAACCTCCTCTGGACCCTTTCCAATACCAGCACATCCTTTCTGTGAGATGGGGCTCATAATTGCTCACAATACTCCAAGCAAAGGTTGACGAAAGCCTTTTTAAAAAAAAAGCCTCAGCCTCGCATCCCTGCTTTTATATTCAAGTACTCCAGAAATGATTGCTAACATTGCTTTTACCTTCCTTACCACAGACTTAGACTGCAAAGTCGCTTTCTGAATGTAATCCCCATTCAGAAAACAATCTATGCCTTTATTCCATCTACCAAACTGCCTGACCATAAATTTTCCTGCACTGTATTCCAAATGTCAATTCTTTGCCCATTCTCCTAACCTGTCCAAATCCTTCTGCAGTCTCCCTGTCTTCCTCAACACTACCTGACTCTTTAGCTATCTTTGTATCATCCACAAGCTTGTCCACAAACACATCAATTCTGACAGCCAGATCATTGACATACAATGTGATACACCAACCTCTGAGGAAAACCTCTAGTAATGGCAGTCCACCAAAAAAAAAAGGCCCCTTTTATTCCTAAACAAGAGAAAATCTGCAGATGCTAGAAATCCAAGTGACACACACAAAACGCTGGAGGAACGCTGGGGAAAAAGAAGTGCAGTTGACATTTCAGGCTGAAACATTGACTGTACTTTTTTCCATAGTTGCTGCCTGGCCTGCTGAGTTCTTCCAGTATTTTGCATTTGTTGCTCCCCTTTATTCCCACTCTTTTTCTTATGCCAAACAGCTAATCTTCTAGCCATGCTAGTATCTTCCCTTAATACCATGGGCTGTTATCTTGTTTGGCAGCCTCATGTGTGACATCTTGTCAAAGGCCTTCTGAAAATTCAAGTAAACAACATCCACTGACTCTCCTTTGTCTATCCTGTCTGTTATTTCCTCAAGACTTCCAAAACACTTGTCAGGCAAGATTTCCCCTAATGTAAAGCGTGATGACGCTGGTTTATTGTTGATGCACCATCAATAACTCACGCTGAGACTTAGGAAGTGAGATATCGGCTTTTATTGACTGAAGAACAACACTACATCCTGGGAAAATGAGGGAGAGCAGCAGACCACAGTCGCCTTTATACAGGGGTCTGTGGGAGGAGCCACAGGAGCAGTCAGCAGGGTCTGTGGGAGGAGCCACAGGAGCAGTCAGACAGGTATCTCTAGTTCACCACAATTGTATCACGTGCCTCTAAGTACCTGAAACCTCATACTGATGGACTCCATTATCTTGTCAATCACTGAAGTCAAGCTAAGTGGCCTATAATTTCCTCTTTTACCTCTCTTCCTTCTTAAAAGAGTGGAGTGACGTTTATGATTTTCCAGTCCTATGTAACCACTCTAGAATCTAGTAATTCTTGAAGGATCACCACGAATGTCTCCACAATCTCTTCAGCTTACTCTTTCAGGTCCCTGAAGTGTTGCCCATTTGGTCCAGGTAACTTATCCACCTTCAGACCTTTCAGCTTCCCAAGCACCTTCTCCTTAGCAGTAGCAACTCCCTCTTGAATATGTCAAACTACTTGTGTCTGCAACAGTAGAAAACAGATGACTAATTCAAAATGCTTATTCAGTTCAACAGCCATTTCTTTGTTCCACGTTATTATTTTTCCAGCATTATTATTCAGTATTATTATTCATTCTTCTAGGGTGCATCACAACCTGGGATGGAAGTTGTCCTGTCCAAGACCGGAAGAAGCTGCAGAAGATCGTGAACACAGCCCAGCACATCACACAAACCAATCTTCCATCCTTGGACTCACTTTACACCACACACTGTTGGAGCAGTGCTGCCAGGATAGTCAAGGACAAGACCCACCCAGCCAACACACTTTTTGTCCCACTTCCCTCTGGGGGAAGGTTCAGGAGCATGAAGATTCGTATGGCCAGACTTGGGAACAGCTTCTTTCCAACTGCGATAAGACTGTTGAACGGATCCTGACCCGGATCTGGGTCGTACCTTCCAAATATCAGGACCTGACTTGCACTACCTTACTTTCCCTTTTCTATTTTCTAATTATGATTTATAATTTAAATTTTTATTATATTTACTTTGATTTGTACTTCAGGGAGCGCGAAGCGCAGAAACAAATATCACTGTGATGATTGTACACTCTAGTATCAATTGTTTGGTGACAATAAAGTAAAGTACACTGATGTCCATTCTTGCCTCTATTTTATTCTACAAATATCTGCAAATACTTTTGGGATCCTCTTTTATATTTTTGGTGAGCTTACCTTCATATTTCATCTTTTCTCTTCTGATTGCTTTTTTTTATAGTTACAATTTGTTGTTTTTTTGTTCCCAATCCTCTAGCTTCACATTACTTTTTGCTATATTGCATGCACTCTCTTTTGCTTCAGTGTTCTCTTTGACTTCCCTTTGTCAGCCTCATCCTCCCTTTAGAACACTTCCTCTTCTTTGGGATGAACTAATCCTGCCTTGTCTGAATCACTCTCAGAAACTCTAGCCCTTCCTGCCCTTCTGTCATCCCTACTAGTGTCCCCTTTCAAACAACTTGGGCCAGCTCCTCTCTCGTACTCTGTATTTTCTTTTATTCTACTGCAATACCGATACATCCAAGTTTAGCTTCTCCTTCTCAAAATACAAAGTGAATCTTAAAGTCAAGGAAACCTTAGGAGGCAGTGAGTTATGATCACTGCCTCCTAAGCATTTCTTTCCCTAATCAAATCTGGTTCATTACACAACACACAATCCAGAATTGCCTCATCCCCAAGTGGGCTTGACCACAAACTGCATTAAATAACCATTCCACAAATTCCTTCTCTTGCGATCCAGCGCTAACCTGATTTTCCCAGCCTACCTGCATATTGAAGTGTCCCTTGACCATTGTAAGATTGTCCTTTCTACTAGCCTTTTCCATCTCATGTTGTAATTTGTACCCCACATCCTGGTTACGGTTTGAAGGCCTATATATACACAGCATCTCCCATCAGGGTCTTTTCACCATTGCAATTTAATAACTCTTCGTCACTTTCTACATCTTCTGATCCCATGACATTTATTTATATGGATTTGATTTCATTATTTTTAAACAAAGCCACCCCAGTCCCTCTGGCCACCTGCCTGTCCTTTTAATATGATGTGTTTCCTTGGATGCTTAGCTCCCAGCTGTGATCTTCTTTCAACCACGGCTCAGTGATGTCCACAATGTCATCCCTGCTATTTTATAACTGTGCTACAAGATCATCCACCTCATTTCATATACTGTGTGCATTCAAATATAACTCCTTCAGTCTTGTACACCCTTCTTTTCAATCTTATCTCCATGTTGCCTGAAGATAAATTCTCATTTCTTTCTAAATTTTTCCTTCGTATCTAGAGACTTCAGTAACCACTTCTACACTCTCCTTCCCTCTTTTCCTACTTGAATTGAATTGACTTTATTTCTTACATCCTTCACATACATGAGGAGTAAAAATCTTTACATTACGTCTCCATCTAAATGTTCGATGTACAATTATAGTAATTTATAATAAATAGAACAGTCAATGCAACATGGAAATACTCTCAAATCAGCGTGAGTTAATCAGTCTGATGGCCTGGTGGAAGAAGCTGTCCTGGAGCCTGTTGATTCTGGCTTTTATGCTGTGGTACCATTTCCCAGATTGTAGCAGCTGAAATAGATTGTGGTTGGGGTGACTTGGGTCCCCAATGATCCAATGGGCCCTTTTTTACACCTGTCTTTGTAGATGTCCTGAATCATGGGAAGTTTACAACTAGATGCGCTGGGCTGTCTGCACCACTCTCTGCAGAGTCCTGTGATTAAGGGAGGTACAGTTCCCGTACCAGGCAGTGATGCAACCAGTCAGGATGCTCTCAATTGTGCCTCTGTATTAAGTGCTTAGGATTAGGATATGCCAAACTTCCTCAGCTGAGGTGAAAGAGGCGCTGTTGTACCTTATTCATCATACAGCTGGTATGTACAGAACACGTGAGATCCTCGGTGTTGTGGATGCCAAGGAACTTAAAGCTGTTTACCCTCTCAACCCCAGATCCATGTTTCCAGCATGTTGAACACACACTATTTATTTTAAAGCCCTATTCACAGCTCTGGCAATGTGATTCACCAGGACCCTGATCACAGCATGGTCCAGGTGGAGCCCATTGCATCTGAACAACTCCCTCCTTCCCCAATACTGATGCCCATGTCCCATGAATTCAAACTCACTTCTAGCACAACAATCTTTGAGCCACACATTTAGCTCTGATTTTATTAACCCTGTGCCAATTTGCAGGTCACCCAGGGTAACAATCCAGAGATTATGATGTTATATGAAGTGTGTACCATGGAGTACTGTGTACTTGTACTGTGTTCAGTTCTGGTCACCTCACTACACAGGAAGGATGTGGATACTATAGAGAGTGAAGAGGAGGTTTACAAGGAATTTGCCTAGACTGGAGAGTGTGCCTTTTGAGAGTAGGTTGAGTGAACTTGGCCTTTTCTCCTTGGAGCAACAGAGGATGAGAGGTGACCTGATAGAGGTGTACAAGATGATGAGAGGCATTGATTGTGTGGATAGCCAGAGTCTTTTTCCCAGGGCTGAAATGGCCAACACAAAGGGGCATAGTTTTATGGTGCTTTGTAGTCGGTTCAGGGGGATGTTTTTCATACAGGAAGCAGTGGGGCATGGAATGCACTGCCAGCAATGGTGGTAGAGGCGAATACAGTAGGGTCTTTTAAGAGATTCTTAGATAGGCACATGGAGCTTAGAAAAAGAGGGCTATGCGGTAGGGTAATTCTGGGCAGTTTCTGGAGTAGGTTACACGGTCGGTGAAACATTGTGGGCTGAAGGGTCTGTAATATGCTGTAGATTTCTATCTCCTATATTACCTTTTTGATTGCTTTTTAACTTAATTCCCCTCTGCTCAAATTACCGCAGCAGAACCTCTCTCCGTTCTTCCTATGCCATTGATACTAATGTGGACTGTGACAATCAGACCTTTCCCCTACCACTCCAAGTTCCTCTGCAGTTCAGAGGAGATGCCCTGAAACCAGGCAACTCAGCCTCCAGGATTCTCGGTCCTTGTGACACAGAATTGTGTCCATCTCCTGGCCATAGTATCCCCCATTTCAACTACATTTCTCTTCCCTCCCCCTTCTTGCATGGCTCCCTGAACCACAGTGCCACGGTTTGGTTGCTCGTCCTTCTGAAAGACCCCACTCTTGTCCTCAATGGAGCAACAATCTCAGAGCCTGTTGAGTAAGCTCAGGGGCTAAATTGCCAAGATCGGAGAAGCACTTAACCCAACCATCAACCACCCGAGCTACACATCTTCCGAATTATTTCCAAGGTCCAGTTATGATTCAACTTTACAAGTAGTAAGTATCAGAGGGGCAAAGGGATTTATGAGTCCTAGTGCAGGATTCCCTAAAGGTTAACTTGTAGGTTGAGTTGGTGGTAAGGAAAGCAAATGGAATGATAGCATACATTTTGAAACGGCTAGCATACAAAAGCAAGTGAGGCTTTATAAGGCATGGGTCAGACCACACTAGGAGCATCGTGTGCAGCTTTAAGCCCCTGTGCTGGCATCAGGAGGGTCCAGAGGAGATTCACAAGAATGATCCCGACAATGAAAGAGTTAATGTGTTAGGACCGTTTGATAGTCCTGGGCCTGTACTCACTGGAAGTTAGAAAAATGAGGTGGGGTGGTGGGGATCTCATGATTGAAATGCATTGATAGAGTGGACATTGAGAGGATGTTTCCAACAGTGGGGCAGTCTAGTTCCAGAGAGCACAGCCTCAGCATACAAGGACATCCCTGAGAACAAAACTGAAGAATTTCTTTAGCCAGAGGGTGGTGAATCTGTGGAATTAATTGCAACAGATAGCTGTCAAGCCCAAGTCATTGGATATATTTAAAGCGGACGTTAATAGGTTCTTGATTAGTAAGGGTGTCAAAGATTCCAGGGAGAAGGCAGCAGAATGGGATTTAGAGGAATAATAAATCAACCATGATGGAATGGTGGAGGAGACTCAGTGGACTAAATGGCCTAACTCTGCTCCTCTGTCTTATGGTCCAAGTAAGAATTGCAAAGCTACAGTGCCAGACAATAACCATCACCAGGAGAGCGTCTAATCACCTATTATTGACATAGAGTGGCATTGCCATCACCAAGACCCCCATCATCACCATCCCAAGGGTCACTATTGATCAGAACCGGACTAATATTTTGGTTTGAAGAGAGATGCGAGGCCGGGAATTTGGCAGCAATTGACTCTTTTCCTACTAGACCACCATCTACAGCAGGGGCTCCCAACCTTTTTTATGCCATAGACCCCTACCATTATCTGAGGGGCCCTGTAGACCCCAGGTTGGGAACCCCGGATCTACAGGGATTTGTTGGAATGTAGGGACTTTCATAAATGAGCTCAATGGCAACAGCAAACAAGACATTCAACATCATCTGGGATAAAGCAAACTGCTCAGTTAGTGTCCCCTCCACCCTCTTCAGCACCTCCTCGTTCCACCACAGTCACTATGTGGCTGTTGTATTTGCCATTGACAAAATGTGCTGTTCTTACTCACCTAGGCTACTTTGACAGCACCTCCGAAGTCTATCAGCTCCTACACAAGCTCCTAAGGATGACAGCGCTTTCATGGTAGAAGGGGACACTCTCTAAGTTGCACGCCATTCTAACTTGGAAACAATTGCTACTGGTCGACTTTCTGGAACTCCCTCTCCCAACAGCATTGTGGACATCTCAAGACTGTTTAATGTGATTTCCAGTGCACACATATAGAGGAGAATGAAATATCTGCAGGAGGTTCCAGAAGGTGGTTCACTGATTTCTTCTCAAGTGCAGTCTGATTTGGGCAATAAATACTGGATTTGCCAGACATGCCCAGAACTTAAAAACTCAAATAAATAAAACAAAAAAAGTTAATGCTCTACCATTAAAAGTACTCTTGGAACCCCAGAGAGGCAGCATTTTAATAAAATGCATTTCCCTTATTTTCCACAGTTTCACAAAGTGAAGGCACTTCTGGCCTTCCTGTGTGGCATAGTTCTTATGCCCGGTGGAACTGATCTCACTGACCGGGGCAAAGGGGCAAAGGCGGACCACTGGCGCCTTAAAACCTGTTGCTCCGGGCAGATGGGGCTCTTTAACCACGGGTGGTAGCTCATCTAGGAGAGGGAAAACTCCGATTTCAAACCTCCGCTGCCTTGCGGCTATACCCGCTCACGGGAAAGGCTGTGGGAGTAAACCCCAAGGGAAAATCCAGAGTCGGAGTCCCAAAGGCGGCTGACTGCTCTACCCAGCACCGGCACGGCAGCTCCTGACCCCAAACTGTATCGACTTTCGTCGTTCCTTTGGACCTGTCATCGGCATGGAGGGGGGACCCACTGCACGGGCAACAGACGATCTCCATATCAACTCTGCCCCGGAGAAGCCGCGCCCAGTGACTACCAGAGGCACAGCACCCATGGTCAACCACGACCAACGGAGGCCACACACAAAGTATGATGGCTGTTCACTATATACACATTTTATTAAAACAACTTGAAAGCAACATGTTGGGGTAAAATGGGCACCTATCCAAGTGTAAGCTTATTTTAATCTATTCAATGCTGTAGAGTGTGACTTTTATGTAAGGTAAAACACTCTGGAGGGTGTGCAAGGGTAATTTGGGGACTTGCACTCCTGCTGACGTCCTATGTTTCAGATCAACCATAAGTGCATTATATGCATTTAAGTCAATGGAGCTGAAAGTTTTCAATAATTCATTGCCAATTAGAAACTCTATATTATTTCCATCTTTCCGCAACCAAGGCTACTTCTGCCTTAGTGACATGTCAGATATTCAGTCAAGGTAGAGTGAGCTGCCACATAACCTTTGCACTCATGTATGCTATTTAATATAAAGTGGCTGTCAACAATGTAGATTATAGCCATAACAAAAAGCTCTCCATAGGTGTGCAAAAACATGCATTCAAATCTAGGTTCCCTACAATACAAATGGGATATTCAGAGCTTGTCAATCTAAGCAAAAAAGAAAAACACAGCTAAGTGAACTCAGTGAGAGTGGATTATCTGGCAAAGTTTCCATAAAATTGCTCCCAACTTCAGAGAATTGTCACTTGAAATAAAAGATGTGTAGCAGGAACTCAGATTACATGGATTTGTAGTCAGGCGTGTTATGACCTTTGGTATTTAAACACCTGCCTTAAATGAAGCAAGTCACAGCTGATCACTATGTAAATTGGTTACATGAAGCATGTTATTAGATTTCAGTGCAGGGAGAAAATGGTATCAGTGAACTATTGTCAAGGTTTGCCATTCAAAGTATTTCCAGTAGAGGATATACACTCAGTAGCCATTTTATTAGGTAATTCCTGTACCTAAAAAAATGGTCACTGTGCGTACCTTGTCTTCTGCTGCTTTAACCCATCCACTTCAAGGTTGAACATGTTATGCATTCACCACTGTTATAATATGTGGTTATTTGAGCTACTGTTGCCTTCTTGTCAGGTTGAACCAGTCTGGGCATTCTCCTCTGACCTCTCTCGTCAGTAAGACAGTTTCACCCACAGAACTGCCACTCATTGGATTTTTTTTTGTGCTTTTTACTTTGGACCATTCTCTGTAAATTCCAGAGACTGCCATGCATGAAAATTCTAGATCATTTCTGAGATACTCAAACCACCCCATCTGACACCATCAATCATTCCATGGTCAAGGGCACACCGATCACGTTTCTTCCTTATTCTGATGTTTGGTCACAACAACACATGAATCTCTTGACCACAAAATGCATTGAGTTGCTGCCACATGATTGGTTGATTAGAGATTTGCATTAACAAGGTGTACCTAATAAAGTGGCCACTGAGTTGTAGGTGCAGTATACAATTGGAAATACAAACAATGGTCCTCTCCTCACCTTCATCATTGTGATTATTCAAAAATCAGCGTATGGGAAATAAAACTATACAAAGAAACTAAGAGGAATGAAGCAGCATTACTATGTAATTACAACTAAAGAATGTCATGATCCTACACTCCCACTAGTCTCACATCTTTTCCCAAAGTCTCCTTCCGGAACAAGAAACAAATACTATACCCTTTTGCTAAGTACAACTTAGCTGGAAATGTTTGGCTGCTAGAGGTTTTTGCAGAGGTACAGTATCACTAATTATTCTAATATGGTGGCTGAGAAACAATCTAAACTTCTAGCCCTTACTGATTTAAGGTCATGTTAATGGAATTAACAGTTTTAAGTGGATCCTGACTCACTGGGTAGTTGATTGTAGGTCTAAATTAGAGACAAAATCTTGACTGTTAATTACACTGCTATCATCTTGTGGATGTTAAAGTGGTATTTGAAGGCATTCTTTCCAGTATCTGGGTCAATATTTGTTTCAGTGAGGGAGCAGATCAGTTGATCAGCAACAAGCTTCCTACATTATAGATTGACTATATCTTACCCAATTTTAAAGCACTGTGGGATGTTGTGCGAACATCTGTACTCCATGCAAGCAGATGGTAAGGCAACTGTTTAACTTCCAGATGTTTCCTGAATAAACCAATAGTCAAGGGGTATCCATCCATTCACTACAGCACAACCAAAAAGGTGCAGGAGAAACCATTACCAAAGCAGGAAGGTAGAATAAAAGACAATGTCAAGATAGACACACATTTCCCTAGCTCCATTACATATATTAAAACATAATCACCACTCAGCAGATTTAGTCTTCGTAGGTAAATTTTCACATTGACTACATTTGTATTTGGGAACAGTCACTGCCTAATCTACCAACACATTAACTTAAAACATTGACTGAGATTAAAACAACTGCGAACATTAAGACCTTCAACAGCAACATGAGCTATAGCAAGGGATTCTATTGCTAAATTAACTCACTCCTGAAATTTGAATTCCAGTATTGAAAGTTTCAGGATGAAATCCTTGGAACTGACTTATGGACTTTTCAGAATCCCAGGGCAAGCATTCCCCATTTAGCTCTGCGTGTTGGAGAGGGAAAAAAACATGGTAACATTTTCAGATGGAATCTGTTGCAGGCATCAATTTCACCGTTCCACTTTCGTTTTTTACTCTGGACGTATTTACCACCCAACAGCTCTCGAGTTTGGCTTTGTCAGTTCCAACTCATCCCACCTGCATTCCTCTGAAGATAATTCAGCCTGGGATACAAGCAGCTTGCAAAATTATTTATTCTGGTTGATGTGAAACACAGAAGTACACTAGCCTAGGAGGTTCATCTAGCAGCATCTGTATTTCTTTGAGGGATATGTAGAGTCACACATGAAAGTGATTTAATTGAGTTTATTTCAGGTCAATGCAAGATGTTGCATTTTGGTACGACAATCCAGTGTAGGACTTGCACAGTAAATTGTAGGGAAGGTGTTTAGCACACTTGCCTTCATCAATCAGCACACTGAGTACAGGAGTTAAGAAGCATTGTTTCAGCTGTACAAGATGTTGTTAAGTTCACATTTGGAGTTGTCTGCATTTCCTGTCACCCTGTAGGAGAGATGTCATTAAACTGCAGAAATGAGAGATGAGGAGTGAACTTAAAAAAGAGTGCTGAATTGGTGGAATTCTCTGAGGCTACCTCAGTAAATATATTAAAGACAAAGTTGGATAGATTTTTGCATAGTATGGGAATTAAGGGTTATGACAGGTAGGTGGAGACGAATTCATGGTCAGATCAGCCATGATATTGAATAGCAGAGCAGGCTCAATGGGCTGGATGGCCTACTCCTGCTCTTATTTCTTATGTTCTTACGTAGAAGGATTTGCAACAACATAACTAGAACTGGAGGGGTTGATTATAAGGAGTGTTTAGACAAGCTAGAACCTGGAACATGGAGCCTAAAGGATGACCTTACAGAGGTTTACAAAATCCTGAGGGACATAGATAAAGTGAAAAGCTACAGTCCACAGTGAAGTGGGGGGGGGGGGGGGTTCCCAAAACCAGAGGACATAGGTTTAAAGTGAGAAGGGAAAGATTTAAGAGATCTAAGGGACGTTTTCCACACTGAGGGTGGTGGGGAATGGAAAGCTCACTCCATATGCCCACCAAATGAAGTGGCTGAGGCAGGAACATTTAAAAGGCACTCATACAGATACATAAACAGGATATATTTAGAAGGGCATGGGCCAAACATAGAACAGCTCAGGTAGACAACTTGGTCAGCATACATGAATTGGGCCCAACAGCCTGTTTCTATGGTGTATAACTCAATAATTCTAACCCAAGTTAGACTGCATCAGGGATCATTTTTTGTCAACATGTTTTCATGTAGCTTCTATCAGGAACCCCACAGGATCCACTTCATAGAAATGGGATTTAACAGATTTTGACTTATTGAATCTAAACAGAATGCAAGAGAATTATCCTGAGTAACCTTGACTTGCTTTGGAAGTCATTACAACTGCAATTACACTGATCTCATTCAATGTTTTCGATCAATGCATTGGGATTTTGTGGAACATCCCAGCTGGGTTACTGTCACATACAAAACATGTACAAGGACACCAAAAGGAGATTAAATCTAATTTCCAGAAAATGTCATGGTGATGTCTTGGAGAAATTTTCCGCATCATTGTGCTCATTTCTCTCTATAGACAATGGTTGGTTTGTTGTGTATTTTGGACATCATTTCGTTTTTATTAGCACATTGCATTTTTCTTGGGTGTTTGCATTAAAAAATCTTAATGTTCATCATCTTGGAATGATGGGCGATTCCTTAACAATTCAATGGAAGGAGGTTAAACTATTTTCAACAGATTCTTACAGATTAGTTACATTTCTGTCTTAAGCACACAATCCACAGTAGGTCCTTCTGAACCCATTTAACCGATATTAGATCTATTGAAAACTGCTTACATCTTTGAAAGCAGTGACATCCCAGGGTATCTGACATTTCAGAACAGGCAAGGAAGAGAGGGAGATGAGGTAGTGTTCTTAGTGAGGAATAACAAGACGACAGAAGTTAGGAACATCTTGACTTGGCAGATCATATCAGTGTTTGAATGAAGCTACGTAGCAACAAGTGGCTGAAAACATTAGTAGGTGTTGCTGATAAACTTGGGAGTTTCTCATTCCCTTGGAACTGAGACCATTCAGCCCAATGAGTTTGTACTAGCTCTCATTCATCCCATTCCCCCATATACTTAACTACAAATTTTCCACTTAAATACCCATTAACTATGCTATGATTCTCCATCAACCACTTACACTAGGAATGATTTATACCAGCTAGGTCATGGGGATGTGGAAGGACAAAGAGCATGGTATACATGAAGAGATCAGATGTGAAAGTAACAAGAATTACAGAATAATTATGGGGGACTTCAGTCTATACATGAACTCAAGATGAATCTCAAGGGAATATACACATACTTTGATAATGATTCTTTAAATTTTGACTGGGGAAATTTAAATTATTGCCATTGACTTAGAGAGTTCCCAGAATGTATACGGTAGACTCCCAAATCAGTATGGAGGACTGGCTAGGGTTTCTCTAACTTCTGAGCCCCCCCCCCCCCCCACTGCCTCACATTTTGTTGTCCCTCTCACCCCTTTTCTTCCCATGCCCCACTCTCACAACCTGTCCATCACTTCCCTCTGGTTCCCCACCTCCTCCCCTCTATTCCATAGTCTACCGTCCTCTGCTATCAAGTTCCCACTTCAGACCTTGGCCTCTTCCAGCTATTATCTCCCAGCTTCTCAGAACATTCCCTTACATCCTCCCTTCCCCACCCATCTACCTTCCCCCATCCACCTGGACTCGCCTATTTCCATCCAGTTTGTGCTCCACCCTCTCCCATGCGTTTTTAAGATGGATTCTGCCTTCTTTGTCTCCAATCCTGCTGAAGGGCCTCAGCCCAAAAAGTCTGTTCCTTTCCCTCCATAGATGCCACCTGACCTGCTGAGATCCTCTAGGATTTTGTGTGTGTATTGTAGAACTAGCACTGCACAATGACAGAAGTTTAATTCATTATCTTGTAAAAAAGCCCCTAGGAAAGAGATGCATCATATGATAGGATTTGATATTAAACTCAATTTAAAACCAGAGTTTTCATTCCAAACCATGAATGGACGAGGGAGGAGGCAGTTGACTGGGGTTGATACAAGATCGGAAATGATACATGCAAAATGCTGAAGGAACTATTAGATTGGGAAAGTATATTAAAGAGTATGACAGTGGACCGGCATAGCTTGTGTTTAAATAATATTAATTGCAAAAAAACTAGATCCCTTTAAATCACTAAGACACAACAGGAAAAGTGGCAAAGTCCTGTAGTTCAAGAGGAAGTAGAGGTACTATTAAATCCAAGGATAAGAGTCAGAAAGTTGCCAAAAAAGCAGTAAACTTAAAGATTAGAAGCAGCTTTGGAGTCAGTGATAAATGATCAATGGATAAAAGATGGCCTACATGAAATATAAGAAGTCAATAAAAGGTTACATGTAAAAATGGAAAAAAATACTACCAAGGACTAACGCAAGAGCCTTACAAGTGTTAATGAGAGAACATAATTGGACAGAAAAAAGTGTCATTTAACAAATTTAAATAATTTATTTATTGTGATACAGTGCAAAACAGGCCCTTCTAGCCCTTTCGAGCTGAGCCCGCCCAGCAATTCCCCGATTTAATCTGGGCCTAATCACGGGACAATTTACAATAATCAATTAACCTACCTAATTTGTAGCTTCGTAAAAAAATACAAAACTAAAACTCCCAGGAGAACAAAGAGCCTAGTGCAAATGGGAAAGTGACAGATTAATATTAATGTTACTAGATAAATTAATAAACCAGCAAACTAATAAATCCCAAGGACCTGATGACCTTCATCCTAAAGTTTTGATAGAAGGCACTTGCTTTTCAATTTTTCCCTTTTCTGTTGATTCAGATATTTCCCCCGGAAGACAGCAAATGGGATCCCACTGTTTAAGAATGGGGTGAAAGTTTTTAAAAAAATGAACCATTCTGGCAGCCTGACACAAGTAGCTGGGAAAATGGTGAAATCTATAATAAAGAGTGTTATATCAAAACAGAGTCAAGGTGGATTTATGAAAAGGGGAGAGATCATGGTTTAAAGGCTACATTTAGTAGACAACATGAAGGGAAAATCAATGAATGTATATTTGGATATTCACAAAGCTTACAATAAGGTCCCAAAGAGGTGATCACTTAAGGATACAACACATGGAATTGGGGATAATTAATAGTTGCCAAATTGAGATTTGGTTAAAGGAGAACAAGTAGAAATAAACAGCTGGGCAGGGATAGTCAATTTTATTTGTTGATTTAGAGATACAGGCAGAGCAGCCCTTCCACCCCGGCCCAACTAGCTGCACCACCTACTTAACCCTAGACTAATCACAGGACAATTTATAATTACCGATTAATTGACTAACAGGCACACCTTTGGAAAGCGGGAGGGAACTGGAGTACACGGATGAAACCCACACATTTGTGAGGAGGAGGAGGCACAGGAGTTGGAATTGAATTGAATTGAGTAAGTTTCCTTATGGGACAAAACTAGTTGGGAATGTGAGTAATGATGAGGTGGTAAAGGGGTTGAGTGGGTAGACAAGAATCTCACTGGTGGGTTGGTAAGATCACACCTAAAAGAATTGTGTGAAATTCTGGTCTCACCTGAAGAAAGATTTATCACAGTAGTACAATGAGCAGACTGGTCCCTGGGATAGAAGACCATTATGAGGAAAGAACAAGCAGGCTTGGCCTTTATTCCATAGCGTTTAGAAGAATGAGGGGAGACATTGAAACAAACTCCTCAGGATAGAAGCAGGGAGAATGTTACCACCAAGGAATCTAGGACTAGGGCTACAGTCTCCAAACAGAAGGATACTTAGCACAGAAACAAAGGAGAATATTTTCACTCAGAGCATGAGGAATATTTGTAATTGTCTAATCCGGAGGCTGTGGAGGCTCTCTCATTATATTGAAAACATTAAAGGAAAACAGGTTCTTGGGTTTAGTACATGAACATGATACCAGGGATGATAAGCTATGATCATGAGTGGACAAACAGGCTCAAGAGGCCAAATAGTCCTCTCCTGCTCCTAGTTCCTAGGCTCTCGTTTTTGCCCACCTGTCAGCAACTGGCTGAAAGATTAACTTTCAATTACACAACTTTGGATGTTCGGGAAGTTGCAGTACATCGGATAAACCACTCCAGTGGCAGACTGCACCCACGACTGATTCAGATGAAAAAAAAAGTTTGGTAACAATCCAGAGAAAGTGGCCTCTCACAATTTCTGCTTCAGATGAAAAGAAGTATTGAGATACAAACTTGGGGGAAAAAAAAAGTGAGGGGGCAGATGGAGATTTATATCCAGCAAATGAAAGGCAGTCATTGACACTGGAACTTTATAACTCATACGTGCATTGCGAGATCTGCAATCGCATTTCTGTTGTCATCAATTTCCAGGTCTCCCAAGAGGCCGAGGGCTCTCAGGAAACTGACTCTCAGGAAACTCTCTGCCTGTTTTCCAGTAACAATATTATTTCCCATATCCTAAAACTGGGTGGCTGCACCGAAAGAGTAATTCCAGTGCATTATTTTTCTGAAACAGGAAGTGCTAAAAGTTCATTGCTGGTTAAGCAAGGTCAGCCTCTTTGAAATAATAAATGGCACTGGGGTGTGGCTTCTCATTGACTTGTCATTACAAAATAAAACACCTTTCATGTTTCTCAGGTTGAAGGAATTTGGGGTGTAGCAAAGTTAGAGATGCTGCTGTTTCTCCTCCCCACCCCCAGGGACAACTGGAGCCTGCTCAGTCCATATTTTCCTGGATCATGTCTCCTATTTGCCGTGATTTGCAAGACACAAGCTGTACAATCTCATATCAAACACCAACACACACAGAAGCACCTTATTAGAAACTGAACACAACACAAAGAATTCCTTCTCAACCAATATGGCAAATCCAAGTCGATTCTCAAACACCCGGTAAAATACTGGCTGATATTCTAAGTAACTTTGAATGAATGTTGTGGGAAAAAAAATGTTTCCATTTGACACGATTACACCCACCCAGCAATCTAAACCCTGCTGAACAATGAGTGATGAACAAGGCCAAGTTCAACATCTTTATCATGGATTTCATTCAGTATCTATTCAAAGTAAGTTTGTGGCAAAGTTATTGAAGTTTGATAAATGTACAGATTTGACTTGTCCTCCTAAGCATTGATTGTAATCAAGGGAAAATTTGATTCCACTTTAGCTTTTGTTGAATTGCATCAAGGGTGGTGAGGATATCCTAACAATCAATAGAAACTTTCAAAGGCAAGCATGCATGATAAATGATGGGAATTGGCAAAACAATGAGCTACGTTCCTGTGCTGGTAGCACAGATGTTGATTAATGAACTAGACTGAAATTTCAAGGGCGTATTATGAAAGCAAACAGACGTTGCAAAGATCAGCCGTCTTGTGGACAGTGAGAAGGATCAGTAAGATGATGAAGATGCTTCTGACCCATTGAGAAAATAGTGAATGGAACTTGGGCAAGGAAGTGTGTTTGGTGAAATGTAGCTAGGCAAGGGGGCACACAACATAAGAGGGGAATATACTGAGCAGTTTGATTTTTAAAAAAAGGTACCTTTGATGTGTGCCCATATTCTCAAAAGCTGCTGGTTAAAAATGGTTCAACCAGTCTGGATACTTTAAAATAAAAACAGAAAATGATTTAAATACTCCGGTGAGGCAACATCTCTGGTAAAAGAAACAAAGTTAACACTTCAGGTTGAAGACATAAGCATGAGAAAGTCTCCAGATGCTGGAAATCCAAAGCAACACACACAAAATGCTGGAACTCAGGTCAGGCAGCATCTACGGAAATGAATAGATAAGTCAACATTTTGGGCAAAGACTCTTCTTCAGGACTGAGAAGGGAGAAGATTGAAGACACTCGATCTAAAGATTAGCTTGTTACTCTTCCCTCAGATGCTGCCTGACCTGTTGTGTCCTTCTGACATTTTCTACTTTTAATTTTAGATTTCCAGTATTGTATCTGTAGTCTTTTTTCCAGGGACCACTTTCCTTATTAACAGCATAGATTTCACTATTTTGCACTCTATTTTTAAAATCTCTCTCTTATGCTATTCATGGGTTAAGGGTGAAAGGTGAACAGTTTAAGGGGACAACATGAGGGGAAACTTCTTCACTCAGAGGGTTGCAAGTGTGGAACGAGCTGCCAGCGCAAGTGGTGGTTGCGAGTTCGATTTAAATGTCGAAGGGACATTTGGACAGTAAACGGATGGTCGGGGTATGGAGGGTTCTGGTCCTGGTACAGGTCAATGGGAGGAAATAGTTCAGCACAGACTAGATGGGCCAAATGGCCTGTTTCTGAGTTGTACTTTTCCATGACTCTATGGTAAGTGATTTTTAAAAAAAAATACATATTGCGCTGTACTGCTACTGCAAAACAACAAAATTCACAATATATGTTGGTGATAAACAAACCTGATTCTGATGTTATAACTGCGCACAGCACTAGTTATACCACAACCTGAATGCAGTTACACTACAGTCACATTACAGGAAGGATGCAATTGCAGTGGATTGTGCAGCGACTTACAAAGGTGCAGCCACAATGCAAAAACTGTAGCAACAGGTCAGCCAAGCTAGAAGTGGAACAGAGTCTGAAAGGTGACCTCACTTAGGTTGAAAATTACAAGGAAGAATTTACTTGCCTTAAAAGAGGTGCAAGAACAGTGGGTGGAAGGACATTGGCAAACACTGGTGTAATTCTACACTGCCATCTTGGAGAACATCCTCGCATCAACCAATACTGTCTGATTTGAAGCAGCACCCTCTCACAATATATGAAAACTACAGTGAGCAGAAAACTTCACTGGCCGCAGTCTATCGTCGCTGCGCAACTTGTATGTGTGCAGGACAATGAAGCTGGCAGCAAAAATCATCGCGGACACTCTCCCCCTGAAAACTGCCTTCTCCAAAGGCTCCTACAGGGCTATTAAAACAAAAAAATCATGCCATATTAAAAGTTTCTTCTCCCAGGCAGCCAATCTCAACAGTCATTCTAGTTACCTCCCACCTCCATCACTCCCGTCACTGTAATGCACTGTTAACATTTTAGCCCGATTGTTATTATGCTGCTTCCGTTGTAAATGCATGCGGGAATTTATATAGTTATACCCATATCCATACTACTACAGTAATGTTATTTTGTAAAATTCTTTATGATTATTGAATGTTGTTTTTGTTGCATGTTATGTCCACACACTACAGCAGGTTTATGGTGAATGAACTTAATCCTTGAGAAGTTTTCACGCCGAGGGTGGTTGGGGTTTGCAATTCACTGCCTGGCATCATAGAGGGAGCAGAAATACTCAGCGTATTTAAATAGCACTTGGTTGGGTAATTGAAGAGCCTTGACCTGCAGGGTTACAAAGCCCTGTACTGGAAGCTGGGGTTAGGTTAGAAAGTCCTACCTCTCAATGAGCACTGTGGACCAAATGGCCTTCTCCATACGGTAATTTTTCAGTAATGATTTTTATGACAAATCTCTTCCTATCATACATACAGATGATTGAAAAGTAGTCTAATACGTAAACTTTTATCAGTTATGCAGACAAAATATAACTTCAGGACATTTCAAGTCACATTCTGGCTAATAGTTTTACAGTCTTGTATTAACATAAAATGTAACAGCCAATTAGTATAGAGCAAACTAAAAATTTGAATAATGCTGATGCTGGAAATCTGAAGCAAAAACAGAAAATGCTGCTTTTCAATAGGTCTGTGACTTAAAATGCTGACTCTGCTTTAATTCCCCCAGATGCAGCCCGATCTGCTGCATATCTCCAACGTTTTCTGTTGGCTTTTAGTTTTACAGAGCAAAGGGATATTCTTTAAGAGGATGTTGATAGAGGAATGTTATTCAAGATATCAAGAACTCAATTCAGTGAGCTCGAATATCATATATCAACCCTTAAATACAGGCAGAGTAGTGGTTTCAAGTATCACCTCCAATAATGTGGCACTCCCTCTGTACTGCAGATCTCCAGAGTGGGACACTGTGCTTCGGCTGAGCCACAATAGATACCCATGGACAACCTTTTGACTGCATGCCTGTCCCTCCAGGTTCAAGGGTCAGTCACTTTCACTTGTATGTGGAAACTACTACAATAGGCCTTTCCACTCTTGTCCATCACTGACACAAAGAGCCACCCAGATACTAAATACACAAGTTGCAATTACATCATCAATAAAATCAAACTGATAAAAAAAATCTGGAAAATATTATATCATAGCTATTTATCCTGTCGTTGACCAAACAACCTCTACTTACTCCCACTGTAATGGGCCCTCTAAGAGATCTTGCTGTTGTTCCACTCATCACCCGGCCACCTTCTCATCCACTGAAATTTAACTTTTCTCACTTTCCCAGCTCTGACCAACCCAAGACTCAGATTTTCACAAATGCTGAGTTTCCAGCATTCTTAAGTTTGCAAGATAAGCTCCTCTTCCTACAATAATCATTAAAAAATAAGCTAAATAATCAAATGTATGGTAACCGTTCTTTGTGTGTTCACTGCAACTGATTTAAATTTCCAATACCAACAACCTACACAATTATGATTGGCAATAAACACTATAATTGCATTCAGCAGGATCACTACAGATAAATGTTAATCTTATCAGCAATTCAAACAGCTCGAAAATTAATGAAGAACACAGCAAAAGAGAAGCAGCCTAGATCTCCCAACAATTTTATTCAAAAGTAAGAGGTATTAAGAGTTGAGGATCCCTGGGGCACGATAAGTTTACACGGTATCAGAAAACAAGTTATGTACAAGGCTTCCTGATCAAAACTTGATGGATCTCAAGCAACCACAACAGAATAGAATTCAGGGTAGGATCAAACACTAAATTCAGCCAAGACCTCTCATTAGTACTACAGAGGGGAAGTGACAGCAGTGCCCTCTTTCAGACATTAAACAAGGTGTCCCCCATCAGGTGGGCTAGAGTCAACAATCCTCAACTAACTTATCCAGTCACTTTTTCTGTTGCAGATTGCATCACATTAAGCACCATGTTCCCAACATTACAACAGTGATCAACAGGAGGTTCTGAAAGGAACTATGAGATATCATGGAACAATACTTTATCAGGGCAAGTCTGCTCTTTTTAAAGAGACAATACATAACACGAAGGCCAAGAGAGCCCGATCACAGTCCCTGATCATCTCCCCCACTAGGTTTAGGCTTGCGAGCTGCTGATTGAGCAAACACTTGAGAGAGAATGCCTTTGGACGTGACCTGCGACTGTTCATTGCAGAATGCACCAGTATAAAAACAAATACCGATGCGATTAATGATCATACAAGACTATATAAGATCCATCACTGGTTTATCTTTTTGCTTGGAATTGTACTTGCATTTATGATGAACCTTTAAGGCATTAGAGGGGCGTCATCAAGCACAATTTGACAAAGTTAACATGAAATTTTAAGGCAAGTGATCAAAGCCTAGTCAAAGTTTCTTTTAAGAAAAAGAGGAATATCTTATAGGAGGTGAACTGGCAAGGGTCAGAGGGGAAATTCCAGAGCTCAGGACTAGGTACGTGGACGCACAGCCAGCAACAGGGGAGCAATTACAATTGAGCATTTCTGTAGTACGATTTTGAAGATGGGAGTTAGAGGCCAGGGGCAAGGAGAGGTTGAGGCAGGGTTTTGAGATGTCTGTGTCACTAGTAAGATTAGCGTTTATTGAGGCAATGTACTATGGAACAGGAAATCCATATAGCACACTGAATACAGGGTTGATGGGTGAACAGATTGAAGATTAGGCAACAAGCTGTCACGTTTTACAAGAGTCCAAGTTGGAAAATGGTAGAATAATCACACCTGATATAATATACGAAAAAATTCTAGTAAGTCTAACTTTAAGACCTTTTATATTTTCTCAAACAGAATCCTTAAAGCTAGTTTATTACTGTCTCTTGTACATAAACAATGTCATTTTAAAAAATTAAATCCTTTCCTAGAATGTTATTAAATAAACTCAGCTCTGTAACACTAACAACTTCCATTTTCACAGCAGATTAACGTAGTAAATATGTCAGTGATAAACACAATGCCTTTGACAATTTTAGATCTGAATGACCCACTGTAAATTAAGAGCATGGCCCTCCAGAACACGCCATTAAATAACAGGTTTAAATTACGGCAATGGAGCTGTAGTGAACCAGGGTAATCAACACTTTCCCCATCGAAACCCCCACAGGCACAGTATGACACTACTACTGTCAATTTGGCAAGTGTCTCCAATGACCTGTGACACAGATTATCAGCATTCACACTTGCTCCAGCTAGTGGGTCGGAGGAAAACGCTAGGTGCCCAACTATGGGCTAGTAATAGAGTGGCTTTCCTGCTTGGCCAATCAAAGCCAGAGTCCAAATCCTGGCAAACGCCAACTTATGTAGTCGTTGAAAAGATGCAGTCTATCTCTTTAAGGATAATTAGAGAAGGGCAAAAAGAAACTTGAGAACTATTTTAACCTAACTACACTTTATTGGAAAACAAGAGAATTAATTGCAACAGTGGCTTTTTATCCTTTTCAAGTCAGACATACAGAACAAATTGGACTATAACAGGTGTCCACCTCATCCTATTGGGAACCCCACCGGAAAATTCAAATATTAAAATGAATGTCCAAAGTACAAGTTCGTGATTAACAATTATTATGATGACTTCAGTGCTATTTATGAGTGAAATGCTTTGAGAACCCAAAACCATTAGGACAACTTTGGGTGGAAGAGGTTCGGGAAATGCATAACTAGTGTACTTTGCAATCCCATTAAGCTGGAGACAAATACACTTCTGTCAGAAATTTAAGTTGCTTCTCAATAATAAGCTGTTGTATCAAGCATCTATGGATAGGTGAAATGATGCATCTCTCTGTACGTTTTAATGTACAAGCCACAAATACAGTACTGTGCAAGAATTTTAGTCACTATATATAGAGCTAGGGTGCCTAAAACTTGTTTGTACTATACTCTAGTAAATTTTCATGTACTGCACTGTGGTGCAGCTGCAAACAGAACAAAAAGCACAGAACTCATGACATGTGTGAGTGATGATAAACCCAATTCTGATATGGGGCTCTATTGTGGGCTGAAAGTGGGAAGGGAATCATGTTTGGGAAAAGGGGAAGGGAGCAGGAAGCATCAGAGAGACATTCTGCCACGATCAACTGACCACTTGTTTGGAAATCCAGTGACCTTGCCTGGTGTCTGCACCCCTGGCATTCCTCCCCTGCCTCCTGTCCCACACTCTTCCCACGTGGCTCTACCCTCACCATTCCCAAGATCCTTTGCTCCTACCGGATTTAGACTTGTTCTCCAGTCCACGTTGACAAATACAGTACTGTGCTGAAGGCTAGTCTTTAAAGCTATTATCGAGAAAAAACTGATTGTGTAAAGCCCCGCCTATAGCTAAGCTTCAAAATTTCTTCATTATGCCTCTTAATTTGAAGGGACAGAATTGTAAGGCTTTATTACATAACCCACTTATCATCAGAATGGCAGCCAATTCCTGACCAGGGCATAACATGTTATTTGTATTAAAAGTCACAGCATATTGGATACAATTAAATTTCACCTAGCAAGCTGAAGACTGAAAATCTGACAAAAAATGTAAGAAGAAAATTAAGATTGGTGTAGGATCAGTGTGGATGAATAATTGGTAACACAAATAATGGGTTGAAGAGCATGATTTCATGCCCACAGAAACCACAGATTGATCAGGGACAGATCTCCCCCCCCCCCCCCCCGACCCCCCAGGAATGCCACAAAGAAAGAAATGGACATTGAGTAGCTCAGAGGTTTAGGAAAGAAAATTCTAAAAGTCAGGTTAAATTCTAGGATTTTCACAGAACCAGAATGGGAAGGTTCAGAGAGTGGGGGAAAGGAGGGCTTTGAAAAGAATCGGAATAGAATGCAGCTCGGTAAGCACAGGGGAAAAAGGCAAATGGGCATGGTACAGGTCAGAATACGGATAGGAGAGTTTTACAGAGGGAAAGGGGGTCTTTGGAGAGTGAAGTCCAGCAGTGGGAACGGTGTACATTTCAGCAGAAGTGGCTGAGCTTGGGTGTGCATTCCACGGTAATGTCAGATTTCAATTCAGTTTTTCCAAATTCTGAAAATAAAAACTGAACCTTAATTAGGTGATTGTGGCATTATCTATGTGTTGCCCTTCCCTAAAAGACAGGTTATTACCCAGTCTTTATACATCTCAGCCTCACATCCACGATTACTAACTGCTGTCCTGAATTAGCCCAGCAAACCTTTCACTGCACTACAAACAGAAAGGAAGCTCGGCCCTAGGAAATTAGGAGTGGACCATAACTGCCAGCCTCAACAGTGACACTTACACCTCGTGTTAGAATAAAGGGATATTAATGAGTTAACTCTCTCAGTGAATCAGGTGATTTAAACTGCATGTGGGAGACATCATAGAGAACTGTGCTTTGACCTACACTTATGGTGAGGTAGTCTAAACTTCACTATGATGACTTCCACAAAACCAGTGACATTACAGCAAAAGAAAGTTAAAGAATATTGTTTATATAAACACTCCAGTCCTTTAGCTTTTGTTGTGGCTGTTTGCAAACACTGATTAAATTGTTAAATACAGCACAGTATTAAGAAACACACCCTCCACCTTGTCAATTATGATCAAAGGATGTCATAGATAATATTTGTACATATCTGGAATACAACATGCTCTTATAGACTCAAGTTAGGCACCCACAACAACAGCATCCATTCATGAGTTCTTTGCACCTGCTGATATTTACTTCACAATATTTTCCCCAAAATATAATGGAACTTACACAATAGAACACAAAACTCTCACTAAGCTCTTTTAACAAAAAAAAAGGCTCATGAGAAACATAACAATTTTAATGTTGAAATAAATACTCCAGTACATGCAAGAAAACTTGACAGACTTCCACGTCTGGCAAATAGTGTAAAACTGAAAAAAAAACAAACACTCACAGCAGCTTTATCCCAACTTTTAGAATCGAGACGTGAAAAGATCACGATCACAAATGCACACTCCCTTTCACTAACACCAGATTCACTTCTCTCTTACCACTTGATTCCACAGAACACACATACCCAAAGGAGCTACATTCCATCCCGCTGTCAATGTGTGTGTGTGTGTATGTGCGTGTGTGTGTATTTATTGTAAATTGAGGTAAAAACCCTTCTAAACCATAATGGCCATTGAGTTGATATGATTTATCATTGAGTCTTATAATGATGGTGGGATAACCGGAAGACACTGACTTTGAACCGCACCCAGCACGATTAAGCCTTTTGTAATTCTTTGTTTTGTCTGTCCTAATTACTTAAAACTTCTAAATTTACAACACTTGTCGGTCCCTATTCTGTCGCCGAGGGGAGTGGGATGAACTGGAGAGCTCTTTCAAAGAGCTGTCACAGGCACAATGGGCTGAGTGGCCGCTCTCGCTCTGCATCAATCTCTGTGAACTGGAGGGGAGGGGGGGTTTTGCAATCCCCACCACCACCTCCGCCCCTCAGACACACACACAACACACCAGTGCCCGAGGATTCTTTGGTATTAGGAGGGAACAACGTCTCTTGTGTTAATAAGGACGGGGAGGAGGGAGGTTAATTCACAGAATGGCAATTGAGTGACGGTAAAGTCCTGGGCGAGGTCCTGTCCCGCAGCGCCTGCGACAGCAAGTTGCAGCCGTCCGACACGGCCAGGGCGGAGTTCTGGAGGCGCTGCCGGTAGTCGGGCGCCTTGCTGCTGTCCGAATGGAGCGCGATGTCGCGGAGGCACTGGGTGAGCAGCACGCAGGCCGACACCACGCTCATGGCGCCGCCCAGCACGGCCGTCTGGACGGCGCGGCCCTCGGGGCTGACGGAGGCCGCCTTGCCCAGGAACTGCGGCTCGGTGGCAAAGCCCACCAGGGCGTGGACGGACTGCACCAGCGGCCCGCCGAAGAGCACGCAGCGGGCGCGGGTGGCCTCGCACGGCCGCGACTTGAGCTCCCGCACGCAGGCCAGCAGCGCCGTGGCGCTGGAGCTCATGCACTTGACACTGAGCTTGAACTGCTCCTTGGCGAAGCGGTCGCGGCTGCTCTCCGAGGCCAGCACGCAGGCGTCCGTCAGGCTCTTGAGGCCTCGGGAGATGTTGCGGGAGAGCTCGAGCAGCAGCTGCGGGCTCAGCTCGGAGACGGGCGCCGTGCGCAGCAGGCTGCAGCTGTGCTCCACTTCGTGGCGGGCCCGGCTCATCCGGTAGCGATCCACCAGGCCGGCGACGGCCGCCTGCGAGCCGGGCGCCTCGGCCGCCGCCAGGTAGGCGGCGTGGGCCGACGACTCGACCAGCGCCACCACCAACTCGCACATCTCGGCCAGGCTGTCGCCCACCTCGGCGTACTTGCCCATGTTGAGCTGGCTCTGCACGTCGTGGGTGAGGATGGAGAGACCCTTGGTGCGGGCGATGACGGCGTCCCGGCTCTTGTCGAAGGACTCCACCGAGGCCGGCGAAAGGCTGTCCGTGTTGACCGGCCGGTTGTCGCTGGACAGCAGGAGCAGGTCGGCCACCAGTTGCATCTTGCTCTTGCACATGTCGCATATAAAGACGAGTCTCCTCCTCTGCTGGGAGCTGATGCCGCTGCTGCTCGTCGACTTGGCCGAGCCGCTGTTAGCCATGGTGCCGAGCGGCCCCTTGCATGCCGCTTGTGTGACCAGCGCAGTTCCGATTCAGCCCAGTATCCCTCTCTGCCCGCATCATCGTTCCATCAATGGAGCAGAAAGGGGGGAAAATAACAACAGAAGTACACCAGAAGCCTTTTTTTCCTCCCTCCAGGAGTTGAGGAGAAACCGGGATGCTTTGTAAACAAGTACTGGACGGACCTTTCAATTCCTTTCGTCCACACAGCTAGAAGCGCATGTTCTCCGTCCGAGAGCCCACAATCTCCCGGCTCTGTACATGATGACCCTTTGCTGTTGGATACTTTATCTCACGTCGCGAATCCTCTTCACTGTCTTTAACTGTATAGATCGAAACGGAAGGGGTTAAAAGTAACCTTTCACACAGTACATCGCTTCACTTTTCACTTCTTCCTGGGCTTACCCGCTACTGGATCCACACTGCTGGGAGAATTAAACTCCCGCAACACAAAACCTGTTCCTTTTTATCTCAAGCTTTCCTCTTCCGATCATTCAGCGTTTAGTGGGGAAAGGATTGCTTAAAAAATAACCCAGAAGTTACTGTCAGTTGTAAAAAATAAAATTCAAGCACCAGCGCTGTAATTCCAGTGGGTCCTGTTGTGTTGGAATGACAAAGTTACCCAGGAGTCTGCATCTCCTATCAGGAAGCACAGGGAGGGTGTGGCTGCACTCGGACTGGCCGCTTGTTAAACACCGAAAGAGCCAACGGTAGTTTGAGGGACAAGTTTACAATTCCAGAGTCACAATTAAACCACTGCGAACGAGCAGGACGCGCCCATCAGAAGAATCTGGTACCTTCTCCCCACCAGCAGAGGAAAAAAAAATGCCTCGCTTTCCCTAGTGAGAATTCGGCATTAACGCGCCTTGATCTGCGAATCTATCAATCCTTCCTGAGGCCCCAACGTGGGCGCTCTCAGCTGTCGGTCCAGGGATGAAATTAAACCGCTGCCACCATCGGCTCATGATAATCCATTCGGAACCATCCTCCAGCTCAAAGTTTGGTTGCTGCGAGTTTCCCGCTATGAATAAAAGGATGGAAGTTGCCCCGATCTCTCGCTGCACGGACTTCCCCCGAAGTCCTTCATGAAATAAAACGTCAATTACAGAAATGGCATAAGCAACACTGTGACGCCACGCCGGACCAATCAGAGGAGAGACAGTCGCCGAAGACTTTCCAAATGGAATGTCGATACTCCACTGCGCGGCCAATCGGAGATGAGCACAGGGGCGGTATTTCCGTTAAAAAGTTACATTGGGCTGGGGGGGCGTGTGGGTGGGACGCTGGAGCAGTTCATTCATTGCTGTCGCTTAAACGGCGGGCTATGGTTTTTATACCGTGGGGACAATAAGGTGGAAGCAGTTCGGGCAAAGGAGATCGGAAAGGCAGATAGAGAAAGCGTCAAGTTCCAGGAAATCTATTATACTGAGGTTTTGCATTAATTCGTTCGAGTTACAAAGCTGGTTTTCTTTGTAACCCAAATTTAAAGGCGTTTCTCAGTGCCGGTTCGCGCAAAATTGTAATAAAATCTGCTTTTTTCTTCCTGGTTAACAATTAGAAGCCAGCGAAGTTCGAAAGTAAATGGTGACTTCGAAGAAGCTACAGGCCGACACTAAGCATTTTCTGTTGTTTTCGGTTTCACCATTTGCAGTTATTTTTAAATCCGTGTGTGTAGTTAAACGATTGGTGAACAGATTGCAATGTGTCATTGGTCATGTGACAATTTTCACCCTCCTCCCCCAAACAATGATAAAAACAGAATCTAGCGCAAAATATAACAGTAAAACGGTTTAAAACGGACTTCAAAACTTGCAGGGGTGGGGAACGGCCATAAACATGTAGGTTTTTTTGTTATGAAAAAGACATTGAAAAATTATGGAAAACAGAATTGAGAGGCTTTCTTTCTCTTGTATTCCTCCCTCTACTCTCACAGGAAAGCATCCTAAATACCTTCTTTACCACTCTCTTGACTTGATCTACTGCCTTTAAGAACCTGGAAGCGTATTCAAGTGTCGTTTGCCACTCAAAATATGCCTATTTATAGAATATTCCATTATGGCACCACCCCAGATGCCTTATCTCACTCTTCCTGTGTTATATTCCATTTACCATTTTCTTGCTCAGCAGATCAGGCCATCTGTACCTCCCTACTTTCCTCCTCACTGTCACGGCCAATTATATCTACTAATTCATTGCCTGTTAGTGTTACACAGAAAAATTGTAAATAAGTACTAAGCTCTGTAAAAAACACAAAATGCTGGCAGAACTCATCAGGCCAGACAGCATCTATGGGAGGAGGTAATAACGATGTTTCGGGCCGAAACCCTTCATCAGGAGTGAAGTAACATGGGATGGTCGAGGGGGGGGATAAGAAGTGGGGGGAGGGATAAAGTAGAGAGCTGGGAAGTGATAGGCTGGAGGGAAATGGGCTAGGGGGAAGGTGGAGAATTATGGGAAATAAAAGAGAAAGAAAGGTAGGGCTGGGGGGAGACATTATAGTGAAGGGGGAAAAAGAGAGTGAAAGAGAACCAGACTAAAATAATAGATAGGGATGGGGGCCAGGGGTATCAATGGAGGTCAGTGAGTTGGATGTTCATACCGGCAGGAAGGAGGCTACCTAGGCGGGAGATAAGGTATTGCTCCATTGACCTGTGTGTGGCCTCATCTTGACGGTAGAGGAGGCCATGGACAGACATATCGGAGTGGGAGTGGTCTGTGGAATTGAAGTGTGTAGTCACAGGGAGATCCCGCCACTGCTGGAGGACCGAGCGCCGGTGTTCGGCAAAACGGTCTCCCAGTCTGCGGCGGGTCTCCCAATGTATAAAGGGCCACTTCGGAAGCACCGGATGCAGTATATCACCCCAGATGACTCGCAGGTGAAGTGGTGCCTCACCTGAAAGGACTGTCTGGGGCCTGGGATGGTGGTGAGGGAAGAAGTGTGGGGGCAGGTGTAGCACTTCTTCCGTTTGCAGGGATGAGTGCCCAGAGGGAGGTCGGTGGGGAGGGATGGGGGTGATGAATGGACAAGGGAGTCGCGTAGGGAGCGATCCCTGCGGAAAGCCGAGAGTGGGGGGAGGGGAAGATGTGGCTGGTGGTGGGATCACGTAGGAGATGGCGGAAGTTACGGAGGATTATACGTTGGCTCTGTAAGATGTTCAGTAACTATTCTCCTCCAATCACAAAAACCCCTGCCAAACATTATCCTTTGTGAATTTTCAATCCACTCTGGGGCTATAGACTGTAGAAAAGAGCAATACAGCAACAGACTGTGTTTTCAGGGACCATGATGCCAATGTCATCTAATTTAATCCTTTCTGCCTATATAATGTCCACATCTATTACCTCACTTATACGTTTTAAACATTATCATATCTGCATCTACTACATCCCCTAGGTTACACATTCCAGGCACCTACTGTAGAAAAAAAAACTTCCCTTGTATATCTCCTTTAAACTCTCCTCCTGTCACTTTAAAACTATGCCCTCTAGTATTTGACATTTCCATGCTGTTAAGTATCTGCCCAATCTGTGGTTCTCAGTATTATATAGTGCTACAGAGAAAACAAGCCAAAATTGTCAAACCCCTCCTTATAGCTAATTCTCTCCAATTCAGGCAATGTCCTAGAATACCTCTTTCTCATTCTTTGCAAAGCCCTCACATGCTTTCTACAAAGAAGCTATCTCAATGCAGACCGTAGCCTGATGCCAGCTTGAAAAATTATATATACTAAATTAAAAAACTATATAATCTATACTCTGCAGCAGTTCTGTATATCGTAGTTGGACTATTTAGTGAAAGATTAACCTAATACTAGCTGCGTTTAGTCTGTATCTTATATTGTTGCAATGTGCAGCAAGCTGAATTTTATGTTCATAAAATATGGCAGGATACTTGGTAGTGTGGAGGAGCAGAGGGATCTGGGGGTGCATGTCCAAAGATCCCTGAAAGCTGCCTCACAAGTAGATAGGGTAGTTAAGAAAGCTTATGGGGTGTTAGCTTTCATAAGTCGAGGGATAGAGTTTAAGAGTTGCGATGTAATGATGCAGCTCTATAAAACTCTAGTTAGGCCACACTTGGAGTACTGTGTCTAGTTCTGGTCGCCTCACTATAGGAAGGATGTGGAAGCATTGGAAAGGGTACAGAGGAGATTTACCAGGATACTCAACACGTACAAACAAGCTGGATTAATTCAGCAGGTCGGGCAGCATCCGTTGAAAGGAGCAGTCAACGTTTCGGGCCGAGACCCTTCGTCAGGACTGAAGGGGGTGGGGGTCTCGGTCCGAAACGTTGACTTCTCCTTTCAACGGATGCTGCCCGACCTGCTGAGTTCATCCAGCTTGTTTGTATGTGTTGATTTGACCACAGCATCTGCAGTGTATTTTGTGTTTACCAAGATGCTGCCTGGTTTAGAGAGTATGGATTATGATCAGAGATTGAGGGAGCTCGGGCTTTACTCTTTGGAGAGAAGGAGGATGAGAGGAGACATGATAGAGGTGTACAAGATATTAAAGAGGAATAGATAGAGTGGATAGCCAGCGCCTCTTCCCCAGGGCACCACTGCTCAGTACAAGAGGACATGGCTTTAAGGTAAGGGGAGGGAAGTACAAGGGGGATATTAGAGGAAGGTTTTTCACTCAGAGAGTGGTTGGTGCGTGGAATGCACTGCCTGAGTCAGTGGTGGAGGCAGATACACTAGTGAAATTTAAGAAACTACTAGACAGGTATATGGAGGAATTTAAGGTAGGGTGTTATATGGGAGGCAGGGTTTGAGGGTTGGCACAACATTGTGGGCCGAAGGGCCTGTAATGTGCTGTACTATTCTAAGTCTTTGATGATTGTGTTTCCACTTACTCTGGTAAATGAGCCTAGCTCCTTACATTCACAAATCACCCCTTCAAGAACAGCTGCTTCCCTTCAACCATTTAGGTCTGAATCAACCTGCACAACTCTAATCACTACCTCACTACTGTATTTTAACACTAACCACTTTGCACTACAATCGACTTTATAGTTGTTGATCTCTTTGTGTTCTCTCTCGTTTAAAAAATGTGGACAATTGATGTTTCACTTGTGAATGATGTGTATCTGGTGTTGTGTGCTGTGTGACACTGTTGATGTAACTGATGTTTTTCATTGCACCTGTGCAAAACTTGTGCCCATGACAATCTGTTGTCTACATTCTGGCAGTGTGTTTTTGGGCTGATCGGGTGATCTGGCCGCTGTCTTCAGTGCCATCTACCGGCCTCTCGCTCACTGCTGCCAGAGTGATCTTTCTCTCCCTCGATGCTGTTGGAGGATGATGCCGGAGGAAAGTGTAATCAACATGGATTGTGGACTCCAAATCACGTTTATGACATGTTCTAGTTCTGGTTGCTCCTTTTTTTTGCTGCTTTGGGCGATTTTTGAATCAGTGCGGCCTGCAGGTGACAAGCTCTGAGCTTTTGATTTTGTGTTTTCTATTCTATTTTTTCACTTTTTTTTGTTGCAGTTTGCCCGATTTTGTTATTTTTGAAGGTGGGGATGGTGATGTTTTTTTTTGAACGGGTTCCATGGTTTTTCTTTGCTTCGTGGCTGTCTCTGGGAAAGAGAAATCTCAGGGTTGTATACTGCATACTTTGATAATAAATGTACTTTGACAATCAATTTTAGCAATTTAATAAATACAATGTTTAAACCTTATCAGTGTTGAATGGAAGAGGAGAGCCGGTCAGTAACTTCATGTCACTCTTTAAAACATTGCACCGCTGTCCAGTTGAGCTTATCCTTTCCCACTCACAAAAACTCTGAAGCTGCCCTGTTTTCCAAGCAACACTGAAAGTAAAGGATATGGATACTACTTTAAGATTGATTTAATAAGGAACTGTTCAGTCATTCCTTTAAAGGATTTTTTGAACACTTCCAGAGGGGGGAAAAAAGCATCCAGCACTTTCCCAGTGTATATGATGAAATAAACTCTTCTTGGGCTTTCATCCAGGTACAGATATCGATGATAACTGATGTTTCGATGAAAAACTCGACCATCTTCATCAGGAATGATGTCTGGGCACGTCTAGTCTGGTGGTATTTATACCCCCGTAGACCGTCCCTCTTGATTGATTAGTCCTCATCCAATCAGGTTTCTGCTCTCCCACCATGTTTACAATCGAATCCCAGTTATACTTAGAGTGAGACTGTTAAAATTCTTTTCCTCTAGTTTTATTTCAATGGCTCCCTTTACCAGGCGGTCCCAAAAGCCATCGGTGCTGCACAGTAGTTTTGTGCCACTGAAGACAGCATTTGCTTCCCGAGAAATGGACATTTTTAAAAAAAATATGATGTGCAATATGAAAATGACCATGCTAGCTTCCAGCTAACAACTGGTGGTGTCCAATTACCAAGTTTTATGTGGCAGATAGAAAAATAAATCAAAGGAGCAAAAATAATGTTTTCAATAGATAGGTTTATAGGTTAATGCAGTTCTAAAGAAACTGGAAAATTTCAAGGGATTTATAAATAAGAATTAAAGCCATAAACCTGTTATTTTGTTATTTTTAAAATCTAAACACTTGAATAATTAATAAAATATATTTGTAAATTAGACTCATGCTGCAGAGCTTCACGTACTGAGTGCAGATGCAACCTCTTTCTCCATCTGCTGCCTCCCAATGAGCCAATAACATTAATCATTTTCCAGGATCATTGGCATCAACTGCAAAAGTCCAATTACAGAACATTAAGCATACAGACAATTCTGTGTAGGTCAGTTTTCTTCAACAAACACCTGATGGCCTTGTATGAGTTGATATGGCTGCTGGATTCCACCTTGTCCCCACATTTCCCTTACCCTCAGCTATCAACTCAGTCTTCAGAACTAAACTTCTTTAAAATCTATCTTTGCCCTTGCAATTTACAAACCCATCCTCCAATTTCAATGATCGGAAAAACAAGCTTCAAAACCTGGGCCACTGTACCTCCCTCTGCAACTGTACCCTTGACTTCGTAATCAAGTCGTAATATCTCCTCTTTGCAGACAATCAGCACTAGTGCACATCAAGGATGTGCACTTAGCCCACTTCTCTACTCCCTCTACACTCATGGATACGTGGGTAGGCACAGCTTAAATGGCATCTATAAGTTTGCCAATGACAACACTTGTTGGTGATGAGGAGGTGCACAGGAGTAAGATCAGCTGGTTGAGTGGTGTCAGAGCAACAACCTTGCATTCAGTGTTAGCAAGACCAAAGAATTGATTGTGAACCTCAGGAAGGAGAAGTTAGGAGAACACACACAAATCCTCATTCAGAGGTCAGAGGTAGAAAGGGTAAACAGTTACAAGTTGCCGAGGGTCAACATCTTGGAGGGTCTATCACAAATGATGTAATCATGAAGAAGGCAGCAGCTATACTTAATTAGGAATTTGAGGAGATTTGGTATGTCACCGAAGACTCTAGCAAATTTCTACATGTGTAACCTGGAGAGCATTCTGACTGGTTGCATCACTGCCTGGTAAGGAGGCTCCAATCTGCAGATCAAAAGAAGCTGCAGAGGGTTGTAATCTCAGCCAGCTCCAACACAGGCACAACACTCCCCACCACTGAGGACCATTGCTGGCAGCATCCATCATTAAGCACCTCACCATCTGAGATTTGCCCTCTTCTCATTACTGCCGTTAGGGAGAAGGTACAGGAACACCCCAACTCAGTGTTTTAGGAACCACTTCTTCCTCTCTGCCATCAGATTCCTGAATGTTCCATAAACACAACGTCGCTATTCCTCTTTTGCATAGTTTTATTATTTATTTTTTATGTTATAGTAATTCTTACGTCTTGCCTGTAGTGTGGCAGGAGCACAACAAATTCCACAACATATATCAGTGATAATAAACCCAATTCTGGTTTGGTTCATGTCTCTCTTTTGTGGAACTCCTTGTTTGAACACCTTCAATCTGTTTACTCCCATGATTCAGTCCCTAATCATACCTTAGCACGGTCACAAATTATGTTTTAGCTTATTGTTATCATAGTAAAGCAATTTCTATTATTTTCCTTGACCTTGCTACAGCCTTTGACATGATGAACATAGCATTGTCCTTTCAGGATACTTGTTTATATTGATGATGTCCGTACCTGGTTCCACTACAGAGCCAGAGAATCGCCTGCATTTGGTTCCCTTTCCCATTCAGTAGAGTCCCACAGGAATTAGCCAACATTTACCCTTAGAGCTTTCCTATATCTCAACTATGTAGACAAACTCCAACTCTCCGCCAACCTCTAAACTCTTCCTGTGCCTCTAATTGCTGCCTTAACATCAATCTTAAATAAGGGGAAGTTTTCTTTAATTACATATTGGGTAGACTGAAAGCATTGTTTGGACTTTAAAGCTAATAACTCCACCCTTTTTGTTTGCAGTCAGAAATTAATTTTACAGTTTATTATCACAGCATCTTATATGATGGTGCACTGAGGCTGAGTTCCAGGATCCCCTTTTGAGCAAGGGTGCATACAGCTACCATTAATGTTCCAGCTCAAAAGTAACCAAGAGTTTCCAGTGTTCCTGATTTTCATTCTGTCACAGCTAATGTCCTGATGAATCCCCAGTTCCTACTGGCACATCTAAATTATTCAAACCATTCCGCCCTCCCACTTTGTACCCTGCTAAGTTCCATCACACCCAAAGCCTGAGTTCCTGATTTCCAACTTGGGCCACCACCAGTGTGGTTGCCAGGCTACAATGGCCACAGTCCAACAATACCTGGTTTCAGTTTTTGTCTGATCATTGTTTTTGGTCAATTGTACTGGATGAACCTCATCAGCATGCCACTTGTCAAGTTATCATCAACCAGCGTAAGGAAACTCGAGTGATCAGCAGTTCAAGGTGGCCAGTGAGAGGAAACTGCCAATGAGTCTGTTGAGGAAGGGAATTTTCCTGGGAAATTATTAGGATATTCCTGTCTGGGTGAAGGCTCAAATTTCCTGTTGGGAACTGAAGGACATATCATGGCTCACAAGCAGATGTAAAAGTCAAGCTCCATTAATCTGGCACGCCTCAGGATTAGCAGATTGCTTGGACTATCAGGTGTTGTTTTATTGATATGTCGGCAATATTTAATTCACTTTATTTAGGACGTTACACAGGTAACACTTCCACAAACCTGTCAAGAGTTTAAAAAGGAGCAAAGGAAGCTGAACCAGGGTGAGTTAAATAGCAATATGGGACTGGAGCCCCAGTGAGTGGACAGGGAGTGTATCGTCACTGATTGTGCCAGATGATGAACTATTGTGCAGACAGCAGATTATTGGGCTTTATTTTAATTAACCACCAAGGCCGTTCTAGCAAGTGCAGGCTGGTGGAAACTCATCACTGATCACCAGCTCAGGGCAATCTTCAAAGAATTAGTTACTGCATCATTGGGGCCTGATCTGAATGTAGAATAGGGTATAAGAAATAGACAGTTCAGCTGCTCAAAGAATTTAATACTATCGCAGTCACCCTTTTCCTCGGTGCTACTTTGCTGGACTAACCTCACATCTCTTCCCTCCCTTAAAATCCAAAAGCCTGTTCATCGCTGTTTTGAGTATATTTCACAGCCCTCTTGGGTAGAGACTGCCAAAGATTTCCCACTCTCTTGGGGAAGAAATCAAGAACAAGTTCAAGTTCAAGTTTATTGTCATCCAGCCATACACATATATATAGAGAGCTAAAAGAAACACAATTCCTCTGGGGCCAGTTTGCAACACACAGCACATAAGAGTTACGATCCGGCACAGACAGTCACTAAATAACATTAGGTCAAGCCCCTGAGTGACATAGCCTGAAAACTGACGGGTTGACATAAAGTGCAAGGTGAATGTTTATGTAAGACAGTATAATGTTACTAGCCCGATTATTATAAAACAAGCAGTCATATAAATACGTGAAACAGCGGCAATAAAAGATGAAAAATGACCAGTACAGGATGAGAGAGTGTCGGTGAGTAGAGGAGTTGGGGTGGGGGGCACGGCAGGGCATTTAGCCAGGGCAGGGGTTCCCAACCTCTTATATGCACCTTACTACCACCTAACAGTAGTAGTGAGGTTGGGGATGGCATTAAACAGGAAATTAGAAATGCGTGCAATAAAGGAACAGTAGTTATAATAGGTGACTTCAATCTATATATAGATTGGGTGAACCAAATTGGTAAGGGTGCTGAGGAAGAGGATTTCTTGGAATGTATACGGGATGGTTTTCTAAACCAACATGTTGAGGAACCAACTAGAGAGCAGGCCATTCTAGATTGGGTATTGAGCAATGAGGAAGGGTTAGTTAGCAATCTTGTCGTGCGAGGCCCCTTGGGTAAGAGTGACCATAATATGGTGGAATTCTTCATTAAGATGGAGAGTGACATAGTTAATTCAGAAACAAAGGTTCCGAACTTAAAAAGGGTAACTTTGAAGGTATGAGAGGTGATTTAGCTAAGACAGACTGGCAAATGATACTTAAAGGGTTGACGGTGGATATGCAATGGCAAGCATTTAAAGATCGCATGGATGAACTACAAGTGTTCATCCCAGTTTGGCAAAAGAATAAACCAGGGAAGGTAGTGCACCTGTGGCTAACAAGGGAAATTAGGGATAGTATCAATTCCAAGGAAGAAACATACAAATTAGCCAGAAAAAGCAGCACACCTGAGGACTGGGAGAAATTCAGAGTCCAGCAGAGGAGAACAAAGGGCTTAATTAGGAAAGGGAAAAAAGATTATGAGAGAAAGCTGGCAGGGAACATAAAGACTGACTGTAAAAGCTTTTATAGATATGTGAAAAGAAAAAGATTGGTTAAGACAAATGTAGGTCCCTTACGGTCAGAAACAAGTGACTTGATCATGGGAAACAAGGACATGGCAGACCAATTGAATAACTACTTTGGTTCTGTCTTCACTAAGGAGGACATAAATAATCTTCCAGAAATAGTAGGGGACCGAGGGTCTAGTGAGATGGAGGAACTGAGGGAAATACATGTTAGTAGGGAAGTGGTGTTAGGTTAATTGAAGGGATTAAAGGTAGATAAATCCCCAGGGCCAGATGGTCCGCATCCCAGAGTGCTTAAGGAAGTAGCCCAAGAAATAGTGTATGCATTAGTGATAATTTTTCAAAACTCCTTAGATTCTGGATTAGTTCCTGAGGATTGGAGGGTGGCTAATGTAACCCCACTTTTTAAAAAAGGAGGGAGAGAGAAACTGGGGAATTATAGACCGGTTAGCCTGACATCAGTGGTGGGGAAAATGCTAGAGTCGGTTATCAAAGATGAGATAACAGCACATTTGGAAAGAGGTGAAATCATCGGACAAAGTCAGCATGGATTTGTGAAAGGAAAATCATGTCTGACAAATCTTATAGAATTTTTTGAAGATGTAACTAGTAGAGTGGATAGGGGAGAACCAGTGGATGTGGTATATTTGGATTTTCAAAAGGCTTTTGACAAGGTCCCACACAGGAGATTAGTGTGCAAACTTAAAACACACGGTATTGGGGGTATGGTATTGATGTAGATAGAGAATTGGTTGGCAGACAGGAAGCAAAGAGTGGGAATAAATGGGACCTTTTCAGATTGGCAGGCGGTGACTAGTGGGGTACCACAAAGCTCAGTGCTGGGACCTCAGTTGTTTACAATATATATTAATGATTTAGACGAGGGAATTAAATGTAGCATCTCCAAGTTTGCGGATGACACGAAGCTGGGCGGCAGTGTTGGCTGTGAGGAGGATGCTAAGAGGATGTAGGGTGACTTGGGTAGGTTTGGTGAGTGGGCAAATTCATGGCAGATGCAATTTAATGTGGATAAATGTGAGGTTATCCACTTTGGTTGCAAGAACAGGAAAACAGATTATTATTTGAACGGTGGCCGATTAGGAAAAGGGGAGGTGCAACGAGACCAGGGTGTCATTGTACACCAGTCATTGAAAGTGGGCATGCAGGTACAGCAGGCGGTGAAAAAGGCAAATGGTATGTTGGCATTCATAGCAAGAGGATTTGAGTACAGGAGCAGGGAGGTTCTACTGCAGTTGTACAAGGCCTTGGTGAGACCGCACCTAGAATATTGTGTGCAGTTTTGGTCCCCTAATCTGAGGAAAGACATTCTTGCCATAGAGGGAGAACAAAGAAGGTTCACCAGATTGATTGCTGGGATGGCAGGACTTTCATATGAAGAAAGACTGGATCAATTAGGCTTATACTCGCTGGAATTTAGAAGATTGAGGGGGGATCTTATTGAAACGTATAAAATTCTAAAGGGATTGGACAGGCTAGATGCAGGAAGATTGTTTCCAATGTTGGGGGAGTCCAGAATGAGGGGTCACAGTTTAAGTATAAAGGGGAAGCCTTTTAGGACCGAGATGAGGAAAAACTTCTTCACACAGAGAGTGGTGAATCTGTGGAATTCTCTGCCACAGGAAACAGTTGAGGCCAGTTCATTGGCTATATTTAAGAGGGAGTTAGATATGGCCCTTGTGGCTAAAGGGATCAGGGGGTATGGAGAGAAAGTAGGTACAGGGTTCTGAGTTGGATGATCAGCCTTGATCATACTGAATGGCGGTGCAGGCTCGAAGGGTCGAATGGCCTACTCCTGCACCTATTTTCTATGTTTCTATGCCATGGACCCCTGCTGTTAACCGAGGGATGTGTGGACTCAAGCTGGGAACACTTGGTTAAGATGTACAGTAGGATGTTAAGAACTCTAACAGTATGGGGGAAGAGGTGAAAAAGATTTTGGGAAAGATGGGAGAGGTCTTTGACAATGTTGGACCCAGCACTTCCGATATACGTCTTGAATGGGGGTGGGAGGAGAGAGAGGGAGACCTCGATGTGTTTTCAGCAGGTCCTTCTCATTTCAGTTATGAATATCTGACCCATTATTCTGAGATTGTGATCCCTAGTTCTAGATTCTCCAGATACATTATCTCTTAAGAACTGTATGTTCCATCCTGAATCTCTCATGTTGTGGCATTATAAAATATAGCTGCCAAGGTGGGATGGGAAAGGAGAGGGTATTTCCCACATGACCCCACTCTATTTTAACTCCCCTAACACTGCATGGATGCCAGCTGAAGCTGTTTGTAACTGTTCCCTTCTCAGACACTCTGAGTACAGTATCTGCAAAAGAAACAGTTTAAATAAAAAACGCACAGCATTGTTCTTAACTTCCTGGTGGAATCCATGCAGTGGCAGGTGGGTGAAAATATTACCTTTGCATTTGATCTGCAGGGAAAATCAGGATAGATATTCTAAACAATATTGAAAATTAAGCAAAAATACCTGAAGATCTAGGAAATTGAAAATAAAACAGAAAATGCTGGTAACACTCAGCAAAAGCAGAACATAGAACACTGGAATTTAGAAGGATGAGAGGGGATCTGATTGAAGCATGTAAGATTATTAAGGGATTGGACACGCTAAAGGCAGGAAACATGTTCCCGATGTTGGGGGAGTCCAGAACTAGAGGCCACAGTTTAAGAATAAGGGGTAGGCTATTTAGAACGGAGTTGAGGAAAAACTTTTTCACCCAGAGAGTGGTGGATATGTGGAATGCTCTGCCCCAGAAGGCAGTGGAGGCCAATTCTCTGGATGCTTTCAAGAAAGAGTTAGATAGAGCTCTTAAAGATAGTGGAGTCAAGGGATATGGGGAGAAGGCAGGAACGGGTTACTGATTGTGAATGATCAGCCATGATCACATTGAATGGTGGTGCTGGCTCGAAGGGCTGAATGGCCTACTCCTGTACCTATTGTCTATTGTCTATAACAGTACAGCAGAGTACAGGCCCTTCAGCCCACAATGTCATGCCAACCATTTAACCCTCTCCATAATCAAATTAATTCTCCCCTCCCTAAAGCCCATAACTTTTGCTTTGTAGCTGCAAATCATCAAACTAATCTAAAGGAAGACACATGAGTATGAAATGTGGGTCTGACTTTGAGTTTATGTAAAGTGAGGCACACATCACATGGTAAGTGTGATGACATATGCAATTCATGTATTTATATATATAACAAAGGACCCTACAGAAAATCCTGGTAATTCCAGACAATACCTCTTACCCTCTGCATGCCATCTTGGCTGAACAGAGGAGCACTTTTAGTAATAGACTAAAACAAATGTGCTGCTCCAAAGAGCGCTAAATGGGGTCATTCATACCCTCGGCTTTACAATGAATCAACCTATAGCCGGGGAAGTGATGACCCCCTCCTGTTTGACTGTTTGTGGTAACTTATTTTTTTATTCTTTCTTACTTCACTTCTAATATTTATATCTGTGCTCTTGTAATGTTACCATGACACTGTAATTTCCTTTGGGATCACTGAAGTATCTATCCATCTATAACCCGTAATGAATTATTTAAATGAACAAGAAAGTTTAATCAACCAATACATGTACACTATGACTCACATATTATTGAAATATTAAATACACAGCCCTCCATTTTTCTTTATTTATGTTTCTATCTAAGAGTCTCTAATGCATCTACCTCTAACACTACCCTGACTCAGTCAAGCCAGGCTGCACTTTGTTTCTCTTTCCACTGTTTCCACCATTTTCTGTTTTTATTTCTAAATGGAGAGTGTTTGGAGGTTGATGTTCTGTTAGTGCCCCTGTTAGTTTCTCGTGCAGGGGAGGGTTTTTTTGGGGGGGGTTGATGGTCCTGTTCTGTTTTGTGCTGGGGAGGGGGGTTTGGGGGGGGCAGATGATTGGGATGCTATTCTTTTTTGTATGTGGTGTATCTCTCTAAAAGAGTTTCATGTGCGTGCTTTTTTTCGTGGCTATCTGGAGAAATACAGGTTTTAGAGTTGTATATAGACACATGCTTTGATAATAAATGAACCTTTGAAATTTTCATTCACTGAAGTTGGTTAACACATCAAACTAATTTAAAGCAATTGAAAAGGGAGCATTTTAGGGAAATCTGCGCTCAAAGAACATGGTCTGCACTGACAAAAGCCTGGGCATGGGAGTCAAGTAACTTGTGTGTCAGAAAGTGCAGCAAATCAGTTTCAGACTCTATCAGTACTTGTGAAGCATCATCAAGAAAAGCTGAGAGAACTTTATCTGGTTCCCTAATGCATTTTATGGAAGGAAATCTGCTGCCCTTATCCAATCTGGCCTATCTGTGATTCAAGGCCAACTACCTTCAAAATAGGCCCAGCAAATCATTCAGTTGTATCAGAACTGCTTTTTTGAATGGACTGCAATTATTAAAGAAGGTGGCTGACGTCCAGCTACACAAAGGCAATCTGAAACAGGTCAATGATGCTCTTATCCTATAAAAGAATAAAGACACCACAATGCTCAGCTGTCTCACACGTCTTCTGGGTCCTTCACTGGGATTTACTAACCCACTCCCATTCTTCTTGCAGGACAAGTTGGCACGAAATGAGAGGGAGATCACATGACCAGTGTTCTAAATCCAAAGGATAATGGCATTTAAGTCTCTGGTAGCAAAGTCATGCAGTATTGAAGTCAGCAGGATGTTTGTTATCTTTCTTCCTTTATACTTGCTTAACATTCATTGAATCTGCAAAAGGATGTGGTGATGGATAATGCTGCCTTTGTTAAGCTCAGTGGCACAGTTAGCAGAGCCTCATAGCTCCAGTGATCCGGAGTCAATCCTGCCCTTCAGTGTTGTCTATGTGGACTATGGGGTACTCTGGTTTCCTCCTTCATTCCACGTGTGGGTTAGGAGCTTCATTGGTGGCTGTAAGTTGTGTAGGTGAGGGGCAGGATCTGGAGAGAACGAAATGGGATTTGTGTAGGATTGGTGCAAATGTCACTTGGTGGCCAGTGCAGATCTGATTGGTTGTTTTTCATGTTGTATGATTCTGTGACTGTGATAACTGTTACTAATTACAATTTCCACTAAAATTGCTAACCCTTCTGTTATATTTTGGAATTCCAGAAACTAATTGAAAGAAAATCACAGAATCTGAGAAAACGTGTCTACTTAGTTTCGTCTTTAGTAAGACGCTCACATATGATGTACTTTACGTCCTTCTTACAGATAACCCATAATAAATTATGTAAACAACAAAGAATGCTTAATCAAACAATATAGTTGCAAAATTACTCAAATACTAATGAAATATTAAATACACAACACTCCTCCTTGCTTAGCTATAAACAGAATGCATCTTAACTCAAATATGTAAAATATGGCTCTCTAGTCACAGTATAATATATAATACAACTACTATACAGACATCCACGGCATAGTAAATTTCAAATTGTCCAATTTAGCCTAAAGATTTAATCACTGTGTAAGATTTCTTACTCTTGTGGGATAACGTCTTTCCTGATAAAGGGGATTACAGGTGTCCACCCCACCTTTACAAAGGTAGAGCGTTCCTATGAAACCTTAAGCCAAAATGGCGTAAAGCGAAGAACCATTAATTTATATCAGAAAAATCTCAGTAAAAGCAAAAATCCTCTTTGTAATGTGAAAACAGGCTACTAATGTAGGTCTTTTATAAAAGCAAAGTGGCGTAAAGCGGGGGACACCTGTACTCTGCTTGGCAGGTGAGACTTGTGGCTGTGAAACAATCTCAGGTTCTGGGGCCTCCTCCATGGTGGTTGTAGGAGTTGACCCTGGGACTGCAGAAAAAAGTTCTGACAGCTCTGCACACCTTTCTTCTCCAACAACTGACTCTGCTCTCCTCAACGGATCAACGTGTTGACTCCAGATGATATCAGACGCAATTTCTGCTGTGTAGGCGAGTTCTGTCCTCAATCTTTCCAAGTACCCACTTCTGATCACCTGTGTAGTCCCTTGCCAGGACTTATTGTACAGGAGTGAAACATTAACCCTCCTTGTTTGAGGACCCCTCAATTTGCTTCAGCTGTCTGTTTGTCTTGCTTTCTCCTTCTAAAGCTGGGTTTGAGAAGATCCAAGCATGAGTGTAAAGGGAACAGCAGAGCTGGTGAGTTGTTGGTTGTGAGTGTGTTGCATTATATGTAAGGATGGATGATGGCACTTAACAGCAACTCCTTTGCTTGCATCTTCAGAAATACCTCTACAGTATTTCTATCTTTAATATCTCTTTTTTTCCTTTTTAGAGTTCTTTTGATACCCTGACCTGGAGTTACACGCTGACTTTGGCTCTTTGCGGAAATGGGATCCGCTCTCAGGGCCTCATGCACGGCCGCTTTTCGATATGCCAAGGGCGCGGCCTGGAAGACTACAGCACCTTTGGTGTGCCGGATTTTCATGGCTCTGGAGGCAGACGGATTCCAGGTCGGTACCGCCACCTGATGTGTCGTGGGAGTATGCGGAAGATTGAAAGTAGCGAGCTGGCTGTTATCTGTGTACCCAGAGACCCGAGTTCTTTGGGCACAGACCTTGGAAAAAACGATACAACAGAATTTTAACACCATAAATCAGTGAGTTGTTTTGTTATGTCTCCCCTCTCGCTGTGAAACAGGGACACCTCCTTTTTCCTTATTAGGGAGAGAGAGACAGAGAGAGAGCCTGTGGTATGTCGAATTACTGGGTGAACGAGTAGTCTTTGGGGTACTGCAAGTCTGTGTCTTTATTGATGCTTTGTTGCACGCTTGAGTGCCCGGTGGAGGCTGCAGATTTTTTTTGCTGGCGGGGGTGGGGGGGGGTTCATTGCCTTGCTGCATTGGGGGGATTTGGGGAGGTCTTTGGGGTTCTGACATTTAACTGTCATTCATTCTTTGTGGCACTCCTCTGTTTTCATGGATGTTTGCGAAGAAAAAGAATTTCAGGATGTGTATTGTATACCTTTTTTTTATAAAAAAAAATTTCTATCTTCATATTAGAAATAAAAAAAACTAAACTAACAAAACTAAACAAAGCTGGACTATTATATTATAATGGATATAAACAGTAATGTCAATAACTCCGCTTCTCTATATCGTATACCTTTCTCTGACATGAAATGTACCAATTGAAAGCTATTGAAGAAGGAAATTGGTGAGCTGATTCAGCATTGGAGTAGTGTGTTCTGCTGACATTGCTCGCAGAGCATTCATTAGACTCTGGACAAACCTTTCTGCCAGGCCATTTGTAGCTGGGTGGTACAGTGCAGAAGTAATATGTCTTAGTCCATTCATTTTCAGAAATGACTGAAATTTGAGTTTGAGTTATCAGCAAGATGGCGCTGGTGAACCATGGCAACATTCTGTGGGCAATATTCCATACGTGGAAATATACCTCTTTTGAATTGCTCTCACGCAAACTGCAGCATATAATTTCACTTGAGGCAATGTACCTAATGATCCCCAGATTTCATGATCTTCTGAAGAACTCAGCAAACTCAACTCTCAAGCAAGCAGGTACAACACCTTTAAGTGGAAGAAGGTTCATTGCCATGGCCAGAAGTGAGGCAAAAGGAAGGGACTCCAAGCCAGGCTGAAACACAAAGGAATCAGACCCCCCCCCCCCCCACCCAGCCAATGTGCAAGTCACTGGAGAATGAAATTGAAGACCTGAGGGCAGGATTGTTGTACCGAAAGGAAACGAGAAGTTGAAGCATTCTGTGTTTTACCGAGACATGGCTTACTCACAACACACCAGAAATGGCAATCAGACACAAAGGACAGACTGGGTACTGCTGATTCGGAAAAGGCAAAAGGTGGAGTTGTGTGTTGCATGATAAACTCTCTGTGCTGTTCCACTGTGGCGGATTTGTCAAACTGGAGTTCACCTGACCTTGAACAATCAAATTCTGTCCATTCTATTTACCAAGGATGTTATCATTGGTGATCCTGGCCACAGTTTACATGCCACCAGTGACAACTATGATTAAACATTTGAGATGCTGCATGATGCCATCACCAAACAAGAAAGTCCATCCTGATGGATCCCGTATCATAGTCGGGGACTTCAACCAGGCTTGTTTGAAGAAATCCCTGCCCAGTTACCATCAGCATATAACCTGTAGCACCAGAGGTTCCACCACACTAGACCATTATTATATGAAGATAAGGAATACCCAGACAGCATTTTAGGAAATCTGATCGGTTGGCTGACCTTCTCCTACCTGCATACAGGTAGGGACTAAAGAGCAAGGCTCCAGAAATCAGGACATTGGCAAGGTGGTCGAAGGAGGCAGAGGAGTTATCACAGCTCACTGTGCCATTGAGGAATGACCCTGACCTAAGAGTGGAATTGGTCCGTGCACACCGATCTTCACTATAAACTTACGCAGTGCAGGCAGGAAAAAAAGTCCTACAGCCATGGAGTTTTCTTTCCTGATCTTCGCAAGTAAGGAGCCAGCCATCATTCAATAACTGTTTCTGAACCTGGTGATGTGGGAACTGAGGCCTCAGCCCAATGGTAGTAGCGGCCTGGATGGTGAGACTCCTTGATGATGGATGTTGCTTTCTTGTGGCAATGCTCCATGTAATTTTACTCAATGGTGGGGAGGACTTTTCCTGTGATGGACCGTGCTGTATTCATCACTTTCTGTAGCTGGACACTGGTATTTCCATATCAGGCAGCTGGAGGAGCGAGGGATGGGGACAAATGTTGGATGCAGCTGTGAATGCAAAGACCAGGATTTGTTCAGCTGAAATTCCCTACTGCAGAACTCCAGGTACAGGACTGCGTTGGAGAGTTCTGTTCCTTCTCCAATGCTCCAAGCTCTCCTTCATTGTGATCTCCATGCACAGGGCCCATTGGTAGATGAAGCCTTCGTGTGTTGTACAGGACCACATCCAAACACTTCTCCATGCAATAAAATCTATACATAGAACTCTCAGTGATCTGCTTGCGAAGAGATCTATTTGTCTTGGTAGGGTTGTAACATACTGTAGTTGAAATAGTGAACACAGGTTCCTGACTGGAGTCAAGTGCCAAAAGTGGAGGAAATAACTCTAATGATTAAACAAATAACCACAAATATATTGAGTTTAAGAGGTGGAGGAGGTGGTGGAGAATAAAGGATCAGTATGTTACATAGAAAACCATTACTGTGAACACCTGTTGCCCATTAATTTTTGATGGAGCTTGTCTGAGAACTGGCAGATGGAGTTTAATAGAGTCATAGGAAAGTACAGCACAGAAACAGGCCTTTTGGCCCAGCTAGTCCTTGCCAAGCTATTTAAACTGCCTCCTCCCAACAACCTGCACTGGGATCAAAGCCCTCCATACCCCTACCATTTATGTATTTATCCAAACTTCTCTTAAACATTGAAATCCAGCTCGCATGCATCACTTGCACTGGCAGCTCATTCCAACACTCTCACAACCCTCTGAGTGATGAAGTTTACCCTCATGTTCCCCTTAAACTTTTCACTTTTCACCCTTAACCCATGACCCATGACCCGGAGAAGTGTGAAGTGATACACTTTGGAAGGTCAAACATGAAGGCAGAATACAGGGTTAATGGCTACCCCCTTCAGTCAGAAGAGGGTGGGTCTATGACATTTACCCTGGAAAGATTGCATTTTTTAAATAATGATATAACTTGGATTGCATTTTAGTGATTAAAAATTATCACTAAGGGATATAACATTAGAAAGAGAACAAATTCAGTGCGTGCATATTTTATGACAAAGCTACTTTGTGTAGACAACAAGAATTCTCTGATAAAAGTGTAACACATTCAGCTGCTTCCCACAGTGCAAAATGAAGACTATTGGTATTAGGTTTTGGTCCTGGAATGTCCTTAGATATCACACCGACACTGTTAGTGCAGCATCTGCTTTAAAAGGCCATCAATCATGCCTGTGCCAAGAAGAGCAGGGTGAGCTGTCTCAATGACTATCACCCGGTAGCACTCACATCTACTGTGCTGAAATACTTTGAGAGGTTGTTCACAGATAGCGTTGCAGTTAGTGTGATGCTTTTATAGCTTGGAGCATCCAGTGTTCGGAGTTAAATTCCGGGCATCATGCTGTAAGGAGTTTCTGTATGTCCTCCCTGTGAAATGTGTGGGTTATCCCTTGGTGCTCCAGTTACCTCCCACACTCCAAAGATGTGCCGGATAGGCTAATTGGTCATTGTAAATTGTCCTGTGATTGGGTTAATCGGGGTTGTGGGGTTGCTGGGGCAGCTTGGCTCGAATGGCCAGAAGGACATACTCCATGCTGTATCAATAAATAAATAAAACAGGTTGCTACTCCATTCCCTATACCTCGACTGAAAGCAATGGAATCCCTTCTTTGAACCTTCACCTCCTTCTCTCACTCTCTTCCTTTCCTTTTCTATCTCTCGAATCAACCACTGTGATCAGGGTTTTAGCCATTGAGCTTTTTAAAAAAAACAAATCGTGTGTCATTACCAACATGTAAAACACCTTGGACGCCTAACCACATAGAGATCCTCTATCTGTGTCAAGCCAGCAATCTTCTTTCCCAAACATCTCTTGGCTTTGTCCAGCAAAGTTGAAGAGCAAGTAGTCAAAACTTATTTTCTGAACTATAGCTTTAAAATGATGTCACATTATGTCAGCCTGGTTAGTCTGATTAATGTTATGATGTTAACAGGGAACATCCAAACACTATGATTATCCTGACCTGATAGACTAAATTACTATGGAACATAAATGATGAATAAACCCAGTCCTGTTGTCTATGATAACCTACCAGTAATCAAGTGTTACATCTAGTTGAGCTGCTGCCTCATAGCACCAGTGATACTGGTTCAACCCTGACTGTGAATGTGGAGTTTGCACGTTCTCTCTGTGACCGTGTAGGTACACTGGTTACCTCCCACACCTCAAAGACATGTGGGCTGATAGGTTAATAGACCAATGTAAATTGTCTTTATTGGATAGTTACAGGTAGAGTCTGGGTGGAGTTGATGGGAAAGTGGGAAAATAGAAAATGTGATTAATCTAGAATCAGAATCAGGATTAATATCACTGGCATATGTCGTGAATATATATATATATATATATATATGTATATATATATATATATATATTACCGTAGTTAAATTAAATAAATAGTGCAAAAAAGTAGTGGGGTAGTGTTCATGGGTTCAATGTCCATTCAGAAATCGGATGGCAGAGGGGAAGAAGCTGTTCTTGAATCATAGAGTGAGTACCTTCAGTCGCCTGTACCTTCTTCCTGGTGGTAGCAATGAGAAAAGGACACATCCTAGGTGATGGGATGCTGCCTTTTTGAGGCATCGCTCCTTGAAGATGTCCTGGATGCTACAGAGGTGATTATTGGTTGATAGTTGGCAAAGACTCTGTGGGCCAAAGGTCTGCTAATCTGTATCTCACTATAACTTTGTGAGTTGTCTCATTCACTTCCAGCACTGTTACAAACTTACAGCACAATACAGCAGCTCTTTTCTTATTATATTCCAACTTATCTATTAAAAAGGAATGTATTTTTGAAGATTCCTCACAGTTCTGGCATTCTGGACCAAATATTATTCCTGACTCTTAAACACTGAAAACTTCTGGCCAATATCCAGAAATTCTTTCTAAAGGTTTCATTGTGATCATTGAGAGTCAAATGAAAAGCTAAAGGGTTTTGCTGCAGTGTTACGTCTTTTGCAGTCACCCGTTGAGACTAGTTTAATAAGGGAGGTTTAATGATGTGAAACCTTTTAGGCCCTTAAATTACACCATGTGGTACCAGCTTAATCGGTTTAAATTAATATTTGTTGCAATCATTTTCCAAGGGGAAATAAAGTTATAAATGACCAACAGTGCAGATGTTTCCCCATAGGTAAGGATGCTGAGCTATGTCTGATACCGCTTAGTCCTTGGACAAGTTCCAGGTACTCATAACAAGCTCCTAAACCACGAGTTAGGCTCCCTGCCTTTGCTAACAAGGGATCTAGAACCTGCTTTAGGTGCCCTTGGAAAAATTCCAAGCACAGTAGGTAATCCATGAAAATTTATTTATCAGGTGTGAGTGTAAACCAGGCCACTAAAAGAGTAAGTTTATTTTTTAAATTAAAGCTTAGTATCATGCTAATTATTACAAGGCTATGGAACACTTCTGGGGCAACTGCCATCATACAAGGCAACCCACGCACTCCCTTCCAGTGCCCCACTCTCCAGATGTACCTGAGAAATGGTGCTTGAAAGATAAGTAGCTCAAGGTTGTTTGTCAAAATGGGCAAGATGCAGCAACGGCCTGCAACTCACCAAGTAGAAGACAGCCCAGGCCCAATGCTGAGCGGGTCCTGTACTTCTCTGTTGGGAGACTTTGCTGACTCCAAGCTCTTGGGTGACTCTTAGACTGTGTGTTCTTCTAATTTTACTCTTCTGCCTATTTTGGTAAAGCTTTTTAAGGTTGGTGCCCCTGAGAGGAGATTTTTGATAGGGGTATTGGTCAGCAACTAAATTATTTCATCTTCATTTCCCTAGAGTATTTTCTCAAGTGTTCAGAATGCAATGTATATTCGCTAACATTTCACATCTATATGTTTCTGGTTAAGGATATTTACCAGACTATTCATTGTCATGTTACTTAGGCATTGTGGTACTCAAGAAATGACAATTCCAATGCTGACAACCAGTGAAATCCAATAAAACATGCGGGTCATGTTAACTTAAGCACTTTGCTCTTGTGCCTGTCTCTCTCATTGTCTGGAGCAAACTGAAAGCCTTTGTACCATCTGTCTTTGGATTTGTTTCCAATGATATCACATGGTTCTACAGCATTCCATTCCATTCCATTCTGTCTGTTTCAATCCATTCCTTAAGTAATCCAGAATTAATCACCCATTACTGTATATCTTTCACTTATGGCTTATCAATCAAGCCACATTGTTGTTCTATCCCCTTAGTTTGCACTAAAATTAACCCTAGAGGTCATCCCTTTTGTTATGAACCTAATCCGAACCCTAACTAATCATACTGGTTCGTTCTCCTTGTTGACCTATATCAACCCCCAAGCATGAATCTGTTTTCCCATTCTCAACACAACTCTCTCAATGTAGACATGAATAAGAGTCATAGAGTAATGTGGCATGGAAACGAGCTCTTCAACCCAATGCGTCAATGCTCTCCGTGGTGCCCACCTACAGCAGCTGGTTCCATTTGCCTGCATGTGGCTAATATTCCTCTAAATCTCTCCTATTGAAATGCCTTTTAAATGTTATTGTATGTTCTTCAGCCACTTTCTCTGGCAGCTCATTCCACATACCAACCAATCTGTGGGAAGAACTTGGGCCTCAGCTTCCTTTTGAATCTTTCATCTCTCACCTTAAACTTATGACCTCTAGTTTTTAGTTCTCTTTCCCTGGAGGGAAAAACTGACTGTGTGTATTCACTATATCTATAACCCTCGTGATTTTATACACATCTTTGTGGTCACTTCATAATTGGCAATGTCCCAAGGAATAAGGTCCTAGTCTGTCGAACCTCTCGCTTTTACTCACTCCCTCAAGACTTGGCAACATATTTGCAAGCTTAACGCACTCTTTCAAGTTTAATGAAATCTTTCCTATAACAAGGACACCAAAACTGTACACAGCACTCCACTGCAGCCTCACAATGCCTTGTCTAATTAAATAAAAAAGTGATCCACCTAACCAATTCTTTCTATGTTTCTATACCAGCCTAAGTGAATTACTACACATTATTCCTCTGATTGTCTTGTATCAGGCCTAAAAGACGCTCTCTTATCTTAGCCCTGGATGAATTCCAAGCTACCTCCCTCTCATGCCATCGCTTTAAAAAGCAAGATCGTTCAAATGCAGGCAGAAAGTGCTGAACACCCACCCATCCTCCATTCCCGTCCTCATCAACCTCAACCTTGCTCAATGCCTCAATCAGAGAGACCTAATTTAATAATTACAGTTGGAAGTACAGTATGTGGAAGCTGGGAAACACTCTGACTGGCACTCCCTTGTATTCTGCACATGTACGCTCAATGGCCACTTTATTAGGTATACTGCTCGTTAATGCAACTATCAGCCAATCATGTGGCAGCAACTCAGTGCATAAAAGCATTCGGACATGCTCATGAGGTTCGGTTCTTCTTCAGGCCAAACATTGGCATGGGGGAGAAATGTCAGCTAAGTGATTTTGACCATGGAATGATTGTTGGTGCCAAACAGGGTTGTTTGAACATCTCAGAAACTGCTGACCTCCTGGGATTTTCACATACAATAGTCTCTAGAGTTTACAGGGAATGATGCAAAAAAACCCAAAAAAAAAACATCCAGTAAGCGGCAGTTCTGTGGGTGAAAATGCCTCATTAATGACAGAGGTCAGAGGAGAATGTCCAGACTGGTTCAATCTGACAGGAAGGCAATAGTAACTCAGATAACCATGTGTTTCAGAAGAGCATCTCTGAATGCACAACATGTCAAATCTTGAAGTGGATGGGCTGCAGCAGCAGAAGACCATGAACATACACTCGGTGGCCACTTTACTAGGTACAGGAGGTACAGGAAGTACCTCATTAAGTGGGCACGGAGTGTAATATCTAAGTACAAATGTTATTTGCACAACATTTGCAAAACTAAAACGTTGCAGATGCTGGAAATATGAAATTAACTAGAAAATGACAGATACACTCAGCAGATCTTTGACCTGACCATAGCCTCTCTTTCTCACTTTCCACACATTTTCTTCTGAACTTACTGAGTGCTTACAGAATTTCCTGCTTTTCTTAATGACTTATAATTTATTCATATACAGATCTGGCTCTCACAGGCATAATCAGCAGTAATTGCTCAATCCTATTGCCTAGGTGAAGGTAGTGTGGAACCACCATTTTGAACCTCTGAAGTCCTCTGGTTCTCCCATAGTATGACTGAGTAGCGTGTTCCAGGATTCAGACCTAACTTTGATGAAGAAACAGTGTAACTTTGAGGCCCTTGTCCTCTGAGCAGTAAAGTTCATGGCTTGAGAAGTGCAGTCAGACTAGCCTAAGGTCAAACATTTTGCAAATGGTGCTGATAGCCACCTAATCTGTTGGAATTGGAGAGAGTAAATTCATAGAGTTCTAATGATGTTGAAATTTTTGAGCTGTAGTGATCCAAGCAAATGGAATTCAGGTAGTATCAGAAGGATTTGACCCATTGAGACAGGCTTTCTGAACACCCACATCACAAGATATTGACACTTTAGTCAATTGTTATGGCTATGTACACATTTACCCATTTGCTTTTGCACAAGCATTCTAGCTTAAGAGATGGTCTGAGGCTGTAGTACAAAACAGACAGCAATGAATCTGTATTCTATTTTATGGCTTACCTGATGATGTGAGCAGAGACTAAAACTGGGTTGTGTTTAAGCTGAATCCCAGCTGGAGGATACATTGCTCTGCCTACGGTCAAAGGCACTGGGGGATCTCAGCAGGTTAAACAGAGTCTGTGGAGGGAAATGGACAGTCAACATTTCAGGTTGACACCTATAGTCTCTCTCGTGACTCCACTATATATGTCCTGACAAGGTCCACAAGAATTCTGTAATAATAACAGGCATCCGTTAGTCTCAAGAGACCATTGATTTGCGCCTTGGAAAGTTTCCAGGGTGCAGGCCTGGGCAGGGTTGTATGGGAGACCGGCAGTTGCCCACGCTGCAAGTCTCCCTTCTCCACGCCACCGATGTTGTCCAAGGGAAGGGCAAGAGCCGATACAGCTTGGCACTGGTGTCGTCACAGAGCAATGTGTGAGCTCTGTAAGTGTCAATTAAATTATATCTAGCTGTTATAAACTCTGCAGTGTCTCTGCATAATCTTTCTTCATGGACCAGATTCAGCTATCAATCTGGGGAACCATCTCGTCTGATTCAAGTATATACTCACTGAGATCAGGAAGACAGCTTTACACACGATTTTTCAGATGTCTCCAAGGCAGTAAAATGCCTTTACTCTTGTACTCAAGTCCTCCATAATAAAGGTCAACATACCATTTATTTTCCTCGTTGTTTGTTGTACTTACCTATTATTAAAGGTATGAGTGATTCAAGCACTCATACCTTTGGAACCTAACAAATGAAAACCTTATGCATTTAAAAAAAATACTCTGCTTTTCTAACCTTTTTATCTCAAGATCCAGTTGCAGTATCGTTGTTATTCACATACACTCAGTATCGGAAATTTTCCCCATGACCGCGTGGGTTTTCTTTTCGGGTGCTCCGGTTTCCTCCCACGATCCAAAGATGTATCAGTTGGTAGGTTAATTGGTCATTATAAATTGTCCCATGGTTAGGCAAGGGTTGAATCAGGGGATTGCTGGGTGGCATGGCTCAAAGGGCTGGAAGGGCCTACTCTGTGCTGTATCCAAATAAATAAATGCAGTGGAAAATCTAAATCCATTTTATTATAATTCCCACTATTAGCTGTAATATAGGCATTTCTGCAGATCAGCCGTGGTTCACCAGCGAAGAGTTAAAGGGAACACAAATAGCCCTTTATGCCTCCTAACACATCATAGTGCCTCTATCTCCTTAGGAGTTTGGGAAGATTCAGCATGACATCTAAAACTTTGACAAACTTCTATAGATGTGTAGTGGAGCGTATATTGATTGGCTGCACCACAGCCTGGTATGGAAGCACCAATGTCCTTGAACAGAAAACCCTACAAAAAGTAATAGATACGGCCCAGTCTATCACGGGTAAAGCCCTCCCAACATCTACATGAAACACTGTCACAGGAAAGCAGCATCCATCATCAGGGATCCCCACTACCTAGAACGTGCTCTCTTCTCGCTGCTGCCATCAGGAAGAAGGTTCAGGAGCCTCAGGATTCACACCACCAGGTTCAAGAACAGTTACTATCCACAACCATCAGGCCCTTGAACCAAAGGGGATAAACTGACACAACTTCACTTGCCTCATCACTGAAATCTTCCCACAACCAATGGACTTACTTTCAAGGACTCTTCATCTCATGTTCTTGATAGTTAGTGCTTATTAGTATTGTTTCTTCTTTTGCAATTGCACAGTCTTCTGCACTCCGGTTGAAAACCCTCATTGGGCGGTCTTTCATTGATTCTGCTATGGTTACTATTTTATAGATTTGTTAAGTATGTCCACAAGAAAATAAATCTCAGAGTTGTGTATGGTGACATAAACGTACTTTGATAATAAAATTCACTTTGAAATTTGAATGAAATGATAAGAGCAGTATTATACCAGAACATATTCTCCTTACACCCATTGTATGAAGTTTGTGCATTTTGGGTGGATTTGTACAGTGACACTGATTAAGAATATATATTGCTATCTGCACAATACATCATTCATGTTCATATTGCAGTAAACTAACTTGGTGAGTCATCATTGCATTTGAACTTGGAAAAGCCAGATCATTTTTCTTTACAGAGAGAAGGTTATCCTGATTGGCAGTTGGCACAAATGAAATAGAGGGCTTCCATGGCATGGCTCCATTTGTTTCTCAGTTAATATGTCGTTGAGTCATCTCAATTCTCATGGTATTATGAAAAGGCATCTCTTTTGGCCTGAATAATATTGATAAAGACATTCTATTAATTGATGCTGATTTTTCCTGCCACGTGATTGACAACTTATCTTCGCTGGAAAATGTCAACTCTCCACCTTCATTTCTTAGAAGGAAGTGAATCACAGTTGGAAAGGCCAATTGGTATATTTCTCACTGAAATGATTCCTTAATGAAATATGCAAATTTGACATTGTAACCCTTTTAAACATCTGATTAAAAGTACGTTCCCAGTATATTGTATTCTGACAGCAGAGTATTTTCCTTCAAACTTTGATTTCACTGCAATTCATCTCCGTGACCTCAGGTGTCACAGTGACTGAATGTGCAGTGAATTACCGAGGGAGATCTGCACTGATGAAAATGCAGTCTATCAGAACGCATGTTAAAAACAAGCCTCAGATTGCCCTCCCTGGTGTACATAAAAGATCATCTGTTCACTATTTAAAGAATAGTATGTGAAATCTTTTTGGATTCTTGGGCATTGTTTATCACATGAAAAATATCACTGAAATAGATTACAGGCCCACAATCTCACTGTTGTTTGTGGAATCTTGCTGTGTGTAAAGTTTAGTCATTACATTTCCAAAATTGCGACAATAAACCCACATTTAATTAAATCAACACATTGGATAGAAATGTCCTCATGTTATGAAAGGCCTTTAAAATACACACCTATATTACGGTTCATGGAAAAGTGAAGTCAATTATAACACATTCAAAATAGCGATCTTTTAATATTTGGCAAGTGTCAACTATCTGATTTCACAAAGATTTGATTTGCTTGTAACAGGCTGAACAGACTGTAACACCTCAGGGGTGTGTGCTTAGCCCACTCCTCTACTCTCTCTATACCCATGACTGTGGGGCTGGGCATAGCTCAAATACCATCTATAAATTTGCTGATGATACAGCCATTGTTTGTAGAATCTCAGACGGTGACGAGAGGGCTTACGGGAACGAGATATGCCAACTAGTGGAGTGGTGTCGCATTAACAACCTTGCACTCAGCCTCAGTAAGACGAAAGAGTTGATTGTGGACCAGGAAGGGTACGATGAAGGAACACATACCAATCCTCATAGAGAGATCAGAAGTGGAGAGAGTGAGCAGTTTCAAGTTCCTGTGTGTCAAGATCTCTGAGGACCTAACCTGGTCCCAACATATCGATGTAGTTATAAAGAAGGCAAGACAGCGACTGCGCTTTATTAGGAGTTTGAAGAGATTTGGTATGTCAACAAATACACTCAGAAACTTCTATAGATGTACTGTGGAGAGCATTCTGACAGGCTGCATCACTGTTTGGTGTGTTGGGGGGGGGGGGGGGGGGGGCTACTGCACAGGACCGAAAGAAGCTGCAGAGGGTTGTCAATTTAGTCGGCTCCATCTTGGGTACTAGCCTACAAAGTACCCAGGACATCTTCAAGGAGAGGTGTCTCAGAAAGGCAGCGTCCATTATCCAGCACCCAGGGCATGCCCTTTTCTCACTGTTACCATCAGGTAGGAGATAAAGAAGCCTGAAGGCACACACTCAGCAATTCAGGAACAGCTTCTTACCCTCTGCCATCTGATTCCTAAATGGACATTGAATCCCTGAACATGACCTCACTTTTTAAATATATATTATTTCTGTTTTTGCACCATTTCTAATCTATCCAATATACACATGCTGCAATTGATTGATTGATTTTCTTTGTCTTCTATATGATGTATTGCATTGAGCTGCTGCTGCTAAGTTCACAAATTTCACGACACATGCCGGTGATAATAAACCTGATTCTGATTCTGAATACCAACAAGACCAACATCTCCATCCAAGCACAAGCCAATCAGTTACTTCCCCCGATAGCAATCGCTTATATTTTGCTTTAAACTGCAGTGCAAAGGCACTTATTGCTAACATGGTTTAGGGATACTATAGCATATTGGATAAGCTGACTACTGATCCTGAGAATTTAGTTAGGTACTGGGGAATTTAAATTAAAATAATAAATACATTTGAATTTGTTCAAGTTGGGCACTACAGAGGAACGGAAGATCTAATTTTCTTCCAAAAAGGATTTAAAAACTGCAGACCCAGCAGTTTTGGGGAAGTTTTCAAGGGACAAAATGCAAGTGCAGTTGGAAAGGCAGGAACAGATTAGAAGAAGTCGGCATGGTTTTGTGCAGGGGAGATCGTGTCTCACAAACTTGACTGAATGTTTTAAGGTGGCATCTAAGAAAGTTGATGAAGGCATTGTGTTAGATGTGGTTTGCATGGACTTTAAGGTATAAGACATTTTGACTGTCCTAAAGGTTAAGTGCATACAATCCAATGTGTTGGCAAACTGGATCCAAAATTAGCTTGGAGGTGGGAGGCAGCTAATGTGCCAGAGGATTTTGATGAAGGGACGCAACCTGAAATGCCGACTGCCCATTTCCCTCCCTAGATACCGTCTGACCTGCTAAGTTCCTCCAGTGTTTTGTGAGTGAAGAGGGCATTTGGTATGCTTGTCTTCATATGCTGAAGCACTAAGTAGAAGAATTGTGATCTTGTTGTGGTTGTACAAAGCATTGGATAGACTACACTTAGAATATGGTGTATAGTGCAGAAAAGATTCCCTGGGATGCTGCCTGAAACGGAGGGCTGTAGATACAGACGGAGAGACGGACAGGCACTGGAATATAGGGGGCTGGATGGTGACCAAATATAATACAAGGGGCCGAGGTGCAATCTCCAGAAAGCCATTTCATGTGCAAAGTGACAATTCCAGACCAAGCTTGGAGCATGACAACGGTGGCAGGGTTTGATTGCTATCACAACCTACAAAGTGAAATCAAGCCACTTAGGTGACAAAAGGGTTTAATTCCCAGAACAGCTCAATGCATTTTATGCTCACTTTGACTGTCAAAACATGGAGGCACCTTCATAAACTTCCACAGCCACCAATGACCCTGTGATTTCAGTCTCTGAGGCCGACATGAGAGCATCCTTTGTGAGGGTGAACCCACGGAAAGCATACTGCCTAGAAGGCGGAGTACTAAAGACCTATGCTGATCAACTGGCTGGAGCATTTACGATATCATTAACCTTTCGCTTTGGCAGTCTGAGGTACCCACATGCTTCAAACGAGCTGCAATTATACTGGTGCGTAAGAGGAATGTGGTAACCTGCCTCAATGATTATCGTCCAGTAGTAATTACATCCACTATGATGAAGTATTTTGAGAGGGTGGTGACGAAACATATCAACTCTCGACCTAAGAAGCAGTTTGGATCCACTCCAATTTGCCTACCATCACAATATGTCAACAGCAGATGCTATTTCATTGGCTTTTCAATCAACCCTGGAATACATGGACAGTAAAGAAGCATACATCAGGATGTTCTTTATTGACTACAGCTTGGCATTCAATACTATCATCTCCTCAAAAATAATCAGTTAAGCTTCAAGGCCTTAACCTCAATACTTCCTTGTGCAATTGGATCTTCGATTTCCTCACTTGCAGACCCCAGTCAGTTTGGATTGGCAACAATATCTCCTCCACAATCTACATCAGCACAGGTGCACCACAAGACTGTGTGGTTAGCCGCCTGCTCTACTCATTTTATACACATAACTGTGAGGCTAAGCACGGCACCAGTGCCACATTCAAGTTTGTTGATGACACCACTGTCATTGGCCAAATCAAAGGTAGTGATGAATCAGCATATTGGACCGAGATTGAAATCTGTCTGAAACTTTGACGAACTTCTTTAGCTGTGTGGTGGAGCATATTGACTGGTTGCATCACAGCCTGGTATGGAAACACCAATGCCCTTGTACAGAAAGGCTTACATAAAGTAGTGGATACAGCCCAGTCTATCGTAAGTAAAGCCTTCCACACCATTGACTACATTTATATAGGGCACTGTTGCAGGAAAGCAGCATCCATCATCAAGGACCCCCACCATCCAGGACATGCTCTCTTCTCACTGCTGCCATCAGGAAGAAGCTGCAGGAGCCTCAGGATCCACACCACCAGCTTCAGGAACAGTTATTATTCCTCAACCATCAGGCTCTGAACTGTAAGGTATAACTGCACCACTGACTGTTCCCGATGTTTATTGGCTATTGATTTATTTATTCTTTTTGTATTTGCTTACTCTATTGTCATTTGCTCATCAATTGTTTGTTCATCCTGTTGGGGGCAGTCTTTCATTGATACCATTGTGTTTTTTGTTTTTATTGTGAATGCTCACAAGAAAGTGAATCCCAGAATTGTGTACAGTGACTTATATGAACTTTGATTTAAAATTTACTTTGAACTTTGAACATTATCGACGTTTATTAGGACAGGTAATCAGAATATTTTCCTAGGATAGGGAAATCTAAGGTCAGTGGGCCCAGGTTTAACATGAGAAGGGAGAATTCTAAAGGAGATCTGAGTGCTAAGATTTTCTACACAAAGGGTGGTGGTTATCTGGAAAAGCTGCCAGAGGAGAAGGTGGCAGCAGACACAATTACAGCATTTAAAAGGCATTTGGATAGGAAGGGAGTAGAGGAATACGGGCCTAATGCAGACAAGTAGGATTGGAGTAGACAGGCATTACAGTTTGTATAGTCAAGGTGGGCCAAACGTTTCTTAGCTGTATGATCCTCTTTCTGCCAACATCAAATTTTTAAATTTGAACCTGGCAGTTCATATTGAATCCAAATGAGATTCAACACAACCACAAGAGACTAGGTATGCTGGAATTTGAAGCACAGAAAATAAACTACTGGAGGAACTCAGCGGGTCAGTCAACATCTGTAGAGGGAAATGGACATTTAACATTCTGGGTCTGAGTGAGGGGTTCTTGACCCAAAACATTAACTACCCACCTCCCTCCACATATTCTGCCTGACACACTGAGTTCCTCCAGCAGTTTGTTTTTTTTGCTCCCATAATTAAGATTGGAGCATGCACTTTAGTTCATTTCCTGAAGCCTCACCTATGCCCTTTCACACAGTCCATAAAATGTCAGTGAAGTGTCAAGTCTTAAAAAAAACTGCAATAATAGATCTTGAAGCTGTTAATATACCATGCACTTCTAAATTCCCATTAATTTGATCTGAGTGCTTGTCAACAGTCACCTACTTTCTCTGACTCATACTCCAAGGCAATGCACTATGAAAATTTGTGTCCTTATTTACAGTCCCTTCATTAGCTTACCTCTCCATGTTGAAGCAATTTCCATTAATCCTTCAACAATCCTCCATTTCTGGGTTCCTGCATGTTCCCTCTTTTATTTAAGTCACGTCTTTAGTTTTGAAATATCTATCCTAAATCTCCACTTCGCTGCTTTACCCTCCTCTGTTATAATGCTCCTTATATTACTGAGACTTGGTTTGGGTGTGCAATAAATAAACCTGAGGAGGAATAAATCTTCACAGCACCATCCACCCCACCCCCAAGGCAGCTAACCACTCTACTTTCCACCATTAGGTCTGTCTTTACAATCCCATTGTGTTGACTGACTCTAATATTGACCATTTATTTATTCATTGAGATACAGAGCTGAATAGGCCCTTTCAACCCTTCAAGACATGCCACCCAGCAGCTCCTCGATCTAATCCTAACCTAATCACAGGACACATAACCTTATTGTGGGGTTTGGAGGCTTATGTTTTTCAGTGACCCGGAGAACTATGTTGGCTGGAGTCAGGGCTTAATGCTTTCGCTCTTGGTAGGGTCCACCCATTGTCATGGCTATCCCTCGAGGTCAAGGATGATGGTCTTTGTTCTGTTGATCTATTTATGGGTTGTCAAGTGGCTTATGAGTCCAATCTTGGCTTTGAAAGTTCTTCCGCTTTCAGCACAGGTAGTTCCAGATGGCAGATTGGGCTTTGATTGTTGCTGCCTCTCTTTCCATTTTCTTCTCTTTTCTTTTAATTCTGCACATCTGTTGGCTTCGAAAGTTGCTGTTCCTTCTCGGATGATAGTTTGCCAGAGTTTCCTGTCCTTGGCATTGGTTTCCCAATTGTAGATGTCGATGTTACATTTCTTCATGTTGACTTTTAAGACGTCTTTGAATCTCTTCTGTTGCCCACCTCTTTTATGTTTGCCTTCTTTAAGCTGGGAGTAGATTTGTTTCGGCAGACGTTCGTCTTTCATCTGAACAAAATGACTGCTCCATCTTAGTTGATTCTTGATGACGTAGGCTTCAATGCTTGTTGTTTTTTGCTTCATTTAGCACGCTGACATTGGTTCTTCTATCTTCTCAGCTGATATTTAAGATGTTTCGAAGACAGCATTGATGGAACTTTTCAAGTGCCTTCAGATGTCATCAGTATGTTGTCCAGATTACTGATGCATGCAGGAGCGTTGGGATTACCGCTGCCTTGTACACTAACATTTTGGTGTCTGTTCGGATGTCATGATCATGAAAGACTCTTGTTCAGAGACGTCCAAAAGCTGTTCCAGCGCATTTAAGACGATGTTGGATCTCATCATTAAGGTTGACATTGGAGGAGAGGTGACTTCCAAGATACAGAAAGTGGTCCATGTTTTCCAGGGTTATTTCGCCAAGTTGAATTGATGGTTCAATCCGATTTGTCTCGTTTGGTGACGTTTGGTAGATAATCTGAGTCTTCTTGGAATTGACGGTAAGTCCAAGTTTCATGTATGTACAGTTGAAGGCAGTCAGAATCTGTTGTAGGTGGTTTTCTGAAAGAGCTGCAACACTGTTGTCATCTGCATATTGGAACTCATTGAGGGAACTCGTGGATGTCTTGTTTTTTGACTTGAGACAGACAAGATTGAAAAGTCTGCCATCTGTTCTGTAGACAATTTCGATTCCTGGGGGTAGGTCATCCTTGATAATGTGGATGATTGTCACAATGAAGATGGTGAACAAAGTTGGGGCAATCACGCATCCCTGTTTTACTCCTGATCTAATTTGAAAAGGCTCACAGTTACTATTGCTGACCATGACTGTGGCAAGCATGCCATCGTGGAGGAGTCTCAGGATTCGAATGTACTTTTCAGGGCATCCATAGGTAGATAGGACATCCCATAGGAGTTCCCTTGATACCGAGTCAAAGGCTTTGGTGAGGTCGATGAATGCCATGTACAAAGGTTGAAGTTGTTCATGACATTTTTCTTGTAGTCATTGCATTGTGTAGATCATGTTGAATGCTCCACGTGATGGTCTAAAACTGGCTTGTGTCTCTGGAAGGATCTTCTCGGCTAAAGGCCTGAGCCGGTTGTTCATGATGCGGGTGAGGATCTTTCCTGCTGTTGCTAACAGGGAAATTCCATGATAATTTCTGCATTCGGATCGATCGCCTTTCCTTTTGTAGATGGTAACGATTGCTGAGTCTCTAAAGTCTGCTGGCACGTCTTCATTTATCCAGATCTTGATGAGAAGTTGATGCAGTTAATAATGAAGCAGGTTACCTCCAATTTTGTAGTCCTCGGCTGGTATTCCATCAAGTCCAGCAGCCTTGTTGTTTTTCAAGGTTTTGATGGCTTCCTTGACTTCTTCAAGTGTTGGTATTTTGCTTAGGGAGTCGTCAACGGGCTGTTTTGGAATGTTGTTAATCACATTCCTATCAAATGAGACGGTCTGATTTAGAAGATCTTCAAAGTGCTCCCTCCATCTAGAATTGATGTCAGCATTGCTCTTCAGGATGGTTGAACCATCGTTGCTTTTGAATGGGGCTTGACCGTGAGTGGATGGGCCAAAAATAGCTTTAGTTGCGTTGAAAAAGCCTCGAGTGTTGTTGGCATCTGCTAGTTGTTGGATTTCCTGAGCTTTCTTCCTCCACCATTGGTTTTTCAGGTTTTGGGTGCTCTTCTGGACTGCAGCCTTGCATTCCTGAAAGCATTTCCTTTTGGTAGCTGATTGTTGGTCATTTTGTAAGGTAATGAAAGTTTTTCTCTTTTTGTCAATGAGCTGTTGGAGTAGTTTGTCGTCATCATCGAACCAATCCTGATGTTTTTTCGTCTTGAACCCAACTGTTTCTTTGCAGGAGGTGATGATAGCATTCTTCAATTGACTCCAGTGTTCTACAGATGATGGGATTTGTTGAGGCAGTTGTTCTTGAAGATTTTGTTGGAACTTCTGTACATGGTTGATGTCTTGAGAGATGTCAACATTAAATTTAATAGTGTTCTGATTTTAGTGTTTCCTTTTGGGTCAAATCTTCATTCTCATGATGGACGAGATGAGTCGATGGTCTGTCCAGCACTCGTTGGCACCAGTAACAGCTCTTATTATCAGTACATCTTGTTGGTCCCGAGATCGTATGATGATGTAGTCGATGAGGTGCCAGTGTTCGGAGCATGGATGCTGCCAGGAGACTTTGTGCCTGTTTTTCTGGTGAAATAGGGTGTTTGCAATCACCAGGTTGTGTTCAGCACATTTGGTGAGGAGGAGTGTTCCACTGGCGTTGACCTTGCCAACTCCTTCCTTGCTTATTATTCCAGTCCAGAGCCTGTGATCTTTCCCGACTCTGGCATTGAAGTCTCCCAAGAGAATGATCTTGTCGTTGTTGGGAACAGAGGAAAGGATGTGGTCAAGTTAGGCGTAGAAGTTCATCTTTACTTCATCTTCAGCGTCCAGAGTTGGAGCATAGGTGGTTGTTCAGGATCAAGTCCTTCCCAGTAAAAGGCGTATTGATCTTGCTCTTCCTTTAGTTGCCCTTCTCCAGCTCTGTGGGTCTCATTCAGACCAACAATGTCAAAGTTGAATTTTTGGAGTTCCCAGGCAACAAAGGCAATTTTCCTCCCTGGTCAGTCTGAGTTTGGGTTATCTATCAGAGTTCGTATATTCCAGGTTCCAAATGTCATAGTTCCACTTCTTGGTGTTTTTCGACCACATGATGGTCAAAGATGTGATAACAGCACATTTGGAAAGAGGTGAAATCATCAGACAAAGTCAGCATGGATTTGTGAAAGGAAAATCATGTCTGACAAATCTTATAGAATTTTTTGAAGATGTAACTAGTAGAGTGGATAGGGGACAGCCAGTGGATGTGGTATATTTAGATTTTCAAAAGGCTTTTGACAAGGTCCCACACAGGAGTGTGCAAACTTAAAGCACACGGTATTGGGCGTGTGGTATTGATGTGGATAGAGAATTGGTTGGCAGACAGGAAGCAAAGAGTGGGAGTAAACGGGAACTTTTCGGAATGGCAGGCAGTGATTAGTGGGGTACCGCAAGGCTCAGTGCTGGGACCCCAGTTGTTTACAATATATATTAATGATTTAGACGAGGGAATTAAATGCAGCATCTCCAAGTTAGCGGATGACACGAAGCTGGGCGGCGGTGTTAGCTGTGAGGAGGATGCTAAGAGGATGCAGGGTGACTTGGATAGGTTAGGTGAGTGGGCAAATTCATGGCAGATGCAATTTAATGTGGATAAATGTGAGGTTATCAACTTTGGTTGCAAGAACAGGAAAACAGATTATTATCTGAACGGTGGCCAATTAGGAAAAGGGGAGATGTAACGAGACCTGGTTGTCATTGTACACCAGTCATTGAAGGTGGGCATGCAGGTACAGCAGGCGGTGAAAAAGACAAATGGTATGTTGGCATTCATAGCAAAAGGCTTTGAGTACAGGAGCAGGGAGGTTCTACTGCAGTTGTACAAGGCCTTGGTGAGACCGCACCTAGAGTATTGTGTGCAGTTTTGGTCCCCTAATCTGAGGAAAGACATTCTTGCCATAGAGGGAGTACAGAGAAGGTTCACCAGATTGATTCCTGGGATGGCAGGACTTTCATATGAAGAAAGACTGGATCAACTCAGCTTATACTCACTGGAATTTAGAAGATTGAGGGGGGATCTTATTGAAACGTATAAAATTCTAAAGGGATTGGACAGGCTAGATGCAGGAGGACTGTTTCCGATGTTGGGGAAGTCCAGAACAAGGGGTCACAGTTTAAGGATAAAGGGGAAGCCTTTTAGGACCGAGATGAGGAAAAACTTCTTCACACAGACAGTGGTGAATCCGTGGAATTCTCTGCCACAGGAAACAGTTGAGGCCGGTTCATTGGCTATATTTAAGAGGAAGTTAGATATGGCCCTTGTGGCTAAAGGGATCAGGGGGTATGGAGATAAAGCAGGTACAGGGTACTGAATTGGATGATCAGCCATGATCATACTGAATGGCGGTGCAGGCTCGAAGGGCCGAATGGCCTACTCCTGCACCTATTTTCTATGTTTCTATGGTGATCCCTCTGGATGCGGCTTTCCAGACAGGATGGGGTAAAGCAGACTATTTTTAGGGCACCTTGTCTAGCCCCTTCCCAGTTCAGGGTGAGCAGAGTGGATCCTAAATAGGGCTGCTCAGATGTGAATACTGCTGCCGAACAATTTCCCTGCTTCTGTCCAAAAGCTGAGCGATTGAATCAAGTATTCACCGCTTTTGTGCCGGTTCTTGACTAGGAACTTCCAGCTATCACAGTGCCAGCTCCCGTCGCCCTCCCCCGATCGCCGAAAGACTTGAAGAATTGGCCCACAGAGCGAAGGCACCTGTGCGTGTATTTGTTTAACGTGTACTTGATGTTGCACTCCAAAAAGCACACGATACTTCACAAATCAACCAACTGATTCCAATGGTATGGAAACCATGACAATTGGAGCTGATGGATTTGGTGCAGCCTTCATAGCTGTTGAGTTTGGAGTAACTTCATCCGCCTGTTCCACTATTGAGGTTTTGGTTGGATTGTTCTTTGTCAGGGACCTCACCCTCGACCTTACCGCCATGGTGACCCTACCAGGAGCATAGCTCCAGACGGCATCACTCTTGGGATCTCGACCACACAAGATTCTCCACCACGACAATGTGACAATCCACGGAGATAGTCCACCCATACCGAACAGGTCAAAGGGTAGAGGCCAGACTAAGAGTGGTTCACTGGTCCTCCAGGTTCAGGGGTTCAGCTCTAGACTAACAACCCTGACTGGTGAAACAAAATTGTTAAGGAAACAGCAACGAAGAATCCTTCTACATCTGAGTGTGATGGTATTCATGAATCTCCACCTGGGACTTGCATGACTGACAGTAGTGAAAACTGAGTAGTGAAAGCCTCTGATATGATGATGGAAGCCCTGAACACCGCCGGAGATGGAGGACCTTCATTGCTGCCCTAACCGCCAGCAGAATAACAGGCAGTAAGTAAGTAATCACAGGACAATTTACAATGACCAATTAACGTAGCAACCGGTAAGTCTTTGGACTGTGGGAGGAAACCAGAGAACCCGGAGGAAACCCACGCGTCATGGGGAGAACATACAACCTCCTTACACGCAGCGGCGGGAATTGAACCCAGTTCGCCTGTACTGCAAAGTGTTGTCCTAACCACTACGCCACTGTGACGCCCCATTGCATATGTAAACACAAGAGGTTCTGCAGATGCTGAAAATCCAGAGTAACGCACACATGATGCTGAGGAACTCAGCAGGAATAAACAGTCGTCATTTCAGACCAAGCCACTTCATATTGATTAGTCTGAGCCTTTAAGCCCTATGAGCCATCAGCAATCCACCACACCACCAGAATCTGTCTTAGCTTATCCCTCAGACCACCATTCTATCAAGCCTGGAGGCTCGACCCTGCTTACAGAAGTGTGGAAGAGCATACTGAAAATGAGGTGTCAACCTAGTGAAGTTGCAGTTCAGGTCAGCAAGAGATTAAAGCAACCACCACTGAATGGAAAAGATGTCAGATTCAGGTTCACTATCACTGGCACGTGTCTTTGTGAGGCATTGCTCCTTGAAAGGAGGGAGAAAGATGGCCCTTAGTATAATTGACCAGCACAGATACACAAAGTTAAAGCAAGTTGGCTGATACTTAAGTGTTTATACTAAGTGCACATGGCTTCAAAGGACCGAGTCAGAAGATGAGGACTTGTTGTGCCAAGTTCACACTTATATTTGAGACACTCCTCCAACAATTGGTGAAAAGTCACACCGCTGCCTCTAGGTTTCCCGAGTTAACAGCATCAACTGAAATCCATTGCTAACATGGAATACCACAAACCACTTGGCCCGGGGAAGCTTTCTCATTGTTATTTTGAGAGTATTTGACACAGTTATGGGAGTCAGTTTATTTAATTCTGGTTATCCATAGGCAGTCTTCAGGAGACTTCAGATCTTTGGACATGCCATTTAGGGGAGAAGTAGGGGACTGATGATAGTTGCTGGAAGTTGCAGGTCTTACCACCCATCACTGTAAGAGACTGTCAGTCACCTGCTGGCCCTCTACTTCTGTCTGCCTGGAAAATCCATACTTTTTTAGGAGAACTGGCTTGGTCCTTAATGTACACATCCTCTAGGATCTGACCATACTTGAGCTCGTGAGCAGCAGAAACTGGCTGAAATTGCTTAATAAGCTGTCGTGTTTCCATATTTACAGCCACTTCCTCTGTTCTGATCCTGCATATGCACGACATTAGGCCAATTAGTCTCACCATGTGCAACAATTCACTGAAGAAAAAAACCTTGTTTCCTCAGATGCTGAGATAAAAATGTTCTCTCTGTTCTTCTTATCAGGTTAGCCATACAGGATTATATAAAAAAGAACTTCGCAAGTTTGAATAGCAGCATTAGGTTTCTATTCCACTCTGTGATGGCTAGAAAAACTACTTAGTATTTTCTGAGGGTTTGGCACAATGTTCTACTCCTTCATTCTGAGTTTAAACCGTTCTGGAGCTCCAGCTTTCCATAAGACACAGTAACATAGCCTCCCACCTCACTTTCTGCACAGTTATTGTCAATATCAGTAAAAATAACATAGGTAGATAAAGAGGTTGAAAAGCAGGATCTCAAAGACAGTAACCTAACCTAATGGGGAGCAAGAATTGGAGGAGCAAATTTGTAAGGAGATAGCAGATATTTGTAGTGAGCACAGGGTTGTGATTGTGGGAGATTTTAATTTTCCACACATAGACTGGGAAGCCCATACTGTAAAAGGGATGGATGGTTTGGAGTTTGTAAAATATGTGTAGGATAGTTTTTTGCAGCAATACATAGAGGTACCAACTAGAGAATGGGCAGTGTTGGATCTTCTGTTAGGGAATGAAATAGGTCAGGTGACGGAGGTATGTGTTGGGGAGCACTTTGGGTCCAGTGATCACAATACCATTAGTTTCAATATAATTATGGAGAAGGATAGGACTGGACCCAGGGTTGAGATTTTTGAATGGAGAAAGGCTAACTTTGAGGAGAGGCAAAATAATTTAGGAGTGGATTGGGACAATTTGTTTTATGGGAAGGATGTAATAGAGAAATGGCGGTCATTTAAGGGTGAAATTTTGAGGGTACAGAATCTTTATGTTCCTGTTAGGTTGAAAGGAAAGGTTAAAAATTTGAGAGAGCCATGGTTTTCAAGGGATATTAGAAACTTGGTTAGAAAAAGAGAGAGATCTACAATAAATATAGGCAGCATGGAGTAAATGAGGTGCTCGAGGAATATAAAGAATGCAAGAAGAATCTTAAGAAAGAAATAAGAAAAGCTAAAAGAAGATACAAGGTTGCTTTGGCAAGTAAGGTGAAAATAAATCTGAAGGGTTTCTACAGTTATATTAATAGCAAAAGGATAGTGAGGGATAAAATCGGTCCCTTAGAGAATCAGAGTGGACAGCTATGTGTGGAGCCGAAAGAGATGGGGGAGATTTTGAACAATTTCTTTTCTTCGGTATTCACTAAGGAGAAGGATATTGAATTGTGTAAGGTAAGGGAAACAAGTAAGGAAGTTATGGAAACTATGACAATTAAAGAGGAGGAAGTACTGGCGCTTTTAAGGAATATAAAAGTGGATAAATCTCCGGGTCCTGACAGGATATTCCCTAGGACCTTGAGGGAGGTTAATGTAGAAATAGCAGGGGCTCTGACAGAAATATTTCAAATGTCATTAGAAACGGGGATGGTGCCAGAGGATTGGCGTATTGCTCATGTTGTTCCATTGTTTAAAAAGGGTTCTAAGAGTAAACCTAGCAATTATAGGCCTGTCAGTTTGACGTCAGTGGTGGGTAAATTAATGGAAAGTATTCTTGGAGATGGTATATATAATTATCTGGATAGACGGGGTCTGATTAGGAACAGTCAACATGGAAAGTCATGTTTGACAAATCTTATTGAATTTTTTGAAGAAGTTACGAGGAAAGTTGATGAGGGTAAAGCAGTGGATGTTGTCTATATGGACCTCAGTAAGGCCTTTGACAAGGTTCTGCATGGAAGGTTAGTTAGGAAGGTTCAATCGTTAGGTATAAATATTGAGGTATTAAAATGGATTCAGCAGTAGATGGATGGGAGATGGTTTCCGCGTGGGTTTCCTCCAGGTAGTCCAGTTTCCTCTCACAGTCCAAAGACGTACCAGTTAGTAGGTTAACTGGTCATTGAAAATTGTCTCATGATTTGGCGAGAATTAAATCGGGAATCGCTGGCCGGTGCGGCTCAAAGGGCTGGGAAGACCTATTCCACACTGTAGCTCAATAAGTCTATAAATAAATGTACAATCATTGGAGAGAGTCCAGAGGAGGTTCACAAGGATGATTCCGGGAATGAAGAGGTTAACATACGAGGGGTGATTGATAAGTTCGTGGCCTAACTTATCCATCAAGGAGATTAGTTATTAACTTCAAACTTTCTGCATAATCACTGAAAGAGTTGACCGGCAGGTGCATGTAATGAGAGCTGTACAACTCATCTCCTTCTACCTTGGGCCACAAACTTATCAATCACCCATCTGTGGACACTTTCTGGAGGTCCAAGATCCGTATGCTCCACGACCACTGGACTAAGTGTGTAAATGTAGGAGGGGACTAGGTTGAAAAATAAATGTGCTAGGTTTTCTAAAATTGACTCCTTCTACCTTAGGCCATGAAATTATCAATCACCCCTCGTAGGAGGACCGTTTGAGCATGTACACACTGGAATTTAGAAGAATGGGTGGGGATCTCATTGAGACCTACCGAATGTGGAAAGGACTAGATAAGGTGGATGTGGAGAGGATGTTCCCTCTGGTGGTGGGATCCAGAACTAGAGGGCACAGCCTCAAAATTGAGGGGTGACCTAAAATAAGTGCTCAATCAATTCACATCCCAATTTACAAAGCCATTCAACTGAGACCTGCTAGTGTGAATCATTCCAATTGGGGGTTGCTACAACAGCTGTACCAGAACCAGAGATAGGGTATAATATAAGATGGTGCCACGGGCCTTCTGGGGGCTGATATGTTCAAGTAATGTGTCTGATTCCATCTCCAGTGGCTGCCATAGCAGACAAAATTTGCAAACAAAACTTCTATCCTTCTAGACACTAACCCATCCTTCATTCATCTACAAACGTTTGTAAGTTGTTCCAGAGACTTTGAGTTAAATGGATGAACTTGCTTCCTTCCTTTATCTCTCTAATTCAGGTCCTTCTCCCATGCATATATCAAACATTGCAGAGACCTCTGTTCAACCATTCACATTCATGCTATTCTCATTCACGTGACCTAGTGGGTTTATAAGTTTCAAAGTTCAAAGTAAATTTATTATCAAGGTACATATATGTCAGCATATACAACCCAGAGATTCATTTTCTTGTGGGCATACTTAACACATCTATAGAAAAATAACTATAACAGGATCATTGCAAGATCAGCTAGAGTGCAACAGACAACAAACTGTGCAAACGCAGATATTAAGAAATAGCAATTAAGTATCAAGAGCATGAGATGAAGAGTCCTTGAAAGTGAGTTCATTGGTTGGGGAAACATTTCAATGATGGGGCAAGTGAAGTTGAGTGTAGTTATCCCCTTTTGTTCAAGAGCTTGATGGTTGAGGGTAGTAACTGTTCCTGAACCTGGTGGGGCAAGTCCTGAGGCTCCTGTACCTTCTACCTGATTGCAGCAGTGAGAAGAGAGCATGGCCTGGGGATCCCTGAAGATGGATGCTATGACAATGTTTCATGTAGATGTGATCAGTAGCCAACACACACTAAATGCTGGAGGAACTTAAAGAAAAATGAAGTATTACAAATCCTGTGGTTGCATGAAAATGCATAGCAAGAAGTGGAGTTGATGGTTAGATGGAAGAGTGGACTAGGGAGTTGCAAAGGGTGTGAGCCCTTCAGGGCAAGGAGTTTGTACATTCTGTGACTACGTGGGTTTCCTCCTGGTGCTCTGGTCTCCTCCCACATTCCAAATCTGTACAGGTTAGGACCTGTTAGTCTCTAAATATCGAAATTCTTCCTTGCTCTGTACAGGGTTGGTGTGAAAGCAGATGTACAAGAAGTACATGAGATGTGGGTAAAGGACTCTGTCAACAATAATAGAGTAGAAACTATGGGTCAGGGTGAAAGAAAATACCTCAGAGACACTTGAGTGGAAAAACTTTTATTTGAAGCAGGTACAGTGGGACAGAGGAATGAAGACCCAGCTGAGGCAGGTTAAATTGAAATAGAGTCAAGATGGCTATGAGAGTTGTAGAGATGTATTGGATGTTTGTCACTAACTTATCTCCTGAGATGGAGATAGAAAGATCCAGAAAACCAAGAGTATGCTCCAAGGCTGAAGCATTTGTATTCACGTTCAGTCAGAAGTGTCACAGAAACCAGTCTTCAGCCCGTTCAGTGTATCCACACATGATAGGAAGAAATAGCTAAAATCTTTGGCTAAGACAACATTGCAGCTATGGTACTGAAGATTTGTGTTCAGGCTTGCCATGATCCAGAACAAAGCAGCCTACTTTATTAACAACCCATTTGCACAACAATGATGCTGTGTGTATCAACAATAATAAAATGTACTGCTGTTACTCACCTAGGCTTTTCTGATGGCACCTTCCCGACTTGTCAAGGACAACACACCCAAGAGAACACCAATCCCTCCCAGTCACACATCATTCTGACTTGGAAATGCATTTCCAGTACTCCATTGTGTTGCTGAATCCAAATCCGAGAATTCCCTACATAGCAGAACTTGGCAGACCTCCTGGTGAAGAATCATTTTCACCAAGAGGTCTACCAAGGTTCAAGAGAGGCTCACCACCATCTTCAGCAACGCAGAATACCATCTTCTCCAGAGCATTTTTGGTGGGAAAATTGAATATTGAAGCATATATTCCAAAAAAAGTGAAAAAACAGAAGATAATATTTTCTTATCCGATCAAAAAAAATGTCAGTGGGTCAGGCAGAAGAAATAATTAACATTTCAGACAGTCATTGAAAATGCTAAAGATTTTCAGCAACTTCTGCACTCATTACAGCTTTTTGCTTTTTTAATCTTTGCTTCATTTTAGTGTAAATTCTGCTTGATTATGTCCAATACTGATCACTGTTTTATTGCTTTGCAGGTAAAACTCGTTTCTTTGATTTCAAAGCATGCAGAATTCTAAATTGCAATTATAATCAACTTGATGTTTATATTTATTATTAAATGGACCCAGATTTAATCTTTACCATTACATTCTGGAATCTGACAGTTAAACTGCTGGAGAGTTGGTGAGGACTGTGTTGCAGTTGGCCTCAGGGTGCAAACATGTATTTTCCAAGTATGACTGAACACACCTTCTGAATTCTGGTATAGTCACTCATCTGCATGGACACAGGCTGGAATTTTGGGGTCCAGATGTGTAATTAAACTCCCCCTTCTTGATTTCTTTATCTCCCACTCCCCTTCTCCTCATCAAACCCCTCCATGCTCTCCTATTCTGCTCCCCACCTTTCCCTCACTCCCCCTCCATTCCCATGTCTACACCACTTCTTATCTCAATTTCTTATTCTTCACAGCCTTCTGTACCTCTTCGCTTTCTATTGCTCACCCCTATTAGCACTCTTTCCCAACCGGCTCCTGCTCCACTTTTCCTTCCCCCCTTCTTTTCGTCCCCATCTCTACCACTCTCCATCCTCTTCACCACCCCCATCTCCCACTCTCCCTCCCCTTCGCCACCCCCCTCTACCACTCTCTCTCCCCCTCGCCGTCCCCATCTCCCACTCTCTCTCCCCCTCTACCACTCTCTTTCCCCTCACTGTCCCCCTCTACTACTCTCTCCCCCACTATCCCCGTCTCGTCACTCCTGATCCTCACTCTTCCCCCATCGCCTTCTTTCCCCAACTCACTCCCTATTCCATCATCCTCCTACCCCCTCCGCCCAATCTCTCTTCATTGTTTCGCCTCCCTCAAAGTTTCCAACTATCCCCCAGCCCGCTTCCACCCCCTCTCCCCGCTCTTGTCACTCTCTGTCCCCCCGCCGGAAGGACCGCCCCCGGACTACCCGGATGGGTTGAGCGTTGATTGGTCACGAGCCGGCTGTTTCCGGTCGGAGATGGTGGCGGTGGAGGTAAGTTCGGGGGCCGCTCCGCTGGTTGCGCAGAGCGGGTCTGAAGCCGAGATGCGGGGTGCAAGTATGAGTGAGGGCCAAGCGAGCTGAGGCTTGCGGAAGGTAAAAGGCCGTGAAGGGGGGAGCGGTGTGGGGTGAAGTTAGAACGGAGTGCTGGCTGTTAAAATAGGCGACGCTGTGATGCAGCGATGTGAGTGGATTTAGTTGAAGTGAGGAAAGTATAGAGGTAGTCAGGGGAAATGTTTGGTACCAAGCTGACGGGGTAAGGGTATGTGGAAAGGGAGGTGTATTGGAATAGTAACGTGAGGGAGGAGGACTTGCGTTTAACTGAAGGTAGGGTGAGTGACAGTGAGGAGTGGAGCTGGGCTTTAGGGCTTTGATACAGGGTTGGAAAAAGTAGTGGATGTTAACGAAGGAATGGAAAGGTGGATAATGAAAGGTGATCTGTTGGGGAAAGATTTTAGATGAAAGTGTGTAGGGATGATTGGTTAGTGCTGGGATATAGGCAACTATAAACGTGTGAGCTAACAAGAGTCTAAATTAAACGTGATAAAAGTGATGTGAAAAGTTAGGAGAGTGATTAAGGTAGAGAGATGAAAGGGGTTTTGTGAGGAATTAAAGAGGTAGACGAGAGAGTAAGAGTAAATTAAAAAGGCGATAGGGAAATGGTGAAGTTGACAGGTGGCAAGAGGGAACTGGAAATAGACAGCATTGTAGTGAAGTTGTTGGAGAGTGGGTAAAAAGTTTCAGATTGTGCTTTGGAAAGGTGTCCCAATTGCCTATCACACTGTATCACTCAATTACCAGGCTTTAAACTGAAAGTCATTGCATTCTCACTTTGAAAATGAGTTTTAGAATGTGATGCGGGCTGAGTATTTGATTCCCATTAAAATACTTCTTCGTTTGGCCCTGTATCAGAGTTTGTATTTTTCTTTAAAAAAAATGCATTCGGCCATCTTACAATTTTAAAGGCAATAATGTACATTATTCTGTTTAAATGATATTGACGCTGACTGATGATCATACTGCACATAAACTACACGTATGCATTGTCTAGCCTTAAAATTGATCTTGGTAATTAAGAATATTTATATGAATAGAAAGTGAAAATCTTGGAGATGCCAATAGGGTAGGCAGCATATATGAAAAGCCATCAATGACTTTTTATTTAACTCTCTGGTTCTCCAGTGATACCATGTGACTTGCATTTATTTATTGAGACACAATGTGGATTCGGCCCTTCTGGCCTTTCGAGCCATTCCACTTGGCAATCCCTGATTTAATCCTAGCCTAATCATGGGACAATGCGCAATGACCAATTCACCTACCAACTGGTTCGCCTTTGGACTGGGAGGAAACCGGAGGACAATATTTTTTATTTCAGATTTATAGCACCTGTAGTATTTTGTTTTGTTTTTTGAGCATATTTGTCCAAAAGAATGAATGCATTCTCAGTTCTGCCTGTATTCTCCAGTGCCTCCACCTGATCTATTATCCAGACTAAAATTCAGCCCAACACTCCTAAGTGTGGTTTAACCAAAGTGCCCTGAAAATGGAACATTGCCCCCCCTGATTTTAGAACATAGAGCAGCACAGGAACAAGCCCTTCAGCCCATCTTATACTGCAGAAATAATTAAATTAGTAATTAAATGCTAAGCTAAATAATTCCTCTGCTTACACAATGTCCATATCCTCCCATTTTGTTGGCCACATTCATGTGCCTACCTAAGAGCCTCTTGAAAGCCTCTATTGTATTTGCCTCCGCCAGCAGCCCAGACGAAGCATTCCTGACATCATCTACTCTGTGGGTGGTGGAATGATCTTGCCTTGCACATCTCCTTTGAATTTGCCCTCCTGCCACCCTTTGCTTTTAGACATTTCAAGCCTGGGGAAAAGATACTGTCTGCCTGCTCTATCTGTAGTCTTATAATCTTATAAATCTCTATCAGATCTCCTTTTGGCCTCTGCTGCTGTAGAGAAAATAGCCCAAGTTTGTCCAAACTCTCCTGTTAGCACATGCCCATAATCCTGGTAAGCCTCTTCTGCACTCTCTTCAAAGCCTGGACATCCTTCCTATAATGGGGCAACCACAGCTAAATGCAATCCTCCAGATGAGGCCTAATGAGATTTTATAAACCTGGCTGAACTCAGTTCCTCATATAATAAAGGCAAACATGCCTTGTACCTTTATCTCCCTATCAAGCAGTGTGAGCTTCGACCCCAAGATCCCTGAGTTCATCAACACTGTTTCTTTGTCTGCAATCTCTGTATAGCACCTACTCAAAAGTATTGTGAAAGTATCTCATTCACTGCAATACTCTTGTGTACTCTTTCAGTTATTACGACAAGAAATACAATAACCTTGCTTAATTATGCCCTGTGAGTCAATTCTGGCTAATTGTTCTATCTTGCGTGATCACCAAAATTACTGGCATCTATCATATCTGGAGACATGGACTGGTATTCTCTCAACTTTTTTTTAATATAAGTAACTGCATTTGACAACTCTGGTGGGGGAAATTTTTTTTTTAATGAATGGGAAGTAACCATCTATTATAATTTCATTTAGTTATCTACAGGTGTAGTCTATCTGAAGCTGGGTCTTTTCTGGTTCAATTATGACAGAGTTGTGTTTTCTGTTTCTTCCAGTGTTCATGGTTAAGTGTTTAGCCATATGACTTGGAGAGTAAATTCAAAATCAATCTGTAGTTATTATTTCAGTGAGTATGTAATTATTGATGGAATAGCCTCACCAAAAGCAAAGAATTGTCGATTAATTTAAATCAAAGTTTGATTTCTTACAGAGTGTAATATTTTGACATTATATAAAAGCTGGCCTTTGCTCAGCTAATGTATCTGTGTTCTTCCATGTTGCATAGTGCTTGGGAGAGGTAGCATAGGCAGAGTCAGGAGTTTGAGGTCCATCACTGAGCATGGCTAGTAAAATCATCAATGACCAACCTACCTCAGATTTAGGTGAGAGTAACTCTCCTTCTGTGGATAACAACATTTGAGCATGTATTGTGCAAAGGAGCCCCAGTAAAAGCAAATTCAATGTTCATCAGACTAGAATTGTACCTACCTTGGTGTTCCATATCTCTGTGAGGTTTTATAAGGTTGTACACTATAATAGTAATCCTTATTAAATTACTTCTTTCAGATGACTTTGTTGATGTATACAGATTCTTTCCAGTGTCTTGGAACTGATTCTGGCCATACTTCAGAAAATTAGGTATTTTGTATAATTTTTAGATAATTTTTTAAAAAAATAGTTTGTTCTTCATGTGACAGAACAGTAACAACTTTCCAGTGGTGACAAGATTATTTCTGTCTTTCCAAGAATACTTGCTAATTGCTGTAAAAAAAAGAGTCTTTCTTGATATTTCACTTTGAACAATGAAAAAGTTGTTCAAAAAGGGCATAAATTAACTAACTGTATGTATTGGTTTTTGAGTAGCTTTTTCATTAGTGAAAAATTGATGGAGCTCTTTTGCAATTATTGTTTAATAGCTATTTGTTATTTCAGTCATTAGTTACTTGCTATGCATAGAAATGGTTTGTGTGACATTTAGCATCACTACAGCTTTAGAGCTATCAGCATTAGATCTGTTAATGATAATGTGGTTTAACTGTGAGAGTCAATGTGTTGAAATTGAATAAAGAAGTTCAATACCGACAGTGAAGGGAAGTCTAGTGGATTTTGATGTGTTTGTGTAGATGCAGGTTTCTTACATTGTTATAGTCGGGAGGGAGGGTGGGATAAGCTCCCACAACCTATTAGATGCTCCCAGTGGTATGTGGTGTACAACTCGAATAGCCTCTTGACAGCCGTCTAGCTTCTGGCCTTCACATGTGGCTTAGCCACTAAACCCGGTGGAACTGTTTCTACTGACAGGAGAAGAGGCAAAGGCTGGTTACTGGTGCATACAAACTAGTCACTTCAGACAGATGGGGCTTATCTGCCATGGTTGGCAGCTCTTCTGGGAGAAGGAAAACTAATCTCAAAGCTCGTCTGCCTTGTGACTATACCCACTCATGGGGAAAGCTTTGAGCGTAAACCCTGAGGAAAATCCAAAATTGAAGTTCCTAAGATACTCTATTTTGAGTTAAACGCTGACTGGCAACTCCTACAATGCTGATGGTGACAAACTGTATCAGTCTCTGCCGTTCTTTTGGATTCATCAGCTCCATGGAGAGGAGGAGCCTGTTACATGGGCAATAGCTTGCTCTGCATATCATGCTGCTCTGATTTGCGTACCGGTTTGCATATCACAAAGACAGCTGGATGCAGCATCCATAGTTGATCTTTACCAACAAGGGCCTCTGAGTAGCTATCTGTGTTATTCATGAGCTGTGGTTGGCCATCAGCAGCAGCAGTACAATTATCAATCTGTAACGTCATGACTTTGCAAATCAACCACTTTATCATTACAATCGAGACAGAGAACTAACTCCAGCTCAACGGAGTGCAGAGGTACAAAGTTGCTGCACAAGATTTGTGCACGTGAAATAGCAAAAACAGCATGTAATGGAGCTTAATAATCTCTCAGCCAATAGGTCGTGTGCTTCTTCCAGACCATAGCCTCGCCTTGTCATGCCCAAATAAAGATAAGTAAAGAAAGTGATGGGAGCAGGAAACATTCCTAGATTCCCAAACTTTCTCCATTTCTAGCTAAGTAGAAACATAGAAGACCTACAGCACAATACAGGCCCTTCGGCCAACAAAGCTGTGCCGAACATATCCTTCCCTTAGAAATTACCTAGGGTTATCCATAGCCCTCTATTTTTCTAAGCTCCATGTACCTATCCAGGAGTCTCTTGAAAGACCCTATCATATCCACCTTCACCACTGTCACCGGCAGCCCATTCCACACACTCACCACTCTCTGCGTTTTTAAAAAATAACTTACCCCTGACATCTCCTCTGTACCTACTTCCAAGCACCTTAAAATTGTGCCATCTTGTGTTGGCCATTTCAGCCCTGGGAAAAAGCCTCTGACTATCCACACGATAAATGCCTCTCATTATCTTATACACCTCTATCAGGTCACCTCTCATCCTCTGTCGCTCCAAGGAGAAAAGGCCAAGTTCACTCAACTTATTCTCATAAGGCATATTCCCCAATCCAGGCAATGTCCTTGTAAATCTCCTCTGCACCCTTTCTATGGTTTCCACATCCTTCCTGTAGTGAGGCGACCAGAACTGAGCACAGTACTCCAAGTGGGGTCTGACCAGGGTCCTATACAGTATAGCTGCAACATTACCTCTCTGCTCCTAAACTGAATTCCATGATTGGTGAAGGCCAATGCTCCGTATGCCTTCTTAACCACAGAGTCAACCTGCGCAGCTTGACCAGGTGTGCCCATTTTTGAAAAAGAACCGATCAAATCCTGTGAATTTCCATCCCATCAGTGTTAATTTTCAACAGGATTTGGGGGGGGGGGGGTGTAGTTGGTGGTACCATCTAGCCACTTACCACAAATAGGATACAGCCTGCATTTGGAGAATCACCTACACAGGAAGCATTGTTAACTGGAAATTCTTGAAGATCTGGTTTTGAGACCTTAAGCTATAGGGCAATCCATTTTATATGAATGACATGTTCCAAGAACTGCGCGTCCCTCAGTATATTCAGGAAAAGAAGGTATGAGTAACTTCTCGATTGATGAGGAAGATCAGCTGGTTGGTGCATGAGTCCACTAGATTAATTGTGCTGTAGCTGGTATTCACTATTGAATACTGAAGGAGGCTGTTCAAATTAATGACACAGTTAATAAGCTGAACAGGATGGGAGTAGAAAAGACTGTACAGTTATTAGTCTGTGCTTGTGTTTGAAGAACGTTCACTTAGATGACATCGGACAGAAAGAGCAGCAGTGGAATGGGAGATCGAATAGAAATTTTTTTTCTGTTCCTTATAGACACCTATCAAATTATCTTAAGCAAGTTTGTTTGTCAACCTCTGCAAAACATTCTACTTCCTTATGCAATGGGCAGGTAATAAACAGGCTACTCTGGAGTTGAATAAAATGAAAGAACATCTAACTTGGGTAGAATGCAGTTTGGGGTTGTTTTGCACCTCCACCAATGTTCCATTTAAGATCCTGAGGGTAGATTCTCCTTTGTTTGGCAAATCATAAACTGTGTTAAAGTCCCAGGAAAAAAAGAGGCAACTATTTAAAATTGAAATAAGCAGAAATTTGGATTTCTCAGCTTCAGAGTGTTATGGATACTGAATTAGGATCAAGGTGGAGTCAATAATCAGGTTAGCTATGATTTTATTGAATTGTGGAACAGGCTCATGGGGTTGTATGGCTTATTCTTCCTATTTCTTGTGCTTACAGAATCAGAATGATTTATCATTTCTGCATTAGCTGTTTGTAGGAACTCTTCAATTTGGTGATGCACCTCAACACTTTCCTTGTAAAACTGCAAATTTGTTCTCAAGGTCAATTTTGATTACCTTTTGAAAGCCCACTCAAATCTGATTACACTGCTTGAAGGAACAGTGAATCCTGGATCGAAATGGCCAGTGAAGTGATTTATTTTTCATTATTTTGCCAATTATTTAATACCAATTCACTTCCCAGTACCAACAGTTTCTCATGACTTCATTGGATCATGTGATTTTATGACCTGGAGGCTCTTTGGAAGGCAACAATGAGGCGTAAAAATTAAACATGAGGAAATCTGCAGATGCTGGAAATTCAAGCACTACACACAAAATGCTGGTGGAACAGAACAGGCCAGGCAGCATCTATAGGGAGAAGCACTGTTGACATTTCCTGATAAAACATCCTGACGAAGGGACTTGGCCCGAAACATCGACAGTGCTTCTCCCTATAGATGCTGCCTGGCCTGCTGCGTTCCACCAGCATTTTGAGTGTGTTGCCTGAGGCATAAAAATTGTTGGTTTTGGTTGTTTATTAGGTGTTATAAGAGCAAAGAACGAACAAGGAAAAAAGAGAAAGAATAAAGAAGTTGTGGTTATCCTATACCAAGAACTAGCTCAGACTAGACAAAAAACAAGATATTCTAGTGATACAAATAACCCTTAAAGTAGCCAGTGGTCTGATATCTGCTGCAGAGAAGCTTCTAGAAAACACAAAATCAGCTATACTATTATTGAAAAATTCTCTGAACTATTACGCATTGCTTACTCTTTCTAAAGCTGCAGCAACATTTTAATTAGAAAATATTGGTAAAAATACGACACAAGCAACATCAAAGTAAGCCATGTTTGTTAGTTAATAGCTGATTAATTTGCTTAATGTAGCTTGTTTTCATCAGGTACCACCTTAGCTCACTAGCAGTGCTTAGCGTCTGTCCACTTACTTTGGCTTTCGACTTTTACTGATGAGTTAGTAATCAACAGAACTTGATGAGATCCTTCCCACCTTTTTATTTGGTTTTGCTCTGACGCTGCTTAAGAAGAGCTAAAGGCCATGGTGTGCCCTCTTTGTGATACTTAGTTGTTGTTTGATTATCCCACTTGTTCATTCTGTTTGTCCTGATGATGCTGAATGATGTGGACCATCAATGTTCATCAGTGGACATAATTCCTGACAATGCATTCCAGTGAAATGTGTCTAGGTTTTTCAGTGGAAAAACTTCAATTAATCAACCCCCATAATTTTGTGTACCTCTTAGATCTATCATTAACCTCTCAGGATGACAATTGCAACTTTTCTACCTACCGCATAAACCAACATTTTCCCTCTTTGATATAATTCTGATAAACCTCGTGGAATTCCTCCAAGACTTTGGCATTCCAGGAACTGGGAAGTGGGGAGTGGCACTAATGGATGTACTCTCTTGAGGAGAAATCAAGTATATTCAACTTAGAGTTCAGAAGATTGGGAGGTTATTTCACCAAAACTGACAAAGCTTGCCTGGCAGCATAGGCACATCCTGGGGTGTCTAGAACTTGGAGTCTCAGTCTCAAAGTGAAGTCTTTTCCTTCAGGATAGGAATGTAAACAAATTTCTTTACTTAAGAAAATATATTTTCTGAAATTCTGTATCCAAGAGGCCCATGAAGGTTCAGTTATTAGAATATATTTAAGACAGAGTTCAGTAGATTTTACTGAATGGTGGAGCAGGCTTAAGGGACCAAATGGCTATTTCCTGCTATTTTTTATCTTCTATCCTGAAGTCTTCTGCATAGTACACATACTGTACTCTCAGCTGAAATCTATCATACCTATGAAAAATTCCTTATTCTTCAGGAACTGCCTTATAAACTTACTCTATCTCACCTTTATGTCCCTCAACTTTGAACAGGTGATGACTTTTGCATGGAATAAAGTGATTTGCTGTTCCTTAAAGATTTTGCGGAAAAAATGTTAAGTCAAACAATATTTCTAGTTACCTCAATAATGTGTTTGCTTGCTTTAGACAGACGGATTACAGCGTTAGATGTTCCATTCGCAATGGGCGAGATAAAAATCTCCCCTGATTATAATTGGTTCCGGAGTACAGTTCCACTGAAAAAAGCAAGTATTGTTTTCTTCTTTTCCGTATGTGGGATTCAAGAGAATTTTTAAAACATTTCTCTGCGTATGTTTTAAATCTGATCTATTCAAATAATTGCTGTAGAAATTGGTGGAGTATAGTTGTAGAAGTGAGAGAGACATGGGCATTAGTGAGAATGTATGGTGATGGAGGGAGGAGGTAAATGAGGACAGAGTTGGGTCTTAATAGAGTCGTTGGATGCATAATGTGTGACAGTGATGTAATCAGCGCATATGTGGGGTGGAGATTGGAAATGAGATAGTGGGATTACCAGGGGTACAGTTTGGGAGTGCTGTCTATGCACTGAACTAACTCCAATGTTCAGAGGGTGCATGTATTTTGGAATGTCCTAAAATGCTTTGGGTTGTTTGCTCAAGTTTATTCCCATGATTGAAATCTAGGTTTGATAAGGATAAACCTTGGTGCTTAGCTTGCAGAAGCATGTCATGGACCCCCCCCCCCCCAGTACTTGTTGGTTCACTCAGATCAGAATGAGAGGTATTAATTGGTATAAAGCTTAGAAGTGAATGCTGGTGTCACTTTCATTCTCATTGTTAAGTGAACATCAGGTGCAAGTGAAAACTTTTTAAGGATCCCAAAAAACAGATGAGTAGAATTTTATAAATGGCTCAGAGAAAGGGCAGATAAATGACAAATGATACTTAATACAGAAAAAAAAGTGAGATAAGAACAAATAGCATTCAGTCTGAAATTCTTTGTAGAGTGGAGCAGAGAGCAGTGGACATACAACTCAGAAATTTAGGTGAAGTTATTAGAGTTTTTAAAAAATTTATTCCGAAAAGTTTGAATGAAAACAAATGTCAGAGATCTGTGCAAATATAAGGACTTGCATCTACTGACTCCCTTATTCCTTGAAACCAACTCTACTTATATTGTGATAAGGCCAGTTCCTCTGGGAATCAGTCTTGTGCATCAATCCTTTACTCTTATATTGAAGTACTTTGAGATACTTGTCCATCCTTTTCACCTTGTATTGCAGTTAGAGTGAGGAAAAATTGGGAATTCTGGCTAAAACTCTTTTTGACAATTGCTTCTTGCATAATTTCCATCTGTGCTAGATTGAACATCAAGCTAGCAACTCGGCCTCATAAAAACCAGACAAACACTAAAGAACTGGTAACATTACTGCCCAATACATGGAAAAGTGCAGTGAGGAACTGAACACAACACTTTCTACAATCAAAGCAATTCATCAGGAGATCCTGTTATTTGAGGGTCCTGTTATCGAACATCCTGCCACTTTTGTGTGCAGAGATGGATATAAGCTTTAGTCATAAACTTGCACCTCGGCATTTGGATTGAATTTACATAAAATAACTACACAATCTGTCAATTTTTAGCAGAGGTCAGTGGCCTTTTGCGTTCAACAATTTCACCGAAGTCTACATTTTTAGGGCTATTGTGCGAAATTAAAATAGTTAACAGCTTGATTAAAACATACTTTGCTCTATAAAGTAATAGTTATCTGCTCATTTTCTTCAATTATAGAAAATATTTGGCACTTAAAACCTCTAATGATATCATTTAAAACTCATTATGTTCAAATCTGGGCTTGCCGTGACAAGCTTTCAGTAGAAAAGTCCTTGGATCAGCTTTTCCACTTCCAGTGACCTGTATATCCTCCAAGGTTCTTCTCCAAGCTGTTGGTGAGTTCTTTGTGATAGATTGGTTAAACTCGCTGCTGAGAATAGATTTTCTGGATGAGTTCTTGGAAAAATCATGGTGCCTAGGTAGGTTGGTCAAATCCTGCCAGGAATAACTGCAAATCACTGGTTCCCTTCTCTGGGTTTTGGTTACTAAGTGGCTAAGATGAACCCCATGATGTAAATGAACACCAGATTTGACCCAGATGCAAGTGGAAATAAATACAGTGTAATGGCTTACTAGTGCCAGGGCAATTGCCGGAGGCTACCTTGAGTCAGTGGCTGAAGACCAGGCGACTCAGATTTCAATCAAAAGATCTGAGTCAGGATGTTTGATTGGGTGACTGAAGGAATGACAATGTAGTGTATAACTTGAAAAATGACTAATATTGATGGTGTGCTGGCTACTGGAGTTGCTGTTTTTATTAACTTGGTTTTAACTTTGCTACTTGTTACAGATAATAGTGGATGATGATGACAGTAAAGTGTGGTCCCTTTATGATGCTGGACCCAGAAACATAAGGTGCCCAATTATATTTCTTCCCCCGGTCAGTGGAACGGCAGATGTGTTTTTCCAGCAGATTTTAGCACTAACTGGATGGGGTTATAGAGTTATCTCGGTAAGTATGGCCAAATGGCAGGCTCCTATGCTGTATCATTCTTCAAAGTATAATCACATTAGAAATCTGGATCATTTTAGCACAGTTTAATATTCTTGTCTTTATATTCTGCCATGTTAAAGCAATAGTAGTTGAACTAATGTAACTATTCGTTAATAATTTTACCTTTGAGATTAAAATTGCTCAGATGCTTACCTTTTGTTTTTGTGTTACCTCTGAACCTAATTCATATTTATGAAACAGTTTCAGTATTACAGTGGTTACGCTATCAGTAACTGTTCATTCTCTGTTCATTATCACTTTGTCCTAACTGTGGATCACGATGTTATGGGAGGCCATGTTCTATAGAATTATCGGGCAAGAACCCCTACCACCTTCTCCTGTGGAACAGAGTCAAATACCTTTAACTTTTCAGCTTCAAGTACTGAGATTTCCCCAGAAATTGATTTTATTCATTGTGATTAGGATTTAATGGAATTACCTGTTGAGGTAGTAGAATCAGACTTAAGGCAAAAGGAAACACTTTTGCCTTCGAGGGAAAGACCAGTGCACTGGAACTTAAGGATGAATGCTTTATTTCTGTGCTATGCATGTAGGCTGGTATATTAAGCTTTCTAGCTGACAGTTCCGCAGAGGACCAACAGCTAGCTTCATCTGTGTGTTGCAGGCCAGATGCCATTGCTTACTTTTGTGTAGGACCAACACTCTTTAAAAATATCTATAAAACTCTTCTTTTTACACTTCTTCCTGGTTTTGTCTCAAAACTCCAATTTTGCCTCTTTATCAATTTAGTCACTCCTTGCCTTTGTAATGTACCTAATCTGTTGACCTACCAATTATCTTTGCAATAATTTTGTTAACATTTCATACTATCTTTACCTTTTTATCTATTCTGGGTATTCTGTGCACCTTGTCTGACCAATTCCTTAAATTAAGTTTCCAGTTAACATAAACTATTTCTATTTTTAATATCTCAAAAACTAAAAATAATTCTTGGACCACTTTTCTTTCTCTCAGAACTGAATATAAAGATGAGTTGTATTATGATTGTTGCTGTTTAAGAGTGACTTCACTTTGAGATGGTTAAGTAATCCTATCTTTTTGCACAATACTAGGTTTGGTATCCCTGCTTTCTGGTTTGCTCCAGAGAAAATACACCTTATTTAAACTATTCTTGCCCATTTGATTTTTGTTCCAGACATGTTTAGTTTAAAATCGCCAATAATTATCACTACCTTTCTCCAAGCTTCCATTATTTATTTCCTTTATGCTCCATGTTGTAACTGTTGAGGAGCCTACGCACCTTTGCACAAGTTCCCTTATTAAATCTCATCTGTAGCCAAACTGCTTGCATTCAGTTTGGGGCATCATGCCCTATTCCACCAAGTCTGTTATTAATTAGCAGAACCATTCCTTCACCTTGTCCTCAAATGTTGTATACCCTTCACTCTTGACGTCATACCCTGTGCCAGCTGGCAAGGAGATTTCAGTAATGGCTATCAGATTCATTTCTATTTTCACTCAGTTCATCTATTCGGTTTCAGATTCTATATACATTTAGATGCAGAGCTTTTAATTTTGTCACTTTCATTATTTTCATAACTTTGTAGACTTATCTGCTGATTTACTCTAATATACCTTTCAGCTAGAATCAGTTTTTCATTTTCCTAGCTTAAATTCTTTCTTGTACATTTTTAACCACAACTAATTTTGATCCCTTACCCTCATTCTTTATTTAAGGTCCCTCCTAATCCCTAGTTATGCTGCTTGTTGTAGCATCAGTTTCATCACTGTTTGAGTATAGTCTGTTCCATTGAAATAGCTGCAACTTTTTACAGTACTTGTACCATTGTTCCAAGAACCAGAGCTTGCTTCTGTCACACCAGCCTTTGAGCAGGTAATAAGCCCCCATTCATATCCTTTGAGGATTTCCACCTCATACCAGCCATCAGGGCATCTTTTATCTGTCTAAATTGGTATCTAAAGTACTACAATGGGAGGAGCTTCCTTTCTATTATAAGCTTCTCACCAGCCCTGAGCAGGTAACCTGAGTCTTTGCACAGAGCAGTTAAAATTGCTTTCTGGACTCTTTTTTAATTTCTGTTGTTCTTTGAACATGAAATACAAAGAAATACCGAACTCTTTTCAAATCAAAGCAGAAGATTGCAGGCTAAAACTATTGCTGATATTTCCATATGCATGAAATAAAAGAAATGTCAAGTGATCCATAAAGCTAATTTGATGTTGTTATGAAATTACTACTGTGCCCAAGAGGTCCGTAAAAGTACTGAAGTAGTTCTTAACCAGAGGATTGAGGCCTGCTTTGGCATTTAATGACTCCAAACAACCTGGGCCAATGTCAGAGAATTCAAGGTGACTGAGTAGAGTTGTCTTTAATTTCCATTGTTAATGATGCTGACATCCCCTTGATGTCCTCAACCCAACTCTCTAATGATCGCCACACCCTGAACCTCTCACTAGTCACTTCACACTACTGCCCCCCCCCCCCCAGCTATTGTCCTCTTCCCAGCCCTCTTCCTCTGTAATTCTTCCTCTTTGCAACAACAGGAGAATTCAGTGGAAAGACTATTGCACACACTGGTACAAAAGAATATTGGCCTTCCCTTCAAGAGTCCTTTCCTTAGTTGCCTAAACCAATAATTATCAGCCAAATCTGACGTTGCCATAGCTTGGGTGTCCCTGATTTTTCCTGTATTCAGAATAGTGTTTAAAAGATAGAATGCAGAGGGGAAAAAAAGCATCTTTGGGAAGGGAAGAGCGTTGCAGCCTTTTGCACTTTAATGTTTTGTCATATGCACTTTAATTGCTTGTTTTATATTTTTTCTGTTTTCAAATTTATTGTAGTTACAGTATCCTGTTTATTGGGACCTCCTTGAATTTTGCGATGGATTCAGGAAACTTTTAGATCACCTGCAGCTGGATAAGGTCAGTGTATGACTACCAGGATCTGTCACAACATGTAGTTTTATATTTGATGGAAATATTGATGGTTCAAACTAGGAAACTGCAGTGTATTGAAAACAATTTGACACCAAATTGTGGCAGTTATTTATGCAAAGGAAGAATGTGAGACAGTACAGTAAATTTGAACAATTAACAAGTAGGTAAATAGCTGACGATTGAGTTGCAGTGTATATACTTTCAGAGTACAGGGATATTGCGGAGTGTAAGAATAATGATTAAAATCTAATTTACTTTAATCTGTGTAATTGAGTGGATTCGTACAGATTAAGGAATTCAAAAGAGAGTGGCAAATTGGTTCAAAAACTAGCTCAGTGGCAGGAAGCAGAGATGATGATGGACAAATAGTCTTCCCTTTGCAAAACTGTTTCCAGTAGAATTTCACAAGAAGCAGTCCTCTTTTGCTGTATATGCTAATGATTCAGACTTAGAAGTGGAGGGCATGATTAAAAACGGTTTGAAAATGATGAAAATGTTGAGCTTTTTGCTGGTAGGAAGGAGGATAGATTCTGACTGGAGGAGGATGCAGAAAGTCAGATGAGCAAAAGCAGCAAATAAAATAGTTCAGGGAAGTATCAGGCATGGTATTTGAACAGTAGAGCAAAGCAAGGACATGTATAATAAATAGACGAGTATTCAAAATGTATAGGAACGGGGGTCCTTACAGTGCATGCCAAAGATCTTTAATGACAGTAAGATGGGTAAATATAGGTGGTTTAATAAAAAATAAATGTAGCTAAGGAACAGAAAATGAGAGTAGGGAGTTTATTGTAGAACTGTTTATAACTCTTGTTAGGCCACAGCTTGCATATTGTGTACAGTTTTGGTCACCACATTAAGGGAAGGTGTGATTGCACTGAACCAAGTTCAGGGGAGATTTGTGAGAATGTTGGTATAATTTGATAAACTTCAAAATTGAGGAAATGTTGGGAGCATTTTCTTTGTGAACAAGTGTTCTATTTCATCAGGAGGGTTACATTAAATTTACTCCTAGTGAAATCAGAAATCTGGCAATGGTGTAACTGATAGAAGGATTAGAAGTAAAATGAAAGTACTCTCAGGACAGGGATTTGGAACTTACTGATTAAAGTTCAAACAAATGTTCAGTAAGTCAGGCAGCTTTTGAAGAGACAAACAAATTCATGTTTTTGACCTGCAAGTCACTGACTTAACAGCAGTGGAGGCAGAAGCCTCATTGCCTTTATAAAAACTTGAATGTATAGTTGAGTGACCATGACCTGTAGGATTCTGGATTGTGCAGTAAATTGGGATCAGGTTGGATAGCTCAATATCAGTGTGATGGTTTAAGTAGGCTCCACCAATGGTGTAAATTTCTTAAAGTCACTAAAAGTTGTGGCTCACTTTAGGAAGACTATTTTACAATGAAAATACAAAATACAGGGTTTTAATTGCTAAAGGAATGCAGTTGGGGAAAATAAATTTGGTAGGGAAATAAAGTAATAAAACAGAATAGAAAAACAGAGTTTAAGGAAACAAGCAAACAAGTCATTAGAACTTATAGTGCCAGTCAGTGACGCAGTAAAAATGTGAATGCATCTCTTGGATATATTCTTAGAGATGTCATTTGAACCTTCAGAGACTTGTTTGATCATACTTAGCGCACTGTGCACAACTCTGGTCTCTAATAAAAGTATGTGCTAGTTTTGAAGAGGATGTGAAAAAGATTTGCCATTTGATATCACAACTGAAATGTTACATGGATCCAGAAAAGCTGACTTTTTCCTGAGGAGTAATTTAATAGATTTTTTTAAATTAGAGAAATGTTGATGACATGAAAAATGTATTTCCATTCATGGAGAAATGGAACCATAAAAATAAAATCCATTATGGATTCAAGAAGAAGAAATGTTCAAACATGACATGAATCAATGAATATAATTAATATGCATAAAAGAGGAAGCTAGATAACTTGAAAGAAGCTGAAGAGTTGCTAATTGTTTTAGATAAGAAGGGTAGGAGAAAGCACTTATAACATCACTAGAACAGATGAACACCAGAACAGACCTGATGAGTTAATGGCTATGACATAAAATCTATTTAATAAAATGAAATTCTTTTGAAATGGTAGGGTTTTGAATTTACGAGAATTTTCGATCCCATAATAGCCACAACTCCTGGACAAACTAACACTAGTCAAATCTCCCTTATGTAGGTTCACATTTTTGGTGCTTCCTTGGGAGGATTTTTGGCACAGAAGTTTGCAGAATATGCACACAAATCACCCAGAGTTCATTCCCTTATCTTGTGTAATTCATTCAGTGACACATCTATCTTCAATCAGTCTTGGACTGCCAATAGGTAAGATGTTGAAAGAACGATGTTTCATTATTAATGTGCAATTGTTCATTCTTAATCATCTGAAGAAACCCATTTGAACTTGATGGGATTGTAGAATCTTGAATTTTTGTCATTTTCCCCTCTTACTCCAATGTATCCTCTGAGTCAACACGTTTTAGTAAATGTTACAACCCAAAAGAAAGCAAATGCATAATTGTAATTCATTTTTGATTTAAGAGAAGTTAAATGATTAAAAGTCAGTCATGTATTAATTAAAACACATGTCCATGCACCTAAATCATAGATCTTTCTATTAGCAGGTATATACCAAACTTTTGACCTTGTTAAGGTCCTGAATTGTACGTTTCCTGTCTGGATCAGTTCGTAGACCAAAGATATTGTGTGGTCTGCTTGTAGCTTTATCTGTAGTGATGCCCAATTTCACTGTCTTGGCTCTCTAACAGCTGATTTGTGTACGAAGTTAGTTTAGGACATTCCACTTGGACTGTTATCTTTCAAAAAATACTCTTAATACCAGTGCTGACTCCATAGCCAAAGTCTTCCACAGTTGTTGGGAGCTGATCTGAGCTGGTGTAATGGATATATAGCTGCCATCTATTTACAGTGTCCATCTCTAGAAGTGTGGTGGTGTTACTGTAGCAAGGGTAGATAACATGGTGAAATTCATTTGCCTTTAATGATTTTGGAGCTAGCATTCAGAGCAAAATCAAATTTTTGTTTTGCATAGTTAGAATGTTCCCTTTTTGGGGTGCATATGTATTACTTGAGTAATGTCAAACAGGTTTCATACTGGTTCCTAAGAGGAGCGTGAAAACCTGCTGCAATGATTGTTGTGTAGTAGCACTTGCATCCACTGTGATGAAGTGCTTTGAGAGGTTGGTGATGAAACATATCAACTCGTGCCTGAGAAGTGGCTTCAGATGCCATTTCATTGGCTGTTCACTCAACTCTGGAAAATCTGAACAGCAAAGATGCATAATCAGGACTACAGCTTGATATTCAGACTGAGCTGGCTAGGCCACGACCATTGTATGAAGGATGGTAGACTGCCAAAGGACATTCTCTATGGAGAACTAGCAGCAGGCAAGAGGAATGTTGGTAGACCCCAGCTTCGCTTCAAGGACCTGCAAGCACGACATGAAAGCCTTAAAGATCAACACAGAGTGCTGGGAGGATACAGCAGATGACCGAAACAAATGGTGAGTTACTCTTCAGCAACACCTAGAGCAAGGCGAAAGAGTGATCCTGAGTCAGTTTGAGGAGCGAAGAGCACAACGGACAATTCCACAATGCCCTACACATGCAGCAACTGTGGCAGAGCCTACTGTTCCAGGATTGGCCTCAATAGCCACAGTTGACGCTGCTTGACAAACCAGTGAAACTGGAGGTGCAGTACCTATGGTCGACCATGATGGACGCATGCGTGCGTGTGCACGCACACACACACCCACTCCTCCCTCCCTCCCTCCCTTATCAGTAAGCTTCAAAAACTTGTCCTCAATACCTCCTTGTGCAACTAGATCCTCAGTTTCCTCACTTGAAGGCCCTAGTCAGTTCGGATTGGCAACAACGTCTCCATAATGTGCATTAGCACAGATGCACCACCAGACCGTGTGATTAGCCCTCTGCACTACTCGCTTTATGCACATAACTGTGAAGCTAAGCACAGCACAAGTGCCATATTCAAGTTTGCTGATAGCAGCACTGTCATTGGCCGAATCAAAGGTGGTGACAAATCAGCATATAGGAGGGGGTTTGTAAATCTGGCTGAATGGTGTCATAGCAGCCTCTTACTCAATGTCAGCAAGACCAGGGGCTGATTATTAACTTATGGTGGAGGAAGCTGGTGGCTAGTCTTTACTGGGGGAATCGGAGATGGAGAGGATCAGCGTCTTTAAATTCCTTGATGTTACCATTTCAGAAGGTTTCTCCTGGGCCCAGCACCTAAGTGTCATTGCAAAGAAAGCACAGCAGCACCTCTACTTTCTTAGAAGTTTGAGATAATTCGGCATGTTATCTAAACTTTGACAAACTTCTATAGATGTGTAGTGAAGAGTATATTCAAGCAACACACACAAAATGTTGGTGGAACATAGCAGGCCAGGCAGCATTTATCAGGAGAAGCACTGTTGATGTTTTGGGCCGAGACCCTTCGTCAGGACTAACGTCTGCCTGGCCTGCTGTGTTCCACCAGCATTTTGTGTGTGTTGCTTGAATTTCCAGCATCTGCAGATTTCCCCGTGTTTGCTTTTGAAGAGTATATTGACTGATTACATCATGGTCTGGTATGGAAAAACTAATGCACTTGAATGGAAAAGCCTACAAAAAGTAGTGGATATGGCTTAATCTATCACGTGTAAAGCCCTCCCCACCATCGAGTACATCTACATTGATCGAGAACCCCCACCCAGGTCTTGTTGTCTTCTCGCTGCTGCCATCAGGAAGAAGGTACAGGAGCCTCAGGACCCACACCACTAGGTTCAAGAACAGTTATTACCCCTCAGCCATCAGGCTCTTAAATCAAAGGGGATAACTTCACTCCACTTGCCCCGTCACTGAACTGTTCCCACAACCTGTGGATTCACTTTTAAGGACTCTTCATCCCATTTTCTCAATATTTATTGCTTATTTATTATTATTATTTCTTCCAGTATTTGCAATTTGTTGTCTTTTGCATTTTGGTTGTTTATCCATCCTTTTGGGGCAGTTTTTCATTGATTCTATTGTGTTTCTAGTATTTACTGTGAATGCCCAGAAGAGATTGAATCTCAGGGTTGTAAATGATGACATATGTACTTTGATAATAAATTTACTCTGAACTTTGAACATTGACAAACACTAAGAATCTTCCTGACTGCCAATCCTACTGTCACCATCCACTGAGCTTGTATTTCGAAGATCACCCCCAAGTTTTTTTTTAGTGCACGTGTCCATACTTGCACAAAACAACATAGTGTTATACTGCTATTGTACAACTTCTGAAAATACAAAGCTACTTGGATTGCATTTAACAATGTTGGTAGTCTTATCACCTCGTTGAAATCAAGACATTTACTTGCTGGCAGTTGAGTGGTTGGGCAGTGATACATTTGTTATTTTTTCCAATATGAATTTTAAATCTGATTCTGTGATGTACTTTAGTCTAAAGTCACTACACCTTTTGAGATATCTGGTAGTAACTGCAAAGTACACATAACTCTGGAATCATCCATTATCACTGTGTATTAGGTAAGACAGCACTGGAGAAAGAAAGGTAATGTTTCAGGTCCGAGACCCTTCATTAAAACTTTCAACAAATTAATTCCTGTTCTCCACAGCCATTTCCCATTCTTCTGAGTATTTCTAACATCTTATGACTTGTTTTTAAATTTTAAGCTTTTGTAGCTTTTTGATTTTCATTTTGGTTCAACATTGAAGAGTTCCAGCAAAGGAACAGGCCATTTGGCCCACCAGCTCCACTGTCCATAATGCCAACATAAGCGATCTCATCTGCCTACACTTGGTGCATATCACTCTACTTCTTGCTTGTTCACGTGTCTGTCTAAGTACCTTGAGTATTACTTCTAACTCTCCCAGGAACCTAACACTTTCTCTGTGTTAACAAAGTACATCTGGTACATCTTTTCCCCTCTCACTTTAAACCTGTGCCTCCTGGTGTTTGACATTGACCATCTACCCTATTGATGACTCTCATAATGTTATATACTTGTATCAGATTGCCCCTCAGCAACTGATGCTTCAGAGGAAACAACTCATATTTGTTCAATGTTGTCTTATAGTTAATACCCTCTAATATAAGTGTCAGCCTCATGAACTTCTGCACCTTCACCAAAGTCTCCACATCCTTCCTATAATGTGACCAGAACTGCACACGGTACTCCACACGCAGCCTATCCAAATTTTTATACTGCTGCGACATAACTTGCCAACTTTTTTACTTGGTAACCTGACCATTGAAGGCAAGCATGCCATACATGTCTTTTAAACTGGCTGGTGACATAGTGGCATCAGCGCTGGATTTCAGGGTGAGAGGTCCCGAGTTTGAATCCGGCTGGCTCCCTTGCACGCTCTCCATCCATGCCTGGGTTGAGTGTTGAGCTAGCAACTCGACCTCGTTTTTAAAAAAATCTGGAGAGGGATGAGCTTCGCCAGGTTTTTAATGCCCAAGACACGCCATACGATGAGCAATCACCAAAAAGATCGGTGGAAAAAGCTTGTCATGACGGCGCCCCAACGACTCCACCAGGAGTTAAGGAGACGCGCACTTTTTCTAAACCTAAATATGGTCATTCTAAGCCCTCTAATAGTTTTGTCTTGATCAATTTGTAAGCATCTTTTTTGAAATGGTATTTCAACGAATCAGCATGCAACTAAAGTGAGGCTAATATATCAAGCTTTGCACTGATTCTTTCCGAGTTAAAGTAGATGATGTAGGTAGAAAAAGGGATGAGGTTCTGCGGGCAAAAGTTATGGCATTAAGAAAAAGGTGAAAAAGTAGGACCTCAAAGGATTGCTCTGTGCCAAGTGCTAACAAGTATAAAAATTAGTGTAAAGTCTATAAATATGTGGCTGGAGCATTGGTGCAGGAAGGAAGGATTTAATTTTGCAAGGCATTGTGACTTTCTGGGGCAGTAGGCATAGGACAATACAAATTGGACAACTTGTACTTTAGTGGGGCCTGGAATAAATCTATGTGGGTAGTTGAGGGGAGTTGCTGTTACTATTGGGAAGATTTTAACAAGCTTGGCAGAGCGTGGAAACCTTGAAATCAATTCCGGAAGAAGGAAAACAAAATAGTTCAATAGTTCCATTTAATATCAGAGAATGTATACAATATGCAACCTGAAATTCTTACTTTCCGCAGACACCCTCAAAGTAGAATAAAAACCCCCAAAGAATGAATGACAGAAAATATGTAAGAGCGCCAAAGCCCCCTGGCCCCCTCCCACACACAAACAGCATCAACCCCTCCCCCATTTATTCTAGCAGAAAGCATTAGCATTGCCACCACCCACCATGCAAGTGAAAGCAAAGATCCCAAAGAGAGACCATGGCCTACATTACATCAAAACTAGCTGTTCACTGCAACATTTCAACATCCCACAGGCTCTCTCTCTAACAAGGGAGAGATAGATATGCTTCTTCCACAGTGAGAGGAGAGACAACAGTCGCTATTTTGATGTTACAGCCACTCTGAAACCTTCATTTTTTTATTTTGAGTTCCATGACTCGAGACTCAGCAAACTGATTATCAAGTGCCGAGCCCTCCAAAAGCCACTCTTGTCGTCTTTAATGTTCTGGGTCCCACTGCCATTCAGTATGCAACACCGGTGAGAATTTGGAGGTGCCTGACTTAAGGCCAAACCTGGACGTGCCAAAGCATGGCCGATCAGCAAACTCAAGAACTTCATCAGAACCACAGTCTTTGCTGCTTTAGATCAAAGGTCCCGATAGGACCCCCAGCAGCCTTGAAAAGGAAAAGGGAGACATTAGAATAGGACGACTTTAACTGTTTTGCTGATGAGCTGGGAGAAGTCGCCCTCTGGTGACATCCTTAGCTCCACTAAAGAGGTGGAAATTAAAGAGCATAAACAAATGACACAAACAAAGGCTATTAGTAGGTAGAGCCCCAGTATGGAAAAATACTTTAAAGTGGCAAATTAAAGTTGGTAAATCACATTCACACAAGTTGAGTAAATTAATGACACATGGATATGATCTTATTACTAAGTCATAAGTATATTTACAGCGAGCAATGCTGGCAGTTGAATATGCAAAAATATTTGATGTTAGGAAGGCTTGGCAAAAAGAATAGGAGGAGGTGGCTTAATGCAATTAGTAACAGATTTGTGCAGTAGCAGGATATGATCTTGGCTTGAAAGATCACAACATAGAACTAGAATCAATTTGCATTGAGCTAAAATAAAACCAAGTGTGAAAAAATAGATCACCAAATAATAGTTGTAATATTAGGCCTGACGTAGTATAATACAGTAACCATGGCAACTTTCTGGGCAAGTCAGTTTTGCTTTGAATAGATGGAGTATCAATTCATAGAAGGTATATGTGATGGTTTAAAGAACAATCTATAAAGGAAAGTTAGAAGTCCTTTTGGACAGTGAGAAAAGGTTAAATTGATGATCTTGCTGTGTGAGTACTTCAGAGATGAATGATTCATGATGGAAGGAAAGTGAAGTACTTCAATTTGCAACTACGGTCCTAAATCTAAACAATGGAAACTATGAAGGTATGAGGCATCAGATGGCTTTTATAGATTTAGGCATGGCAGTGGACAGACAAATATTAACATTAAGGAGTGAGTACACTGACAGTTAAGTGTTCTTACTTAATGTAATAATAGAAGATTGAAAAATCAATCCATGGTCAACTGATAGGTTAAGAATAGGATTAAATCTAAAGAGGAGTCTGTTATAGTTGTCAGAATATAGCAAGCTTGAGGATTAGGAGCATTTTAAAATTTAGCAAGAAAGCGCAGAGATTTAATTAAATTTATAACATGCGAAGAACTAAAAATTGATCTTCAGAAGCTGCCACAAGTAGGTAAAAATGAAAATATAATTTGAGGTTAGAAACAGGAGAATTTGTAATGCAGTGCAAAAATAGTAGAGCAATTAACCATACTCTCTGGTTATTCCTTTGCAAAGAAAATCACAAATAAATCAGCTAGGGAGGCATGAATCTAATGAAATGTAAGAATTAAAGGAAAATAGTAATGGTAAAATAAAGTGCTGAAAGCTGATAAATTCCCAGAACTTGATCATCCATATCCTAGGTGGTCTTGGAAATTGTGATGTATTGGTTTTTCAAGGGTTTCAAAGGTACATTTAATGTCAGAGAAATGTATACAGTATACATCCTGAAATGCTTTTTCTTCACAACCATCCACAAAAACAGAGGAGTGCCCCCAAAGAATGAGCAACAATTAAATGTTAGAACCCCAAAGCCCCCTCCCACGTGTAAGTGGCAGCAAGCACCGATCCCCTCCCCCCCCAACCAGGAAAACAAAATCCTTAAATTCTATAGATTATGGGATTGCTCCTGACAGAGACTCATAATAAAAGAAGGCGGCCATGGGGCTACAGACCAGCCTAACATCTATAGTGGAATGTTGGTTTGTGTGCATTTTGGAGAGAAACCAGCAGGGGGTGGTGTTTCATTCACTTGCTGTCCTGTCCTCAATGGTAAATGTCACAGTTTAGGAGGTGCTTTTGGTGTATTATGTGCTGCCAATGTGAGCTAGTGGAGGAGGGGATTAATGCTTTGGGTGGTAGATGGAATGCCAATCAATGTACCAGTTTCTTTTGAAGGTTATTACTTTATATTTATCCAGCTGACAATGTCAAACTTTACCAACCTCAAGTATTTTCCCCTCTAGTTATCTTACCAATCTTAAATGTCTGACATGTGATTGTTATTCTCCTTCTCCCACTTCATTATTTTAAGTACTTCTATGAAATTCCTTTTCCTCCTTTCTCTGCTGTAACAAGAATGACCTCTGTTAAGGATCAGAGAGTTGTTATTTGTATGAATGGACCATTCCATCCATTTGCTCAACCCTTTGGTTGCAAAATAGTAAAGAACTGGTGATGTTAATCAAGTGGAGGAAAGAGGATAAAGTAAAGTGAAGCCAGGAACTACAAGACAGTTTGACTAAAGGGAAATTTGCCAATCCTAATACAGCATCCTGTCAATCCCATTCCCCTGTTCCTTCCCTGTAGCTCTGCAAGTTATTCTCTTGTGTCCATATAGTTTTCTTTTAGCAAAACTGATCTTAATTTCACCACTCCAGGCCAGTGCATTCCAAATAATTGCCAATTCTTCAATAAAAAGAGGTATGTTTTGGTAAAAAAAAATTATATAGACACATCCCTAGTTTCTGAACTATTTTTCCTCTAATCTCTCATTCTTAAATGGTCATACAGCAGTTGGAGCTGTTGTCTCTCAGTTCCAGAGACCTAGGCTCAATCCTTAACTTGGGTGCTGTCTGCGCAGAGGTTGCATGTGGTGGTAGGTTAATAGTCCACTGTAAATTATCCCCTAGTGTACGTTAATAATACTAAAAATCAAAGTTGCAGGGATACAAGGAAATGGACAGAATGAGTCTCACGAATTCCTCACCTGGGATGAACCTGATGGGCTAAATGACCTCCTTTGGAGTTAACAGGATATGATGAACTTGTTCTCAAGTCTTAATCTCCATGTTAAAATATGGCAGTCACAATCTGAACTATTATTTTGTATAGATTGATCCTAGCTTTCTGGCTTTGTATTCTACTTTTATTAAAAGTTCAACGTGCTTCGCTAACAGTTTTATTAACAATGATTTGTTTCCACTCTGTTTGCCACTGTCCCTTGAAATGCAGCAGGATGTAATAGGCTGCTGTGTGAACTCAGGTTTTTTCAATCTCATTGATCTCTTGTGGAAATCCAGATTTAATCTAAGTTATCCCAGCGGCGGGAATTAAAAATTGATGCAAACTGAAAAAAGAATCAGATGACCTGAATATCAGAAGATTCAAAACAACGTACTGCATAATCAAAATATTCATACTGTCTTCCTTATAACAAACCCACAGGATGTATGACACTGATAGGAGTACTTACAGCATCACTAATGGAACTGAGGGATAAGTGTACTCTTTCTAAGGGTACTAGTGAGGGAGTATAGAACTAGAAGAAAGTATTGATCTTTTATCCTTCTCTCCATCTATCGTTGTAATCAGATGCAACGTAGCCTTTAAGATTTGTTTTCTTCAATTCTTTAAAAAAAACTAAATGATGATACATGAGGAAATCTGCAGATGCTGGAAATTCAAGCAGCACACAAAATGCTGGTGGAACACAGCAGGCCAGGCAGCATCTATAGGGAGAAGCACTGTCGATGTTTTGGGCCGAGACCCTTTGTCAGGACCAACTGAAAGGAAAGATAGTAAAAGATTTGAAAGTAGGAGGGGGAGGGGGAAATGCGAAATGATAGGAGACCGGAGGGGGTGGGATGAAGCTAAGAGCTGGAAAGGTGATTGGTGAAAGTGATACAGAGCTGGAGAAGGGAAAGGATCATGGGACAGGAGGCCGAGGGAGAAAGAAAGGGGGAGGGGAGCACCAGAGGGAGATGGAGAACAGGCAGAGTGATGGGCAGAAAGAGAAAAAAAGGGGGGGGATAAAACTAAATATATCAGGGATGGGGTAAGAAGGGGAGGAGGGGCATTAATGGAAGTAAGAGAAGTCAATGTTCATGCCATCAGGTTGGAGGCTACCCAGCTGGTATATAAGGTGTTGTTCCTCCAACCAAAGGTGTAGCACCCGCATGGGTCCCAGTTATGCCTGCCTTTTTGTTGGCTTTGTGGAACAGTCCATGTTCCAAGTCTATACGGGTATCTGTCCCCCTCTTTTCCTTTGCTACGTCGACGACTACATTGGCGCTGCCTCCTGCTGAGTTTGTTGACTTCATTAACTTTGCCTCCAACTTTCACCCTGCCCTCAAATTTACCTGGTCCATTTCTGACACCTCCCTCCCTTTTCTTGATCTTTCTGTCTCCATCTTTGGAGACGGCTTATCTACTGATATCTACTATAAACCTACAGACTCTCTCAGCTACCTGGACTATTCCTCTTCCCACCCTGTCTCTTGCAAAAATGCTATCCCCTTCTCACAATTCCTCCATCTCCGCCGCATCTGCTCTCAGGATGAGGCTTTTCATTCCAGGACGAAGGAGATGTCTTCCTTTTTTAAACAAAGGGGCTTCCCTTCCTCCATCAACTCTGCTCTCAAACGCATCTCTCCCATTTCCCACACATCTGCCCTCACCCTATCCGCCCACCATCCCACACAGGATAGGGCTCCCCTTGTCCTCACCTACCACCCCACCAGCCTCCGGGTCCAACGTATAATTCTCCATAACTTCCGCCACCTCCAACGGGATCCCACTACCAAGCACATCTTCTTCCCCCCCCCCCTTTCTGCTTTCCGCAGGGATTGCTCCCTACACGACTCCCTTGTCCATTCATCCCCCCCCTCAATCCCTTCCCACCGATCTTCCTCCTGACACTTACCCTTGTAAGCAGAACAAGTGCTAAACCTGCCCTTACACTTCCTCCCTCCCCACCATTCAGGGCCCCAGACAGTCCTTCCGGGTGAGGCGACACTTCACCTGTGAGTCGGCTGGTGTGGTATACTGCGTCCGGTGCTCCCGGTGTGGCCTTTTATATATTGGTGAGACCCGACGCAGACTGGGAGACCGTTTCACTGAACACCTACGCTCTGTCCACCAGAGAAAGCAGGATCTCCCAGAGGCCACACATTTTAATTCCACGTCCCATTCCCATTCTGATATGTCTATCCATGGCCTCCTTTACTGTCAAAATGAAGCCACACTCAGGTTGGAGGAACAACACCTTATATACTGGCTGGGTAGCCTCCAACCTGATGGCATAAACATTGACTTCTCTAACTTCTGTTAATGCCCCTCCTCCCCTTCTTAACCCATCCCTGATATAGTTATTTTTTAACCCCCTCCTTTTTTCCCTCTTTTTCTGCACATCACTCTGCCTGTTCTCCATCTCCCTCTGGTGCTCCCCTCCCCCTTTCTTTCTCCCTAGTCCTCCCGTCCCATGATCCTTTCCCTCTCCAGCTCTGTATCCCTTTTGCCAATCACCTTTCCGGTTCTCAGCTTCACCCCACCCCCTCCGGTCTTCTATCATTTCGCATTTTCCCCCCCCCCCCCCCCCCCCCCCCACTTTCAAATCTCTTACTATCTTTCCTTCCAGTTAGTCCTGACGAAGGGTCTTGGCCCGTAACATCGACAGTGCTTCTCCTTATAGATGCTGCCTGGCCTGCTGTTTTCCACCAGCATTTTGTGTGTGTTAAATGATGATACATTGGGTAGGTTTGACTAAAGTTGTATAATAAATATATAGTGTTAAATTTTAAGACTATTGGCCTTTTGGTGGAAAGTTTTGAATCATTTACCTTGTTTCATTCCATGGTGCTAGAGGAGATAACTAAAGTTTTCTGTATGTATTTTGAAATACAGCAAGTTATCTTAAGGTTACACTAAAAATAGCATGCCAATTAAACTAACAGATAACCAGAAACTAACTGGATTAGTGTTAATGGAAATTTAAAGAGCAAACACGAGGAAATCTGCAGATGTTGGAAATTCAAACAACAACACACAAAATGCTGGTGGAACACAGCAGGCCAGGCAGCATCTATCTTTCTTTTCGGTTAGTCCTGACGAAGGGTCTCGGCCCGAAACGTCAGACAGCGCTTCTCCCTATAGATGCTGCCTGGCCTGCTGTATTCCACCAGCATTTTGTGTGTTGTTAATGGAAGTTGATAGTTTACCTTGAATACAAAGATACAAAAGAAGCAAAGGTATGTGGGTAGAAGCTGTTCCTAAAATGTTGTTTTCAGGCTCCTGTAACACTCCCTTGATGGTAGCAATGAAAAGAGGGTACGTCCTGGGTGATGGAGATCCTTAGAGATGGATGCAGCCTTTTTGAGGCATCGCTTTTTGAAGATGTTCTTGAAACTGGAGAGGCTAGTGTCCATGATGGAGCTGATGGCGTTCAGAACTTTCTGCAGCTTTTTACCCTGTTTAGGGGCCCCTTGATACCAGGCGATGATGTAACCTGTTAGAATGCTCTCCATGGTTCATCTGTATAAATTTGATGACATACTAAGACCCCTTGAACCCCTTTTGGAAAAAAAACCACTGTTGGCTTTCTTTGTAATTGCATCCTCAGAGATGTTGACACCCAGTCACTTGGAAACTGCTCACCCATTCCACTGCTGATCCCGCAAGAAGTGTGTGCTCATTTGACTTCCCTTCCTGAAGTCCACAATCAGTTTTCTGGTCTTATTGACATTGAGTGCAAGGTGGTTGATAGGTCAACCAGCTGCTCTATCTCACTCTTGTATGCCTCCTTGTCACCATCTGAAATTTTGCCAACAATAGTTGTGGCATCAGCAAATTTGTAGATAGCATTTGAGCTGTCTTTAGCCACACTGTCGCAGGTGTAAAGAGAGCAGAGCAGTGGGCTAAGCCTGCATTCTTGAGGTGTGCTGAAGTTGATTGTCAGCGAGGTGGAGATGTTATTTCTGATCCATGCTGACTGTGGCTTCCCGATGACACAGTCAAGGATCCAGCTGCAGAGGTCCAAGTTTTTGAAGTTATTCATTAGTACTGAGTGCTGAATGCTGAGCTATAAGCAATAAACAGCAGCTTGTTGTAGGTATTGATAAATTCCACGTGATTCAAGGCCGAATGGAGAGCCAGTGAGATTGCATCTGCTTTTGACCTGTTGTGGCAATAGGGAAGTTGCAATGGTCCTGGTCTTTGCTTAGGCAGGTGTTAATTCTGGCCATCATCAGCCTCCCAAAGCACTCACCACAGTCGATGTGAGAGTAAATGGGCAATCTGCTGTTGGGCATTGGTATGATTGTCGCCCTTTTGAAACTGGTGGGAACCACCAACTATAGTATTGAGGGATTGAAGATGTCCTTGAGCACACTTGCCAATTGGTTGGCACATGTTTTCGGTGCCCCACCAGGTACACCATCAGGGCCTGATGGCGTGCAAGGGTTCACCCTCTTGAAAGATGTTCTGAAGTCAGTCTCAGACAGGGTCACCAGATGCTGCACTGATTCACACAGGTGTAGTGTTAAACTCTTCGAAAGTGTGCATAAAAGGCATTGTACTCATCTGGGAGTGAAATGGCACAGCTAGGAAGTAATGGCCTGCAAACCCTGCCAGACCTGATGTGCATTTGATTCCGTCTCGAACCTTGATCAGAATTGCTTCAATATTTTGCTCTTAATATGGTGCTTTGTAGGTCATATCTGGACTTCTTGTCCATTTCTGGATCACTGGACTTGATTGCCACGGATCTAGCCCTCAGCAGACTACGAATCTCCTGGTTCATCGATGGCTTTTGGTGAACACAAATATGAATATGTGGCATATTCATAGGTCTTGATGAAATCAGTGACAACTGTGGCATATTCATTCAGATTTGAAGATAACTCTCTGAATATTGTGCAATCCATTGACTTAAAGTAGTTCTGTAAGCACTCCTCTGCCTTTCCGTCAGGTGAAGCAGTACAGCCAGGTGATTGGACTTTCTGAAGGCCATGTGTGGGATAGCATGGTAAGAATTCTTGATGCTGGTGTAAGAGTGGTCAAGGCTGGCTTCTTTGGTTCCACTGCTGATAAATTGGTGGTAGTTGGTCAGCGACTTCAACCTGGCCTGGTTGAAATCCCCCTCAGTGATAGGGAAGGCATCAAGGTGTGCTGTTTCGTGATTGCTGATAATGGTGCTCAGCAGTTGATGTTGGCCAGGGGTGGAATGTACACTGCTACCAGGATGATGGTGGAAAACACCCTCGGCAGATAAAATGGATGACACTTGACTGCAATATGTTCCAGGTCGGGTGAGCAGGACTGTGACAGAACTGCTACATCTGTGCACCATGATGAGTTAATCATGAAGCATATTCCACCTTCACAACCTTTAAAAGACTCGTATAAATAACATTAGAACTGACTGCATTGGTCTTCAGTCCTTTGTGAAATAGTCGAAAATTGGTAATGTTGAATAAGTGAAGGGTCAGTGTAAAACTGGAAAACTGAAGGTCAGTTAGGCCAACATAGTAACAGGAAGTCTGTAGCAATCATTAGGGACAAAATATACAGGAAAACACTGAGGACAGCCGACTTATTTCTCTAAAACAAATAGTTTGTGATGTTTGAATTCCTGGGGGTAATAAAGGAGATTGATCAAGGAAGTAATAGTGTTTTCTGGAACGTATGGTATTTTGCAGAAAGTGGTGGTCCATGTGTGGAATTGTCTCAGTGAGAGAATTCAAATGATCGGTTAGCAGGCCTGTTTCCCAGACTGGGCAGTATTAAGAGTGTTGCTAATTGTCAATCACATGCACAAGCTGTTATTGAACAACTTGTATGGGCCTTAGAAAATAACATGACAGAATTTGGATGTTATGCAAAATAGCAAAGTGGATGGTCTTCAAACTTGGGCATAAGTCTTGCAAGCATTAGCGAAGTATCTACATTTTGCAGAAAAATAGTATTCCCTGAAATAATGGAGTGTATGGAGCAGAAGTTCCTCTGTAACCAGTTACATATTGTAAGTTAGAGGTGATTTGAAAGATATTTTCTTTGCTAAGTAGATGAACAGAGTGTAAAGACAAATAAGTCATGCTTTAACTTTGGGACTTCTATTCTAAGTAGCATATCCAGATAATTAAAGACCTCAGAGAACAGGATGTTGCTAGGGATGAGCCACTTGGTTTTTGAAGAGGCTTCTGCAGAGATAATTCAAGCTTTTGTTTTGATACAGAAAGATTTTTTTTGATCAATAGAACCAATGACTAGGTAATTAATTTAAAATCATTGCAATTCAGAGGGCTCATGAACTTTTGTTCTGTTTGGTTGTCAGGATATGAACTGTTTTTGCAGTTCTGAAATTTGTTTCCATTAGGGCTTTTTATAAGGAAAGTCAACTGAGGGATGTTGAAGCGAAACATTGTAAACAACAGTAAAACATCAATATACAGGCAAAGCATTAAATCATATTTGGCTCTTAATGTTTATTTTGTGAGTATTTTTCCAGTATTCTAGCACAGAAATAGCAGAACGCTGACAGGAAGGAGGCAGCGAGTGGCAATAAAAGGGGCCTGCTGGTGACTAGTGATGTTCCTCATGGGTCAGTATTGGGACCATAGCTTTTCACATTGTTTGTCATTGACTTAGATAATGGAATTGATGGCTTTGCGGCAAAGTTTGCAGATGATATGAAGATAGGTGGAGGGGTGAGGGGTAGGTGGTGCTGAGGAAACAATGCGATTGCAGTAGGACTTGGACAGATTGGAAGAATGGGCAAAATAGTGGCAGATGGAATACAGTGTTGGAAATGTATGATAATGCATTTTGGTAAAGGAGCAATAGTGCAGATTATTATCTAATGGGGAGATGGTTCAAACATCAGGGGTGCAGAGGAACGGGGGTCCTCGTGCAAAACTCCCAGAAGGTTACTGTATAGGTTGAGTCTGTGGTAAAGAAGGCAAATGCAGTATTGGCATTTATTTCAAGGGGAATAGAATATAAAAGCAAGGAGATAATTCTGAGCCTTTATAAGACATTAGTCAGGCAGTTTTGAGCCCTGCATCTCAGAAAGGATGTGCTGTCATTGGAGAGAGTCCAGAGGATGTTTACAAGGATGATTCCAGAAATGAAGTGTTAACATATGAGGAGCATTTGGCAGCTTTGGACCTGTACTCACTGGAACTTAGAAGAATGTGGGAGTGGGAATCTCATTGAAACCTAACGACTATTGAGGGGACTAGATGGGGTGGATGTGAAAAAGATGTTTCCTTTGATGGGGGTATCCAAAACTAGAGAGCACAGCCTCAAAATTAAGGGGCAACCTTTTAGAACAGAGGTAAGGAGGAATTTTTTTAGCCAGAGTAATACATCTGTAGAATGCTCTGCCACAGACTGCGGTGGAGGCCAAGTCTGTGGGTATATTTAAGGCGGAAGTTAATCTTTTCCTTGTCGGTCAGGGTGTCAAAGGATTTGATGAGAAGGCAGGTGTGGGGTTAAGTAGATCTGCAATCAGCCATGATGGAATGGCAGAGCAGACTTGATGGGCTGAATGGCCTAATTCTGTTCCTATGGTTTATGGTTTTATGGAAATTTAATTCATGACTATCCGATTTAACCCATCTGATTTTCTGCTTACTGTCCACACAATTCAATAGAATGTTAATTTTTTGCCTAATAAATCATATATTTTTGTGACTTGTTTATTGTTATATTAAAATTTAATGTTTTAACAAAACTTAAATTGCCATAACTCAACAGACAGCATATGTGGAGAGCTAATGATTGAAGTTGGTGGCTTTATATTGTTTTGAGTAAAGACATTAACTCCTCTCTTCATGGATACTTAGATAGATAGATAGATACTTTATTCATCCCCATGGGGAAATTCAACTTTTTTCCAATGTCCCATACACTTGTTGTAGCAAAACTAATTACATACAATACTTAACTCAGTAAAAAATATGATATGCATCTAAATCACTATCTCAAAAAGCATTAATAATAGCTTTTAAAAAGTTCTTAAGTCCTGGCGGTAGAATTGTAAAGCCTAATGGCATTGGGGAGTATTGACCTCTTCATCCTGTCTGATCCTTGGTGATCTGCCATGTTTTTGTAGGATTTTCTATTTTCATTTTAGATCTTCAGCATCTTCAATATTTTCTTGTTCCATCAAATCTTTATCTTATCAAATGGCTCACTTTGGATTTTTCTTTATGTATTTCCCATCATTAGGTTATCTGTAAAAGAATTTTAATCATTTTCCCCATTAAGATTTGTTGGTTAATTGTGCTTATTTTCTTTTGTTTTCTCTTGTCAATGAATATCAATTTTACTCTCAAACTTTTCTCCAGTTTTTGGCTGATGCCTGGATTTATGCTGAAAAAGATCGTTCTTGGAAACTTTACATCTGGTCCTGTGGATTCAAAAATGGCAGATGCAATAGATTTCATGGTTGATCGGGTGAGCAGTATTTTGTTTTTTATTAGTACATGAAGGGATTTGACTTGAGTCTCTGTATCAATGGTCCAGTGATACAGCTGCTGCTAGAGTAACATAATTACAAGACTACTGCACTCTATTCAATGAAGCTTTACTCAATGGGTGCGGAGATTTCTGAGACATCTGTTAAAACTTAGCAGCCTGCGAGAAACAGAAAAGGCCAAATGTAATAAGATGTATCTTATTGTATCTTATCATTGATGTATTTTATTACTGTAGAAGGTGATACCCAAGTAATTTCGTTCAGCAGTTCAGGTTCAGTTACTGCATTCAACAGGATTTGAACTTTGTACAGCAACCAAGCAATTGTTGATAAGATTGCCCGTGCTGTATTTCAAATATAAGGAAGGGCTCATTCCAAGTGCGTTTCAGTCACTTAGTGTCTGCTGGGACTTGTAAAATCATGGACTCCTGTGCAAGGTGGCAACATTGAGAAATATTATGTCCTGGAATCATTCCAATCTGGATTTGCATATGACTACATCCTTATAGGTTGGGTGTTTTAAATCAGTTATTTGGGAAGGTGGACAACTGCAACACTATCCTCCCTGTTGCCTGCCTGTCCTCCCTCACTCTCCTTTCTTGTTGCTCTTTCCCTTCCTTCCATCTGGCATTGTTACTTTCCGCTGCTTTCAACCAGCTATACTGCAGCCACACACGTGATGGATAAAAGCTCCGGTATCAACAAACAAAATTCGTTAATGGAAGGGTTTTAACTTACTGAATCAAAATGTTTAACTTGAGTTGCTCTAGCCTTACTTCTGGATGTTTATTCAATGAAAATTTCTTTCCTCTCTTTTATTCAAAACAGTTGGAAAGTTTAGGACAGGGTGAGTTGGCCTCTCGTCTCACTCTTAATTGCCAGAATTCCTACGTAGAACCTCACAAGATTAAAGATGTTCCTGTTACAATAATGGATGTGAGTATGTTTGGGTTTCAACGTACAGGAGTGTTTGAGTTACCTCACAAATGCTTCTAAATCACACATTTGGTGGACTTACTGGTTCATTGGTTGAAGGTTTTCTATTAAATTTTACTAGTTCCATGGATTTCTTTTCCTCCGGTTGTAAATATGCTTCGTACTTATTTTAAAAATACACAAAAATACTGCAGATGATGAAAATCTGAAATGGAACAGAAAATGCTAGACATTTTCATCAAGTCAGGCAGCATCTGTACACAAAACAGTAATTAAACGAAATCCTTTCATTGGAACTAGGAAATGTTTGAAAGTATTTTAAATTTAAAAAGTGTTAAAGATAAAAGGATATGTTCTGAGAAAATGAGATGGGTGAGGAAAGAGAAGGGAGGAAAAGATGCTGAAACTTTGCAGAAACTGTACCTCCAAAATAAAACAGCACATCAGAAAACTTGTGTGTAGTGATGAGTTAACATTACTGACCAGTTTTGGAAATGAAAATTTAAGACAACAAACAAGTGAAGGTGTCGGATCAACCCTGTGTACTGAACGGGATGTTCTGCAAAGTGGCTCCTTGTTTGCATTTTCTTTCTCCAAGGTAGCAGAGACCATGTCCCAAGCACCAAATGCATTACCTTGATCCTTTACACTATTATTATTTTTTGAACTGAAAAGATCTTTTATTACTAGTTTTGCTGAAAGGTCATCAAACTGAAATGTTCACTTGATTTATTTCGACATATACTGCCTAATTTGCTGAGTAGTTTCTGCGTTTCTTATTTTTACTTCAAACTTTTTTAAACTTACCAGATATTTGTAGAATGTTGTGATTGCCTCTCTTTATATTAAAGTGATTTACTCAATCACACAGCTTGGAACAATATCTTCAGCTGTCATATCACTCTCTTCTTACCCGTCACCCTGCAAATATTCTCTTCCAGGTGTTTCCCATGCTCTTCTTTAGAATCAGATTTACATAATTAAATCAGATGGAGTAGATTGGTTGGGGTGATGTTTCTATCATTCTGTCAGATAGCGCATTCCAACTTAACTGTGTAAAGAAAAATCATTTTGCCATCAGCTTCTTGTCAATCAACAGCCTATGTCCTTCTGCAAATACTGCAGTATTTACCTTTCAGGATGGTCAAAGATGCTTGAAATTTAAAAAAAAAACAAACGTCTGCTTAACTGTAATGAAAACAAGCCCGAGTTTTTTACGTACGGCTCTTATCCTTGTAAACATTGTGACCTTGATCAGTGTCAAAAAAAAAAGCCAGATTAAATCCACTGTGATTCAATGTTGTAAACATGAAAACTTCCGGGTGGGGGGGGGGGTGGGGGGGGGGGTGAAGACTTTTTGTATGTTCAACCTCAGTGAACATTTTAATCTTGAGTTTATAGTTACAATTTGTAATTTAAAACACTGAATATACGGTAGATAAGTTGAAGCTCTAAATAGAACGTTTCAAATGTTGTGATATGCTTATTATTTGGAAAATTTATGGATTATATTCATGAACACTATTAATTACAGGGCATTACACAGTATTAACAAAATTCAAGATTATATTAACATTCTTTCAAAAATCATAAAAAAGAAAATTCCATCCGCACATGTGTGGGAGCATTTCAGTTATTGCGTGGCCACCTACCCATGCAGCTTAGAGGGGACAGTGTCGCCAATGAACCAGTGGACCAGACTTGCAGTATACTACATTATCAGTGTCCAGTAGGGTCTTGCGATCCCAATGAAAAATATGCAAAACAATCACTCACACAGTGCCCTGTCACAGCACAACGGTATGCTACAAGTCCAAGCGACAACACAACAACGGTACACAGTCAGCCCAGCTCTGTCACTATTGAGCAACCCGCTGATGGGATAGTCCTGCAGTACTTCATGTTCTTAGTATCCAGCAGTGATTTGCGATCGTAAAAAAGATACACACAATGAACAAAAACAACTTTGATTGGACCCAGAATGGCTGCTGTGTCCAAGTGTACCACATGTCACCTCACTTCTCTAGAGTAAACTCCGCTTACCCCTTTTAGTACCTCCTTAATATGTCTGGTGGTATCTTTCTGTATACAAGCTCCTCACTACCAACAATACTAATTTTGTTAATAGCAATTGTTTTAAAAAAAATCTCCTACATTTAAGCTTAAAGTATAAGGACTCTAGTAATGAGTCCTACAGAACACCACTGCATACAGCCCTAAAAATCCAATCAACCATTACCCTTTGCTTTCTGACACTGAGTCATATTTAACCCAGAATTTTCCCTTAGATCTCAAGGGCTTCTATTTTCTGGCTATCGATGGTTGGCATGTGACATCTTAGGAAAATGAGTCAGGAAATACAAAATTTTTTAAAAAGTAATTTTAAAGTATAAAGTGAATGATAAGAAATTGGATTACACATATCTAAAATTGGCAGGACGAATTATTAAAACACTTGACGCAGGCTTTAGTAAATAGAGGCAAAGCAGGAAGCTATCTTAAACATCAGAATATTTTATCCTACTCTGGAAAGTCAAGGGATTCAAGGTCATAATGTTTGCAAGGATGAGTGTCTTATGTAGAAAAGTTGGGCTTGTTTTCATACAGTTAAGCAGAATGTTTTGTTTAAATTTCAATCATTGATCGTCCTGAAAGGTAAATACTGTGGTATTTGCAGAAGGACATAGGATGTTGATTGACAAGAAGCTGATGGCAAAATGATTTTTCTTTACATAGTTAAGTTGGAATGCGCTATCTGACAGAATGATAGAAACATCATCCCAACCAATCTACTCCATCTGATTTAATTATGTAAATCTGATTCTAAAGAGGAGCATGGTAAACACCTGGAAGAGAAAATTTGCAGGGTGACGGGTAAGAAGAGAGTGATATGACAGCTGAAGATATTGTTCCATGCTGTGTGATTAAGTAAATCACTTTAATACCAAAAGAGAGGAAAACACAACATGCTACAGAACACTTTGTAGAGATCTGTTTTCACTTTGACATGAAAGAGTCTTTTTCTGAAGACCAGTGTCAAAAAAGCCAAATTAAATCCTCTATGATTCAATGTTGTAAAACAAGACATGAAAACTTGTGGGGTGTGGGGGTGAATACTTTTTTATAGGCACCCTACATGCTAAGAAACAAATAATTTGAAGAACTGTCAGTTCTTGTTTACATTGTTGGAATATTACAAGCTTCTAAAGCTGACTTCAAACGTGGATTCAGTTTTATGAATTCAATCAAATGTAAATCCAGAAACAGACTAGAGGTGGAACATTTGGATGGTCTAAAGACTGTTAAGACACATTTTTCATCTGGATACAAAATTAATCTGGACAGTGTCTATAGACAATAAATTTGTAAACATGAGGAAATCTGCAGATGCGGGAAATTCAAGCAACATACAGAAAATGTTGGTAAAACGCAGCAGGCCAGGCAGCATCTATAGGAAGAAGCACTGCCAGTGTTTCAGGCCAAGACCCTTCGTAAAGCCAGGCAAGGAAAAGTTGACAAAATATGAAAGATTTGTTGTACTGTACTTCATTATACCCTCCAATTAATAAATAAAATCTAAAGTATGTGGTTTTTCAATTTTCATTCTGAATCGTAGTGTGCATTTTACACAGAAGGCATCTAAAGTACCTTGCAATTTACAGGCCGTGTTTTAAAAATAAATCCTGCTCAGAGTAATGGTTGGTGTGTGCCGCTGTTTTTAAAAAAAATTAGAACGTTGATTGGTGAGACCGGTTTGGGGGGTGGGGGGGGGGGGGGGGGTCTGTTGCCTTGGTTGTGGCAAGGACTAGGCCTAAGCATCTAGGCCTGAACACCTATTGCAGCTGTTCAGGACAGGAGGTGTCAAGGCAGTGTGGGAGAGCCTCTGTTCTGTGTGACATGTTGGAATCTGTACGGGTTTGGGGCCAGGCCTTCCTGTCAATGCTGTCCTCTGGTGTTCACTCAGTGTTGCTCTTCAGTAGGTCAGGACTACAGTCGTGCCACTCAAGGACTTGGGACTATATTATTATTTTTCTTTGTGACTCTTTTTCTGAAATCATAGCTATTGTCTTATGCGCTGTGTTGCTCCAGAGGAATGCTGTTTCACTTGGCTACATTAATGTATGATTAAATGGTAATTGAACTTGAAATGGGGTAATATATTTAAGGAGAGCAAGGGAAAATACAGTTAATAATAGAATGCTGAGCTTAGAGGGATGGAAGGACTTCAGAACTTGTGCTTTATATCTCTGAAGGTGTCAAAATATTCTTCAGCCATACAACAGACCTGCTTCCAATGAAGCATAGAACATAAGATTAGGGAGGTTGCTAGAAATATAAACAACATGATCTAGACTGCAGCCTGGGGATTGTACACCCTTCTAGCCACCACACTGCAGGAAGGGTGCGGAGCAGGTTTAATAGTAAATTGTCAGGTCTGGAGAGTTAGTTATGAGGAGGTTAGGGAAGTTGAAATGTGTGTTTTAAAAAAAAAGATTGTGAGAAGCCTTGACAGGATAAACAAAAATGACCTGTTTCCTTAGCAAAGAGGTCAATAACAATGAATGGAATTTGATGTATGAAAGGGAGATGTGACAGAAACCTTCATCACATTTAAACAGTATCTTGGTGAACATCTGAAGCGATAAAACTTCTAAAACTAGAGACAGGAATAGAAAATTAATCATGTTTTGGCCATCATAGGTACTATAATTATATCATTAAATATTTTCTGCAATTTCAGCAGTCTCTCTGTATTTTTGAAGTTTGCTATTATAATATTTCCAGATTTAATTTTGGAATTGTGACCTGTGTACATAAGTTTAGGTCATTAATTAATCTAAGAATTAATGCTCTGATATGAACTCTATTGTATGCTTCAGTCCATCTGAACAACAAGCAGTCTATTCTAGTCTCCTATTTTGCCCCTCAGCCACTTTCGTATCCAGGCTGCCAGTTTAAATCATGGAATCCAGTTTTGCTCAAAGCAGAACTGGTAAGTCAGTTCAGGAATTAGTCAATTGAGATACTCCCAGGCTTTTAGAAAGAGCCTTCCGAATTCACAGAATAGACTATTCCAGAAAGAGAGAAATATTCCAAGGGGAGGATCTGTGATTAAATAAAAAAAGAATTGAACTTAAAAAAGACATTATGGAGAATTGTTAATGGAAAATTAGTAGATGGCAAATGAATTTATTTAGGCATTTTCCATCAGAGGATGCAAGTAACATCCCAGAAAAAAAAAGAATAGGAAAGTAAAGGAAAACTTAGTTACAATCAACTGGGTAGTGGTACATGGCAAATTGTTGGAGCTGCGGACTGAATACTCTCCTGATGGACTTCTTCCTAGATTCCTAAAAGAAGTAGCCAGTGAGATGGTTAATGCGTTGGGTTTAATTTAGATTTGGGAAAGATTACATTAAATTGGAAATAAGTAGATGTAAGCTCTTTGTTCAAAAAGGGAACAGGGAACTGCAAGCTAGTTAACATTACATTTGCTGGAGAGGGGGAATGTTGGAAGCTAAGGTCATTTATGATCAAGCAGTTAGAAAATTGAAAGTAATCAGGCAATTATTAGCATTTGGTTTGTGAAAAAGAAATCAATTGAACAATTTATTAGAATTCTTCAAAGAAGTTCAGAGGATGAAGTAATTTTCAGGTTTTCAGAAGCTTTTGATTACATGCCATGTCAAAGTTTATTTCATGGTGTGGGAAGTAAGATGTTGTGGAATCTAGGTTTACTGGCTAACAGGAAAAGAACAAGCATAATTGGGCCCTTTTCTGGTTAGCAAGATGCAACAAGTCAGCTGCCACAGGGACTGGTGCTGCAACAACTGATATACAGTAAATCTCTTGAATTAAGACTGAAAAGTATGGATGTTAAATTCGGTAGTTAGGAAAAAATAAATTGGGAAAAATTTGTATGCACTGTACAAAGCTAAAGAAAAATTAAATCACCAAGGATCTGGTAAATGAATTACAGTGTGACAATTGTGCAATTGCCCAATTGCCCATTTTGGCAGGAAAAATAAATGTTGATGGAGTTTTGAAATGCAGAAGGTCTGTGTGTCTAATTGAAAGATTTGCAGAAAGAATGGAGAGTCATACAGCATGGAAACATGCCCTTTAGTAATTGGATAGGTCAACCAAATCCCCATCAAAGCTAGTCCTGTTTGCCCACATGTAGCCCAAATTCTTCCAGACCTTTCCTGTTCATGTACCTCTCTGTTATTGTACCCAAACACTGCTTTCACTGATAACTTATTACATATATATACCATCTTTTTAAAAAGCTGTTAAATGTTCCCCTCTCACTTTAAACCTACACCCTCTTGTTCTTCCTTCCTCAACCCTAAGAAAAAGACTGTGTACTTTCATCTCATCTGTGCCCTTCATTTTGAACACATCTATAAGTTCACCACCCAGTCCCCTACGCTACAAGGATAGCTTCCTAGCCTGTCCAACCTCTCACTATAACTCAATCCCTTGAGTCCTGGCAACATCCTCAGTTTAATAACCTCTTTCTATAGCATGGTGACCAAAATCGAATACCACGTGTGGCCTCAGCAGCATCCTGTACAGCTACCACATAACCTCCCCACTTCTAAATGTCCTAATTGAAGGGCATTGTGCCCAAAGCTGCCTTCACCACCCTGTGATGTCACCTTCAAGAACCATCCACTTAAATTCCAAGCTCCCTTGTTCTATAAAATTTCTCATGGCTCTACTATTTGATTATTTTTAAAAAAAATTAGAGATAAAGCACTGAACAGGCTCTTTCGCCCCAATCACAGGATCATTTTTTAATGACTAACCTGCGAACTGGTATGTCTTTGGACGTGGGAGGAAGCGCATGCACACATAGCAAGAATATACAGATTTTCTCACAGAGGACACTGGAATTGAACTCTGAATCCAGCACCCTGACCTGTGGTACTGTCATTCTAACCACTATGCTATACACTCCAATGTTAATGTGAGCGTCTTGTTGTCTCAATTTGACTTCCCAAAATGCAGCATCTTGCACCTATCTGCTTTAGATCCATTTGCCATTTCTTGTTATTTAATGCTGGTTCAGCAAGTATTTAGAAAAGCTGATGGTATTATTTCCTGAGAAGACTGAGGCTCTTTGGAGTATGCAGGCCTCTCCTTCACATATTCTACCAGTCTGTTGTCACCAGTACAACCTTCCCTGGTGCGGTGTGCTGGGACAACGGCATCAGCATGGGTGATGCCAACAGGCTCAATAAACTGATTAGAAAGGCTGGCTTTGTTATAGTAGTCAAACTGGACACATTGGAGGCTGTGGTAGAACAAAGGACCCTATGGAAAATTCTGGCAATGTTTCTCACCCTCTGCATGCCACCTTGTCTGAATAGAGGAGCACTTTCAGTAACAGACTAAGACAACTGCTGTTCCGCAGACCTCTGAGGTCATTCTTGCCCTCGGCCGTTAGGCTCTATAATGTCAAACCTATTTCCGGGGAAGTGATGACCCCCTCCTGTTAAACTGTTATTAACCTCTGTTTAAGCTCTGTTTACATCCTGTGTAATACTACCATCATTTCTTATCTAGATAGTTAGAATGTGCACCCATTACTGTGTAATATTATGGTTCTTCTTGCACTACCATCTTAGCAGTGTGAACTTGAAAATCTTATAAATCTTGTAAACTTTGACTTGTTAATATTGTACATCTTATTTTTAAGGTAACTTTTTTTTAATTCTAATTGCATATCTGTGCACTTGTAATGCTACTGTGATACTGATTTCATTTGGGATCAATTAAGTATTTATCTATTATCATTCATTGCAGATGGGCAATAAATGCAAAAGGAGGGAATTTGTGTACATTGTACTCTAGATATGATATCAATGCCCCATGTACAATACTTGACTCCTATTTTTAAGGCAGTGTTTTGTTCTGATGAAAGCAGATCAGACAAGTTTTACCAGACTAATACCTGGAACGGGCAGATGGTTGATCTGGCTAGGCTTACATTGGCTGATACTTTGACAAGTGAGAGGCTATTTCAATGAAACATACAGTACAAAGATCCCAAAGATGTGGAGATGCCATTTCCTATAATGAAAGAATCTTAATGTCTTGAAAATAAGGGGTTGACCATTTAAAAGACACATGCACATATTTTCTCTCAAGAACTTGTGATCTTGGAACTCTTCAAAATGGGTAACTTTGGAAGCACAATCTTTGGATATTTTTAAGACGAAGGTAGATCGATTCTTAATTAGCAGGCATGAAAGATTGCTGCAGTTAGACCAGTGGTTCCCAACCTTTTCTATGCCCCACACCCTTAGGAAATGTTTGATTAATGTTCGCACCCCCTACAAAAGTAATATCGCAGTTGAAAATGATGAAGTCTAATTTCTAATTTTTTAACCACAAATTGAACCACATACAATACTGCGGGTGAACAAATTAAACTTAAAAAAAAAAATAAGCTTTTAACTTATTTGCTTAAAATGCAAATATAAATTGAGCAATTAGATTCTAATTTATTCAGAAAGAATTGTAAACAGTAAAATCAATCCCAATTGTGAACATAAATTGACTTCTTTGCTGCTGCTTCTCTTTTCTTTCTTTTTCTATCTTTTTATTAATTTTAAACAAACATAAGAGAAACATAGATACAGAGTTTGAGAATACATAATTAATAGGTTAAAGTATAAATACAAATAGATGATAATCCATATATAATAATCTCCCAAACTCATAGTGATTACGAAAAAAGGACTAAATAAGAAAAAAAAAACCTCCAAAAAAAACCTAACCAACATGGGCCATTGCATTATGTCAAATATACACAGCAGCATCAATAACTCCGTACCTCCATCCAAATAATTAAGGATAATAAAAGTAAGGTTTAGGAAAAGTCAGTTTAGCTCATATGAAAATGTTGAATAAATGGTCTCCCAAGTTTCTTCAAATTTAGTTGAAGGGTCAAAAACAACACTTCTAATTTTTTCTAAACTCAAATAAGATAGTTTGAGAAAACCACTGAAATATGTTTGGAGGATTAATTTCTTTCCAATTCAATAAGATAGATTTTCTAGCCATTAACGTAACAAATGCAATCATCCACCGAGCTGAGGGGGATAAATAACTATTATCCACCATTGGTAAACCAAAAATTGCAGTAATAGGATGCGGTTGCAATTTAATATTCAGAACTTTTGAAATAATACCAAAAATATCTTTCCAATAATTTTGCAAGCAGGGGCAAGACCGAAACATATGGGTCAATGAAGCAACTTCAGAATGACATCTGTGACATAAGAATTAACATAAGAATAAAATCGAGCAAGTTTAACAACCTTAAATTGTATTAAAGCATGTTTAGTATAAATAGAAGAAGAATTGACTAATTGTAAAATTTTCTCCCACTGCTCAGTGGGTATAAGACAATGAAGTTCTTTTTTTCCCATTCCTTCTTAATTTTTCCTGATACTTCTGGCTGTATTTTCATGATCATATTATAAATGATGGCTATTAAACCCTTCTGGCAAGGATTCAGAGCTAAAAATTTTTCCGTAATGTCCATTGGACATAATTTCGGAAAAAACTGTAACATGTTATTCAAGAAATTTCTAACTTGCAAGTATCTAAAAAAATGAGTTTTAGGAAAATTATATTTATTAGATAGCTGTTCAAAGGACATAAAACTATTGTCTAAAAAAAATCACGAAAACATGTTATATCTTTTGTTTTCCATAATACAAAGGCATGATCCGTAAAAGGGGGCCGAAAAAAAAGTTAGATATAATAGGGCTTGATAAGATAAACTTATTCAAGCCAAAGAATTTACGAAATTGAAACCATATTCGTAATGTATGTTTAACTATAGGATTGGTTATTTGTTTATTCAATTTAGATAAAGCAAAAGGAAGTGAAGATCCTAAAATAGAAAACAATGAGAAGTCTTGTACAGATTTACATTCCAAATTTACCCATTGTGGGCAAGATACTATAATCGATTCTTGTGTCCAGAATATTAAATATCGAATATTAACTGCCCAATAGTAAAATCACAGGTTTGGCAAAGCCAAACCACCCTCCTTCTTAGGCTTCTGTAAATATTTTTTACTTAATCTAGGATTTTTATTCTGCCACACATACGAGGATATTTTGGAGTCAATATCAAAAAAAGATTTAGGAATAAAAATTGGTAATGCTTGGAATAAATATAAAAATTTGGGTAATACTATCATCTTAATAGCATTAATTTGACCAACCAATGACAAAGATAATGGGGACCACCTGGTAACAAGTTGCTTGATTTGGTCGCTGCTTCTCATTCATGATTTTGTCAAAACGTGGAACTTTCTTGCTGACTGCGATCCGCAGGTCTGCCTGTAGATTCAGGCAATTCCTAGATTTTGTCTTGACTGACAAAAGAGAACTGAATCCAGATTCACACAAGTATGTTGTTGTAAATGGAATGAGGACACGGAGTGCTTTTCCACCAAGTCTTGGGAACATATCCAGTGCTGCATACCAAAACTCCTCCAAAGTCTTGCTCTCAAATTTCATTTCAAGAGCTCGATTTGTCTGCAAATCAATAAGATCTTCCTTCAGCTCTTCATCATCTGACATTTTCTCCAAATTGTAGGAATATGGATTCATGATCCATTCTTCTGAAATCTTCAGGTCTCCAGCAGCAAAATATCCATCAAACAATTCTGACAGCATTTCCAAATGAGCCACAATTTCTTCACGCACAGTAGGAGTTATGGATCCAGCATCATCAGCCATCTCTTCTAGTGAAGGAAAATTTGGGAGACTACCTCCTTCCATCCTTCGACGCCAAAGATGTAACTTTTCTTTGAAGGCATTCAACTTTTCACAAGCATTCAATATGTTTATCCCTTTTCCTTGAAGAGAAACACTCAGGTCATTCATACGAGTGAAAATGTCAGCTAAGCAAGCCAGCATTTGGGCGAATTCCTGTGATTCCATTGCCCCAACCAGATCACATTCACGCTCCTCCAGAAAAACTTTGATTTCTTCCCGCAGTTCAAAGAAGCCGGTTAAAGCTTGTCCTCGTGACAACCAACGGACTTTTGTGTGGAAAAGCAAAACTGAATGCTCACTTCCCAGATCCTCACAAAATGATTTGAAGATGCGATGGTTCAAAGCACGCCCCCTGATCCAGTTGATGATCTTCACACGTATCAAGGACTTCAAATTTTTGATGCCAAAGCATGCCGATGAAGAAAACAATGGGTAACTTGCAAGTCTGGAATCTCCTTTTTCATCAATACAGAAAAGCCAGATTTATTTCCAAGCATGCAGGTGCCCCGTCAGTGCACACAGAACCAATGACTTTGATATCTAAATCATGTTTGGCAAAGAAGTCTTTCACCAGCTGCATCACATCCTTTGCAGTTGTGTTTGTTTTCAGCTCTTTACAAAGCAGGAAATCTTCACAGCACCATCTTTAACATACCTCACTAATGTGATAAGTTGACTACAACTGGAGACATCAGTTGACTCATTCAACTGAATAGAGATTTTAAGAGGACTAGCTCTGACATCTGAGATGACTTGGTCCAAAATATCTTTACTCAAATCACTGATTCAGTTGTGAATGACATTATTTGATAGGGGCACCTGTTCAAATTTTTTTCTTACTTCTTTGCCCAGGATAATTGTTGCCATTTCCAGTGCACATGGCTTGAGATCTTCCCCAATTGTATGGGGCTTCTTGGATTTGGCCACTTTATATGCCACTTGGTATGAAGCAAGAAATAGTGGTTTTTCAACAGAAATGAAACCTAATTTTGGAAGAGTTCCTTGTGAATCAAAACGAGCTCTTTTGATTTTCAATGACCCAACATCATGTCCTTCAACATCAGCTCCGCCATGCTTGTTCTTGAAGTGCTCTTGAAGCTTGGATGGCTTCAGATTTGAGTTGGAAAACACAACGCTACAAAGAATGCACTGGGGTTTTTGCAAGTCATCATTTCCTGTTGTGCAAGTGAAACCAAAGCACACATAGTCATCATTCCATTTCCTTCTTTTTGACGTGATAAAGGGTTAAGGGTAAAGAGAAAAATATGAGCTAATATGAGAAAAACTATCTAACTAAGCCAGGGATGACTGCTTTACTCAACCAGACACGCCTATAGCAAAGTATCGCGAGAAATACGTTTTTGAATATTATATTACGATATTATCTGAGGTTGCGCCAAGATAATTGTCAGGTGGAAATGCTACGGGGATGTGATGTGACTTATTAGGCTACTCTCTACTGAATTTACAACCTATTTCAGATGATTACCAGAGATATGAACTCCCATCACACGATTCAAAGTCCTTGGTGCTAACCATGATACCTCAACTAACACAATTCAAAATTATCAACGATTAAAGAAAAAAACCTTTTAAGAGAAAAAACCTTTGAAATTCAAAAACTACTTTAATGCATTGAGACAAATGCGAATGAATGACTTCAGCTGCTTTTTATCAAAATGTGGCTTTTTAAAATTTTATAATTGAATACCTACTGTCTGCGGGTTTGGTTTTAACGCAAAGTCGTTACTCGATGGTTTATTCGGGATGTATAAAGATTTTGGCATTATGAGATGATTTTTAACTCTGAGAGGTAACCTTCTAGCTAATATTGATGAGACTCCTCAACTCTGAGGTGTAACTTCCCAGGTAACACTGATGAGAATCCTCAACGCTGACTCGGGCAGCGGGAGACAGGAGTGAGTTTACATCTCTCTTGACTCGGGTAGTGGGAGACTGGAGTGTGCTTGGGACAAATGTTACTACCACTTCTCAGGGCACACTGGCAGCTGGCTGAGTGATGACTCGTGGCTCGTCACCCAAGGACACAAGCCACTCTTTGTCGAACCCCCTGAAATTCCATCTCGCACCCCAGGTTGGGAACCCCTGAGTTAGACAGAGAATGTGATGTTATGTTTGCAGTGATCTTACTAAATGGCAAAGCAAGCTGCCATATTTAATTGTGTTCTTAATGTGTACAATTGAGTGCCTGCCAGATTGGAACATCTGGCCCAATGATTGGGCCATTGGATAAATGTGTGGGACATTTATCACATCCTTAGAAATTGCCTAAAAGCCCTGGGCAAAGGCTGCTACCTCTGGTGCCGTAAGCAGGTGCTGAAGGTAGTGGCAGAAAATATTGTCTTGGCCATTAACAATAGTAGCACCTCTGCCAACCCAGAAAGCCCATACACAGCCTCGTCTCAAGTCACCAGCAGGCTTGCTTGCCACGGCATCTGACTGGCAACTAAAAGTCGATCCTGACTTCATTGCATCGTTATTGCTGAGGCCTCGTGGTCACTCTGTCAGAAGTCTTCAAGCGGGTGGTGATGGCAGAACTGACAGTGCCTTGGGAAGTCTGGATTGAGCAAGAGAAGGCCAAATACCAGGAGCTGGGAGACAGTGCAAAAGATAGGGGTGAAGGGCACGAAGAGAGCCTATAGAGGTGGGGTGCAGAGGTTTTGCTGGCTGCTCACTCTGTTGAACCTACTCTCTCTTTGGCGTTAACGGAGCTGCAAAGAGAAGAGCCATCAGGACCATCACAGACACTACTGAGTGAGCCTTCAGATGGCTATGGATCAAGAGGTGTGACCATGGACCAATGCTGCTGGGACGTAAGCTGGGTCTGATCAACCTTGGGCTGGATTGCCTGGGCGAGGCTGTATCTCATGATGAAAGAGCCAAACAACCCGAAGACACCGGGATACTGATGATGTGTCCCAGTGCCTCCTAGGATATATCTCAGCATCACATCTTTGCACCCCCATTATCTCCATTGCTATTATCTTGGAAAAGGAATTTTTAAAGAAGACATTTTAGTTACAAACAAGAGAAAATCTGCAGATGCTGGAAATCCGAGCAATACACACAAAATGCTAGAGGAATTCAGCAGGCCAGGCAGCATCTATGGAAAAAACTACTGTTGATGTTTCAGGCCAAAACCCTTCAGCAGGACTGGAGAAATAATGCTGAGGAATGACTACAGTACTGATCAAAAGTCTTGGGCAACCTAGCTATGTTTTACTGTAGTTACTGGAGAGACTGGAGATGTGGATATGAAAGTCTTTATTCATCATGACAGACAGGCATTCTCTTAGAGATCCTCTCAGTAGACTCCCACAAACCCCAAGTACATCACATTCTTATACTCTTAAAATCAAAGGTAACAGTAGGTGATTTAATACAATTTCATTAGTTACAATGACATTGTTGACTTTGGGTTGTCAGTGCTTCCTTTGAATTGCATATCTACAGAGGGAGACATTTCTGAATGTTCAAATACTAATCACAAGCTTCCTTAAACTTGTTTACAATATTGCAGATTACTTAAACCCATTTCTCAAACCCTAGATTGATGCAGGACAATTAACACAATCCCATTGTCTGATGCAAATCCAAATCTCTCATGGTCACCATTTTGCAAACGATATCTCTTGGTGCTACACAGACAGTATTATTGATTTGCCAAGGTGTGCTTTTACCTTCACTTTACTGCTTGCAATTTACAATTTATATTAAGCACTGAAGACTGGTTCGTGTCTGAATTAATATCTGCTATATTCACATATTCCCAAACACTTTCCATCAATAGTCATGCCTTTCATTTGCTTAATGAATACTTTTGTTGAGGAATACTTTATGTGGGTCATTCAAATGTGTTTTCTATCACCTGTTTTAGGTCTTTGACCATAGTGCACTTTCTCAAGAAGCCAAAGAAGACATGTACAAATTATATCCAAATGCAAGGCGGGCACATCTTAAAACTGGTGGTAACTTTCCTTACTTGTGTCGGAGTGCTGAAGTTAACCTTTATATTCAGGTAAAGTGTTAAAAGTTATCTTGTTTTAAGAGAGTGACCTTGAACTAAGAGCTTAAACTTGAGATTTAAGAAAGCAAGGAAGTTTAGAATTTTTGACATGTAGTTGCTAGAAATGTAAGGAGATGAAAGAGCAAAAACAGTGAATGCATATTAAAAAGCGTAATTGCAAGTTTTCTGTAACAGAGAAATTGCGTTAAGTGTCAATTCCAAAACTGCAGGAAAGGTTTTGTAGTTTGAGATTGGTGAGACTTCCTTAACCTCCACCCCACTTCCCTTGGCAACCTAGGATGCATTTTGTTCTACCCTTCGGGTAATTCATTTATGAGTTTCTACTTGATTAAGCACATTCAGCTTTCATTTTAATGGACAGTTTCTGATATGTATTAGGTCACATCCTGTGCAGCCAAGAAGTAGTAAGTAGATGGACACATTGGCTGACAATAGGCCAGAGATTTATGTTGGGAGAAGTTACATTAATGTTACGTTAGCAAAAGAAGTTTCTTTCCAAAGCTATCTTGTTTCCCCAGCAGAAGCATTGCTTATGCACCCCTTATTCACTATGTCATGCCATTGAGCCTGCAGTTTAAAGTAGTATTAATGGGAGTAGTATCCAATTGTATGATTTTTAAAAAATGTCGACCAACATCATCAAATCCAAAGGGTGTCGAATTTGCTTCACTTCTCTTTAAGTACCATTCTTTTTTGTACCCTCTTAGTTTGTCGATTTTTCCTTGTCACTTTTCCTTTCAATATACTATTTTTACACTAGTTCTCTCACTTCTTAACTCTGACCAAACAATTCTACATTGATGTCTAATGACATTCCCTCTACTTTGCAGTATCATAACTTCTTTAAGTCGTACCGCCGTCCTGAAACATTGGCCGTTTATTCCCATCCATAGATGCTGCCTGACTTGCTGAGTTAATTCCTCGAGCATTTTGCAATCAGTTTAAAGCAGCCTGATTGATCAGTAACAACTTTACCACCACCATCACAATATGTCACAATATCTACTATTGGCAGGATGTCTTGGTGTTTTTTTTTAATACTCCTCCTCCTAAATTCAGGAACAGCAGTGCACTTATTTGTATTGAATTTGGATTTAATGTAATTCACCTATATTCTAAAAGCATTAGCTTATTGTATGACAAATACTACAATAATTTCAACCAGTAAAGCCAGAATTTATTCAGGATTTAACTTAAGCACCTGTAAAGTTTGGCCTCTTCTTTTCAGATCCATCTTCGGCAGTTCCATGGTACACGTTATGCTGCAATTGACCCCACCATGGTGAGTGCTGAGGAACTTGAAGTACACAGAGCCAGAGTTGATAATATGAACGAAGAAGAATTGTAACAGCTGCCCTTGAAGAAAAGTACATAAAGGCATTCTGCTGCAAACTGATTTTTTTATATACTGGATACAAGAAGTCAGTGGTGCCTTTTTAGAGAGTTTTTCTTTATAATACAGATGTTGAGAGATGCCAGTTTATTTTTGTTTATTACTTAATGAATTTAATCATCAAAACATATGTCCTCATCAGTTGTGGTTTGTTGGACAATCTTCAACCCAATAAATGATGTACACGCCAAGCCACGTATAAATAACCAACTGAGAGTGCAAGTATCCTTTGTGTAGCCTAAATCAATTTTTTTTCAGCTTTTCTTTGAAATAGCATTGGATCAGTTCAGTGTTTCATATACTACTTGTCTGTGGTCTACATACATGCTAGTTCTTGATACTAGGCTTGTATTTTACTAAAGTATATGAAATTGTTATATAGGGCCTTTTTTTGTACTTGATTTGATATCTAAAATGAAATATTTTAAATCATTTATTTAAAAGGTTGCCACAATTTGTTTTGAAGTTATTGCAAAACAATTAAATATGCACATTACTTTGAGTGCTTACTAATTTTTGATTTGCTACTGGTTCTGTTTACAGTTTCAAACATAAAGCTAGGATTTGAAAGCTTAAGTGTGTAACTTTTATTATTTATAAAGTAATCGTCTATGTTGTAAACAGTCTTATAATTAAACTTATTTCGCTCTAATTAGTTTTATTGGGAGAAAACAATTCAGTGAAGGTAGGATGCTTTTTCAGAATATGTCATAATGCCATCATGTGTTTGCTGCATTCTATAAACTTCAAACACAAATAGATAATGTATAAATCGACAATCTTTTAAGATTGTCATTCATTACTGAGCTCTCTCAATGGTGACTTTGCATTAATATATTGTGATAGTTAACGAATTGCTTTTGTTTTGATAAATGTTCAGAGCCAAATATAATTTGTTACCTGATTATTTCCCTCTCCACTGCTCCACTTAAGTCCAACTTCATAATTCCTTTTTAAGTTAAATGATCTTAAAGAAGCTGTACTGTTTTCTATCCATCAGTAAGTTCTCCATTGCCAGCATCCTCTTTCCTGCATTGCAGGATTTGGTGCTGAGTAATAAACTAGGATTTGTTATTAATCTTACAGTAAAGATGCAGTGTCTTCAATATAACAGTTTAATTGAATCCCTCACTCTGTTAAATAGATCTTTACTGCATCTTTTCTCAGCCCTTCACATCCTTGCTAAAGTACATGACTAAAATTATTTGCAACAACACAATGGTTTAACCTATATTTTATTGAGGACATTGTACAGCACAAGAACAGGCCCTTAGGCCCAAAATGTCTGTGCTGCCCCTGATGCCAAAATAAACTAAATCAATGTACCTGCCATGGTTGATATTCCTCCCAGTTACTGAAATTGAGGTGACTGTCTAAATACCTCTTAAGCACTGTTGTGTCGGCATCCACCACCATCCTTGGCAGAGTGTTCCAGGAACCAAGGTTAATCCTTTTATATCATGGGCATCAAGCTCGCTAATGGAGACTGATGAATCTTTTACCTTGTACTCCCTATGAATGTTTTGTTAAACAGACTGGTATGCTGTCATTTCTGTGGTGGCAGATGCAGTGCCAGGGAAACCAGGTGATTCAAACATCAGACTGAATTTATGACCCAACAGAGACAGATCAAAATTATTTTGATAACTTTTCAATCAGTTTCTGAAAATCATTGTTGTCAACATTGGCACCATTCCTTTTACCAACATTCTCTCTTTAGCAGTCTGAGACATTTGGAATTCAGTCAGGTCTTTGTTCACATTGTAGCTACCATGGTAGCCAAAATGAGATAGTTTAAATGATAATCAAGTAAGCTGAATTTTGAAGCCAAAGTAAGTGTTAATATTCTGGATTGCTTGCTCTGTAGCCTGGCTCTGTGATGGTTGGAACTTTTGATCAAGTATTAACTTGTAAAGATAGGCTTTGTTGTAAATTATGACTGTGTAATTTTATGAAATGACGATGAGAAATGAGATTTACTACTATGCTGAATAGATTAATTCCAAGGAAATAATATTGAAGTGTTTATATTCCAGATTTTCATCTTAATGTATTATGGGATTAATAGGAATTTTTTTTGTCTTCTAGTTTCCTGAGGAAACTCTTTAATTTGTACATTTAGAACTGCTTTCAGCAATTTGCAGTTTATTGTACATCAGGAATATGTGCAATAAAATTAGAAACCTCTGCTTTGTTTTTATTCTGTAAACTCAAGCCAGAAAGAGCAGTAACAGTGCTCTCTTAATATAAATCCAACAGTATTCTGAATAAAATACGTTGTTTTAGCTTTCCAAATATAGTCTTGATTTTTTTTGACTGATCACAAAAGATCAGTCCACAAAAGGACTGATCCACAAAAGGAAGGGAAAGGTGGGATTGCCATCTTTTTGCTTTAACCTATGAAATTCTTACAATCTAAGATCCCAGCAAACATAGCTGACCCACCCTCAGTGCTATTTACTTTGCCCTAGTTTCTACATGGATTAAAGACTGTCTTTGTAATACAATTCTGTGAGGAAGCCATGGCTTCAGACGATGTCCTGGGAGAAAGTGTGTCTGTATTTGATGTTCATATATTGTACTTCCTACAAAACAATTAAATGAAACAAAGAATTATATATTAACTGCACTAGCACTTGAAGGCTTTTGTATTAAACCAATTTTAAACATCTGAATTCTTGCACTGTGGTAAACAGTACATTTGTGTTCATGTTTTTTACATGTATAAACTAAATGGGACATTTTGAAAGGGGTGCAGGAAAGACCTGAGAGTCTTAGTTAACACTAATGCATCTGATTAAAGAACAATTGGTGCTCGAAATAAAGATGGAAATTTAGGTGCAAAATCAAGACAACAGTGAAAATATGAACTGGGTGAATTTTATGCTTGTACATTCCAGAGTTTTTGCTTACTGTCTTTCTAATTTACTAAATACCATATACTGCTTTCTGTACTCTGGATCCTACAACACATTACCACTTGATAATTCTTAATAAATCTGTGTAATGATGGTGGGTCTGTTTGCTGGGATCTTTGATAATTTGCTATGTATTATTTTGGAAATCTAAATACTGTGGTATTTGGCTCATCTGGTTCTGTTTATGTTCTGTGGAACATAACCCTTTAAATTCTTACCCCCCCCCCCCCCACGCCTCTTAAAATGACCGTGTCCCTGTCCCTTGTTTCCTTTAAACTCACTGGCATCTTGTTTCCCATACTCCTTGTCAATTCATCTACTTAATTGGAATAATAATTGTGTACTCACTATGTTTAACATCCTCTGCTGTAGCCCATCCACTTCAAAGTTCGACATGTTGTGCTCTTCTGCACACCGCTGTTGTAGTGTGTGGCTATTTGAGTTACTGTCACTTTCCTGTCTGTTTGAACCACTCTACAGAACTCCCACTCACTGAATGTTTTTTGTTTTTCACTTTTCACACCATTCTCTGTAAACTCTAGAGAGAGTTGTGAATGAAAATCCCACAAGATTAGCAATTTCCAAGATGATCAAACTACCCTGTCTAGCATAATCATTTCACAGCCTAAGTCACTTAAATCTTGATGTTTGGTCTGAACAACTGCACCGCTTGACTGTGTCTGCATGTTTTTAATGCATTGAGTTGTTGCCATATGATTGGCTGATCAGATATTTGCAATAACAAGCAGGTTATTGAGTGGCCACTGGGTGTACAATGTAATATCTAAAAGGGTTGACCTATTAATAGGAGTAACATCCAGTAGTGTGGAAAATCAGCCAGTCTGTCACTGCAGAAGTTCTGAGGGTGCCAGATGATGGCGTTTTACTGTAATACCCCTGCCATGAGTTGGGCCATTGAGTTATTGCTGGCTGCCTAGAGACTGTAGGGAAAGAAAGAGTTGGAAAAAGGTGAGAAATGGAGAAACTGTGGGAGGAAAAGTGATCAATACGGAGTTAAAGGAAATAGAAATGACTGAAGGAAACCACCATAATTAACCAGGACATTGGAGTGCAGGTGGTGAAGTGGAGGGGCTGAGGTTTGTGAAGATGGAGTCAGAGATGTTTAGGTAGGTGGGATGGGTCGAAGTTAGGGTGGGAGTGGAATAGGAGAATGGCTTGATGGACAACAGCCTTGGAAGGCAGAATGAGGACCAGGGTGAAGAAATGACTAAGATTGGAGGGAATAGTCCAAAGAAATTGACAGTGAGAGCCATGGAAGATTGAGACAAACATGAAGAGTGTTTACAAGATGACAACACCCTGGAGTCCAGCAGCAAACAGTGGGTAGGTAAAATCTACCACCCCGGACATTATAGCATTGCAACCAAACAAGAACCATTACATTAGAGTAAAATAGCAGCATACCATCTAATCTCAGCCTCTCCCGCACATGACCATACATTGTGCAGACACACAATCGCATTCGCACCGTCACAAATACCACATGTTCACTCACATACTCCTACTTTCATATACACATACATACACACGCTTACTCTCAAGACACTGAAAACTTGGTACTACACACATTTTCACAAGCAGTCTAACAATCGCTGACTTACACTCTCAGCAATGACAATTTGATTCAACGTGTACATAGGGCAATTGACTTGAAACAATCTGCTCTCTACAGATGCTGCCTGACATGCTTGAGTGTTTCCAGCATATTCCATTTTTATTTGATTTACAGTTTTTAGTTTTCAACAATCAAATATTTTTATTGTAAACAAGATTCACAAGTCATTTTAGCTTCACATTCCTGAATGCAGAATTGATTGACCTTAGCATATATTCAACTGAGCATTACCTTGTCATTATCGGTAATGCAAAAAAGTGCACAGGCAGTAAAATATGAAGCTATTAGTGGTGTTTTACTGTTTAATGGGTTAACCCAATGGGTGATACACAGACACTTCACATACTCAGCAGAAGGGCTTCACTCACCTACAGTACATTCCAGCAAAGGGCCATGTACAAGAGGGGGTGGAGCCAGATAGGGACACAGGCCCTCACAGGTAGTCATGTAACAAAGAATGAGATATGGAAGCTGTCACTGTATAACACTTACATCTCCAAAACTTATCCCTCACAGTCTTGTGTGCTAAGTGCAGGGGCAATGGCTGGTGAAAAAGCCACTGGTCAGAACGTCATTCCTTATCCAGCTACAGCTTGGCCAGCCTTTAGCTGCAGACAATGGACAAGCATCGGATCAGTCCAGCGAGGGTGGCCATCATTCAACTGTGAATTCATTGGCTCACTGTATCTGACAGCTCAAAGCGCACATACTGTTGATACTGGGAACAGATTGAGAGATGAGATGCAGGTGTTGCATAGCAGTGCTGTGGATCGAAACCGAGTGGCAATAGAGTGAGAGATGGCCGTTCAAAGCATCTCTTCCTGTCAGATCACGGTTTCTCAGTCGCAACTTGATAGTTCTTAATTTCTACTTCATTATGGCTTCCTTTTAAATTAATATTTGATGTCCTATTCAATCATGATTGTATCAATCTGAGTCAGAAGCCAGAACATAATTTCAAGTAATGGTAATTAACCAACTGGAGCAGTAATGTCTCTGATGTTAGTGTTAGCCAGATACTGTGCCTTAGCACTCAGCAGTGCAGACCCAACATCTGGATGCAGGATGTGCCCTACTGAAACACTTTATGACCCTCAAGAAATAAAAAAGCAATGCATGAGTCATCAAAACAGAAAACGCTAGAAATGCGTGGCAGATCAAAAAACATCAATGAACTGAAAACCAGGGTCAGCATTTCAGATCAATGTCCATTCCTGTGAGAATTTACATAGTTACTGTCTGTCTGGATTATTCTGATTGAAACCTGCTCAGTTTCATTGTAGCCAACTGTTTCAGGTTTGAAAAACAATAAAAATACAGAACTAGTTGCTCTGGGTTTTGGGAGGGCAGGATGTGGAGATACAGGGTCTTCCAGCTCCAGCTGCAGGTGTCATGACTATTGGCTGATGCAGGACAAAACAGGGAGCAGATGTGAAGACAGGCAAAACACAAGCATAAATACGATGGGATTGCTCAAAGCAATAAAATGTGACAGAATTTCACATTGCCACAGAGCACCAGATATCAAAGGTATTGTTGTAATGTCTGATCATCAACAGCTCCACTCACCACACACTGAGCAGCTAAACTACTGGGAATCAGCTGGTTGAGTGAACACTCTACTTCTATATAATGTGTCTCTCTGTGAATTATCATATTTTCTTTCCTATTCCTTCAGGGGGTTATTCTGAGCTTCACCTCGAGCCTGGCACCTTACATCCTAAGCTGTGCTAGGAATGGAAATCAATGTCTTTAATGGATGTGTTGGAAGAACAATGAATGCAAGGGATTGCAGAGTTCACATTTAAAATTATGCACAAGAATCTACTTTTTTGGGATTTCCTAAATTTTTTAAAAAACACTGATTTAGTAGAGTCCACAGCTGATTCTGATGAAAGAGGGACTTCAACAAGCTAAAGGCAATGGCATAACTTATATAATTAAATTTATACAGTACAGCACAGCAGGTGATACATTGAGGCTGCTGTTGGAAGTTGATGGAAAGGAATGTGATGCCAAGCTGTTCAATATCTTGATAAATTTTGGCTCAGAGTTGATGTGCTAGTCTGGGATTTGGGAACTACACTACATCAGAGTGGGCACTTTGTCCCAGGAGGCAGTCACACTCTTCAGATTGGGTTTACATAATTAGTCGAGACACAGGAAGACAAGCAAGGTAGACGTGATGATTCAGAAGGATAATGTTGAAGGAGCTTGCACAACTCGGATAGATATGACATTTATGTGATCTGTGTGGACAGAAACAGAGAATGCGGGGAAGACGAGCAGGCTGACTGAGTTTTAGCATAACTGAGGGCTTTTCATTATGGGGAGGGGAAAGATATGCAGCTTGGATGGGGGCAGTTTTATGAAGCAGTGGCTCGCAGAATAGAAAAGGGAAGTTAATGCACATGGTTTGCTGGTTTTTCAGAATATACTGTGCCCAGCAAAACATTACTAAACAAAATTGAGGCATTATGGGATCGTGGGAAGAAACTGACTTGGGTTGGGGATTGGTTAATGCACAGAGAGTAGGAAGAAATGTGCCATTTTTGAATTGGAAGGCTGTGCTTACTGGTGTCCTACAGGGAGCTGGGTTTCTGGTTCTTCACCATCTGCAGCTATGATCAACTTGAAGGGACCAAGTGTAACATATCCAAGTCTGCCATGATATTAAGGCTTGGTGGCAGTGTGGATTGGCAGAAGGACATCAGAGGATATAGATCAGTTAAGTGAGGAGATGAAGACATAACAGATGGAATATGTGGGAAAAAATGAGGTCATCCACTTGGTATAAAATAGAAAGGCAGGCTATTCTTTCTGCAGTGAGTATTTACAAGGTGCTGGTGTTCAGAAGGACCTGGGTGTCCTGGAACATGAATTGTTGAAAATTATCATGCAGATACAGCAGGTATCAAGGCAAACAACCTATGGCCTTTAGTGCAAGAGGATTTGGGAACAAGAAAAAAAACATTTTGATGCAATCATATTGGTTCATGGCGATACCATGTGTGAAATTTTGACCCTTCTGTTGAAGGTAATACAAGAAGTGAAACAAAGGCCAATCTGATAAATTCCTTAGAATTGTGTTGAGGAAAGAATTAACTAGAATAAGCCCCTAATCTCGAGTTTAAAAGAATGAGAGGTGATCTCATTAAAACATATGTAACCCCTACAGAGTTTTACTTGGTAGCAGTGATGATGTTTTTCTCAACCAGATATTCTCAACCAGGGAATGCTGAAGCTGGGGTTACAGTCCTAAGAGTTCAAACATTTAGGACGGAGGTGAGAATATCTTCACCTAAACATTTGGAAATCTTCTTGGGCAGCTGTGGAGGCTCAGTTGCAGAGTATACTCAAGAAAACAAAAAGATCAATAGATTTATGTATATTAAGGAAATCAAAGGACCTGGACTTCGTAGAGAAAGGTGACACTGAGGTAAAAGATTAGCCATGATCTAATTGAATGGTAGCACAGGGATGAAGAGCTGTATGTTTTCCTCCTCCCACACTTCCTTTTCTTAAGACTGTCTATAGTCAGAGAAATAATTTAGAAAGATAGTAAATGCTATAACAATCAGAAGTATCTAAATGAGCTTTAAATCGCAAATTAACATCGCCCTTAAGAGGTTTAAAATTACATGTTCATTGGCTTAATGAAGCAAATTCTAATTTCCTAAGGATTTATTTGAGTTTAATAGATTAATTATACTATCTAATTATGAACCCCTTTCAATTCAATCAACAAGTACAGAAAGGCTCACCATTACTAAATTACAATTTTATGGGATCTTTCCAAGCACAGATTCCTTTGCATTCTTCCCCAGGTTACAATAGCAAGCACATTTTAAAAGTATGTCATTGACTGTAATACTCTTTGGGATGCCCTGAGGTTGTAAAAGGTGCTACATAAATGCAAGAATTAAATCAGAAATGCTACCCAACGAGGCAAGAAGTATTTAATATTTTTGCATTTGGAATGGTCTTTTGTCTCAGATTCAGCTCCTATTTGAAATGTCAGCATAAATATTGCACAAGACCATTTCTAACACCACAATGAGTGGATGGAAATGGATGGGCTCACGGTCACGATGAGAAGCTGAGACTGGACGAGGGGTGGCTATTGAGGGAACAAAAGTGGTGCAATGAATGATTTAGAACCCAAAAGGACTAAACACTTTGAAAGGCTGGTAAATGCATTACCCTACATTGGTAGGTTAGAAGCTTGAGGCTGCGGTCTCAAAAGGACTCACTGATCTCTGGGCAAAAGAACATGACATCAATTACTCTGGAATATTGTCCTGAGCATCTAATGAGCACAATGTTAGTGAATCCAGGGGTGGAAGTCGATGGGAATGTAGGCAATATAAAACGGAATTTCAGTAGGTTTAGTGTAATTGGGTGATTGATGATCTGCATAGATTCAGTGAGCTGCAGGTCTTGTTTCTATGCCTTATGACTATTTCAGAAAGAAATTGGATAGAGGGGCCAATTTTATGAATGAATTCAACTCTTTTGTGAGCCAGGCTCTCTATCAATTGGTAACAGGTAGGTTCTAGTGGATTCTGCTTCTTGACAATGGTATTAAAAATCAATACTTGTAGATTTTCCATACAGAGTATCTTCTCATGCAGCTCTGAGGCTGGTGGTCCTCAGACATCGACAGGAGGTAACACTTGATTTTCCTCAGGTCCATTGACAGTGTGAGACTCATCACTACAGTCTGCTCCAGTGGTACCACTCCCAGCATTGAACAAGTCCACACCATCGGGCCAGAGCTGAGCCTTCCCAGCCTCAGTGAGCATGGTGGCTGTTAACTGACAGACTGCCTCTGACACCGGTACCATTCTTCATGCCCTCGTCTTCATCGCTGTCTTCACACTCCTCCTTATCACTGCGATCGTCCCCATCCAGCTGAAAGACAATGATGCTCTGCTTAATGGATCAGTTACAAGACAGCACGTCTCTAAGTAACAACATCTACTGCACTTTGAAACACACATTTCTGCAAAACTCCATGTTCATCCCACAGAAGCCCTATTTTCCTTGGCTTGAGATGGCTGGCATTTAACTACTGTGTAAAAAATACAACCCAGAAACCCAGTGAGTCCAGAATTATTTATGTAGCGCAAGAGTCACTTACAGAGTTAAACTGTGGTAACCATCAACCACCTATTTTCAACACTGTAAATTCCACACAGATCCTCAGAGACCTTGACAGAATTGATATGGTAAAGAGGAGCAACCACCAAGATGCTGGAAGAACTTCGTGGGTCAGATTGTAATGCGGAGGGAAGTTGACAGTCAACTTTCCCGATCAAGACCCTTCACAATCAGGTGAAGAATACCAAAACCCAAATACTACAAGGAACTCAAAGTTTAAAGCAAATAAATCAGGTTAAATTTATACTCAACAACTTAGCATCTTAAACACTTTAAAAGAAAAATTTAACTCTGCATTAAGAAGCGTTTTTTCACCTCAATCTGACAACTCCTTATCCTGAGATTGTGGAACAAGGTTCCAGATTCTACACTCCACTGAAACGGCCTGTGAGAACCCAGTCCACAATTCCTGTCAGAATCTTTTTCCTTGTTCTCGACAATTTGAAGCCCAGGGAGTACACCGGTACAAGTTGAGTCACGGACCGACAGGACCAGCATCCCAGGTTCAATCCTGACCTCCGGCGCTCCGTGCAAAACGTGTATGCTCCTGGGTTTCCATGGGGAGCTCTTCTATCCACCTCCAAAGATATGTGAGGTGATAACTCATTCAATAGTGTGGATGGGTGGTAGAACTTTGGGGTAGTTAATGGGAACGGGCAGGGGTAGAGAATGAAGTCCATCCTACCCTCTTCCCCTGTGCAAATACCTTCTGGCCCTGCTTATTCCATGTTCTACCTTCCTGTCAGGTTCCATCGTTTGACACTTCCACCTATTACCTCCTAGTTTCTGACACCATTCTCACTCAACGCCTCACCCACCTATCATCCCCCCACCCCCCCAACCTGGATCCACCCATCACCTGCCAGCTCTTCCTCCACTCTTTTTATGCCAGCTGTCTCCCCACTACCTTTCGGTCCCCGATGAACGGTCTCAACCTAAAATGCGGATTGTCTTGTTTCCCTCCATAGATGCTGCCTGACCAGCTGAGGCCCTCCAGTGCTTTGTATGTCGTCCCAGACTCCGGCGTCTGCAGACTCTTGAATTTGTTTTAGGATTGGTTTAGAGTAAAAATAAGGTGCTGGATGCTTGGTGCACTCTAAATGTCAAAGGATTGGTTTCTTGCTGAATCCCCCTGTGGTTTTCTTTCTAGAATTTCTCCCTCTGCTGCTAACTGTGAGTAGTTAACTATTATATAATAATATATAATATTATATAATGTATATATAATTATATAATGTAATATTATATAATACATAATAATTCTTATATAATAATAGTAGTTAACTATTCTATAATCGCACTTCTGGAGTCTACAAGCTTTTGCTTTCATTGTTGAGTATCAGATTGGGTGAAGGTTCAATATCTTATGTCCTTGGAACTGTACCTTCATAACTGCAAGGACATTCACAGGAGAGCTTACATGGAAATTATTCCTAAATGGAATGATCACATTCACAAGATGGGTGCGCAACGTAACATGCAGGAGATGTAAAGGTTTGATACTGAATGTTAAAGGGTGAATCAAATTCTCAAGAGTTTCTGAGATTTAGTGGGAGCAGCTGTCAGTTTGGGATATTTGTTGATTCTTTTAACAATGAGGCTCATGCTTAGAATTGGAATGAACGAAGTGGGGAGATTTTGTTAAGCTCATTCCTGGGTACAATTGGGCTATTTCAAGAATACAAGTCAACAGCCCAGTGCACGACACAGGTCACGTGAAGACCAGACCCGCCAAAGACAGATGCTTGCTTGCAAAATTAGGTTTTTGTAAAAAACCTATTAGTGAACAAAATAACCTTTTGCAAAAACCTAACAGCATCACAGTCACTCTCAATGGTTGGTTAGTTTGTTAGTTAAGCCTGTCACCCTTCCAGCAGCTCGTTAAGAGTGCTCTCTCTTGGGCCAGTCTAATGCTGGTCCTGGATGATGACCAGCCCTGTGGCTTCCATGGACTACTGGCTCTCATCACACAACTTCGGACAATCTCTAGAAAAATATCCTTCCTCTCCCAGGGATGAGGACTTCGGGGCTTCTGTTGGTGTTTCTGTTGCTAGCCCCCTGACCAACTCTCCTCTTTTCATAACTGGTCTTGGCACTGAACACGGCTGTGTTACTCTCAATGGTACAAGCCTTTTATTTCTGATTTATTAATCAGCGTTGATGACATTTTATACTATGAGACCAATAACATGCAAATAAGTTAATGTACCCTAATGACATCGGCTGGGAAGAGTGGAGGAAAATCAGGAGAGTTTTATTCTAGATATGGACTGGTCCCAATCTGTGTTCAGCTCAGGAGTGGAAAACGCTGTGCAAGTGTAATGATTCTTGTGTAATGATTCCCTTACTGTGAAATTTTGCCTCTTTACTGATGGCAGCTGCCTGTTTATCTGCCTGGCAAATATCCTGAACTAGCAGTGAAAACACAAACATCAAAATATACAAGGCCACAGTAAGACTGGCACAAAAGTTCAGCTTTGCCAGTTGCAGGCCACTTATTCCAATACAAAGACAGTGCACAAGGGCCCTGCTCCACTGGCAAGCTGAAAGTGAAGGGTATGGACAACAGTTACAGGTCAGATACTGTCTGACTTCTGTGATCCATTCGTCATGAATGGGAACCAGCTAACATAGCTAAATATTGATTGCAGGGATCATGGTGAAGTTCCTGGACTAGCAGTCTGACGCCTAGGCTATTGATCCAAACGACACTAATTCAGACTCCCCACTGCAGCTGGCAATTTAGAGCAACTAAACACAAGGTGAAATTGTGCAGAACAAACCTCAGCAGTGTAAGAGCTCATGTGGTTCATGAATGTCCTTCACGGGAGGAAATCTGCAGTCCTATAGGGGACTCCAAGTGGGTGACTCTTTCCTCTCCCCTCAGTTCAGGGTAATTAGGAATGGACAATAAATGTACAGAATATTTCCGCTGAAGACATAAACAGCACCAGGGTCTTTTCTCTGTTTCCTCCGTTAGTCAGAAGGAAATAGAGCTTTGACAAGCAACCAATCTGGCCATCGGAAGTTTGAGAGGAGGGGATTTCACTCAGGTCCACTGCCTGAGTAGAAAAAGGCTGCGGCAACATTATAGAGCTTTGACTAGTGACCAGTCTGTGTTTGTGATTGATTAACAAGAGCAAATTAAAGAAAGATAGCGCAAGCACAGCAGCCATCATCTAAGTGGGCAGAGTCAGAGTGGTGATCTTCAGGCTTTAGCTCTTCAAGGCTTCAGCGAAGGACACTTTAGTCAGAGAAAGCAAAGAAAAGAAAAGCTCTAGATTAAGTTTTTCTCTTTCCCCTTCCCTTCTTTATATCTGCTTAGCTAGCACAGTAGAGATGCCAGAGAGGATAGCTGAATGCTCCTCTTGCAGGATGTGGGAAAGCAGGGAGACCTCCAGTGCATCCAGCTGCAGCTTCTAACACTCTGCAGTAAAGAGTTGGAGCTGGAACTGGATGAACTCTGGATCATTCAGGAGATTGAAGGGGTGATAGACAGGGCATACTAGTTACACCCAAGGTGCAGGACACGGGAAACTGGGTGACAGTCAGGAAGAAGAAAGTGGTTGTTAAGGAGCCAGTGCAGAGTACCCCTGTTGCCATCCTCAACAACAGATGTACTGCTTCGGATACTGTTGGGGGGGGTGGGGGGTGTGGTTGGACCTAACAAAGTCACAGTGGCCGGGTCTCTGGCACTGAGTCTGCCTCTGTGACTTGGGGAAGGGGATAGAAAGAGGAACGCTGTGGTGGCAAGGGATCTGTTAGCTGGGGGAATGGACAAGAGGTTATGTGGGTGAGAACAAGATTCCCAGATGGTATGTCGCCTCCCAGGTGCCAGGACCTGGGACATCTTGGATCGAATCCTCAGCATTCTTAAAGTGGGAGGGTGAATAGCCAGAGATTGTGATCCATACAAGTTCTAATGACATGGATAGGATGAGTGACGAAGTTCTACATAGGGAGTTCAGTGAGTTAGGTGCTAAGGGCAGGGCCTCCAGGGTTGTGATCTCAGGATTGCTACCCATGCCACATGCTAGTGAGGTCAGAACTAGGAAGATTATACAGTTTAATATGTGTCTAAGGAGCTGGTGCAGAAGGGAGGGCATACAATTTGGAAGGTGAGACCTGTACAGACAGGCCAGCTTGCATCTGAACTGGAGGGGGACTAATATCGTAGTGGAAGGTTTGTTAATGCTGCACGGTGGGGTTTAAACTAGAGTTGCAGGAAGATGGGAATCAGAATGCCAGAGCAGATAGTGGAGAGGTTACAGAGACAGATGTTGATAAGACCTCAAAGTCAGGAATCAAAAGGTTGAGCATGGTGCAACTGGTGTCCTAAGCCGCCTATATTTCAATGCAAGAAACATCAAAAGGAAAAGTGGATGAGCTCAGGGCATGGATCAGCACCTGGAATTATGATGTTGCAGCCACTAGTGAGACTTGGTTGCAGGAGGGGCAGGACTGGCAGCTCAATATTCTGTGGTTCTGTTGTTTTAGATGTGACAGAGCAAGAGGGATTAAAGGGGCAGGGGTGGCATAACTAGACAGGGAAAATGTCTCAGCAGTGCTCCATCAGTACAGACTTGAGAATTCGTCTACTAAGATATTATGGGTGGAACTGAGCAATAAAGACGTGACCACATTAATGGGGCTACATTACAGACCACCCAACAGTCCTAGGGATTTAGAGGAACAAATTTGTAAAGTGATCGTAGACTGTTGCAAGAAACATAAGGTTGCTGTAGTAGGTGATTTTAACTTCCCACATGTTGACTGGGGCTAAATGGAATAGAGTTTGTCAAATGTGTTCAGGAAAGTTTCTTTCTTCAGTACGTAGAGATCCTATTGAGAGAGAGTGCGATACTGGATCTGCTATTACGCAATGAGACGGCAGGTGACAAGTTTGTGCAGGGGAACATTTTACATCCAGTGACCACAATGCCATTAGCTTCAAAGTAAATATACAAAACGATAGGTCTGGCCCGTGGGCTGAGATTCTGAATCGGAGAAAGGCCAGTTTTGTTGGTATCAGAAAGGATCTGGCAAGTGTGGATTGGGACGGGCTATTTTCTGGTAAAGGTGAACTTGGAAAGTGGGAAGCTTTCAAAAATGAAATTTTGAGAGTACAAAGCTTGTACGTGCCTGTCAGAATAAAAGGTAAAGATAACAAGTGCAGCGATCCTAAGTTTTCAAGAGATACCAAGACCCTGGTTAAGAGAAAAAAGGTACAGCATAGAAGATATAGTCAAGTAGGAACAAATGAGGTACTTATGGAGTACAGGTCCACAATCCCTTATCCGAAAAACTCAGAAAACCGACGTTTTTTTGTAGAGTGTGAAGCATGTCGTAACAAGGCTTGTTTGACACGCCAACAGCTGACGTCACTCAGGTGTGACGTGGCAGCACTAGCAGAGGCCACCAGATGTCAGTTGTGGCTCAGCGCTCGTACTGGTTACGCGAGCATTTGCTGTTCGCTGATATTTTGTGTTCACTGTTGACTTTGTGTTTAATTTCACTGTGAAAATGTCAAAAAGAGCTGCAGGTACCCCTATGGGTAACAGTGAGAAATAAGAGAAGGAAGCATCTATCATTCTCAACATCAGAAAGTGGAGCTATTGCAGAGGTTTGGTCGTGGTGTGCCTGTGTGGCGTCTTACTGAAGAATATGGTGTCGGAACTACCACTGTATATGATTTAAAGAAACAGAAAGACAAGTTACTGAACTTTTATAGTGACAGTGATGACCATAAACTAATGAAAAATAGGAAAACACTGCAAAGGGCAAAAATGAAGATCTTGACCGTGTGTTGACTGAGTGGATTAGACAACGAAGAAATGAACGTAAGCCACTGAATGGCATGTTGATCATGAAACAAGCTAGAATATACCATGAAGAACTGAAAATTGAAGGTGAGAGTCAATACGCAGAAATTTTAGAAGCGTCATGGTGTAAAATATCTGAAAATCTGTGGTGGAAAGGCTTCTGCTGATCATGAAGCAGCTGAAAATTACATTGACGGATTTGCCAAGATAATATCTGATGAAAACCTTAGCCCTGAACAAATTTACGTTTCTAGAGAAACATTAACAATGGCTGATGAGAGAGCACCGACAGGTTTTAAAGATGCTAAGGACAGGTTCACTATTCTTGGGTGCGTCAATGCAGCAGGCACACACAAGGTGAAGCTGGCAGTGATTGGAAAAAGCCAACATCCGTGATGTCTGAAAGGTGTACACAATTTACCTGTGCATTATTATGCAAACAAGAAAGCATGGGTAACCCGAGAATGTTTTCTGACTGCTTCAATAACCACTTTGTACCAGCAGCTTAAGCTCATTGCAGGCAAGCTGGACTAGAAGAAAACTGTAAAATTTTACTGTTCCTGGACAACTGCTCTGCACATCCCCCTGCCGAGCTTCTTGTGAAAAGTAATGTTTTCGCAATTTACTTGCCTCCAATGTGACATCTGTATTACAGCCTAGTGACCAAGGAATTTTACGCTCCATGAAGAGCAAGTATAAAGACTATTTTTTGAATTGTATGCTTTCTGCAGTCAACAGAGGAGTAGGAATCCAAGACTTTCTGAAAGAGTTCAATGTTAAGGATGCCATTTACACAGTTGCTAATGCTTGGAATGAGGTTGATAAATTAACATTAACAAATGCTTGGCACAGACTTTGGCCTATGACGACGTTTGATGTAAATGAACCTACAGATCAAGACTTTGAAGGATTTCGTGTCACTAATGAGAAGATGATGATATCAAACCTCGTAACTTAACGCTAAAATGCTATTGAATGAAAGTGTAAATAAGTTAGAGGAAGCTGACATCGAAGAAATGCTGAACATTGACAATGATGCACCTGTTGTGCATTCCTTGAGTGATGGGAAAATTGCTGAAACGGTGTTAAGTACAGATAAGCATGAAGATAGTAGTGATGACACAGTGAACACAGGTGAGAAAATCCCCATAGACGATATGGTGAAAATGTGTGATCAGTTCATTGCTGGCCTTGAATAACATGCATTTATCAGTGAGCAAGAGATTATGGCAGTTTACTCAGTTAAAGAGAGATTGCTTAGTCATAAACCTATGTTAATGAGACAGATGACACTTGAAGAAGTCTTTAAAAATGTTGTCTGTTGTAGTGCTGCTTTATAACTTGAGAATCCTTTTCCTGGCCCATCAGGTACCTGTAGAGTATTTAGTTTTGTTTGCCAGACGTAATGTAACTTAACTAGAAGTACCTGTACATATTTAGCTTAGTTTGAACCTGTATATGTCCTGGAGTATTTACATTCTACATTTATCCCAATAAGTCATTTACCATGTGTTTGATTTGGTTCGTTTGAAGCTGTATATTTTTATGTTTTATTGATTGTTTTTGTTGGAAATAAAATGTTCTAGTGTATTTATGGTCTATAATTATCCCACTATTTCATTTATCAGTATATTACTCTATAAATAAACTGTAATAGTATTTGTAAAAGAGTGCAGATCGGGAAAACCCACAAGTTCTCTCTCCAGTACTTGTTGTTCGAGCATGTACAGACTTTTTTTCTTGTCATTATTCCCTAAACAATACAGTATAACAACTACCGTAGATTCCGGACTACAGAGCGCACCTGATTAAAAGCCGCTGGCTCTAATTTTAGAAATAAAATCAATTTTTTAATTGTAAAGGCCGCACCGGATTTTAGGCCGCACCGCTACTTTTAAATATACATACGTATCGGTAACACAAATTACGTTGCATATACTTTTTTACTGAACAGCACGAACAACATTCCAATATCTCCTAGCGACTGGTAAAAATATATATACTGCAGCCTACCAGGAAAAGTTATTGATCGCCTTTAACTTAAAAGCAGCGTTTTCGCTCGGGTCTGATGAGCTCGCGTAACACGATCGGGTCTAATCGGGTCTGATGTGCTCGGGTCTGACGCGCTCGGGTCTGACGAGCTCGGGTCTGACGAGCTCGGGTCTGATGCGCTCGGGTCTGACGAGCTCGGGTCTGAAGAGCTCGGGTCTGACGCGCTCGGGTCTGACGAGCTCGGGTCTGATGAGCTCGGGTCTGACGCGCTCGGGTCTGATGAGCTCGCGTAACGCGATCGGGTCTAATCGGGTCTGATGTGCTCGGGTCTGACGCGCTCGGGTCTGATGAGCTCGGGTCTGACGTGCTCGGGTCTGACGCGCTCGGGTCTGATGAGCTCGCGTAACGCGATCGGGTCTAATCGGGTCTGACGAGCTCGGGTCTGACGCGCTCGCGTAATGCCCCCACCTTCCCGTATATATCCCACAAGACGCGGCGAAACCGGGTGTGACGTCATAGCATCCCGGGATGTAGTACAGAAAACAAATATAGTTAAAACACTTCTAACTTTAACTAACAAATGAATTACTAAGCAAAAATATTATAAACTAAGTAACTGCCATAAAGGCAGCACAATGCTTTTCTTCGAGTGTTTTCCATGTTGATGAGGGTGAGTACAAATGACTGATTTACAATAATTTAATTGTGAAAGTGCGCTTGATTTATCGTACAATTTCATTGGACCTCTGTGAACTACTCATCAATTTTATTGGTCTACTGTTACGAGGCAAAATGTTTACGAGGCGGCATGAAAAAAAACCATGTATTAGCCGCTCTGGATTAAAGGCCGCAGAGTTCAAAGCTGTTCAAAATGTGGGGAAAAAGTAGCGGCTTATAATCCAGAATCTACGGTAGTTACATTGTGTTAGGTATTATAAGTAATCTAGAGAGGATTTAAAGTATACAGGAGGATGTGCGTAGGTCTGGAGCTCCCCCGGGGTCCTAAAGTCCACCCTCACTGAGACAGGTTAATTATCAACATAATTAACAATTTTCTGAAATCCAAAAAATTCTGAATTCCAAAATGCAACTGGCCCTAAGGATTTCAGATAAGGGACTGTGGACCTGTATAAGGAAATACAGAGAACACAAAGAAATCATGAAGGTTAAAAGAAGGAATAAGTTTGCTCTAGCTGACAAAGTGAAGGAGAATGTTCTGAAGGTATGTAAAGCAAAAAGATTGCAAGGGCCAAAAATGGTCCTCTGGAAGACCAGAATGGTAATTCATGTGTGGAGCCAAAACAGACAGGGAAGATGTTTTACATCTGTATTTGCTCGGGAGATGGACATTAGTTCTATAGAAAAGAGGCAATGGCATCAACTTCATGGACCCTGTACAGATTACAGAGGAAGAGGTGTTTGTTACCCTGAGGCAAATCGGTGGATAAATCCTCAGGGCCTGACAGGGTTTTTTCTACAACCCTACGGGAGGCAAGTGCAGAAACTGCTGGGGCCCTAGCAGAGATATTTAAATCAGTGACAGGAAAGGTACCAGAGGATTGGAGGATAACCATTGTTGCTCCACTGTTCAAAAAAAGGCTCGAAACAGAAACCAAGAAACTGTAGGCCGATGAGTCTGACATAAGTTGTGGGAAAGTTATTGTAAAGTACTCTAAGGGACCAGATATACAAGTACTTGGATAGACATGGACTGATTCAGGATAGTCAGCAAGGCTTTGTGCATGGTAGGTCATGTCTAACTAATCTTACAGAGTAATTTCAGTAAGTTACCAGGAAAGCCAATGAAGGCAAGGCAATGGATGTTATCTACATGCTCTTTAATAAGACATTTGATAAGGTCCAGCATGGGAGGTTGGTCAAAAAGATTCCGTTACTAAGAATTCAAGGTGAGTTAATAAATTGGATTAGACATCGGTTTTGTGGGAGAGCCAGAGAGTGGTAGTAGATGTTTGCTTTTCTGACTGGAGGCCCGTGACAATAGTGTGCCGCAGGGATTGGTGCTGGGACCTTTGTCGTCGTCTATATCAACAATTTGGATGATAATGTGGTTAAATGAATCAGCAAAACTGCGGCTGACACCAAGATTAGGGGCGCAGTGGACAGTGAGGAAGGCTATCATGGCTTGCAGAGGGATTTTCATCAGCTGGAAAAACACTGAAAGAACATGGTAAACTGCCTCAATGCCTGTCACCCAGGAGCACTTACATCATGAATATATTAACTCCTGTCTGAGGAGTGACTTGGATCTGGTTCAATTTGCCTAACGTCACAAAACATCAACAGCAGGTACCATTTCACTGGCTCTTCACTCAGCTCTGGAACACCTGGACAATGAAGATGCATACATCAGGATGCTCTTCATTGACTACAGCCCAGCATTCAAACGCTATAATCCCCACAAAACTAATCACTGAAATCAAGACCTAGGCCTCAATGGCCTTGTGCAATGGATCCTCGATTTTCTCACTTGCAGACCCCACTCAGTTCGGATTGGCAGCAACATCTCCATTGGCACAGGTGCTCCATAAGGCTGTGTGCTTAGCCCCCTGCTCTACTCACTTTATACTTGGGACTGCATGGCTAAGTACAATCCCAATGTGACAAATCGGTACAGGAGCCTGAGGTCACACACCACCAGCTTCAGGAAGTTGTTCCCCTCAACTACTAGGTTCCTGAACTAGTGCGGACATCTTCACTCACCTCAACACTGAACTGATTCCTCACTGTATGGACTCTACATCTCACGTTCTCAGTACTATTTACTTACACTCAGACTCTGCATAGCGCTAATTTGTTACAACACATTTATTCAATTCTTTATTGAAATTTTAAAAGATGACACTTAAAACTTCTCAAGAGTGGCTGCCATTACAGTAAATATTCAATTAGCCAATGAGAGTGCTTTACATACACTCTGAGCCACTCACAGAAAATCACGTATTAGTTCATGCTCTGCCTCCCCCATGTGTAAACAATCTTGCTCCCTTGTCAATCTATTCCATTTTTTTCACCCCTAATGTCTGGAAAGTGGCCTGTATCTTCCATTGAGGGGAGTACATCTAAGATGTCTAGGGAAAGCATTAGCATGGGTGTGAAGCTGCAAGCGATATGGCGTGAGGATGTTAATGATGCTGATCTTGAAGAGTTACTGCATTCTCATGGTGAAAGTAATGAAGAGCTTTGAGAATTGGCAGAGCCATGCAACCTGGGTGACTCTGAGGACACAGACCGAGGAGGGGAAACACCTGCAAGAAACCGCACCACAAGATTCCCCAGCACTAGCGTCACCACGATCACACAAATCATGGACCAGTTCATCGACAGTGACTCTGACTGGGAGCGAAGCACTGAGGCAAAGAGAGGTGTTCTCAGCGTGATTTCCCGCGACCAAGAGCTGCTTCGTGAGGGGGAAGCTGAAGAAAAGGCGTCAAATCTCGACGCCTACTTGAAGAAGAGCCAAAGTTAGAGGAGGACCCACTGCTCCCTCCTCTGGGATGTAACTATCACCTGCTTCCCTCCGCTGCTGCGAGGTGTCGCTGCTCCACTGATGTACAGGTTAGGCCTGTTTGTGTGTCCGTTACGCCACGGATTACTCTGTATATACAAAATAATATCATATCTCGAGTTTGATTGTTTTTTAAAAAAATCAGGCACACGTGTCCATCTGCATAATGCTATAATGAACCTGCACAGCGCTGGTCTACCCAGCACTCCACCTCCGAGGAGTGCATCCTCAGCGTTAAGCGGGGTCTGAGTGCATTTGCATTTTTTTTTATTTGTACAATTTGTCTTCTTTAGTTTTTGGTTTTATTGTATTTCTCTGCCTTACTGTTAATTGCCATTTGAACTTTATTTTTGTTGTAACTTACAGTAATTCCTTTTTCACATCTCGCACTTTACTGTTGCTACAAAAGAACAAATTCACAACGTATGTCAGTGACAATAAACATGATTCTGATTCAAAAGGCGAGGCCCTGTGACTGAGAAATATTCTCATCTGATGGTCTGCACTATTGCACACAAACCCCAAACTGAATGCTTGTGGCGCCTCCAGTCCTGGGCGAAATGGTGAACAATAAAGAGCTCCCATGCAGACACCATCTCCCCGTGCTGCTATCGGCCTGAGCAAGGTCATCTCTAAAGATGGACAACTATCCAAAGTCAACAATGATCCCACTTTTGAATGCTTGCACTCAATTTGCCCACTGGTCCTGGTGTGGGCTTTACCTCACACCGCTGTGTAGCGTCAGTGTTACAAAGGGTACGCAGTGCCTTACAAAGAGCACACGTGTCCTGTGATACCAGGCTGAAATTTGTTAGCGTTCAGGAAAGTCAACCTGCAGAAAACTGAAAGATATACATGTACAGATATGAATATTGGTCAGCATTAATGTGTGTTTGAATGCGAGCGAGATAGGGTGCATTTGAGCATGTGATATACTGCACAGTTAATTCCTACACCTGCTACCACTAAACAGTACAGCACAGAAACACCTTCAGCTTATGATCTCTGTGCTGAACATAACAAAAAGTTAAACTAAATCTCTTCTGTCTACAGTTCTCCAAGCTTTGCATAGCCATCTGCCTGTCTAAAAGCCACAACTGTATTTCCTCCACCACTATCCCTGGCAGCCCATTAGAGGCATCTACTGTGTAAAACAAAAACATGCCCCACCTCTACATCTGCTCTAAACTTTCTCTCTCTCTCACCTTAATTACGTGCTCTCCAGTATTTGACATTTCTCCCCTGGAGAAAAGATACCAGCTGTCTACTTCATCCACCTCTCTCTCAGTTTCATGAGCTTCTATTAAGTCTCCCTCAGCCTCCCATGCTGCAGAGAAAACCCTGGTTTGTCCAAATTCTCAGTGTAGCTCATGCCCTCAAATCCAGGTAATTTACTGGAGAACCTTTCCAAAGATTCCACATCCTGAAAGAGATACGAAGTGGCTTACCTTGCTGTAGAGAAACTTTGTGAGCATCCGTAGGATGAGGTAAGCCCAGAAAATGTGAAGCAACTGAAGGACAACCAGCATGACATTGAAGAAATAATATCCAAAGAATGCAGGGTAGTGGTAAATCGGATAGACCCAGGTACAGTGGATGATCCTATCGAGAACAAGAGTGGGTTAAGCCAAAACAATAGAAGCTAGCGGAAACACTCAGCAGTCAATGCCTCAGGTCAAATGACACTTTGTCAGGGCTGAATAGGAGACAAAAGAACAATAAGGTGCAAACACGAGGAAATCTGCAGATGCTGGAAATTCAAACAACACACACAAAATGCTGGTGGAACACAGCAGGCCAGGCAGCATCTATAGGGAGAAGAACTGTCGACGTTTCGGGCCGAGACCCTTCATCAGGACAGGTAACCCGGGTTCAACTCCCCCCGCTGCCTGTTAGGAGTTTGTACGTTCTCCCTGTGACTGCATGGGATTCCTCTGGGTGCTTCGGCTTCCCCGCACTGGCTGAAGACGTACCGGTTGGTTAGGTACGTTGTCCTATGATTAGCTCAGATTAAATCGGGGGATTGCTAGTGGCATGGCTCAAATGCATCTCAGCAGGTGGATTAAACTGCAGGGAGTGTGGGGAAGTGGGGATAGGGTAAAACTGGGTTGAGATTGGGGATACTTCCTGAGTGAATAGGAGATGCTGGAGGGTGAACACGTGCAGAGAAGGATGTAGGATTGTGACCAGCACTTCAGGCTGGCCACGTTCTCCACTCCCAGAGGGAACAAAAAGGGACGACTGTAAGCCAATCTTAGCTAACGTTTCAGCTGTATGACTACAATGAGAAATCCAGTTAGCTGAAGTTGTCAAGACCAGAAGGCTGTAATGTGCCCAGACTGAAGTTTCAGATTTTATTGGGCCTCACTGTGCGGAGGCTGCATACAGACAGGGTTGAACACGGAGGCTGGTGGGCAAGTTAAGCGTCCTGGAAAGAATTCCGATAGATCCTGTCATGTCCTAGATGAGCCCAGAGAAAGTTAAAACTCGGACGTATCACATCCCGGTAACAAATGTCTGAACACTGTCACAATCATGGCCACTACTGTATTTTAAAAAAACAGTTGGGGAGGGAAAAAGTGAAAGACCTATAAAAAAATGAACTGTAGAAATCAGAAGGCTGTAGAAAGTCCACCAACACTCCTGCTTCACAGTCCTCAACAACATCCCATTTTTACTACATATCAGCTCTCAATGAGCTGAATCCCCCCCAAAACGCTGCACCTCCAGACCTCTCCATTCAATTCCACTAACCAAGCCACACTAATTTTCTTGTTGTCATTAAGTTCTTCTGCTGATAAATCTGGTAAGTTTTGTATCAAGTGCAAATATCTCCCTTTATCACCAAAATTCAAGTCCAAATGTTAACATATGTCACAAAAAGTTTGTAAGTTCCTGCTGATTAACAGAATATATATTAAACTTTGCTTTTCATTGTCTGAGCCAATGTTGGAGAAAAATCCTTTGGATTTCATGGGTACTCATCTCATCAGCCTTCCCTTTCCAAAAGCTATCGAGCACGCTTTCCTCCTCAACCCTCAGTTACCCCTTCAAAAATTCTTTTAAGTAAGACATGACTGTTCCTCAATAAACCCATGCTGACTGTTCCTGATTAACTGGTGCCTCACTTGGCGAAGGGTTATAACGTCTCCTAGAACTGATTCCAATAATACCCCAGCTGTTCAGCTCTGTATTTACTCACCAGAAAGGGAAGATGACAAGCCTGGTAATTATAAAAACAGCAGCAAACACCACGAAGAGGGAGTTGCAGACGGATTTCCACCCAGCATAATGGAGCATCTTGGCCGACTGCACAAAGGAGGGATGAAAAATTAATGGAAATGGTAACTGGTTCATTGAATAGCTTGCCTTCCATACTCTCCATACGGATCAGATCATTACACAGGGCACTGAAGTACGTGGAACAGGGTAAAGCAATAACAATGCAGAATAAAGTGTAACAGCTACAGAGAAAGTGCAGTGCAGGTAAACAATAAGATGCAAGATCGTAACAAGGTAGATCACAAGAATCTGTTTTACCATATTTGGGAACTATTTAAGTTTTATAACAGGAGGACAGAAGCTGTCCTTGAGCCTGGTGGTACATACTGTACTTGCAGGCTTTTGGATCTCCTGCCTGACAAAAGAGGGGAGTTAAGAGAATGGCCGGGGTTGATGGAGTCTTTGATATACTGGCTGTGTTACTGATGCAGCAAGTATATTTCAGCTTTATATAGTGAGAAGTATAAATCAGCTTGAAACAAAAAAAACCATCCAGGCATGCACTGAACACACAGAATAAAATGATAATGAAGAGAAACCCATCACTGAAAGCCAGCTCATTCCAGTGGGCACATTTGCCTTCTATTAACAGAACAGTTGGGACAATTGTCTGCAGTCCACGAAACGCTGCCAATTATCACCAGCACCACATTGTCTTTTCCTCAACCAAAGGGGACGACTTCACTCATCCCATCACTAAACTGTTCCCACAAACAATGAGGTCACTTTCAAGGACTCCTCATCTCATGTACTCAATATTTATTGTTTATTTATTATATTACTGTTTCTTCTTTTTGCAGTTACACAGTTGATGTCTTCAGCACTCTGGTGGAACGTTCTAGTTGGGTGGTCTTTCAGTGATTCTAATATCATTATTATTCTATAGATTCATTGAGTATGCCCATAAGAAAATGAAAACTCAGGGTTATATGTGGTGACAAATAACGTAATTTGATAATAAAATTTCATTTGAACTTTGAACTATTCTAAGGCCAGTGGTTGACCAGTTGTTCACCTACATCAAGGGAACCTTTCCCCTAGCCTTCACCCTCTAACATACCGACAGAGATAAATAAATCGGAGGTAAATCGAACATTCTGGCTCCAACCTACCTCCAACAGGATGTCAGACGAGTCGTGCACTGCCATGACAAGCGTTCCCACACGGATGTAGTTTGCACACCAGGAGAAACTCAGCAGGATGATAGTTGCTAAATGATGAATTATTTGTTCTTTAAAATCCTGGTAAATTAAGAGTTACTTTGCTTGAATGAAAAACTTCCAACATTTGGGTATACTTTCAGAACAGAACGTTAAAGAGTATCTCACCCCCAGTAAGCACTCCAGCCTGTGAGATAATAACTTCTCCCCATGAGACCACTGAAGCTAGAACTGTTCAAAAATCCTTCAAGAATTTTGAGACTAGAAGACTATAAGAAACAGAACTGGAATTAGGCCATTCAGCCCATCTAGTCAGCTCTGCCAGTTAATCATGGCTGATTTATTTTCTCTATCAACCCCATTATCTTGCCTTCTCCATGTAACCTTTGACACCCTTACTAGTCAAGAACCGGTTTTAAGTATACGCGGTGACTTGGCTTTCACAGACGTCTATCGCGATGAATTCCACAGATTCAATACTCTCGAAAACCTCACTTCTGTTCTGAAGGGACATCCTTCTATTCTAGTCTCCGTGACTGTAAAGAGCATCCTCTCCACAGTCGCTCTGTCTCGGCCTGAGGTTAGAGTGCAAGGCCACAGTAAGTAAGTGAAATGAGGATTGGGGTGACTGACAGAAACAAAAACAAAAACAAAAACAACACACACACACACACACACACACACACACACACACACACACACACACACACACACACACACACACACACACACACACACACACACACACACACACACACACACACACACACACACACACACACACACACACACACACACACACACACACACACACAAAAAAAAACAGGCCCTCTGAGCCTAAACTTATTTTTTTCTTACCACTTTCCCATGAACTTCCCTCAGACTCTATCACTCCCCTATAAATCAGGGGCAATTCACAGTGGTCAATTATTCTACTGAACTGCACGTCTTTAGGATGTGGGAAGAAATGTGAGCATCTGGGGAAACTATGTTAGGGAGTCGGGGAGAGCGTGTAAACTCCACACAGCTCGTACCCGAGTTCAGGATTGAACCCAGGCCGCTGGAGCAGTGGGTCAGTGGCTCTGCTGGCTGTGATAGCTGAGGAGTTAATGGTGGCATCAGTTCAGGGATCTGACTCACTAGTGGCACCCTGAGTACATGCTGCCTCAGGACGCCTGCCTCTCGATGCAGTAACGCCAACAGCCGTGCACCTTTCTGGCAAAAACCAGGTTGCAGCACACTGCATCCCTCATCAGCCCTGGTGCGGCAGTACAACAGTGTGGGGTAGCGATCTCCAGCATCACTTTACACACTATCCAGCTACGGCGGAGACAGAGTGCAGTCAAACGAAAGGTAACGTCTCCTCCCCGTGTCTCAGCAGTCACAGAGGAAACCCACTGATAGTGTCAGCGTGAATACAGCATGGAAACAGGTCCTTCACCCCAACTCGTCCTTGCTGACCAAGATGTCCATCACAGTGAGCCTCATTTGTCTGCATTTGACCCTTATCCATCTAAACCAGGAGGTCCCAACCCTTCTCTATGCCATGGACCCCCTAACCATTAATCAGGGGGCCTGTGGACCCCAGGTCAGGAACCCCTGCAAGCCTTTTCTATTCACGTATCTGTCTGAATGTCTTTTAAACGTTATAATCCTACTCACCTACGACCATTTCCCCTGGCAGCTTGCTCCATATACCACCTCTATGTTAAGAACTTTATCTTTTTAAACCTTTCCCCTTCTCACCTTAGCTCTATGTTCTTTTAGACTCCCCGGTCTCCAGACTCACTACAATCCTTATGATTTTATAAACCTCTATAAGGTCACCCCTTGGCTTCCCACACACCAGGGGAAAAATTAGTCCCAGCCTCTCCTCGTGACTCAAGCTGTTGTCAGACTGGAGAGCTCGAGCTTTAGGGAGGTGTTATTACAGATTGACTCCTAGAGTCAGTGTTCACATCAGGAACATTCATAACTGTGGTCATCCCACCCAAGGGTGACGGTGAACAGCCTTACTTCACAGAGCAGACAGACCCTGCCGAAGCACTGCAGGCAGTCAGTGTTTTGTATTTTCCCCAGGTGACTGGTCATTAAAAGTTCAGCCATCAGGCCTTTCAGCAAGAGACTGGCACTTCAGAATGACCAGGACAATGTCGGATCAACCAGCTTATTGATTAGCGAGCACTTGTCAAGAATGTCATCTACCCTGCTTGGGGGTATTCTGGAGTTAGGGTATGTAACAAATATTAAATTCAACAGCAGGCATTCTCAGACATGAACATGGATTGTAAATTAAATTTAAAGTGCAGCCCTGAACAGGAGTTTTCCTGGAGCCGTGGACACTGGTCGATTGAAAATCAGACAATGCTGATTAACATTCATTTTGGGTGTCGGGAGTGTGGGTGTAAAGGAGGTCTGTGACAAATACAGGCAATTCAAAGGAGGCTCAGTAACTATAGAATTGTCCTGCAGTTACCATTGATCTTCAGCACATAAAATGTCATGTAATAGTCGGTCGAGCAAGCCTCTTCCTCCAAGATTTTGTTAAATAAACCATTTCTGTATCCACTAGCTTCAACGCCTCTCTATTGACTTTGTTCACATTACAACATACCCGATTACCAATCCCTTTCGGAAACTGTGTTCCATTTTCCTTATTCCTGCGGTTTTGACTTCACTAAACCTGGTTCAAGGATGGAGGCTCTGGCATTCCTCATTCAGGCCCAGCACTTTACTGGCTAAGCTGAGCACTGGCACACTGGCTGCTGCATCCTAACTTTACCTGTCGTCGGCCAGACAGGTGTTAATGGAGCAAAACTGCTTCAGTTCCTGAACACCTTGGAAAGGTCCTGAGCAACAAGGCTCGGGAGTTCAGTCACGTCAGATCACACGGCTCAGCAAACAGCAAATGGAAAGACTGAATCTGCTAACCCGACATGGAATTTTTTTTTTAAATACATAGGCAAGCTGATTGGAAAGGGACATATTAGATCAGGCAACATCAGTGGAGCAAAGGAATAGCTGATGTTTTGAGTCAGAGCCTTGCATCAGGACTTCAGGGTCCCAACTCAAAACATCAATCATTCCTTCGCCTCTACAGATGCTGCTTTACCTGCTGCGCAGTTTTTTTTGCGATCTCTAGCTAAACTCTTGTATACTAGCAAATTACTCCCAGGACAGGAGATGATGAGGAAACCAATCAGTCCATTATATCATGAATCCCAACTTCAACTATCAAATTTGATTTAATTAATCCTTACGCACAGGTCATCTAATAACACCAGGTTAGAAAATCTCTATTGACCTCACAACCGTATTCTCAAAAGATAATGGTACAAAAGCAGAAGTCCAAATCGCGGTATTTACTTTACACTAAGCCAACATCCAGAATACAACACTTACCTTTCTTTTCACATCCGATGCAATACTAAACAAGAGTGACCAATAGAAACTCAGTTCAATGATATAGTACCAATACTGGGAAGGTAACAATGTCTGTGGAGAGAACAGAGAGACATCCAGCAATGAGGCAAGCTCGCAATATCATTACAGACCTGACACGGTACATGATGGATGAATGAATGAAGATTCTGCCCACAGATTCTGTGGACTGCTACATCACAACTGAAAGTTTTTTTAAAACTCCATCCTACAAAAATAATACCCTTGTAGCAATCAATAAAAGCATTCCCTCGATCTTTCAAACAGGTTTGAAATTTCAGGGACATTGAGAACAAAGATACTTTAAAGGGTGGAAAGCAAGAGAGATTGAATGGCATGAGTGGGCAGGGTGCTGGCAGAGAGAGTGCACTAAAATGATCTCACCATAGGACTGACCCATTTTATTGCCGTGGCACACTCACTCCAGTCTGTAAACTCTTTCTGCCATCTTCAGAGTACCCAGTCCGCTTGGACATCCCTGTCTGGCCTTTTGGCCTCTGTGTCTATACCATCCCCAACTGCTGAGCTCGAAGGCACACACTCAATGACTCAGGAACAGCTTCTTCCCTTCTGCCATTTGATTTCTGAATGGGCATTGAACCCATGAACACCTCACTACTTTTATTTTTATTTCCTTTTTTTTTGGCACTACTTATTTAATTTATATAAAGTTAACAACATCCACAACATATGCTGGCGATATTAAAACTGATCCGATTCCTTTGCCCTTACTCACTCTAACTTACTCCACTCTGAAGAAAGATTTACCTCCTGCCTCCCCTGTGATGAGGAAAGGCTGCACGGTGGTACAGCTGTTGCCTCCCCCGCCAAATCAAACCATGGAGTTTGGGCATCTTCTCCCTCGAGTCTCCCACAATCCAAGAATGTGCAGGATAGTAGGCTAACCAGTCACTACAAATTGCCCATGCTGTTTAGTAAACTCCAGGGAATGTGGGGAAGTTAAAATGGGATGAGAGTAGGATTAGCGTAACGGGATGCTTGATGGTTGATATGGATTCAGTGGGCTGAGCTGCCAACGTCCATGCTGACACCGCGACTGCACCATACCTTTCAAAGTCACAACTCCACGGGCCAACCTGTTTACAGAAGGTACAGAGCACAAGATTCCTGACCTGACCTTCTACAAGGATCCTAGATGCACTTGCTGCACTTACACAGGAATGAAAAATGATACACAAAGTGAAAGTGAGATGTTTCTCCATGTACCACATGGAGTGCCGATGCCCAGGGAAGAGTTAGCCAGCACGCAATCAGTCGACCTGTTTGGATTTAACTCCCCAGCCTCAGGCTGAATACATCTAGAAAACTTGCAGGAATATCCAAGCAGAAAGTTCAGTCAGACATTGTGTTTTTAGCCTTGTAACCAGAGCACAGTAGACACAGGGAGGCATCTTGCTCAACTTGTTTGTAACAGGATCCCAGCAAAAGCTGTACAGGACAAAGAGATTCCATACTACCGCCACATTACGTCTGCACTGCCTGGCAGAGTCAGATAAAATAAAAGCTTGAGTGAAAGTCAGCCAGGGAAGAGAGATCACTGACTTGTAACTCAAAGGCCAGGGTCAGAAATTAAGAAATGAGAGTTCAACTCCCAACCTGGGAGCTGTGGAATTCGAATTGATCATTAGTCTCGAATCTTATTGGAAATTCTTTGATTTTAGTAATGGTGACCAGGAAAGGATTAAAATGCCATTAATATTCCATACTACTTCCTCCTCTGTAGTGAAACTGTTTCAATAATGCTTTGTGGGGGAGGAGACCTATCATCCTTACCTGGACTGGCTCCAGACTTTAAGCAAGTTCACTGCCGTCTCTGAGTCGTACTGTGACTACCACATTGCAGCCAATGAAGCAAAACTAAAATGACTCTGGTTGTTGACCTATAAACTCGCTCCCAGCCCTTGCAAAGTCCTCTTCACAAAGCTCTGGCGAGCACAGACCACAGCGGGAGACCAGTCCAGATTCAGGAACAGCCTGTCACTTGTAAGGAGCACACGTTACAGACAGCGTGGACAACACCTTCCCTGCCTGCCCCAAACAGCAGCACGGTGGGTGATTAATCTACCTCAGAATGGACACTGACCTCTCAATCCCCAACCACTGAGAACACGAGCTGTGTCCATCCACTGGGTTACACCAGGCAGCTTACCGACAAAAGGGCACTCAAACCACGGGCGCTCTTTCAGCGGCAGCCCTCAGTTAAATTCTCGAAGGGGTAGGTCCAGTGGTACGTTTGGGAAAGAAAGAAACCACACAGAGGGAGGCAAGGAGGAATAATTTAAGTGAATGTTTAAATTTGACTGCAGAAGATATGTCCATTAGCAGCAGCCTCGTTTCCATGGGGCGCAGGCCCCTGTAGAGTTGCCTATAGTTCAGGCACTTCACTTGTGGGGGAGGCCTGGAAGGTTAAGGACCTGCTGTTGGGCTTCATGGAGGTCTAGTTTTGTTGATCGTGACTAATCAGTGGTTATGGTGCTATCTTGAGATGCTGGGGAGTTGCCTCTATTAATGTGGACCCACTGACAATGAAACTTAGAGGATGTTGTACTTCTGGGCATGAGGTTGTGTTGGCAAAGCCTCGGCAGTGGGTCAGTCCTGTCTTGATCTCAGGAGACAGGGATGAAACCAAACAAAGTTTTCATGAGCAGCATTAGGTTACATTAACATTTTCCTATCACTAACATTGCTCCTGTTTGATAATCTTCACCATTGTCAACTATTAGTGCAAACCCTAATCAACTTCCTGCATCAAATACAAGTCGACTCTGCAAAAAAAAGTGTAGCTGTTGAGATGGAACCTGCTTGGCCAACATGGTGCAGGAGCAAACTAGCTCTCTGATCGACTCACCTGTTTAGGATATCCCACCCAGACTTCCCACGTATCATAAAACCATGGTTTCTGTAACAAAGAAAGAAAAGTACAGCCCGGGTTAATTAACTGAAACTAGAAATGCATCGTGACCAAACAGAGGAAACAAACTCTGCGTCGAGCAGCATCTTTGGGAGGAAAGGAACCGCTGACGTGTCGGATCAGAACACTGCTTCAGGATTGACCTGTAACGCTGTCAGCTCTCGTCCCGCCAGAAGACTGCTTTTGCTCCTGATTCCAGCATCTGCAGTTTCTTGCCGCACCATCAGAAAGACCGGGTTTTTCAGAAATTATCTCCAGTTTCTTGAGATGTCCCACGTGGCTCCTGGACCGATGAATTGCGGCCCCGTTGGCCTGGAGGGTGAAACGGCAGCGTGGTACTGGTGTGCACGCAGCATCCATCCACCCACCACTTACCCTCAGGCTCGGCGGCTCACCAGGTAAAGTCTGGTGAGAGCACGAGTAACAATTCCTCTAGGATCACTTCATCGTGAAAAAAAACTGAAGCAGTAATACTGCACAGTAGCCTGCATTTATAACGAGTTCCCCATGGAAAATGTGTACAAATTCACAAAAAGATTTCATAAGCAGCCTTAGTTAAATATTATAACTGATTCCAGCACATCTCAGTCGGAGCGAAGTAACGCAACACAGGAATGTGATCTACTTGTCACCCGACATGTGGGGCTGTCAGGTGCCCCTTCTTGCCTGTACTTGGGCCACAACCTTGCAGAGGTGTCACTTTGACCGAGGGTTATGAAAACAATCTGCCGGAGGAACTCAGCAGGTCAGGCAGCATCTGTGGGGGCAAAGGGATGGTCAACTTTTCAGATCAAGACCCTGCATCAGAAGGTTGACTGGAGGCTGCCCAGTTTGCCTACCCTATCCAGTCCCAGCACTTACGGGAGATTCAGATCCAATTTGTATTACACAGGAAGGGCGTGGGTTTCTTGCAAACATAAGTTTGCATAACATATACCAGAAGTACAATTGGTACACGTCTTTTTCTACATTTATTGTACCATCAATTCATTTTCCTACATCATGTCAATGCCACTTATTTCGTCCTTAACCATGTCCCCGTGAGGAGCTGGTACACAACACCGAGCCCCATGGGGTGCAGTGGCAGAAGGATCTTAGACTATGGTCCTTCCCAACTTCAATGTGTCCCTTGGCATGCTGGAGTTGGCTAGTCAGCTATATTCACTTGTAGACATCTCCTTGCACTGGAAGACCAGCAAGCTTTGGGCTGACCAAAGTTCACCTTTTACTAAGTTGACGATCTTCCAGCAGCCAATGTTTTAACTCGGTATGCATCCCAGGGAACAGTCACAGATCATGAAAAACACGGAATGCTTCATGAATACACGTCGTCCTTAGTAATCCCTGCATTGTTCCAGTGTCGCTGTTTGTGTTGCTGAAGGTGATTTTGGAAATATTTCAAAAGTAGACTATTCACAATTTTAAAAAATCACAAAGGAAGCAACAGTGCAAAAACTTACATGTTCATGGTCGATACACTTAGTAGTGAAAAAAAACAAACGTGGGGTGATACACTCTTTACACTGCTCCAAGGAACTTCCCCACCCAACACCACCTCTCCATTTGCACAGGAGAAGGGCCCTAGACTACACTCCTTTGCATTGGCCGAGTTTCAGTTCGCCCCTTGTGGATTTTTAGAAAAGAGACAGAGCAAAGATTCAGGATCTGTTCCTCTTTGGTATTCTCGCACTGGCAGCCCTCACCTTAACTTGCTGTGTCTGATATCAGAATCAGCTGATTCCCCACCCACCTTTTCAAAGATAAAGCACGCCTCTTTATGCAGTTTTTGGCCAGATAGGTTCATTAACAGAACTTTTGCCACATTGGCCTTCAAATATCAGGGTACTGAGTACAGGAGTTGGGCTGTTACGTTGAAGTTCTGAGGCTGAACTTACTGTATTGTGTGCAGTTCTGTTCACCTACCTACAGAAAAGATATCTCGAAAGGGTGCAGAGAAAATTTACAAGAAAGTTGCTGGGACTTGAGGACCGGAATTGTAGGGAAAGGTTGAATAAGTCAGGACTTCATTCGCTGGACCGCAGAGTAGTGGGAGATCATATAGTGATATACAAATTTATGAGGGGTATCGATAAGGTGATTGTCTGGAGGCTTTCCCCCGAGGCTGGCTGAGACCTGAACTACAGGTCATGGGCTTAGAGTGAAAGATGAAATATTTAAGGGGAAACTGAAGGGGAACTTTCAATTAGTAGGGGGTGTGAGTATGGAACAAGCTCTCAGCACAAGCAGTGGATGCGGATTCAATGTTAATTCTTTGAGAAGATTGGACAGGTACGGGGATGAGGAGGATGGAAGGCTATGGTCCAGGTGCATGTAGATGGGTCAAAGGGCCTCCCTTTGTACCACAGTGCTCCATAACTCATTATTTTCCAAGCTGTTTTTCCTACATTAACACAGTATTTGGAATCATTACAGAGGATGCTGCATTTTGAACCGCCCAGTGTGCTGATGGTCAGATAGTGTTAACATGTTTATCTCTATGGATCCAACTGAACTGCACGGCAGCAGAATGTGCAGCGCCTGGGAGGGCTGAATCAGTGTGCAACGCCGGCTCCTGTAAACCGGCATCTGACGCAAGCAGCGAGAGCACAATGACAACTAATACATTAAAGCTGCAACTCGCTTCTCAGCAAGAGCCCAGGGTTTGGTGGCCTGTACCTCAGCTGGCAGTCAGAGGACGCCTTCATCAGCTGACGTCTGTGCTTCTTTACTGGCGTAAATCTTAGGCTGGTAGCAACACAGTCACATTAATACGCTGAGGTCACAGACAGCGAGGGCCTCAAGCATTTTGTAACCAGCAGTTTTAGGCTGGGACCACACCCCAAGTTTCACCATCACTTTTTTTCCACAGCTGTGGGTGTGTGGGTGTGTCCTGTATAGATTCGTCAGAATAATCTGGAGGGCTGCAGTGCCAAGGGGCATGGGAAACAGTGGAGAAAAGCAGTAGTCTATGAGGGGGTAGAATAGAGATTTTGTCCCCCGGTCTCACGCTGCAGCCCTGTCCAAGGCAGTGTTGTTCTGGGTGGCTTTGGTGGGTGCCTGTGTTGCTGGACAGTTAAAGTGGTGACCGCATTAGGCTCTACTTACTGAGGCAGATGGGGGCGTGCAGACACAATAGATGTGTTTTAAGATGCACCTTAAATGCTTCTATCGATAGGTACATTAACATGCAAGGATAGGTGCAAGACGCAGGAAGAAGGGATTAAAGTTTGGTGAGCTAAAGGGCCTGTACTTGTACTGTTTTACATTCTAGAGGGATGCAACACAGAAGGCGGCTTTCAGCCCAGAGTCTCTGTTGACTGTCCAATCACAATAATCATCCATAAATCCCACTTCTACAAATTCTCTCCACATTCCCATCAACTCCCTACCACACCCCCTCCCCCCCAGATTCCAACACTCCTCTACACACCTGGAGCATTTTACGGCAGCCTACCGACCTGCGAGACTGTGGGGTGTGGAGGAAACCAGAGGACCTGGGAAACCCATGCGGCGACAATGAGAACGTGCAAGCTTACACAGACAGCATTACAAGTCAGGATTTCATCTGCGATCTGACGTGGCGAGACAGAGGCTCCATTCACTATCATCCAGTGTCTGCCCCCTTTCTCACTAACCCCTGCTGGAGATAGGGAAACATTCAGCCAACGACATAAGCAGCAGGGTTAAAGCAGCCACACACTGCAGGGTGGATGTGGTAAATGTGCTTGGATTTGCGCTCACTTCCTGCCTCATTTCCAGGAATCAATGGAAAGGCTTGTGGTCTATCAAAATTCAACGTGTCCAAGGCTCACTGGCATGAAGGTGCTGAGACAGGTTTACGGTAGCGAATTGTAGAGTGAAGTACTTACATCAATGAGGACAGCAATCCCTCCGATAAACGCTAGGAGATAAAATGTACAACGCCAGCTAGAAAACAGAAGTGTTTATTCCATATGTTATCTCTCTTCACTGACTGCAATGAAGGAACATGTGTTACTTTTTCAACAGCAGGAAAGGTGACTGCTTCACATATCAACAGCCACTCAGCCCATCACCCCGATCACTGACCCTTGAGCCAACAGAAACATTTCTTCATTTACAGAGAGAGGGAGAGATCTGGCGATCCACATGCACAAATCACTGAAAATTTGCATGTTATAGCAAGTAATTACAAAAATTAGATGAATGCTCATATCTTGCTGGAAAGGGGAAGGGGGATAAAGGTTGGGAAGTTGTGCTTCAAGGCGTTAGTGAGTGCACGTTTTTTCCCCCAAAGTAGATTTGTTCCTTTTCACAAGACTTCTGTTCTTTACAGCAATGCAGCTGTTGTTTCCCAAACAATCTGGTATTCTCATAAATTAAGATAGCACAGTAAACATCTGAAGGAACAACATTTTAAACATACCAAGCTTCTCGAAATTTCTTCATCAAACTTGGTCTCTCTTGATTTCGTCTCCTTCGAAACCATCTCTCTACCATCCGTATGGAGTAGCTGCTTTTCTTTGACAAGCCCTCTAACTGTGACTGCGAATAGAATGGAAAATTACCATCAACTACAGTGAACAAAGGAATCTTTAGAATAAGTGGCAACCTATATAATATTCCTTCTCAATTAATAGTTCCAAGTCACATTTGTTCAAAGAAATGCAGGTTACTTAAATTGGATATTTGCATTGGTAAGAGGCAAACGTTTATAATAAGTAGCCTCCAACCTGATGGCATGAATATCGATTTCTCCTTCTGGTAAAAAAGAACTCCCTCCCCCCCCCCCCCCCCCCGCCTCTTCTTTTATTTTCCACTCTCGCCTCTTAGTTTACTCTCCCCCTGGGCTCCCTCCTTCTTGCCTTTCCCACATCATCCATTCTCCTCTCCTCTCAGAGTCCTTCCTCTCCTTTGCCTTTCCCCACCCACCTGGCTTTACCCATCACCTTCAAACTATTCCCCCCCTTCCCCACGCCCCACCTTTCTATTCTGGCATCTTACCCCCTTCCTTTTCAGTCCTGAAGAAGGGTCTTGGCCTGAGAGGCATTTCCACAGATGCTGCCTGACCCGCTGAGTTCCTCTAGCATTTTGTGTGTGTTGCTTCCTACTTCCAGCATCTGTAGATTTTCTCATGTTTGTGTTTAATAAAGAAACTCTCATCGCTGAGACATTGTTACTGGACATACTGCGGGAACAGGATCTGGGAAGGTAGGTCGCCGGAAACGTGACCTATTCTCCTGAGAAAAAAGTGGGACTAAAACAAGGAGGAGCAGAGGCCGGTGACTAGAGAACTTCGGCCTCCCCATTCGAGAAGGGATACACTTGCAATAGTTAAAGGTTCACCTAGTTAATTCCTGGGATGAGGTGATTGAGATCCAAGGTAAAACTGACTAGGTTAGGGTGTGGCCAACTTAGAAATTAAGGATGTCATCAATCTGAAGGAAAAGCTATACAATGTTACAAAGATTAATGGCAGTGTATTGGTTTGAGAATTTTATTTTTAAAAGGAACTATTAAAAAATGACAAAAAAAAGATCACTGAGGGAGGAGACAAGGGAAAACTAGTAAACCCAGGTTGAAATCCTCCAGTCCAGCATTCTGTGTTGCAGCTATTCCCAGAGTCTGGTACTTCTTGAACCATCTGAGCCAATAATATGAAATAAAAATGGCAGAGATTCAAAATAATTATGTTGGATCGATCTTTGTGGAGAAGACACCATAAAATGTATAATAGATAAGGCAGGGATAAAGTCTTTATCAACAAAGAAAAATAACTAGGTCATCTAATGGTGTTGAAGAGTGCTGAGCTGATGGCCTACATTCTAGTGTTTTAAAGGAAGTGACCACAGAGACAATGGATGCATTGGCTGCAATGCTACCCAACTGGCTCAAGTGTCCAAGGACATCTTCACCTTCTTCCTGCTGCTGTCAGAAATCACCACCTGCTTCAAAAGGGCCGCAATCCTACCAGCGCCCAGGAACAGCTGGGCGAGCTGCCTCAATGACTATTGTCTGGTTGCACCCACATCTACTGTGATGAAGTACTTTGAGAGGTTGGTCATGCCTAGACTTAACTCTTGCCTAAGCAAGGGCATGGACCTATTGCCACAACTGGTCTACAGTGGACACAATCTTACAGACTCTCCAGTTGAAATCTGACCACCTGAACAATAGCAATGCCCATGTCAGGCTGCTGTCTGTCGAATACAGCTTGATGTTCAACAGAATCATCCCCTCAGTATTAATCGACAACCTTTAAAACCTGGACCTTAGTACCTCCCTCTGCAACTGGATTAACTTCATTGAGACCATAGTTTGTCTCAATGACTATTGTCCAGTAGCATTTCCATATACTATGAAGTATTTTGAGAGGTTGGTGATGAAACACATCAACTCCGGCATGAGAAGCAACTTGGATCCGGTCCAATTTGCCTACTGGCACAACGGGTCCACAGCATTTCATCGGCTCTTCACTCAACCCTGGAACAGCTGGACAGTGACAACAATGTGTGGACAATTTCTTCAATAAAAATAAATCGGTTCTAAAATCTACAGACAAATCATCACAAACTCCATGTTGTCAACACCGTCCACACTAAAAACCGGAAAAGGAAATGTGATTGTGTCTGATCATGAAATATACTTAACATGCCAACGAGGTGGAGGGTGACAACCTTTCATGCGCAGTTTAAATTTCTTTGTGCACTAGTGGCAAGAGGATCCATCCTAGTCCCAGTACCCAAATGCATTAATGAAGAAGGCACAGCAGTGCCTCTACTTCCTTATAAGTTTGCGAAGATTTGGCATGACATCTAATACTCTGACAAACTTTTGTAGATGTGTGGTGGAGTGTATATTGACTGGTTACATCACAGCCTGGGTATGGAAACACCCATGCCACTGGATGAAAAATGCCACAAAAGTAGCCCAGTCCATCACGCATAAAGCCCTCCCCTGCTTTGAGCACATCTACATGAAGCGTTGTTGCAGGAAAGCAGCATCCATCATCAGGGACCCCATCACCCAGGTCTTGCTCTCTCCTAACTGTTTCCATCAGGAAGGTGCTACAGGAACCTCAGGACTCTCACCACCAAGTTCAGGAACAGTTATTACCCTTCAACCATCAGGCTCTTGAATCTCGTTCAACTTAACTTGGCCCATCACTGAACTGTTCCCAGAATTTAATGACTCTTCATCTCATGTTCTCAATATTCATTGCATATTTATTTATTTATTCGTTCTCTTTTGTATTTGCAGAGTTTTGTTACCTTTTGCTCACTGGTTGTCTGCTCTGTTCCGTCTGTCTTCCATTGATTCTACTATGGTTCTTGGATTTACTGAGTATGCCCACAAGAAAACAAATCTCAGGGCTGTATATGGTGCACACATGTACTTTGATAATAATTTTACTTTGAACTTTGAGAAATAACATTCCCTCTTTGCTGACATTTAACACAGGTGCACTTCATGGCTGCATTTCTCCATTCTCTCTACACTCATTACTGTGGGGATAGCCATAGCTCAAACACCATTTATAAATTCGACGGTGACACCACTGTTGTTGTCAGAATCTCAGATGCCGATGACGAGGTGCACAGGAGTGAGAAAGACCGACTGGGTGAGTGATGTTGCAATTAACAGCCTAATGCTCAACATCAGCAAGACTGAGGAACTGACTGGGGACCTCAGGAAGGGCAAGTCAGGAGAACACACTCAAGTGTGAACAAACGTGACAGAGCTATCAGATAGCAACATGGATATGCAGAGTGCGGAAGGATATGGAGATTATGTAGGCAGAAGGTGTTAGTTTAATTGGATATAAATTACTAGTTTAACTAGTTTGGCAGAGTATCGTGGGCTGCAGAGCCTGTTCCTGTACACTACTGTTCTGTGCTTTGACAGTCTCCTGTACCTGCTTCTCCATTCAGTGCCATCAATGCTGATCCAACGTTGACCTCACTCTTTGACACTGAATCAAAATCAGGTCTACTATTACTAACATTTGTCATGAAATATGCTGATTGTGGCAGCTGTAAGCCATCAAAATAAATAAATAGCGCGAAACAGGAATAGTCAGGTAGTGTTCATGAACCGGTCTAAAAATCTAATGGGAGGGTGAGCAGCTTCAGGTTCCTGGGCCATCAACATCTCACGGGATGTGTCCTGGGCCTAGCCAGGTAATCGTGAGGAGGCACATCAGTGGCTTTACTCCATCAGGAGATTTGGTGTGACTGGCACATTTCTACAGATGTACGGTGAAGAGCATTCCAACTAGCTGCATTACTGCACCAACGCAGCCGATCAAAAGAGGCCGCACAGGGTTGTAGACGCAGACTGCTCCACCGCAGGCATGACCCTCCGCACCATCGAGGGCAACTTCAAGAGGCAGTGCCTCAAGGAGAATGCACCCACCGTTGAGGATCCTCGCAGTCTGGGACTTGCCGCCTTCTCTTCGGGGGGGGGGGGGGGGGGGTATAGGGGCCGGAAGACATGCAACATTTTAGGACCAGCTTCTTCCCCTCCACCATCAGATTTTATGTACAGATTTCTTACGGTAATTCATAGTTCTAACAATCATAAACTGCAGTATACTGCAGTTGCAAAACAACAGATTTCATGACGTATGCCAGTGATATTAAACCCGATCCTGAAATCTTCCACCCTCGGTAGTTGTGAAGGCCAAGTGCATTCAGGCCTCCAGTAAGCAGCGTTCTGCCAATCAAGTGCTACAGCAAACCGGCATTAAAATGGAATGGAGGCAAGGATCTTATCAACCTTGTCTTTACTGAATGCCAAAGCAGGCTCCGGGGGGCCTACTGACATAATCTGGCTCCTACCCCCAATGTCCTTGTGTTCGATCTCAGTATTATGCAGTTCTACATGATTATCAGCTTGCAGTGCAGCTGTAGTATTCCCTTGAGTGAAGAGACTGGTTACCAGACCCTAGACCACCATATGTCAGGGTTGAGAGTATACACTGCTACGGCATGGGCAGGGTCTGACTGTGCTAGCCTGGTTTAGTACTTAATCCCCGGTCACTCTGATTCCACTAATATTATAGAATGTTGGAGATTACTTCTCCTAAACATCAGCTCAGGTCTGGGCTGCAAAACCAGTCTTGGGTTGGGTTCAAATCACGTGTAGTCAGTTTGGGGTAAGGTTTTAATTACATAATTTACATTCTGAACTATATGCTCTGCCTCGGTGTGGGAGGGGGTGGGAGGAGGGCGTGAACCCACAATCTGAAGGGAGATCTTTGACTGGAGAAGCTAATTCAGTTTCTTTTCCACCAATGTCACCAAACCTCCTTAGAGATCGATCTTTTTGAACGCACGACCTTCTGACTTCCGGATAGATTAGAAACCGCAAAGGTCACTGCTCCTCAGACAGAGAGAAGATAGCGAAGGACGGAGGAACCAAAGCTGCACTATGTATCTTGGTCTGAGGAGGTATTTCTCAGGAGCAAATGCCCCTTAAGTGTACAGATTGGAAAAAGATAACGTGAGCTCGACAACATCCACCGAGAAGTTGGAGAGGAAGAATGAGTAGGAACATCTGGCAAGAAAAGTCACAAAGAGAGGAATGAGAATGTGGAGTGTGCTGTTTGACAAGAGTTTAGGGTTGCTCTTCTCAAATGTGCTCCTGGCTCCAACATTTCTACTTCACTGAAGAGGTTAAATCCCCTTCCTGAAAATGATTCACAACAGATTGACCCTGATGCCAACTGCAATAAAGGATGGCTCTGTCTCTGTGGCTCTTTTCAAATAGTCCTTGAGGTCATCTTTGGTGTCTGGGCCTGCTCACTACTGCTGAATGAGGATCAGGAAATCTTTCCCCATATCAGATGTAGATAAAGACTTAGATTTAGGGTAAGGAGGAAAAGATTCAGAAGAGAAATAGGGAACCACCTTCTTCACCAGAGGGTGGTGATTTCCTGGTACACGTTGCCAGAGAATGCTGGAAGCTGGGTGTCTGCCAGCATTTAAGAAATGTCCGGAAGAAACTTGCGTCACTTGGACTCAAAGGTCTATGGACCTATTACAGGGAGATGGGACTAATAAGGAAGGGTGCCTACTGGTTGGCACGGATTAGTTGGGCCAAATGGTCTGTATCTATGATTCAATAAGAGTAAGTGGAACAGAATTTCTGGCACAGGAGTGGAGATTAGACCATGGAAGCATTTGACAACAAAATCATTCTGCTAAATGAAATGAATATTGCTAAATATCCTTGTACATGTTGTCTTTTGGTCTTCTGTTTGTTTCATTTGAGATGTAAGCACAATATGCAGCATTAACAGGTCACTCCAAAACGCCCCGTGGCACCTGCACCCCTAGTGGCAAACTGAAAGGCAAGTGAGAACAGGGAGGATTTTGAGTCAAGCGCAGAGGCCACACGAAGAAGAACAAAATCACTGGTTAAGGCCTAGCCCTGTCACATGTGCACCTGGTTTAAGATGCTGGTTTGCAGTTCAGTCAGGGTGGGGGACGGTGGGGGGGGGGGGGGGGGGGGGAGGTGGGAGGGGAATCTTTTGACAACACAGCAAGTCCAATAGGAGTCGAGGAAAACCCTGCTGATGGATTATAGAACATGCTCTCGCAGGGAGTGGCTGCGGTGAGCAGTGCAGATACACTTGACGGAAAGCTGGATAAGCATCGATTAGACAGAATAGAAAGGGATGAGAGATGCTTCCTGTGGAATGGCTGCATTGACTGACCTGCTACTACAGTGCAAAACCCTGCTCTGTTTATGAATCTCTCTAGCAGTCCAGCCACTTCTTCTCATGGTGCCCCTCCCCTCGATCCCTCAATTCCAAGGCAGTTCTGGTTTAGTTTTGCCGGGAGATATGTAACCTGACTCACTGGGGGCCATTCATGAGTTTTATTTTAACCATGCACAACCAGGTACACTTAACACAAGTCACATTTAAAATGGTCACACTTACAGTAACGTGCACAAGTCTCAGGCACATAGTTTGATTACACCACCGCTGTGGGCCCTATCAAAGGTGGCGATGAATCAGCGTACAGAAGGGAGATTGAAAATTTGGCTGAGTGGTGTAATAACAACAACTTCTCACTCAGTGTCAGCAACACCAAGGAACTGATTGTAGACTTCAGGAGAGGGGAACTAGAGGTCCATGAGCCAGTCTTCAATGGAAGATCAGAGGGGTAGCAACTTTAAATTCCTGGGTGTCACTATTTCAGAGGACCTGTCCTGGACCCAGCTTGTAAATGCAATTGTGAAGGAAGCACCAGCAGCGTCTCTACTTCCTTAGGAGTCTGTGGAGATTCGGCATGACATCAAAAACTTTGACAAACTTCAACAGAAGTGTAGTGAAGAGTGTATTAACTGGCTGTATTGTGGCCTGATTTGGAAACACCAATGCCTTTAAACAGAAAATCCTACAAAAGGTAGTAGATTCAGCTCAATATACCATGGATAAAGTCCTCCCAATCATTGAGTACATCGATATAAAACGTTGTTGTAGGAAAGCAGCATCTATCATCAGGGAGATCGTCACCACCCAGGCCATGCTCTCTTCTCACTGCTACTTGCCTATCCATTGAGATGCTCCCACAACCAATAATCTCACTTAAAGAACTCTATCTTGTTATTTAATGATATTGTTATTTATTGCTATTGCTATTTATTTGCAGTTAGTTTTCTTCTGCACTCTACTTGATCTTCCACTGATCCTGTTATAGTTACTTTTCTACAAATTTGCTGAGTATGCCCACAGGGAAATGAATCTGGGCTCTATGTGGTGATATATATGTACTCTGATAATAGAACTACTTACTCACAGCTAGTGTGCCTAAGACTTTTGCACAGTACTGTAGTAATTTTATATAATGCACTATACTCCTCTTCAAAAAACAAATTTCATGACATACATGAGTGATAATAAACCCGATTCTGATATGGGTCTCTGTGTGGACTGAGAGTGAGAACAGGGCAGGAAGCAGGGGATCATAGTTGAGAAAGGGGGAGGGAGAAGATAGCACCAGAGAGACATCCTGTAATGAGCAATAAACCAATTGTCTGGAATCAAATGACCTTGCCTGGTGTCTCAGGGCTGGGTGTGGCTGTACCCACTTCAGCCCCTGCCCCTGGCACACCTCCTCTGCCACCTCTCCCACACCCTCACCATTCTCAACACCCTTCGCACCTTCCAGACTCGCCCTCCGCTTCACAGTGACAAATGCAGTAATGTGCAAAAGCCTTAGGCACTCGAGCTGTACATCTATGTGCCTCAGACTTCTGAACAGCACTGTACACATCAAATGAAAACTTCAAGAGAAAGTATCAGTGGACACTTAAGTCAGGATTGAAGTCAAAGGTTGCACACTGTGGGGAAGCTTACCTTTAGTTTCAATACTAGACTCCTGAACCTGTGCCAAATCAAGGCAATTATGGAGCTCAGATTTCCCTCGCTTTACTTGTTGTGAACCAATAAGTTCAAGTCAGCTGCTCGAACCCACTGCTCCTGGCTTCAGTGGGTGTGGGTCAGTGTTGCTGCCTATGTGAAATCTGATACTACATGTGTAGATGGACCATGACCCTCTATAAAAGGTCCAGCTGGCAATGGGATGGTTTGGGGGGGGGTGGTGGTGTTGGAAGAGTGGACAATCATTTTACTCTGATAATTGTTAAGCATTAAACCTGGACTTGAGGCTGGGTAAAATATATAATAGAGTAAAGGTCCTCCCCAGATGACCTCAGAGCTCCATTCCTGGCCAGGTCAGACAAGCAGCTCTTTACCCTACAGAAGAACCAAGGTGAGCCGTGGAAGATCAGAACTTGCACCCTTTCTCAAAAGAGCAGCATCAGCGCAAGCCCAGTCACAGATTGTTGATGAGGTTAATCATGGAGACAACAATATGGATGTGCAAAGATAGTTACTTGCTGGGTGGAACTGCAAGACAGGACAAACTGCAAATCTGACTTACTGATTGACAAACCGGATGAAGATGCCCCAACTTTTTCCATACAAAGACCCACTTTCATCACAGTGGTTGATACACAAATCAACATGTCTGGGAAACCGTCAATCCTGTCAGCTCAATCTCATTCCTTACGTCAGCACTAGACTTCTTGCATCTGACCAGTCGGTCAGTCTACTGCCCGGGGAAGTCCAGGTCTTCCCCAGCTTATGAAAGCCTAACTTGTGTACACCTGGGAGACCAGTAGGTTGAAGTTGCTGGCTGCTACTGGTAAGTTGGACCTCATTCCCGACTTGGGAACTGTTCAGGTTGCAACAGTTCACAGGAATGGAACCCCGAGGTCTCCTGGGGAGGACCTCTATTCTGCCACAAGTCCGGACTTAAAATCCCCATTATCACTCCCAAAAATGCTAAAATGATCTGGCTGCATAATGTAAGAATATAACCTGACACAATAGCAATTCCTTGGTGTTTCAATAACCATCCCCATGAACCATCCCAAAATATATATAGTGTACACCAACTCTTCATTCCATGTATTGCCCCATGGTTCACACCCAGACTGCAACACACATATTGAAATCTCCTACTCTGCACAGGTAGTCTCCAACACACCTATGGCCAACATTGTTCAGAAGTAATATTAAGCCATTACCGACTCACTTTCACTATTAATTTGCCTGAAAACATGCTGAGTAAATGCAATGAGATATTCACTTTAGCTCAGTTGGCCCGTTTTTGGAAGTAAAACTGTTGTGAAATTCAAATAAAAAAGCTTACCTTATTCGGATGCTTTGAAATTGAGACAAAGAAATGTTCTAAAACAGGATTATAGGTGGCCTTTAACCGGACGTGGTCTTTAATCCCCATAAGTTTTCCAAGTGGCGTGGCTATGAGCCTGTGGGTGTAAACATACACTACAGTAAAGCACTGAGCTACCTTCACCTTGGTTATAATCCCAAACATGAGAAAAGCTGCAGATGCTGGAAATCCGTCCTGGTGGAGACAAAAATGCTTCATCCTCCTCGACCTGCTCCAGCATTCTGAATGAGCTATCCAATTACCCTGTCTCTTTTCACAAAGCCTTCCTTGATTAAGTTTCCTTTTGAACGTTTCACTAGTTGTCTTCCACTCGCAGACAGTGCATTCTAATCAGTCACCACTGATACTCGCTCTAATGTGAACCTTCCAGTCACAGACTCTTTTGCCAGAGGGAACAACTTCATCAGGCTTACTCCCTGAAAAAAACTTACACAATCTACAACATCTCACAGCTTTACAGAACAATACCATTTCCTCCACATCTCCACGTCCTCCAAACAAACATGAATCAGGAGGAGATTCTCAGCCCTTCACCTCTGCTCCACAAATTCTATTGTGTCTGATCTGACTGCAATCTCAACTGCACATTTCTATCTACCCACCTTTCACTCCTTTGCTTAAGAATTTGTTTACTTACTGCCCATTACACCGCTGGCATTTAGGGCTGCAGTGACAGTCCTCAATCTCCGTCCTCGGCCATCTTCACTATTGTGCCCCAGGCATGGCTTAGGATTATTATTTCCTCCTCTATGGTACGCTGCCAAATTGTCTCCATCCTTCTTGGGTCCAATGAAGTGCGGTCTTGATGACAGAGTTGGGCTCTCTTCTCATCACGTGCCCAGTCCACGTCCAACACTTCCTCATGATGATTGCGGCCATGTCCTCTTGATGACACCGAAGGAGTAGGGCGTGGCTGGAGATCTTTATTGGACAGAGAATACGGAGGATCTTCTGGAGGCTCATGGTGTGCAACAGCGACAGCTTGGCAAGGCCGCTTTCTGCCATGCGCCAGCAATCTGACCCATACAGAAGTGTGGACAGAACACAGCTCTGGTACAGCTTCACCTTGTTGTGGACACTGTACTTGGGCTGATCTCATTGCTCTGAAGTTAAGAATTAATTTACCCCCACCTTAAAAATATAACAGCCCCAAAGACTCAACGCAAAAGATAAAATATTTGCCTCATCTTTCTCTTCAAAGGGCAAACCCATATTTTTAAACAATGTCTCTTAGTTCTGGATTCCCTCACAAGAAACACCCCTCCACATCTATCCTGTCGATGCTGACTGAAACCTTAATTTGTTTCAATAGCCCCTTCTCACTCTCCTGAACTCCACCATGTACAAGCCGAGCAGTCCAATCTTTCCCCATAAACCAATCTGCCCAGTCCTGGTTTTAGATTGGCAAGTCTTTTTTTCCAATGCACTGACATCCTTCCAATGCATTACACACCTTGGTAATACTACCGCATCTTCTCTTTAATTAGGAAAAGCTTCCAAAAGCTTGGTGCCCAGAAATAATCACGTTACTCCCAATTAGAGTGAAGCCAGTAACTTATCAAGATTTTATATCAATCCCTTACACTTATTTGTAAAATGTTGTGAATTTGTGTTGTTATGAATGTACCACAGCTCTGAGGGGCCAAAGGGTGCGGGACCAGCCCCCTCCTTCTGGAGAATCGCAAGATCGCTATTAATTCGGGTCTTGGACCCAGGAAATGAGAGACAATGCAACGGATTTGACCATTGTTCTTAGAGGCACCTGTGTGAATTGCAACTCTGTAGTACGTGCCAGCTATCAGGGACATGGACACCCTCGGGCAATGTGGGGTGGGGATTGTATCACCCTACCTTGATTGACATTTACAAATCTGCCAGCCATGATAAAACGGAAACTGCAGGAGGCGGTACTCCAGCGACGCACCAGACAGAGACACCATCGCTGATCGCTCCCGTAAGAACGGGAAGCTGCTCGGGAGCCACGTGGGATTTGGATCCCCTAGCTAGGGAATCGAGTGGCTAATAACCCCGAAAAGGATTCCGAACTGACAACGGGGAACTCATGTTCCCGATTCCACGATTTGAGTCCAACAGGCTGGCAAGTTTATTTTCTCTCTCCAACCCGTGAACACCCAGCGGTCCCTCAAATGGCTAAAAGCCTTCATGAACTGGCGAGACTTTTTATATTTCCATCGGACAATAGTTTTACCCCTAGACAAACGATAGAGCTACTTTGAATTGTTGATTATTACTATACCCGTGCTTTAGATTGAGTATTGACAACGTATATTATCTGAATGTTTGTATTAACCTTACTTTTGTGCCCCTTTATAAATAAAAACGTTTTAAAATGGTACCATCAGACTTCAGCGGACCTCTCTATCTTTGCTGGTAAGTGACCCAGTTATGGGGTTCATAACAGTGTGGACAGAACACAGCTCTGGTACAGCTTCACCTTGTTGTGGACACTGTACTTGGGTTGATCTCATTGCTCTGAAGTTAAGAATTCATTTACCCCCACCTTAAAAATATCAGAGCCCCAAAGACTCAATGCAACAGATAAAATATTTGCCTCATCTTTCTCTTCAAAGGGAAGAGAAGAAGCCATGTCAAAACAGTTCATCCCCTTTTCCAACAGGGAAGATACAGCAAGGCACTTTGTTTTCAAATCTGCTACTAAATGCCTGAAAGAGAAAGCCATCAGAGACATAACACTCCGAATTCAGACAAATGTATATGTGAAAACAACTCAGACAGGCACCGTTACTGCCTATACGTCGTGAAATCCGTCCCTTACACACTTCTCCCTCAATCTAGTAACAAAAATGCACTTCACATGAGATCTTATCTGATGACCTTGTCACAAGAGCTGTACATGATGTCTTAGCAACTTATCCCCTATACTTCCATTGAGAACACCAATGTGAAGACTGCTCTTATTCAAAATGGATTTGTCTTCAGTGAAAAAAAGTGGTTTAGATGTCTATTTTTTTAAAGCCACTGCCATGTATTAGGACTTTTACCATTTTGGCAAGGAATAGTTTAAAATTTCAATTTAAGACACTTTAGCCTCTAACATTAGCTGGGGGATTCCCAAGCTGTGCTACCACAGACAACTACAATATGCCAAACTAACAGTTAATCATCCACTCAAGATACTAACCACCAACAAAGAGTTTTCTGTGAGAAACTTCTGAGAAATAAGATACCCTCTTGGCTATCAAGCCTAATGATAAATCTCTGAATGAGGATGATTAAGATTTAACACTCGACATTCATATGACATCACAGAAAAACCGCACGAGATTAATGAGGTTGTTTAAGATAGTGTGTCAACTTAAAGTGGCTTACTGCAAGACTAAAGCCAGTCAAGTCAACATAACCCTTGGTGTCAGTGCTGAAGTTATCTAAAAGTTAAAGTTCCACTGAAAACGTGGGGTGACTGTTTCAGATCTTGATCACGTGCTGTGGTTAATGGTTGTAACACACACACACACACACACTCACTCACTCACTCACTCACTCACTCACTCACTCACTCACTCACTCACTCACTCACTCACTCACTCACTCACTCACTCTGTTGTTGGATTTGTTTTGAAGAGTAGTGCCTGGTAACTTGCAGTCACCTCTGACCAGTTAGCACCAGTGACCTCTTCTAAAGATAAACAAACTTTGTGTCAGCAGACTGATCACAGATTTACCTGAGGTGGGGGCAGGGAGATGGAGCGACAGTGTACACTGAAGCAACATCAGTCCCTGTGGAGTCCAATGAGAAGGGAAGATGTAAAGTGACAAAACTCCCTGGAACCAGGCTGAATGTTCTCGTTTGACAATGGAACTTCAATTAGAATGGCAGAGGTCATATGGGTTGTAGTTCTAGGTTTTATGTGCAGTTTGGGTCAGAGAGAAGGAAAGATGCTAGTAGTCCAAAGTGCACGACCTAGTTTGTGGGCTCAAGTGAAAAAATTTGTTTTACTGCCATAGTACTGTGTGGATATTACAATGGTACCGTTTTGAAGAACTCTTCAATATTACTAAATTGGAACTGAAATACAAGTGATATTGTAGTGAAATCTACCGATAATAACACAATAGGAAAATGAGTTGACCACTCTGGCCCTCAAGCCTGGCTCACTAGTCAATAAGACCATGGCCAATATGCCCCACATCTCATTTCTTCTTTTCCAGAGTCCTCAATTCCTCGGTCTTTCCAATATTTATCTACTGCCTCTTTAAACACCCCAACTATCTGACCTTCACATCTCTTTGGGATTGAGAAATCAAAGATAAAAAACTTCCTATTAAAAATAAAGCCTGCGTTCTGGGAGTGAACAGTATTTCACGAGGTCTGGAATGAAATGCAGAACTAGCAGTGTTTCGGCTTATTTGTCATCCTCTTAGTGTAACTGTCTCCTCATCTGGTCTGATGATTCATTCTTATTTCCAGGAGAAATAGTTCATCAGAACTTTCTTTTCCTCTTCAACATCTTGCATTTTTGAAAGTACAGTAGATGTTGGTTAATTAGGCCATCGGTTAATTGGGACAGTCTCTTATTTAGGACAACTTAAAGAACAAAAACTAATCTAGAAAATAGCTGGGATTCCCATTGTTTATTTGGGACACTGTGTTGTTTAATTGGGGCAGTAGACTGCTGCCATACAGGTTCTGACTGGCATCAGACACGTGTAACTTGTGTGGTCATTAGACATTATACTGTGCTTAGGGCAAACAGTTTTCAAATTGCGTCAATTGCACGTGCTTGTGGTCAAAGGGCAGAATCAAAAACAGGTGTAATATCACCAGCATATGTTGCGAAATTTGTTGTGAGGTAGTGTTCATGGGTTCAATGTCCATTCAGAAACTGGATGGCAGAGGGGAAGAAGCTGTTCCCAAATCATTAAATGTGTCCCTTCAGGCTTCCATGCCTCCTTCCTGATGGCAGCAATGAGAACAAGGCATGACTTGGGTGATGGGTGTCCTTAATGATGGATGCCATCTTTTTGAGGCATTGTTCTTTGAAAATGTCCTGGATGCTATGGAGGCTAGTGCCCATGATGGAACTGACCAACTTTACAACTCTCTGCAGCTTGGTTTCATTTTTCTGTGCTGGACCACCCCCCTCCCCAACCCCATACCAGACGGTGATGCAACCAGTTAGAATCTTCTCCACAGTTAGAAATTTGCGAACATCTTCGGTGATGTACCAAATCTTCCCAAACTCCTAATGAAATATAGCCACTGTTGTGCCTTCTTTGTAGTTGCATCGATACGTTGGGACCAGGTTAGGTCCACAGAGATATTAACACACAGAAGATTGAAATTGCTCACTCTTTCTACTTTTGATCCCTCTATGAGGATTGGTGTGTGTTCCTTCATCTTACCCTTCCTAAAGACCACAGTCAGCTTTTTCATCTTATTGACGTTGATCGCAAGGTTGTTGCTGCGACACCACTCCACTAGCTGATACACCTCACTTCTGTATGCTCTCTCATCTCAGTCTGAAATTCTGCCAACAATGGTTGTACTGCCAGCAAATTTATAGATGCCATTTGAGCTGTGCCCAGCCACACAGTCATGGGTGTAGAGGGTCGAGCAGTGGGCTAAGCACACACCCCCGAGGTGCACCAGTGTTGACGGTCGGAGAGGTGGAGATGTTATTTCCAATCCGCACAGTCTGTAGTCTTCCAGTTACAAAGTCAAGGATCCAGTTGCAGAGGGAGGTACAGGGGACCAGGTCTGTAGCTTTATCAATCAGAACTGCAGGAATGATGGTGTTAAATACTGAGCTGTAGTCAATAAGATGCATCCTGACATAGATATTTGTATTGTCCTGGCCACAGACCTATTGTGGTGATAGACAAATTGCAGTGGGTCCTGGTCCTTGCTGAGACAGGAGTTAATTCTAGCCATGACCTACCTCTCAACACACACAAAATGTGTGTGTGTTTTAATTTCCAGCATCTGCAGATTTCCTCGTGTTTGCACCTACCTCTCAAAGCACTTTGTCATCGTACATGTGAATGCTACTGGACAATTGTCATTAAAGCAACTCACCCTACTCTTGGGCACTGATATAATTGCTGCCCTTTAGAAGCAGGTGGGAACTTCTGACTGCAGCAATGAGAGACTGAAAGTTGGCTGGCACAGGTTTTCAGAGCCCTACCAGGTGTTCCATTAGGGCATGTCACTTTGCAAGTGTTCACCCTCTGGAAAAACCGAGATCGCAGGGTAACCAGGTGCTGCAGGGATTCTCATGGCTATAGTCTGATTCTCCCTTTCAAAGTGTGCGCAAAAGGCACTGAGCTCATCTGGGAGTGAAGCATCACTGCCATTCACGATGTTAGGTTTTGCTTTGTAGGAAGTAATGGCTTGCAAACCCTGCCAGAGCTGACGCACCTCCAACCTCGTTCAGAATTGTTGTCTTGCTCTTGAGATAGCCCTCTGCAAGTTGTACCTGGTTTTCTTGTGCGGACCTTGGTCACCAGACTTGAATGCCAGCAGACTACGAACTTCATGGCTCAACCATGGCTTTTGATTTAGGTATATACAGTAAGTTCTCGTAGGCGCATACACACACCCAGACGGGTTTTAATGAAGTCAGTGGCTGTGTGCCACTCATTCAGACTCCCTGAATACAGTCCAGTCCACCGATTCAAAGCAGTCCTGTAAGCACTCCTGTGCTTCCCTTGTCCATATGTTCTCGGGCTGATGGGCAGTGATATCTTATCACTGATAGTTGGCAAGAAGCAAGCAGTAAGACAATTCAGAACTGCTTTGCTCGCTGCAGTTTCAAGTATTCAGTCTTGTAGGTGCCAGAAACGGTTAGGAACTACAAAGAATTTGAAGATTACAGTGAAAATGACGACTTGGAAGAAGCAATTGTCGACAGCATTGTATGAAGCCAGTCCATTTTCTGCACAATGTGTCCACACTGATTTTGCTCATTTGCAGTTAAAAGAACAATGTAGCATACACTGGATGAATTCCTCCCTCAGTAACTGTTAGGAACTAATACACAGTTTTATAGCATTGTAGTATTATTGATGGTGTTCTAATTTGTTCTGTTTTTCACATAAATAAATACATAATTTGCTACTCAGTTAAACTGTACTTTTCTCTTTATACCTTTTAAATTATTTCCAAGAAACTATGGCTAATTCGGGCAGCTACTTAAATGGGCCGAAATGGACAGGTCCTGATGTGCCCCAATTAACCAGAATTCACTGTATTTCTCCTTCTCAAGTGTGACCAAACTACTCTGCTCCCTCCCTTACTGCCCTTTGCTCACTTGCGTCCCCACTTTTTCCAACCCAACCTTCATTTTGTGAACAGCGGCAAGACTGGCCGGCAGTATGGAAACTCCTCCCTGAAGACAATCCAAGGTTCTCATAAATTTTCCTTTTTACAGCTCATTTAACGAGCTTCCTGTGTTTGCAGGAGTTAACTGTTGCCTTCTTACATGTTGCTTACACACTTATAATTTGGCTTTAAAAAAGAAACTGAACAAAGGGCAGATTAATTAAAATTTGCTAATCAAGGGGTCTCCTCACCCCTGCCACACAGTTCACCGCTGCCTTCGACCACCCCAGTAGTGACTGCTTCTGTCCAGTGATCTATCATTTCCAGCAACAGGAACTCAGTGGATCAAGTGGCATCTGCGTGGCGGGGGAAGGAAGAATTGTTGACATTTTGGCTTGAAACCTTTCATCAGAAAGTTCTGTCTGGAACATTAATAATTCCATCCTCACTCTACGCCTACAGATGCTGCCTCGAGCCACTAGCTTCTTCTAGCAGATTGTTCCTTGCTGCAGATTCCAGCATCTGAAGTCTCAAACGTTTCCACATTACACTTCCCTTTGTCTCACGATATTCTTGTCACACAAACTCTACAACATTAGACAAGAAATGACGTTACCTTTCAAAGAAGTGCCGAACCACCATAAGTAGAAGAGCATAGAGGACGGTGACGTACAAGTGAGAGACCTTCGCATAAACAAAGCCATCTCTATCCTGGAGATCATCCCAGGTCAGATTTCGGGGAAGCCACAGGTCATCCCACCAAAACCAGTCACTCAGAGTCTGCAACATCCTGCTGGCAACAAAGCAACAATTAACAGTTATACAGTAATAGAGGATGGAAGCAGGCCCTTTGGCCCAAATGATCCAAGCCAAAGCTAGTCCCAGTTGGCTGTGTTCAGCCCAAGTCACTCCAACCCCCACCCCTCCACGTATCTTTAAGAGCACCTCTTAAATGTCAATCAGACTATAATATATAAGATTACTCAAATATTATTGAAATATTAATTACACAACAACACTTGACAGTACAGGTGATCCCGGTTCATTTCCCGCTACTGCCTGCAAGGAGTTTGTACGTTCTCCCCGTGACCTCCAGCTCCTGGGAGCACTGCATTCCTCCCAAAAGCCCAAAGGTATACCAGTTGGTAGGTTAATTGGTCGTTATAAACTGTCCCATGATTAGGCTAGGGTTAAAATCGGGAGTTGGTGGGCAGTGTGGTACAAAGAGCAGGAAGGGCCTATTCCTCGCTGTATCTCGATAGATAATTAAATAAGTTGGGAAAGGAGACAATGGAATGGCAGACGGAATTCAACGCAGACAACATGAAATTATGCATTTTGGATAAAGCAAGGACAGGACACAGGCAATTACAAGGCCCTAGGAGTGCTGTAAGGCAAATCTAGATGCACAGAATTCCCTGAAAGTGGTGGCACGTGTAGGCAAGGTGCTGAAAAAGGGTCATGGCTTACTTGCCTTCATTGGACAAAACAAGTTACAGCAGCGCAAAGTATTAGTGAAACAGCTCCTGGAACATTCTGTAGCGTTCTAATTGCCAGGCTACAGGAAGGAGGTGATCAAGCTAGAGGATACAGAAAAGGATCACGTGGACGTTGCCAGGTCTGGAGGGCTTGAGAGGAGGCTGGAACTGTTTTCCCTGGGGATAAGGAGGCTGAGGGGTGACCAGATAAAGGTTTACGAAGGTGGACGATCAGTCTTTTCCCCCGGGGAAGTAGAGTCTAAAAGTATGATGCATACGTTTAAATTGAGGGGAGATGGATTTAAAGGGGTCTCCAGGACCAGTTTTCTCCCCCTTCACAGGGTGCTGAGTATTTAGAATGAGCTGCCAGAGGAAGTGGTCAAGAAGAGTACTATTACCATGTTTAAGGGATTTAGACAGTCCATGGATAGGAAAGGTTTACAGGGATATGGGCCAAATGCAGGCAAATGGGACGTTCAAAAAGGCACCTTTCTATCCATAGATCAAAAGAGAGAGGGGGGGAAGAGAGAGAGAGGGGTGGGAGAGAGAGAGAGGGGTGGGAGAGAGAGAGAGGGGTGGGAGAGAGAGAGAGGGGTGGGAGAGAGAGAGAGGGGTGGGAGAGAGAGAGAGGGGTGGGAGAGAGAGAGAGGGGTGGGAGAGAGAGAGAGGGGTGGGAGAGAGAGAGGGGGAGAGAGAGAGAGGGGGGGAGAGAGAGAGGGGGGGAGAGAGAGAGGGGGGGAGAGAGAGAGGGGGGGGAGAGAGAGAGGGGGGGAGAGAGAGAGGGGGGGAGAGAGAGAGGGGGGGAGAGAGAGGGGGAGAGAGAGAGGGGAGAGAGAGAGAGTGGGGGAGAGCGAGAGCGAGAGCCATTTAGAAAACCATGGCTTAATTAAAGAGCATGGAAGTTGGTAAGTCCCCAGAGCCTGATGGGATTTACCCCAGGTTATTGAGAGAGGCAAGAGACGGCTAGAGAACTGACCAATATCTTCATGTCCTCTCTAGCCACAGACAAGGTCCAACTGGATTGGCCAGAAGCTAATCTTGTCCCATTATTCAAGAAATGAACTAAGAATAACCCTGGAAACTATATGTGAGTCTCACATCAGTGGTAAGGAAGTTACTGGAGGGTATTCTTTGGGATGGTATTTATGAGCATTTAAAAAACCATGGCTTAATTAGGGAGAGCCACAAGGCTTTGGCCAGGGAAAGTGGCATCTTACTAACTTGATTGAGTTTTTTGACAAGGAATGAGGGTGATTGATGAAGGTAGAGCTGTGGATGTTGTCTATGTGGCATTTGACAAGGTCCCTCATCCATAAGATGGATTTATGGGATCCATGGTGAATTCGCCATTTTGATTCACAACTAGCTTTCCCATAGGAGATAGAGGGTGGTGATCGAAGAGACTTATTCTAGCTGGAGGTCTATTATTAGTGGTGTTTCACAGGGATCCATACCAGGACCTCTGCTGTTTGCGATGCATATAAATAATCTGGATGAAAATGTAGATGGGTGAATTAGCAAGTTTGCATACCATACGAAGATTGTTGGGTTATGGATAGCATCGAAATGACAGATGGAGTTTAATCCAGATAAATGTCAAGCATTGCACCTTGGTAGGTCAAACGTAAGGAGACAGTACACTGTTAAAAGGCAAGACCCTTTGATGAGCAAAGGGATCTTGGGGTTCCAAGTTCATAGCTCCCTGAAATTGGATACACAGGTTGATAGGGTGGTTAAGAATGCATATGGCATTTATTAGTTGAGGCATTTAGTTAAAAAGTTATGTTGCAGCTTTACAAAACTCTAGTTAGGCCACATCTAGAGCATTACATGTAGTTCTAGTTGCCCATTATAGGAAGGACGACAAGGTTTTAGAGAAGGTGCGGAAGAGGCTGACCGGGATGCTGCCTGGACTAGAGGTCATGTGCAATAATGAGAGGTTGACAGACTTGGGTTGTTTTCTCAGAGACAGCAGAGGCCGAGCAGAGATCTGACAGAAGTTTATATTATGAGAGGGATAGATAGACAGTACCTCTTCCCAGGATTGAAATGTCCAATACCAGAGGGCATGCACTAAGGTGAGAGGGGTAATTTGAAAGGAAATATGAGGGGCAAGTTTGTTAGTTTGTTGTTTTTTTTTTAAACAGAGAGTAGTGAATGCCTAGAACGTGCTGCCTGGGGTGGTGGTCAAGGCAGATACATTAGAAACTTTTAAGGGATGTTCAGATTAGCACACAAATGTGATGAAAATAGAAGGATATGGACTTTGTGTAAGTATTAGGGATTAGTTTAGTTGGCCATTTGATTACTAGTTTAATTGGTTCAGCACAACATTGTGGGCTGAAGGGCCTGTTCATGTGCTATTAAAAAAATCTGAATATCTGATTACGTCAAAGATAGAAAATCAGCTTTATTTGTAATATGTACATCGAAACATAGTGAAATGTGTTTTTTTGGATGTCCTACAGTCTGAGGATGTGCTGGGGGTACACAGTGTCACCAGCCTAGCATGCACCCAACTTACCAATCCCTTACGAACCCATGTGTCTTTGGAACGTGGGAGGAAACCGCAGCACCGGGAGGAAACCCGTGCGGCTACCGGGAGAAGGTACAAACTCCTTACAAAGAGCAGCAAGACTGGCGCTGTAAAGCATTATGCTAGCTGTGACATTCCCAGGCCGCCAATGAAGTGCTGAACTCAGTCATACAGCTTGGAAATAGGCCTTTTGGACCACACCAACAAGCACCAATTTACACTAATCCCATTCTACTAGCCCACATTCCAATCAACGACCCCTAGGTTCTTTTATTTAGTGTGAAGACCATGAGACAGAGAAGCAGAATTATAGGCCACTTGGTGTGAGCTTCTCTGCCATTCTTTTCCCTCTCAACCCCATTCTCCTGCCATCTACCCGTCACCTTTGACACCATTACTAATCAAGTACACATTATTCTCTGCTTTAAATATACCCAAAAGCTTAGTCTTCACAGTCACCTGTAGCAATGAATTCCATAGATTCACCACCCTCTGGCTCAAGAAATTCTTCATCTCCCTTCTATTCTGAGTCTGGGCTCTCTCGTTCCAGATTCTCCCACCATTGGAAACATCCTCCCCACGTCTAGTCAATATTCAGTAGATTTTAACGAGATCCCCCTTCATTCTTCTGAGCATCCAGTGAGTAGAGTCCCACAACCATCAAACGCAACTCATACACATGTTAACCCTTTCATTTCTGGGATAATTCTCATAAACCTCTGTACCTTCTCCAATGGCAGCACATCTTTTCTTAGATACGGGACCAAAGCTGCTCACGATACTCCAAATGCGGTCTGACCAATGCCTTATAAAAGTCTCAGGATTATATCCTTGTTTTTATATTCTAGTCCTCTGATAATATTACATTTGCCTTCCTTACTATAAACACAAGAGAATCTACAGTTGCTGGAAATCCAGAGCAACACAAACAGAATGCTGGAGGAAATCAGGTCAAGGAGTGGTTTAAACTAATATGGCAGGGGGGTGGGAATCAGTATGATCGAGCTGAGGATCAGCCAGCAGGCTTACAAGTAGATGACGTAATATGAAATATGAATGTAAGGAAGGACAAGGATTGGGTACAAATGCAGAACAAAGTTGCACCACAAAGGCAAAATTCACAAGGGCAAAGAATGCAGGACTGAAGGTGCTGTGTTTAAATGCATGTAGCATTCAGAATAGGGTGGATGAACTCGTGGTACAATTAGAGATTGGTCGGTATGACGTTGTGGGCGTCACTGAGTCGTGGCCGCAAGAAGGTCAGGATGTACCTTGTATCAAAAGGACAGGCAGGAAGGCATAGGCGGTGGTGTGGTTCTGTTGGTAAGAGATGGAATTACATCTTTAGAAAGAAGTGACATTGGGTCACAGAATGTCAAATCTTTGTGAGTGGAGTTAAGAAACAGCAAGGGTAAAAAAAACCATTATGGGAATCATGTTTAGGCCTCCACATAGTAGCCAATATGCGTGGCTGAAATTGCAAAGGGGACTGGAAAAGGCATGTAATAAGGGTAATATCACAATTGTAATGGGGTACTTCAATATGCAAGGGGATTGGGAAAATCTGGCTGGTGCCTGATCACGAGAGGAAATTTGCTAAATGCCTATGAGATGGCTTTTTAGAGCAGCTTGTGCTCAAGCCTACTCGGGAAAAGGTTATCTTAGATTGGGTGTTGAGTAATAACCCAGATTTTATTAGTTAGCTCAATATAAAGGAACCCTTAGGAGGCAGTGATCATAACATGATTGAATTCATACTGCAAATTGAGAGGGAGAAGCACAAGTTACCAGTATCAGTATCGCAATGGAATAAAGGGAATTACAGGGGCATGAGAGAGGAGCTTGCCCAGGTGGATTGGAGGAAGATACTGGCAGGGATGACAGCAGAACAGTTTCGGGAATAGTTCCACAGAAGTAGTTGTTCTCAAATGGCTGGGCTAGGGAACTGTGGCTAGTTAAGGACAGCATAAAGCCAAGGAAGGGGCATTCAAGGTAGCAAAAATGAGTGGGAAATTGGATGATTAGGAAGTTTTTTAAAATCCAATAAAAGGCAACTAAAAAAGCTATAAGAAGGGAAAAGATTAAATATGAAGGCAAACTAGCAATAATATAAAGCAGGATACCATAAGTTTTTTTCAGTTATATAAAGAGTAAAAGGGAGGTGACAGTTGATATTAGACCACTGGAAAATGATGCTGGTGAGGTAGTAATGGGGGACAAAGAAATGGTAGATGAACTTAATGAGTAGCTTGCTTCAGTCTTTACAGTGGAAGACACGAGCAGTATGCCAGAGGTCCATGAGTGTCAGGGAGCAGCAGTGAGTGCCATTGCTATTACAAAGGAAAAAGTGCTAAACAAACTCAAAGGTCTTAAGGTGGTTAAGTCACTTGGACCAGATGGGCTATGTTCCAGAAGCCTCAGAGAGGTTGCTGAAGAGATAACGGATGCACTGGTCATGATTTTTCAAGAATCACTTCATTCTAGCATGGTCACGGAAGACTGGAAGATTGCAAATGTCACTCCACACTTTAAGGGTGGAAAACAAGAGAGAGGAAATTAGAAGCCAGATAGCCTAACTTCAGTGGTTGGGAAAGTGATGGAGTCCATTATTAAGGACAAGGTTTCAGGATACTTGGAGACTAATGATAAAATAAGTCAAACTCCACATGGTTTCTGTAAAGGGAGATCTTGCCTGACAAATCTGTTGGAATTCTTCAAGGAAATAACAAGCAGGATGGACAAATGAGAAGATGTCATTTACTTAGATTTTCAGAAGGGATTTGATAAGGTGCCCCACATGAGCACCTGATGAACAAGATAAAATCCTGCGGTGTTACAGAAAATATACTGGCATGGATAGAGGAATGGCTGACAGGCAGGAAGCAGCGAGTGGAAATGAAAGGAGCCTTTTCTGGTTGGTTGCCAGTGACTAGTGGTGTTCCTCAGGGGTCAGTAATGGGACCGCTGCTTTTCACATTGTTTGTCAATGATATTGATAATGGAATTGACAGCATTGTGGCAAAGTTTGCAGATGATAAAAAGGTAGGAGGAAGGGTAGGTAGGGCTGAGCAAGTAATGCGATTGCAGCAGGACTTACACAAGTTGGAAGAATGGACAAAAAAGTGGCCGATGGAATACAGTGCTGGGAAATGTATGATATTGCATTTTGATAAAAGCAACAATAGTGCAGACTATTATCTAATTGGGGAGAAAATTCAAACATCAGAGGCACAGAGGGACTTAGGAGCTCTCATGCAAGACTTCCAGAAGTTTAAGTCACAGGTTGAGTCTGTGGTAAAGACGGCAAATGCAATTTTGGCATTTATTTTAAGGGGAGTACAATATAAAAACAAGGAAATAATGCTGGAGCTTTATAAGACACTAGTCAGGCTGCACTTGAAGTACTGTCATCAGTTTTGTGCCCCCTTATCTCAAAAAGGATGTACAGTATTGTCATTGGAAAGAGCCCAGAGGTGGTTCAGGAGGAAGACTCAGGGAACGAAGGGGTTAACATACGAGGAGCATTTAGCAGCTTTGAGCCCGTACTCACTGGAATTTAGAAGAATGTGTGAGGATTTCATTGAGACCTACAGAATGCTGAAAAGACTAGATAAGGTGGATGAGGAGAGCATGTTTCTTGTGCTTTATTTCCTCTACCAAAGTGCACGACCATACACTTGCCTACACTGAACGGCAGAGCTACAACAGCACTTAACAGCGACTCCTTCGAGCTCATATGTGGAAACAGCTGAATCTCTACCTTTGATGTCTTTCTTTTTCCTTTTCAGGGTGGATGGGGTTCTGTCGTAGACCCTGGTCTGGAGCTACATTCAAACATCAGTTCTTTGTGGTGGTGGGACCCGCTCACAACTGGTTGCTTTTTGAATTCCCAAAGACACGGCCTAGAAGATTAGCGTGCCTTTGGAGTTCTGAGTGGACGGGCCAACTCAACGCCAGTGCCACCAACTCACGTGTCGCAGGAGACAACAGAACCCTGGGAGCAGCAGATCAGCTCTCAGAGGCTCTGTACTTGGCAAATCTCACTCTCTCTCTTTCCCTTGTTGGTGGGAGAGAGTTTGTTGCCCATTTTCGAGTCGAAAAACCTAGGGGGGAAAAAAGTGACTCGACATACTTTATCTTTGCAAATCAGTTAGTTTTGTTGTGTCACCCCTCTCATTGTGAAAGGGAACACCTCTCTGCCCCTTTACTAGGGAGAGAGAGCCTGCAGTATGTCAAATTTTCAGGTGAGTGATTACTTTTTGTTGTACTACAGATCATGGGCTTTCTTGGGGGCTTTGCCATTGCTTGCTTGGTGGGTAGTGGGTGCTGATGTTTTGCTAAAGTGAGGTGGGAAGGGGGATGCTCATTGCTTTGCTGCTGTTTGTGCAGAGCAGAGGGGGAGTAGGGGGTCTTTGGGGTTCTGACGTTTTAAATGTCATTCATTCTTTGGGGCACTCTTGTTTTCGCGGATGTCTGTAAAGAACAAGACTATCAGGACGTATATCGCGTATATTTCTCTGATATTAAATAGAACCACTGAACTATTATTGTATTCCATCTGCCTCTTCCTTGGCCATTGTCCTAATCTATCCAAGACAGTTTGCAGATTCCTCAATACCACCTGCCCCTCCACTTATCCTTATATTATCCAAAACTTGGCCTCAAAAACATCAATTCTGTCATCTGTTATGAATGAGGAGCAAATCTGATGGACAGAAGGGTCGAGAATCGCCAATGCCCACCCCCGCCTTTTTCAGAATCGCAAGATCGCTATTATTTCGGGTCTGAGACCCAGGAAATGAGAGAGATACACAGCATGTCAGTAATGAGACAGAGAGACGCAGGATAACAGAAAAGGCAGTTGTTATTGACAACGCAGGAATACACAAAAGTGGAATGTCTCCTTCTAACAAAAGCGGAACGGAACCACTGATTACTGCTATTGGCTCTTGGAGAAGGAATTGTGTATTGAGTACTGTACTATTCATTGAAACCCCTGAGGGGGCAGCCAGAGTGGTCTGGTTGAGGGATTGCATCATCCCAACCTGATTGACATCTGAGACCCCGTGAGTGAGGATAAAAGACGGGTCTGGGGAACACCCCTCACACGCACTAGGAGAAACGCTAGAAATCCAGTGACAGCGTTTTACAGCAAAAGCCAGTGAGAGCTCGTGTGTGTCCTCCCTTGCCTGGGTGGCGGGCTCATCACGGAAGAACGATTTAGCTAAAGGAGAGGTCATACTTGAACGGCCACAACAACGAGACACTGACGGATCGAAATCATAAAGGAAGGTCGGAAAAAACAATAGCGGTAACTGTTCCCATTCTTCTATCTCTCTCTCTCTCCAACAAATTGCAACACAGCGACAAACAAACACCGCAGCCTGTGTGAACTGAAACGAACTTTATATTTCCATCGGACAATTCATTATCCCCTAGACAACGATAGAGATTATTTCTTATTGATTATTATTATACCCGCACTTTTAGGTTTAGTATTGATGACGTATATTATCTGTATATTTGCATTGATATTATTTTTGTGTATTTTTACTAATAAATACTGTTTAAAATAGTATCATCAGACTTCAATGGCTACTCCTATCTTTGCTGGTAAGACACCCAATTACAGGGTTCGTAACACATCTAGATCATTAACATATGATTTTTAAAGTAACAGACCCAACATTGGATTCTGCAGAACAGCCCAAACATCAACCAAAGCTGAAGTTGACAGGCTCCTGATTGGGATATAGTGAGAGGGCAGGTGTATGGAGTTGAATGGGGTCCAGGATCAGACATGATGATCAGACCACGTGGGTACCTTTTCTGTAATACCATGCGCTCTCATCTTGTCTAGCATCCCCATGTGTGGCACCTTGTCCAAGACCTTCTGAAAATCAAAGTAAACAACATCCACTGACTCTCCTTTGTCTATCATGCCTTTTAATTTCCTCAAAGGATTTCAACAGATGTGTCAGGTAGAATTTCCCTTTAAGGAAATCATACTGATTTCTGCCTATTTTATAGGGTGCCCAAGCACCCCAAAACCTCATCCTTAATAATCGACTCTAACATCTTGCAAACCAACATAATCTGGCTGATTGGCTTATAATTTCACATTGTTTGTCTCCTTCCCTTCATAAAGAGGCCAGTTACATTTGCAACTTTTCTGTCATCCAGAACCATTAAGGATCTAGATCACTACTCATGCCTTACAATCTCTTCAGCTATCTGTTTCGGAACTCTGGGGCATAGTCCACCGTGTCCAGCTGACGTATCCACCTTCAGGCCTTTCACCTTCCCAAGCACGATCTCCTTAGTAATAGCAACTACACTCACTTCTGTCCCAACTCTCTCAAATAGCGGCATCTGCTATTTCTTTGCTCCAACAGTCCAATGTCCTTTTTGCTCTTTTACTCTTCATATATCCAGGTTTTCCCCCGCTATCCGAAAGTAGAGTGTTCCTATGAAACCTTTCGTAAGCCAAAATGGCGTAAAGCAAAGAAGCAATTACCATTAATTTATACGGGAAAATTTTTCGAGTGTTCCCAGACCCAGAAAATAATCTACCAAATCATACCAAATAACACATAAAACCTAAAATAACACTAACATATAGTAAAAGCAGGAACCACTTTGCTACTAGCAGAACCAATAGTAGCATCGGCAGCTTTCAAGATTCTTTCTCTCTGCGTGTAAATAGCACAAATGGTGGATGCAGGCAAGTTCAACGCACGCACAATGTCTTTATTTCATTCACCACGATCGAAATGCTTAATTACGTCCAGTTTTACACCTTATCAGCTCTCTTAGGCTTTTCCGATACCTTAGGACACATCTTGCTAATAGATGTACAAAATAAATCAAGATAAAGCACAGATGCTCACAGACACAGTTCAAAGCTATGGCGGCTTGATGCTGAGATGCTGGGTGTAGTTCCTGGGGAAGGCGCTTGGCGGCACCACTCTCGCTGCTCGGGGCGCGCGCTGCCTCTATAACGGCTCGCTGCAAAACACTGAACGCTATTTTTGCTTTTCGCCTTTTTTCGTAAAAGCAAAAAACCTCTTCGGATTTCTTTTGGTTAGCGAAAACCAGTACTAATGTAGGTCTTTAGTAAAAGTGAAGAGGCGTAAAGCGAACTTTCAAAAAGAGGGGGATACGTGAATGAGAAAAATTTTAGCATCCTCTTTTATATTAATGGCTAGCTTATGCTTATATCGTCTCTTCTTATTGCTATCTGAAACATTGACTGTTTATCCTCTTCCATAGACGCCTCCTGATTCTGCTGAGTTCCTCCAGCATTGTGTGTGTGTAGCTCAAGAACTCCAGCATCTGTCGAACCTCTTGTGTCTGTTCCTGCAGTTTCCATTTTGTTTCAGATTTCCAGCACCTTCAGTTTTTTTAAAATTTTCAGTTCAGTCACCTGAGCTTTCACTTGTTACAGGGTCTCTGCACCTTGTGCTCGTTGTTCAACACCAGAAATGTTCCACTTGTAAGGCAGCGTCTGAGCCCTTCTGAAAAAGGGGTCTTTGACCGAAACCCTTTGTCATTCCAGAGACGTCAGTGACTAGCACTGATTATGCAGCACTTCTGGAATGTAAAGGAACTACACTAAACATTTTTATTTGCATATGATACTAGACTTCCACCGGTTTATTCGTCACTGGGTAAAGATCACAACCTGATTATTAGAGTTGCTCAGGGTTTGCTTTCAGTAACCTGACGTGGGAAATTTGATAACAGGACACACCCCACAATTAAACACAACAGCATGCTGTACTTGTTGAATGGTGCTTTGTGAAGGCAGAAAGTCAAGCCACACACCCAGCAGCCAGCTCTTTATCTACTGACTCCCCACCAACTCACAACCACGCCCTTCCATTCCACCCACAATCCCATCAATTCCCACCGGATTCTACCCACAGCCTGAGGATAACTTGCAGTGGCCAACCCACTCGTCTTAGGGATGTGGGAAGAAACAGAAATCATGGCCCCCCCCCCTCCCCCGAAGGAACCTTGAGTGGTCACAGGGAGACCGTGCAAACTCTACACAGGCAGCACTGGAGGTTGGAATTGAGTCCAAGCGCTTGGAATTTGATGCAGCAGCACTACAGCACAAACACAGGCCCTTCGGCCCAACAAGTCCATACTGACCATTGTACCCGCCTTGTTAGTCCCAATTCCCTGTATTCATCCCATAGCTCTATAAACGCATACCCCTTTACGCAGCCATGATCTTACTGAAGGACAGGGCAGTCACAAGAGCGTAAGTAGAGTAAACCTGCTTCTCAGGTTTACTGCCACTGACATAAATCATGCCCCTTCATGTAACCTATCCAAGCGTTTCTGAAATAATACTATTACATCTGCCTCAGTCACTTCTTTTTGCAGCTCACAGTCTCTGAGTAAAAAAAAGTTACCTCTTAGGTCACTTTTAAATCTTTTCCCTCTCACCCCAAGACTTTGCCTTCTTGTTTTGTGGAAGACTTTATGGTCCATCCACTTTATCTAACCCCATCATAATTTTAAACACTTCTATGAGGTCACCCCTTATTCTCATTAGCTCCAAGGAACAAATACCAAACTCTCCCTATAACTTGGGCCCTCCTGTCATAGTAACATCTCATGAATCTTTTCTGTACTCTTCCCAATGGAACCACAATTTCTTTAAGAGCAGAGTGACCCAAGTGCAACATCACCAATATCTTATAGAACAGCCACATAATGCATCAACGTGCCACACCCATCTGTCTTCCTGTACTGCCAAGGAAGAGGAACGGTTCCTTCAAGTCAGATTCAGCACACCTACTGCTGATCTGTGCTGATCCTGGGAGATGGGAAGGCCCGTGGGAGATCCTGGAGCAGTCGCCGTGCCGGGCAGGGACAGGGATCATTTATACGGTGGAGGATATGTATGTGCACCTGTAATGGCATAAAATCCCTCCCCAAGTGTGTACCAAGTGAGAAACAAAAGAAATACTGAATTCTTCCCATTCTCCCTCCTCCACAACAAAGTTCATCTTTGATCTCAGTGCAGGAACATCAGCCACCAATGGATTCTCTCCAAAGCACAGATGTACATTTAGGGACACAAGTACAGGATGCCTATATCAATTTTACAAGGAGAGGATGCTCTGAGATGCTTTAATAACTAACACTGCAAGATCCCAACCAAGCACAATAATTCCTGATGGATTTTATGCTCAAGTTGTTAGTGCAACACTGATCTATAACCTCTCGAAGAGACAACAAATGAATGGGAACAGCCTCAGTCACCTCACTAAAGCACTGCCTGAATTGTAAACCAGCTGCACAACAAACCCAGTCGTAACCTGCAGGTGTGCCTGGGGTTCCCAAACACGTCTCATCTTTCAACCTCCTCCCAACTGCTGTGTTTGTTCTAACCAGATCCCAACATGGTTGGGACGGTTTTGTTCCTGCGAACACCACTACATCTCAGACCAAAGAGAGGGAGGGAACAGAAACAGACCCTTCCTTAGCCCCACAACAACCATGCTTTTCCCACGACTCCAATCCTATTCTACCACTATTTGGTCTACAGCCTCTTTTGTCTTGGTGATTCATGTACTTATCCAGATGCTTCTTACTGGGGGAAGTCTCTACCATCATGAAACATGGACAGTTCATTCCAGATACCAGCCAGCTCCAGGTTAAAAAAAAGTTTCTTCCTCAGACGCTCTCTAAATCTCTTTTCCTATACCTCTAAACATATACCCTCTGTTTAGACACCAAGGCTATAGGCAAAGTTTCTTACTATTCATCATGTTTATGTAGCTCAATCAGGTCAGCTTTTGACCTTCTCAGCTCAAAGAAAACAAGCACAATTATGTCTCTTAACTGGAACACTTTATCCCAGTCAATCTCCTGTGCATCCTCTCCAGTCAAACTATTCTTCTGACGTTGTGGTAACCTGAACTGCATACAACATTGCACCGCAATCTCCCTGCCATTATATTCTGTGTCTAGCTAACTGAAGCAATCACCAATTAAGACTGAATTTTTGGATGATAATGTTGAAGAGGCAGGGTACAGATGAGAACTAGGATGGACCCTTGGAGGAGACGAGAATGAACAACGCAAAAAGAAACCACTGCTGGTGACTCTGGGACAATTAGATGCCAGCACTGGATTTACACCTTTGTGACCATGGCATATGCAAGTAATGTGCTAATTGCACAAAATAACAGGTAGACAGCACAATGGCGCAGTCAACAAATGGGCACCATGAAAACGAGAAATTGTGTAGATGCTGGAAATCCAAAACAACACAGACACACAAAATGCTGAAGGATCTCAGCAGGCATCTATAGAAATGAATGAATGTTCAATATTTCAGGCCGAGACCCTTATCAAGACTGAAAAGGAAGGGAGAAGATGCCAGAGGGGGTGAGGGAAGATAGCTAGAAGGTGAAGGTGAAGCCAGGTGGACAGGAAATATAAAGGGCTGGAGAGCAAGTGGTGTGATAGAGGAGGAGAGTGGACCAGGGGGGAAAGAAAAGGAGGAGGGGCACCAGGAGGAAGTGATAGGCAGATGAAAACAGGTAAGAAGCCAGAGGGGGCAATAGAAGAAAGGAGGGAGAGGGATTTTTTTTACCGGAAGGAGAAATTGATATTCATGCCATCAGGTTGGAGGCTATCCTGACAGAATACAAGGTACTGCTCCTCCACTCTGAAGGTGGCTTCATTGTGGCACAAGAGGATGCCATGGGACTGAATTAAAATGTTTGGCCAGCTGGAAGTCTCGATTTAGATGAATGGAGCAGAGATGCTTGATGAAGCGGTTCGCCCAATTTATTACGAGTCCCATCAATGTCGAGAAGATCACATCTGTAGTGCTGGAAACAACAGATGACCTCAGCAGATTCACAGGTGAAGTGTTGCCTCACCTGGAACGGCCATTAGGGACCCTGAATGAAGGTGAGCCACATATTTCATCAGACACAACAGGCAGGAAGAATTCAGCAGGTCAGACAACATCATGGAGCAGAAAAAACTGCCGATATTTTGCATCAGGCCTAAAAGTTAGACTTTATTGTGCTCCATGAATGCTGAGTTCCTCCCACACGCTGTGGGTGTTGTTCAAGATTTGTACCATTTGTAAAACCTCTTGTAAACACACTTTCAAATACGTATGTGGGAATATTAAAAAAACGGGTGAGTCAGATGACCAAACCACGACACACCTTTGGCTTAGTGACTGAACACACAAGTACTTTCCATCGTGCTTGGAGGACAATTTACAATCACCTTAGCAGAAGGAGATCAAAAGTAGGTGTGGTAGCAAAATTACCAATAGCAACACTTCACTACAGATTCTTGAAGGTGTGAAAATGGAAGAATTTGAGGACTTCCAGGGAGTGAGGCATGTCAAATCATGTGTCATCAATGGCAAAAGGGAGGGGACAAGGTGTCAAGGAGACAAGAGGAAGGCAAAGTGCCTGAATTGGGAAACAGGGCTGTGAGGTTGTCACAGAGGGTGTGTGGTGTGGCTCTGAGACACCCTCACATGACAAAGAAGGCTTGGAACGTAACAGGTTGTGACTCAGATTCCAAGGAATGGCAAGCAATGAATGGAACTTGGTCATGGATAGCTTCTCGTTAGTGGGATTTGGACCAGAAGGGGTCCATTATACACTGAATCCCCAGCCAACACATGTCTAGCACATGCAAATCTGCCATTTCATAATCTTTAATCGGAATGGGTTTGCTCTAAGGTTCTCCATGAAACCAGTGAGGGATCAGTATAGAAAAATACCACAGTTCTCCCAGACGCTGACCGCCAATTCACTTTGAGCATCGAATGACCCACGTTGAATCTCTCTCTTTTGCACATCATTAAATTCCGCTGCCTTTATCCAAACAAATGGGAGCCTGGCCTTGCTTTTCCCCGACCTTCATTAAACAACTTAAAGATCAGGCTGTTCCAGTCCCCTTTGGTGCCCATATCTTTGTGCTCAGCAATTTCATTCCATGCTGCTTTATCAGGAGACAGCTGTTCCCTTCAGAACGGAAAGAAGAGGACAAATGGAATACAAGGCCTAACGTGAATATAAAATCACTACCCGAGTTCCAAGCCATCTTTGGACTACTTTTGAAGCGGACTCACTATGTGAAAAATGTGGTAGCCAATATGCACAGAGCAAGATCCCACAACGAGATGAATTTCCTCTTCTGGAGTCATTTGGAGGATAAATATTGGTCAGACCACTCTTTCTCTTATTTAAATAGTGTCATGCCCTTCAAAAGCAAGCACAGACTCAGTTTAACAGCTCATCCAAATGATTCTGTCCTCTGAAATCAGTCAATGAGGAAATGGAAGGGTGGGTTAGCAAGTTTGCAGATGTCATCAAGGTTGGTGGTGTTGTAGATAGCGTAGAAGGTTTCTGTACATTACAACAAGACACTGATAGGATGTAAACCTGGGCTGAGAAGTGGCAGATGAAGTCCAATCCAAAAAGATGTGAAGTGCTTCACTTTGGAAGTTCAAACTTCAAGACAGAGTACAGGGTTAATGGCAGGATTCTTAGCAGTGTGGAGGAACAGAGGGGTCTCGGTGTCCATATCCATAAATCCCCCAAGGTTGCAAATTGATTGGTTAAAGTGTATGGTGGTTTGGCCTTCATTAGTCAGGGGACAGTGTTTCAGAGCCGCAAAGTAGAGTTCAGCTCTATAAACTCTGGTCAGATCACACTTGGAGTAATGTGTTCCATTCTGGTAACCCCATTGTAGGACGTGGAAGCTTTGGAGAGGGTGAAGAGGAAATTTACCAGGATGCTGCCTGGTTCACAGAGTTTTTCTCATTGAAGTGGTGGAGGGGGAGAGGTGACTTGCCAGAGGTGTACAAGATAAGAAGGAACATTGATAGTGACAACCAGCGCCTTTTTCCCCAGGGCAGAAATGGCTAATACAAGAGGGCACAATTTTACAGTGACTAAAGGAAAGTATGGGGGGAACGTTAGGAGTAGGTTTGTATGCATGGAACGGGCTGCCAAGGCAGGTGGCAGAGGCAGATATATAAAAACACTTAATAGCTGAAGTGATTTGAAAGGTTGGTCATGGTCTGAATTAACTCCTACCTACCAAGGAAATGGACCCGCTGCAATTTGCCTACCAACGGTGCGACAGATTGGTTGGTTGAGTGGTGTCACAACAACCTTGCACTCAACATCAGTAAGACCAAGGAATTGATTGTGGACTTCAAGATGGGGAAGTTGAGGCAACACACACCAGTCCTCAGAGGGATCAGCAGTGGAAAGGGTGAGCAGTTTCAAGTTCCTACGTGTCAATATCTCTGAAGACCTATCTTGGGCCCAACATACTGATGCAAGGACAAAGGCGGCATGATGATGGCGGAGAACTTGTCCGCAGAAATGGACCGTGTGAATTTAAAAGCAGTGTGGTAGTATGCAGTCAACAAAGTAGCACAGAAAGATTCGGGGAAATATTACTGGGAAAGGCTTGGAACACGGACTGTCCCGCATCACCAGTGAAACAGTGGGTGTAGCTGGGGCCCATGCAGTTGTCCATGGCTACCTCAGACATAGGTGCTGCCTGGCCCGCTGAGTTCCTGCAGTCCAGGGGTTCCCAACCTGGGGTTCACAGACCCTTTGTTTAACAGTCAGGGTCCATAGCATAAAAAGGTTGGGAACCTCTGCCCTAGAGCTTGGAGTTCAATCTGACCCTTTCCACTCACTGAGCTCTCCATTTTTCTTTCATCTATATTCATATGTCAGAGTCTCAGAATCAGGTGTCCTATCACTGACGTTCCTTATGTTGTGAAATTTGTTGTTTTACAGCAGCTGTTATAAAGAACTAAATTAGCTCAAGAAACATACCGAATATATAAACATTAAATAAGTAGGGCAGAAAGAGAGCAAAAATATTGAGATAGTGTTCATAGGTTGCTTCATTGTTACTTCAGAAATCTGACGACAGATCAACCTGTTGAATGTCTGCCTTGAGGCTCCTGTACCTCCTCTCTGTTGGTAGCAATAAGAGAATGTGTTTTTGGGTGATGGGGATCCTTCATCTCCAGCCCTTTACCTTTCCCACCCACCTGTCTTCACATCTCACCGTGTGGCTTGTCCTCCTTCCTCTACCCCTACCTTTTTAAATCTGGCACCTCCCCCCTTCCCTTACAGCCCTAAAGGACCCGATTCTCGACCCAAAACACTGACTGTTTATTCATTTCCATAGATGCTGGTTGACCTGCTGAGATCCTCCAACATTTTGTGAGTTGTTCGGGGGTGGACTGAAGCTGGAGTAGGTTAAAAGGATGGCACAACATTGTGGGACAAAGGGTCTTTACTGTTCTATGTCCCATATCACCCATTACTGGCACAGCAGGCAGCACCAGACGTTCATACAGTGAAGAACGTTCTGGCACAGGAAAGTTCCACGTGACACACATTAGTCATCACACACTGATATCAGAAAATAAAGTTGGATAAGGCCCAGAAGTCTCATTCAACTCAATAAAAGAAAATACAGGACTCATGACATCATTCTGTCCACCCTAGATAAAAAATACTCCCTAGTGCCTCATCACCTTCAGAACTGGGTCTGCAGGACATCATTCCGAAAGGATATAGAAACATAGAAAACCTACAGCACAATACAGGCCCTTCTGCCAACAAAGCTGTGCCGAACATGTCCTTACCTTAGAAATTACCTAGGGTTACCCACAGCCCTCTATTTTTCTGAGCTCCATGTACCTGTCCAAGAGTCTCTTAAAAGACCCTATCGTATCCTCCTCCACCACCATCGCTGGCAGCCCATTCCACGCACTCACCACTCTCTGAGTAAAAAACTTACCCCTGAAATCTCTTCTGTACCTCCTTCCAAGCACCTTAAACCTATGCCCTCTCGTACTAGCCATTTCAGGCCTGGGAAAAAACCTCTGACGATCAATGCCTCTCATCATCTTGTACACCTCTATCAGGTCACCTCTCATCCTTTGTCACTCCAAGGAAAAAAAGGCTGAGTTCACTCAACCTATTCTCATAAGGCATGCTCCCCAATCCAGGCAACATCCTTGTAAATCTTGTCTGCATCCTTTCTATGGTTTCCTGTAGTGAGGTGACCAGAACTGAACACAGTACTCCAAGTGGGGTCTGACCAGAGTCCTATATAGCTGCAACATTACCTCTCGGCTCCTAAACTCAAATATATCCAAATACCTCAACAAAATAATTTTCAACAATTTAATCCTGAACACAAGCAAAATAACGGAGCTGCCACAAACCAGAAGTCTGTAAAATGCTCAGCCAAATTAAAGACCATTGATCTAAAACAATAATCATTTTGCTATTTTCTTTCTTTAAAATTTCATAATTCTAACACCTGCAGACTTGAGTGTGCTGGTATCAGATTAGGGGCATATACAAGCTGCCATTGAAACCAGACCACTAGAGGAACACTTTCCAAACACAGTGGATGATACGGGGGTTAAAGGGTTAAATCAAAACAGAATTCATTTTTTATTCTCCCAAATGCAAATATAGAAAATATAAAAGATGAGGAAATTAACATGTAAATGATTCAAATGTTGGTGCACTATTTCCTCAGAACAAGGCCATTCCAGGACAACGGCCAGAAGCAATTCTCTATCCACACAGCTGAGGGGCTGGGAAGATGATGGAAATACTAAAAATCTCATTTTTTAGACTTATGTCAACAATCTGAAGAGTTTGTGAGACCATGAAGTCACAAAGATCAACCACGTTTTCCAACAACTAGCAGCCTGGGCTCGAAGGGCAGAATGGCCTCTCAGAGCGTGCATGGGAAGCAGAGACCGAAAGGTGAGGGAAACAGCCAGGGCCAAGTGTTCTGCCCGGGGTCACCTTCGCAAACTCCGGAGACTCCTTGGACTGTACAGGGTGATCCAGACCCGCAGGATCTGGGGAGAAGGTCGTCCCGAATGCTGAGGAAGGTCCCAACAATAAACAGGAGTACAAAGGAGGGGGCGACCCGGGATCGCCAATTGTTAAGTGACCCACGCTGCAGATCGGGATCGGGGCAGGAGGGCGGCGTGTATTCGGCCAAACCCGCGGTCCCGCTGCCGTCTGGGCTAATCTCGGAACAGCTGGCCGACCCGAGAGCACGGAAACCCGGCGAGCCGAAGGGCGGCGCCGCGCTCCCAGCTTCGTTACCAGTTCGGCGGGTTGCCGCCACATTCCTGGGCTGCAGAAGCCGCAAACTCGGCGGACTAGGGGTGGGAAGAAAAGTTCCAGCTACCTCCAGCATTACGACATCGCAAGACCAGAACCGACACACGCCCTGAATTTAAAGGCACCTTGAAACGACTTCACCTTCGGTGTAGAAATCAGGGGACGATCGTAAACCCTCCACCGGCGATCAGCAATTCCTGATACTGACCCTGACGCCCAGCGCTCGCCACACTCGGCCAGTGACCGAACTGTACCTGGAGCTCCGAACCCCCACGTATCACCTTGCTTCCTCACCCCTCAACCCTACCCGCACCGTACCAAACATTAACCCAGCCTGCAACTGACATCTGACTGTAAGGACACGGTCCTGGGCGAAAAACAGAAACAAAACCACGGCTCACCTATCAGACTTCACTGCCACAAGTCTTTAATTCAGGAGCTTCGACCTGGTAGAACCTCCAGCGCACATGTCCTGCCCAGCACACTGGCGGATCGCTTAGAAGTTTTACGTTCACGCCCTCTACAACTATTGCTCCAAATCTGATGCGTGCACTTCGCAATACCTTAAAGGCACCCTGCCTTAACTTTAAACTCTATTCTAAACTTCTAAACTTTATTCACATAAACGACGTGCAGAAAGTACGCAGCAATACCCGATTTGCTCCGCATTCGTGGATCTTCCAGTTTATACATTCATAACGCTGTCATGTTGATATATTCTATATACAAAGCACCAATACCACTCATAGATCACAGAACAGTACCGAATAGCAACAGACCCTTCGGCCCACAGTGTCTGTGCTGGCCAGGATGCTAATTTTAACTAATCCTACATACCTGCACAGGGTCTCTAATATTTTTCCATTCCCTGCCTGTTAGTGTGTGGTGTGTATGTATAACTTATGTTCTGTGTTCTATTGTCTGAATCTCATGTGGGTGTAACGCTGCTGCAAGTATTTCATTGTATCTGTACTTCTTCATACTTGTATATATGACAATTTGATTTGACTTGTCTGTCTAAATTCTTCATCTGTGTTACCATCGTATCTGGTTCCAACACCTCCCCTGACGTTCTGTTCCAGACAGTCACCACTCTCTGTTGTGTAAAACAACTTGCTTTGTAAATCTCTTTTAAACTTTCCCCTTTCACTCAACCTATGCCCTCTTCGATTTAACTCCTGTGGCCTCTTCGAACAGTAGCCCAACAAGTGTTTGAGAGGCTGTTACACGGGACCGAACAGAGTCCATTGGCAGCAGGGCCTGGGACTACAGTCCTTCTCCACCAGGCTTTTGTGTTGGTTGCAACAAGATTCAGTGTGTCCCTGAGCACACACACCTGCAGCTTGGAACATGCCAACGTCATACAACATGGAAAAAGGTCCTTTGGCCAAACAGGTCCATGGCAACCACAGCATTCTCCTTGCTTTGACTGTTTTTGATCCACAACCCTCCAAGCCTCTCCCCTCCACATGCCTCTTAAAAGTTGCAGTTTTACCCACCTTGATCACTGCCTCTGGCAGCTTAATGCAGGTACTTCACTAGCCACTGTGTGAAGATGTTTCCTCTCGGGTCTCTTTTAAATCTCTCCCCACTTATCTTGTATCTGTGTCCTCTAACTTTGGGCTCTCAACGCTGGGGGAAAGTTGAGGCACACAAAACCACTGAAAAGATTTCAAAATTATTTGGGAACTGTGAAGTTTCAATGTGCATCACCACATAAACATCAGGGAAATTTCAAAGTAGAGTTATTATTAAAGTATTTATGTATATGTTACCATATACGACCTTGAGGTTCATTTTCTTGCAGGCATTTGCAGGATAAAAAAAGAATACAATTTATGATAAGCTTCTGTATATGTAAACGAAGACTGACAAACAATCAACGTGCAAAAGAAGACAAACTGCAAATTTAAAAAATTATACTGAGAGTATGAGTTGTGAAGAGTCCTTGAAAGCAAGTCTATAGCTCATAGAATCAGCTTTGTAGCTCATAGGATCAGTTCAAAGTAATGGTTATTGAAGTTGGGGAGCCTGATAGTTGCAGAGTAGTACCTGTTCCTGAATTTGGTGGTGTCGGACCTAAGGTTTCTGTTACTCCTGCCCAATGGTAGTAATGAGAAGAGGACATGACCTGGATGGTGGGGGTCTTTGGTGATGAATGCTGCTTTCCTGTGGCGGCATTCTGTGTAAATGTATTCAGTGGTGGGAAGGGTTTTGCCTGTGATGGACTGGGCTGATTCCACCACTTTCTCCAACCTTGAGTATTCTCAAATTCCCACATCAGCTGGAGTTGAGCTAATCATACCTATTCTGAGGGGCTGCCTAAGCAGATGACTTTGACAGGTCCCAGGGACATTTGAGGCGAGCTGTCTGCATGTGAGTAGTGTTTTGGAGAAAGATAAGGCAGTGCATCTTTAAACAGTCAAAATACCACCACTTCTTGCCAACCTCTCACCGGCCCAGGTAACAACCATGTGTGTCAGGTAGAGCCGACTCCCCTAATAAAGTGATGTTCTCCAGTCTTCCCTGTGCCAAGCACAGGCGGCACAGTTGGATCAGAGACTTGGGTTCAATCCAAACCTCAGGAGCTATCTGTGTGGAGTTTACAGATTCTTCCTATGACCATGTGGGTTTCCTCCAGGTGCTCCGGTTTTCTCCCACAACTCAGAGTGGTGTGGTTTGACAGGTTAATTGGCCAAAGCAAATTGCACCCAATGTGGAGGGAGTTGATGGAGAGTGGGGAGCAGAGAAAAAAATAAAGTGAACATTGGATTAGTGTAAATGGGTGAGTGATAGTCAGTATAGACTCGGTGTGCTAAAGGCCTGTTTCACTGTTGTGTGACACATTAACCCTTCACACCACTCATTGTTCCACTTCATTTCATCCAAGCTGTAGAATTAGAAACAAGACAGCCAGCATAAGTGGAGGCATGATAACATCGTGTGGTTTTGTTGGTATCGGTAGTTCATTTAAAGGTTAGTGCACCCTTGAAAACCGGGAGTACTATGTGGTTTGGCTTTCTATACACAGCTTTATCAGCCGGCATTGGCTGCTTTTGATAGGCGATGGTTTGCAGATATCTCAACCTCTACTTTTTTATTATACAAACTGTACAGTATCTGGTGGTGACGGTTATTGTGGATATTAGGCACAACTGGATCACTTGGACAACAGAATTTGTGGAACAGCAAGGATAGTTTAGTCTTGGACTGGGCTGGGACGGAGATGGTGAAGTGGACATTCCTAACCTTCCAGCTAAGAAGGCACCATTCCTGGCGCTGAAGCTGGAATTACGGGATTTCATTTATTGGGGCTAGGAATGCATATGCTTCTGCAACTAAAAAATGGGAACACAGACATTACCAAGGTTCAGGCTGGGAACACAGACATTACCAAGGTTCAGGCTGGGAACACAGACATTCTGAAGATTGAGGCTAGAAAATGCAGACATTCCAGAGACTGAATGAAGGCACACTGTCATTCTGGGACCAAGACTGGACTTCTGTAGCTGGCACTGGGAACACAGATTCCTGCGACAGACATTGGGAACACAAAAAATCCCAAGCTTGGCACAGGCATTTTGTGGAGCTGAGACTAAAATTCTGGGATGGAGTTTAGGTACAGGGACGTTTCCAGGCCTGAAACAGGAAACACGGTGATTCCTGGGCTGACTTTAAAAGCACGAAGCCAGAATGCACTTACATCAATCTTGCTTATATTCATATCAAAACAGAAAATGCTGATAGATCTGGTTTAGTACTTTCACTTCCTGGTTAACTTTTTTAAGCCTTGATTTCCAGTACCCACTGTATTTTGCTTATGTTTAACTTCGTTATCAGTGTTAGGTTGAACCTTACTTTACTATTTCCCAACTATTCTACTTTCACAATTATATGGCCTGATATGTAAAATTAAGCAATGCCTCGTTCTCTTTTTGACTAAAAGCACATTAATCCCTGAAACAGTTCTGGAAGCATTCGAAATTATGTTCTCTCTTTGGTATTATGCAATGTATTTATTCTAAACTGTTATAGGGTATTTAAAGTCACCCATGATTACTTGTGTTTAGTTAAATCTCTCTGAGCATTCTGCAATACACACCCCAGCACATCTCCACTTAATTTAGACATGGCAGTATGCCATTATTATTTCTTAACTCTCTCCAAATGGTTTCATGAAATTCTTTCCATTCATTCTACTGCTTTTGTCCAACACGTCTCCCTTAAAAACTACTAAAACAAGCAGCTTTACCCTTCCAGCATTATTATCACCGCCTTCTGGTTATTAATGGTACAAACTCTAGTTTTGTTTTGAAAGTTTTGAAACATTGGAAATTCTAGTTTCTGGAATGCCAAACCCTACTCATTTTCCAAAGTTTCACTGATATACTTCGCCTCTAAATGCTACAAAACTACCACCCCTGATATTTTATTTCATTTTATTCCTTTTCTTCTCAAGATTTTTCTCAATCATTTTAGCTAATTTGATTTGATAGATTCATTAACTCCATTGAGTCTCAGACGATAACTTCGCCAACATCTTTGCATATTAGTATTATTGTTACCATTTATATGCTTTCCATTAAGAGCCAGGAAATGGCTGAAATTTGGGTACAATCTTTCCTTGCAGAAATTCCTCTTACAAGGCACAGTAGCACAGCTAGCAGAACTGCTTACTCGAGGCACCTACAACCCATGTTCAATTCTGGCCAGTGGACTGTCTGTATGAAGTTTTGTACGTTCTCCCTGTGACTGTGTGGATTTCCTCAGGTGCTCTGGTTACCTCCCACATTTTCAAGACGTACTTTGGTTGATTAATTGGCAACTATAGATTGCCCAGACCTCAAAAGGAACTGGTAAAGTCTGTGGGGAGGTGGGGGAGGGGAACAGTTTGTGGGGAGAATAAAACCAGATTTGTGTAGGATTCCTTTATATGGGTACTTGATGGTTGATGCAGACTTGATGTTAGCAGGGTCTGTTTCTCTGCTGGTTAACTGTCTAATTCTACTTAAACGCTAAAATTGAGAACATTTCCTTCACACACCATTTCCGCGGTTATCTTTCCTGATTAATTTTTTTGGGATTTAATGCCATTTACCTAAATTTATTCTGCAGTATCTCAAATGTATTTCAAAGCATATGGCGTTAGTTCCAATAGGCACTTGGGTTGCCAGTTATTCTCCCACCTTTCCACCACGTACTTTCTAGAAAGGGCAATACAAAGCACTAAATAAAGGCCTAACAGGGCTTTATAATGATTAATCATGACTTTCTTGCTCTTGTCACTCAACTGATAAATCTCAGGATTCTGCATAATTTGTCAACCTGTCCTGTTACTTCCAACATCCACACATACAAAGTTCCAGACTTCTTTCCCCTTTAGGCAGGTTTAGAATTGTAGCAGCACACACAAAATGCTGGAGAAACTCAGCAGGCCAGGCAGTATCTATGAAAAAGAGTAAACAGTTGAGGGTCTCGGCCTGGAACTCTTCATCACGACTTCTGGTGTTTTAGAATTGTAGCCTTGGCTTATGTGTCATCTTTTCTACCAAAATGCAACATTATGCATGTCTCATCACTTGCGTCCATTTGCCATCTACCTGACCAATGCATCTGCCTGTTTCCTATTATTATCTTCCTTGCAGTATTGTGTTGTCTTAGATTTTGAAATTTTGCCCTGTGCACTAAATCCAAGTTATTATATACACTCAATGGCCACTTTATTAGGTACACCTGCTCATTAATGCAAATATCTAATCAGCCAATCATGTGGCAGCAGCTCAATGCATAAAAGCATACAGACATGGTCAAAGGGCTTAATTGTTGTTCAGACCAAATATCATCATGGGGAAAAAATATGATCTAACTGACTGTGGAATGATTGCTGGTGCCAGATGGGGTGGTTTGAGTACCTCAGAAACTGCTGATTTCCTGGGAATTTTATGCACAGCAGTCTCAAGAGTTCACTGAAAATGGTGCGAGAAACAAAAAAAAATCAGTGAGCAGTAGTTCTGTGGGTGAAAGTGCTTTGCTAACAAGAGAGGTCAGAGGAGAATAGCCAGACTGGCTCAAGTTGACAGGAAAACGAAAGTAACTCAAATAACCATGTGTTACAACAGTGGTGTGCAGAAGAGTATCTCTGAACACACAATACATCAAATCTTGAAACGGATGAGTTACAGCAGCAGAAAACCACGAGCATACTCAGTGGCCACTTTCTTATGTGGAGAATGTACCTAATGAAGTGGTCACTGAGTGTATTAATAATATATTAAATAAAGATTACCATTGTACACTTTATTACTGTATGAGAAGCATTTAGGAATCGGATGGCAGAGGGGAAGAAGCTGTTCCTGAATCACTGAATGTGTGCCTTCAGGCTTCTGTACCTCCTACCTGATAGTAACAGTAGAAAAGGGCATGTCCTGGGTGCTAGAGGTCCTTAATAATGGATGCTGCCTTTCTGAGACACTGCTCCTTGAAGATGTCCTGGGTACTTTGTAAGCTAGTACCCAAGATGGAGCTGACTAGATTTACAACCCTCTGAAGCTTCTTTCAGACCTGAGCAGTAGCCCCCCCCCCCCCCCATACCAAACAGTGATGCAGCCTGTCAGAATGCTCTCCACGGTACATCAATAGAAGTTTTTGAGTGTATCTGTTGACATACCAAACCTTTTCAAACTCCTAGTAAAGTATAGCTGCTGTCTTACTTTCTTTATAACTGCATCGATATGTTGGGACCAGGTTAGATCCTCAGAGACCTTGACACCCAGGAACTTGAAAGTACTCACTCTCTCCACTTCTGATCCCTCTATGAGGATTGGTGTGTGTTCCTTCATTTTACCCTTCCTGAAGTCCACAATTAGCTCTTTCGTCTTACTGACGTTGAGTGCCAGGTTGTTGCTGTGGCACCACTCCACTAGTGGGCATATCTTACTCCTGTAAGCTGTCACATCACCACCTGATTTTCTACCAACAATGGTTGTATCGTCAGCAAATTTATAGATGGTATTTGAGCTATGCCTAGCCACACAGTCATGGGTATATAGAGAGTAGAGCAGTGGGCTAAGCACACACCCCTGAAGCGTTGATCATCATCAAGGAGGAGATGTTATCACCAATCTGCACAGATTGTTGTCTTCCGGTTGGGAAGTAGAGGATCCAATTGCAGAGGAAGGTACAGAGGCCCAGGTTCTGTAACTTCTCAATCAGGATTGTGGGAATGATGGTATGAAATGCTGAGCTATAGTTGATGAACGGCATCCTGACGTAGGTGTTTGTGTTGTCCAGGTGGTCTAAAGCCGCGTGGAGAGCCATTGAGATTGCATCTGCCATTGACCAATCGTGGTGATAGGTAAATTGCAATGGGTCCAGGTCCTTGCTGAGGCAGGAGTTCAGTCAAGTCATGACCAACCTCCGAAAGCATTTCATCACTGTAGACGTGAACGTTACTGGGCGATAGTCATTAAGGCAGCTCACATTATTCTTCTTAGGCACTGGCCTAAGAAGCTAGTGGGAACTTCCACCCATAGCAGTGAGAGGTTGAAAATGTCCTTGAATATTCCCGCCAGTTGGTTGGCACAGGTTTCCAGAGCCATACCAGGTATTCCATTGGGTCCTTCTACCTTGCAAGTGTTCACTCACTTCAGAGGGTCTTCAATGCTGTTGTATTCTCTGTTCTTTTGTTAAACTTCTGTCCATGCTGCTACAATAACTTTTATTCCACTTTGATGACAAGTCCGTTATGTGGTGACTTGCCTAATGCTTTTGGAAGTCTATATATTGCAATTGCATCATCAGCTTTCCCTGTTACTTCACCAGAGGATTGTTAGACACATTAGACATAATTTGTTAATAACAAGGTCCTCCCTGATTATTGTCTCTTGAACTTTCACCCATATGAAGCTAAGTGCACAATTCTATATTTAATATGTTTATCCTTTTTTGAACATCTACAACATTTCCAGTCCCTGGGCAACACTAAATAGGTTTTTTTCATTTTTGAAGAAGGTAATGAAATCTCAGCAGAGGAAGGTGTGGTTGAAATTCTGGATAGGTGAATTAATGACAAAGAGAAGGCATTAGAATGGCTAGCTAAAATTAAAGTGGATAAATCATCTCAGCCAGATGAAATGCAGAGTAAAGGAGGAAATTACAGAAGCCCTAATTATAATCTAGATTTAAGGGCCTATTTAGTTCCTCAGCTAAGTCCCCTGCTTCTATGAAGAGATATCCTTTTTGGCCTTTAGTTGGCCCCACCTCTTCCCTCTAAACCTTTTTCCTGTTCACATACTTATATTTATTTTTATTTCTAATCTTCTTCTCGTGAACACTTTTTATCTCTGTCGTTTATCATTTGCCCTCTGAACTTTCTTTACTCAGCCCTATTTACAATTGTCACATAGTTGTTTTTTTCCCTTCTCTGTTTTACTCTCTTTTTGGTCATCCTGAGACCTTTGAATTTATTTCCTTTCCCTTCCACCTCTTGGAAACATACCCAGACTGCAGCTAAAACATCTTGAACTTAAACGCAGTTCTTCCTGCCAAGTTTCAATTCCAATTTATCCAGGCCAAATTTGTTCATAAACACAAGAAAGTCTGCAGATGCTGGAAATCCAAAGCAACACACACAAAATGCTGGAGGAGTGCAGCAGACCTGGGAGCATCTATGGAAAAGAGTAAACAGAGGAGGGCCTCGGCCCATAGATGCTGAGTTCTTCCAGCATCTTAGCTTGCATTGCTTCAGATCTGTTTGTATTCCGTTGATATTGGCCCTTCTTGAATTGATCATTTTTATCATCTATATCCTTTTCTGTTGTTATTCTAATCTGCTGTTTTCTGTATATTCACTCATCCGCTGCTGTTACTGAGACATGGTTGAAAGAATTGGCAACTCAACATTCCAGGATATAGAATCTTTAGTCCCAGCAGGGGGAAGATACAAAAGAACCCCTGGCATTGCAGTGCTGATAAGGAGTCCACAATGGCAGTAGTGAGGGAAGATGCCCTATAAGGTTTTTCAAATGAGACCACACGGGTAAAGCTAAGAACTAAGAGTCTGAAAGACATAGAATGGGTGGATTTTTTAAAGTGCATCCAGGAGAATTTCTTCAGCTAGTATATAGATAGATGGAATGTTGTTTCTGTGATGGTAAACCTGTGGCCAGTGGTGTACCACTGGGACTCTTTACTGCTTAAGTCTGGGTATAAATATAGGAGGTATTCTTAATAAGTTTCAAATGGCACAAGTGTCCCTGGGTTATGAACACCCAAGTTATGGACTGCCCTACATACAAATTAGCTCCTGTAATAATATTGAATCCAAAGGTCTAACGTACCTACACAAGTTCATTCCTACAAATGACAGAGCTAGTCCCCCCCTCCACTTTCTCTCACTCTCCACATTTAGTATTTCCTCTTTCTCATCCATCTTATGTGGTGTCATTCATTACAATAAGTGGATTGTGGAGGTGTAGTTATGTGAAACTACATGTGAGTGTTTTGTGAGCATTTTCCGACTTAAAGGCAGAACTAATTTAATGATGTTAGTAAAGACAGAAACTGAGGATGGCTTGTAATGAGAAGGAGAACCTCATGCTAAATGATGGCTTAGATTGGTAAGGTGGACAGATGGAATTGATTCTGATAAGTGTGAGGTGATGCACTTTGGGAGGATTAATAAGGACAGGACATAAACAGGGAATGGGAGAGTTATATGGAGTACTGAGGAACCACAGTGTACATGTCCAAGAACTCATGAAGGTGGAGGCGCAGGTGGTTAACATGGAGCAAAGAATGTAAGAGCAAGAAGTTTACAGAACATTGGTTTGGCTTCCACTAAAGTACTGTGCACAGTTCCAGTCACCACATTACAGAAAGGGCACTACAGACAGTACAGAGGAGATTCACCAGGATGTTGCCAGAGTTAGTGCATTTCAGTTACGAGACTGTGGATAAGCTGGGAATGCTTTCCTTGCACTGGAGAGAGCTAAATAAACCTGATAGAGGTATACTAAATTATAATGGGTAGGTATTAGGAATTTTTTCCCCATTGCAGAGGTATCTAAAACGAGAAGTCTGCAGTGCTGGGGTAAGAGGCAAGATATTTGGAGGGGCTCTGAGAAGGAATTTTTCACACAGGGTTTAGGGACACACAGCCCGAGTGAGTAGTGGAGGCAGGCACTCTAACAACTTCTAATAAGTATCTAGATGAGCACTTGAAATTCCTAGGCATTGAAGTTTAGAGACCAAGTAGGGATTTTGCAGAAATGGGTACCTGATGGTCAGTGTGGATTGAACGACCTGTTTCTGTTCTGTAAGTCTCGATGATTTCACAGAGTTCTTTTACAATCAATTAAATATCATCACACAAAAAAAAATTGTGCCAACACCAAATTTGAGATAAAAACCTCACAGTCATTTTGTGATGAATTCTACTGGGTTATTCTTTAACATGCACTGAGTGTTACTGAGAGCTTTTTTTAATATTTTGGGTCAGGAAGGTTGAGGTGACTTGCTAGCACTAATTGTGTACTGTTACAACAGTTTCTGGGCTGTATGTCTCCAGTTGTTTCTGATTACCTTTGATGTTGTAGTGTCTTTCTGCTTTGCAAGGAAATACACAATGTTGCAAGAATCTAGACCATCTGGTCATTTATTCTTCATGCGGACATCCAACCACTGTATTTCTCTCTCCCTTTATCACATCTGTCTTTCTCATTCTATCTGCAATAATCATGAATGTTGATGATTATTGAACAGTTAACTCTGGGAAAGAATCCCAGAGCCTCCAACAGCACAATGGCCCCATGAGGAGTGCCATTGTCTCATGGCCCCAACTACATGGATTCGATCCTGACCTCCTTTGTGGTGTGCAGAGCGCTCCAGATTCCTTCCACATCCCAGATGGGATGGCTGGGTTAAATAGGTACTGTAAGTTACTTCTGGCATAGATGGACAGCTGGAGTATCTGTGTGAGGAAATGGGTTGTAAGGAAATAAATGGCAGAATTGGATTGCTCTCTGAGAGCTGACATTGACTAAAGGGGCTAAATGGCGTTGTTCCATATTGTACAGAAAGAGACCACAGGTTGTCCCTGGAATGTAGATGAGATCTGAGGTGAGTTGATGGGGATGTGGACAGAACTAAATGTGATTCATGCAGTATTACTCTTAAGTATTGATTACTTCATTTAGCATAGGTCAGGAAGGCCAAATGGCCGGTTTCCTCACTGAATGACTCTATGTATGTGAAAATGAGAATGAGAACTCTGTGTGAGAATGTACCTAGAGTTGTTGTACTACATCACTGATTCAACGGCCCTCCATTCCCACGTCCACTAATGTAGTCTGCTTTCATCACATGGTTTCATTTCACATGGGGCATTGGCATCATTGGTCGTGCACTTTGGTAGAAGGAATGAAAGGGTTCACTATTTTCTAAATGTAGAGAAAATACAGAAAACTGAGGTGCAAAGGGACTTGGGAGTCCATGCGCTGGATTTCCTAAAGGCTAACTTGCAGGTTGAGTCTGTGGTGAGGAAGGCCAATGAATTTCATGGTAACATTTCCAAAGAAAGGATTATCTTAATGTGCAAAGGCACTATATTGGGTTAGAATCGGATGTACTTACATCCAAAACTGGAGTAACTTGTAGGTGTAAGGTGAAAACAGAAAACACTGGAAATATCACACCAGGCAGCATCTGCACAGTGGGAGAAAATTGGCACTAATGTAGATTATACAGGTACGTGAGGAAAGTGAATAATATAATTTGGGAAACCTGTCTTTTGCTTCTTTTTTTTTGCAGTGCATGACTTGACAATTTCTCATCCTAATCTCTATCTGCCAAGTAGACAAAATAATCAATCGATATATGGTTAGAGTACAAATAATGTCATTGTAACATGCCCTTTGACTTACTTTTGTGTTATCAGCACTCCTCCATAGTAAACATTTCAGGTCAACATTTGATCCTGCAGCACCCCACATCTTTCCAGGACCTGTTAATCTCCAACTCTGTTTTCTAGGTAATAACCAATTCCTCATCAATGTTAACACATTTCCCTAGCTCTTATTTGGTATACTTAGCTTTTTATGTGGCATATTATCAAATACTCTCTGGAACTCCAAGTATATCATTCTATAGGATTCCTTTCTATGATGTATGTTTGGTATATCCTCAAATAACTCAAGTAAAAATTTGTTAAACATAATTTCCCTTTTATAAAACTATGTAGCTTTGGTATTGATTGAATTACTCTTATCTGAATGTCTGTCCAATAACAGATGTTAAGCTAACTGGCCTATAGTTCCAGCTTTTTGTTTCTCTCTTTTCCCAAACAAGACATCATATTTGTGGGTCTCCTATCCATTGATGTCCTACCTGAACTAAAATATTTGAAAAAAATCTTTGAACAATGGCTCTTTTACCTCTGTAGCCTAAACTCCTAGCTGCAGGTCATTGAGTCTGGCAACCTCTCCCATTACTATTCCCAACACTTTGGCTCTTTTGAAAGGAATAGTTGCAAGTTCTTCCCTCCTCTTTGAAACTAGTCCTTTGATTATCTTGAGTATGTTTGTGGTACACTACAGGTGAACACTGATGTATTGGTTTAAAACATATCATTTGCTTATTTCCCATTAACTCCCCAGTATCACTCATGAACCTCAAATGGAGTGCACCAATTCTATTTGAGACAGCTATACATACAGTATCTGCCCAGCTTTCTCTGTTCTGTTTAATTAATTGGTTTCAATTTAATTATTTTAGATTTTACACTTCTTAGCTGTACAGATGTCTTCTCCTGATTTAAATCTCTTGGCCAATCAGAAGGGACACAAAGACATTGACTGGGTAGAAATAACCAACAATTACTGCAATGCCACACTTTGGCAGGGGCCGCTAAGAACAAATTGTGACTGGGCCTCTTTCTCCTTGCTTTCTTCCTACTCTCCACTCATTGGACCTGATTCCCTCTGCTCCTTTTAAACTCTCTACTTTTCACTTCTTGTTCTTTTTAAACTTTGCATAACTCTGAAATTAAATTCCAGTTGTCAAAAGGAAAACTCCACAATAAAAAATTAATTTGTGGCTAAATAGAAGCTCAAGAAAGCACAAGATTAAAATAAATATATATCCTTGCCAAGATTAGAATGATCAAAACAGTGACAAACTGGGAGAAAATTGAACAGGGACATTAGCAAAAAACATATACACTTATTTGCACAGGTGTAATTAACAAAAATGTTAATTCCTTAGAGGCTGAGAAGAAAAGGCAAAAGAAAATGGTTAAAAGGGCAATTAAATGTATTGTGTCTGTCTTTTTAATGGGAATTCAGTGAATAGCACATTGCAGGTTTCAAAAGGCATTCGATGAAGGGCTCATGAGATTCTTGGCATGAAGTTAAGATGGATGGATGACTGGTTAAAGGGTGAAAACAGACAGGTTAACAGGCTTTTATCATTGAGGATGCTGTGAAGATCAATACAGTTGGCTCAATTATGTTTGATCAAAGTTCTGATTTATGTAAAATGCCAAAATATAATACGTCAAGTTCTGTTTATAATACAAAGCTGATTGCGAAAGTACCAGAAAACAGAGCTGCTAAGAAGAGAACAAGAAAGCAGAAGGAAAACGGCGTGGATAGCAAGCAATGTAATTTACATTGTAGGAGTAATAGAAAATATTTTAAATGGTGAAGGGCTGGTAAAAACTGGAGTACTGAAAAGTTCGAGGATCTATTTACAAGTTATGTAAATACATAAAACAATTCGAAAAGCCAATGGTATGTTACACTTGACTGCAAGGAACTTGAGGACAGGAGTAAGTGAAGGTTTTTGTGAGGCAACTGCTGGAGTACTGGGTGAAATTTTAGTGCCATAATTCTACTTAGAAATTTTTTTTTAAATTGGTGAACTATTTAGCAGGTCAGAGCAGAAGAGTTAACATTTGCACTTTGGTTGCTTGTCAGTCTTTGTGAGTACTGTAGTTTTACATTGATTCTGCTGAGTTTTTTGTTCTACTGTGAATGCCTGCAAGAAAATGAATCTCAGGATAATATATGGTGACGTATACATACTTTGATAATAAATTTACTTTGAACTTTGACAGAGGAAGCACTACAGATTTCCTCTGGATTGATTTCCAAGATCAGATGGCTGTCTTATTAAGATGGACTGAGTGCTCTCTTGAACTTAAAGAGATGATGCCATTAGAAAAATTCTCTAAATGTAAAGTCATGAGGTGAGAGATGAGAAGTTTCTGAGGACCATGAATCATTAGAAGTCCTCTGCTTCAAGACAGCGGATGCTCAGAAATTGACTATATTAAAGACAGGGACTGTACAGTTTTGAACACAAAGGAGATCGAAGGCAGGGGAACAGTTGAGGGCTGGTAATGACAAAGCAGGCTTCAGGGCACATTTGGTCTACTCCTGCTTCCATTTCTCATGTTATATTTTATTGACACCCACTAATCTATGTTGCTTTCATAATCTTCCCATCTTCCTTCTCTGATGACGTTACATTCCGAAATATCAAGATTTCTATTTCTATTTAGTGTTTGCCCCAGTTTTAATGCCAGCCTAAGGTTTTCAAACACTATAATCCACCCAATGTCATGCATGTTTCAGTTCAGAAAGGAGTAGATTATCCAATTTCATATCCATTCCAGAGCAAATGTTCCAGAAGACAAGGAATCAGTTCCCAGATACACTCTGCTATTCAGTAAGATTATGGCTGATCTAACTTTGGTGGATCACTGCTTACCCGATTTTCCTTGTTAAAATGCCTGTCAATTTTCTTTTTGAGTACATTCAATGACACACTAACACTGCCTCTAAAGGTCTCTGGGGTATAGAATTCCAAAATTCACAAACCTCAGAGAAGATGTTCCTCTTGAAGCCCGTCTGAAATGCAAACTCCCTAGTTCTAGATACCTCGCACTATGAGAAACATCCTGCATTTCCTCTCAGAAGCTTGTACATTTCAAAAAGATCAGTCCTCTTTTGAACTTCAATTTACTAAACAGTTTAACATTAGATTTTTGCTGTTTTGTATTTACCGATATGAATCATAAATCAATGAGTCATGGAGAGTTACAGCATGGGTATATGCCCCTGTCAAAAATCAATCACCTATTTACAATAATGTTTTGTTAATTACATTTTGTTACTCACTCCACATTCTCATCAATTTACTCAAAATTTCAATACTCATCTACACATTAGGAGCAATTTACCTAGCAACTTAGCCATCAACCACCAAGTCTTTAGGATATGGGAAGAAATTAGAGGAGTACCTGAGGAAACTTGCAGTCACAGGGAGAATGTGCAAACCTGATACAAGATTGAACCTGGGTCTCTGGTGTTATGAGGCAAAAGCCAGAGACAATTGAATAAAACATGAAAACATCTCTTCCCAAAAATAGATAACATGAAAAACAATACAATGTGGCACAAACATTACAGAAATTTATTTCCAGTGAGCAGTTCTATAATATAAAATCCAGTTTATTTCCAGACCTTAGAGCCTGTTGTGTGACCAGTATCAATGATGATATTTGCTTCATTGCTGGTTATTTAGAAACTGCATCATTTTTGTGGCATGCCTCAATATCCAACAGCAGTTTCAGCAGGGGTGTTGCATTGTATGGAAACAGATTCCTTTCCTGCAATCGGCCAATGGCTTTCCTCAGCTCAATCAAACAACCTGTAGATTTCTTAAACATTCCCTCCAAGGATAATTCCACTTCTGGGTTCTTTTCACAACTGTGTGAATTTATACCTTTGATGCTTCCAGTTGTTTCTGACCTGTGTTGTGCTTCTTTATTGGTTGTTTCTGTGTTACTCCTCTCAAAATCTCCCTCACTGTCTCCCAGGCTGTCAGTATTCACACGAGTGGTTTCCCCTTCGTCACCCTCTGAGTTCTCTGAGCTATCGTAATCCACTAGGCTTTGGGGCAGACCGACTAGCTGTGTCCGTTCACTGTTCATCACAAGGTGAGGGTTGTGGCTAGGCCAAGGCTTCTTTTTGGGCAGGTGAGACAGTGGTATTTGAGGGCTTACAAATGCTTTTCTTGAATCTTCACTGAGAGTATGACCGTCTTGTTCTACCTGAACAGTGAAACGATGGCTGTCACAAACTTCATTGACTGGAGGTGGACTAAATGGTTCGGGAGTGGCATCAAACTGAGCACAAGCGTAACAGAAGGACTGCCAGTCCCTTCGAAGAAGCCGCAGATATCTCACCAAGTACTCCAGGAAGCAAGTTTCAGAGGAAATCAAGAAGTCTAGTAAGACCCGATGATCAAATGCTAAATTCTGTAACAGTAGCAGGAAAATGCTGTGGGGATTGAACCATTGCTCACAAGTTTCTTGAGAAGTTGCTGCCTTTTCCTCAGGGTGGTTGTCCAAATATCTAGAGAGAGTAAAAGCAGAGATTGTGAATCCTCCAAACAGAGAACTCAAACTTACAAATCATATTTCAAAGTTCAAAGCTCATAATATGATTAATGTTAGTTAATAGGATCCTGGTCTGGATAAAGTAACTCATAACACGGGTTTGAAAGTCCCCAGATTCCAGCTCCTGAACAGCTGATGAGGTGAAGTGTGCTGCATTAACATAATCACTTGCAATAATTCAGAAATAAAATCAAAATGTTGAAAATGCCCAGCAGGTCAGGCTGGCTGTTGGAAATTGCAGAGGATGATCTGTCGAATGTGGCAAGAGGGGTGGAAGGCAATGATCAAGGAAATTCTGTCTTTTTTGTATAGGGAGTGAGTGTAGGACTACAGAATATTGATAAGATGAAGTCAACAGCTTTTGGCAATTCTGTTGGGGGTGGAGTGATGTCGCAATTCAGGAAGAGATCTCAAAGTAGCTGTATGGCTTATCACTGGAGCAAAAATAAAGTAGACAGAAGACCCAGTAATTTTAATTCATTGAATAAACCAAGATCAGATAGTGGCTTGCTACAACTGGAGCATGTTGGAGCTTGTGAAGCCTGATGATCCCACACAACAAGTTTAGCAAGTGTCAGTGTTTTGAGACATCCACCTCTGGGTCACAAAGTGGAGTTACCCTGGAGGGCAAGGAAGAAAGTGGCCATTCTGATCCAAGAATCAGTGACACTCCGTCAAGTCAAGTATTGATAGAGGTCCAGTCAATGCTCCGGGACAAGAAGGTGTAGCTGTGAGGCAGACAGGTAAAGGGATCCTAAGTGCGTGGTGGCAGGGATTCGTCCTTTGGCTTTATCTAATAGGCACAAGACTCTTATTAACTGTGGAATGTAAGGGAAGGATTCAATCAGCCTTCCATAATAAAACAAGCAAGAATGAAGTTCTAGGCACAGAATTTTTAAAATTTTGCAGATTAAGGATATTTGAAATAGAAACAGAAAATGCTGAGCTTTTCAATTTTACTCTCCCTAGACTTACTATTCTAAGGGGAGAGTTTGAACTCAGATCCATACCGAAGCCCACGTAACAACCTCTAGACTCTCAATTGCAGCATGTGTAAATGAGCAACAGGACAGATGAGAACTTCAATTGTGGATGAGAATTGTGAAAGAGATATGGGATTTTGATTTGTGAGCAATCCTGCCAATTCTAGAGAGAGGGAGCTGTTCCATTAAAACGGATCCACTTAAACTGGACCGGAAGCCCTGACATTTAAAGTTGCCAGTGTGAAAAGAGGGGGTAAAATAATGGAAGAGGTGGTGAGAGGTTTCAACAAAATACAAGTTCAAAACCTGTAAGAGAAGTTCCAAACTGTTAGTGCCAAACAATGATTTGGTAAAAGTAAAACCTGGTAGGAAAGGGACAAAGTTTAAAAAGTAATGTAAAGCTGAAGACACTATACATGAATGTGCAAAGAATTTGCATCAAAACTTGTATCGAAAAAACTCAGAACTGTTTTGCATGAAGCCAGCAAAAATAAGGAAGTAAAGTAGTTTTGATGAATAATATACTGGTGAGTGGTTTTAAATTTTAACAATGGTTGTTATGTTGGGCATGGTGTAAATCAAGAAGTTGAATGTGTTTATTTAAAGTCTAGAAAAAACAAATTAGCAGCAACGGTGTGATGGATAAGTTTAATGAATGCATCAAATACTTCTTCAGCTTCATGTGCCAGGAATCAATCAGGGAACACACTAGTCGAGGTTAAATATTGTGCAATAAAGCAAGGTTAATTAATAACCCTGAATGAAATATGCCTCTGAGGAACAATAATGAGAATTTCATTTTGAATACGTGGGCGATTTAATTGTCCAAAACACTGGGGATGAGAATATATATGGCTTAATGCTGCTTCTTTCTCATAGGTTTTCAATTCAGTAGAACGAAAATGTATAAATTGAGGAGCAAACTGGCTAAACACAAATTGTGCATTTGCATTAAAAATAATAATGCAGACAACGGTAAATAATTACAATGAAAAACATTTTGCAATTCAATGGACTCCTTCTGCACAGCTCTGATTGGAATCATCAAATATTCCTGTTTAGGACTACTACAGCTGAAAGCCAGTCACTGCCTCATTTTAAGGTGTTAAAAAGTCTATAAATAGTCAAAAATCAGCAGATCTTGGACTACAGACTCAGGTCACAAGTGCAGTTCTCCATTAAGAAAATGTAAATGTGGACGATGAGCCAGTCTACAGGTATGATTCAAACGCAGAGGCCTCAGACCCCCACTCCTGACTATCCTACCAGTGAACGTACTGTCTCTGGAAAATAAAATTGAAAATCTCAGAGCAAGACTGCAATACCAGAGGGATATCAGTGACAATGGTGTACTTTACTTCATGGAAACATGGCTCACCACTACCATTTTGGATACAGCGCTACAGCCTGATGGCTTCACCATTTTCCACAAAGACAGTATACCTCTGTCATTTAAAGGTAGAGGAGCTGGGTATGCTTTATGATTAACTCTTTGTGGGGCACAGATAAGGCAATTCTGTCTCAATCCTGCTCACTCAACCTGGAACATCCACAGATCATATGTCATCCATCTTTATCTGCCAAGGGAAGTTTTCACTATCATCCTGGTAGTGGTGTACATTCCACCTCAGGCAGGCACTGTTCAACCTGAGCTCCATGATCAGCAGTCTCAAAATGGGGCACACAGGAGCTTTCCCTATCATTTCAACTAGGCCAACTTTAAAAGGCGATACCTTAAAAAGAGAGCATTCATCATTACAGACCCCTAACACCCAGAACATGCCTTCTTCTCATTGCAGCCATCAAAGAAGAGGTTCAGGAGCCTGAAGACATATACTGAACATTTCAGGAACAGATTCTTCCCCTCCACCATCAGATTTCTGAATGGACAGTAAACCCGTGAACACTATTTCACTATTTTTTTCTGCACTTGTTACTTAATTATTGTTATATATAGTTATTGTAGTTTATAGGTTTATTATTGTTAGGTATTCCAATGTACTGTTACATAAAACAACAAATTTCACCACATATTGTATGCCAGTGATATTAAACCTGATTCTAACAAGACTATCATCTTTTGCCCTCCTTTGGATGATGTTGGAAGTTGGTAGTGAGCAACCATCTTGTTACTGGTTGGAAAATTCAGTGGTTTAGGTTGGGTGAAAATGAAAGGCTACATTTTCAGATCAGGATACTGTACGACTTGGAAGGAAAGGCGGTGTTCCCATGAGCCTGTCACCTTTGTTCTCCTTCATGTTAAAGGTCTCAGGTTTGGGGGTGCTGTCATGACAGTCCGGGGAAGTTTGGGAGCCGGGCACGGTACGTGTTTGATTCTGCTGCTGTCTGTAAAGAGTGTGTGCAGGATCGTAAGTTACTTGGTCACATGAGTGTAATTGGGTTGCATGGGCTTCTTGGGCTGCAAAGACCTGCTATTGTACTGTATCTAAATGGATAAAAGATAAAAAGTAAGCACAGTGTTAAAGTTAAAGTTAAAGAGTTAAAGTTTGAAGTGATGGATGAGGTGTCATTCAAATGTGTTGCTATGTATTATATTGGATCCTGATGAAAAGTCTCAGCCACGAAGCGTTAACTTTGTTTCTCTTTCCACAGTTGCTTCCTGACCTGTTGGATACTTGCATCATGTTTTGGTTTCTTGAATGTTGCTGCACCTGCACGTACCTCGATCAGTGAAGTTTTCTCTATCACATTCCTAGTTTGTGCCTTATCAATGCTGGCGTTAACCTTTGCACATCAGAAGGTAGCAGATGTAATGCTTCTGTTTAAATAAGACAGCGACCCAAAGGCCTGCTGCCATGGTATTGGTATTAACAAAATGGTAGTCTCTATTTTTAGAGTGTAGTAACGGGCATTAGACACATATAATAGGATTGGACATTAATGGATCACATCTTGCCAGGAAATAATAGCAGTCCTCCATTGAATTACCAGAATAGCCTCCTACTCTCCTGAGAAGGGTCAGGAAGTTCAGGGCTACAACCCAAACACAGAAGTGCTAAACTTTCCAGCTGAGCTTTGCCAGCAATTTCATGACTGAACTCTGTTTTAACTCCTGGAGTCCAGCACTGGACCATGAATTTGTTGAATGTCTGCCCACTGTTATACAAGTAACAATGAGCTTATTTATTTGAACGAGGTGGAATGGCCTTGATGAAATTACAACACTCGATGCCCTGTCACCTTGCAGGTCTACATCGTTCTGGATCAGGACCAAGTCAGCAACAGGGCATCTGCAAAAGATAGGTCCAGACTTCTGTACATTTGCATCAAATGATAGCAGTGATATATGCATTAACTCTCAACAACAGTATCAGTTAGGCACAGAGAGAATCTGTAGTTACTGACAAATACCTTTAATTGTCTCAGCTAGCAAGCAGGTGAATTTACAAACTAAATATCTGTGTGCACACCCACTAGGTTTCTCTGACTCTGCAAGAATAGGCGAAGCATAGAAAAGGTAATACCCAGGAGAAGGAGTCTACACTGGCCTGGCATTCCCGTTGATCTTGATGTAATCTCCATGTTTCTGGCATAGGGTCATCCCTTTTGCAATGATTGGTTTCCACAGCTGTCGCTGTAGGTGCTCCTAAAATCCCCCATTCTTATTCTTATCAGATCAATCTATGATAGTTCAATTTTGTTGGCACAAAGTCACCTGAATGACCTGTGTCAGCTTCTCATTGGATGTGGCTTAGGCCTACAAACACTATTCCTTTACGGCTCTTTCCTCCAGCTTTGTGCCCTAGGTAATGCCTTTTATTACTTCAAACTCACACGGTTTCAAACCAGTCTAACCAGGTCAGCCAAACACGACCCAGACTGGACTTACCAGATCACAGGCTGCTCCTTCTATAAAACTGCAATTTTACATAATAAAGAGCTTCTTATCTTAAAATGGTTACAGGTTTAGCAGATTATCAAACAGCTCAGTGCATTTGCATTCTGTCGCTCTGATTAAGTTAAACAAGTTAACAGATTAAGTTAACTAATTAAGCTAACTGAGCAAGAATCAGTTTACCAAACAGTTCACAAAGTGGCGGCTGTAAGAAACTTTTCACAAAATGGCCACCTCCATCTCTGTGACCAAATGGCAAGAACAAAGTAATTTGCTTGTCTGTTTCCATTGTCATTGCCTCAATCCTCTTCATTGATTTGTAGATTATAGTTCTTTCTGGCCCACAGTAGTAACTCCTGGACCAACATAAAAAAGGAATGACATGATCAGCTACTTATGAGGCTATCTGTCGGTTCTGATAATGGTTAACCATTGTTGTCGGTATAACTCTGTAATATGTATTTGATAAAAAGGCAAACCAGGGGTTATTCCACGATATAACCAACACACACAAAATGCTGGAGGAACTCAGCAGACCAGGCAGTATCTATGGAAAAGTGTACAGTTGATATTTTGGGCTGAGAACCTTCATCAAGCCTGGAAAAAAAATGAGGAGTCAGAGTAAGAAAGTGGGGTGAGGGGGAGAAGAACCACAAGGTGATAGGTGAAACCAGGGAGGGTGGGGGGGGGGAAGGAGTGAAGTAAAGAGCTGGGAAGTCGATTGGCGAAAGAGATACAGGGCTGGAGAAGGGAGAATCTGATAGGAGACGACAGAAAGCCATGGAAGAAAGGGAAGTGGTGAGAGGAGCACCAGGTGGAGGTGAGAGGCAGGTAAGTAGATAAGGTGAGAGAGCGAAATTGGCATGAGAATGGTGAAGGAGAGGGGATATTACCATAAGTTTGAGAAATTGATGTCATGTGACAGTAGAGGAGGTAATGGAATGGGAATGGGAAGTGGAATTAAAATGGATAGCCCTGGGAGATCCCATTTTTTCTGGCGAAGCAGTCTCCCTACCTGCACCAAATACAGTAAATGACCCCAACAAACTCACAGGTGAAGTGTCGCCTCACCTGGAAGGACTGTTTGGAACCCTGAGTGGTAGTGAGGGAGGAGGTGTAGGAGCAGGTGTAGCACTTGTTCCACTTGCAAGAATAAGCACCGGGAGGGAGATCAGTGGGGAGGGACGAGTAGACAAGGGAGTAACATAGGGAACAATCCCTGCGGAAAACTGAAAGGTGGCGGGGAGGGGAGAGGGAAGATCCCACTGGAGATGGCGCAAGTTACAGAGTATTATCAGTTCAATATGGAGCTGGTGGGGTGGTAGGTGAGGACAAAAGGAACCCTATTCCTGGTGGGGTGGTGGGAGGATGGGGTGAGGGCAGACTATATTTGGGCTCAGGGGATTGCAGATAGCAAAACAGCACATATTTAGTGTCATATTAATAAAACAGCATAGATTTAATATTTGTGGATATCTTCAAAAGAGAAATATTTTTTAAAAAGTGTGCAGGTTTGAAAGAGGCTGCAGAAGGTTGCAGACTCAACCAGCTCTATCACAAGAATAAGCCTCTCCTCCATCGAGGGCATCTTCAAAGGTGATGTCTCAACAAGGGCATCCATTATTACGATATCATTTTAACAGCATTTTGTGTGTGTTTCTTGGATTTCCAGCATCTGCAGATTATCTCGTTTGCCATTAAAAGGCCCTTAGATCAACACATGGACGTAGGAAAATGGAGGGTTAAGGTATGTGTTGGAGGATGGAGTTAGATTAATGCTTCATGTTTTAAACATTTTTATATGTTTATAAGTATTAGATTGATGTTTATAGTATGTTTACGTGGATTGACACAACATGTGGGGCTGAAGGGCTCACACTGTGCTGTACTGTTCTATGGTTGAGGAAACCAGAATTAGAATAATCAGTCACGTCATGTAGGATTCAGTTCAGAGTAAGTTATTTTCTTGAAAAGCCACTAGTCTTTGGCATTCTCTTCCCCCAGAGGCCTGAGGGTACAGAAGATGCAAATTTCTTCATTGGGCCTGTGTTTGATTTAACTGCTTGATCTCTGAACCAATGCACAGAAATCTCTCCAAATAGACAATAAACAGAAGGAAACAATCTAACGAGGCACAGGAGAGGCAACAGATGCTGGAAATCTGAAGCAATACATAAAAAATGCCAGAGGAACTCAGCAGGTCAGGCAACATCAATGGGAGAAAATGAAGAGTCAATGTTTTCAGCAGAGACCCTTCATCAGTGATGCACCATCAATAACTCTCTGAGACGTGAGGCAAGATATAGGCTTTTATTGACTGGAAGAAAGAACAAGCAGTAATTGACCACCATACTACATCCTGGAGACTGAGGGCAGGGCTCAGGCCTCAATCGCCTTTATACTGGGGTCTGTGGGAGGAGCCACAGGAGCAGTCAGCAGGGGGGCGTGGCCAGACAGGTATATGTAGTTCACCACAATCAGGAATGGAATAAAGGAGAGTAGAAGCCAAAATAAAAGTGTTGGGGAGGAAGAGCATGAGTTGGCGGGTACTGGGTGAGTATTGGTGAGAGGGGAAGGCAGAATGGTGAGAGAGGGCAGACTGCGAATGATGTGAAAAGCTGGGAGGAATTGGCACTAACATTCAGCATAAGTAATGCTAACAATGCTAATCCAAGTTTCTCTGCAGAAATTCCAGTATCTAGTGTTAGCACAAGCTGAAGCCCACAGTAATATCTACAGCTATGCCTCCCGGGCTGACTCACAGAGATCAAGAGTATAATTCAAACCTTTACAGACTTCCCAGCTTTTAGGTCACTTATTTAGTTCTAGTACTGTCAATAAATTAGGTTGCAAAATCATTGTATTAAGTGCATACCTTTTAGTGATATACATAATGTTAAAAGTTTAAATAATTTAAAATCAATTTAATATTTCCTGAATGTTTTGATTATCTGTGAACAGCAAAGACTTGACAAGCATTCAATTTCTGAAGTAGCTTCCCAACTATTGACATGCATGCATTCTGAGAATAAATTTTATTTTAAACTGGTAAATATCAGGAAGAGTCTCAACTCCAGTCAAAGTCTCTCTGTACACTCAGCACTGGGAAAGGTCCCATACTACAATTGGATCCTGAAAACACCACACGGGATTCCACTGCATAATCTAAGGATGTCTGTGATCTCAGAGCAAAGGGAGATCTGTCTCAATATATCTTATAACTTTTTATATGAAGAGTGTATAAAAAGCTGGTCATTGACTTCAGAAAGGAGGGTGATACACATGCTCCAGTCTACACCAATATTGTAGAGGTTGAGAAGTTTGAGAGTTTAAAGCTCCTAGGTGTGAACATCGTCAATAATCTATCTTGGTCCAACTATACTGATGTCACAGCCAAAAAAACTCACCTCTAATTCCTTAAAAGACTAATGAAATTTGGCACGTCCCTGACCACCCTTATCAATTCTTATCAGAAGCATTCTATCTGGAAGCTTAATGGCTTTGCCTAGCAAATGCTCTACATGTGACTGCAAGAAACTGCAGAGAGTTGTGGACACAACTCAGGACATCACAGGAACCAGCCTCCTCTGGACTCTGTCTATACTTCTCAACACCTCAATAAAACAGCCAGCATAATCAATAATCCCACCCACCTCAGCATTCCCTCTTCTCCCATCTTCCTTCAAGCACAAGATACAAAATCATGAAAGCAGGTCACACTTAGCCTCACTATCTACCTCGTTATGATCTTGCACTTTATATTTTACATGCATAGCATTTTTTGGTAGCTTTTGCATTTTATTCTGCATTGTTATCATTTTACCTTATTCTAGCTCAATGCACTGTGTAATGATTTGGTCTGTATAAAAAGGATGCAAGACAAACTTTTCACTGTATCTTGGTACAAGTGAGAACAATGAAGCAATTCCAATATCAATGAGGGAAATACTAACTCAAAAGTTAACACAAGCCATAAAGGAGATACTGACCCATAAGATTGCATATAGATGGTCAGCAGTGCACTGACAACCTCTACCAGGTCATCATCCTGCTCCAGGAAGATGAAGGAAACCCAGGCACATGGATGAGACAGCTGCTGGAATTGTGCAGAATTCTGGAGATGCCTCCTCAGAAACAGCATCAGCTGAGACACACAGGCCTGGAGTTCATTCTTCAGGCAGCCTGGAAACATCAACATGCAGTTAGTATTGCTTCAAAATGTGCTACACACATTACAGGAACCTTTAAAATAACCAAAGTACAGGTTGAGTACCCCTCATCCGACATGCTTGGGGCTGGAACTGTTTTGGATTTTGAAATATATAATGAGATAGCTTGGGATTGCCACATCATTTCTGACTCTGAATTTATGTGCAGTCTTTGGCTTATACTTGTTCTTCACAATCTGTACTTAACAGTAAAAGTTATTACATATCATTAATATAATGAAAATATGATGCATACAGGGCAACAAGCAGCACAGAAGCATTGGGAGAATACCTACATCAGCTGTTGAACAACAAAGAACAGCAGGCTTTCAGTCTCCACCTACAATGTCATGCTTTGATTAAGAGGTTACAGTACACTGCATTTGAATTTTAGGTTTTTTTTTAGGGTTTATGTAAGGTATGAAAACAACCAGTATTGCAGATTTGTTCTGGTGTTAGCTTTTCACTATCTATGCTTTAAAAACTTAATGCTGTTATGTAAGGTATAAAAACTATCATCATCGTTGACTTGCTCTGGTACTAGATTTTCCTGATCAGCACACACTTTAAAAATTTAATGCTGTGCCTTTTCTTAAGTTTCTTCCACCAGCCTGCTGACAATTACCTTAATTTTCAATTCATCATGATAAAACTTCACTTGTTTCATGATCAGCATACCAGTAAGGGGCATACATTCACTCTGACACTGACAATACACAATTGAGATCTTCATTTTTCACCTTATGCAGTTATTTTCTATTTTACATTAACTTTGGTTCATTACACATGAGGTCATTTCTTAGAACTGTCTACACTGTGCAGAGACCTGCCCATTGTTTGGGAATCTTCCCTGTCAGTTGTGGAATTTTCCATTTGTAACATCATGTCAGCGCTCAAAATAAACCTGGATTTTGGAGGTTTTCCGATTTTGGAAATTCAGATAAAGGGTACACAACCTGTGCTTATTAGGTGTTGAGTATAATTAACAAAATGAAGGTGATCAGAAGTTCAAACAACGTTGAGGTATATAGGTATCAATTTTCACACTTTATGGCTTTTATGAATAAATATTATACACAATAGTTGCAGATTTATCAGGCAAAGTTCACAAGGTTGATTCCTATGATAGAAGTTATTTTTATGCAAATGTCTGAAAGGGCTGGGATTATACTCATTGGAGTTTAAGAAAATGAGAGATAATCTTACTGAAATGTAAAAGATTCTGAGAGGCAATGAAGGGTAGATACAAAGTGCATCATTTCACAATAAGGGTCACCTATTTACAACTTTGAGTGTGTCTAGAGACCTAGGAATGCTGGGTCTTTGAGATATTCATCACCAAAGACCTTTGGGAAACTAAGGATTATGGAGCATCAGGTATCAAAGTAGAGATCTAAAGAAGAACAGGTATGATCTTATTGAATGGTGCCGCAGGTTTGAGGGGCTACACAGCACACTCCTGCTCCTGGTTCCCATGTTCTTATAGAGGTGTCAGCTGTTGCTCAAGAGTTAATCATTTAGTCTCTCTGTTTTATTCTGAAATCTTCCATAGAATGTTTGTTGTTCCTCACTCTTCTTTCCAAAATAACTTCCCATTAATTTCTTCAATCTTTCTCATCCATGTTTGCCTTCCCTTATTGGTTGCTAACAGCAAGCTTCAGTATTCCATTTCCAATGGTTACGTTGGCTAAAGGAAAAGTTGACCCTGATCTGGAGTACAGTATTTCCAAACTGATTAATCCAGTCACAAGTAACATACACAAAATATTGGAGGAACTTAGCAGGCCAAGCAGCATCAATGGAGAGGAATAAACATGCAATGTTTTGGACCGGGGCCCTTCATCAGAGTGCAATAATCCAGTCACAAGCCCTTTCTTTAAAGTCTATTGAACTTCCTCCTCATTCTTCTGCCATGTCCACTAAAGTAATTTTGCTTCCTTATTCTTCCTTGGCTGAAAATAATATTGTCCTCCTCCCATCTTTATGGGTTTGTTCAAAATCAAGATTTAATCCATTATTTTGGGCACAAATTCACATCAAAATCTTCAAATCTTCATTCTATTTCTAATTTCTCATACATTTCCAGTGTTATAAATCTCCAAACCTAAATTGACTGATTTTTATATCTGATTTATCTCATGGATATTCTGCTCTCTGTAAAGTCTGTAGGTTTTTATAAACAGAGTTTGGCACAATATTCAAAAAAATATATATTCCAGCCCGATGAACTTTTCAGTAACTGAAGGATCACTATGTTTGTGGAGTTCCACAGACATAAAAATTTAAATTTCCATAAGACCATAAGACATAGGAGCAAAATAAGGCCATCTGGGATATCACGGCTCATTCATCATCTCTCTCAACCCAATATTCCTACATTCCCCCCATAACCTTTGACACCCTTACTAATCAAGAACCTATCAATCTCCACTTTAAATATACCCAATGACCTCCACAACCATCTGTGGCAATGAATTCCATAGATTCACTACCCTCTAGCTTAAGAAATTACTTCTCATCTCATCTCTGTTCACAATGGCCATCTCTGGAAGCATTCTGCAAGTTCCCTCTCCTGGGATACAGCATCAATCTGATTTTCCCAATCTACCTGCATATTGAAATCCCCCATGTAAATTGTAACATTGACCTTTTCTCTTTCTCATTGTAGTTTATACCCCACATGCTGTCTACTGTTCAGAGGTCTGCATATAATTTCCATCAGTGTCTTTTCACCCTTTCAGTTTCTTAGCTCTACCCATAAGAATTCTACTTCTTCTGATCCTATGTCATCTCTTTCTCAGGATTTGATTTTATTTTCTCCCCAACAGAGCCACCCCATCCCCTCTATCTACTTGTCTGTCCTTTTAAAACAATGTGTATCTTTGGATGCTAAGCTCCCTACGATGATCTTTTTTCAGCTATGACTCAGTGATGCCCAAAACTTCGTACCTGCCAATCTCTTAACTGCGCTACGTGATCATCGACCTTATTCAGTATACTGCATGCAAACAAATATAACACCTTCAAAGCTGTACTCATCACCCTTTTCAACTTTGTTCCCATCTTACACTTAAAACTCATCCCACTGACTGTAATTTTGCCCCATCAACTGTCTGGCTTTCCTCATAGCCTCACCACAAACTGCATCTACATGTATATACCAACTGCCACATCCTCAGACTTATCACTCCAGTTCCCATCTCCCTGCCAAATCAATTTAAACCCACCCCAACAGCTCTCATAAACCTGCCCGTAAAGATATTGGTCTCCCTTGGGTTCAGAGGTAACCTGTCCTTTTTGTACAGGTCATACTTTCCCCAGAAGAGATCCCAATTATTCAGAAATCTGAAATCTTGCCCCCTGCACCAATTCCTCAACTACTCATTCATCTTCCAAATCATCCTATTCTTACTCTCACTGGCGTGTAGCACAGGCAGCTATCCAGAGATTACTACCCTGGAGGTCCTGATTTTCAGCTTTCTCCCTAACTCCCTATATTCTCTTCAGGACCGTCTTCATTTCCCTAACTATGTCGTTGGTACCAATATGTACCATGACTTCCAGCTGCTCACCCTCTCCCTTTAATTTCAATTATAATTATAATAAAAACTGTGTGAAGTTATATTTTTGAGGCAACAATTAATTCTTCACAAAAATTCCTTTAACTCTTTAGGCATTGGAACAGATGACCAAAAGCTTGGTTAAAAAGAACAACTGCATTACTACCTCAAATGGAAACTCAAGCAATTTTAAGTACCAAGGAGTGTGTCAGGTCAAGAGGTTTATAAAGAACATTGCCAAATCAAGGACACAGGCACCTAAAAGCTAAGAGCACATTTCTCAGTTGTGGAAAGGTTAAAACTGGGGAGTAAAAGGCCAAATTGGGAGGAGCAAGAGGCTAAAGTTGAAAGAGCATGGAAATCATGAAGGATCATCATGCTGCAGAAGGTTAGAGAGGGGAGAGGTAAGCCCACAGAAGGATTTGAAAACAAAGAGGAATTTAAAACTGAGGTATTACCTACCACCTGAGTGGCAGGTTCAATAAGGTATTTTAGGATGTTAATTTTGATTTATTGCACAAATACATTTTGAGTCACTGCTGAGGTACAGGTACATTAATGAAGTACTCACTGCCACTATTTCAAGAAATCTTGAGATCTTTATTTTATCTCTGAATTACAACGATCTATTTTTCATTTATTCTGTGGCATTGTCAGATGTCAATACTCAGAAGATGGCATAAACAGTTCTTTCTACTTAGAAGTTTCCAATTAATTTAAAGAATGAAAGGCTATTCATTACCTTTATCCGTCACTGCACCCACCGCATTCTTCAGATTAGTTTCCATGGCTTTGATCACAATAAGACTTACAGCCCGCAGCATTACCATATCTGGACCAGGAATAGAATGTTCTACACCACATATCTCACTGCCTCCAAAGAAACATGGCCTGGGGCTCACAGGAATCTGCCTCAGCCATCCAGATGTTACAGCTTGAAGCAAGATGCAAGATACTCCCATTAAGTCATTGTGTATGTGGCGATCTTGCTGAGACACTGCATGGCAGGGACTGTTGGCATCAGCACTTGCATAGCCAAGAATGCAACTTTTGAGTAGCAAAATTAACCTTTTCTTAATGAAATATTGAGCAGAGGAAGTGACAAAATCCAGCATAAGTGGGGCATGCAGGTATAACGTCCTTATGCAAGGCAGGTTTAGTTCCAACTGGTTTCTAATAGCAACAAAAACTTCAAGAGCCTGTATAACTGCAAACTGGTTGGTCGTGGCAATGCTATCAATATTGGATCCTGTACAATCTTCACTTGTTTGGCAGGCACCAGAATGCGGGGAAAAGGTGAAGAAATACAAGTTATGGAATACTGAGTCCACCGGCTTGAGGAGTTTCTGCAAAGTACCTGAGAAAAGGGAAACATTTCAGAGATTAGAGTGAAGACTATACATCTTCAAGTATAGTCATGATGCACACACAAGGGTTGGGAGTGAAGAGGAACATTGACATTATGATTGATATAAATACTCAGGTGGAATTTAAATCATCCAGGGAGAAGGGAATGGAAAAAGACAAAAGGAGAATGGGGTAGTGATTAAAGGAGTTTTGGGTCTTTAACTACATAAACTTCTGGGAGCTCTGGAACAAAATGTTATTTCTCAAGGCTGGCAGATTTCTGTTCGGCTGCTATTTCTTTATAAGTATCTACAATAAAGTATCAAAACTGCTTAAATGCAGTAAGGACTATTTTGCTCCAAGAATAGCTCTAAATTACAAAACAATGGAAATTGATGCTGTAAATTAAATTTGAAAACTAGTTATTCATATCTACATCTGCTTTCAATCTTTCCACTGTCTCTCTTCTACCCTTTTTGATACTTTAACAGTATTTTTACTGACCTACTTTCTCTTTCAGAATCACGTCATTGCTTTTCATCTAAAAGAAAAAGAAGATAAAATACAGAAACAGGAGCTGGCCATTCAGCCTTTTAAGCCTGTTCTACTATTCAACATGTGCATGAGTGATCATCCACTTCATCCACAAGAGAAAATCTGCAGATGCTGGAAATCCAAGCAACACACACACACACACAAAATGCTGGAGGAACTCAGCAGGCCAGGCAGAATCTATGGGAAAAAAAGTCGAGGAAAAAAAAAATTGAGGAATAGGTCTGAAAGGTGGAGGGAAGGGAAACAGAAGCACCAGGTGATAGGTGAAACTTGGAGGGTGAGGGATGAAGCAAAGAGCTAGGAAGTTGATTTAGTGGGGAAGGACAAATGAACAAGGAGTCATTTAGGGAGCGACCCCTGCAAAAAGCAGAAAGTTGGGGGGGGAGGGAAAGATGAGTTTGGTGGTGGAATCCAGTTGGTGGCAGAAGTTTCGTCTATTCGTCCTTCCTCACTGATCTCCCTCCTGGCACTTATCCTTGCATGTGGAACAAATGTTACACCTGCCCCTACACTTCCTTCCTCACTACCACTCAGAGCCCCAAATAGACCTTCCAGGTGAGGTGATACTTCACCTGTGAGTCTGTTGGTGTTCGGTGTACTGTGTTCAGTGCTCCCGGTGCGGCCTCCTGGATATCCATGAAATCCGACATAGATTGGGAGACCGCTTCACCAAGCATCTACACTCCATCCGCCAGAACAAGTGGGATCTCCAAGTGGCCACCTATTTTAATTCCATTTCCCATTCCCATTCCAATATGTCCATCCATGGCCTCCTCCACTGTCGTGATAAGGCCGCACTTAGGTTGGAGGAACAACGCCTTATATTCTGCCTGGGTAGCCTCCAACCTGATGGCATGAACATCAATTTCTCAAACTTGCAGCAATGCCTACCCCCCACCCCTCACCATTTCCCATCCACTTTACCCTCTCTCATGTTATCTTGTTGCCTGTCCCTTGCCTCCCTCTGGTGCTCCCCCCTACTTTTTCTTTCTTCCATGGCCTTCAGTCTTTTTCACCAATCAACTTCCTAGCTCTTTGCTTCATCCCTGCCCCTCCAAGTTTCATCTATCGCCTGGTGTTCCTCTCTCTCCTCTTCCCCCCACCCCACCTTTCAAATTTTCTCCTCAGCTTTTTTTCTCCAGTCCTCCTGAACGGTTTCGGCCCGAAATGTCGACTGTGCCTTTCTCCATAGATGCTGCCTGGCCTGCTGAGTTCCTCCAGCATTTTATGTGTGCCCATCCATTTTATTAGTATTTTCCAGCTCTCTTCATAGCTCTTAATCCTCTAGGTCTACAAATGACTTACTTTCCTTCTTAAATATAATCAGTGATTTGACTTCCACAACCTTTTGTGGTAGAAAATTCCTAGGTTCACCGCCCCCAAGTGTCAGTCCTGAATATTTCACCCCCTATCCCCAGACTCTGGTTTTACAAATGTTCAAGTTTGTCATCATTCAATTGTACACATGTATGCAGCTAAATGAAACAACATTCCTCGAGGACCAAAGTACAAAACACAGCTTATGTATCACATACATCACAATATTAACACAATAATATTAATAATTAAGAAAAGTATTTTGTAGATGTACAAGCTGACATAAAGTGCAAATACGATATATGACGTATCATTAAATATATAACGATATTGGCATTACTGGTGCTGTCATAAAAAATGTGTGGCAGCAGGGTATTCAGAAGTCTCACATTCTGGAAGAAACTACTACTCAGCTTAACAGTCACAGTTCTTATACTGTGTACCTCTGCCTGATGGTAGGAGGTCAAAGAGATTGTGGGACAGATGGGAGGGGTCCTTGACAATGCTGAATGCAGTGCTTCTGGTGTATGTGCTGAATGGAGTGGGGGGTGAAGGAGAGACCCTGATGTGAGAACAGGAGCCTCACTTGCCTCAAACACTTCAGGAATCAGAAGAGTTGCTGCTGTGCTATCTTGACTCAAGAGATGGTTTTGAGGGATCAAGTGAGATCATCTATGCTGTGCACTTCCAGAAACTTGGTGCTCCTGACTTTCTCCATGGAGGAGTCATTGATGTGCATTAAGGTGTGATGCGTGATCAGACCGTATCTTCCTGAAGTACACAATCATCACTTTAGTCTTGCCCACGTTGAGGCTCAAGTTGTGTTTCATGTCAACTCATCTTTGTCACTGATAAGACCAAATACTGGTATGCCATCAGTGAACTTAATGATGTGGTTAGAGCTGTGTGTACAGCTGCAGGCTCAGCATGCAAGCCTGGAGGGTGCCAGTGTTCAGCATGATGGAGCTAGAGATGTTGCTGTCAACACGGACTGTCTGAGGTCTCTCCTTCAAGAAGTTTCAGTTACAAAGAGAGGTGCTGAGATCCAACAAGAACAGTTTAACCAACACCTTCTGAGGAATGATCATATTGAATGCCAAACTGAAGTCGATGAACAGCATTTAGAAACAGAGAAAACCTACAGCACAATACAGGCCCTTCGGCCCACAAAGTTGAGCCGAACATGTCCCTACCTTAGAAATTACTAGGCTTACCTATAGCCCTCTATTTTTCTAAGCTCCATGTACCTATCCAAAACTCTCTTAAAAGACCCTATCATATCTGCCTCCACCACTGTTGTCGGCAGCCCATTCCACGCACTCACCACTCTCTGAGTAAAAAACTTAACCCGACATCTCCTCTGTAGCTACGCCCCAGCACCTTAAACCTGTGTCCTCTTGTGGCAACCATTTCAGCCCTGGGAAAAAGCTCTGACTATCCACACGATCAATGCCTCTCATCATCTTATACACTTCTATCAGGTGACCTCTCATCCTCCGTCACTCCAAGCAGAAAAGGCTGAATTGACTCAACCTATTCTCATAAGGCATGCTCCCCAATCCAGGCAACATCCTTATAAATCTCCTCTGCACCCTTTCTATGGCTTCCATATCCTTCCTGTAGTGAGGCGAACGGAACTGAGCACAGTACTCCAAGTGGGGTCTGACCAGGGTCCTATATAGCTGCAACATTACCTCTCGGCTCCTAAATTCAATTCCACGATTGATGAAGGTCAATAAACCATATGCCTTCTTAACCACAGAGTCAACCTGCGCAGCTGCTTTGAGCATCCTATGGACTTGGACCCCAAGATCCCTCTGATCCTCTGCACTGCCAAGAGTCTTACCACTAATACTATATTCTGCCCTCATATTTGACCTACCAAAATGAACCACTTCACAGTTATCTGGGTTGAACTCCATCTGCTATTTCTCAGCCCAGTTTTGCATCCTATCAATGTCCCGCTGTAACCTCTGACAGCCCTCCACACTATCCACAACACCTCCAACCTTTGTGTCATCAGCAAGCTTACTAACCCATCCCTCCACTTCCTCATCCCGGTCATTTATAAAAATCACGAGGAGTAAGGGTCCCAGAACAGATCCCTGAGGCACACCATTGGTGGCCGACCTCCATGCAGAATATGACCCGTCTACAACCACTCTTTGCCTTCTGTGGGCAAGCCAGTTCTGGATCCAAAAAAGCAATGTCCCCTTGGATCCCTTGCCTCCTTACTTTCTCAATAAGCCTTGCATGGGGTACCTTATCAAATGCCTTGCTGAAATCCATATACACTACATCTACTGCTCTTCCTTCATCAATACATTTAGTCAAATCCTCAAAAAATTCAATCAGGCTCATAAGGCACGACCTGCTCTTGACAAAGCCATGCTGACTATTCTTAATCATATTGTACCTCTCCAAATGTTCATAAATCCTGCCTCTCAGGATCTTCTCCATCAACTTACCAACCACTGAGGTAAGACTCACTGGTCTATAATTTCCTGGGCTATCTCTACTCCCTTTCTTGAATAAAGGAACAACATCCGCAACCCTTCAATCCTCCGGAAACTCTCCCATCCCCATTGATGATGCAAAGATCATCACCAGAGGCTCAGCAATCTCCTCCCTCGCCTCCCACATAGCCTGGGGTACATCTCATCCAGTCCCGGCGACTTATCCAATTTGATGCTTTCCAAAATCTCCAGCACATCCCCTTTCTTAATATCTACTTGCTCAAGCTTTTCAGCCTGTTGCAAGTCATCACTACAATCACCAAGATCCTTTTCCATTGTGAATACTGAAGTATTTATTAAGTACCTCTGCTATTTCCTCCGGTTCCATACACACTTTCCCACTGTCACACTTGATAGGTCCTATTCTTTCACGTCTTATCCTCTTGCTCTTCACATACTTGTAGAATGCCTTGGGGTTTTCTTAATCCTACCCGCCAAGGCCTTCTCATGGCCCCTTCTGGCTCTCCTAATTTCCTTATTAAGCTCCTTCCTATTCGCCTTATAATCTTCTAGATCTCTAATACTACCTAGCTCTCTGAACCTAGAAACATAGAAAATAGGTACAGGAGTAGGCCATTCGGCCCTTCGAGCCTCCACCACCATTCAGTATGATCATGGCTGATCATCCAACACAGAACCCTGTACCTGCTTTCTCTCCATACCCCCTGATCCCTTTAGCCACAAGGGCCATATCTAACTTCCTCTTAAATATAGCCAATGAACCGGCCTCAACTGTTTCCTGTGGCAGAGAATTCCACAGATTCACCACTCTCTGTGTGAAGAAGCTTTTCCTCATCTCGGTCCTAAAAGGCTTCCCCTTTATCCTTAAACTGTGACCCCTCGTTCTGGACTTCCCCAACATCGGAAACAATCTTCCTGCATCTAGCCTGTCCAATCCCTTTAGAATTTTATATGTTTCAATAAGATCCCCCCTCAATCTTCTAAATTCCAGTGAGTATAAGCCTAGTTGATCCAGTCTTTCTTCATATGAAAGTCCTGCCATCCCAGGAAACAATCTGGTGAACCTTCTTTGTACTCCCTCTATGGCAAGAATGTCTTTCCTCAGATTAGGGGACCAAAACTGCACACAATACTCTAGGTGCGGTCTCACCAAGGCCTTGTACAACTGCAGTAGAACCTCCCTGCTCCTGTACTCAAATCCTTTTGCTATGAATGCCAACATACCATTTGCCTTTTTCACCGCCTGCTGTACCTGCATGCCCACTTTCAATGACTGGTGTACAATGACACCCAGGTCTCGTTGCATCTCCCCTTTTCCTAATCGGCCACCGTTCAGATAATAATCTGTTTTCCTGTTCTTGCAACCAAAGTGGATAACCTCACATTTATCCACAGTAAATTGCATCTGCCATGAATTTGCCCACTCACCTAACCTATCCAAGTCACCCTGCATCCTCTTACCATCCTCCTCACAGCTAACACCGCCGCCCAGCTTTGTGTCATCCACAAACTTGGAGATGCTGCATTTAATTCCCTCGTCTAAATCATTAATATATATTGTAAACAACTGGGGTCCTAGCACTAAGCCTTGCGGTACCCCACTAGTCACTGCCTGCCATTCCGAAAAGTTCCCGTTTACTCCCACTCTTTGCTTCCTGTCTGCCAACCAATTCTCTATCCACATCAATATCATACCCCCAAAACCGTGTGCTTTAAGTTTGCACACTAATCTCCTGTGTGGGACCTTGTCAAAAGCCTTTTGAAAATCTAAATATACCACATCCACTGGCTCTCCCCTATCCACTCTACTAGTTACATCTTCAAAAAATTCTATAAGATTGTCAGACATGATTTTCCTTTCACAAATCCATGCTGAATTTGTCCGATGATTTCACCTCTTTCCAAATGTGCTATTATCACATCTTTCATAACCGACTCTAGCATTTTCCACACCACCGATGTCAGACTCACCGGTCTATAATTCCCCGGTTTTTCTCTCCCTCCTTTTTTAAAAAGTGGGGTTACATTAGCCACCCTCCAATCCTCAGGAACTAATCCAGAATCTAAGGAGTTTTGTAACCTTTTGTAAGCTTTTCTTTTCTTCTTGACTAGATTTATTATGGTCTTTGTACACCATGGTTCTTGTACCCTACCATAACTTCCCTGTCTGACTGGAACATACCTATGCAGAACTCCACACAAATATCACTTAAACATTTGCCACATTTCTTCTGTACTTTCCCCTGAGAACATCTGTTTCCAGTTTAAGCTTCCAATTTCCTGCCTGATCACCTCATAATTCCCCTTACTCCAATTAAATGCTTTTCTAACTTGTCTGTTCCTATCTCTCTCCAATGCTATTGTAAAGGAGATAGAATTATGATCACTATCTCCAAAATGCTCCCCCACCGAGAGATCTGATACCTGACCAGGTTCATTTCCCAATACCAAATCAAGTACAGCCTCTCTTCTTGTAGGCTTATCTACATGTTGTTTCAAGAAACCTTCCTGAACACACCTAACAAACCCCACCCCATCTAAACCCCTTGCTCTAGGGAGATACCAATCGATATTTGGGAAATTAAAACCTCTCATCATGTCAACTCTGTTATTATTACACCTTTCCAGGATCTGTTTCCCTATCTGCTCCTCGATCTCCCTGTTACTATTGAGCAGCCTGTAAAAAATACCCAGTAAAGTTATTGACCCCTTCCTGTTCCTAACCTCCACCCGCAGAGACTCTGCAGACAATCCCTCCATGACATCCATCTTTTCTGCAGCCCTGACACTATCTCTGATCAACAATGCCACGCCCCCACCTCTTTTGCCTCCCTCCCTGTCCTTTCTGAAACAGAGGAGACACCACTCTCCAGATAGGGCAGAACTGAATAGAGGGCAGAGACTATTTCTTTATCAGTGGACCCATCTGTGCGAAATGCAAACTGATAGGAGTCCAATGAAATAATACTAACTTATTTATAGAGCATGTTTCATACAGATGATGTAGTTCAAAGTGCTTTACAATGGGATAAAGTGCAAATTTGAAAATAAAAGACATAAAGATGATAGTTAAAAGTAAGGTTAAAAAAATAGGTTTTGAGCTGCTGTCAACTGAGTCTGCACCCCTTATAGCTCTTATAGCTTTAGGTATCGTGTTCCACAGTTTAGGAGCGTAGTTCAAAAAGCTGACCTCCCAATTATCCGTTGAGGGAGATTGTTTAAATTTAAGAAACTGGTAGAAGACCAGAGAGCTCAAGCTGTATTATAAAATGAAAGTTATTCTGTGATGTACTCTGGCCCAAGGCCATTGCGGGCTTTAAAAGCAAGTGAAAGAACTTTAAAATCAAATCTAAAAGAAACAGGAAGCCAATGGAGAGTAGCTAGAACAGAAGTGAAATACTCTCTCATCCTGGTTTTAGTTAAATGCCAAGCTAAATCCAGCATTCTGAATTAATTGAAGTTTGTCAATAGATTGCTTTGGAAATCGAGTAAAAAGTGTATTGCAGTAATCTAGTCTATTTGATATAAAAGGTGTGAAATAATTTTTACCATCATTACCTGACAGAAATTGAAGTACCATTTATAGTATTATTTCTTAAGTGTAGAAATGCTGCCCTGGTCACTTTTTTATGTGGGATTTAAAATTCAATGTGTTATAAGGATAACACATTGATAAAGATAATAGTGGGAAGACAGACAGCATTTAATGCAGTTTGTGACCAGCTGCTCAAAGCACTTCATTATTATTGAGGTCAGTGCCACTGGATGATAATTGTTAAGGCAGGTTGCTGTAATGTTAAGTGTATCTGCCCAATCACTTATATATAAATTTTCTAAATTGCCTTGAAGCCTCTTGCATATTTCTCACAACCACACCCAATATCAGGCCATCAGCAAAACTTTTCGTAAATTGGCTTATTATTGTCACAAGTACTGTGATACAGAGAGAAACATTGCCTTGCATGCTATCTGTACAGATCATTTCATCACATCATAACCCAGAGGTAGTGCAAGGTAAAGCAATAACAGAATACAGAATAAAAATGCAACAATTACACAGAAAGTGTAGTGCAGATAGACAATAAAGTGGAAAGTCACAAGGAGGAATACTGACATCAAGAGTCAATCTTATCATACCAGGGCACCGTCATTCAAGTCATAGATAAATCTTGTGAAAAGCAGATTCTTGCAACACCCACAGTTGTTGCCTGTCACCTCACAAAAACAAATCCTTCTCTTTGACCTGTAGTAAAACAACTTTCAATACGTTATCCCCCAATTCTATTAATTTTGCATACTAACAAATCTGATAATTCACCTTAGGCTTGAATATGGCTGTACCTGGTAAATAGCTCACTAGGGAACATAAACACACCTTATCTCCTGCACTCAATTCAATGATTTATGAAGGATATGATTACATGGGAATTATGGGAATTACATGGAAATTAATTACATTGACAGTAATTATTCTTTATTTTGGGATGCAGGGAGTAATTTGCAAAATCAACAAGGGTATAATTTATTACATTGCCATATTTATGTTAAAAAATAATTACTTTGACTCTGGTAGTACTGTATACTGTATCTAGAATAACTGGTTTATTGTGATCCAGTGATTAAGTACAGGCCTACACATTATTCCTAAATGTTGAGCCAATCTGACCTGAAAGAAAGTTTGGTGAGGCTCTTAATTTTATGATTATTATGCCAATTGCAGTATTCCCTGCCGATATTACAGGCATTAAAGATACACCACCAAAAATCTTTTCTGTTGACAGAGCCTGGCTGGTTAGTTTGTAATGCAATTTAACGTGAATGCCGTGACCCTGCAAGTATTGCTGTTAAAAAAAAGATAGATACAGTAGGTTTTGGAATTCAATTATTCAATTCTTATTTTCAGTTCAGTTGAATTTATTTACAATTCAGCTTCAGTAAGATGCATCGTCCTATGGTACATACAGGCACAATTAAATTAACCACGTTGACGGGGAGGACATGATTTGATACATCCCTGCCTGAGTCCACAAGCTACATTGTGAATTTATTCATTGATCTGAAATCTGCTTGCCCTCATTACAGAGGAATATGCATGCAAGACCCCTGCCACTTGGCAGACATGATGATAAAGGCTGGTTACTTCACTCAATGGATTTTGTCATTCATTCTGGTGCTGTATTCAAAGATACACAAGAGGTTTAGAAAGACTGTTTTGCAATTCACCAGGAAATGGTTTTCTCATTGAAAAGTTATTCCGTCAGTCACTGTGCCTCATTGATTTTCTTTTACTAGGGCTGTGTGCTGATTGATTCATAAAATTTTGCTAAACAATTAAATTTCTTTAGTGACATCACTCACAATGAACTTCAACAAAAACTTTATTTTTCATTTATTTAATCATGCATATGTGAAATTTTGTACCCCTATTTTCTCTTGTGACTTTACCTTTTATCCACTCCAACACCACTGATAGAAACATAGAAAACCTACAGCACAATACAGGCCCTTCGGCCAACAATGCTGTGCCAAACATGTACTTACCGGTACTTTAGAAATTACCTAGGGTTACCCACAGCTCTATAAAACCAATCCAGCAGTCTCTTAAAAGACCCTATTGTATCCACCTCCACCACCATCGCCGGCAGCCCATTCCACGCACTCACCACTCTCTGCATAAAAAACTTACCCCTAACATCTCCTCTGTACCTACTTCCAAGCACCTTAAAACTATGCCTTCTCGCATTAGCCATTTCAGCCCTGATAAGGGTTTCATAAATAAAAGTAGGGGCTATAGGTCCGACAATAGTCTTTAGCCAGTCTTCGAATAGTGCTTTCTCAAAATGCGCAATCTCCATTTATTGTAGAGTGGAGCTTTATAAGGGAAATAAACTCATCTTTCCACATAGAGCTTCAGGGGTGGTGCTTGGTTTTTACTGTTCTGAAAAATTAGATATAGTTGATTCGTGATGAAACTCTATCCACCAGACACTCAAGCTCAACTGCAGCGAGGACGCAGGTCTCCTTGGTGGCACTATATCCACCATCTCAACATTCATTCCTTCCACCCACCTCCCCTCGTGCAGGAATGATCTAAAAATGCACTGTAGTTACTCAGCCTCACAACTTCAACAGCAGCTCTCAAATTTGTGAGCTCTACAACAAAGAAAAAATAGTGCACTAAAATGAATGAATGAGAATATCAATTCCCCAGTCCAGTAGATTTCACTATGACAAATACCATCCTAATTTAGAAACACATTGCTTTTTCTTCATTATGCTGGGGGCTGGAACTCCCTCAGTAACAGCACGTGGGAGCACTCTCACCAGAAAGACTTCAGTGGTTCTATGTGACTCAACATCAGCATCCCAAGGACATCTATGGATGCCAATTACACCCAAAAATTATCAATACAGTGAAAATTTAAATATAAAATATACACTATCTACTAGATGTTAATTCTGGATGTTGCCACGAGGATTTACTAACCTGTCTTGTCCTGAGATTTTCCTTTTAAAATTTCTTTGATTACCACTGTAATTGTTTGAAGCCAATGAGCTGATTGTCGACTTCCTTGCTTTTTTGACAGAATGTCCAGGCAGTTGTTCATCCAACTATCAACGGGTAACTTCTAAAAAAAATATTTAAATTAATTCTATCGTTAATAGTAACCAACAAAATATTACCTATTTAGGGAAAGAGTACTTAATAACTAGGATGCATTTTATTGAAGATGTTTGTATTTGTCAACAAATGTCCCTTCCTTGTTGTCGCCTTCAGATCATTTAGCTGGAATCAGACAAGTATCAAATGGACTGAAAGGAATAAATAAACAGAACAATGGACGTCTGGCCTAAAGCCTTTTACAGCTGGAACTTTTTTTTAAATGAAGAACCAATGATGCAACAGAGGTTCTTCAGAATGGAACACTGCACAGCTGCAAGGCCAGACCCATACTTCTCCATCTTAGGTGAAGCTGCAACAATAAAACATGTCATTCTTTTCTGAAGTGATAGTGTTAAGGCATATTCTGGAGTTATGGTATGTAGCAGAATACCTTCAACAACCATTTTTCAAACCTGAATATAGATTGTGGATTGAATTCAAAATGTAGCTCAGAACAGTAAATAACACACCAGAAAACACGCATTTAACTGATATATCTGCAAATGCATGAATGCAATCAACACTCCATTGCAAGAATAGGACGCAGACAGCACAATAATTACCACTCATTTTGGGTGCGTTGATGGGAAGATACAGGCATCTGAAAACTATGTGTAACTCAAAAGAAGAAATATGGGGGCATTGTAACTATAGAATTTGTCCTGTTATCTTTGTATTTTAACATATAAAAATGTGCTCAAATAATGATTTGAGGAGTTTCTGCTTCTGTCTCTGTCACTCTCATGACTCCAAAGGCTGTCATCTTGTATGTGTCCCAAATAAAGACTTTTATAACTTTGATATCTACAAGCTGTGTCTCCCTGGTGACTCTATTCACATTAAACCAACAGCGACCCACCAAACTTAACGGTTAGCCTTGTAATTAGCTTTCACAATTTGATAGACGTCCATTCAGGAAATACAACTGTGCAACAAGGTGATCCGTTTAACTAGCCTGTTGAAACCATTAACAATATTGTAAACTTTTATGGTTACAATATAATAAGTATATTTTCTATAGTGTGATAAATAGCGTATGAGTTTTTAGGCTGTACCATACAACAGACAATGATTTAATCTAGGTGCATTCAATCTGGGTCATTCCTTACACTAGTGGTCACCAACCTTTTTAAGCCCAAGATCCCCTACCTCAGCCTTAGTGAAAGGCAAGATCGACCCTACTAAATCGATCAGTTACACGCATTCGCACCGGGCAGAAAAGACCGGAAGTAAAACCCCGCAACCCAGAAGTAGAAATAATTTATGTCCACCAGGGGTCACCACCCTTTTTTTTGCACCGTGGACCGGTTTAATATTGACAATATTCTTGCGGACCAGCCGACAGGGGGCGGGGCGGGTGTTAAACACGACCGGAATACAGCGATACTCGAAGGAGATTCCTTATGTCCAGTCTATTCCGCAATTTAGTTTACGTGGCTCTCAGCACTTAGCTTCTGACCCGCTTGATCATGTTTTTTCCGCTGAAAAATCTCAGCAGGTTCGTCTTTAAGTGCAGGGTGCTTGGACTCCGGGCACTGAAGCAGTTTTGAGGGCTTCATTGCCTCATTAGACACCCTTCCGCCTGAACTCCAGCCTCCGCTCGCCCGCCCGCTGCCAGACGCCTTGGCCAGGTGCAGCTGGTCATGGGTGGGGTGAGAGGACAAGGTGAGGGCCGGAGGTGCCCGTGCCGGGGCCGCGGTGGTCGCAGTCTGGAGAGAGCAACCGACTGAGAGAGGAGTGCAACAGACGAGTGTCCGCCCCCCTTGTAGGATCTATCGGCCAACAGAAGTTTGTTTCAGCAGATCGCAGCGAGGTAGCTGCTCTGCTACTTAAGAAACCGAGCCCGAATTAGGTCGTCTGCGAATATTTTAGCACCAGGTTCCCCACGAACATTCCGTGTGCTAAACAGGTTTAGAGGCGCCCATCTGTCCGCGCTGCAGGCCATTACTAAGGGCACTTCCCGCCAACCAGTGACCCCTGGCGCGAGGGTATCACTGTGTTTAGGCAACTGGTGACCTCGCATGCATTCAAGTTCAACAAATCATATCGTTTTCTCGCGGCCTGGTGATTGGGGACCACTAAAATACACTGTGTAGTGCATGGCGGGGGAGCTACACGAATGCACACTGGGCAGAAAGAACAGAACTAAAACCCCGCAACCCAGAAACAATCTCTCAACAGTGTTTGTGTGTTTATTTTTCATTTTTTTTCGGGATCTACTGGGATCGTCTCAAAGATCCACCAGTCGATCGCAATCAACGGTTTGGCGACCACTACCTTACACACTGACTTTGTAGCCCAGAAAGATAAAACACAAATTAGACCCACTAGGCATTGCTTCATCAACAGTTGCTTGATTCTAGCACCTTAATGAAGGTAAGCTCATAAAAGTAGAAATATGAAATTTGAGTAGTACAATAAAACTTATGATAATTTGAAACAGAATTCTTTTCAGAAAAGAAGAGCAGGCACTGCTATTGAATAAGTGTATTTGTATGCATGTACAGTACCTGCTGAGAAATGAACAATTCTTATATAATTGTGGTGATCAGTTTCTAAACCACGTGTGCCTGGTATCTGCCTGATGTGTGTGATATTGCAGCTGCTATTTTAATAACAGTCCATTTTTGCATAGATGCCCTACTGCTTTCAAAGCCAATCACTGCCTTTAAGGTTGAAAGCTGGTTCTTGCTACTATCAATATTTTCTATATTAACTATGTACTCTCTGACCATGGCTCCCTGCTCGCTAACACAGTCCCCACATTAAAGCCACTTAGATAAACCTCAAAGCAAGAAGTCTAGAACTGAGCCCTGGATCATTACATGATTTTTAGCCCTATAGACATTAAAATACCCGGCGGCCATTGCTGTTCTGCCAATGTTTAGTCCAACTTGTCATTTTTCCTTGGAATTCACAGCTTTCATTTTTTTAATCTATCTAATAGAACTTGACCAAAATCCTCAGTAAAATCCACATATACCACATCAAATGTTCTAACTTTATCAACACAATATACCTTCTCTCAAAACATACATATTTTGATATAAAGCCAAAATACACAATCAATATGTTGGAGAGTTTGTTCAGGGTGTGAGATGGAGTGACTGGCAGGGGAGGTGGGTAGATAATGGTAAAGGTTTGGGTTTGAGTATAATTATAGAATAATAATGTTGGTAATTCAAAAGACAAATGAACCAGATTTGATCGGGAAGCTTAAGGTAAAGGAATCCTCAGGAGACAGTGATCATAATATGATAGAATTCACCCTGTGGTTTAAGAAGATTTAGCTAAAATCAGATGTATCAGCATTACAGTGGAGTAAAGGGAAATACAGAGGCATGAGAGAGGACCTGGCCAAAGTTGATTGGAAGAGGATACTAGCGGGAATGATGGCAGAACAACAATAGCTGGAGCTTCTGAGATCAATTCAGAAGGTGCAGGATAGGTTCATCCCAAAGCAGAAATAGTATTCTTAAGTGAGGATGCAGCAACTGTGGCTGACAAGGGAAATCAAAGATAACATAAAAACAATTAGTGGGAAGCCAGAGGAAAACTAAATGAAGGCAACTAAAACAAGTCACAAGGAGAGAAAAGATGAAATATGAAAGCAAGCTAGCCAATAAATTTAAAAGATGTACCAAAGCTTTATTCAGATATATAAGGAGTAAAAAAGAGGCGAGAGTGTATATTGGACCACTGGAAAATGACCCTGGAGAGGTTGAGAGACAAAGAAATGGAGGATGAATTCAAGAAGTATTTTGTAACACTCTTCACTGTGGAAGACACCAGCAGTATGCCAGAAATTTGAGAGTGTCAGGGGGCAGAAGTGAGTGTAGTTGCCATTACTAAGGAGAAGGTGCTTGGGAAGCTGTAAGGTCTGAAGGTAGATAGGTCACCTGGACCAGATGGACTACACCCCAGTGTTCTGAAAAAGGTACCTGAAGAGATTGTGGAGGCATTAGTAATCATCTTTCAAGAATTGCTAGGTTCTGGAGGATTGGAACATTTCAAGTGTCACTCCACTCTTTAAGAAAGGAGGGAGGCCAAAGGCAGGAAATTACAGGAGTTATCCTGATTTCAGAGGTTGGTAGGATGTTGGAGTCCACTATTAAGGATGTGTTTTCAAGGTACTTGTAGGCACATGATAAAATAAGCTGAAGTCAGCATGGTTTCCTTAAGGGACAATCTTGCCTGACAAATCTTTGGGAATTCTTTGAGAAAATAACAGGCAGGATGGTCAAAGGAGAGTCAGCAGATGTTTACTTGTATTTTCAAAAGGCCTTTGATAAGGTGCTGCACATGAGGCTGCTAAACAAGGTAAGAGCCTATGGCATACCAGAAAGGATACTAGTATGGACAGATGATTGGCTGGCTGGCTGGAGGAAAAGAGTGGGAATAAAGAAGGCTTTTTCTAGTTGGTAGCTGGTGACTACTGATGTTCTGCAAGGGTCAGTGTTTGGACTGCTTCTTTTCACGTTATATGTCAAACTATAATACTTATCAACTCATACTCTCCTTGAAATGGCTTTGGTGAGATTGCACTTGGAGAATTGTGCGCAATTTTGGGCCCCTAATCTAAAAAAGGAAATGTTGGTATTGGAGAGATCCAGAGGTTGCTCACAAGAATGATCCCCAGAATTAAAGGGTTAACATATGAAGTTGATGGCTCTGGGTCCATACTCACTGGGGTTTAGAAGAATGAGAGGGGAGGATCTCACTAAAACCTATCAAATATTGAGTGGACATGAAGAAGATGTTTTCTGTAGTGGGAGAATCTAGGATCAGAGGGTACAGCCTCAGAAGAAAAGGACATCCCTTTGGAACAGAGATGAGGAGCAATTCTTTGGCCAGAGGGTGGCAAATCAATGGAGTTCTCTGCTACAGATGGCTGTGGAGGCCAAGTCGTTGGGTATATTTAAAGTGGAAGTTATTGACTTCTTGATCTTGGTTCAAGATCATGATTCTTGATTACTAAGGGTATCAAAGGTTAAAGGGAGAAGGCAGGAGAATGGGGTTGAGAGGGATGATAAATCGGCCATGATGGAATTACAGAACAGACTTATGGACCAAATGGCCTAATTCTGCTTCTATGTCTTATGGCTAATGAGTCTACCATCGGCCACATGGCGTTATAAATATTTGAACTATAATGACAGGACTGATCTAGTTTTCTTGAAAATACTAATGGAGGACTTAAGGTCAACTCACCAGGAGGCTTTGCACCTAGGGATATCAGTACAAATCACCTACTCTATGATAACATCATGTAGTGAGGAGACAGACTGATCACATCCAAGATATCAGTGTTGTTGAAAGTGAGGATGAAAGATCCTGGCTACAGGAATATGTCAATGGACTTGTTAGGTGGGAAAATAAGTGGCAAATGGAAGTTAGTCTGGTGAGAACTGAGGCAGTGCATATTTGGAGATTCCTGGAGCTAGCAGAGCAGGTCAATAGATTGGTTAAGAAGCCATTAAACCTATTTGGCTGAGGTATATAATATAAGAACAAGGACATTTAGCTAATGCTATATAAAACATTAGTTAGACTGGAATAAGAATACTAAAAATACCAAGCATATTTCTGCTAAAGCAACTTATAAAGGTAGGGCTGGAAATGTTTGATTACAAGGAGAAACCATCTAATTTGCAATTATTATTTTGCAACAGAGGAGTCTGGAGATATAGTTTATTGAATGAAATGCCTAGACAGGTCAAAGAGCAATGGCCTATTTTCTTTAGCTGAGTGACAAGGTAACAAGATATAAACTAATTAGATGTATTAAAAGAAAGGTAAGAAGATACTTAGTCAAAGAGTGGTCAGGATCTGAATATTTTGCCCAAAAGGCTTGTGAAGCAGAAGTCCTAACTACATTGTAAAAATTCCCTGGATGAGCACTTGATAAACTGTAACTGCAAGGCTTTGCGCCAAGAGACAGAATGGGCTGAATGACCTCCTTCTGAGCCAAAATTTTCTATGAATTTATTATTCTAAACATTTCAAACAATAATGTGCTCATTCTGGTTGCCTTGCAGTATTCAGTTTTCAAAATCTTAACCATGACAACTTGAGGACTAAACTTAAAAGACTCTCCTTTGCAAGAGGAAACTGAGTGTGTCAAGGCTGTGAGTATTTCAACTAGAGTACTACTACACAATTCTACTTAAAGCAACACCACATCAACCATATCTTGTGGTAAAATGCTTTGCCAATATAAGCTTTATTTATACTCACCGTAAAAAGAATCTGAACCAGAATTAAAGATGCAACACATTTCATTGCCATATGAGACAACAACTTATCCTGGCAGTCAAACAAGAGAGCCTAGGGAAAGAATGCATCATGTATAATGTAAAATGTTCAGAGTACAACAACTAATAAAAATAACATTATGCAAATATTGAATTCAGACTCTTTCTATATCATTCTGACATTTTGTTTTGTTCTGATTATATGCATAATTAATTATGTAATGAATACTCGACCTTTAAGGGATAACTTTTCCATTCAATTCTCTCTCATCTCCCTGATTTTTATTTGGACCTAATCTTCTTGTAAGAATTTAGATTTATAAGAAGGAGTTTAAGAGAATAAGTCTCAGGCATCTGGTAGTGAGGGCATGGGTATGGAAAAACAATGGTGTAACACCATGCAGTACCCTAGGTTTTAATACTTGTGACCTTTTCCGAATCCTTCTCAATAACTTTTTGTTCATGTAGAGAGGAGCGGAGTTAATGACAAATAATGATTTTAACCGATAAAACATGGCAGCGAATTTTTTCATGTTTAGTTACTAAGAGATTGGGAGGCTCACATTACATATGTTACTCGGAGTCTGTTACTGTATACGTTAACCGTTATTAATGTAATCCCGGTCTCTTTGTACCGTTATCATTGTTATGTTTATCTACTCGAAACTTAATAAAAAAGATTGAGAAAGATTTTGGTACTTGTGAATTATGATGACTGCTTTAAGGAGATTTTAGCACAATGTTAACTCTGCTTAAAGTTACAATGACTAGAATCAGAATCAGGTTTAATATCACTGGCATATGCCAAGAAATATGTTATCTTGCTGCAGCAGTACATTGCAATACATAATAAAAAGTAAATTACAATAAGAAATATACACTGTATATATGTGTGTGTGTGTGTGTATATATATAAAATAATATAAAATTAATAATGTAAAAGTGTAAAAGAGAGCAAAAAAAGGAAATAGTGAGGTAGTGTACATGGGTTCATAGTCCATTCAGAAATCTGATGGTGGTGGGGAAAAACATTGTGAGTTTTCAGGCTCCTGTAGCTTCTCCTTGATGGTAACAATGAGAAGAGGGCATTGACTGGGTGTTGGGGGTCCTTAATGACAGATGCTGCCTTTTTGTGGCATCATCTTTTGTAAGTGTCCTTAATGCTGGGGAGACTAGTCCCCACTTCCTGCAGTTTTTTCCAATCCTGTGTAATAGACCCTCCATACCAGACAGTGAAGCAACTAGTTAGAATACTTTCCACAGAACATCTATAGAAATTTGTGTGAGTCTTTGGTGGTATAATAAGGCTCCACCATTTCCTAATGAAATGTAGCTGCTGTGGTGCCTTCTTTGTAATTGCATCAATACAAACCCTTTCCACTGCTGATACCTCAATGAGGACTGGTGTGGGTTCCCTTGACTTCTTTAAGCCTGCAAACAAATCCTTGGTCTTACTGACGTTGAGTGCAAGGTTGTCATTTCGACACCACTCAACCAGCTGTGACCGACAAGAGACCTCTGGAGGCCATCACTAGCTTTAACTTTCATTCTTTGAGTGGCATGAAACCTGCTAGTCTTCTCAAAATATTTTCACTGAGGGAGTATCACCATGTACGTAATACATATGCATAGAAGTACAGAACTGCTAGTCTATCCAAGCTTCATTTCATCTGCTTCAATTCTAGACAGGTTGGCATTTCATATTCTGGACATTAAAAAATGGCCAAACTACAAGTTACAAAGATGAAAATCAAAAAATTTGTTACGATATTCTGAAGAAATGTCTTTCACTTGAAACATTAGCTCGGTTTTATTTCTCACAGATGCATTCTGAACTTGCTGATTATTTCCAGCACTTCTTGCTTCTAATTTAGAATAACAAAATTTTATCCTTTAGTAAGTTCTCTGGTATTAGAATGGCCACACTTCGTGTTTCTGGTGGCATAGAGCTTTCTAACAGCAGTGATTTTTTCTATTATAACTTATTAAAAGATTTGGATTTAAATTTCAAATGCATATTTGCATGAGAGGAATCAAGTTTAGAATTTTTGAGTCTTAAGCAAATTAGAAACCAATTTAGAAAGTGAGCTTCAGTCCAAGGGGTGGTTGTACTATGGTTGTTAACTGCCAATACTTGAAGAGACTTTCGCTCTTTAAAGTTAATTATGTAGTGTTTGCTGACAAAGCATTTCTAATGCATGGTGGAAGAGAGAAAAGAATGTTATAGAAGAGGAGTGTCACAAAGAGGACAAGAACAGCAAAATGTTTACAGGAACGAAGAGGAGGAAATGCTGGGAAGAAGGGCAAAGAGTCAGAGTTACACAGGATAGAAAGAGGCCCTTAGGCCCAACTTGTCAATGCCAAGCAGGAGCTGCACATTGCCCCAAGGGTGACTTGCAAGCTAGCGGAGGGAAGGAGCGCTTTTGGTACAGTGCATCTCCACCCCGCCACCCAACCTATATGTATTAGTTTTAAACTCCGCTCTGTTGGAAGAAAACATATTTGTGACCATTCACCTGTCTATGCCTCTCATGATTTTATATACCTTGGGGGGGGGGGGGGTGCAGGAAGGGTGAGATGCAGTAAATTAGAGTAAGGGTACCAGGAAGGGCTAGTGGCTGAAAAGGAACCTATAGGAATTGTAAGATTGCAAAAAGGTTAAAAAAAACCCTGCAACCAAGGAATTAAACAGGGAACATAGAATAGCACGATATAGATACCAGCCCTTCAGCCTACAATATTGTGCCAAACCAGCTAAACGGGAATAAAAAAAACCCAAAAATCCCTCGTACCTACACAATTTCCACGTCCCTCCATCTTCTTCACATTCATGTGCCTATCTAAACGTCTCTTAAAAGCCTCTAATGTATTTCTGTCTACCACCACACCAGGCAGCACATTCCAGGCATCCACCACTCTCTGAGTAAAAACATTTCTCCTCACTTTCCCTTTGAACCTACCTCCTCTCACCTTCAATGCAAGCCCTTTAGTATTAGACATTTCTATCCTGGAGAAAAGATACTCCCTGTCCACTCTATCTACACATGCATCTCATAATCTTATTAAACCTCTATCGGATCTCTCCTCAGCCTCTTCAAAGAAAACAATCCAAGTTTGTCCAGCCTCTCATTATAGCACATGCCCTCTAAACCTGGCAGCATCCTGGTAAACCTCTTCTGCACCCTCTCCAAAGCCTCAACATCCTTCCTATAGTGGAGCGATCAGAACTGTATGTAATAGTCCAGATGCGGCCTAACTAGAGTTCTATAACGTTGTAACATAACTTTTTGACTTCTGAACTCAATGGGAAAGACAAGAGATATGGGGCTGTGACAGATTTTATACATTAAAGACAATATAACAAACTTTTCATAGTGCTCTCAGGATTCCCTGAATACACTTCAAAAAAAAAATCAGTGTTCCAGAAGTGTGGCTTTTGTTGTACTGTAGTATTATAGAAACTACAAACAACAATGTTATAATCATGAGATAATTTGTTTTAGTAATAGTGATGGAGTAATCAATGGTGTTCAGGACACTGCCAGAATTCTCTGCTCTTCACTGGAGTAATGCCATGGGATCTTTGATATCCACTTAAGAAAGCAGTAAGTAGTCTAATATCTTATTAATGCTTTGAAATCTCAAGAGAAAGACACACTTCTGACATTGCAGAGTTTGAATTAATGTAGGGTGCTGATTTGGATGAATGTAGGGCAGCAGTCACATTTTTGTTGGAAGTAAATCGTGTTTCATTTTAAAAAAATATTCTGCAGAAATACAGTGCGGAACAGGTCCTTCCAGCCCAATGAGCCACACCATCCAGCAACCCACCTATTTAACCCTAGCCCAATCATAGGACCAATGAACTTCCTAACTGGTACGTCTTTGGATTGTGGGAGGAAACCGGAGCACTTGGAGGAAACACACACGGTCATGGCGAGAATGTGCAAACTCCTTACAGACAGCACCTGAACTGAACCCCAAACATTGACACCCCAAACTGTAATAGCGCCGCTTTAATTGCGACACCCTTTTTAAAGATGTAATGGAGAATATTCATGAAGGAAATGCAGAAGTTGCTTACATAGATTTTCAGAAGGTACTTGATGAAGTTCCACTCAAGGCATTAATAAATAGAGGGCTGTGGATTAAGCAGGATTTGAGCTTTTAACTCTGAAATGAAGGGCACTACCACTGAGTCACAGATGAGTCAAGAGTACAATGGGGCTTCTTCGGTGATGCTCAGGGCACAAATTGCTACAAGATAAATGTGGTGCAGTCAGGGAACCTCACTATCATCCATGGCTACAAATAAACCTGTGGGTTTGAAATGGGTGCTTCTAGCAGCTCTATTCTCTCTAACAATAGCATCTCTTTCCAAGGAGTTCAATATTTTTCCAGAGGGAGCAAGTGCTACAGGTAGAAAACTATAATGGAGCATTGAATTTAGATGATCAGCCATTATCTACTGAATCGTGGAGCTGGCTCGAATGCCTACTCCTGATCCTATTTTCTGTTTCGTCTTGGAATGAGGTTATTATTGTCACAATTTAAATCGATACAGTGAAAGGCTTGCCTTGCATCCTGTTCATACAGATATATTATTACACAGTGTATTGAGGTAGAACAAGGTAAAAAAATAACAGAATGCAGAATAAAGTGCAACAGCTACACAGAAAGTGCAGTGCAGGTGGATGTGTACTACACACATGGCGATAGAGGTCTTTAGTTGCCTCCTTAATGAAATTTTGTTTAAAAAATATTGCTTGTGAAAAGACGAGCTGGTTTCATGCCACTCAGAAAATGAAAGTTGAAGCTCATGATGGCCTCCATTGGCCTCTTGTTGGTCTCAGCCAGTGAGTGGTGTTAAACAACAACCTTGCACTCGAAGTCAGTAAGACCAAGGAATTGCTTGTGGACTTCAGGAAGTGGAAGTCGAGGGAACACACACCAGTTCTCATTGAGGGATCAGCAGTGGAAAGGGTGAAAAGTATCATGGTGTAATGTATTCGAAATCTTTAAAATCAGCTATGTTTTCAAGGTAGATGTAGATATATTAGGGAATGTAACCTAGGATCTAGTAATGAATTTAGGGCAAACTGTGCACTTTATTGAGAAGGGTTAGAATAGCTTACCAGATGTGGTGAAGATTGAAAGAAAATTTATGGAGAAACTAAACTGGTGGAGTCAAAATCCTTATTTCTGTGCTGCAAAGTAGCAATCAATATTAAGCATCAACCAACACTCACCAGTTTAGATATAATTTTCATATCTTCCAGTAGTATTGTTACAGTCTTCAGATATGTTTTTCTGACATCTTGCCTTAGTATCTCTGAATACAACTTAGAACTCATCAGATGAATCATATTCATTTGAAGTAAGAAGATCTCATTCTGACCATCATTTGCTGATGAATGGTTCTCTAGTTGCGTGTCATTGCCATTTATACGCAATGAGCATCCGCGGAAATGATAAACAAGGTTATTTTTCTTGGTTTCTATGGAAGAGACCGACTCTTGTTCAAACGTTTCAGGAGACAGGAACACTGCTAGCTCATGGCTGTTTTTACTGGGCTTCACTCCAGCCAACAACTCACTGTAGACTTGACGAAGGCTTATGAAGCATTTCTCCATCATGTTGTGTCATTGGAGGTCCATACACCAAATCAGATTAGAGCTGAAGCTTGAAATAGAGAAAATAAAGGAAATGTAACACCAAATGGACAAGTGCCCATGTGTGAGGTTAATTGCTTGAACTTGTTATTTCTGATCTACATCTGAGAGCCTAGACATTGAAATAACATACTGTATAAGCTTGTTATATCAGCTGACAAATAGGAAGATAGAGACAAAATAGAATTATTGCAAAAAAGTCATTTCAGAATTCATATTGGAAATATAGCAAACAAACATAGTCAAACACCTGTATATTATAAGTTCATCAACAGATATATGAGAAGAATTCAGTGAATAGAATATAGTTGTAATAGGATGATTTCAAACAGAATTGCAGAATGACTGTGGTTTCAAATTTCAGTGTCTGTGCAATGTTTGTGGGAATGAGAATGTTAACACAGATAAAGAGCAGCTTTGGTGTACAGTATATCTTCACAAGCTATGATGAGGCACTAGCCAGATCATAATATAATCGATCCTGGTCACTGAATTCTGAGAAGTATACTTGCACTTCTTGAACATCTTGAATGGAGCATCAAGACTGATGCCAACTGTAAAAGAGGCAACAAAAGAAAAAGAATCAAAAACTGCAGTTTGGAAATCAGTCAACCCATTGACATACATAAGTATTAAATAATATACAAATAAACTCAAATCTGCTCAAATTAAAGTAGCAGAAGCAAAGGAGAAAAAATATTAAGTATCAAATACAAGATCAATGTTAAGGAACTTCACTTCAAGGATTAAAAACTGGATAATTTTCCACACAGGGAGGATCACAGAAATGGGCCTTTTCAGTTCACCATGCTGCCCATGTTGCCTATCTATGCTAATCTGAGTTGTCAGCCTATCTACCAATGTCACCTCTTTTAGCATGCCAAGTTCTCCCTGTACGTTAACACTCTTAAGGTCGCTTCCCTTTACTCTACATTTTTTAACAAAATTTGACTTTTCTAAAGTGTATTACCTCACACTTATTTGGATTAAATTCCATCTGCCACGGCTCCATTGAACCATCCACCTGATCTAGGTCCCACTGTATTATAATATATTCACTGTCTACCATTCCAACAGATTCCATGTCATCTGCAAACTTACTCATGAGGCAACCTACATTTTCATCCTTGTCATTTATACCTATTACAAACAACAAAGGTCCCAACACTTATATCTATAGTTCACCACATCTTGCTGAGCTCCACTCAAGAGAAACACTCATCCACCACCACTCCTGGTCTCCTATCATCATCAAGCAAATTTTGGTAACAGTTAGCCAACATACCTCAGTTCCCTTGTGCCTTAACCTTTTTGGAATATGAAAACAACATTTACAACAGTATTGTCATCAATTTTCTTAATCACCTCTCAAAAAACTCAATCAGATTTGAAAGAGATGATTTCCTTTGCAAAAAACTGTCCCAACTTCTTTTAATCTATCCCTGTTTTTGCAAATGAACATAAAACCTGCTTCTCACAATCTTCTTCAACAACTTCTGTACGATTGATGTAAGTTTCAACAGCATGTACTTTCCAGGCTTGTCCCTATTGTCAATTTTTCTTTTAAATTAGAGAACAATATTACTCATCCTTCAATCTTCTAGTACTTCACTTGTGGCTAACAAATATTCAAAAATCTCCATCAGAGTCTGAGCAATCTCCTCTCTTGATTCCCTTAGTAAACAAGGATAAATCCCAGCAAGCCTTAGAGACTTATTCATGCAGATGTGCATTCCCCTTCCTTATATGCTCCAGAATATCTTAACTCTCCAGCATCCACATCCTTATCCTTGGTGAATACAAATAAGAAATATTCATTTAGGACTGGCTTCATAAGTAGATTAGCTCCTTGGTCCCTGAGGGGCCTCAGTCTTTCCCTAAGGGGCTTTATCCTACTTGCTAAAGTAATCTTAAGGTTCCTTTTACCCACCATTTTGAAGTTCTCTCTATTGACCTCTAAAGACTCATTTGATCCAATTCTGTATACTTGACACATTTTTATTTCTTTTTGCTGATAAACTTCAATATCCTATATTGACCAAGATTCCATAAGCTCACCTTTGCATGAACATGCTGACAGCGAACTCTTATTACCTTGCATTTAAATGACACTTATTGGATGTTGTTTTCACCTCAGCAGCTGCTCCAAATTCACTTACAGGTACAGTCTTACATGTTTAAAATTTGTTTTACCCTAGTTTAGTGTCCCTCTCAATCTTATTTTTCCCATGCCCCCCATATAGTTTATGAATTGTTGTCATTGTTCCCAAAGGGTTTCTGCAAAGTCATCTCTAACTAGCTTCCCCTCCTCAATTCCTAAAGTAAGGGCTAGTATATTCTAGTAGAGCTCTCTACATAATGCTTCAAATATCCCATTGGATGCATTTTACAAACTGCAGCATGCTGGTTGGCCGAAGAGCAGACTTCAACAATCTTCTATATGTTCAGATGTAAAATATCAACACAAGGTAAACACAGACGAGAGCATGCAATGGGCGACAGCACACAGGACCAATGTTGGGATGAATTCTTGCATTTCACTATCCCAATTATTCCTCACAATCTCCCCCACACTTGGTAATCTCTAGATTACACACTAGCAAATCAATGCTGCTCCTCAGCATAACAATCCTGAACACCAAACACTGCACCCCATCTGTGCAAGTGCACAGCTCAGCATTTCCGATGAATATGACATCATGAGGGGGAAAGGAAAATTCTAATAAAGAAAGTCCGGTTGATGGGCATAAGAATTTGAAACAGTGGGCCATTCAGTCCCTTGAGCTTTTCCACATTCAGTAACATCAGGGTTGATCTTTCTTGCCCTAACTATACTTCTTCCTATAGATGCTGCCAGGCCTGCTGCGTTCCACCAGCATTTGTGCGTGTTGCTTGAATTTCCAACATCTGCAGATTTCCTCGTGTCAGCATTACAGCCTTGTTTTTATACAGTCGGCCCTCCTTATCCACGAGGGATTGGTTCTGGGACCCCTCGCCGATACCAAAACATGCGAATACTCAAGTCCCTTAATTAACCTGTTTCAATGCGGTGGACTTTAGGACCCAGCGGAACCCCGGACCTTATTTAACCTGTCTCAGAGCGGTGGACTTTAGGACCCAGCGGAGCTCTGAATCTGCAGTGTTCTGTTCACGAAAATAATCACGATCACGATTGAAAATAAGGTGGAAATAATAAAGCGATTGGAAAGAGGTGAAACGCCATCGGTCATTGGAAAAGCATTAGGCTACAGTCAGTCAACGATAGAAACAATTTTAAAGGGTGAAGTGAGAAAGGTCCTGCCCCGATGAAAGCTACAATTATTACTAAGCAACGCAGTGGTTTAATTATTGAAATATATATATGTTTAAGTGTTTTATATGCATAGAAAGAAAATATATACTATTTTCTAAGACAAACATTTGACTAACTGACACTAAATAATTCTGGATGTAGCTGTTCCGACTTACTTAGTAAGAGACCTTCTGATTTTTTTCGATCTCGATCCACAATAACCTATGCACATCCTCCCATATACTTTAAATCATCTCTGCATTACTTATAATACCTAATACAATGTAACTACTATGTAAATAGTTGTTATACTGCATTGTTTAGGGAATAATGACAAGAAAAAAAGTCTGTACATGCTCGAAGAACGCATGACAATAGACAATAAACAATAGATGCAGGAGTAGGCCATTTGGCCCTTCGAGTCAGCACTGCCATTCAGTGTGATCATGGCTGATCATCCACAATCAGCCATTGACACCCGTTTCTGCATTCTCCCCATAGCCCTTGACTCCACTAACTTTAAAAGCTCTATCTAACTCTTTCTTGAAAGCATCCAGAGAATTGGCCTCCACTGCCTTCTGAGGCAGAGCATTCCATAGATCCACAATTCTCTGGGTGAAAAAGTTTTTCCTCAACTCCATTCTAAATGGCCTACCCCTTATTCTTAAACTGTGGCCTCTGGTTCTGGTCTCCCCCAACATCGGGAACATGTTTCCTGCCTCTAGTGTGTCCAATCCCTTAATAATCTTATATTTTTCAATCAGATCCCCTCTCATCCTTCTAAATTCCAGTGTATACAAGCCCAGTCTCTCCAATCTTTCAACATATGACAGTCCCGCCATCCCGGGAATCAACCTCGTGAACCTACACTGCACTCCTTCAATAGCAAGAATGTCCTTCCTCAAATTTGGAGACCAAAACTGAACACAATACTCCAGGTGTGATCTCACCAGGGCCCTGTACAACTGCAGAAGGACCTCTTTGCTCTTAATCCACTTCCGGGTTTTCTCGATTTGCGGTTGGTTGAATTTGTGCATGCGGAACTCGCGGATAAGGAGGGCCGACTGTACTCCAGTCCTCTCAAAATGCATTCATTACTACCGATTCTATCTGTAGGTTAACCTTCAGGGAATCCTGCACAAGGACTCCCAAGACCCTTTGCACCTCTGATTTCTGAATTGGATCCCTGTTTAGAAAATAGCCGATGTCTTTATTCTTGCAACTAAAGTGCATAGTCATGCACCATACGCTATCTGCTACTTCTTTGCCCATTCTCCTAATCTGTCTGTCCTTCTGCAGACTTCCTGCTCCCTCCACCTATCTTCCTGTCGTCTACAAACATGGCCACAAAGCCATAAATTCCATCATTCAAATTTTTGACAAATAATGTCAAAAAAAAGCAGTCCCAACACTGATCCCTGCGGAACATCACTTGTCACTGGCAGCCAACCAAAAAAGGTTCCCTTTATTTCCATTTTTGCCTCCTGCCAGTTAGCCAATCTTCTATCCATGCTAGTAAATTTATTGCAATACCATTGGCCCTTATCTTGTTAAGCACCTTGTCAAAGGACTCCTGAAAATCCAAGTAAGTGACATCCACCGATTCCCCTTTGTCTATCTTGCCTGTTATTTCCATAAAAAATTCCAATAGATTTGTCAGGCAAGATTTCCCTTCAAGGAACCCATGCTAACTTTGGCCTATATTAGTCAGTCTGGTATCTCCAATCATGTGCACTCGAGATCCATACAGGATGGAAACAGGCTAGTCAGTCCATCATCCTCAGGTCACTCCTCATTCAGCTTTGTGTGTGTCCTTCTTTCCCTTGACAATTTTCTCTCCTCATCTATCAGATTCTTTCTTCTCCAGCCCTTGAGCTTTCCCACCCACCTGGATTCATAGAACCATAGAACATTACAGCACAGAAACAGATCTTTTGGCCCTTCTTGGCTGTGCCGAACCATTTTTCTGCCTAGTCCCACCGACCTGCACCTGGACGCAGAGGAATTTGCAGTGGGAGGGGAAATATCCAGTTGTCATGGTCCATGTGGGTACCAACGACGTGGGTAGAACTTTGAAAGAAGTTCGGCTGAGGGAATTTGAGCAGCCAGAGACTAAATTAAAAAGCAGAACCAAAAAGGTGGTAATCTCTGTATTACTACCTGAGGCACGTACAAATTGGCATAGGGTCAAGAAATTTAGAGAGTTAAATGTGTGGCTCAAGGATTAGTGTGGGAGAAGTGGGTTAGAATTCATGGGAAATTGGCACCAGTATTGAGGAAGGAGGGAGCTGTACCAATGGGACGGGCTCCACCTGAACCGTGATGGGACCTGGGATACATAGGTGTTACCCTGGTTTAAGAATTTAAGAGCAGGGAGATTATGCTGCAACTGCACAGGTCAGACTGCCCCTGGTGTACTATGTGCGGCTCTGGTCTCCTTACTTGAGGAAGGATATACTGGCTTCACCTTTAGGCTAGTCTCTTTCCCCCTCCACTAACCTTTTTATTCTGGCATTGCCCCCTTCCTTCTCAATCCTGAAGAAAGGTCTCAGCCTGAAACATCAACTGTTTAATTCTTTTCCATAGATGCTGCCTGACCTGCTGAATTCCTCCAGCGTTTAGTAGCCGTTGCTTTGGATTTCCAGCATCTGCAGACTTTGTTGTGTTTGTGAAAGACAATTTAAATGTCTTTCTAGAGATTTCTTTAATACTGTCAAGGATTATGTTTCCACCACTCTCTGACAATTATACCTTATTATAAATACGGTCTGATCCAGTTTCCAAGTCCGACAAATTATATTATGACCGATCCACCATTACAAATAGGACATTCCATGATAACCATCCGGATATAATATTACAGGATAAACAAGCAGGAACAACTTACTTAATAGATATAGCCAATGCAAGCACACATAACATACAGAAATCAATAAATGAAAAACACCAAAAATATGCTGAATTAAAAGAGGAAATTGAAAGACTATGGAACATGAACATGGAATACTTTGCCCCAATAATAACATCTGCAACTGGTACATTCCAAAGTCACTACACAATAGCATTAAACAATTAGGCCTACACAGCAATATTTAGGCAAATCTCCTGAAAGCCACAATACTAAACACCACTAGGAAAGTTTGAAAGTTCCTAACAATTGAGAAATGAGCATGCTTGGCTATGCCCATACCTCAGGTTTTACCAGCTTGAGCAGAGAAAAAATAAAAATAAAATAATACTAATATTTATAGAGCACTGTCCATATAAACGATGTAGTTCAAAGAGCTTGACAATGGGATAAAGCACAAACATGATAATACAAGACAAAAAAAAAGTTAATTTGTGATGGATATTCATTTCCTGGAACAGGGAGTCTGACGTTTTGCAAAGCTCGCTTTCTAAACACAGCAGCAACTGTAAGTAATTGTATAACTAATATTCCTTTGTTTAATTTCTGGCCACAAACAGAAATCAGTCTTCAGTTCTTAAATGTGAATGGCAAGCAGTAATCAGCTTGAAGTTAAAACACACCATTGCAAATAGACAATAGACAATAGGTGCAGAAGTAGACCATTCGGCCCTTTGAGCCTGCACCGCCATTTTGAGATCATGGCTGATCATCTACTATCAATACCCGGTTCCTGCCTTGTCCCCATATCCTTTGATTCCCCTATCCGTAAGATACCTATCTAGCTCCTTCTTGAAAGCAATAAAAGTAAAACCCATCAAAAATGCACCTACATAGCAGGTGCACTGTCTGTGGAAAGTTCACTGCAGCCGGTTTACTGGCGCTCAAGAGTGCAGGATATGGGCTATTTAACTTAGCTTGTTTCAAAACAGACAAGCTAAGTTGCTCAGTTCAAGAAGCTATGAAAGAACAACTATAAATGTAGACAACACACACAAAATGCTGGTGGAACACAGCAGGCCAGGCAGCATCTATAAGGAGAAGCACTGTCGACGTTTCGGGCTGAGACCTTTCATCAGGACTAACTGAAAGGAAAGGTACTAAGAGATTTGAAAGTAGTGGGGAGAGGGGGAAATGCGAAATGATAGAAGACCAGAGAGGGTGGGATGAAGCTAAGAGCTGGAAAGGTGATTGGCGAAAGTGATACAGAGCTGGAGAAGGGAAAGGATCATAAGACGGGAGACCTTGGGAGAAAGAAAGGGGAAGGGGGGGGGAGGCACCAGAAGGAGATGGAGAACAGGCAGAGTGATGGGCAGAGAGTGAAAAAAAAACAAACAACTAAATATGTCAGGGATGGGGTAGGAAGGGGAGGAGAGGCATTAACAGAAGTTAGAGAAGTCAATGTTCATGCCATCAGGTTGGAGGCTACCCAGCCGGTATATAAGGTGTTGTTCCTCCAACCTGAGTGTGGCTTCACCTTGACAGTACAGGAGGCCATGGATAGACATATCAGAATGGGAATGGGACGCGGAATTAAAATGTGTGGCCACTGGGAGATCCTGCTTTCTCTGGCGGACCGAGCATAGCTGTTCAGCAAAACAGTCTTCCAGTCTAGGTCGGGTCTCACCAATATATAAAAGGCCACACCGAGAGCACTAGACGCAGTATATCACACCAGCTGACTCACAGGTGAAGTGTCACCTCACCCGGAAGGACTGTCTGGAGCCCTGAATGGTGGTGAGGGAGTAAGTGTAAGGGCAGGTTTAGCACTTGTTCCGCTTACAGGGATAAGTGCCAGGAGGGAGATCGGTGGGAAGGGATGGGGGGGACAAGTGGACAAGGGAGTCGCGTAGGGAGCGATCCCTGTGGAAAGCAGAAAGGGGGGGGGGGAGGGAAAGATGTGCTTGGTAGTGGGATCCTGTTGGAGGTGGTGGAAGTTACGGAGAATTATACGTTGGACCTGGAGGCTGGTGGGGTGGTAGGTGAGGACAAGGGGAACCCTATCTCGAGTGAGGTGGCGGGCAGATGGGGTGAGGGCAGATGTGCAGGAAATGGGAGAGATGCGTTTGAGAGCAGAGTTGATGGTGGAAGAAGGGAAGCCCCTTTGTTTAAAAAAGGAAGACAGCTCCTTCATCTTGGAATGAAAAGCCTCATCCTGAAAGCAGATGCGGCAGAGACGGAGGAATTGTGAGAAGGGGATAGCATTTTTGCAAGAGACAGGGTGGGAAGAGGAATAGTCCAGGTACCTATGAGAGTCTGTAGGTTTATAGTAGATAAGCCGTCTCCAGAGATGGAGACAGAAAGATCAAGAAAGGGGAGGGAGGTGTCAGAAATGGACCAGGTAAATTTGAGGGCAGGGTGAAAGTTGGAGGCAAAGTTAATGAAGTCAACGAGCTCAGCAGGAGGCAGCGCCAATGCGGTCGTCGATGTAGCGAAGGAAAAGAGGGGGACCTGTACCTGTATAGACTTGGAACATGGACTGTTCCACAAAGCCAACAAAAAGGCAGGTATAACTGGGACCCATGTGGGTGCCCATGGCTACACCCTTGGTTTGGAGGAAGTGGGAAGAGCCAGAGGAGAAATTATTGAGAGTAAGAACTAATTCTGCTAGATGGAGGAGAGTGGTGGTAGAGGGGAATTGGTTAGGTCTGGAATCCAAAAAGAAGCGAAGAGCTTTGAGACTGTCCTGGTGGGGGATGGAGGTATATAGGGACTGGACGTCCATGGTGAAAATAAGGCGGTGGGGGCCAGGGAACTTAAAATCATCGAAAAAATTCAAAGCATGAGAAGTGTCACGAACATAGGTGGGAAGAGATTGAACAAGGGGGGATAAAACAGCGTCAAGGTATGCAGAGATGAGTTCGGTGGGGCAGGAGCAAGCTGAGACAATAGGTCTACCTGGACAGGCAGGTTTGCAGATCTTGAGTAGGAGGTAGAAACGGGAAGTGTGGGGTGTGGGAACTATGAGGTTGGTGGCAGTGGATGGGAGATCCCCAGAGCTGATAAGGTTGGTGATGGTATAGGAGACAGTGGCCTGGTCCTCCTTAGTGGAGTCATGATCAAGGGGTAAATAAGAGGAGGTATCAGAGAGTTGTCACTGTGTAAATGTAGAGAGCAGTTCAGGCTTATTAGGAATAGTTAAGGAATATCAAGAAGAAGAATAGAAACACAGGGTGAACTAGAATCCATTCCTCTGGTTTCAGTTTCTGCAAGGAACGATTCATTCGCCTGTATTGTTAGTAAATCTTCTTAGTTTACAGGAATTGTATATGTGTTTTAGAAATGCCTTGTGTCTTAGAAATTATTTGTGTTTTAGAAATAGTTTGTAATTTGGAAATGCTTAAGGTAGAAATCCTCTGAGAGTTTTAAATGTGTCTTAAGAATGTTGTACAGATTTGAATGTGCATCACTGAAAATAAATGAACTGTTCCCACAACCTATGAACTCACTTTCAAAGACTCTTCATCTCATGTTCTCGATATTTATTATTTCTTTTCTTTATTTTACATGTGTTACCCACCCTGTTCATGCGGTCTTTCACTGATTCTATTATGGTTATTTAATTTATTGTATATGCCTGCAAGAAAATGTATCTCCAGTTGTATATGGTGATATATGGATATATGGTTGTATACTTCGATAATAAATTTACTTTGAACTTTGTTTTAAACTACTTTGTTAGCTGGAAGTATCTTTTCCTTGGTGGAGAGAGGACACATGCCGTTCGATTCCTAAGTATTGGCAGCTCATCTCGCTATGGAGTATAAGTGGGGAAGTAAGCTAGTCTTTGAAGATTGGGTAGTTACAGTATAATGTCCCTTTAGTGAGAGTAGTCATGGCTATTTATATTCAATAGGGCTTAAAGTCTTCGTCTGAGTTTACAACTTTGTGGTCAGTAAACACTGTATCATCACAAGTTAAAAGCAAAGTTAAATAAATAGGTTTTGTGTTGGTATTTAACAGTGTCAACTGAGTGTGTCCCTTACAGTTTTTTAGCACTAAACATCGGATTGGTTGATGAGCTTAAAAAGGGGATTTAATGACCAGGCAAATAAATCTTCAGTTTTACCCCAGTAAACGTTATTTTGTGTTAAGACTTTAAGACAACACTAATTATCTGCATAGAATGATGTTAAACACACTTCAGTCACTCGAACGTCCTGCAGGTCAAAACTCTTCAATCACGCATCTGTTAAATTTGAGTCCCTCACTTTCCCTGCAGATTTCAATCTCCCCTTCTGGTCTTCCCTTTCCTCCTTATATCCCCAGCATCACAATCCCCACCCAATCTATCTCCTCATCCCTCCTCCCCGAACCGCAGCGGCCATTCCATCGCCTCCTCCGCCTCCTCTCCCTCCGAGCACGCGCACACTCACCAGACGCCGCCATCGCCGGTCTCCCGACACCGCGCATGCGCCGAGCTGGGAGCCCGCGGAGGGGCCGGACAATCGGGGCGGGGTTACGCATGCGCGCATGGAGCAGCGCGGCTGCCGGTGCCGGGCCTGAGATGGCTCCGCAGCAACAAGTTCTCCAGGAAATTGCGTACGGCTCACTGGTCGCGTTCGGGGCCTGCTCCGTCCCCGGTCACAAGCTCCCGAGCAGGTAGGGCGCCCTGTGCAGCGAGGACCTCTTGTCAGGCATCGCGGCGTTGGTCAGCGAGGCTGGAGGCTTGGGGGGAGGGGGCGGGGTGGGCTGGCCGGCCCGAGCGCAGAAAGAGCTCAGCGAGGATGCATGGAGATGGTGTAATGTGGGGCAAGAGGGAGGCCGACCGACACTGGAGGAATGTAAGTGTGGGCGGCGGTGGGGGGTGGGGGGTCGCGGCTGATCTGCCTCATCATGGTGAAGGCAGGGCGAGACACACCTGGGGGGGACCCGGCCCCGGCCTTTCCCCGGCCTCGGCCCTTCTGGCGGCTCCTGAGAGCTGCAGCTCCAATTGCTGCAAGACCCGGGCGGCCCTCCCTTCACTCACTTGTTTCACTTGACAACTGAAGTTTTCTTTCTGAGATAAGCACCGCTTTCCGCATTGGGTGTAAGGTTATCTTCAGCATTAGAGGTTGCCCTAACTTGAACGCGAATGCGAATTAAGCAGCGGTTCTCATGACAGGTCTATAGAGTGAATTGAGCAGGGGTTATAGTTGATATTAACTTCTCTCTGTCGATGGTGATACGTTTTGCAGCGTTTTCTGTTAATATTTTAATAGCTTTGTATGTACGCAATCAGAATCAGGTTTAACATAACCAGCATATGTCGTGAAATTTGTTATCTTTGCGGCAGCAGTGCATTACAATACATGATAATAGATAAAAACCGTGAATTACAGTAGGTATATACATTAAATAGTTAAATTAACTAAGTAGTGCAAAAATAGAAATAAGTAGAGAGGTGTTGTTTATGGGTTCAATGACCATTCAATTTTGGATGGCAGTGAGGAAGAAGCTGTTCCTGAATTGTTGAGTGTGTCCCTTCACGTTTCTGTACCTCCTTCCTGATATTAGCAATGAAAACAAGGCATGACCTGTGATGTGGGTTCTTATTGATGGATGTTGCCTTTTTAAGACATCGCTCTCTGAAGATGTCCTGTGTACTACAGAAGCTAGTGCCCATGATAGAGCTGACTAAGCTTACAACTCTCTGCTGCTTATGTTGGTTCTGTGCAGTAACACCCTCTCTCTCTCCTCCACTTCCCCATACCAGATGGTGATGCAGTTAGTTAGATTGCTCTCCATGGTTCATCAGTTTGCGAGTGTCTTTGGTGACATACATTCATTTTAGTTGGACAGTTTGCTTGCATTTTTGTAGCCATCGTAGTTCATAATTATTCTGATGCATGTTCTTGCATTTGTGCCAATGCCAGAAATGCAAAGACTCATATTTTCTGTTGCTGTCTCTCACTTTAATTGAGCACATTCATACTGTTTATTTTTGCTGTACTGTCTTTGCTGGATTTTTCAAGGATGTAACAAGAAGCAAGAGTTGGCCATTCAGGCTGCAAGGCAGAATTAAAGTGTAAATAAAAATGGAGAGATGGTAGAAGAATGATAAAGGGCTTCTGCTGAGTGGATAGAGGCAGGAAAAAATTTTGTAATGCAACCTCTGGTTGGAATCTAGAATGTATGCCTTGTGGGGCAGGCAGGTTCACTGCAATATTCAAGAGGGAATTGCGTAAATTTAGGATAATGAACATTTGAAAGACCCTGGAGAAGTGGCTGGATGTGGATTCAGTTACTTTGGCTAAGAACTGGCACAGACATGAGTGACTTATTGACTTCCTGAGCTGTAACCACTCTGATTCTACATTTATATTACCTTTTTTAGATCATAACTTTACATTTAAAAAAGCCCTAGTTCTATTTCTTTTGCAAAAAGCTGTCATTAATTAATGTTTCTTCTGAAGTGAACAATCCTGAGCACTTAATGTTTCAGGTCAAAACCCTGCATCGAGTTCTGCGCAGTTTCATCCTGAAACATTGATGTTCCCTTTCCTCTCATTTGCTGCTTAACATAAAACAGGCATCTGGGAATACAGATCCGCAGTTCCTTGAAGATGGTGTCATAGGTAGATAGGTTCATAAAGAGAGCTTTTGGCACATTGGCCTTTGGATATCAAAGTATTGAGTGCAGGAGATGGGATATTGTATTGAAGTTGTATAAGACATTGGTTAGGCCAAGTTTGGAGTATTGTGTGCAGTTCTGCTGACCTACCTACAGGAAAGGTATCAACAAGATTAAAGAGGACAGAAAAAAATTTAGAAGGATGTTGCTGGTAACTGAGGACCTGAGTTATAGTGAAAAATTAAATAGGTTAGGACTATATTCCATGGAGCATGGAAGAATGAGGGGAGATTTGATAGAGGTATGCAAAATTATGAGGGGTGTAGGTAGGCTGAATGCAATCAGGCTTTTTCTACTGAGTTTCTTTTTTTGTAATTTAATTTTTTATTGAAGTTCATCAAACAAACATTTCCATAAGATGTATTTCAGACATTGTACATATATATCACAAAATGTTGAGTTTCGGTGAGATGAGAGAGCAGAGGTTAAGGGTGAAAGGTGAAATATTTGAGGGGACCCTGAGGATGAACTCCTCCCACCTGATCTCCTTACCAGCCCATCACCTCCCTCTGGTGCCCTTCCCCCCCCCCTTTTTTCTTTCTTCCATGCCTTTCTGTCCTCTCCTATTAGATTCCCCTTCTCCAGCTCTCTATCTCTTCTATCAATCAACTTCCCAGCTCTTTACTTCACACCCCCCCCCCCCTTCCCGGTTTCACCTATCACCTTGTGTTTTTTTTCCTCTCCCTCCACCTTCTAACTCTGACTCCTCATCTTTTTTTCTTCAGTTCAGATGAAGGATCTCGACCTGAAAAGTCAACTATGCTCTTTTCCACAGATGCTGCCTAGCCTGCTGACTTTGTCCAGCATTTTGTGTGTGTTGCTTGGATTTCCAGCATCTGCAGATTTCATCTTGTTCATCTAAATTCTGGTATCCATGCTGCCAATAACCTTCTTTGAACCCTATCATGCCTGTGACGAGAAATCCTCAGAATTGTACACATTACCTCAGTGGGTGAATAATTCACAGTTTATATTAAAAAAATTATTTTGTACCTTTTACTATATAAAGCCTAGTATTCCATGTACCTTTTTATATGGCCTTATGCCTTCAACATTATGTACACTTGAAGCACCAGGTCTATCTTCTATGCTTAGAAAGTACTTTTTTCTTATTTTCTGTTCTAATTGCTTGCACAATATAGTACTTCACATCTCTTTAAAATCTGTATATTGCACCTTTGTTGTTACTGTGCTCTTCATGTTCACTTCACCTAAAAAATTTTGTCACCTGCAAAACTGTAGCTTCTCTGCAGGAATCTTAACTGGAGAAAGTTTATAGATACTGAAAACCTAGACCAACACACAAAATGCTGGAGGAACTCAGCAGGTCAGGCAACATCTATGGAAATCAAAGTTCAAAGTAAAATTAAGAGTACATGCATGTCACTATATACAACTCTGAGTTTCATTTTCTGTGGGCATACTTAGCAAATCTATAGAATACTAACTGTAAACAGAATCTGTAAACTGAGGTAATGAATAAATAGCAATAAATAACAAGCATTAAAGAGTCCTTAAATGAGTGTAGTTATCCCCTTCTGTTCAAGAGCCTGATCGTTGAGGGATAGTAAATGTTCTTGAACCTGGTGATGAGAATCCTGAGGCTCTTGTACACTCTACCTGAAGGGTGCAGCGAGAAAAGAACATTGTCTGGGTGGTGAGAGTCTTTGGATGCTGCTGTCATACGGCAACATTTCATGTAGATGTGCTCAATGGTGGGGAGGGTTTTATCCATGATGTACCGGGCCAAATCCACTACATTTTGTGGGATTTTCCACTCAAAGATATTGGTGTTCCCATACCTGGCTGTAATGCAGACAGTAAGTACACTTTCTACCACACGTCTGTAGAACTTTGCCAAGGTTTTTGATGACATGCAGAATCTCCGTCAACTCCTGAGGAAGTAGAGGTGTTGTCGTGCTTTCTTCGCAATTTTTTTGTATGATGGACAGGTTCTCTGGGATAGTGGCACTCAGGAACTTAAAGTCTACAATCTGTTCCTTGGTCTTACTGACATTGAGTGAGAGAGTGTTGTTACACCTCACCCAAAATTTTCAGTCTCACTCCTGTATTACGACCTTTGATACACTTATGAAATGAATAAACTGTTGATGTTTTGGTCTGTGACACTTCTTCAAGACTGAAATGGAAGGGGTAAGACACCAGAATAAAAAGCTGGTGGGGGGGAGGGGAAGGAGGCTAGCTTAGTGATAGGTGAAGCCAAGTAGGTGGGAAAGGTAAAGGGCTAGAGAGGAAGGAATCTGAAAGGACAGGAAAGTGGACTGTAGGAGGAAGGGACCCAGGGGAAAGTAATAGGCAGGTGATAAGAGACAAAAGGCCAGAGTGGGGAATAGAAAAAGAGGGGAAGGTGAGGGGAAAAATTACCAGAAGGAGAAATTAATATTCATGCCATCAGGTTGGAAGCTACCCAGCTGGAATATAAGGAAGGTGTTGCTCCTTTACCCTAAGGATGGCCTCATTTCGGCACAAGAAGAGCCCATGGACTGACATGTCAAGGTGGGAATTGGAATTAAAATGTTGGGCCACCAGGAAGTTCCATGTTTGGCAAATGGAGTCAAGGTGCTCAATGAAGTAGTCCCCCAATAAACGACTGTCTCTGCAATGTAAGAGAGGCTGCATTGGGAGTACTGAACCCAGCAAATTTGCAGGTGAAGTGTTGCTTCACCTGTAAGGACTGTTTGGGGCTCTGAATGGAGATGAGGGAGGAGGTGAATGGGCAGGTGTAGCACTTAAGCTGCTTGCAGGGATGAGTGCTGGAAGGGACAAATGGACAAGGGATTTGTGAAGGGAGTGATCCCTGTGGAAAGTGGAGAGTGGTGTGGGGGAAGGCAAAAGGAAGGCAATATGTTTAGTGGTAGGATCCCTTTGGAGATGGTGAAAGTTGTGGTGGATGATGTATTGAATTTTAACTGCCATTTTAGAGAACAGAGCAGTGATCATAATGCTAACATCTGGATCTCACCTTGTATTAGCATCCAGCTGTAAAAAGAACAATTAACCACATGTTGTAGAATCTGTATACACAACATGCTTTGCTGCATTTATCAATCCTCTCCCATTCATTAATGTTTCATAAAAATGTAATCCGGCTGAAATTAGATTTTCCCTTTCTTATAGATTCTAATCCCTATAATTTAAATTATATAACACATTTAGCTTGCTTTGCATCCAAATATTGATTTGTGTCTTTTCTGGAAAATTAAGAATTTTTGGGGTTTGAATCAATCAGGAAAGTTGCCAGTCACTTTCAGGTGTGAATCACTCTTGTATACCAGTATGGAAATTATTTTAGCTTTTCAGGCTTTGTTTCAGTACATTGTTGAAGAAAACTACCAGACTGGGATGTATAGCAGGTAATCGAATTGCAGTGGATTCCAGTTAAATGGGACACATTGGGACCAGTACATTTTAGCATCTGCCTCAATTAGCCAAAAATTTGTGGTAATATTTTAAAAAGGAATGAAAAAGACAAATTGCCATTTAACTGAATAAATTAGAACAAGACTACGGTACTATAAAACTGTATTACTTTTTAAAACCTATTGACGGAGAATTCAGTCAGTGTATGCTGCCGTGTTCTTTTGATTTCTGTAAATAAACAATCAGTGCAAACACCTAGTGCAGATAATGGACGGCCTTCACACAATGTATTCGATTGCATCCTCCAAATCTTCATTTCAATTGTAACAGTCAAGATGATTGTTGTTACCTTCAAATCCTTCATAGTTCCTAACTTGTTCCATTTTCACTCCTGGCTGGTTTTGGCATCTGAAAGAGTGAATGCTTGAAACTGCGGTAAGCAAAATAGTTCTGAATTATCTTGCTGTTTATTACTCACCAACCTTTAGTGACAAAAATGACTCCTTTTTTGATCACAAACTTGCAAATGATGCTATTTTAAAAACTGGTCGTTCTAAGCATGGTGTAGTGTCTAACGGCCACACAATGTGCACATGACTGATGCTCGTTAGGAAATGTTCAGCAGCAGTTTCCTGTCACAATTAAGCAGTATAGTGTCTCAAATGAAGGAACCCCTGGCTATTTTCTCAATTTGTTTTTGTTCTTTAAGAGTTGTCCCAAATAAGTAGCTGTCCAAATTAACTAATGGCTTAATTAACTGAAATCCACTCTATTTACAAAAAGCAATGCTGGAGGAACTCGGTGGGTCAGGCAGAATTTGTGGAGGCATAAGATATGTGCCACTGTTTCAGGTTGCATCGTGACAGATCTACTTTAAATAGTTGATCAGTCCTGATACAGGATCTCAACCCAAAACATTGACTTGTACTTCTTGCTTCCACAGGTGCTGTTTGACCTTCTGATGGCTTTCAGTTTTATTTTTGTTCCAGATTTCGGAATTTGCAGTTTCTTTTGACTTCATTGAATTACTCGCCATCACCAGCTGCTCTGCCCTTATTCCAATAGTACTTTGGCCAGGGACTGAGGCACAATCGAACCTTTCAGCAGTATGCTAACAGCCAAAGTGGTTGCCTGCACTTCTGCTGCTCTCGATCTAACGCACACTTCAGTAAGAATTTAAAATTACCTTCCAAATGAATTATTGGATAGGAGAGGGACAACTGCTGGGAGCTGTGGGAGATACTTTACTCCCTGTAGTGTAGATGGCTTGTTTTCCTTTACCAGGAGGATAATCACATTTATTGTGGTATAGCAGCTTGTTTCCTCTCATAACTTGCACCATTTCTCCTGCAGCCCAGTTGGCATGTCTGTCATGGGAAGCTGTTGGTATATCTTACCTTTGCAGAAGACTCCCCAGTAGAATGCATATGCATAATGAACAAAAAAAAACTTAATTTGTGTTCATTTGGTTTCTTAGTCATCATTTTTTCTAGTCCATTGGTTACATCTTTTGAGGAGGTTCTGAGTCTCTTCTCATCAGGGTATACTAAGGGCCATGCTAGAGCATTTATAACTAGAATCATGATGCCCTTTCAAAATATTCAAAGATTCAAGGTACATTTATTATCAAAGAATATATAAATTATTCACTTTGAGATTTGTTTGCTTGCAGGCAGCCATAAAGCAAGAGACCCAAAGAACCCAATTTACTAAAAAGAAAGACCAAAATCACTGCAGAGAGAGAGAAAAATAACACAATTGTGCAACCAATAGAATATTCAGATCTCTTCCACTGTATTGAGTGTTTTCCTTTTGTCTGTCCTAACTCTACCATGTACTCCTGCAAAACAATTTTCCCAGAGTCTCTCCTTGCTCTCTTGACAATTGACAGCTCTATTCAGTCTTTGCTATCAAGTATTTTTGTAACTAGTATCTTGTTTTGTTTTCTGCTGTGCAGTTACTCGATTTTGCTTCGCTTAGATTAAATCTAAGTGTCTGACGTTGTAAACTGACATTTTGGTCAGTTCTTTTTGTCCCTTGAGGATGAGTTAACTTAAAAATTGGGTGCAGTTTGACTACATGTCACCTGGTAAACATCGTTTTAAGTTAGTACAAAGTGGGGTTTGAGGATTGATCTCAGGATCTTGAATCAAAATTACTATCCTAATCCTGACTGCTGGATGTTGCTCCTAGGAAGCACCTCTCAAAAAAGCAAAGCTATTGCAGGCACTGGAAACCAGAATTAAAAACAAAATATGTTGGAAACATTCTGGTCAAACTGCATTTTCTGTTTTTTATTCTCACTGAATACTAGGTGAGGTGTGCTTTGAGCTGGAGTGTATTGCATGGCTGCATAGCATATGACACTTTGCTGCTTAGATTCCTGTGATCTAGTGTTGATTCAAATACATTACGAAGAACCAGTGCTTTTGTTTTGATGAAACTTGGTGTTATTGAACATCATCAAGCAATAAAACCTTCATTAATTATAACTTCCTGCAATGATTCTTGATACTTTCCATTTCAAGCTGTTTATGAATGTCATAAAAGAGGGAAGAGTTGGAATTTTTTTTCATTGCAGAAAAATTCCAATCAGTCCCTTACAGAATTATCCCCTTGATATTGGAACTTCAGTTTTTAAGTTAATTTGTTGAATATACACTTCTGTATTTAGTCTGTTTCTCTGGTTGTGGACATAATCATAGTTCCGACTCCCTATCCATGCACACATATAAATACAGACCTAGTCCTTATAAACCCCGTTTATTTAGGTGAATAATATGCATAATGATCATTTATTAAGTGTTTTAATTCTAGACAACACAGTCATGTCTATTGATTTAAAAAAATGTTTCCAGCAACAGCCAGGAGTGCAAATCTAAAACTTGTATCATACAAATTTCATTATGTGCTAGTTTGCCAGTATGGCCAAATGGCATCTTTCTGCACTATCATAGCGTGAAATTTTATTCAAAAGTCCGTCAGATATACCTCTGTCAAGTACTTGCTCTGAAATCGAAGAAAACCTTTGTGTGAGCTAATTTTGCTAGATTTGTAACCATCAAATCTACAAATTTGCTTACCGTGACCTGTGTGTCCAAACCTTTGTTTTGATCTGCTGTTCCTCAAAATTTATAATGTTTGCATGCAGTGCCTGTTTGTTAAATTAAAACATAGTATATAGGCCTGTAATTTGACAGTTCAGCCTTGGTCTGCTGTAATGTTCACAGCTTTCCTATAATTCATTCTGTAACTTCCATGGAGTTCTGGAAAATCTATGCTCTCTAAATCCAATACTGCTTGTTCTCATTTGGTCCAATTGGATGGTAACTTTTAGCTGACGTTGTGCTCAGGAGTGATGATCTGTTCCAAGCCAAATCTTTTTCCATCAGAGCTTTGTTGGGAGTAGTGAGTCCATAGAAAAAAAGGATATTTTTTAAGTCTGTATTTTTATTGACTTGGAGAGTTTTAATATATTTGCTAATGCATTTAAAAATTGGAATTTTGAATTGATGGAGGAATAAAGCAGCATTCCTTCTGCCTCTCCACTCACTGAAACAGTGATTAGATTTTGTAATTATAGAGCCATAGAGGGCATTTGAGAGATTTGCCGTTCATTTAAGGTGTGCATTTATGTAGGATAATACTTTGCTAGATTTCTCTTTATAACATTAAATTTCAGATTGAACTGCTAGGTAGTTTAAAACTGGCTTTTGCACTGTGTTCCATGGTGGCAAGGCTGCACATGTTGCTCCTTTTGTGGTCTCCTTCACTTGGTGCTACTTGGCCTTTGACTATTTTCATTATCATCAGTGGTGTCAATAGAGAATTCCATGATATTAAACTATTGATCCACAAAACCTCCTCCAGCCCAAAGCTTACTTGGTCTCTGAATTCAAATTCTGTTCCATGTATTGCTATTTTCTGATGCCCCACTGAGCAGCTTCATGTTCAATTGCATAGCCCTAGGTTCCTGAAATCCCTTCCCATAACCCTCTGCCTATTTACTTACCTTTTTAGTTGATCGTTAATCCTACTTCTTTTTGTCAATGTTCTGTTGTCCTTGATCCTGTGAAGTATGTTATATTTACTCCAAGGATGATACCTTACAATAATTTGCGCTATCTGCAGTAATACAAGTTGACTGTTGTTGTTTTATTATGCTCTTGAATTGTTCAGTGTAGGTAATGGGCAGTTTCTCAGTTGTCAGAGAGTGAGCTAGTACCTCCAGGTATACCTAGTTTGCCCTGTTATGATGCTAGTGTCGATTTGACTGCTTCAATTTAGCTGTGTAGCAGTGATTCTATAAGAAATGTGTGACTGAAAAACATAAAATCATGCATTTGAAGAACAGGGTAGTGACTTGCAGTTGGAGATTTCCCATTGTGGGGAGCTAAAATATCTGGTATTTAATGAGCAATTATTTAAGTAGACTAATCTAAAACATTAGAAATGCATTTTATGCTGAGTATTATGACACTCCTACATGTTAATTTGATATAGTCACTAACTCTAACCTATGTAATATGGTATTTCTCCAAAGGAAAGTATAGAAGAACAGAGAAATAAGAGCAAGAATTGGCCATTTTGTTCCTTATGCCTTCCCTGCCATTCATACAAATCATGGCTGACTGTACATCTCATTGCCATTTCTCTGCACTAGCTCTACGCTCAATGGCCACTTGATTAAGTACACCTTAATGCAAATATCTCATCAGCCAATTATGTGGCAGCAACTCAATGGATAAAAGCATGCAGAAATGGTCAAGAGGTTGGAGCACCATGGTGGTGTAGCGGTTAGCATGGTGCTTTAAACAGCTCAGGGAGTTGGAGTTCAAACCTGACTTCCTTTCTAAGGAGTCTCTACTTCCTCATTGAAGGCAAGGATTTTCTCCTGCAGTCCAAAGACTTACTAGATATGTTAATTGGTCATTGTAAATTGCCCCGTGATCAGGTTAAGGTTAAATCGGGGTTGCTGGACGGTGTGGCTCGAAGGGCCAGAGAGCCTATTCCTTGTTGTATCTCTAAATAAATAAATAAATAGATGTTCAATTGTTGTTCCAATCAAGCATCAGAATGGGAAAGAATATGACAAAAGGGACTTTGACCATGGAATGATTGTCAATACAGGTTTGAGTATCTCAGAAACTGCTGATCTCCTGGGATTTTCACGCACAATGTTCTCTGGAGTTTACAGAGAATGGTGCAAATAGCAAAAAAAAGTCCAGTGAACATCAATACTTGTTAATGAGAGGACAGAGGAGAATTGCCATACCTGTTCAAGCTGACAGGAGGGCAACAGCAATATAAATTGTTGAGTTATAACAGGTGTGCCAATGATGTGTGCAGAGTAACACTGAAAATACATGTCAAACCTTGAAGTTGATTGGCTACAGCCGCAGAAGAGCACACTCGGTTCTGTTACTGTATCTAATAAAGTGGCCACTGAGTGTATATCCCTTAACTATCATAAAACCTGTCAAGTTATCTATTCCTGTCTTGAGAAGTGACTTCCAAAATTTATTTCCTCTATATAAAGAAATTTCTTCTCATCTCTGTCCTGAATGGCCAGTTCCTTATATTTAAACTGTGATCACCGGTGCTCCCAGACAGGGAAGGCATAAGTTAGTATTTGTTTTGTCAAGTCCCTTATAAGAATTTTGCAATTCAATGAGATTGTCTTATTTCATTAAACTCTGCTTAATCTCCCCTTATACCACAAGCCTGCTCTCCCAGCGATCAAAGATTCAAAGTGCAATTTTATTATCAAAGAATGTATCAATTATAGACTATGAAATCTGTCTGCTTACAGGCAGCCAGAAACACGAATAACCCAATTTTAAAGAAGAAAGACCAAACACTTGTGCAGAGAAAGAGAGAGAACCAAAATGCAGATCACGCAAACAATAGAAGCAAGCCAACAGCATTCCAAACCAGTCTGAGTCCCAGGTCCTCTCCAGAGCAGCTGGAGTAAGCCCCAGCCTTGTTCCCATTTCATCACGCCAGTGAGGCAAAAACTCGGAGCAACTGGATCACTTCACGGCCTCTGAGAAAGGAATGAATACTTGAAGGAGAGCGAGCAAAGTCAGCCCAACCCTTGCCTCCGTTCTTGACACTCTGGCTTCAAGACTATCTGTGCTGACATTTAAATTGTCCAGGCATCAGGTAGTGCCTCGCTCTAGGACCTGGACCCTAGTGCTATGATGCGGTTGGGCCGCTAAGCCCAAAGCCATTCTCAATCTCACCAAATTGGCTCAGCATTTGGAGCGATTCAACCTCGCACCCAGGATAGGTGGACAGGCATTGAAACCCTTCCTCCTTGACTGCTTTCTGAATCGTTCACTCCACCTCCAGTAGTGATGCGAACTCCATCTGTGACCCCAGCTCAAACACATTGTGCTTTGTAATGCCCCAGCACGTCTCATCCCCCGAACCAGTCTTGCCCCCACCTGCCTCCTCACTGTCTGCGGCGATAGTTCACCACAATGCTTCAAAAAAAGATGTTATAACTAATATCTTTAGTTGAATCTCTTGCCTTTCAATCTAAAACCTTTGCTCCAATTATATTAAGAATATAGCAAGACTTTTGTTATGTTATCAGCTGTTCTTACTATAAAGGCCAATGTTCTGCTTTCCTTCCTAAACTTTTTAAGTGATTTGTTATCGATTCCCTAGTTGGGATGAAGCCTTTGAAAGGCTTCAAAATATTGTGAAATTGTCAGAATCAGCTTTATTATCTCTGAAATGTCATGAAATCTATTGTTTTGTAGCAGCAGTACAATGTAAGGCATAAAATTACTATGAGTCACGAATAAATAGTGCAAGCGGAATACAGTAATGAGGTAACGTTCACAGACTGTTCAGAAATTTAATGGCGGAGGCAAAGCAGTTGTTCCTAAAACATTAAGCATGGCTCTTTAGGCTCTTGTATCTCCTTGCTAATGGTTACGACGAGGATAGGCCATGTCCTGGATTGTGAGTGTCCCCAGTGATGGACGTAGCCACCTTGAGGCACTTCCTCTTGAAGGTGTCTTCTGGTGGGGTGGATTGTGCCTGTGATGGAGTTGGCTGAGTCTACGACTCTTGATCGTGTGCATTGAAGCCTCCATATCAGGCAGTGAGTGATGCAACCAGTCAATGCCTGCCACTGTATATCTACAGAAATTTGCAAGAGTCTTTGATATACCAAATCTTCTCAATCCCCCTGGTGATGAATGAGAACTATTGATTTCACACCTGACCCTTCACTGCATTAGGACTTGGACAAATGAGCATGATGGTATTGTTCATACCTACATCATCATGGAAAACACCAATGCTTCAATGCTTGGACCACTTTGGAGCATACTTCAATGCAGAGATGAGCTCTAGCTTCGGTAGCTTGCTGCATCTACTGTGAGCTGAGGCTGTGTAGCACCAGAACATAAAAAAGAAATGTTGGTGGGCAATTATTATTTGTTACAAGACACAAAAAATGGTCCTTGATGGAATGGACATAACAGATGAGTGAGGTGCCAGACGTAGTGCCTGCATGTTGGATTATATTTCAACAATATTTGTTTTTGACTGAGAAGTAGCAAGTTACATTTGTACTGTGTCAGGCAAACAGCTTCTATTTTAAGCTGTAGGACGTGGATGGCATTAACAGATGTGACAACAGGAGTATGTGAAAGACTATGTACTTTACGACAAAGGTCTCACCTGATGCTGCATAGCCTTTCTATCATCTCTGAAGTGCATGTCGAGAATGTATTGGAATATCTTTCAGTTGTAACCGTTTCGGCTGATATAGGAAAGATAAAGCAGCCCTTTGGATTTGTCCTTCATGTCAGCATGAACATTGCTTCTTCTTCCCACTGCCACACTCTGGATGCACTCATCTACAAAGTACAGAACAAAACTTGCTAATATCCCTGCAGCTTCTGACAACAATTAAAACACCGCAGCCTACTAATTGACCTTTGTCACATTATCCTGAGCTGAAATTGTGTTCGCACTTCTCTCTGAAAACTCAATTGTGTTTTCATCTGAATTGCAGGAATATCTGTGTTCAGCCATTGGAGTAGCCTTCTTCAGGGCAGATGATCACTAATTACTGACCTGTCATTAATGTCCACATCTAAAGAAAGAAAAAAAAAATCAAAGGAACGTGCATTCCACCATCTACCACAGTTTCCATTATGCTCTCCTTCCTGTTAGTTTTCCCTCTGATCAATCTGGCAAGCGCTTAGCCATTATTGAAGATAATCTTATCAGCCTTTATCGAACATCAAATCTCCACATAAATGCCAAAAGCCTCAATTATAAACTCTGTACTCTTTGCTGTGTTCCTAGTTCTCGACTTCTTGCTTTTGCCATTGCTTCTATGTCTTTACAATGTTCTCCCTATGGCTGTAGCCAGGCTGGATAGAAGGATGCTTATGTAGTGAAGAAAGCAGCAGATTGATTTGAAGGATGATCCTGAGGTGGCCTGATCTCAAGCCATATAGTATTGTAACAAGTAATGGTATGCTAGAGTAACTAGCTAATGAGCAATGGTAAAGACATAGTTGTCAGTTGTGTTCTGGTGCATCTTCCTTGGATGTTTGCTCTAGCAACCCTAATTGAAGATTAATTTGCTGGAATACCATGTTAGCTTGTTTTGAAAACTGGTATCCAGCACTGCAGTCCTGTCTCAATGACCTGAGCTTGCAGGACAGGTCTGTGTTACAACTTCAGTACTCTGATGTTGACTGGGTTTTGTTTGTGTGCAGTGGAAGCTGAGGCATTTGCTGTGCAATGGTTGCATCTGCTAGGGTTGAAATACAGTTGACTACTATTTTCATGTTGAAAAGAAGCTCCAGGCAGTCAGCAACCTTCTGTAGAAAGATGCACCTCGACTTCCACCTTACACGTTGACTTTTCACCAGAATGGCTTTCTTGTCATATCTACATTGAATCGGGGAGGGAAATGCATTGCTTTCAGTCAATAATCAACATAGTCTGAAATGTGCCTCAGACAGCTTGCAAGTGTCATCATGCCTTCAGCGCCAATATCACATGTCTAAAATATACTAACCCTAATCTGTGCGCCTTTGGAATATGGGAGGAAACCAGAGCATGTGGGCATAGGCAGAACGTGCAAACTCTTTACGGCCAGTGGCGGGAATTGAACCCCCAATCTTAAGCTGGCGCTGTAAAGCATTACACTAACCACTCCGCAGACTTGGCAGTGTGGTGGGAGGGCTACTCCTTCCTGTATGCATACCAATACCATGCATATCTGGTGACTTGCCATTTGGAGCTTTGTCAATCACACTATCTTCAACACAACATAGTGACAGATTTGAGGTGTTTATGGTCACATGCCAGAAGGCCACCTGTGTCATTAATTCCTTATGATGGGATGAATGTGGTTTATGAGGTTATCTCCTAATTGATGTTGGTATAATTGCCTTTGATTTCTAACCAAAAATACAGTGCTGCATTGTGAAATTCTGTGGCTAAATAGTTGTAAGAAGAAACAAATATTATCAGTAATCAGAGAACACAAAAAGGGGTCATGTAGTCCAACATTGTACTTAAGCTAATAACTATTTAGGCCAATCTCACTTTTCCTCAGTTCTTGTTCCCTAACCCTGCAGTTTATTTTTTTTAGAATATATTAAGCCCTTAACCAGACGATTTCAGGTGTCGGGCCCCAATCATCCTTTTGGGTACATGTTTCAAACATTCAACACTTTTTGAGTGAAAATGTATTTCTTCACTCCCTGTAATTTTGTAATGAACTTAAACTAATGTCTCCTTGTTATTAAGCACATAAAGGTAGTGGGTCCTACCTGTTTCCCCAGTCCAGGCTGCTCCAGTTTTGTACTAAAACTAAGGCTTTCCTACCTCATTTGTTCCAAAGCAAATATCAGTTTAGTCAGTACCTTTTCAATTGCTAAAAATCTGCAGTCCTGATGACACCTTTAAATCTCCTTGACACTTTCTCTGGTGAAGTAACATTAGTTCCAGTCACTTCATTGCAGATAGGTTTTCAGTTCTGTGATCTCATCAGCATTCCAGTTTTAACTCCCTTGTATATTGTGTTATTGAAGGCAAGTTACCCATGTGCTTTAATGAACACCTTCCTGCACCAACTACCTTTGATCGTTGGAGATTCACTTTTCCTGTTCTCTGTAACCAACCATTTATGATGCCTTTGCCTTGTTTGACTTATAATGTGATTTCACTATTTTCTGGATTGAATTTATTTCCTACTCATGTAGTCGCTTAACCAGTCCATTAACACAACCCAGGAGATAAGAGATTGCAGCTGGTGGAACAACTTCTGGACAAAGTCACTGGGTCAAGCAGCATCTGAAGGCAAAAGGGTAGTGGGTGTTTTGGGTTATGATCCTGTGTCAGGATTGATAATGCAGAGGGGAGAGGGAAGGGTAAAGCAGGGACTGGCAGAAGACAGATGGAATCAGCAAGGAGGGAGATGATCTGTCCATAGTGTATGGCTTCATCCTACATTATTATCTACGTAGGTTATCAAATACACTGCCCTTTTGGCTCACCTTGCTACTCAAAATTCAAAGTCAGGCAAAACGTCTCCTTAACAAATCCATATCTGACTGATCAAACTTGGATCCCTTCTTTCAATAAATTGCCTCTCACCAGTAATTATTCGATGTCTTTCTTCCTTTAATAATGCTACACCATCTTCCCATTCTCTCGCAACGTACCTGTAGTCAGAGGATTGCAAAACAATTGTTTGAATCTATTTCTTCCCTTCTGGAATGCATTACTGTTTTGATCCAGGGCTGCAGTTTTATCTGTTCCCGTGTGTTTCATCTGAACTCCAGTGTCTGTTGCATGCTTTTCTTGTCAAAGCAGTAAGTTATACATTCGGAAGAGGATCTTCACTCACTGTTTTGCTCTTTTCCATTTTATTTTTATGAAACATTGTTTAAAAAATGGGTTTCATTTATCTGAAGATGTCTGTGCATCTCTGGTTTACTGATATCCTGTGTAATTTAACCCTGCAAATTTTGTTGAATCAAGCCTTTGTTTTCTTTTAGTCGTTTTCTTTATTATACATCTGGTCTTGCCTTGAATGTGACACCTAGCTGTGTCTAAATTTGGGAATCTATTCTCTACTCCCATCCCACCTTCGTTGGTGAGAACAAATTTTATTGCATTTACAGTGACATGGTCTTTGATTGAAATAACTTTTATTTCAGTTTAGTTTCGCTAAATTATGTCTCAGCTTAATAAATTACCCATGAAATAAGTAAATCCTTGCTTTTGTTCTATTATTTTGGTTCTTTGCCAAAACTATACAAAATTGATCAAAATTTTGATCTCTGCTTTCAAAGTGGTCTTAAACACTGCTAATTTTTTGAATTGCCTGCGGTTGTTCTTCTCCCCAAAACCAAACAGTAACACCACTCTTCCTGGCTTTGCAATAAATACGCTTGAGTACTCCTGCTGTCCCAGTGAATGCCATGTAGTTGAAATCCCCTAATTCTACCGGCCTCTGATGCTGGGATTTCTCAAAAATTTGCCTGTACATTTGCTTTATTATCTTGCTGCTTTGGGACTCCACAGTACAACCCAGCATTGCAATTACTCTTTTTTTTATTGACTTCTTGTTTTTTGTGATGATCTTTCTAGCATCACATCTTTCAGCACGGTTACTATTTTGTTTAAATCAATATGCAACTTCCTTTTAGATCCTATTCACTATGGAAACCTTATAACCAGAAATATATAACTGTCACTTCTTGTCATTAAGCAATGTTTCAGTACAACAGTAATATAATACCTTATTTGTTTGTTGTATCCTGAATTTGTATCTTCTGTTAGTGCTCCTCAGTTTGTTTTGAATTTTGTGCTCATTCTGTTGAACTGATCATGAATTGTAATATGGTGGCATATCTTGAAATGAGATTTTTGATGAACTGTTGTCAACTGGTTTTATAGAAGGGCATATGGGCACAAATCTTGAAATTTAAACTCAATGTATTCAGTTGTGAAGATTGGGAATGTTTCAATCTTTTTGATATTATTTGGATGGAGGAATTATTTTTGAATTTTTTATGTTACTCCAGGCCCCCTCTTTCGATATTTTGGTGAGAATGAAACTTGTAACCCTGAAGCAGGCTTCTGTTTATTGATGGGTTTGCCACCATTTTATTCAGTAGTAAATTGTATTAGAGGATTTGATTTTTGAAGTTGATTTGAAGACTGTCATTACATTGAACTAATTTGTGAATTCTTGTTGAAGCTTGAAGAAGGTTTACAACATTGACCTCATGCATCTATTGTGACAACGTGAGTCACTAGCATGTTCCATCATCACTGTAGAAGAAATCCAGAACTGCAGCAAGAACTGCAAATCCAAAATGCTGTTGCAGCTGGTGATGTTCATACTGTGCGCAAGATGTTGGAGCAAGGCTATTCTCCTAATGGTCGAGATGCTAATGGATGGACACTACTCCATTTCTCTGCAGCTAGAGGCAAGGAGAGATGTGTTCGAGTGTTTTTAGAGCATGGAGGTAAGTGAAGGCAGTACATTAAGTCTAAATTATTAATTATCTTGCACAGATTGTGATTATTTTAATGCATTGTGAGATATGAAGATCAGATTTCAACACTTATGAAATAAACGGGTTCCAGTTTTATGAATGTCCTCTTAATGAATTGTTGTTGTAACACCATTGATTTTCTTTTTGTAGTACATGGTTTCAGTTTGTCCATTTCTTTTTGCTATAGCTATATTGCACCACTCTCCACCGATAAGAATACACTGTACCCAAATAAAGCTTTTCATCCAGCCTTTTGATTTTGCTAAATTTTGTTGACAAATCACTTTCCAGGAATATCATCCTTTTGTAAATTGGGGAATAATGCTTTTTCCTTCTGTATTTTGAACAAGTTATAAATACCCTTCAATCATGGTTAGGAGTTAGATCTCATGGTTGATTTTGGGAAGCCAAAAGCAAAGTAGATTGGTTGTTTTGTAGATCGGCATAATCCTACTTATTGTACAAAATTGGTTGACTTGTCTCAACTAAAATAGTTCTTTAATGCCAATATATCTCTTGAATTAGAATAAGAACTCATTAGATGCATAGTTTTAATTTGTTTGGTATCATTCTTTGGATAGAGAAATTGGCTTCTCAGATCTAATCAGTATACTCAGGTTGTTAATTTGCAAAGTTAGATGCCTTGATTGTGGAGATATTAGATAGCAGATGCTGGAACAGTGGAACAGAAAATTTCAAACTCTGGTGACAATTTCCTGCTGCCCCTTTTTCCTTTTATTTTTCTCTTTCTCCTTTTGATCCTTCTAGTTCCATTGTCCAATCTTCTTCTCCCTCCCCACCCCTGCCTATCACCCACACTCCCTCCAGTTTTCCTCCTCATCTCCCTCCCTTTTTTCTATTTTCTACTACCTTCTATTAGATTCCATCAGTTTCAGCTCGTTTTCTCTTCCACCTACTATCTCCCAGCTTCTGACATCATCCCTACCCTCCCTTCCTTTCATGTATCTACCACCCCCTCACCTGGATCCATCCATCACCTGCCAGTTTTTGCTGCACCCTTTCCCTCCACCTTTTTATACTGGCTATCTCTTTCAGTCATGAGGAAGGGTCTTGACCCATATTTTTGACTGTCCATTTCCCTCCATAGTTTGTTTATTTAGCAATGCAATGCAGAGTAAGCCCCTCTGGCCCTTCAAGCCTTGCCACCCAGACAAACCTGATTAACCTGAACCTAATAGTTACAGTGACCAATTAACTGACTTGGTACATCTTTGAACTGTGGCAGGAAACAGAGTGCCCTGAGAAACCAAGTGGGTTTTTGTTTGCATTTCATTTTCAGTCTTTCTCGCTTGACTTGCTGACCTCCTCTGATGCTTTCTTACGTTGATCTTGATTATGTTTTGTACAGTATGGAATTGACAGCTATTTTTGATTGCACTTGATGCTCTTTCTGGAAGGTCTGATTTAAAAACTGTTGTTGATTCACTATCATTAAATCTGGTGAGCAGGCAAGGTGACCAAGTGCAAAATTTGATATTTAGCACTGAGTCGGCCCTGCTTTCTCGCCACAGGTAGGAAAAACTGACACACAACTCTTGCAACTGTCCTCGCTAGGAATAGACTACATGGCCATTTGATTTCAAGTGTACTGCTTTTTGTATCTCAGTAAAGCAACCTTGATGTCTTTTAGCTAACCATCTGCATAGCTCATAAGTTATTCTCTTTGTATTGTAATCCTGCACATCCAACGCATATGCTTTTCGAATTCTGGTGAATCAAATATTTCCAGCATTTCCTGTAGTGTTAGAATATCTTGACATAAACATCCATTCTAAACATGCTGCTCAAACCAGTTCTTTCAACACTGATTTCAAGAATAAGATTCTCACTTTTACTCTATGTACATTTGTTAGTTATTGCTTCTAAGTGCCATTTTGCTAGAATACACTACTTGATATTGAGCTTCTGCTAAACTAGTGGTCACCAACCTTTTGAAGCCCATGATCCCGTACCTCGGTCTTAGTGAAAGGCAAGATCAACTCCAAATTGATTAGTTACACGCATGCACACCGGGGCAGAAAAAGACCGGAAGTAGAAATAATGTATGAACACCAGGGGTCACCCTTTTTTTGCACCGTGGAACGATTTAATATTGACAATATTCTTGCGGACCGGCCAACGGGGGGGGGAGGTGGCTGGGGGTTGTGTTAAACACAACTGGAATACAGCGATACTCGAAGCAGGTTCCTTATGTCCAGTCTATTCCACAATTTAGTTTACATGGTTGTCAGCACTTAGCTTCTGTCCTGCTTGCTCACGTTTTTTTCCGCTCAAAAAACTCAACGGGTTTGTCTTTAAGTGCAGGGTGCTTGGACTCAGGGTACTGTAGCAGTTTTGAGTGCTTCATTGCCTCATTAGACAGCCTCCGGGCCCGAACTCCAGCTTCCCGCCCGCGGCTTGTCGTGGGTGGGGTGAGAGGACAAGGTAAGGGCCGGAGCTCCCCGTGCCGGGGCCGTGGCGGTCACAGTCTGAGAGAGCGACTGACCGAGAGAGGAGTGTGACAGGGCACCCACCCGCTGCCTTTGTAGGATCTATCTGCCAACAAAAGTTTGTTTCAGTAGATCGCAGCGAGGTAGCTGCTACTTACGAAACCCTGAGCCTGAATTAAGTTGTCTGCAAATATTTTAGCACTCGGTTCCCCACGAACATTTGGTGTGGTAAACAGGTTTAGAGGCGGTGCTCATCTGTCTGAGCTCCAAGCCAGTAGCAACGGCACTTCCCGCCGGCCCCACAAAGTTGCCAGTTACCCGAGGCCAACCAGTGATCCCTGGCATACTTGGGTAATGACCTCACGTGTATTCAAGTTCAACAGTGGGCATGACAGGAAATGAGGAAAGGTGCAGCTGACTCATATTGTTTCCTCGCGGCCCAGTGGTTAGGGACCGCTGACGTTCACTGTGTAGTGGGGGGGGGGGGGGAGCTACACGCATGCTCACTGGGCAAAAAGAACGGAACTAAAACCCCGCAACCCGGAAACAATCTCTCAACAGTATTTGTGTATTTATTTTTCATTTTTTCTCGGGATTTACTGGGAAAGTCTCAAAGATCGATCAGTCGATCGCGATCGACGGGTTGATGACCACTATGCTAAACCAAGATATCCATGCTCCATCCCTATCTATCTTAGTGTCAGCTGTGATTATTAACCTCCTGTGTATTTTGCCTCAGGCATAGACAAGTAGGGAAGTGTTGTCCCATCTGATTTTTTGATTTGGGAACAGCATTGTATTAAATATAGTATAAATCTACATTAGAGTACTAACTGGGCTCCATTTTGCAGGGAGCATGTTGAAGCATTGGATAAATTAGAGAAGATGTACAAAGATATCATAATTCAGAAGTTCTATTTAGTGAGAAAGATTGAATAAAAGGAGAATTCTAAATAAGAGGACTCAGTCCGGAGTTGGAGGTCACAAAATTTATCACTTGATTTCCAAAACCTGGTTGTGGAGACACCATTAGCCACTTGCAGCTAACTGCTTGTTCCAGATTTTTAAACCAAAAGGGTTGAATGTGGAGTATAAATAATCAATAGTAATTAACACTTCCAGGAATTGGGCAATAGTGCCTTGCCAGCCCTGCCAAAATTCTGTAAATTAATTTAAACATTAAGAAAATTAAGAAAAGAATTATGCAAAGCTGAGAAGATGGGATTTTACAACATTTTAGTGATTAAAGCACATAGCTTTGAATTTTTGAGGGGCAATTGAAATATATGATGCAGAAACTAATTTGGCAGGTGGATGGGGTCCAGAGCACCAGATCAGAAAGTGGAGCGATGGAGAGGAAGGTTGATGTCAAGGCCAGTAATAATAGGCAGGAGCAAAGTAATAGATTCGATGAGATGGATTGTTTGAAGTGTGTGTATTTTAAAGCTAGGAGTATCGTGGGTAAAAGTGATGAACTTAAGAGGATGGATTAGTACATGGAAATATGATGTGGTCAATACACAGACTTGGTTGAGAGACGAACAGGAATGGGTGCTTAGTGTCTCAGGGTTTCAATGTTTTCGAAAAAATAGAGGGAGGTAAGAGGTTGGGGAGTTGGACTACTAATCAGGGATAATATCACAGCTGCACTCAGTGCACATAATGGAGGGCTCGTCTACTGAATCAAAATGGGTTGATCTCAAAAATAGGAAGGTGCGATTACTCTGGGATTGGTATATTGAGGTGGGATATGCAGGCAGATTAAGGAGAGGTGTAAAACAATATCGTTGTCATCGGCGGCATCAACGTTCTTAATATAAACTGGAATATCTGAGTGTTAGAGGTTTAGACGGGGCAGAATTTGTTCGGTGCATCAAGAATGGGGTTTCTTAAATCAATAAATAGATTATTCAGCAAGGTAGGGGCTGTACTGGACCTGGTGATGGGTAATGAGTCTGGCCAGGTGACCATTTCAGTGGGTGAGCAGTTGGAGAACTGTGACCACAACTCAAGTTTTAAGATAGTTATAGGTGAGTATGGACCGTTTGGGAGAGTCTTAAATTGGAGCAGGGCAATTTAAGCGAGCATTAGGCAGAGAGCAAATGGGGCAAGTCATGTTTTACTAGACTGAGTTTTTTGCTGAGGTGATGCGGGTGATGGAGATACGGCTGTGGATATTGTCTACATGGATTTTAGTAAGGCATTTGACAAGGTCCCTCATGAGAAGCTCATCTGAAAGATTAAGATGCATGGGATCCTTGGTGAATTGGCCATTTGGATTCAGAACTGGCTTTCCTGTAGAAGACAAGGTAGTGGTCGAAGGAACATACTAGGTGGAGGTCTGTGATTAGTCATTTTCCACAAGGATCTATACTGGGACCTCTGCTGTTTGTGATATGTATAAATAACATGGATGAAAATATTGATGGATGGGTAAAGATTGGTGGTGGTGTGGGTAGCATAAAATGGCAGATGGAATTTAACCTAGTGTCATACTGAAGCTTGGTAGGTTAAATGTAAAGAGTCAGTACACTATTAAAGGCAAGACCCTTAACAGTGTTGATGAACAGAGGGATCTCGGGGTGCAAGTTCATACACCCTGATAGTGGCTACACAGGTTGATAGGCTTGTTAAGAATGCATATGGCATTCTTGTCTTTATTAGTTGATGCATTAAGCGCAATAGTCAGGAGGTTATGTTGCCGCTTTAAAAATCTGCATCTGGAGTATTACATACAGTTATGGTCGCCCAATTGTAAAAACTTTGAGGCTTTGGAGAGGGTGCAGAAGAGGTTTACCAGGATGTTGCCTGGATTAGAAAGCATATGATATAACAAGAGGTTGGCCAAACTTGTCAAGAACAGCGGAGGGGAGATCTGATAGAGATTTATAAGATAATGAGAGGCATAGATAAACAGACAATATCTATTTCCAAGGGTTGAACTGTCTAATACCAGAGGGCATGCATTTAAGATGAGAGGGGCAAGTTTTTAAACAGAGGTGAGTGCCTGGAATACGTTGCCTGAGGTGCTGATAGTGGCAGAAACATTAGAGACTATTAATAGATGTTTAGATAAGCGCATGAATGTGAGGAACATGGAAGGATATGGACATTGTGTAGGGAAAAGAAATTAGTTAGCCATTTGATTACTAATTTAATTGGTTCAGCACAACATTGTGGGCCAAATGCCTCTGTTCTTGTACTGTACTATTCTATGTTCCTTGTTCTAAAAAAGAGTTAAGGGATGAAGTGTGATGGGCAGGAATTGTTACAGTAAAATTTGGGCTTAGTGGCTTAATCATTTTTTTCCATTGTTACAGGTCTAATAGGAATAAGAAACTACAATAGATCATGCATTGTTCCCTGAAGTGCAATTCTCCACCTCTAATTCTGATGTTGTACCTTTGCAACTAGAATGTTTACAATGTTGAATTGCTGTCAAATTAAATTCTGACATTGAGTGTCATAACATTTTTTGCATTTGTCACTCTTGAGTCCTCATGAGCAACCCTGAGGATTGAGAACAGTTTAAAATTTGGCAAAAATAAATTAAGTCAAGAACAAGCTAGAAGCAATAGAATTTATAATGAGTAAACAGAAACACCAGACATATTAAGTAAATACTTGTATTATTTCTTCACAGAAGAAGACCCACAGTCTCAGAAATGCCAGGAAATCAAGAGTGTAATGAAATGAGTTAAAGGGTATTAGTATTAGCTTTCTTAAATCCTTGGGGAAATTAATGGAATCTGAGCACTAAAAGAAATAACCAAGCAACTATTGGATGTTATCCCTAAACACACCATTGGTCAGACTTTCCAATCACAAAAGCAATCTTCCATCATCATGCTCTGCCTCTAATTTCCAAGCCAATTTTGGATCCAATTTGACCTGGATCAATTAGCCTATAATATTTTTGATTTGCTCTCCTTAAAGCCCTTACTAAAGTCTACATGGAAACATTAACTGCACTTTAGTACTGGCCAAAGACCTATGCCGATCAGCTGGCTGGTGTGTTTATTGAGATCTTTAACCTCTTGCTTTTGCAGTATGACATACCCATATGTTTCAAGCAGCTTCATTTGTACCGGTACCCAAGAACAAGGTGACCTGCCTCAATGTCTGTTGCCTGGTAGCGCCTAGATACACAGAGGTGAAGTGTTTTGAGAGGTTGGTGATGAAACATACCAACTCCTGTCTGATAAGTGACTTAGATCTATTCCGATTTGCCTACTGGAGCAACAGGTCCGCTGTAGATGCCATCTCGTTGGCTGTTTATTCAACTTTGGAACATCTGGACAGTAAAGATGCATACATCAGGATGCTCTTTATTGACTACAGCTTAGTAGTCAATACCACCATTCCCTGAAAACTGATCAATACGCTTTAAGACCTTGGGCTCAATACCTTCCTTATTTACAGACTCCAGTCAGCTCAGATTGGCAACAAAACAAGACTGTGTGCTCAGCCCCTTGACCTACTTGATTTACGCTTATGGTGTGGCTAAGCACAGCTCCAATGCCATATTCAAGTTTGCTGATGACACTACTGTTGTGGGCTGAATTAAAGGTCAGCATATAGGACGGAGATTGAAAATCTTGCTGAGTGGCATCATAACAACAACCTCTTAATGTCAGCAAGACCAAGGAGCTGATTATAGACTTCAAGGGAAGGAAATCTGAGGTTCCTGAGCCAGTCCTCATAGGAGGATCAGGGGTGGCGAGGGTCAGCACCTTTAAGTTACTAGGTGTTATTATTTTGGAGAACCTGTCCTGGGCTCAGCACGTAAGTGCAATTACAAAGAAAGTGCGGCAGTGCCTCTACTTCATTAGAAGTTTGCAGAGATTCAGCGTGACATCTAAAACCTTGACAAACTTCTGTAGAGTATATTGACTGGTGCATTATAGCTTGTTATGGAAACACTAATGCCCTTGAATGGAAATGTAGTGGATATGACCCAATCCATTACAGGTAAAGCTCTCCATCCACTGAGCACATCTACATGAAACCTGTCACAGGAAAGCAGCATCTATCATCAGAGGCTTCTTCAGCCCAGGACATACTCTCTTCTTGCTGCTTTCATCAAGAAGAAGGTACAAGAGACTCAGGACTCACACCAACAGATTCAGAAACAGTTACTACCCCTCAACCTTCAGGCTCTTGAATCAACTTCATTTGATGCATCATTGAAATATCCGCATAACCAATAGACTCTCAAGGACACTTCATCTCATGTTTTGATATTTATTGCTTATTTATTTACTATTTCTTCTTTTTGTATTTGTGTAGTTTGTCTTCTGCAGTCTGGTTGAATGTCCTAATAGAGAGTTATTCATTAGATTTATGGAGTATACTCACAAGAAAAAGAATGGGTTGTATATGGTGACATGTATGTACTTTGATAATAAAAGTTACTTAGAATTTTCCTCAAAGCATTTTGTTGCCTCTTCAAAAAAAATCAAATTTGCATCTCATCAGGCCCGCAAATACATCTATAAACTTTTTAATAGTAAGGTCTTATGAGTTAGAAGCAGGAGTAAATCACTGGGTTCTTGTGTTGATGTATTATGTTTCTTTCCCTGACAAACGTTGGGACTATGGAATGCAGAGTATTATAACTTGGGAAACTTTTCATTCATAAGTTTTAATTTACCTAAAATTTTCAAATTGGCCCTTTCAAATACATAGGAATTCGTAAACATCTTTAACACAAGTCTACACTAGCTGTGCACAGCTCTAAATGTCCTGTTTCCTGTCCAAGATTACTTGGATATCAGAATTTTCCTTATGGAAAATTTATGAAAAATTTAAATTGCTGGCGGTGACAACATGGTTTCCTTTTGTGATGTAATAACTGGTTCTAGCGAATTCAGAATATTTCAGCTTCAGTAGATCAGTTTTCTTGATCCTCACTGTGGATACATCTTCATTCCAGCCTTGACCCAACCCCATGACCCCGAATTGGATCCATTTATATATACAGGATCATATAATCAGCCTTTTATAGTTTGGCTTCCATGATTCCAATATTCTGGGCAAACTGAGCTACCCAAGTACAAGTTGACAGGGGTGAAATAGGGAATTAGTGGGCTGAGTGATGATTTAATGTGCAATATTGTTTTCTAGTTTTCAAAATTCCTTGTTTGCAAAAGATTTTAAATCTGTTTGCCACTATAGGCAACAATTGGGGGGAATGTTCTATTACAAAATTTACTGATTTTTCTATTGTATATATTTGCACATTAATTTTGTATCATGTTAATAAAATGTTGTTATGACACTTTGCTGCTTTTCTTACTGTTGTTTGCCCTATGGATCTCCAGTCTAAGCATTCCCTATTACATTTTCAATTTCACTTCAACTGCTGAAATAATCATCTCTTGATAAGTTTCTCTTACAAGGTTATATGATGCTTAACCATGTACCTTGGATACCATTTTACTTTATGTTATTACTTTATTGCAACTATTTAAACTCCATCTGACTAGCAGGCACTTTGGTTGTCAGATTTTTTTGCCTCTAATCAAGCCAGTTGAATAATTTTTCAATTTTAATCATAATTATGCACATGATGTATATTTTAATTGAACTTTTGTATTGTTGCTTATTATTTTAGCACTTCTCTAACATTGTAAGTGATTCAAAGTGCCATGAAGATGTATAATACCGCAATTGGAGAAGGGAGCTCTACTCCCTCTGCACATTCACCCATCTCTGGATTGTAGATGGTATTGGGTGGGATTTGTTCTTTGTACTCTCAGTACTTTTATTTTCTACACATTGTCTAGGATGGGTTCCCAACCTCTCTTATGCCATGGACCCCAGATAGGAGCCCCTGGTCTAGGGCCAGGCTTTTATGATGTTTATCTGCTTTGATTCTAAGTGGGCTTCATGATGTAATGACTTTAAAATTCCTGTTCATAATAAATAAAGTCTTAATAGAACATAACAGATTTTATATACACACACACACATTGCTATTTGCTTGTAAAGATGCTAACCAGTTTGCTTCAAAGCAAAAATTAGTATTAAATGGTGATGTGCAGTTCAAACCACTGTTCAAGATTTTTGTTTACAACTAAGAATTTCCAAACTGACAAACTTTAGCAAAAGTATCTTAAATGAGAAACCATTTAAAAACTAAGAGGGAGAATGGAGTGGAAGAATATGACTTTAAAAATGTTAGATCTAGAGGAGGGGAGGTTTTCCTTGCACTGGTGGGTAAGTTTCCAGTTAGTGTGGCCATCTGAACAAAAGGATATTTGTCTACATTGCAAGTGTGTTTTTAATTCTTTCATAGCAATCTTGGACAAGCATCCCTTTGGACTTTGAGATATACAGGTCATGTGCTTTGTGTTTTAAGGGCTAACTGCAATATGCCAGATATGACATTTGCCTTTGTTTCCAGCTGAAACCTCACTGGCTGCAGAGTTAGACTGGGAGCTTGGTCTTTTTCCTGGTATTAGGTGTGCACCAATCATACACTATATATTTCTGTTGCCAATAGAAATTGGGCTCAAAGGTCAAAAGACATTGTGCATCACTGTCAATATAACATGGAGAACATTCCTATTTATTGCTTTTCTTGCTATTTAAAAAGACTTCTGAAATCTGAAGACTTGAATGAGCAATTTAAGAATTAATTTCAGGCTGCCTGGAAGCTATAGAGTCAGTACTTAGTTGCTGAGACCTTCATTTCGAAGGTGTTTTGGTTATGCGGGGAGCACTTAATTTTATCTCACTCCTGTATGCCACCTCCTTGCAATCTGAGATTCTGCCAACAACAGTGCTCTCATCAGCAAATTTATACAATGTCTGCACTCGAGTTTTAAAAGAAATGGCTGCGCTGAGGTTCTTCAAAATTTATTTGTTCCAGGAGGGTCCTGGCAGATGAGAAATCAGTAGATGTGTTCTTGCTCAAGAAGGAACAAGCCCCCCCCAAAAAAGAGAATTCTAGGCAAGTTAGTGTAACATTTATTAAGGTGATGCATGAGTCCATAATGAAGAAAAGCCTAATGCAGTCAAACTGATGGAGGAGAATGTGATGATAATGTATTTGGATTTCTAAATGAGGGCCTCCGAAAAGGCTACTGCACTTGATAAGACATTGTGAAGAAGTGTGCTAATGTTAATTAAGGATTGCATTTGAGATGGTCAAAATAATGAGCTGTTTTCAAACTGGAAAGTAAATAGTGGGGTGCAGGAGGATCTCTGCTTTGTCTTCAATCATTTAATGTCTCGGGAAGTAGTGTTGTGCAGAGTGCAGGTGTCATTGTTTGTTGATAAGATATAGGAGCAGCATTTGGCCCATTGAGTCTCCCCGTCATTCCATCATTATTATCCCCTTAAACCCCGTTCTCCTACCTTCCCTCTGCAACCTTTGACACCTTTACTAATCATAAACCTATCAACCTCTGCTTTAAATATACCCAAAAACTTGGCAACCACAGCCCTCTGCAGCAATAAATTCCATAGCTTCGTCACATTCTGACAAAAGGTCCTCCTCATGTCAATAGACAATAGGTGCAGGAGTAGGCCATTTGGCCCTTCGAGCCAGCACCACCATTCAATGTGATCATGGCTGATCATCCACAATCAGTACCCTGTTCCTGCCTTCTCCCCATATCCCTTGACTCCGCTATCTTTAAGAGCTCTATCTAACTCTTTCTTGAAAGCATCCAGAGAATTGGCCTCCACTGCCTTCTGAGGTAGAGCATTCCACAGATCCACAACTCTCTGGGTGAAAAAGTTTTTTCCTCAACTCCATTCTAAATGGCCTACCCCTTATTCTTAAACTGTGGCCCCTGGTTCTGGACTCCCCCAACATCGGGAACGTGTTTCCTGCCTCTAGCGTGTCCAATCCCTTAATAATCTTATATGTTTCAATCAGATCCCCTCTCATCCTTCTAAATTCCAGTGTATACAAGCCCAGACGCTCCAATCTTTCAACATGTGGCAGTCCCACCATCCCGGGAATCAACCTGGTGAACCTACGCTGCACTCCCTCAATAGCAAGAATGTCCTTCCTCAAATTTTGAGACCAAAACTGAACACAATACTCCAGGTGTGGTCTCACCAGGGCCCTGTACAACTGCAGAAGGACCTCTTTGCTTCTATACTCAACTCACCTTGTTATGAAGGCTAACATGCCATTAGCTTTCTTCACTGCATGCTTACTTTCAGTGACTGATGAACAAGGACACCTAGATCTCGTTGTACTTCCCCTTTTCCTAACTTGACACCATTCAGATAGTAATCTGCCTTCCTGTTCTTGCCAACAAAGTGGATAACCTCACATTTAACCACACTAAACTGCATCTGTCTGTTCTAAACTGGTATGTCTGTTCTAAAAGGATGTCCTATTCTAAGACTGTGCCCTCTGGTCTTAGACTCACACACTATAGGTAGGGAGGGCTTTTCCTGTGATGGGCCGGGCCATACTTATTACTTTTGTAGGCTTTTCGATTCAAGAGCATTGGTGTTTCCATACCAGGCTGTGTTGCAACCAATCAATAAACTCTACCACATATGCAGCAATAAGTTCCATAGATTCATCACATTCTGACAAAAGGTCCTCCTCATATCTATTCTAAAGGGATATCCTATTCTAAGACTGTGTCCTCTGGTCTTAGACTCCCACACTATAGGAAACATTCTCTCCTTGTCCACTGTTAGCTAATCCTTTCATTAGTTGATAGATGTCAATGAGATCCCCCCCGTTCAGTTTTCTCAACTGCAGTGAATACAAAGTTCAAAGTGCGCATATGTGAAATCTTGAGATTCATTTTTTGCAGGCATTTGCAGTAAATACAAGAAATACAGTAGAATCAGTAAAAGATCGCCCCCAGCAATAGACATACAGTCGATATGCAAAAGACAACTAACTGTGCAAATACAAAAAGTAAACCTGGTTTTGTTACAGTCAAGATATAAATCAATTGTGATGAGGCATCCCACTACCACACGCTCTTTTAGAAAGTGGACTCCTGAAGCTGAACAGGCCCTGAGAGATTGCTTCGGTACTACTAACTGGGATGTACTGCAAGGGGGGCTCTGTGGGGGCGTTGAGGAGGTCACTGAATGCACAACGGACTATATTAATTTTTGTGTGGATGCGGTTGTTCCTGTTAGAACTGTTCGCTGCTATCCCAATAATAAGCCCTGGATCACTAGTTACATCAAAGGCCTCCTAAACCAGAAGAAGAGGGCCTTTAAAGATGGTGATCGGTTGGAGCTTAAAAGAGTTCAGAAGGAACTCAGAGTACAGATAAGGGGGGCAAAGGAGCAGTATAGGAGAAAGTTAGAACAAAAGCTGCAGGAAAAAAGCATGAAGGAGGTGTGGGATGGGATGAAGATCATCACCGGATGTGGTGCAAAGCGGGGGGCAAACATAAATGGAGATGTGGAGAAAGCGAACCAGCTGAACAACTTCTTCAATAGGTTCGACAGCACAATCTCACCCTCACTGCAGAACTCCACACCAGGCTTACTTCCCTCACAGGAAAATATCCACTCACAGGAGACCTGGCCCACGCCCAGGTTTACGGCTGCACAGGTGGAAGGTCAACTGAGGAAGATCTGTACCAGCAAGGCGGCTGGACCGGATGGAGTTTCCCCACGATTACTGAGGGCCTGTGCAACTGAACTGGGAGAACCACTACAGCGCATCTTCAACATGAGTCTAGATCAGAGAAGAGTACCCAGACAGTGGAAAACATCTTGTATTGTCCCGGTACCGAAGAAACCACAACCAAAGGAGTTGAATGACTTCAGACCTGTTGCCTTGACGTCGCACGTGATGAAGACCATGGAGCGGCTGATAATACAGAATCTGAGGCCACAAACCAGGCACGCCCGGGATCCGCTTCAGTTTGCGTATCAGGAGAAGGTGGGAGTGGAGGATGCTATCACGTATTTGCTGCACAAATCACTCTCTCACCTAGATGGGGTCAGTTGTGCTGTGAGGATTACATTCCTTGACTTCTCTAGTGCCTTTAACACCATCCAGCCCAAGATCTTAAAGCACAAACTAACGGAGATGGGAGTAGACTCTCACATGGTGGATTGGATAGTGGACTACTTGACAGATAGACCTCAGTATGTGCGGTTGGGAGACTGTAGGTCTGACACAGTGGTCAGCAGCACAGGAGCGCCACAGGGAACCGTACTCTCTCCGGTCCTGTTCACCCTGTACACATCTGACTTCCAATATAACTCGGAGTCCTGCCATGTGCAGAAGTTCGCTGATGACACGGCCATAGTGGGGTGTGTCAGGAATGGACAGGAGGAGGAGTATAGGAAACTGATACAGGACTTTGTGATATGGTGCAACTCAAACTACCTGCGTCTCAATGTCACCAAGACCAAGGAGATGGTGGTGGACTTTAGGAGATCTAGGCCTCATATGGAGCCAGTGATCATTAATGGAGAATGTGTGGAGCAGGTTAAGACCTACAAGTATCTGGGAGTACAGTTGGACGAGAAGCTAGACTGGACTGCCAACACAGATGCCTTGTGCAGGAAGGCACAGAGTCGACTGTACTTCCTTAGAAGGTTGGCGTCATTCAATGTCTGCAGTGAGATGCTGATGATGTTCTATAGGTCAGTTGTTGAGAGCGCCCTCTTCTTTGTGGTGGCGTGTTGGGGAGGAAGCATTAAGAAGAAGGACGCCTCACGTCTTAATAAGCTGATAAGGAAGGCGGGCTCTGTCGTGGGCAAAGTACTGGAGAGTTTAACATCGGTAGCTGAGCGAAGGGCGCTGAGTAGGCTACGGTCAATTATGGAAAACCCTGAACATCCTCTACATAGCACCATCCAGAGACAGAGAAGCAGTTTCAGCGACAGGTTACTGTCGATGCAATGCTCCTCAGACAGGATGAAGAGGTCAATACTCCCCAATGCCATTAGGCTTTACAATTCAACTGCCAGGACTTAAGAACTTTTTTTTAAAGCTATTATTAATGCTTTTTGAGTTAGTGATTTAGATGCATATCATATTATTACTGAGTTAAGTATTGTATGTACAACAAGTGTATGGGACATTGGAAAAAATGTTGAATTTCCCCATGGGGATGAATAAAGTATCTATCTATCTATCTATCTATCTATCTATCTATCTAATAAATAAGCAATAAATATGAGACCATATAAGAGCTTGCCCTGGATGGTGGGGGTCCTTGATGGGTGCTGCTTTTCCACATCAGCACTCCATGTACTTGTGCTCAGTGGTAGGGAGGGCTTTTCCTGTGATGGGCTGGGCCATACTTATTACTTTTTGTAGGCTTTTCGATTCAAGAGCATTGGTGTTTCCATACCAGGCTGTGTTGCAACCAATCAATAAACTCTCTACCACACATCTATAGAAGTTTGTCAAAGTTTTCGATGACATGTCAAACCTTTACAAACATAATCATAGAGAATTACAGTGCAGAAACAGACCCTTTGGCCCATCTAATCCATGCAGAAACCATTACTCCCTACTGCCTACTCCCATCAATCTGCAGTAGGACCATAACCCTCATGCAGCTACCCAAGCTTCTCTTAAATGTTGAAATCAAGCTTGTATGGACCACTTGTGCTGGCAGGTCATTCCACACTCACTTGACCCTCAGAGTGAAAGGTTTCCACATGTGTTCCCCTTAAGCTTCTCACCTTTCACCCTTAAGCCATGACCTCTGGTTGTAGTCCCACCCTACCTCAGTAGAAAAACATCTAAACGTAGAGGTGCTGTGATGCTTTCTTTTTAATGGCACTTGCGTGCTGGACCCAGACAGGTTCCCTGAAACGATAACACCTAGGAATGTAAAGTTGCTGACCCTCGCCCCCAATGAGAACTGGCTCATGGACCTCCAGTTTCTTCCTCCTGAAGTCAATAATCAGGACTTTAGTCTTTCTGACATGGAGTGTTGTGTGGTGCCACTCAGCCAGACTTTTAGTCTCCCTTCTACATGCTGATTTGGCTAATAACAATGGTGTCTTCAGCAAATTTAAATATGGCATTGGAGCTGTGCTTTGCATCATGGTCATAAGCATAAAGCAAGTAGAATGGGGGGGGGGGGGGGGGAGTTAGGCAGACAGCCTCGTAGTACACCTGTGCTGATGGGGATTGTGTGACTGTTGAGGAAATCCAGGACCCAATTGCACAAGGAGGTATTGAGGCCCAGGTGTTGGAACTTATTGATTAGTTTTGAGTGGATGGTGTATTAAATGCTGAGCTGTAATCGGTGCAGAGCATCCTGAGGAATGTATCTTTGCTGTCCAGATGTGATGTGTCCAGATGTGTGAAGAGCCAATGAGATGGCATCTGCTGTGGACCTGTTGCTCTGGTAGGCAAATTGGAATATCTAGGCCCTCTCGAATGCCAGTACTCCTTAGATAAGAGGCCCAAAACTGCTCATGATATTCAATGTGGTCTGACTAATGCCAACATAAAGTATCGGCATTACATCTTGTAATGTGTTGACACAGATGGGAAGCGTGCTTGGTGAAGAGATTTGAATTCTGCAACAGAATCTGGGTGTGTTGATTGGGTGAGAAACATTGGAGTTTACTGTGAGGCTACTGTCCTCATAGGGCATTGTGTACAAAGCTATGCAGGGAGTTAAAATACCTCAAAAATCACCTAAGCTAGAAGCTTTCTTCAGAGTTTTTAACGAGAAAACTTTATGAAGCTGCAAAAAGTTGTAAAACACACATTAGATTCAATACAGGATTGTTACATGCCTGAATATACTAATAATGTTGATTATTCTCATGATCAGCATTAGCCAAGGTAATATACACATGCAACATTCTGTTTTACTGTGTCGTGTAGACCAGAGTAAACTCGTAGTGCAATGATAGCTTAATAGTGGTAAACGATGAGCATAGTACTTTCTTCAAAGTATATCTACTAAATGTTTACTAATATCAAGAAAGCTTAAGGTTCACAGATACTGCTGTTTCAAGAGCAAATAGTGGATAGAGGTAGGTGTTTGTCTGTTTACTTGTAAGGCTACTTGTCAGGCTCTTTGAGCTATGCTGCCCAGCAATTTAATCCAGATTTTAATCCTGGCCTAATCAGGAGACAATTTACAATGACTAATTAATTTCCCTATTAGTCTGTCTTTGAACTGGAAGGAAACCCACACGGTCATGGGGAAAATGTACAAACTCCTTACAGACAGTGGCAGAAATTGAACCTCGGTCATAAGATGTAAATCATAGAAGTAGAATTCGGCCATTCAGCCCATCAAGTAAGCTCTGCCATTAGCCCATCAAGTAAGCTCTGCCATTCCATCATGGCTGATCCCAGATCCTACTCAACCCCATATACCTGCCTGCTCGGCATATTCTTTGATGCCCTGACTGATCAGGAAACAGTCAACTTCTGGCTTAAATATGCGTACTTACTTGGCCTCCACTGCAGTCTGTGTCAGTTGCCTTACTGTAAAGCATTGTGCTAACCACGATGCTACTGTGCTGTATTTTTCTTGTGTGTTTGCTTTAAGTTGAAATCCAAATTAATCTGTTCAGGAGGTGGTGTAAATTTAAAAAAAAACAGCTTACAAGCAGGAAGTGATGTTTGTACAAAACGAACTGCATACTAAATGAACAGTGCCTCTAGATGCAGAACACAACCTGCCTGAGGTCCAAGATGTCAAATTTCACTGCTGAAACTAGAAGTCAAATGATCATTATGTTTTTGGCAAAAGAATGAGCAGTCTCAGTCTTGAAACAGTCTTACTGCACAACGTATAACCGTTCAATTCGAAACAGTAGCTTCTGCAGCCCTTTGTGTGGGAGCATTGGAAAGTGGTCAAGTCTGCTGAAGAGAGATTCTTCAGTTGCCACTGGAGAGTCGTGACATTTGTCCAGCATCCGCACAGCATTTTCAAACCTGTAGCTGCACTATCAGTGTCCACTGCCCTAATCGGTGTCACATTTTGCAATGACTCTCTATCAAGCCACTTGCAGAGAAAGTCCAGTTCTTCACTAGGCTTGAGAACTAGTTCCAAGGCATTGTGAAAGCTTGATCTTCAAGACAAATAACTGGTAGGCTGGTCAAGTTTTGCTGTGACTAGGTCTCAACGAGTCAAATCCATTGCACCTACGTCTCCTGAATAAGGGCATTGTGGAGAATGGCTTGTCAACTGTGTATCCTGGGATGGGTGAGAATTCAGTCTGTCCGTGTCTGTGCAAATGGAATTGGTATCGGGTAACGACTCTTGACTGAAGCCTTTGCTGTGATAAAACTGCAGAAAGGGGTGTTGTGGGTGTTTACTGCTGAAGACCTTGACTGTCAATACCTGTACTAAGTGAAAGTTAGCTGCATTGGCTGTTTTGATAGCAAAGCATGACTGATTCTGGTTATAGACTTGCCCCCGTCTTACGTCAGGTGCTACTTCATACTTCTTTGCCTCTGTTAAGGCAGCCTGAGTGCATTTAACATAGCCTCCACATTTGCTGTCTCCATGTCTATACAAGCTTTCTGCATTTGCATCTCAGCTTCACATTTAGCATAAACCACTGCTTTGGCTCTGACTTGAGCTCATGCTGCTTGTAGATTTGTTGGAGTGTCGCAAAGACACAGTCGATATGCTACATTTTCACTTCTAGATCGTGGCGATCGACATTGGTGGGGGTTGGAAGCTTGCGTTGTAGTGTATGATGTTCAGATGCATCTCCAATGTGTGGGCAATGCCTTTGCAAATGAGTTATCTTTTCACTGTACTGCCGTCACAGTGCGTTGTGTACAAAATAAGGCAGGGAGTTAAATACCTTCTCAAAAATCACCCTAGCTTGAAGTTTTCTTCAGGGTTTTTAATGAGAAGACTGTGAAATTGCAGTAAGTTAAGTAAAACATGTATTAGATTCAATATAGAATCGTCACACACCTGAATATACTAGTATTAGCGATTATACTGTTTGTTCTTCTGCCATCAGGTAAATGTTACAGGAGCATCAAAACTAAAACCACAAGGCTACTAAACAGCTTCCTCCTACAGGCAGTCCGACTGCTAAATAGCTGCTCTACCTGACTCTGCTTTGGATACTTTTAACTTGTACTGGACACTTATAATTTGTTTTTAACTGACTTGTGGCTGTTGTGTTTTTACTATTTATTGTTATGTTTATTATTTAGTGTTGAGTTTGTTATGTTATGATTGCACTGCTCCTGGCAAATGCTGTCTCATTCTGCCCTGCAGAGCTGATGTACGGTTAGAATGACAATAAAGTTTTTGAATCTTTGAATCTTTGAATCTATTTTCACAATCAGCATTAACCAAGGTAATACACACGTTCAACATTCCATTACTATGCCCTGTAGACCAGAGTGAACTCATGGCGCAACGTTGTATTAATATTGATAACTGTCCTTCAAAGTACACATACTAAATGTTTCTTAATATCAAGAAAGCTTAAGATTCACAGATATTACTGTTTCAAGAGCGGATGCGGATGGATGTCTTTCTACCGTGCTTGCTCCAAGTACAAATCCGAATTAACCTGTGCAGGAAATTATGTAAAATCAAACAGCGTGTGAACTGGAAGTGATGTTTGTTCAAAGCAAACTGCATACAAAATTGACAGCGCCTCTGGAGGCAGAGCAATGAGGTTTGTGCATTTCAGAAGGAGGAAGAAAAAAAACATCTCCGTGGAGTATACCATTGAATGATGGGGTCGAGTTGATGGACCAAATGGCCTGCTCATATTTGTATGTTTTCATGTTTCACTTTCATCATAATGTTTTTGATGTTGTATCTGGATCATCCAGATACTATTTACAATATATGGAGGATATGCAAATACTTGGTGCTGGTGGATCATAAGAAGAAATTCCTTTTGGTGCATGCAGTATTTCTGGAAAACATGATATTTTTAACCTGCTGGGGTCTACAGTGCTGCCTTATTTTCTGGTCAGCAAGATGGACTGCCTTCCACTATGGGAACTTTCATTAGTATGCTCGCTAACCACAGCAGCTTTACAGTTACAATGAAAGCGACTCAAGGCCCCATAGAGATGGAGAGCAAGATTGCTCATCTCACAGTGAGGCCTCATTGCCTTTATCAGATTGCTAAATACACTAAATAGCTAGTGAAACCTTTTAGTGGTAGCTAAGTTCTGTACAATCTAGTAAGTTAAAGAGACCTTGTGCATGAGGAAGAACAGCAAAGAATTGCAAAGCATGAAAGGCACCAGGAGCGTGAGATGGGAGGAAGAAGGCTGGCAGGATAATGTTCCTTGCATCTGCAGTCTCATCTCCCAGCTGACTGGTCAAGGAGAGCAATGTTAGTATTTGGGTGTCATTTGCGGATCTGTGAAATCATAGACTGCATTGCAAGCAGTAGTGGTCTCAATTGTTCCAATTATTAACATCAGTAGATTACACCAAAACTGAGATGGGAAGTTCTGGTGACCCATTAAAAATCGCTTTCACTTTGTTTAATGGAACCACAAGTAGCATGTAATTGATTGAAACCCTGTCCTGTTCAGTTATTGAAGCTGCGAAGGTTCTATTTCCTACAGCAACAAGCAATCTGCTGGAAGAAATGAGAAAAAAAATCAAGCAACATTGTTAGAAGGGAGGAATTATTGACATTGAGTCAAAGCCCTGCATCAGGACATCAATTGCTTTCCCTCAATAAATGCTGATCAACTTGCTGAGTTCCTCCAGCAGATTGTTGCACCCGATTCTAGCATCTACAGACTTTTGTCTCACTATTTTCTAATTGTGACACTCAAATAATTTAAACTTATGACACGCTTGTGTAGACGGTAGTGTGCAGATTACTCTGGGTTAAATAGCACAGATGTGAACCCATCTAACCCAAATTTGTACTCTAAGAACTGAAATAACTATTGCTACTGATAATTTCAGTGAGTGTTAACTCATCGTAGAAAATAATACCTTGTTGCTTTTACTAATGTATATCCTTTCTCATTCTCTAGATCATTGTTAATACTGCATACCTTTCTGATGTTTTTAGCATGATTTGGTTCTGCTTTTCGGCCTCTCAGATTTTCAAGATCTGTTTTGTAGTATTTGTCACTGAATTTTTGATTGTTTTCTAACTCAGTAGATGGCAGTGTTAACCAATGGAGAGGACAAGCATTTTGAGATTCATTTCTTTGGAAACTGAGTAATTCCAAAATGATGTTATTGTTGAAATTTTTAATAATGTTTTTCTGTCCAAAATTAATTTTATGTATTTAAATCTTATCTGGATTTTTCACTGATAACTGCAAAAGTGGTGATGTTTTTGAAAACTTGAATTTCAAGTAATTTGGAGCATAATAATAAATAAAAGTGCTTTTGTTTCTGCTTTCTGATATAGCAACCAGAGCTTTCTATAGATTGCAACTAAACCAATATCCTTTTTAGGATTTTTTTTATTTTGTGTTAGCTTTTTAAAAAATGTTAACTTACATACTATGCTCGCATGGTGTTCATTTAATTAAGTTTCCAAGTCAGAATCTCATGGACTGGAGTCTCGCCCAATGAATTGAACATCATCTAGTCACCTACCTCAGTGCATTATTGAAAAAATTTTGCTCTTTCAGAAGAGCTGTGAAGCTGTGTCCCATCTTTGCACCCAGAAGATCATTGGTGAAGCTATGACCATAATTAAAGATTTTAGTATGCTAATAATCTTTTCTATGCCAACACAAACCATTCATCTGTACATGGGATCTTACTAAATGCAAAAATGAAATATTTATTGCATTATAGATGTTTTATTCTGAGCATTTTGGAATACACAAAATATTATCCAATTATGTAATTTTAATTCTCTTATTAAAGCTTGTTTGCCAATGCTGTTGACTATTATTGCCTACTACTTATTGCCCTGAGAGTGACAAAGTGTTGCCCTGACCATCTCAGGCAGCAGATACATTTCTTTGAAGGGAGTCGGTGAACTGGTGTAGTGAGTGGTAGGAATTATAAGAATTTTGTAGATTTCCTGGCACTAAACAAGAATAAGCAAACTAACAAATTTGAAATGAGGGCTTTTAGAATTTTCAGTCTCTAGGTTAAACATCCATTTTATGACTGCTAGGTTTCTATAGGTTTTTGTTCATCCACCAACCAGAATTGTAGACAAGGCACTTTAAAAACTAGCACAATGAGTCTAGTATTACCAGAGTTGAGCTTTTTCAGTTAATCACATTAACAAATTCTTTTAGTGTTAAAGGCTTTGGATAGATGTCAGCTTTTATTGTTGAGAATATAGATAATCTATTTAATTTCTATTCTGTTATAATATCAATAAAGCAATTGGAAGTCCTGGGTTCAGTACCAATGAGATGGATGGAGGAGAGTTGTACTGCAATTGCCTTTACTGATTATCATCCAAAGCCCTGCAACAAATGGAGAGACAAAAGACTACAGTTGCCAATATCTAGAGGAACTCCATGGGTGGAGGAGTAGCACTGTGAGTTGGGGGGGGGGGGGGAATGCTGCATTGTGCTCCTGCTTCATCACTTCCCCCTCCCCTCTACATAGGTAAACTCCTCTCTCTACTGTCAGTTGTCTTACAGAGATTTAATTTCCCCTTACATAGATGCTACTTGAACTAATGAGTTCCTCTAGCTAGCAGATTGTTGCTTCACTGGAAATGTGCAGGTATATAGACAGTAAGCTGGGAATCAAATAGGGTCAGCAAAACTTTGTTCCTACTTGGTTGCTGGCTATGCGAAGAATGGCACGTATTGACTGCTGTAGCTCCTGGTATCAAATGAAAGTGCTCTAACCATGATACTGAGATGCAGCCTAGGATATGCTGGGACACGTCCTCAGTAGTGTAACATTGGGTCATCGGGTGTTTTCGCATCTTTCAGCATCAGACACTCACCCAAACAACCCAGCCAGGGTCATTCAGGCCCTGACATTGGTCCACGGGTCAAACCTCCTGATCCGTAGCTATCTGGAGGCTCAGTCAGTAGTCTCTGTGATGGTCCTGATGGCTTTTCTTTGCAGTCCCCGTAATGCCAAGGAGCAAGTAGGTTCTGCGGCGTGAACATCCAGCAAAACTTCTATCCCCACCTCTATAGGCTTACATTGTGCCCTCTGGCACTGCTAAATGACTCAAAGAAAATGAGTTATTTAACATGTTATCACATCCAGATTACTGCATCATAATTCTACTCCAAATGTAGGCACTGTTGCTATGAAAGCAAATTTGTCAGCTGATTTGCACATTACAGGATTCCTCAAGCAAAATAAAATAGAAGTTAATTAAATGGTTTTAGTGTTATTGTTTAAGCAAGGATTGTAGCTAGGGGTTCATGGAGAGTGCTTCTGTACAATGCCTTAGGACTCTTATCAGTCAGATTTAAATTGAATGTGATTATTAAGGTCTACACCACAGAATCAGAATTTTCAGCTTCACCAGTCTATGCTGCCCTCTGCACCACTGAAATCTCTAATTGACTCTTATCAGTAAAACTGCTGATTCCATCACATATGATATAACCGTATAACAATTACAGCATGGAAACAGGCCATCTCGGCCCTTCTAGTCCATGCTGAATGCTTACTCTCACCTAGTCCCACTGACCTGCACTTAGCCCATAACCCTCCATTCCTTTCCTGTCCATATATCTATCCAATTTTTTTTTAAATGACAGTATCGAACCTGCCTCTACCACTTCTACTGGAAGCTCGTTCCACACAGCTACCACTCTCTGAGTAAAGAAGTTCCCCCTTGCGTTACCCCTAAACTTTTGCCCCTTAACTCTCAACTCATGTCTTCTTGTTTGAATCTCCCCTAACAATACTAACATTTGCACACATCTCAGGGGAAAATATTACACAATGTAGTGCTACTTTGATACTTTGTGGTGAACAATGAAAGTCTGAATTCTAAACCTGTGGGTGGTGATTTGCTGCTTTGCTTTTCAAGATACAGAAACCAAGAATGAAAGACTAGCATTTAGGAATCAATTTTATTATCACCGTTTTATACAATGTAAAATTTGTTGTTTTGTGGCAACAGTATCATGCAAAGCACAAACTTACTGTAAACTCAAATAGTGTGGGGGAAAAAAATGAGGTGGTGGTCATGGACCATTTAGAAATCTGATGACAGATGGGAAGCACCTGTTCCTGACTTTGGGCTCTGGAAACTCCTCACTGGCAGTAGTAACAAGGAGAGGGTGGGTACTGGCTGGTGACTGTCATTAATGATGGATGCTGCCATCTTGAAGAAGCCCTCAGCAGTGGGGAGGGTTGTGATGGAACTACCTGAATATACAGCTTCTTACATTCCTGTGTATTGGAGCCTCCATACCAGAGAGTGATGCAACCAGTCAGAATGGTCTCCACCCCACCATACATCTATAGAAATTTGTTTATATACAAAATCTCCTCAAATTCCTAATGAAGTGGAGCCACTGGCAGGCCTTCATGATTGGATCAATGTGCTTTGCCCAGAACAGAGCCTCAGATGTTATCGCTCAATATGGCCTACAGTACTTTGCATCAAATAAAGTATCTCTCTATCAGCTAGCTTGTACACAATGAAATAATTGGGTATGTCATTAAGGAGTAAACCATTTAGAACCAAGATGAAAATAAATGTCACAGAGTGTTGAATCATTAAAAATAAAAAATGATAAGTTCTCTGATATGAAACAAATGATAGGATTTAGAGATTGTGCCACCTTTCTGCACTGCTGCTGAAAATCATAATGAATAGTGAAGCAGACTTAAAGTGAAAGCTGGCCTACTACATTTTCGTCTGTCATCTGTTTTAGATTTTAGTTGAGGGAGATTTTCTCTGAGGAAAATTCACATATTCCTGTTTAGCTGGAATCATGGAGAGTATAGAGGCCAGATAGCCCCAAGTTCAACACCTCCAGCAGGGTTGAACACTCTCTGTGTTACACAGAGATGTCAATCTGGAGTTTGAGCTTGAAACTGGTGTGGTAGTTGAACCTGCATTGTTGTGGTTCAGAGAGGAAAGTGCCACTGTGGTTCAAAATATGAATCAAACGTGCCACCACATTTTTGTTTCAGTATCACATGAGGTTGTTACAGTATTAGGCTAACTTCTAGGTAAACTGAAGGGCTGATGTGGTTGTCACAAGCAGCGAAACCAGTTTCAAACTATTGCCCTACATAAGTAAAACTGAGCTGAAGATTGCTCGGCTGTCTAGAGAAGACAGAGATTTCAATATACTGTACTGTATTCAGGGGAAGTTTCATTCATCTGGAATAATCTTGTGTCTGTTAAAATATTTGATGTTATACTTTTACAATGCAATTAATGAAGATGATAACACTGATTTAGTACTGTTTTTTAAATTGCTTTTAATCTTTTTCAGCTGATCCCACTGTTAAAGATTTAATTGGAGGCTTCACTGCTTTGCATTACGCAGCCATGCATGGCCGAGCACGGATTGCACGGTTGATGTTGGAATCTGAACACAGACCTGATATTATTAATGCTAAAAGCAACGATGGATGGACTCCTCTTCACGTGGCTGCCCATTATGGCAGGGATTCATTTGTCAAGCTTTTGCTGGAATTTAAAGCTGAAGTCGATCCACTCAGTGACAAAGGCACAACACCACTTCAGTTGGCCATTATCAGAGAACGTTCAAGCTGTGTGAAAATTCTTTTGGACCACAATGCCAATATTGATATTCAGAATGGTTTCTTGTTACGGTATGCAGTGATCAAAAGCAACCACTCTTACTGTAGAATGTTCCTTCAAAGAGGAGCAGACACAAACCTTGGGCGGCTGGAGGATGGACAAACGCCATTACACTTATCTGCGTTGAAAGATGATGTGCTTTGTGCAAGGATGTTACATAACTATGGTGCAGATTGTAATACAAGGAACTATGAAGGGCAGACTCCACTGGCTGTCTCTGTTAGTCTATCTGGAACTAGCAGACCCTGTCTGGATTTCTTGCAGGAAGTTACAAGTAAGTTATTTAAGTTTTTGGTTTGAAAGAAAAATCAAAGGAAGCAGATCTCTAGAAATTGCCGCCTTCACTTTTGAATATGAAATTCAAACTCAATTGTGTGAGTAGATGAGAGAGCAAACTAATTTGTTTTTTTACTGCTGATTGGAAGTTGATTAGTCAGAGTCAACACAACAACAGAGAAACAGACCCTTCAGCTCATCTGATCCGTGCTGAAATATTATTATGCATAGTGCAATCAATCTGCATCCAGACCATAGCCCTCTGTAACCTTCCCATCCATGTACCTATTTAAATTTCTCTTAAGTGTGGAAATTGAACCTGTATCTACCATTTCTGCTGGCAACTTGTTTCACACTCTCACCACTCAAGGAGTTAAGAAGTTCCCCCTTTATGTTCCCTTTTAACATTTTACCTTTCATCCTTAACCCTTGACCTCTAGCTCTAGACTTAACCGACCAGAGTGGAAAAGAAGCTGCTTGCATTTACCCTATCAATACCCCTCATTTTATATACCTCCATCAAATCTCTTTCTTATTCTCCTGCTCCCCAGGCAATAAAATCCTAACCTATCCAACTTTTCCCTGTAACTCAGCTCCTCAAGTCCCCACAACATCTTTGTAAATTTTATCTGCACTCTTTCAGTCTTATTGATATCTTTCCTGTAGGTAGGTGACCAGAACTGCACATAATACTTCAAATTAGGCCTCACCAATATCTGATATCACTGTAGAAGACTCTATTTGTAGTAGTAGCGTGGATATAGGGTGTAAGTTGAATCAAGAGCTAAAATTAGTTTGATACTTTATATTTATTCTTTAATTGATCAAATGACATTAATATACGTCCTTCAAAACAATCTCCTATATATCTAATCCCTTTTTGAAGCCAATTATATAAAAGTTGATTATCGATTGTAAAAGGAATAAGTCTATTTTGAATTAAAGATCTCTTTGCTAATAAAGATTTCTTTGTCTCATCATCAACATTTATCTTATTCCATAAGTTAATCAAATGTTTTAATATAGGAGATTCTTTCTTTTCCCGTATCCATTTAGATTCCCATTTATATATAAAATCTTCTGGTGTATTTTCTCCTATTTTATCTAGTTCTATTCTAATCCATGCCGGTCTACCTTTCTCAAAAAAAGATGCAATAAATCTAAGTTGATTTGCTTTATAATAATTCTTAAAATTTGGAAGTTGTAACCCTCCTAGATCAAATTTCCATGTCAATTTTTCCAACGATATTCTTGACATCTTACCTTTCCAAAGAAACTTCCTCACATATTTATTTAACTCTTGAAAAAACTTCTGGGGTAATTGTACCCCAGAACAACACTCTTTTTTGTTACTTCCAATTAAGGGCTTATTTAAGAGAAAAATTAGGTCAAACAATGTTATTGCCAAAATCTAATGAAATAGAAACTTTAATTCAAAAAGGAAAAACTAAAAAATTTATTTCTTGTATGTATAGCTTGATTCAAAAACAGGCAATTAAACACGGAGTCCATAAGTCAAGGCAAAAATGGGAAAGTGACTTGAATATTAAAATTGAAGAAACAAATTGGTCAAGACTATGTCTTGATAGTATGACAAATACAATAAATGTTTGGTTAAGATTAGTGCAATATAATTTTTTACATCAATTATATATTACACCACAAAAAATAAATAAATTAAATCCAAATTTATCTGATCAGTGTTTCCGATGTAACCAAGAAATTGGTACTTTTTTACATTCTACTTGGTCTTGTTCCAAAATTCAACCTTTTTGGACAAATTTAAGAGTTTTATTGGAACACAACTTCCACATAATCCAATATTATTTTTATTAGGCGATATTGAAGGGATAAAATCGAAACCCAAATTGAATAAATTTCGGAAAGAATTTATAAAAATTGCACTGGCAGTAGCCAAAAAGGCTATTGCAGTTACTTGGAAATTGGATGCATACTTAAGTATAGATCGTTGGAAGAATGAAATTTCCAGCTGTATTCCACTTTAAAAAATTACTTATAATTTAAGAGATAAATATGAAACATTTTTGAAAATTTGGCTCCCTTATTTACAAAAGACAGGATTAAATATATAGGTGCTCTGAAGATAAAATAATTGGTTATTTGGGGAAATAAATAAATATATATACTAAAGTTATTACGAACTCCGTGGAGCATGTGGGGATCTTCCGATATCCAGGCACTCTTTCTTTCTTTCTTTCTTTCTTTCTTTCTTTCTTTTTCTATAGGGATGTTAGGGGGGAGGGGCTAAGGGGAGGGGGGAAGGTTTTTTTTTCTTTCTGTAATTATCTGAAAACTCAATAAAAAAAGTTTTTAAAAAAAAGCTAAAATTAGCATGTCGCAAAGGTAATGGTACAGTTGTAATGGGGATTTCAACATGCAGGTAGACTGGGAAAATCAGGTTAGTACTGGACCCCAAGAAAGGGAGTTTGTGGAGTGCCTCTGCGATGGATTCTTAGAGTATCTTGTACTGGAACCTACCAGAGAGAAGGCAATTCTGAATATTGTGTTGTGTAATGAACCGGATTTGATAAGGGAACTCAAGGTAAAGGAGCCATGAGGAGGTAGAGACCATAATATGATAAGTTTTAATCTACAATTTGAGAGGGAGAAGGGAAAATCGGAAGAGTCAATATTACAGTTGAACAAAGGGGACTATGGAGCCGTGAGGGAGGAACTAGCCAAAGTTGACTGGAAGGATACCCTAGCAGGGATGACAGTGGAACAACAATGGCAGGTATTTCTGGGAATAATACAGAAGGTGCAGGATCAGTTCATTCCAAAGAGGAAGAAAGATTCTAAGGGGAGTCAGGGGCAACCGTGGCTGACAAGGGAAGTCAAGGACAGTATAAAAATAAAAGAGAAGTATAACTTAGCAAAGATGAGCAGGAAGCCAGAGGATTGGGAAACTTTTAAAGAGCAACAGAAGATTACTAAAAAGGCATTACGGGGAGAAAAGATGAGGTTACGAAGCCAAGAATATAAAGGAGAATAGTAAAAACTTTTTTAGGTATGTGAAGAGGGAAAAAAAAATTAGTTAAGACCAAAGTTGGGCCCTTGAAGGCAGAAACGGGAGAAATTATAATGGGGAACGAGGAAATGGCAGACGAGTTGAACAGGTACTTTGGATCTGTCTTCACTAGGGAAGACACAGACAATCTCCCAGATGTAATAGTGGCCAGAGGACCTAGGGTAACAGAGGAACTGAAGGAAATTCACAAATTCACATTAGGCAGAAAATGGTGTTGGGTAGACTGATGGGACTGAAGGCTAATAAATCCCCAGGGCCTGATGGTCTGCATCCCAGGGTACTTAAGGAGGTGGCTCTAGAAATCATGGACGCTTTGGTATTCATTTTCCAATGTTCTATAGATTCAGGATCAGTTCCTGAGGATTTGAGGATAGCTAATGTTATCCCACTTTTTAAGAAAGGAGGGAGAGAGAAAACAGGGAATTATAGACCAGTTAGCCTGACATCAGTGGTGGGGAAGAAGCTGGAGTCAATTATAAAAGATGAGATAGCGGCACATTTGGATAGCAGTAACAGGATCGGTCCAAGTCAGCATGGATTTACGAAGGGGAAATCATGCTTGACTAATCTTCTGGAATTTTTTGAGGATGTATCTATGAAAATGGACAAGGGAGAGCCAGTAGATGTAGTGTAACTGGACTTTCAGAAAGCCTTTGATAAGGTCCCACATAGGAGATTAGTGGGCAAAATTAGAGCAAATGGTATTGGGGGTAGGGTACTAACATGGGTAGAAAATTGGTTGGCAGACAGGAAACAAAGAGTAGGGATTAACGGGTCCTTTTCAGAATGGCAGGCAGTGACTATTGGGGTACCACAAGGCTCGGTGCTGGGACCGCAGTTATTTACAATATACATTAATGATTTAGATGAAGGGATTAAAAGTAACATCAGCAAATTTGTAGATGACACAAAGCTGGGTGGCAGTGTGACATATGAAGAGGACATTAGGAGAATGCAGGGTGACTTGGACAGATTGGGTGAGTGGGCAGATGCAGTTTAATGTGGATAAATGTGAGGTTATCCACTTTGGTAGCAAGAACAGGAAGGCAGATTACTATTTGAATGGTGTCAAGTTAGGAAAAGGGGAAGTACAATGAGATCTAGGTGTCCTTGTTCATCAGTTACTGAAGGTAAGCATGCAGGTACAGCAGGCAGTGAAGAAAGCTAATGGCATGTTGGCCTTCATAACAAGGGAAGTTGAGTATAGGAGCAAAGAGGTCCTTCTGCAGTTGTACAGGGTCCTGGTGAGACCCCACCTGGAGTATTGTGTGCAGCTTTGGTCTCCAAATTTGAGGAAGGACATTCTTGTTATTGAGGGAGTGCAGCGTAGGTTCACGAAGTTGATTCCCGGGATGGTGGGGCTGTCATATGTTGAAAGATTGGAGCGACTGGGCTTGTATACACTGGAATTTAGAAGAATGAGAGGGGATCTGATTGATAAGATTGTTAAGGGATTGGACATGCTAGAGGCAGGAAACATGTTTCCGATGTTGGGGGAGTCCAGAACCAGAAGCCACAGTTTAAGAATAAGGGGTAGGCCATTTAGAACGGAGTTGAGGAAAAACTTCTGCCTCAGAAGGCAGTGGAGGCCAATTCTCTGGATGCTTTCAAGAAAGAGTTAGAGCTCTTAAAGATAGCAGAGTCAAAGGATATGGGGAGAAGGCAGGAATGGGGCACTGATTGTGGATGATCAACCATGATCACATTGAATAGCAGTGCTGGCTTGAGGGGCCGAAGGGCCTACTCCTGCACCTATTGTCTATTAGTATGCCAGAAGTTTGGGGTGTCAAGGGGCAGAAGTGAGTGCAGTTACTATTATTAGGGAGATGGTGCTTGGGAAACTGAAAGGTCTGAAGTCACCTGGACCTGATGGTCTATACCCAGGGTTCTAAAAGAGGTACCTGAAAAGATTGTGGAGGCATTAGTAATGATCTTTCAAGAATCAATTGATTCTAGCACAGTTTGGGGACTGGAAAAATTGCTATGTTACTCCACTCTTCAAGAAGGGAGAAAAGCAGAAGAAAGGAAGTAATAGGCCAGTTAGCCTGACCTTAGTGAATGGGAAGATGTTGGAGTCAATTGTTAAGGATGTGGTTTTGAGGTATTTGTAGGCACATGACAAAATAGGCCAAAATCAGCATGGTTTCCTTAAGGGGAAATGTTGCCTGACGCATCTGTTGGAAAAGTTTAAAGATATAGCAAACAGGATAGACAAAAGAGAATTGATGGATGTTGTGCACTTGGATTTTCAGAAGGCCTTTGACAAGGTGCCACACACGAGGCAGCTAAATGAGGTAAGAGCTCAGGGTAATAAAGGAAAGATACAAGCATGGATAGAGCATTGGCTGATTGGCAGGAGGCAAAGAGTAGGAATAAAAGGATCCTTTTTGGATTGGCTGCCGGTGACTAGTGATGTCGCACAGGGTTCTGTATTGGGACCACGTTTTATTTTACATTGTATCTCAACAATTTGGTTGATGAAATTGAATGCTTTGTAGCCAAGATTGTGGATGATATGAAGATAGATAGAGCAGCAGGTAGTGTTAAGGAAGAAGGGAGGCTGCAGAAGGACTTAGATAAGAAGAATGAGCAAAGAGGTGGCAGATAAATAGTGTTGGGAAGTGTATGGTCATGAACTTTGGTAGTAGGAATAAAAGCAGAAAGCTTTATCTAAACAGAGAGAAAATTCAAAAATTTGAGGTGCAAAGGGATTTGGAGTCCCCGTGCAGGATTCCCTAAAGGTAAATTTGCACGTTGAGTTGGTGGTGAAGAAGGCAAATGCAATGTTCACGTTCATTTTAAGAGGACTAGAATTTAAAAGCTGAGGCTGTATAAGGCACGGGTGTGGCCTCATGGAAAATTGTGAGCAGTTTTGGACCCCTTATTTAAGAAGGAATCTGCTGACATTGGAGAGAGTTCAGAGGAGGCTCATGAGAATGATTCCAGAAATGAAAGGGTTATGATAGCAGCATTTGAAGTCTCTGGGCCTAGACACACTGAAATTGAGAAGAATGAAGGAGAATCTTGTTGAAGGCCCAGATAGAGTGGATGTTAAGAGGATGTTTCCTTTGGTGGGGGAGTCTAAGATCAGAGGGCACAGCCTCAAAATAGAGGGATGTCCATTTAGAACAGAGATGAAGAATTTCTTTGGCAAGGGGGAGGTAAATCTATGGAATTCATTGCTGCAGGCAGCTGTAGAGGCCAGGTCATTTAAGGCAGATGTTGATTTGTCAAGGCATGAAAAGTTATGGGGAGAAGGCAGGAGAATGGGGTTGAGAGGGAAATGGACCAGTCATGGTGAAATGGCAGAGCAGACTCAACGGGGCAATTGGCCTAATTCTGCTTTTATGTCTTGTGGTATACGATCTTACGATACAGCTTCTACGTAACATCCCAACTCCGGTACTCAGTACATTGAAAGCCAATGTGCTGAAAGCAACTTTTACGGCCCCATCTAGCTGTGACACCACTTTCAAGGAAGTGTGGATCTATATTCCTCAGATCGCTCTATTCTACCACACTCCTCAGTGCCCTTCTGCTCATCATGTAAGTCCTACTCTCGTTTGGCCTCCCAAAGTTCAACAAAAAAGTGCCTCACTAACTTCCTTTTGTTACTTTTCAGCCCAATCTTTCAGCTGGTCCATAAAACCAGAAAAGTCTAAACAAGTTTGCAGAGGATGGTATGAACGATGACAATGAAAAATCTGCAAATATAAAACACTTATCTTTGTTCTTTATATTTGGTGAATTACCTTTGAGTTTCAGTCTCGGCGTAGCATAATTACAGAAGCTAACTTGCACATGAGTATGCCACGAGTAGCAGTAAAACAGATAACTAGTTGAACTTGTTGTAAAGTATATTAGTTTAATAGAGAATAATTTCCTCCTGAATGGAACCATGGAACATTTCACATCTCTAAGGGAGAAGATGCTCCCATAGGTCAGCATATTCTACATATCTTCTTACTGATAGTCCATTCACTTGTAAGTGAGGTTTGACCCATCTACAACTTCAACATGGACACTTGTGTTGACTGAAACAAGGCTCACTGGTGACACCCCACTTTGCTACTTGCAGGATATTTAACTCTTGTGTTTATGCCTTACATAGCTTGCCTGTTCAAACAGATGTGGTAGAGTTAGAATTCTAATTTCCAATTCTCACTGGTTTAACCCAACTCTTATAAATTCTTCTTCTCAGGACTTGTTTAACACTCTCATTTCTACTCTTAAATTCTCTGGACTACTGAAGTTGTGTGGAATTCCCCCTCAAGATATTTCCAATCGCTTTGTCCCTTAGCCTCCATACTAGGCAACTTTTCCTGGTTGTCTCGTCCTCTACTCAATTAAATATATTTTATAATTTCATGAGCCACAATATGAACTTCCCTACCTACATAATGAATACATTATTTTAATTGAATCTGCTTAGCATTTAAAGTTTTATTAAGTCACCTCTCATCCTCTGAATTCCAAGTTTATACAGCCTGAAGCACACACATAAAGTGCTGGATCTGCAGTTTCTCTTGTGTCTCTGTTATACAGTGTAAATTCATAATTCAATCTTATAATTCTATAATTTGTGATGCATTTATTCTGGAGTGTTAAACTACATGTGAAACACAGGTGATGATGTGAGGAACTGTGCAGTGGCCCTCCTTATCTGCGAATTCAACCAACTGCGAATCGCGAAAACCCAGAAGTGCTCTCCCAGCACTTGTCATTGGAGTGTGTACAGACTTTTTTTTCTTGTCATTATTCCCTAAACAATGTAGTATAACAGCTATTTTACATAGAATTTACATTGTATTAGGTATTATAAGTAATCTAGAGATAATTTAAAGTATACCAGAAGATGTGCGTGGGTTATCGTGGATCGGGATCGAAAAAAGTCGTAAGTTCTCTTACTAAGTAAGCCGGAACAGGTACATCTGGTATTATTTAGTGTCAGTTAGTCAAACGTTTGTCTTATTGTATAGTATATAATTTACCTTTCTATGCATATAAAACACTTAAGAACGTATGTTTCAGCGCCGGGCTTGGGAAGTTCCCGAGTTCGATCCAGTGACAGACCACTTCCAAGCACGCTCTCCACCGTGCCGGGTTGATGTGGAGGATCAAAAACCCAAAACCCAATAATTAAACCACTGCATAGCTTAGTAATAATTGTAGCTTTCATCAGGGCAGAGCCTTTCTCACTTTATCCTTTAAAATTGTTCCGATCGTTGACTGACATAGCCTAACACTTTTCCAATGACCGATGGCGTTTCACCGCTTTCCGATCGCTTTTGTTATTTCCACTTTATTTTTAATCGTGATCGTGATTATTTTCGTGAACAGAAACACTGTGGATTCAGAGCTCTGATAACGGGTCTTAATGTCCACAGCACTGAGACAGGTTAAATAAGGTCTGGGGTTCCGCTGGGTCCTAAGGTCCACCGTATTGAGACAGGTTGAATAAGGGACTTGAGCATCTGCAAATTTTGGTATCCGCGAGGGGTCCCAGAACCAATCCCTCATGGATAAGGAGGGTGGACTGTATTTATTATACTACTGTAATACATGTAAAAATAGTGTATGCTTGTTGATAGGTATAACATATAACAGTCTCGAAAATCTGATAATCCAACACACCATCAGTCTAAAGAATGCCAGATAATTGGAGTTTTGAAAATCATGATGATCTGGCATCTAACTCACTGGGTCTGTTTCCTACTTTGTTTAAGTGCTTCAGGCCAGCTTTTCCTGTAATGTAGAACAGCACAGCAGAGCATAGTTCCTTCAGCTATCCTTTTAAACTACTCCAAGATCAACCTAACCCTTCCCTTCTACACAGCCTATAGCCCTTCATCTTTCTTTCATCCATGTGCCTAGGAGTTTCTTAAATGCCCCTAATGAATCAGCCTCTACCACCGCCATTGGCAGTATACATTCCAGGCAGTAACCACTCTGTATATAAAAAAGTACTTAACTCAGACATCTTCTCTAAACTTTCCACCACTCGCCTTAAAAGGATGTCCTCTCACATTAGCCATTGCACTCTATCTATGCATCTTACAATCTTTCACCTCTATTAAGTTGCCTCTCAATTTCCTTTGTTCCAAAGAAAATAGACTTAAGCTTGTTCAACCTTTCTTCATAAGACTTTTTTTAACCTAGAAAATTAATTCTACTGGTGTATCACCTCTTTAGAAAATGATTAATGTGTTGGAGATTAGAATAACATCCACTGGTCTGGAAAATCTGCCATCTGGGAACACTGAAGTTGCAAGACTGTTGGACCATGAGAGGTTTACTATACTATAATTTGATGGACTTTCACTTTTGCTTTTAATCTTTTGTGTTATATATTGTTACATATCGTTGTGTCACTGAAGGCCTCAAATAATTCAGATACAATCTATTCTTCACAAGTATTCTCTGAATTTATGTTGTTGATATATTATCTTATATAAATATTATCTTACAGTTATATTCCTGCAGCTGATGGTAAATTTATTGTTATTAGTTACTCTTTCAAGTGAAATAACTATTTTTAATCTACACAGTTCCTGAAACTGGTAAATTGATGCACCCTTTAGCAGTAGCAGTGTCCCAGTGGTTTTGCCTATTATATGTGTTGAAAGAAAAAGTGTTACAGGAAATGAGTTCTGTCGGCTTTTTGGCAGCATGAGGCTTTTCCACCATTCAGTCTGTCTATCTTTGAATTTTCCATCTCTCAAACCTTGCAGTCAATGAGCCAACTTTCCCCACCTCTTGCTCCCCCTCCCCCTCCTCCATTCTGCCTCACTGTTCGCTCTTTCTGCTTTCAACATTTGATCTTTAGAATAAGTTGGAACATACAGTATCAGTCGTGAGCACTAAAAGCAGTTGGTTTCATGATAATGATAGATTTTGTTGTGTGGGATTGGGCAGGTGTGAAGGTGATTGTGGTTGCAGAGTGGAAAGTCAGCTTTATTTTCAAAAGGGAATTAAAGAAATTGGCGGTCTTTGCTGGTAGAAATTGAGACCACACACAGCTCTTGAATAAAACAGTGGTGCTGGTGTTTAAATGGAGCATCTTGATATATTCAGGGCAGCAGCACATGATGTGAAGGGGATTTACATTTTTTAAATGTGTAATTTGCATCTCAAATGTCCAGCATTCAGTTTCTAATTTTGCAGTAATTTAGGTAATTATTTGTTCACACTTCAACTCCTATTTCTGTAATTTAACAATGCCCCTATCAGCTCCATCCCTGTTGATCTGCTATTTTGTTATTCCTTAATTTTCCCCAGCCTTCCACTCTCTCACGATCTTTCTTTTTGTACACATCACATTTCAATCTTTCTGTGCTTTTCAATTTTTTAATCTCCAGTTTCATTCTGATGATTGATGAATTAAAACATTAACTGTTTCCCTCTCTGTGAATGTTGTCTCTCCTGATGTAGCATTTCTAGCATTATCTGTTGAATTTCAGATTTCTCACATTTTAATGTAGAACAGTACAGCACGGCCACACACTCTTCGTCCCACAATGTTGTGCAGGATGAGTGTTACAGAGTCATTGAACACTGCAGGGCAGAAACAGGCCCTTCAGCCCATCTAGTCCATGCCAAAACATTAATCTGCCTAATTCCATCAACCTGTATCTGACAACAGCCCTCCATACGCCTCCCATTCAGGTATCGTTTCCAAATTTCTTTTATATTTAGGATTCAAACCTGCATCCACCATTTGCTCTGGCAGCTCGTTCCACACTCTCACCATCCTCTGAGTGTAGATGATCCTCCTCATATTCCCCTTAAGCATTTCACCTCTCAATCTTAATCCATGACTTCGGGTTGCAGTTTCACCCAACCTCAGTGGAAAAAGCCTGTTTGCGTTTACCCCATCTATACCCCTCAAAATTTTGTATACCTCTATCAAATCTTCCCTCTGTGTTCTAGGAATAAAGCCCTAACCTATCAACCTTTCCCTATAACTTAGGTCCTGAAGTCCCTGCGGCATCCTTGTAAACCTTCCCTCTACTCTTTTAATCTTCATTACTTTCCTGTAGGTAGGTGACCAAAACTCCTCACGATACTCCAAATTAGACCACACCGATGTCTTATAAATATAACGTCTTAACTCTTGTACTCAATACATTGATTTATGAAGGCCAATCTGCCAAAAGCTTTCTTTATGACGCTACCTGTGATGCTACTTTCAAGGAATTAATGATCCCTCTGTTCTACGACACACCTCAGTGCCCTACCATTCACTGTAAGCCCTACCCTAGTTGGCCCTCCCATCACGCTACATTTCACATTTGTCTGCATTAAGTTCCATCTGCCATTATTTAGCCGATTTTTCTAGCTGGTCCAGCTCCCACTGCAAACTATGGTAGTTTTCCTGCTGTCCACTACACCCCCAGTCTTAGTGTTATCCGTACATTTGCTGATCCAGTTTACCACACTATCATCCACGAAGAAAAAAACAAACTTCATGACACATGTGGGTGATGGTAAATCTGATTCTGATATGGGTCTCTATTGTGGACTGAGACTGGGAAGGGAGCAGGGAGAGGGGAATCATGGGTGGGGCGGGGGAAGGGAGAGGGGAACGAGCGGGAAGCGCCAGGGAGACATTCCGTAATGATCAATTAACCAATTGCTTGGAATCAAATTACCTTGCCTGGTGTCTCAGGGCTGAATGTGTATGCACCTGTGCCATGTCTAACCAACCCTGGCACTCCTCTGCCACCTGTCCCACACCCTGCCCATAGTGCTTCACTCTCACAATTTCCAACATCCTTTACTCTTGCCAGATTTACAAACTCGCTCACCGCTCCACGTTGAAAAATACAGTACTGTACAAAGGTCTTAGGCACCCTAGCTATACATATGTGCCAATGACTTTTGCATAGTGCTGTAGATGACAAACAACAAAAGACCCAACACCAATCCCTGTGGCACCCCAGTAGTAACAGGCCTCCAGTCAGAGAGGCAATCATCTACTACCACTCCCTGGCATCTCCCGCAAAGCCAATGTCTAATCCAAGTTAACACCATAAAACATAGGAGCAGAATTAGGCCATTTGGTCCATCGAGTCTTCGCCATTCAATTTAGTGCCTCCTCTTGAATGCAAAGTGTCTGAACCTTCTTGACCAACCTTCTATGCGAGACCTTGTCAAAGACCTTGCTGAAGTGAATGTAAACAACATCCACTGCCTCTCCGTCATCAACTTTCCTGGTATGTTCCTAGAAAAACTCTATAGGATTGGTTAGACACAGCCTACCATCCATACACAAAGCCATGTTGATTATTCCTAATCAGCCCCTGTCCATCCAAATACTTATATATCCAATCCCTTAGAATACCTTCCAATAACTGTCCCACTAATATCAAGCTCAATGGCCTATAATTTCCTGGCTTATTCTTAGAGCCTTAAACAATGGAACAACATTTGCTATCTTCCAATCCTCCAGCACTTCACCCGTGGCTAAGGATGTTTAAAATATCTCTGCTAGGACCTCTGCAATTTCTGCACCAGCCTCCCACAGAGGGCTAATCTCATTATATTATGCATGATAATATATCTGGAAGCCCTTGGGAGTCTCTTTCACCTCGTCTGCAGAGGAACCTCATACCTTCTTGGAGCCCTCCTAATTTCCTTCATGTATTCTTGTGCATTTCTTGTACTCAAATACCTCATTTGTTCCTACCTGCCCATACCTACTATGCACCTCCTCCTTTTTCTTAACGAGGGCCTCAATATCTCTCAAAACCAAGATTCCATAAATCTGTTATCCTTGCCTTTTATTCCGACAGGAACATAGAAACTCTGTATTCCCAAAATTTCACTTTTGAAGGCCTCCCACTTACTAAGTGTGTGTGTAGGCCTATGTTAGTCTCGATAGCCCATGGATTTGTGCCTTGGAAAGTTTCCAGGACACAAGCCTGGGCAAAAGGTTTTTTTTATGGAAGACCAAGCTGCAAGTCTCCCCTCTCCACGCCATCGATGTTGTCCAAGGGAAGGGCATTAGGACCCATACAGCTTGGCACCAGTGTCGTCGCAGAGCAATGTGTGGTTAAGTGCCTTGCTCAAGGACACACATGCAGCCTCAGCCAAGGCTCGAACTAGTGACCTTCAGATCACTAGATGAACGCCTTAACCACTTAGCCACGCACCAACATACTTACTAAGTACACCTGTGCCAAAAAACAACCTGTCCCCACCTACACTTGTCAGATCCTTTCCGATGCCATTAAAATTGGCATTTCTTCAATTTGGAATCTCGATCCAAGGACCAGATCTATCCTTTTCCATAATTACCTTGAAACTAATGGTATTATGATTGCTGGATGCAAAGTGTTCCCCCACACAAACTTCTGTGACCCACCCTGTCTCATTCTCTCTAGTTGGGACTTCTATGTATTGATTAAGGAAACTTTCATGAACACATTTGACAAACTCTTTCCCATCCAGCCCTTTTACAGTATGGGAGTACCAGTCAATATGTGGAAAGTTAAAATCACCTGCTAATACAATCTTATGTTTCTTGCAACAGCCTGTAATCTCACTACAAATGTTATCCTCTAAATCCCACAGACTGTTGGGTCACTGGACACCTTTCCAGTTTGTCTTGTCTAAGGACTGCTGTGATGTTTCCCCCACCTCTCCTCCTTTAATCCCTCCCGCTCTATCACATCTAAAATAACGGAACCTTAGAACATTGATCTGGCAGTTCTGCCCTTCCTGCACCCAAGTCTCAGTAATGCTACAACGTAAGATAATTCCACATGCATTGAAATATACGCAGCTCAGAATATAAGTGCTCAGTCTTTTGATTCCTTACTTGGAATGTAGGCTTAACATCTGTCTCCACAACCACTCCACTATCTATTCTAATGTTCTGGTTCCTATCCCCTTGCAATTCTAGTTTAAACTCCTTCCTGTGCAGCAGTAGCAAACTTTCCTGCTAGGATATCAGTGCCCTTCCATTTCAAGTGCAGACAGTCCCTTCTGTACAGGTCCCATCTTGCCTGGTAAAGAGCCCAATGATCCAAATATCTGAAGCCCTCCCTCCTGCACCATCTCCTTATTCACATGTTAAATTGTATAATCTAACTGTATCTGGCCTCACTAGCCCGTGGCATGGGTACCAATTTTGAGAGCACAATCCTGCAGGTCCTGTGCTTTAACTTAGTACCTGAACACATCACTCCTACCTATATCATTGGTACTGACGTGGACCATGATCCGGCTGCTCACCCTCCCACTTAAGAATGCTGTGGACTCAATTCAAGATGGAAATTTGGATATTGTTCGAACATAAAAATTGGTGAAAGCATTGTTAAATATTTTAGGAACCAATGATAGTGTCGAGGCTAAGTAGAGGTTTGGTCCTGGCAAGGATATGAATTTTAAATTCACACCATGGTCAAAGAATTTGCTTCAACCTCAAAAGATGGCTGCTTCAGAGATCTGTCACGGGAATACTTTCTGTTCATCAAATAATGTATATCTGATTATAGATGATGTTGAACAGGGCATAATTCACAGGAGAAACATACAGTGTCCCAGCAGAGGGGTTGGTGAGACGGTGGGTGAAGAGATCATAAAAATGAGCAGATTCTAATCCTGAGAAAGTGTGGACAATTCAGGGGTTTGGGAGGATTAGGATTGATGGAGCATCTCATGTATGGGATAACTTACAGAGAACAAATTAGAGAAGCTGTGACTTTTGGGCTTTGTGAGGATGAATCCTTGGAAGAAACATATTTTGCTACGTTGATAAAAAGAGGAGAAATGGCAGGAGATGAATTGATTCGATGGCTAAATAGGATTTGATGCATCTCACTTTCTCTATCTCCGGAGACAGCTTATGTCTATTAAAAACCCACGGACTGTCACAGCTATTTGTTACTTGAAAAAACGCTTTTCCCTTCTCTCTATTCCTCCATTTCCACCGCATCTGCTCTCAGGTTGAAGCTTTTCATGCTAGAACGAAGGAGATGTCCCCCTTTTTCAAAGAAAGGGGGTTCCCTTCCTCCACCATCAACGCTGCCCTCAACTGCATCTCTTTCATTTCACACATGTCTGCTCTCGCCCCATCCTCCTGCCACTCTACCAGGGATAAGATTCCTCTTGGCCTTATCTACCACTCCACCAACCTCCACACCTATCACATAATTCTCCATAACTTCTGCCACCTCCAATGGGATTCCACCACCAAGCACATCTTCCCCTCCCCCCAACCACTTTCTGCTTTCCGTGATTCCCTTGACGTTTGTCCTTCCCCACTGATCTCCCTCCTGGCACTTTTTCTTGCAAGCGGAACAAGTGCTACAGCTGCCCCTACACCTCCTCCCTCACTACCGTTCAGGGCCATAAACAGTTCCTCCAAGTGAGGGGACATTTCACTTGTAAGTCTGTTGGGGTCATGTACTGTTTCGGTGCTCCCAGTGTGGCCTCATGTATATCGGGACCCAACGTAGATTGAGAGACTGCTCCGCCGAGCACCTATGCACCATCTGCCAGAAAAAGCAGGATCTCCCAGTGGCCACCCATTTTATTTTTATTTCCTATTCCCATTCTGATATGCCCATCCACGGTCTCCTCCACTGTTGTGATAAGGCCACACAAAGGTTGGAGGAACAACACCTTATATTCCATTTGGGTAGCCTCCAACCTGATGGCATGAATATTGATTTCTCAAACTTCCAGTAATGCCCCCCATCCCCCTCCTTCACCATTTTCTCTCTCACTTTATCTCCTTGCCCACCTATCGCCTCCCTCTGCTGCTCCTCCCCCTTTTCTTTCTTCCATGGTCTTCTGTCTCTTTCACCAATCAACTTCCCTGCTCTTTACTTCATCCTTCCCCCTCCAGGTTTCACCTATCACCTTGTGTTTCTCTCTCCCCTCCCCTCCCCTCCCCCCGCCATTTGAATCTACTCCTCAACTTTTTTCTCCAGTCCTGCCAAGAGGTTTTGGCCCAAAACGTTGACTGTACATTTTTCCATAGATGCTGCCTGGCCTGCTGAGTTCCTCGAGCGTTTTGGATGTGTTGCTTTGATGCAAGTTATTACATCAGAAATAATGCTTTGAAGACCTCAACTGTATGAAGTGCACAAAGGGAGAGTGTGACCAGAACGTAAGAGGATAAAGTCTCGAGTTAGCATAGTGTGAATGAAGGCTTCAGCAACAGCTGAGCTGGTCAGTGATCCTTGCAATGGCTGATTAAGTATTCTGAACTTCATCTTGGTCAGATCTGACATCAAGATTGTGAACAATCTGTACGACTTTTAGACGGTAACCACGGTTGAGGCAGAATACATGGCAAGGGAGCAGATTTCTTAAGTAACACACGCAAAATGCTGGAGAAACTCAGCAGGTCAGGCAACGTCCTGAAGAAGGGTCTCAGCCCAAAATGTCAACTGTTTATTCATTTCCATAAATCAGTCTAACCTGCTGAGATCTTCCAGCATTTTGAGTGTGTTTCCTTGGATTTCTAGCATCTGCTGAATTTCCACATGTTTAGAGTTCTTAAGTGCCTTGTTTCCACTGCTTACAACACTAGTATCTAGCACTTATTATCCACCTTGAAATGTTCTTTCCTTTGAAGTGGTTAATTAATTTGAGAATCAGCTAATTGCTGCAGATCACATGTTACCCAGACCAGGAAAGAGAAGCCAGTTTCTTTCTACGGCAGATGCCATCTCTTTAACCCTGTACTCATCTCTGGAGCATCTGGGCAGTAAAAGCTGCCACAAAACAACACAGTTTGCTAAATATATCAGTGATAATAAACCTGATTCTGTGTTTGTCTATCATTTATTGACTGCATCTCTGCCTTCAATACTATAATTCCATGCAAATTTATTACCAAGCTCCAAGACCTGGGACTCAACCACTCCCTCTGCAAGTGGATCAAGACCTTTGTGACCAGCTGAATGTAATCAGTAACGACAGGCAGCAACACCTCCACCTCGATTATTCCCAACACTGCATCCTCAACCCCCTATGCATTCATGACTGTGTGGCCTGACTCTGCTCCAACATCATCTACATCCTAGTGAGTTGTATCTCAAATAATGAAGAATCGGAATGCAGGAAGGAGATAGAGAGCTTAGTAACATGATGTTATGACAATCTTTCCCTCAATATCAGCAAAGGAAGGGAGGTGGTGCTCATGCATCAATGGTGCGGGATTGAGAACTTCAATTTCCTAGGACTGAACACTGCAGATTGTCTGTCTGTGTCCTGCCAAGTAGACGCCAAGAAAGCTCACCAACTCCTCTACTTCCTCAGGAGGCGAAAAACATTTGGTCTGTCCCTGTTGACCTTTACCAGTTTTTATCAACGAAGCCTGGAAAGCGTCCTATCTGAATACACCAATGTGTGGCTTGGTGTGCATGGCACCGACTCTACCTGTGATCACAAGAGACTGCAGAGAGATGTGGACACAGCTCCACACATCACAGAAACCAGCCTACCTGTTATGGACTCTCCCAATACTTATTGCTGCCTCTGTAAGGCAGCCAGCCTAATGAAAGACCCCACCCATCTCAGACATCCCTTCTCCCCTCTTCCATCAGGCAGAAGATGCAAATGCTGGAGAAAGTACTTACCACAGCCTTAAGGATACCACTGAATGGCTCCCTAGGGTGATAAAATGGACTCTTGACCTCACAATTGACATAATTATATCAAAGATTATACTTTTGATATAATTTTGCACTTTATTTCACTTCCTTAGTAGCTGTTAATACTCTTTTTTATATTTTGTTATTGTTTTACCTTGTACTACCTCAGTGCACTGTGTAATGAATTGGTATATTTGAACGGTATGCAAGACAAGCTTTTCCACTCTACTTCGGTATATGTGACAATGATAAGCCCTAATGGAATAAAGTGAATCTGCAGAATATTTACAAGTAGCTTTGTGGACTCTGTTACCGATTAGTTCAGTCTCTGGGTAACATCAGGTAGAGTCTGCTCTGAGCCAGCGGCGCTCTCTAATGAAGCAACAATCTGTGGAAGGAACCCAGTGGGTCAAGCAGTAGTCACTTCCTCCCACAGATACTGCTCAACTCACTGAATCCCTCCAGCAGATTGGTGCTCCAAATTCTTGCATTGACCATAGCACTGTCTATGATGTTGGTTTACAAGAAGACTTTGCTTTTTGTGATAACTTTAGAAAGAACTTGCAGGTAACACTTGGCAGATTCCTCTATTAAGATTCCTGTGAAAAAAACTGCTGAATGGAAATACTTGTAGACAGTTGGCATTTTGGGTTGAGAACTCTCAGAGTTCACAAAGAGTCTGCCCATTTTTTTTCTGTTGATGCTGCCTGAGCTACTAAGGTCCTTCAACAGTTTATTTATGCTCCAGATTCCAGTGTCTGCAGTCCCTTGTGCCTGCATTTTAACAAATAGCGTGGAATGGTCAAAACAAGTTTCACCCACTGAATCAGAAAAGTAACGCCAAAACTGCCAAACTGGTTAAAATCTCAAATCTTTTTTAAAAAATCAGCATTAACAAGACAAAAATACATTTCAGTACATACTTAAAGTTAAGTTTTTTAAAAATTCTAAGGAACCTTTAGGTGTTTACAGAAATCTGAAATTGTAAGCCATTACTGATTTTAAGACCATATTGAGAATATATTTAACTTAATAACCCTCCCCAAAGACCTTTCAAATTAACAAATTCTTGTCTGAATCTCTCACAGCTGTTCACTTCAGTTAAAACAATGGGAGAATTCCTTTTGTGCCTCTTCGGACCTGGTGCAGAATTCACTGGCAAGTTCGTAATGTAAGTTTGGGGAATTACCCCAAGTTCCCGCTTCTTCGCTGAACCCTGAGTCCAGCGTTGGAGCGCATGCAGCTCGCTCAAGGGGTCTTGCTTAATAGCATCTTCCTGATTTCTCTATTCACATACATTTGTGCAGGAATCTTGAAGATGCTGTCAGTGGTAATGTTGGAGAAAGTAATTTCACCACCATTACTCTGCAAAATCTGAGCTGTTAGCACAATGCTGCCAGAGCCGTGCTGGTAGGCAGAGTGCAAAATGGAGAACCTAAAGCATACTCAAAAAGCACATTGCGCAACGAAGTTTGCTTCTGCTTTTTTATTTTGGCAAAATGGTTGCTTCTAAGTTCTGCTTGGTTTTTAATGGAAGCATTTGGTTCGGGCTCTGCTTCAGTAGATTTTGCTTGTATTATTCATTGAGGTGTAAGTTATTAAATAGAAAATTGAGGATCTGAAAATTAACTGTGGATGTGCCTGGCATTGGAATGATTCATGGCAATCAGGAAAAATAATCCTTCTCATTTGTTCTCACTTCCTGCCTGCTAGTTTGTACTCCTCCTCTCCCCCATCTTCTTATTCTGGCATCTTCCTCTTAGCTTTCCAGTCCTGATGAAGGGTTTCCGCCCGAAAATTCAGCTGTTAAATATTAATTTCCATAGATGCTGCCTGACATGCTGAGTTCCACCAGCATTTTGTGTGTGTTGCTCAGGATTTCCAGCATCCACAGATTCTTTTAGGTTCATTATGAGAAGTAATGTCTTCTTGGTTGTAGCACATCAAGTTCTTTTTCAGGAGTTTATGCAATTTGATAAGGGTTTCTGCTTCTATTGGTCTCTTGGGGAGTTATTTTTAGACCTTCGCCATTCTTTATATTTAAAGGAAATCCCTGCCTCCCTTCTAATGCCCAGGTTCCCTATCTTGAGGTCAAAATCATTTTTGCATTCCATTAAAAAGGGAGGGAACCGCACTGCTTGCAATTTTTCAAGTCTCGCGTTCTATCACTGAACAACTTTTGATTTCCACTTTCCCTTCAAATCTCACAGGCTTCCACTTTTACAATCAGCTTGTTAGATATAACCTTCCCTTAGCACATCTGTGCTGATAACTGTGCCCTTGAATGATATGTAATAAATAGTGAAAAGTGCTGTTGGATTGAAATTGACTAATTTTCCTGAAGAGCTTAACGAACACGTCAGAAACTTATTTGAATTTGATAGGACTGATGTTGGATTGATTAATGATCATGAATCAGAAAACAATCTGCTGTGTCATTCATTGCTACGACACAGTGAATGGGTTTAAGAAACATGACTTTTTTTCTTTGGAATCTTAAGTATAGTGTTTACATATTGACTTCACTGTTAAAACATGATGGCATGCCCTATTTTTTTCAATTAAGATAGGCTTTTCCTGCTTCCAATTTACCACATTCAGTTCAGTGTGCAGACATCTGGAGAGTTTCTAAGGCAGAAATGTTACACCCTTTGCCAATCCCCTCTAAAACTACAACACTCCAATTTGAAACTTCTTAGTCATTTTACTTCCAATTAGATTTATTACTTTTCTGGATCAATGACTATTGTATCACATTGTCAGAGGAAGCTGCCTCTAACAGCTGAGGTTTAAAGCCCTGCATTTTGTTTAAAGGTTTTATGTCAGAAATGGTTAATATGCAAAATTGAAATGATTTCTTCCTGAAAATAAAAGACATGTTTTTTTTTGTGGGCATGTCATATTTTTTTGGAAAAACTTTTGAGAAAGGATTTTAAGAATGGAGCAACAAGATGGTTTTTAAAAGATAAGAGCTCGATTATGATGGGTTTTGATAGAATTATTGGGAAGATCTTTTGGCTGGTGGATTGGTAACTATTAAGATATAGATTTAATGTATTTGGTGGAATATTCAGGGGAGGAGAATACGTGGTTATTTGACAGGAACTGTAATCAGGATTACACTGCCAGAAAGCTGATTTGATAGTAAGCTTAAGAAGATAATTGGATATTTACCAGAAAAGAGAAGGAAATTTACAGATCAGTGAGCTAAAATCAGGGAAATGAGATTAATTGGATATCTCTTTCAAAGTTACAGTGCTGGCATAATCAATTGTGCCTTTCTATCATTTTGGGTCATTCTAAGCTCAGCAAGTCCAACTGACAGGGAATGTTAGGAGAAAAGGCTTGCATGGAAAATAGATCTTCTAAACCATAAGGCAAATTTCAGAAGATTTGCTTAAAGTGATTCATCAAACTTGGAGAGTGGAACCATGTTGATTATTTTTCTGTCAAGTTGAGTTCACTGCTTAGACTTGAACTAAAGGAATTTGCCCAAATGCTGTTGTAAATGTTAAGAGGGTCCCAAGTTTCGAGATGATATTTCAGCAGACTGTTTGTTTCATGCCTTTTGTGTGAATAACCTACCATAATCTGAAATGCTAATATCATCTATTGAAATGCTTGATATCACTGTACTTGCAAAGGTATTTGGAGCAGGAGTTTATGTTTAATTGTCACAGAAGTGACAGATGTGTGTCTTTGTTTTCAGTTTATATAAGCAAAATCAGTACACATAGGTTGATGATTCTCTCCTTGTCTTCATTACTGACAAGCCCAGCAGTCTTGCATTATGGTAAAAAATAAAAGACCAGAACAGACCACTTTCCTGTAATCTCTTTTAAAACAAAACTTCTATGTCTACACTTCATTGAAAATACAGTAGTTTGTACTGCTAGTTTACACAGATACTTGAAGCAATATCATTTTTTTTGATCTTGACCTTCAGTGGGTTAGCATCACTCCCTGCAATAACTGCAAATAGTTTCCTTTTAAACACTTGGTGATTCCTCTGATAATTTCCTGCTGAAGATTGTTTCAATATGGTTGTAATCAATATGAGAAAAAAATCAACTTGTATGCAAAAATATTTCAATAACATACAACTGTTACAAATGTCAATAGGAGGTAATATCACCATTCTGAAGACATCACTTCAGAATACCTGTTGTCATACAATTTACTAAATAGTGTCACACTAAAATATGGAGTTAAAGTAATCAAAAGAACAAGTTGATGTCTAATAACTAAATTGGCAATAGAAAATGGAGTTTTAAAACTCTGCAGATAAAATTAAATCATAATTCAAATGTTCTGTATTATTATATCTAATTATTTTGCTTAGGGGAATGGCAATTACTCCAATGGTATGGGATTATTTAAGTACATGCTAAATGAATGTATTATCCTGGCAAATATGATCAGCTAGCAAGATTCAAGCTCACCTTCAACATCACAACAGCAAAGAAAGAAAATCATAGAGATCAAACAATTTTATCTCGATGAAGTTTGATCAGCAAGTCTTTACTAACTGAAGTTTTCTTGAATTGTATCTGTTGTAAACCTAGGAGTGGTTGATATAAATCTGATAATACAGCTATGAAACATTAATGCTTTTCATATTTTTCTTCCTTCTTTAGGACAGCCTAGAAATTTGCAGGATCTGTGCCGAATTAAAATCCGACAATGTATAGGCTTGCAGAATTTGAAAGGACTGGAGTCACTCCCTCTTGCAAAAGTTATGAAAGACTATTTGAAGCACAAGTTTGATGACATCTGAATGTTAAAATTTGAAGTCTTGAGGGTTTGCAGTAGGCACGGCCTTGCCCCAAGTACATTCTATGCAATTCCCAATTTGATGAAATTGAAAGTCAATGCGGGTGTCTGTACCTCTCTGAATTTAAGAACTTATTTGTCACAGTAGGTCCACTCCAGGAGAATCTCTTCACTTCCAAGCAAATGCTCTAAACTAACATACTTAACTCTTTGATTTAGTAAAGTTCAAAACGTTTCAGTATTTCCTCCCTCTCAATTCAACCTTTTCAACACATGGTTTTCATTTTAACATATTGATCAAATTCACTCAACTGAAGCAGGTGACATTTGAATGGTAGTGGTCATGGAATAAGTAAATATTTGGTACATCTATAAATTTGTATCAGAATTGATCTAAATCAAATTTGAAATGTGAAACAGAAGTGGAAAACAGTTGAATTAGTATCTACATAATGTACACTTGACAAATGTTTAGTAAAAGGGAGAATTGAGAGTGAAATAAAAAAGAAATCCTTGAGGAAATAGAATATTGATTAAATGGTGCATCAGATCATTTCATTCAAAAGAAAACTTGAAGGCTGCATGAACAACTGAGGCAGTTGGGAAGTTTAAAGAAAAAAGTTATGGAAGCTATCACTTGACCATGGTAATCTGTTTCATCATCTATTGATACTTCACTCTCTGCCCTTCTCCCCTCAACTTAAACTTCTGTAGCAACATGTTTACCCATTGATTTTTTTTTAATTTGTCTTAAATAAAAGAGTTCCAAATTGTGACAGTGTATGCTCTTCACAATGCAGACTGCTACAGTCTGTCTCCTGGTGCCATCACAGTTTGGTGTTTTTACATTATAAGATATAATCATCAAAGGTGCCATTGTGATTTGGACTTCTTGCAATACCTTCCATACCTTTTTTTCTTTTAGACTGATCCCAAAACCGCTTTTGTTTTTCACTTCTCTTATAAATTTGTGGTGCTTTAGCAATGCTGGTCACATGCTGGAATGCATTAGAATATTGGGGGATGGAGAAGAGATGACAAGTGAGTGTATCATAATCAGATGTTCATATAATAAATGTCTTCACTCAGTTTTGTTCAGTCCATGGTGCCCTCTCATCAGTTTGTGCTGGTTACTAACCTGCCTGTTATCTTTGCCCTTGAGTTGTGATACACTGGAATTGGCACTTTCAGTTCTGTCAATGACAGGGGCTCATTAATTTGACCTACATTGTAGGCTAACCTTTTCCATTGTTATAATATAATTGTATACATTCAGTTCATTCTTCTAGTTTTTTCAAACAACTATCTGGAGTTATTTCAGCACTGATGACAGTGTGTATTTGTGTGTCTGCCCAGTCATTTTTGTATCTATGAGTTGTTTCAGAACAAAAAAATCTTAAAACTACACAGCTTTTTAATGCATGTTGTCTTCAGTCTAAAATTATATATTACCATATTTTTCACTTGAGTCAAATTCTAAGCAGAACAAATAGTGCTTCTTATTTAAATTCAGGTCAGAGCTTGGATCTTAGGTTTCTAAATAAATTAAGAATTACAATTTGACATCTGATTGGCAATGATAAAGCAGATTGAAATGCAGACCCTATTTCTAGTTTGACTTTAGTTTTTATAGAGGACAATAATATACTTCATGGAAACAAGAATCAAAACCAGAAATAGTAATTTGAAGTAGGACTGCATACCAGCACATAGATTGAAGATTCAGCAGTAAATGATTTGAAAAAAGAATCTGATCAATTCTCAGCCCCTATTTCTCCCTCACCTCGCACATTAGGTCTTGTAAACTCAGAAAATAAGATCATGAAAGGATCTTCTCTCTACCTACCAGAATGAGGTCAGAGGTCAATGGAAATTTATGCTTGGTTCTGTCAAAATTTGAAGAAAATTATAGTGCAGAGAAAATGGTCCTGTTACAGACTTGATGCATGGTTCTACTCTGCTTGGAAACTTAATGTAGCTGTGAAGTACGGTAATAAAGAAGTGATGAAGACCAGGGTGGTAAGAACAGAGGCTACTGCCCTCTTTCTCTTTATTTGCTCTCACTGCCATTCCCCCGTCTTGAGTGAAGTAAATAATAAACAATGGAATCCTCATGGTAGGATTGCTGTGAATCAACTCTGTAGTTTGCAAAAGTAAAGGCAAGAATCTGCTTTAGCCACTGAGACATAACAGACACTTTCTAGATTTTGTTTTCAGGTTTTGTGGTATGTGTTTGTATATTGTTGCAGATGGGAGGATGTGTAAACTAGGAGTGTTCAAAGTTACTTCTAACAGTTTGCTCCCTTCCTTAGGTAGTGGTTGCATGTTTGCACATCCCATACCTTAACGTTCTTATTTACACACAAGTTTTAAAGACCCAACACTTGTCTTCACATCAGTGACAATGTTAACGTGCTCCACTATAAAACTTAGTGACTTACTATGATTCTGAATGTTGCCTTTGCAAAAAGCAACAATAAAACTATTATTGGAATGACTGTATGTTGGAACATTGGCACTAGTATTACAGAAAGCTCTGGTGTTTACTTTTCAAATATGAAATGCCTTATACATCTAATACTGGTCTGACACTGGAGTGGCTCTCTCCACAATGACATATCAAACAAAAGAAATAACTAGGAGTTATGTGTCTTGGAGCCTCGGCATTCTAGAAACCATCATTTTTATTTTTCTTGTCTTTTTTAAAGTAATAAATTTATAATTAAAGTTTGAGTTGTTTCTGGCTTTTTTTCAGGTAACACTGTATTTGCTAGGAATACATGTACTCAGGAGCATTTAACCCTCGTATGAGAAAGACTTGCAAGTTTTCTCGTGGCTATTCTAAATTTTCCTTCACCCTGTATGTAGTTGGCACTACAACTTGTTTTTTTTTTTCTTTTGCCTATTGCACCCGTGCACTGACTAGTCCTAAATTTTGTAATAATGGCCTCTGAAATTAGTGATGTTCAGGACGTTTAGGTGATCCTGGAACGCATGTTGTAATAAAGGTTTATTGTGCTATCAAGATGTACTGGGGAACTACTGTCTTGAGAATTCAAACTATTTAGCTTTATTTGTAACAATCAAAGGGAGATATAGTAAAAAGCCTTCAGAATACAGAAAATAATTGATTGGAGTTGAACAGCTTTGATGACCAAACTTTATTGTGCATTGTTTCTAGACTTGATGGGTTGGGATCCAATCCTTCAGTAAATACAGAAATGTCTCAACGATTTTTTTTGTGGAAAAATGCTATGATACATAGGTGTCATAATTTTTTTAATGTGTTTTTTGTACATTTTCACCTTAACTTGAAATACCAAAGAAAAACTAAAATCTTCAAGAATTCATTGGATGAATTTTTTTGTACAGTTTTATAACTGGTAATGTACCAACGGAACTATTTAATGTTTGAAGAAATGGACCACTAATTTTTGTAAATGTTTTGTGTTCTAAATGTAAACAAATTAATACATTTTTAGAGTATTTAAATGCCACAATTCAATAAAATATTTAAGTGTTAATTATGTTATATTGTTTGTATTCGGATACTTTGAATGTGACTTGAGATACCTGTTTGAGTTTCGTGTTACCCTGAACCTTTGGTGAATTTAATCACCAAGGTAGATTGAGAAAGTTTTAGTTTAATTTTATTAATTGTTTTATATCTGTATGAGTGTTTACCGACATTTGAAAGTGTATTTTCATATGAATCACTCTAGCTCATTGGTCAGAAATTGTCATCCAACCAAATGGAAACAATAGGCTTTTATATATCTTCATTTCTTTCAAATGTTGGAACTAAAACCAGAAAACAAATCAGAGAAATCTTACAGAGCCCGAGTGAGGATTATAGTTGGAGAAAATAAACTCTTGTGTTTCACCAGCAAACTTCAACAAGACAAACAAGGCAAGGCTGGGATAAATGGCAATTTCTGATTAACACAATTCACAGGTGGCATACCCATTAGTCTTACTGATGGTTCTGAAGTAGTAACTATGGAATAACTTTGCATTGATCTGACAGTCAAATCCATCTATGAATGGAGAGCTCTTGCAAAATGTTATAATTAATGTTTCAAGCAGCACATGACCATGTTATCATGAAACTTGTGTAGCTTTACTGGTTAAGAATATAAGTTTTGCTGTGTTCTATGATATATTTTGATTAATCTGTGCAGTGTATCCATTTTGTTAATAACATTACTATTATTACCAGGATGTTTGCTGTCTGTGTCATTTATGAAGGTGATACCCATATTTCCAGGCTGCATTTTTGGTAAGAAACACAAAATATCTGAAGATGAAATTAAGTCCTACTTAATGCACTAGCTCAAGTTTTCAAGAAATCAACAACTTAGCTTAAATCAAGTATTTAAATGCTGCTGATGAGTTAGTGAAAGGGTACGTGCACTCACTTAGTGCCATGCATCGTTCTAATGAGAGGCAAAATACATATTATGGTTCTGAGGCAGCAGAAGTGATATTCTTGGAGTTGGAGTTTGTCTGAAAGGATAGTTAATTAAAAATAAACAAAGACAATCTGAGTACCAATATCACAAATTGTGGACCATTCAACCTGAAGAATAGCGCTAGGTGGAGAATGGAAGAATATTATCTCTAAGTCACACACACAAAATGCTGGAGGAATTCAACAAATCAGGCCGCATCTATGGAAATGAATAGAGGCCGTTTCGGGCCGAGACCCTTCATCAGGCCTGAGAAGGAAGTGGGGAGATGCCAGAATAAAAAGGCACGGGGAGGGAATGAAGGATAGCTGGAAGGTGGCAGGTGAAGACGGGTGGGTACGAAAGGTCAAGGGTCAGAGAAAAAAAAACCTGAGAGGAGAGTGAACCCAGGAGAAAGGGAAGGAAGAGTGGAGGCAGGGGGGAGTAATAGACAGGTAAGAAGTAAAAGGTCAGAGTGGGGAATGGGGGGGGGGGGGGAGGTGGAGGATTTGTTTACCAGAAGGAGAAAATTACCTGAAGGCCTCTGCCCTCTCACTTAGTACCTCTGAGACCTTAAGCCTTGCCATTCTTACCTATAAACTTGGCTATTTCAGTGCATTATTGACAAAGACCCCTTGTTTGACCCTCCTTAAATTTAAAATAATTTCTAACTCCCAATTCCTACCTCATCCTCCCAATTATTCATCACTCCTATGCTTCCTGATCTACATTGGATGTCAATTATGCAGCTCAACCAATCAAGCTCCAGCCCTTCAACTTTCTCTGCTTCACATGTACCTCCAGTTCTATAAAGCATACCTGGCGCTGTGGCTTCAGTTGCCAGCTGCTGGTGTTCCCTCCCCAAGTCTGTCTAATCCTCTATAAAGTTTAAGTTAATTTATTAAACCCAAGGTTCTAAGCAAGCTTTAGGTCTTCTGCACTTCTATAACTTTATGTTCTTTAATGTTAAATCTAGTTTCATAGTTACCTGTGAAGCATCCTTAAAAGTGCTACATAAATACTTAAATATGACAATATATAAACTGTAAGCATTTTTTCACATTAACAGTTGCAGCAGCCACACTTGTACTTAGTTGTTACTTTGCTAACTCAGCATTGTCTAAAAGAAATTAACAGCTTGGCAGGGGAATGGAGAAAATCAGCAGGTTTTAAAAAAATAATTCTGTAAAGTTAGCTTCAACCGAATAAATGTCATATTCCAAAGATCTCTTTTTTTGAACAATTGCATATCATTATGAACTTGGATTCCAAGTATTTGTTTCCTAACCCATTCCTTTCAATATTTAGGGAGGAAGGAATCACCAGCTGGTCAGAGATCCACCTGAGGTAGTCTGAACTTTATTGACCACCAGTATAGTTTAAACGGTAACTGCAGTTATGGGTAAGCAGTACTTGCATATCGCTTTGAATTTAAAAACAAAGAGCTGGAAATCTCCAGCAGGTCAGACAGTATCAATGGAGGGGAACAGTTGGCATTCAGGGTCAATGGCCTTTCAGATGAGTTCATGCAATGCTACCACAGTGAACCACAGTAAAAGTTTTAGTAATAGTACTTTGAGATATCATCCTGAATTTGTGAAATGTAGTACGTAAATGCTAATCTTTCTTATGTTTCTTTGGGACTTATCCAAAAACCGAACTTCTGCTTCTACTCATTCAAGTTCTTATGACAGTTATATATACAGATCCTTCCCAGGTTATGACAGGGTCCCTTCCTGAGAACTTCTTGAAACATGAGCACTTTGTAAGTTGGGAGTGCAGTTGCAAACCAAGATACCACAAGGCAGAAGGTGCCTGCAGCCCCAAAGCAACCGGCAAATGCATCCTACCAATCTCCCCCTCACTTGTGTATATGGTCTGTTATGTAAGTTGTGTGTTCATAAGAAGGGGAGGAGCTATACTCTGCTTTTGACTTTTCAGCAGGGGATGCCTGGGTATTCTGGTAGTGTGATTAAATTACTGACACATGAACCAGAAATCTAAACTTGTAATCTGGAGATGCAAACGCAAAACTCACCACAGAATATAGTGAATTTAAATTCACTTCAGTAATTTGAAATTACATTTTAAAAATGCTGGCCTCACCAATGGTGACTCCGAGATTTTTGCGAAAGCTCATCTTGTTTACTAAGGCACCATTACAGAGGAAACCTGTCTTTACATGGTCCATGGTTCGTGTCTGTGGTTTCACCACAATGTGTCGTTTCCTAACTAGCAAGTTTAAATGCTACCAGATTCTTAACTATCAAATTCTGTACACAAACATGTGTTAGGAATAAAGCTAGAAGGTTCACTGGCCATTGACCTCTGCCCATCTAGGGACTGGTGTGTCTGCATTCCCCATACAAGTCAAGCAACAACCTGCCATGATCATACATCTCCATACCTTACAGTTTAAGTGCCAAATGGCTTTGTAACTATTACTCTAACACCCATGGTATCTTGTGTCATAAGTGTCAATGTGGGCAAAGATGTATGGTTTCCATCTACTGTACTCCCTTTGTAGCCAGGATGAATACATCATCATCTGTGTTGAGCAACACTTGGAAGAGGAGCAGAGGTTAAAAGTTTTGGTTGGAAAGTTTAAATGTCTATCCCTAAGAATCATTTAATAATGCTATCAATGCTACTGATAGCTGTATTGATGGCACCTAATATTTTGCTGTGTATTTAAGCTTGTAGGTGATCCCATGCTTGGACAATTGTCCACAATATCCACTAGATATCAGTACTGTAACTTACTGGAACATTTTGACTAGAGAGTTAATCATTTGTGGAGTAAAATTCTTCAGTACCACAGCTGTATTGTGGTCTGTTTCGACAGCCTTTGTCAAGCTTTCATTTGTTTCTAATATCACATTGAAATGAATTGAGATTGGTTGAAGTCCCTCTTGGAGACCTCAGGAAGAGGCCAAAGTGGACCATTCACTCACTGCTTCTGGCTGAAGATGGCAAATGCTTCAGCATTTCCTTTGGAATTCACATGTTGGGCTTCTCCGTAGCTGAAGATGAGAATGTTGCAACAGCTGCCATTCTTAATTATCCACTACCACACTACCATCCATGACAATGCAACAGCACCACAACTGGTCTGTTGGTTGTGCAATTGCACCATGCTTTTGTAGACCCACATATTGGTATCCTTGCCAAGTCGGTACCTCAATTTGGGTTTACATTGTTCCTGGCACACCCTTCTGCATAACTGTTTAGTTCCCTGATTTGATATTAACGATAAGAGAGTGAGGGAGGCAGTATATATGTTTATGCATTGCGTCATCTGCAACCTTACAAAGTAATGTTCACAAATTGGAGACTCTTCCAGGGTTTCCTGACCAATGACCTGAACAGTTAAGTTCAAAGTTCCCACGATGTGGTTTCTGTGTCTCCTTGCTACCTAAGGCACTGAGCCTTTCAAAACATTGTTTGACTCAGTTTATTATAATTGCCTCTGCATATTTTGAAGCCCATGGCCATGACTGGTAACGGCACCCAATAATCTAACAGAAGGTGGTAGAAATATTCTACCACCTGTTATTCCCAGCACATTCTCTCTAACAATTTGCTACAGTGTATATATCCAAAGCCATTTTCTCAATCTGCGTAAGATCAGAAAGTGCTGGAAAATCCAACAGGTATGCTTCAGTTCCATTAAAGGGGAGCAAACCTGAACCATTAACCCTGTTTCTTTCCCTTCAGGTGTTGCCTAACGTTCTAAATGTTTCTGACATTCTCTGGTTTTATTTCAGATTTCCAGCATCTGCAGAGTTTTTAAAAAAATTCTCAGTCCCTATGGTGGCCCAAGAATAAAATAACTTTTTTTAAAAAAAATTCGTTTCAAATTTATATCAGTCCAAATTCCTCCATTTCATCCTCTGCCTCTACCATATATACAGTATCCCAGCTGCCTCTGACACAAATGGGGATTACTATCTATAGTGGCCTTTACCATTTCTGACCACGTCACTCATTTGGCCCTCATCCTGCAACAGCTATAACTCCAGGGCATCTCAAATGACATTTAGGGATTGAGATTGGGTGGCTTCCAAGTCTCCCTCCCCCCCCCCACCCCCCAACCCTGATCCCATCTCTTATCTTTCCAGGCATGAGAATGTCAGCCTACCAGTTTTCCAACACCATCAATATGGCTTGACCTTGACAACCACCATTAAACTGTGTCACATAGCCTGTCTGGCTTCATGACTATTCCCTGAAATCCTGTCTCCACGTCGGAGGCAGTACTGCTCCTTCTCTCGTTAGGTTCTCCCTGATAATCCACTGCCTGAGTTCTGACAGTTTCCAATGGCATTGGACTGTAGTGTCCCTGGTCTATACTATCTCCTGTTACCGCAGCAGTTCCTGGGGCCAACAAACATTTACAAAATGGGAGTAGTAGCAGGCCATTTTGGCCCATTGAGCCCACTCTGGTGTTCTATAAGATCATGGCAGATCTAGCCATGGACTCAACTCCACTTACCTGCCTTTTACCCATAGTTCCCCATACTATGCAAAAATCAATGTATCTGTGTCTTAAATATACTTAATGAGGTAGTCTCTAATGCTTGCCCAGGTAAAATAAAATCCACAGATTTACTGGTCTCTGGGAAAAACTGCTCTCTCCTCATCTCTGCTGTTGGATTTGATGATCCAGAGGTTCCTCAGAAGTTGAGAATGAGGCAAAAAGCTTGTTGGCTACAGCCTTTTTATTAAGTGTTTATTAAGAACAAAGAAAAAAAATGTCTTTGTCTCATACTCAGATTAGAGATAACAATTAATGTATAAATTAGCTAGATTCAATTGGTGTGATACATCGCAGAAAAGCAGAAACTTAATAGAAAATACAGAATCAGCTGGACTCCAATTACTAATTTACTGAACACCAATATATTGATGATTATATAAAATTACAAGCAAGCATAGGAAAGGTAAACTACAAGAAAAATAACAATTCTACACCCTATTCTAACAGTCCTAAATCTATTCCCGCTGCTGCCTGTAAGGAGTTTGTTTGTTCTCTCCATGACTGCATGGGTTTCCTCTGGGTGCTCTGGTTTCCTCCCACAGTCCAGACCTATTGGTTGTTAGGTTAATTGGCCATTGTAGATTGTCCAATGCTCAGGCTAGGCTTAAATCGGGATTGCCAGGCAGTGCAGATCGGAAGGGCCTATTCTGCGCTGTAGTCCAATAAATAAATATTCCCCCAAATTCTGGGACTTACGGTACTTCATATCTCACTTAGCAGTGGAGACAACCTCCCTGTCTTTACTTTCTCTATCCCTTTTATAATTCTATGTTTCCCATTTCATTCTTCTGAATTCCAGCAAGTATAGTTTCTCCTAGGCAACTCCTTCTCTCCTTATAGGTCAGCCCAACTTTTTGTCTATTTCTGACAGGCTGCCTGCCACCCACAGAATTGTTTTTATTTTTGTATGGCCTTGCATTAATCTGGTTTGAGTCCTCCACTGGGACATCAATGATGAGTGAACCATTATGATTAACTCCACACATTTCCTAAATGGAGCAAGTGGCTGAGCCTGCTCATACCTCTCAAACCCCCTCCAAGGTGCCCATTGCCTGCTGTCCATCGGGCTGCTTTTCTCGGAGAAACCTATACTCTTCTTCTCAGTGGATCACTGCCCTGCTTCTGCCACAAGCAGCAACACGGCAAACTCAGTAACGGAGTGTGTATGGATTCCTTTGTTGCTGCTTGCACAGGCAAAGGAAGAGGTAGAGCTATGAACACAGTGGCTATCCTTTATATTGTACACACTACATCATCCTTTTCATATCTCCTCTAACCTCTAGTAAGCAATGAAGCAAAACTTTGAATGTTGGCAGTACCTGCCTTTATTACTAGAAATGAATCCCAACATCTTTGCGTCAAAAGTTTCTGCCACAGCTTGCTGAAATTAATATTCTCAAAGACCCTCACTGGCACGGCATGGTAGCCTAGTGATCAGCACAACACTTTGCAGTACAGGTGACCCAAGTTCAATTCCCGCTGCATGTGGAGGGGTTTATACGTTCTCCCCGTGACCGTATGAGTTTCCTCCCACAGTCCAAAGATGTACCGGTTAGTAGATTAATTGGTCATCGTAAATTGTCCCCTGATTAGGCTAGGATTAAATCGGGGATTGCTGTGTGGTGTGGCCCAAAGGTCCAGAAGAGCCTTATCTATGCTGTATCTCAAATAAATAAACTAGTTAAAAGATTGCAACACCAACTTTCTTCCAATCCTTTTTTATAGTTTTTTGTATATCTGTCAATTCACTGTATATTCTGAATATAAAGAAAATGTATTATTGATTTCATAACTAATGAAGTGTTTTTATTTGATGTGTTTGAAGGAGAACATGGGTTTTACAGTATTTCTATTTTAAAATCAGGTTTCTTTAACTTAGAAACTTATAACCACAGTCTGTTGCCAGGAGTAACCAGTAGATGGCAGTGTCTACTGCCGAATGTGAAGAATATTACTCACTCCAGCATTATCAGGAATCACTATGCTGAGAACAGAAGTTATTTTGTCTTTCAAAAGAAAATCCTTAAAGTTATTTTCCTTACCTTTCTGGCTGAATATATTATTGCAATGTTCAATAATTCTGTTTATAATCACTTAAGTAGTGTAGTTCTTGGACCAAATTAATTTAATTGCCATGAAAAGGAGATGCTACTGAATTACACCTAGAATCCAGTCATTATCACTCATCCTAGGATCCCTGTTCCCATTGTCGCATTTCTTCCATTTTAACACTTAAGTGCATGGATAAGAATGTTATCAAGGAATATGGGCTAAATAAAGAAAAGTGGCTCTATAGTTGGACATCTTGGTTAGGATGGATGAATTGGGCTGAACGGTCTGTCTTCACGCTCCATGACTCCATGCCACTTCGTCTATAACTTGACTTGGGGCACTTTAAGCTCATGAATTTAATTTATCAAAGGAATAAATCCGCTTTCTTTCACACTCTGGTACTGCTCGTCCTCTTCCTCCTGCTTTGATTTGTCCTTGATATGTTCAATTTTGTTGAATAAATAGTAGGTACCTAGGGTCGCACGGTAGTGTAGTGGTTAGCATAATGGTACAGGCTTCCCACTGCTGCCTGTAAGGAGTTTGTACGTTCTCCTCATGACCGAGTGCTCTGGTTTTCTCCCACAGTCCAAACACCTAACAGTTGGTAGCTTAATTGGTCATTGCAAATTGTCCAGTGATGTGGCAAGGGTTAAATCAGGGAATTGCTCAAAGGGCCTGTAGGGCTTATTGTATCTCAATAAATGAATAATTATGTTTATTATTAACCAAAGAGTCTGAGCTCACCGAGATGTTCCTCAGTGATCTCCAGTGATCCTTGATGCCTTAGGAATCTGCTCTGAGGCGTGAATGACTGGTGCCATGGCTGGTGCTGACCAAGGTGAGAGCATTCTGAGCTGAACTGCTCGGGCTGTAGTGTTGCCCACAGTTTATCGGTGATCGTGCAGTGACTGTACAAATGCCACATTGTGCTCATCCTTTGGTGAACACTGTGGCAGAACAGGGCTCTCACACATTCATTGCATTTGCAGGCCTGGTTCATCATGGGATTCTCACCAACTCTCTTCTGTTGCTGGCATGGAACATAAAGTAGCCCATGATTCTCCTCCAGCGGTGAAGGCATTTGCCTCAGGTGGGGCAACACACAAAATGCTGGAGGAACTCAATGTGTCAGGCAGTATCCACGGAGGGAAATGGACAGTCAATGTTTTGGGCCAAACCCCTTCACCCAGGACTGAAAATAAAACAGAGTTAGCCAGTGAGAAAGGGTGAGGAAGAAGTGTGGAGTGAGTGCTGGCAGGTGATAGGTGGATCCATATGAAGGGGTAAGGTAGACAGGTGGGAATGATGTAGGATGCTGGGAAGTGAGAGGTGGTAATGACAAAGGGCTGAAGATGAAATATGATAGGAGGGACGGTTAACCATGGAATACAGGGAAGGAGGAGAGGGAGACCAGTGGGAAGAGTGTATGGGTGAAGGGCAGATGGAGAGATGAAAGAGACAGGGTGATGGGGAGCTGGTTGCTGAAAGTTAGAGAAATCGACAGTCGTTCATCAGGTTAGAGACCACCACGCATTTCACTGGGTCTCTGTGGTCTTTCTCGTTCCCCTAGTTGAAGCAGTGAAGGTGTCATGAGGCTGGAGATCTTTTTAATGGACTGATAGGCTCAGACCTCAATAAGTTCAAAGTACATTTATTCTCAAAGAATGTATAAATTATACAACCTTGAGATTTGTCTGCTTACAGGCAGCCCCAAAACAAGAAACCCGAAAGAACCCAATTTTAAACAAAGACCAACAAACAGGCAATGCGCAGAGAGAGAGAGAGAAAAAACACAAATCCTGCAAACAATAAAAGCAAGCAACAGCATTCAGAAAAAAATTGAGACATTAGACCCAGAGCCCCGAACAGTTCATCACACAGTGAGACAAGCTCACAGATACAAAGCCCAGAGTAGCCAGGGTAAGACACAGCCTCATCCTCAGCACCGAGGAGGGCAGGGTCAGCACAACCCTTGCCTCCAATCCCAGCAAAAAGCTGTTGCCCATCTTCAGCAACGTCACCTTAAGTGAGTTAGGAAGGCCAGAAGGAACAGCGTAGCTGCACAATTGGGCCCGGCTGCCCAAAGGGGATGACTGCCTTACCCACCACATCCACCCTGAGGACCTGAAGGGAAATCAGGGAGACAGGATAACTTGCCTGCTCCCACTTCTCATTCTGTGTACTAATTGATGAACAAACACAGACAGTTCATCTTGGCTGTGGCAAGGAAATTTGAGAGGCTTGGATTAGAACTGATAGAAATGTATAAGGTTAGATGAGGCATTGACAAGTTAGACAGTCAGGATCTCTTTCTCGGGGTAGAAATGTCAGGTACTAGAGGATATTCATTGAAGGTGCAAGACAACAAGTTTAAAGGAGATGTGTAGGATAGTTTTTTTAAACGGAGTTTTGGGAGCCTGGAACGGGGGTAGCGGTAGGTGCAGACATGGTAGTGGCATGTAAGAGGCTGTTAGACACTTGGACATGCAGGGAATGGAAGCAGTGAACATAGGCAGGCAGAAGAGATTTAGTTTAATTCAGCACAATGTATGTGCAAACGTGCTGAAGGGCCGAAGGGCCTGTTTACATTTGTTCTATGTAAAATCGAGGTGGGCTTGCCCTCTGGCTCTGCCCAATCTCTGCTTCCAAGTGTAGCGGAAAGCTTGAAGAACCTATTGGAAGGGATTGTAAGAATCAGGATTTATGAGTAGAGAGACATAGTATGATTGGGGCAGTCAATGTTGCATTGTGAGGGGCAGGTTATGTCTTACAGGCCTGATTGAAATTTTTTGAAGAAGTAACAAAACGAATTGATGAAGGTAGACTGGTGGATGCGGTGGATGTAGATTTTTGTAAGGCTTTGGACAAGGTTCCCAACAGTAGGCTCATTCAGAAAGCCCTGAAGCATAGGATCCAAGGAAATTTGGCTGTGTGGATTCAGAATTGGCTTGCCCACAAAAGGCAGGGGTTAGTAGTAGATGGACCGTACACTTCCTGGAGGTCGGTGACTGGCGGTGTTCCACAGGGATCTGTTCTGGGACTCTTACTCTTTGCGAGTATTACAAATGACTTGGACGAGCAAGTGCAAGGGTGGGTTCATAAGTCCGCAGATGACGCGAAGGCGTTGTGGATAGCGCACAAGGGTTGTCATAGGTTACAATGGAATATTGATAGGATGCAGAGCTGGCCTGAGAAGTGGCAGATGGAGTTCAGTCGGAAAAGTATGAAGTGGTTCACTTTGGAAGGTCAAACTTGAGGCAGAGTTAATGGCAGGATTCCTAACGGTGTGGAGGAACAGAGGAATCTTATGGTCTATGTGCATAGATCCCTCAAAGCTGCAGCGCACGTTGATAGCTTGGTTTAAAAAGGCATTTGATGTGTAGGCCTTCATTAGTTGGGCGGATTCATTTCAAGAGCTGTGAGGTAAAGTTGCAGCATTATAAATCTCTGGATAGACCACACTTGTAATGCTACAGTGACACTGTAATTTCCTTTGGGATCAATAAAGTATCCATATCTAATAAAAACACAAAACGCTGGCAGAACTCAGCAGGTCAGACAGCATCTATGGGAGGAGGTAGTGACGACGTTTCGGGCCGAAACCCTTCATCAGGAGGGTTCATCACAAGTATCCATCTACTTGTTTATCTGCTTGGTGTGTTCTGTTCCACTCTTTATAGGGAGGATGTGGAAGCTTTAGAGAGGGTGCAGATAGATTTAACAGGATGCTGTCTGGATTAACGAGCATGTCTTATAAGGAAAGCTGAAGCGAGCTGGAGCTTTTCTTTTTGGAGTGAAGGAGGATGGGAGGCGACTTATTAGAAGTGTTTAAGATTATGAGAGGAATAGGTAAAATGCCCAGCATCTTTTTCCAAGGGTGGCATTGGGCAACACCAGAGGACCATAAGACACAAGAACAGAGTTGGGCCATTCAGCCCATTATGTCTACTATGCCATTTGGTCATGTCTGATTTATTTTCCCTTTCAAACTCATTGTCTTGCCTTTTCTCTACGACCTTTGAATCTCTTACTAATCTGGAGTATTGCACACTCCATTTTAAATACACCTAATGACTTGGCCTCTGCAGCCGGCTTTTGCAATGAATTCCACAAATTCACCAGCATCTGAGAAATTCTTCTCCATCTCTGTTTGAAAGGGGTGCTTTTCTATTTTGAGGCTGTGCCCTCTGGTCCTAGACTCTCCCATTATTGGAGACCTCTTCAGTATGTCCACTCTAGCTAGGCCCTTCAATATTTGGTAAGTTTCAATGAGATTCTCCCCTCATTCTCCTGAACTCCAGTGAGTATAGTCCCAGAGCCATCCAACATTCCTCATAAATTAACCCTTTAATTCCCGGACCACTCTCATAAACGTCCTCTAGATCCTCTCCACATCCTTCCTTGGATTTGGGGCCCAAAACCACTCGCAACACTACAAATGTGGTCTGATCAATACCTCACAAATTCATTCTCAGTGAGGACATTCACCTTCAGGTGGGTGGGGAGATGTTAGGGGAAGCATATTTTTTCAGAGAGGGGTTGCCAGGGTGATGGTAGAAATTGATACATTAGGGACGTATAAAGGAGTGTTAGATAGGTATCTGGATGTTAGGAAATTGGAGTTTTATGGGCTGTGTAAGGGGGAAGCGTTAGATTAATCATGGAGTAGGTTTGTATAGGTTGGCACAACATCATGGACTAAAGGACCAGAAGATGCAATACTGTTCTATGCTCTTATGCGGCTATAATTCTCTGAAAAGCATAAAAGCTCATTCATGGATTTTTTTTTTGTAATACGATTTGTTTTAACTTCTCTTAGCTTTCCATAAAAACCAGTTTGCAAAACATTTAATCCGTTAACTCTGCTCCTTGGCCAAAAGAACAAGTTCAGATAGCTCCTTGTCCACTCTGCCACTTCAGTGTGTGTGTATTGGGGCAGGGCAAATTACACCATTATTGGACAGGTGCTGGGGCAATTCAATTGGGAGTGGCTGTCATTGGGCAAGTCCACCTATGAAATGTGGGAATTATTTAGAGATCAGTCGATCAGAGCTCAGAACTGATCCATTCTGGGAAGGAGGAAGCACAAGAATAGCAGGGTAAGAGAACTTTGAAAGACAAGACAGATTGTGAATTTAGTTGAAAATAAAAAGGAAGCATATGTAAGTTTTAGGAAGCTGAAATCCAACTGGTGTCTTGGAATAATACTCAAGCAGAGAATTAGGATTGTCAAAAGGGGTCATGAAATGCCCTTGGTGAGTAAGAGTGAATAGAATCCCAATTAAAAACAAGAGGATAACTACGAAGTGGGTAGGACCACTCGAGGATCAAGGAGTGGATTTATGTTGGAGTCAGAAGAAGTGGGCAAGATACTAAATGAGTACTTTGCATTGGTATTCAGCAAGGAGAAGGACATAAAGGATAGTGGCAACAGTGCAGGACATTTTGGAATAACGAAGGTGGTGCTGTGTCTCTTGAAGAACACTGAAGTGGATAGATCAGCCGGCCTGATGAGACATATCCCAGGTTATTGAAAGAGGCGAGAGAGGAGAATGCTGTTGCCTTCACCAAGCTCTTTGTGTCCTCAATAACACCAGGTGAGGTCCTGGACATCTGGAGAGTAGTCAATGTTGTTCCTCTATTCAAGAAGGGAATTAGGGATAATCTAGGAAATCATAGGGCATTGCCCCTCACATTAGAGGTAGGGAAGCTATTGGAAAGGATTTTTTGGGATAGGATTAGTGGGATTTTATAAAACATGGATATGTGTGGGGCAGGTCATGTGTTACAAAATTGATTTGAGATTTTCGAGGAGATGAAGATTATCGATGACAGTAGTGCAGTGGATGTTGTCTACATGAAATTTAATAAGTTATTTGACAATGTTCCTTATGGGTCGCTGCACTAAAAGATAAAAGTGCATTGGACTATATATTTTGGATTTAAAATTAGCCAATTCATAGCAGATAGGGTAGTGATGGAAGGGTGTTATTCTGGCTGGAGATCTGTGACCAGTCGTGTTCAAAAGGGATTGGTGCTGGGATCTCTGTTTGTTTGTGATTATATATAAATGACTTGGATGAAAATACAGATGGGCGTTTGGTAAATCTGCAGACAGATCAGAGATTGATAAATTTGTAGAGAGGATAAAGGGCTACTGCAGGATATCCATTAGTTACAAGTGGCAAATAGAGTTCAATCCAAGCATGTGTGAGGTGTGGTACTTCAGGAGGCCAAATGTAAGCGGAAAGTAGATAGCTAATGGCAGGACCTTTAACGGCAAAGAGGAATTTCGAAGTTCAAGTCCATTGTTCCCTGAAAGTGGACATGCAGGTAGATAGCGTGGTAAGGAAGGTGTATGACATGTTGACTTTCATCGTTTGGAGTACAGAGTACAAGCATAAGAAGGGCACGTTGTAGTGATATAAACTTTAGTCAGGCCACATTTGTGTATAACTCTAGTCTCCCCATCGCAGGAAGGATGTGGAGGCTTTGGAAAGAAGAGATTTACCAGAATTGTAGCAGAGGCTGCACAAATTTGGATTGGTTTTTTTTCTGTGGTGTTGGAGGCCGAGGGGAGACGTCACAGCTACTTATAAACTCAGAAGTGACACAGATAGTCAGAATGTTCTCCCCAGGGTCGCGGTGTCAAATGCAGGAGGACGTACACTGTAAGTGAGGGGGTCGGGGGGTGGTTAAAGCGGATGCGCTGAGCAAGTTTTCATTTCCACAGTGAGGGGTAGGGGAGTGGAACGTGCTGCCAAGGAAGTACGTACACTAGTGGTGTTTGAGATGTTTTCGATGGACACATGAAGATGCAGGGACTGGAGGGGTATGGATCACGTACAGGCAGAAATGGATTTAGTTTAATTTGGCATTGTGTTTAGTGCAGAAATTGTATGCCAAGGGGTCTGTTCTTGTGTCCTACCATTCTATGTAACAACAGAAGACATAGAAACAAGAACATGCTGTTCTCAACAACTAGGGGTCAGCAATAAACACTGTTCTTGCCAGATATACATAAGAACATAAGAAATCAGAGCAGGAGTAGGCCATCTGGCCCGTTGAGACTGTTCCGCCATTCAATAGGATTGTGGTAAACTATGTATACCTGTCTGGACACGCCCCTCTGCTGACTGCTCCTGTGGCTCTTCCCACAGACCCCTGTATAAAGGCGATTGGGGTACTGCTCCTCCCTCAGTCTTTGACATGGTCGTGCTCCCTTTTCGCTGTTAATAAAAGCCTATCGTTCACTTCCAGTCTCCTAGAGTTATTGACAGTGCATCAAGGATCATGGCTTATCTGGCCATGGAATCATCTCCACCTACCCATATCCTGAAAATGAATCTGAAAGAAATCAATCACTGCTGCTCAACTCACTCCACCACTCGATTAGGTTTTGTTGATCAACTCCATTTTTCTTCTCCAGCTCCCCTTCTCCCGGTTTCAGTCCTGAACGGGTGACCACTTACTTTGAGAATGTGATCTCTAACTCTGGAAGACATTGGAACATCAGCTGTGCTGTGAGGCGCCATGGAGAGAAACGCTCTTACAGCTCAGGGTGTCAGCGTTTAATTCCAGCATCCTCTGTAAGAAAGTTTGTCAGTTCCTTCCTGACTGCACATGCGCTTCCTTTGGGTCCCCTGGTTTCCTCCCACAATCCAAAGATGGACTGGTATTAGGTCTTTGTAAATTGTCCCGTGATTAGGGTTAAATCAGTGGGTTGCTGGGTGAAGTGGCTATTTCACGCTGTATCTCAGAATAAAACTAAAATAAATGACATCCTTCCTGACAAAATGCGAAACAATTTTATGTATTTCAATGAGATTGCTCCTCATTATTGAGATTGCTTCTCAAGAGATTTGGTATGTCAGCAAATACATCAAAAAATTCTATAGTTGTACCGTGGAGAGCATTCTGACAGGCTGCATCACTGTCTGGTATGGAGGGGCTACTGCTCAGGACCGAAAGAAACTGCAGAAGGTTGTAAACCTAGTCAGCTCCATTTTGGGCACTAGCCTACAAAGTACCCAGGACATCTTTAGGGAGCGGTGTCTCAGAAAGGCGGTGTCTCAGAAAGGCAGCGTCCATTATTAAGGACCTCCAGCACCCAGGGCATGCCCTTTTCTCACTGTTACCATCAGGTAGGAGATACAGAAGCCTGAAGGCACACACTCAGCGATTCAGGAACAGCTTCTTCCCCTCTGCCATCCAATTTCTAAATGGACATTGAAGCTTTGGACACTACCTCACTTTTTTTACTATACAGTATTTCTGTTTGTGCACATTTTTAAAAATCTATTCAATATATGTAATTGATTTACTTGTTTATTATTGTTTTATTTTATTTATCTTTTTCTCTCTTTCTACTGGATTATGTATTCCATTGAACTGCTGCTGCTAGGTTAACAAATTTCATGTCACATGCCGGTGATAATAAACCTGATTCTGATTCTGATTCTGAATGCAGGCTGAATCTACTTAATTTCACAGAAGCTGCCATTCCTAAACCCATTTTCTGTCTGTTGTTCAATTCACATTCTTCTCCTGTACAGTAATGTGCGCTGTAATTGTGGTGAATAATCTTTTGTGTGGAGTCACATCAAAGGCCTTTAGAAAAACCCCGAGTGACACAGCATCTGCCTCCTCCTTGTTCTTCCTGCAGGAATCCGATAAGCAAGAAAAGTGATAAGGGAGGGATGAGAGTAACCCACACCCTCTACGTTCCTTTGTCCTTCTGATCCACTCCGATTATATCACACCACCAACCCCTCCCTCTACTGTTCCAACCCCAGGCTCCCTGTTGTTTGTTTCATTTTCCTCCCGTCTCCCTTCCCCTCATCTGCTTGCCATCGCCCTCCACTTCGTTATCACATTCGGCACCCATTGCCTCTTCCATTTCAACTTATCACCTTTCTACCTGCGTCAATGTCCAACCTACCCACCCCCCTTCTGCCCCCTTTCTGCCTCTTATTATCCATCTCTACGTATCATATACCAACCACTATCTCCCAGCTTATCCTCCCTCTCCTGCACCTGGCTCCATCTACCGATTATCTCCCTCCTCACCCTGTCGCCTGCCAGTCTCACTCTTGCCTCTTTGTAGGCTATCTCCTCTCTACGTTCTCAGACCAAAAACATTGCCTCCTCTGTCTCAACTTTAGCTCCAGATTGCAACGTCTACACTTGTTTGTGTCTCCTTGTTGTCACTTCCTTAATAATAGGTGTCTGCATTTTCATTCAAAGTGCATTTATTATAAAGAATATGGAAATTATACAACCTTGAGATTTGTTTGCTCACAGGTAGCCGCAAAGCAAGAAACGCTTAAGATGCTGATTAATGAAGACCAACACCCGATGTGCAAGAGAAGGGAAAAATCACAAATCATGCAAACAACATTCTGAACCAAATTGAGCCCTCAGATGTGAATCCCAAAGCTGCCCAGAGGATACCCAAAGCCTCGCTTTTAATTTCATCACGTTAACGGGCACAGAGCACAGCAGCTGGCTCAGTCTTCATAACCTCAGCGCCAAGGAGAGAGGAGTGACCATCGCGGAGAACGAGCGAGATCGGCTCTCGCCCCGGATCCCGGCACCCTGTCATTTCAGCCTGTCTGGGCCGGAGTGTATATTGATCAAGCAATGGAATAGTGGAAGGCTCCAGCGCCCTGGAGAGAGGAATGACCATCACGGAGAGCGAGCGAAATCGGCTCTCACCTCTGCTCTGGGCCGGTGTTCATATTACTAATGTTAGGCTAACTATTTTATAGGTCCTCATTTGCTCTCTGCCTTTGTACCTAAACACTGGAGTGTCTTTGCTACCTTGCAGTATGCAGGAACCTTTCCAGAATCCATGGAATTTTGGAATACAGCGACCAGTGTACCCATATAGCAACCTATTTCAAATCCCTAGGAAGCTGTTCATGAGGTCCTGGGTAGTTGCTGCTTTCAATATATTGACTTATCCATTGGTAGGTTTGTATTTTTGCTGACTTCTTTATACACCTTGCCCTTCACAATTTCCAGGATGTCTACCGTGAATTCTACCCCGAAGTTAGCACACAATAATTGTTTGACTTACTTGCCTTGCTCTAGACACAATGATCATTTTCCTTGTTTCGGCTGCTAAGGACCTCACTTCCGTTAATCTTTTCCAGTTTGTGTATCTGCAGGAGCCTTCAGAATCTGTGATTGTTTCTGTTGCTAGCCTCCTCTGTGCCCTGGTCCATCTTTGCTGACTTGTGAGTTTTTCCCCAATCATCTGTTCAGAGGCAACATTACAAACGAGCTAAAATTGAACTTAACTCATTGATTGCAATAGTTGGAACACTTTCCCTGTATTTTAATGGTATACATGGTTTTTTAAATGCTACCCATTGTCGGTTTGCTGTTAAACCTTTAAAGTTGTTTTCCAACCTAACTTAGCCTTGTAGTTTGCTTTAAGACCCTGGTTTCAGATTACACTACATTGCTTTCAATATCCCATCACATTATGATCACTATTCCCCTAAGGCTCCTTAGTTACCAGAAAATAGACTGTACATGAGTTCCTCAATGTAATATACTCCTTATTTTATACTCAGTAATACCGACTACACCATAACTGTTAATTTGCTTTGTCCAGTTTATATATAAAGTTTCCCATGATTATTATATTACCCTGTTAAAGCATCTCTAGTTTCCTGATGCTATGGCCTTTGTTACTAGTGTTGTTTGGGACTTTATATGTAACTCCTACCAATATTCTTTTGACTATTGCTTAGCTCCACCCAAAATGATGCTCCTACTTGATTTTCTGAACTAGGATGATTCTTCTCTGCTGCTTTTAAAATCAAGAAGATCCCACTTTCCTGACACAAGATTTTGACCCTAAACATCAACAATTCCACTCTCCACCCTTCCATCCCCCCACACACCAAAGAAATTCCTCCCCCACCCCACCAATGAAATTCCTGCCTCCACCCCTCCATCTCCCCACCCCACCAGTGAAAATCCTGCCTCCACCTTCCATCTCCCCACCCCACCAGTGAAAATCCTGCCTCCACCTTCCATCTCCCCACCCCACCAATGAAATTCCTGCCTCCACCTTCCATCTCCCCACCCCACCAATGAAATTCCTCCCTCCACCCTCCATCTCCCCACCCCACCAATGAAATTCCTCCCTCCACTCTCCATCTCCCCACCCTACCAATGGAATTCCTCCCTCCACCCTCCATCTCCCCACCCCCACCAATTAAATTCCCCCATCTCCCCACCCCCACCAATTAAATTCCCCCATGTCCCCACCCCCACCAATGATGCTCAACCTACGGAGTTCCTGTAGATTGTTTATTACTCAAGATTTCTTGCCTCAAAGTAAGACCAAGGAACTAATTGTGGACTTCAGAAAGTGCAAGACGAGGGAACACACACCTTCCTCCTTTTAGAGGGATCGGAAGTGCAAAGAGAGGATCCAACCTGGACCCAACGTATCAATGCAACCACAAAGAAGGCACGGCAGTAGCAATATTCCATTCGGAGTTCCAGATGCGTTCTGACTGGCTGCATCACCATCTGGCTTTGGCAAAGGAGGGGAGGCTACTGCACAGGATCAAGGTAAGCTGCAGAGAGCTGTAAACTTAATCAGCTCCATCGTGGACACTTGCTTCCACAGTATCCGGGACATCTTCAAGGAGCAGTGCCTCAAAAAGGTGGCATCCATCATTAAGGACCCCCATCACCCAGGTCATTGTTACCATCGAAGATGAGCTACAGGGCCTGAAGGCACACACTAAATGATTCAGGAACAGTTTCTTCCCTTCTGCCATCTGATTTTCAGAATCCACATTGAACCCATGAACACTATACTTCTTAATTTATATTTTTTGATCTACTTATTTCATTTAAATATACACACACACTTATTGTAATTCACGTTTTTTCTCTATTATTACGTATTGCATTGTACTGCTACCCCAAAGACAACAAATTTCCGGACCTCTGCCTGTTTCTGAAGCGTATCTTGTCTGTATTTCTCCACCCTGTGCACGTTGCAGCGGTGTCTTTCTAAAGGCTATGAGATTATGCCCCTTTATTTCTGTTTGTGCCATTATTCCACATTGCTCATTACAAACGCTACAGGCATTCAAATAAAGGCCCTTCCATTTTCCTTTATGCCACTTTTCCCTGTTCCGACTCCAACTGCTTTGCTCTGATTTGTGTTTACACTTTACCTTTCTGATTGAGCCTGTTTTTGTTTCTCTTTACCCTTTAACTTCCTAAACACCACCATCAGCAGTACACAGCACAAACTATTATCCCCGAACACACTGTTTCATTTAAAGCCTTGCGTAAAGCCCTAGTTATCCCATTCATTAGGGCACTGCTCCCACCCCAATTCAAGTGAAGCCTGAATTAACTGAACAGCTTCCTTTTCCCCAGTGCCTGTTTCTCCCACATCAATCTTTGAACCACACATTCAGCTGTCTAATCTTATCGACCTTTGACAACTTGCACATAATCCAGAGATGATCACCTTTCACGGGCAGCATTTTAATTTGGAATTAAGCTGTTCATATTCCTTGATTAGAACTTCCTTCTGTGTTCTATTCATGTCATTAGTTACCACATGGACCCTACCAACTGGATCTCTCCCTTCTTGGTCCAAGACTCTCTACAGTCAGTTGACCCAATGATGTCCTGAGCTGGCTTAATCACTCCCTGAAGGAAATCACAAATATCCGAGGCTTCAGAAGATCAAGAGGGTCAGTTGCTTGTTTGATTATGTTAAAATCTACAGGCCGCTGATTTTGCAGAGTGAAATCAGGCAAGGTATTGTAAACAAGGGGCTGGTCACCTTCATCATTTTCCCACCAGGAGAGCTGAGTTAACATACATCCTCAGTCTGAAAGTCCAGGTCTAATGAAAGCTCTAAAACACCAAACAGTTCTTGCAACCTGCTGCTTATTTCCAGCAATCTTGTTGAACACGCACAAAATGCTGGAGGAACTCAGCAGGTCAGGCAGCATCTATGGAAAAGAGTAAACTGTCGATGTTTTGAGGTGAGACCCTCCATCAGGACTGGAAAGGAAGAGGGAAGAAGTCAGACTAAGAAGGTGGGGAGGGGGAGGAAGAGGTACAAGGTGGTAGGTGAAACACAAAGAGGGGGAGGCGTGATGTAAAGGTTTGGGGAGTTGATTGGTGAAGGAAATAAAGAGCTGGAGAAGGGGGAATCTGATAGGAGAGGGTTGGAGACCATGGAAGAAAGGGAAAAGAGAGGAGCACCAGAGGGAGATGAGAGTCAGGTGAGGAGATAAGCTGAGAGAGGGAAATAGGAATGGGGAATGGTGAGGGGGGGGGGGGGGAGCTATTACCGGAAGTTAGAGAAATCAATGCTCGTGCCATCAGGTTGGAGCGACCCAGACAGAATACAAGGTGTTAATCCTCCAACCTGAGTGTGGCTTCATTATGGCAGCAGAGGAAGCCGTGGAGTGACACGTTGGAAGGGACTGGGAAGTAGAATTGAAACTGGTGGTTTCTTTCTTTCAAACATCTTTGTGGTGGATGGAGCATGGGTGCTCAGCAAAGCGGTCTCCTAGTCTATGTCGGGTCTCACAGGAGGCCGCAGCAGGAGCACAGAATACAACGGACTCGCAGGTGAAGTGTCGCCTCACCCGGAAGGACTGTTTGGGGCCCTGAGTGTTAGTGAGGGAGGAGGTGTAGGGGCAGGTTCTGCTAGCAAGGGTAAGTACCAGGCGGGGCAAGTAGATAAGGGAGCGATCCCTATGGAAAGCGGAAAATGCAGGTGGGGGAAAATGTGCCTGGTGGTGGAATCCCACAGGAGATGACGGAAATTAGACTATCAAGGAAACATCGTATTTGAGTTTAATTGGGAGCGAAAGTCCTCTAGTTGGTCTTCCCAGCAGGATGATATAATCCTTTAGCCTCAGTACATCAGCCAGATCTGGTCCACTCAGAAACCAGCAGAACTAGCTGCTGACGTGTAGGGTGGAGTGGGAGACCAGGTGACGAGAGACTGCTCCCAGGGAAAGGAGCCCTCAGCCCCCGTCTTTAAGGAATTCCTTGTTGAATCTCCCTATTCACGCTCACTGGCTGGAAAATCTGCTCTTGTTTTTGTGTGGCCAGCAGGTTTAAGCAGCTTACAGTGGTGTCCTTTTCCAGGCCACTTACACAGGGAGGAAAGACCGGAGAAAGGATTTTTCTCCTAGTCTGTTCATTCATGTAGATTCTTCTACTTTCTAATCAGCTGCTCGTCCAGTCCGGATCCTGGAGAATTTGCAATTAGAGATCTGCTGCATGGAAATTATTCAAAAGTGTTTCTGCAGGCTTTAAAAAGTTGTAAAAAACCTTACTGGAGAAGGTTTCTCTCTACAAGTACCCTGCTGACTGTGGCTCGTCAAGTTGGTCCCACAGAAATCTCGTTCAAAATCTGTCCTACACCACTGTCACTGCATCATCTCCACTGAAGTTTGGCTCATTCAAAATTTTAAAGTTCAAAGTACACTTATTCTTAAAGTTGTATATCGTATACAGCCGTAATGTTCGTCTTCTCGGAGGCAGCCGCAAATCAAGGAAACACAATAGAATTCATGAAAAACACCGCACCACGTAGTCGAACATCCAATGTGTCAAATCGAGCAAGTCATTTTAAAAAAAGCAATCCACAGAACATGAGCCACAGAGTCCCCGAAAGTCGAGCCACAGCCACAGAGCTAGTTCAGCGCTGAAGCCTGTCCATGTGGCCAGATGGCTGCAGGCCATGGCCGCGGAGCCAGGTCCAGCGCTGAGGCGAGTGGTGATGGCTGCAGGCCATGGCCGCGGAGCCAGGTCCAGCGCTGAGGCGAGTGGTGATGGCTGCAGGCCATGGCCGCGGAGCCAGGTCCAGTGCTGAGGTGAGTGGTGATGGCCGCAGAGCCAGGTCCAGCGCTGAGGTGAGTGGTGATGGCTGCAGGCCACGGCCGCGGAGCCAGGTCCAGCGCTGAGGTGAGTGGTGATGGCTGCAGGCCACGGCCGCGGAGCCAGGTCCAGCGCTGAGGTGAGTGGTGATGGCTGCAGGCCACGGCCGCGGAGCCAGGTCCAGCGCTGAGGTGAGTGGTGATGGCTGCAGGCCACGGCCGCGGAGCCAGGTCCAGCGCTGAGGTGAGTGGTGATGGCCGCGGAGCCAGGTCCAGTGCTGAGGTGAGTGGTGATGGCCGCGGAGCCAGGTCCAGCGCTGAGGTGAGTGGTGATGGCTGCAGGCCATGGCCGCAGAGCCAGGTCCAGTGCTGAGGTGAGTGGTGATGGCCGCGGAGCCAGGTCCAGTGCTGAGGTGAGTGGTGATGGCCGCGGAGCCAGGTCCAGCGCTGAGGTGAGTGGTGATGGCTGCGGGCCACGGCCACGGAGCCAGGTCCAGTGCTGAGGTGAGTGGTGATGGCCGCAGAGCCAGGTCCAGTGCTGAGGTGAGTGGTGATGGCTGCGGGCCACGGCCGCGGAGCCAGGTCCAGTGCTGAGGTGAGTGGTGATGGCTGCAGGCCATGGCCGCAGAGCCAGGTCCAGTGCTGAGGTGAGTGGTGATGGCTGCAGGCCATGGCCGCGGAGCCAGGTCCAGTGCTGAGGTGAGTGGTGATGGCTGCGGGCCACGGCCACGGAGCCAGGTCCAGCGCTGAGGTGAGTGGTGATGGCCGTGGAGCCAGGTCCAGCGCTGAGGTGAGTGGTGATGGCTGCAGGCCATGGCCGCAGAGCCAGGTCCAGTGCTGAGGTGAGTGGTGATGGCCGCGGAGCCAGGTCCAGCGCTGAGGTGAGGGGTGATGGCTGCGGGCCACGGCCGCGGAGCCAGGTCCAGCGCTGAGGTGAGTGGTGATGGCTGCAGGCCACGGCCGCAGAGCCAGGTCCAGCGCTGAGGTGAGTGGTGATGGCCGCAGGCCACGGCCGCGGAGCCAGGTCCAGCGCTGAGGCGAGTGCCGATGGCCGCGGAGCCAGGTCCAGCGCTGAGGTGAGTGCCGATGGCTGCAGGCCACGGCCACGGAGCCAGGTCCAGCGCTGAGGCGAGTGCCAATGGCCGCGGAGCCAGGTCCAGCGCTGAGATGAGTGGTGATGGCTGCAGGCCACGGCCACGGAGCCAGGTCCAGCGCTGAGGTGAGTGGTGATGGCCGCAGGCCACGGCCGCGGAGCCAGGTCCAGCGCTGAGGCGAGTGCCGATGGCCGCGGAGCCAGGTCCAGCGCTGAGGTGAGTGCCGATGGCTGCAGGCCACGGCCACGGAGCCAGGTCCAGCGCTGAGGTGAGTGGTGATGGCTGCAGGCCACGGCCACGGAGCCAGGTCCAGCGCTGAGGCGAGTGGTGATGGCTGCCGGCTACAGCTGCAGAGTTCATTCAGCACCGAGGTGAGTAAAGCCTCGTGGAGTCATGAGCTGAACACCAGTGTGTCCTTCACCTTCGGCCTCAACACTTTCATCTTTTTAATCTGGCTTGGCACTTAAACCGGCCAAAAAACAGTTCGTTGTCCACTCTCAGGCCCAGGCTCCGCCACTTCAATCTGGCCTGAAGTTTCTGTCCAGTCCCAAGTCTGCTTCAGTAATGGCCGCCGCATCCGTGCCTGCGTTCTCCCGAGTTCAGTTTGCCGAACCCTTCAGGAATGCCAGGTCATGCAGACGGTTCAAAAGCACACCCCCCAATGGGAAATTATAGGCTGCAGAATGGGCCTAATTGGACTTTATGAAGAACTAGTAATGACTGTAGACCAGAGGATTGTCCATCCAATCTATCAGCACAATAGGCACAGATTTAGTTAGTAAATTAAAAACCTTTAGAAGTAAAATTCAGATTGACTGTGGAAATTTACTGAAGGTTTCATCAATGAATCTACTTAGAAAGTTAATACATTGTATATTCTTGAATTTAATTATGGTAAATGATCCATACTCTAATTAAATTGCTTTCTTCAGAAACTAATATTGTCCAGGTGCACTGCTTGTAAGATTGGAGCTTAAGTTGAATATCCATTTTCCTACTTTATTGATTGTGCTCGCTGCAGTTTGACAGGGGTTAATTCCACCCAGTGCGAGGAATGTTGTTGCAATGGTTCAGGTTAAACTTTCTGATCCCAGTCTTATTAGAGTAAATCCCTCTCTTGCTGATTGGGATCTTTCAAATAAGTGGACGTTTTATAGTGCTTAGATGGGTCTGATCAGGTCACAAAACACATCCCCTGAGAGCCCAGCTGAGAGTTAGTGAAGCACTGAAACAAGGTGCAGAGAATTCTCCGTTTCACATTTGTACCTGGAAAGGGTGACTGGGACAAGGAACTGTGAAAACAACTATGTACGGGGGAGGGGGGGGGGGGTAATCTGAATCCAAAGCACTGTGTTATTATTCAAAGGTGGGTGTCTGACCATTTAAAAAAAAGGCCAGAGATTTTACCTGGTGGAAGTTAGAGCAAACTTTGTTATGCAAATAAGCATGCTTTGCTCTTAGATACTGAAAGCATCACATATTCCCATTTAAATAAAAAATCAAGAGAAACAACTGGGTGATGAAATGTTGCACTGGGCTGAGATACAGATCAAGATGCAGGCCTAAACTTGCTGTATGCTCCAATAACCTTCACACTCCAATAACCAATGTTTGAACAGTGATTTACAAATTGAATACCATTTGTGTCTAAATTATACCAAGTTAAAGACTTTGTCCGAGAGAAGAAAAAGACCGTTATTGAAGAGTATCGGTCTCTCCTGGAGCTGAGGGGCTGTCTGTGTTGGTGGGTGGGTGGGAAGGGATTTGTTTTGCTGGTGTTACTCTGTTGCTAACTGTGTTCTGTGTTACTCTGCTGAAAATGGTGGGCTTGCTGGAAGTCCTGGCAACTCTTGCAGGCTGCCCCCAGCTCAACCTTCGGTTCTGTTTGCCGTTAAGGCAAGCGATCCATTTCATTGTATGTTAACACATGCGTGTAATAAATAAATCGAAATCTGAAACTTCAAAGCCTGCGTGGAAAGGACTGAAGGCCGAACACCTAAGCTGCAAGTTTGGCTCCATTTGTTGAATTCACTTTGGCTTTCTGGATGCTGGGCTGGTTTCACTGGGGTGTTGGATACACAAGCACTGTGACTGTAGTGGGAGTCCTGCAAGATGATAAAACACTGCGGGTGTAAGCTTACATAGAGTCAGAACCCATTGTAAGAATACACAGAAGGCTACTTGACAACAACAATGCCGTTTCGAAGCCCATCCTTTCGTTAATGCTTTAACAAACAACTGAGAATATAAAGACTCACCGAGATGATTTAAATTATTATTAGCTATTCGTAACTTAGCTGTTTGTTTTCATTTCCGTTGATACAATTCTACAAATCTTTGCTACCTACTGGAGGTCTATAAGGCTGGTATTCAAGGCTTCTGCACAAATCAGTTTCCCGAGATATCTTCACCCTGTTATTATGCAGCTGGGTAAATGACCAAAGAACAAGCTTCTGGAAGAGGGAGCTGCGTTCCACGCTGATGACAGCAAAGAGAGGACTTTGTTGCTGAAAAGTCGAGGGTGGCACAGCTTGTGGGACCACTACCTCTCAGCACAGGAGACTCGAGGTCAGTCCTGAGGAGGAACAGAAAGGGGAGGGGAAGGTGGGGCATTGGAGATGGAGAAAGCAGTGGAAGAGAGGAGGCAATCTAAATCAACCCTTCCGACTATGAATTGTAAACACCTGATCGTTCATCACCAGAAAGCTCTGGCACCTTCCCCTTTCCATTCTTGTCTGCTCAGGGCACCACCGTATTTCTCACCGTCTGAAATTAAGATCAGAACTTCGATCTCCATTATATTAACATTGGCTCTATCTAATCTCTCATGCATTATTTCTCTACACTTTCCCTTACAATGGCTCCTGTCAGGAATAGCCTTCAATACTTTGCTCCAAATATGCCAGCCTGATTTCATGCCGGTTGACTCTGGACTGATGCCACCCTTCCCCATGCCCAACCAACACCTCTGATAGGAGCTTGCATTGAAGGTATTCAACTACCATACACACACTTGCTTATCACCCCAGGCACTGGCGGTGTCTTGATGACTGAACACCTGATATCTTGGTGAGACACTGCAGACACAATCTTCATCTTCTTTTCCCTGCTTTCATAATCCTAAACAGGTTGTTGTACACCTTTATTAGATTACGGTCCATCTATTTCCTGCAGGTGAAGTACAACAGCACAAGGCAGAGGAGGAGACACTTCCCCATTACAACTGCTCCATTCTGTCCCCTTGCACCCCAGCAACTCGCCCTCCGAGGGAATATGCTCCATCTGTCCCAAGCCTTACCCAGGGATTTACCACTCATGGTGAGAGTGTGAAGCCAGTGAACTCATTGTCGAGGATGATGCTAGCAAAGACTGAGGAGAAAGCTGCTTTTGATTTCGGCATTGCGGGACAAAGGACTGATCTAGGAGGCAAGTTTGAGGAAGACTTTACCTCAGTGTGAGTTGAGCAGCTTCTGCAAGGCAGTGCAGCTACTGAAGGATGGGCTACTGAGGAAACAGTGACACGAAACTTGCAGACCAAATGACAGAGGGAAAACCTTCAATGAATCGCTGAAGATGGTTGGGGCTAGGATGCTGCCCAGAGCATAAATTCTACTGTAATATATGACGGAGTCACTTAACCATTCCGTTCCTAAGGGCACCAAAGGAATGGATGGAAACTCTATTGGGATTGTTACAGATCCCCAACTAGGGAATGACCCAGCGATCAGTTCAGTATCCCCTTATTTCCTCTGCTTCCATGGAGTTGGCATGAGTTGCGGAGAGAATGGTCAGTATTGGAGGCACAGCAGCTGTAATCAGTCATCATTCATAGTGATCTGCATGGTCAGAATGGTACCGCCAAGGGAGTCACCACCTTATCCTCTTGCAGTAAATAAAACTGGGGTATAATCCAAGAAAATGCCAGGCACCTCTTATCATTGAAAAAATACCAGTAACTTGGGAAATAGGAGCAGGAGTATTGTCCATCTTCACTTACCATCTACACTACCTGCATTATTGACTTCATGTTCATTATGAGCATCACGTCCATCTACATCACTTTAATTCCCTGGTCCATTCCACCTTTCCTCTTAGATTTTTTTGATATCCGAGTATTCCCCTTTTCCTAAGCAACATCTCCAGTACCATCTTCACCATAACCTTCACTGCACTCTCCACCTCTGTCTGTGCCAAAATCTTTGCAATCATTTCCTGCACTGTCTCCATCCTCATCCTTGCTACAAATTCCACTAGCACTTCCAGCACCTTTTCTCTCACCAACTCCGCTGTCATCTCCATCGATATCTCTGCAACCCCATCTTACTGTGTTCTATACCATCCTTAACACCATCTCTGCCATTTCTACCCATTTTGGTTTATTATTGTCACATACGCAATGAAAAGATTTTGTTTTGCTGAATTGATAAACACAGGGGTGTTCCCACCCCACTCGTACCTGTTAAACTCCACACTTAGATTCATCCAGATAACATACCAGCTCTTTGAACCGTGCTGCCCAGCAATCTCCTGATTTAACCCTGGCTTAATCACAGGACAGTTTGCAATGACCAATTAACCTGCCGACTGGTAATCTTTGGACTGTGGGAGGAAACCAGAGCACCTGGAGGAAAACCATGCGGTCATGGGGAGAACGTACAAGCTCCTTACAGGCAGCAGCAGGAATCGAACCCATGTTGCCTGTACTGTAAAGCGTTGTGCTAACCACTACATTCCTGTGCCCACCTAATTTCTTCTCCCCTTTATCCCTATGAATCTCAAAAGACTCACTTTATACCAATTGCCTATATATGGTTATATTCCTTCCTTTCTTTGATCAAACATGGAATATCCTTTATCTACAAGAGTTCCTTAAACTCACTGTCTTTGCTTCTTATCCTTGCAGGGGAATGGTTATCGAGTCCGAGAGCAGTACAGCATGGAAACTGACCCTTTTGGCCCACCTAGTCCAGGGCAACCACAGCACCCTCACTGCTGATCTCAGTTGCTGACGTTCAGCCCATAACCCTCCAAGCCCCTCCCCTCCATGGACTTGTCTGGATGCTTCTTAAATGACCACTTCCTTTGGAAGCTCATTTGAGGTACTCACTGCCCTCTGTGGAAAGAAGTTACCTCTCAGGTCCCCTTTGAATTTCTCCTCTCTTATCTTGTACCTGTGCCCTCTGGTTTTGAGCTCCCCTGCCCTGGAGAAAAGAATAAGACTATACACCATTTATACCCCTCACAATTGTCTAAACTTCTTTGAGGTTGCCCTTCAGTTTTCTATCCTCCAAGAGATAAAGATCCACCCTGGCCAACCTCTTCCTAAAACCCAGGCCCTGTAGTTTAGGCATCCTAGTAAATCACAAAGGAAAGATTTACACTTCTTCAGGGTAGGCATCCCTCGAAGAGACTTTGGGGTCCTGAAGGAGGGTTTCGTCCAGAAATGTCAACTGTTCACTCCTTACCATAGATGCTGCCTGACCCGCTGAGTTCCTCCAGCATTTTGTGTGTGTGTAGCATCCTAGTAAATCTCTTCTGCACCTTCACCAGATTGACAATGGCAGATCGAGTTCAACCTGGAGAAGTGTGTGGTGGTTCACTTTGGAAGCTCAGAACTGAAGGCGGAATACAGGGCTAACGGCAGGATTCTCAGCAGTGGGGAGGAACAGAGGGATCTAGGGATCCACGTCCATAGATCCTTCCAAATTTCTGCGCAATGTGATAGGGTGTGTTGGCTTCATTCATTCAGGGTTTGAGTTCTAGAGCCACGAGGTAATGTTTCAATAGGTACATTTAATGTCAGAGAAATGTATACAATATACATCCTGAAATTCTTTTTCTTCACAAACATCCACAAAAACAGAGGAGTGCCCCAAAGAATGAATGACCCTCCCATCTCCCCCCTCCCTCACACAAGCAACAGCAAAACAATGACACCCCCCACCACACCAGCAAAAAAAAAACATCAGCACCCTCCACTGAGCACTCAAACGTGCAGCAAAGCATCAATAAAGACACAGGCTTTCAGTACAACATCGACCTAGTAATTTGACATACCACAGGCTCTCTGTCTCTCTGATAAGGGAAAAAGAGGTGTCCCCATTTCACAATAATGTTACAGCTCTATAAACTCTGGCTGGACCATACTTTGAGTATTGTGTTCAGTTCTGGTTGCCGCATTATAGGAAAGATGTAAAAGCTTTAGAGAGGGTGTAGAGGAGGTTTGCCAGAAAGCTCTATGTCTCGAGGCTTTGACTCGAGAGATTCTGGCAGTTTTGGCAGTTGGACTGTGCAATCAAGTCAATCAAGATTTGAATAGCTCAGCAGAAAGCCATTGATTAGACAATCCAGATTTGAATAGCTCAGACTCAGCAGAGAGCAGCTGATTGGGCAATCGAGGTCAGGTGACCAAACAGTTTGAAACGCTCAAACAAATAAATAGAGGGTTACCTCAAGCAGAGTGGCCTGTGGAAAGTGGCCAGTGAAGGAGTGGAGATTTGAGGCTTTGACGAGAAGAGGCTGAGGACGAGCTTCACTCCAAGTGAGGTAAGGCCGGGTAAGTTCCTTTCAAAGGAGAAAGTTTCAAAAGTTGAGGCAAGTATTGGGTAGGTCATGGCAGCTGAGATCGGCCCTGTGGTTTGTTCATCCTGCAGCAAGTGGGAAATCAGGGATACTTCCAGTGTCCCTGACGACTATGTGTGCAGGAAGTGTGTCCAACTGCAGCTTCTGGCAGACCGCATTGAGCATCTGGAGCTGTGATTGGATTCATACTGGAGCATCTGCGATGCTGAGAAAGTCGTGAATAGCATGTTCAGTGAGTTGGCCACACCGCAGGTAAAGGCTACACAGGCAGAAAGGGAAGGGGTGGCCACTAGACAGCGTAGCAGTAGGCAGGTAGTGCAGGAGTCCCCTGAGGTCATCTCCCTCCTAAACAGATATACTGTTTTGGATACTGTTGGGGGAGATGTCTCATCAGGGGAAGGCAGCAGCAGCCGAGTTCATTGCACCATGGGTGGCTCTGCGGCACAGGAGGGAAGGAAAAGGAGTGGGAGAGCTATAGTGATAGGGGATTCGATTGTAAGGGGAATAGGGGAATAGATAGGCATTTCTGCGGCCACAAACGAGACTCCAGGATGGTATGTTGCCTCCCTGGTGCAAGGGTCAAGGATGTCTCTGAGCGGCTGCAGGATATTCTGGAATGGGAGGGTGAACAGCCAGTGGTCGTGGTGCACATAGGTACCAATGATATAGGTAAAAAACGGGATGAGGTCCTATAAGGTGAATTTAGGGAGTTAGGAGATAAACTAAAAAGTAGGACCACAAGGTAAGAATCTCTGCATTACTACCAGTGCCATGTGCTAGTCAGAGTAGAAATAGGAGTATATTTCAGATGAATACGTGGCTTGAAAAATGGTGCAAGGGGGAGTGATTCAAATTTCTGGGGCATTGGAACCAGTTCTGGGGGAGGTGGGACCGGTATAAACAGGACGGTCTGCACCTGGGCTGGACTGGAACCAATGTCCTAGGGGGAGTGTTTGCTACTGCTGTTCAGGAGGCTTTAAACTAATGTGGCGGGGGGGATGGGAACAAGTACAGAGAGACAGAGGGGTGTAAAATGAGGGTAGAAGCAAAAAGTAGTAAGGTGAAAAGTAAAAGTGGCAGGCAGGCAAATCCAGGGCAAAAAGCAAAAAGAGCCACTTTTCAACATAATTGTATAAGGGCTAAGAGTGTTGTAAAACAAGCCTGAAGGCTTTGTGTGTCAATGCGAGGAGCATTCGTAACAAAGTGGATGAATTGAATGTGCAGATAGTTATTAATGAATATGATATAGTTGGGATCACAGAGACGTGGCTCCAGGGTGACCAAGGATGGGAGCTCAACATCCAGGGATATTCAATATTCAGGAGGGATAGACAGGAAAGAAAAGGAGGTGGGGTAGCATTGCTAGTTAGAGAGGAGATTAACGCAATAGAAAGGAAGGACATTAGCCTGGAGGATGTGGGATCGATATGGGTAGAGCTGCATAACACTAAGGGGCAGAAAACGCTGGTGGGAGTTGTGTACAGGCCACTTAACAGTAGTAGTGAGGTTGGGGATGGCATTAAACAGGAAATTAGAAATGCATGCAATAAAGGAACAGTAGTTATAATGGGTGACTTCAATCTGCATATAGATTGGGTGAACCAAATTGGTAAGGGTGCTGAAGAAGAGGATTTCTCGGAATGTATGCGGGATGGTTTTCTGAACCAACATGTTGAGGAACCAACTAGAGAGCAGGCCATTCTAGATTGGGGATTGAGCAATGAGGAAGGGTTAGTTAGCAATCTTGTTGTGCGAGGCCCCTTGGGTAAGAGTGACCATAATATGGTGGAATTCTTCATTAAGATGGAGAGTGATATAGCTAATTCAGAAACAAAGGTTCTGAACTTAAAAAGGGTAACTTTGAAGGTATGAGACATGAATTAGCTAAGATAGACTGGCAAATGATACTTAAAGGGTTGACGGTGGATATGCAATGGCAAGCATTTAAAGATCGCATGGATGAACTACAACAATTGTTCATCCCAGTTTGGCAAAATAATAAACCAGGGAAGGTAGTGCACCCGTGGCTGACAAGGGAAATTAGGGATAGTATCAAGTCCAAAGAAGAAACATATAAATCAGCAAAAAAAAGCGGCACACCTGAGGACTGGGAGAAATTCAGAGACCAGCAGAGGAGGACAAAGGGCTTAATTAGGAAAGGGAAAAAAGATTATGAGAGAAAGCTGGCAGGGAACATAAAAACTGACTGTAAAAGCTTTTATAGATACGTGAAAAGAAAAAGATTGGTCAAGACAAATGTAGGTCCTTTACAGTCAGAAACAGGTGAATTGATCATAGGGAATAAAGATATGGTAGACCAATTGAATAACTACTTTGGTTCTGTCTTCACTAAGGAGGACATAAATAATCTTCCGAAAATAGTAAGGGACCAAGGGTCTAGTGAGATGGAGGAACTGAGGGAAATACATGTTAGTAGGGAAGTGGTGTTAGGTAAATTGAAGGGATTAAAGGCAGATAAATCCCCAGGGCCAGATGGTCCGCATCCCAGAGTGCTTAAGGAAGCAGCCCAAGAAATAGTGTATGCATTAGTGATAATTTTTCAAAACTCCTTAGATTCTGGATTAGTTCCTGAGGATTGGAGGGTGGCTAATGTAACCCCACTTTTTAAAAAAAAGGAAGGAGAGAGAAACCGGGGAATTATAGACCGGTTAGTCTGACATCGGTGGTGGGGAAAATGCTAGAGTCGGTTATCAAAGATGTGATAACAGCACATTTGGAAAGTGGTGAAATCATCGGACAAAGTCAGCATGGATTTGTGAAAGGAAAATCATGTCTGACGAATCTTATAGAATTTTTTGAAGATGTAGCTAGTAGAGTGGATAGGGGAGAGCCAGTGGATGTGATATATTTAGATTTTCAAAAGGCTTTTGACAAGATCCCACATAGGAGATTAGTGTGCAAACTTAAAGCACACGGTATTGGGGGTATGGTATTGATGTGGATAGAGAATTGGTTGGCAGACAGGAAGCAAAGAGTGGGAGTAAACGGGACCTTTTCAGAATGGCAGGCAGTGACTAGTGGGGTACCGCAAGGCTCAGTGCTGGGACCCCAGTTGTTTACAATATATATTAATGATTTAGATGAGGGAATTAAATGCAGCATCTCCAAGTTTGCGGATGACATGAAGCTGGGCGGCGGTGTTAGCTGTGAGGAGGATGCTAAGAGGATGCAGGGTGACTTGGATAGGTTAGGTGAGTGGGCAAATTCATGGCAGATGCAATTTAATGTGGCTAAGTGTGAGGTTATCCACTTTGGTTGCAAGAACAGGAAAACAGATTATTATCTGAATGGTAGCCGATTAGGAAAAGGGGAGGTGCAACGAAACCTGGGTGTCATTGTACACCAGTCATTGAAGGTGAGCATGCAGGTACAGCAGGTGGTGAAAAAGGCAAATGGTATGTTGGCATTCATAGCAAAAGGCTTTGAGTACAGGAGCAGGGAGGTTCTACTGCAGTTGTACAAGGCCTTGGTGAGACCGCACTTAGAATATTGTGTGCAGTTTTGGTCCCCTAATCTGAGGAAAGACATTCTTGCCATAGAGGGAGTACAGAGAAGGTTCACCAAATTGATTCCTGGGATGGCAGGACTTTCATATGAAGAAAGACTGGATCGACTAGGCTTATACTCACTGGAATTTAGAAGATTGAGGGGGGATCTTATTGAAATGTATAAAATTCTAAAGGGATTGGACAGGCTAGATGCAGGAAGATTGTTTCCGATGTTGGGGAAGTCCAGAACAAGGGGTCACAGTTTAAGGATAAAAGGGAAGCCTTTTAGGACCGAGATGAGGAAAAACTTCTTCACACAGAGAGTGGTGAATCTGTGGAATTCTCTGCCACAGGAGACAGTTGAGGCCGGTTCATTGGCTATATTTAAGAGGAAGTTAGATATGGCCCTTGTGGCTAAAGGGATCGGGGGTATGGAGAGAAAGCAGGTACAGGGTTCTGAGTTGGATGATCAGCCATGATCATACTGAATGGCGGTGCAGGCTCGAAGGGCCGAATGGCTTACTCCTGCACCTGTTTTCTATGTTTCTATGTCATGAGGATAGATTGAGTGAAGCACCTGTTCTATGTTCTATTGTTTGTACAGGTGATCAAAACTGTACATATTACTCCAAGTATAGTCTCATGCACTATACAATTTATAATTGAAACCTAATGACTCTACTCCTAAACTCATTGCCCAATGTTGACTCTGAACTCCTGCTATCTCACTTTTAAATGACTTCCACTTATTGGATGTTGCTTTCCCCTGCAGTGCCTGTTCCTGATCTGCCACACTTCAGTCAAGGCCAATAATACACTATTAAAATTTGTCTTCCCTGTGTTGGGGGCCAGATTTTCAGGACCAACCTTGTCTTTTTCCATGACTGCCTTGAAGCTAAGTCCACTGTTGCCAAAGAGCCCCCTCCACAGACACTTCCATTGCTCGCCCTTCCTTAAACTCATTCAGGCTGTATCACTGTCCAATAATATGGGGTGGGGAATGGGGGGGACCAAAGGAAGCTACAGAAAGTTGTAAAATTAGTCAGCTTCATCTTTGGTACTAGCCTCCGTAGTGTCCAAGACATCTTCAAGAAGCAGTGCCTCAGAATGAAGGTGTACATTATTAAGGACGCCTACCACCCAGGACATGCTCTCTTCTCACTGTTCCTGTCAGCAAGGAGGAACGGGAGCCTGAGGGCACACACTCAGCGATTCAGGAACAGCTTCTTCCCCTCTGCCATCCGATTTCTAAATGGACATTGAACCCATGTTCAATATTATTTCTGTTTTGCACTATTTTAAATCTATTTAATATACACATATAAACTTACTGTTATTGATTTACTTTTTCTTTCTATATTATCATGTATTGCATTGTGCTGCTGCTGCTAAGTTAACAAATTTTACGACACGTGCCGGTGATAGTAAACCTGATTCTGATTCTGATTCATTTGCTAACAATCATGCCTAGTACAGCCTCCTCCCTACACAGCTTCTAAAATCTCTAACCATTTAGAATTCCTTATCTCAGAAGGCAGTGGATGCTTTTTGACTTAGAATGTTTTATACTTGGCTAGTTTTGGACTTTAATAGAACATAGAATAGTACAGCACACCTCAGGCCCTTCGGCCCACAGTGTTGTGCCGACCCTCAAACCCTGCCTCCCATATAACCCCCCACCTTAAATTCCTCCATATACCTGTCTAGTAGCCTCAGACTTCACTAGTGTATCTGCCTCCGCCACTGACTCAGGCAGTGCATAAGGACGAGGGAAGTGGTGATTGTTTGGGGCACAGAATCAATCTGGTGTTGAATTTCAGGCAGATGGACTGGAAGGCCTGCCAGACCTGTGGAAGCACCTTTTTCTTCTGTTCTTCGGAACCACGTTAGAGTTCATAAAACTCTGCCGCTGAAATGTTGTGGGCTTTTTACTGACGGTGTTATCCATGGTCTCACAGTGGGGCTCTTCCACTTGTTCTCAATTTCTCCAAAAGTGCACCAGGCTCGCAGTTCACTGCAGTTCGTTATCTGTGTAACACGTTCCCCTGTCCCCGTCAAGTCCGTTACTCATATTGTCTGCGGATTTCAGGGGTTGTGTTTCTGTACCCAAGCAAACTAACCTGTGAAACCCAAGGACAAAGCTAGACTATCCCTGAGCCAGGGGTACTCCATTTCCAATCCTCTCCTGTCGGAGCAACAGGCAATTACCCTGCTCCTTATTTCCAGTCTATCAACCAACCTTCTGTCTCCAAAATTGCGCTAAACCAAGAGAACAGAGAAGAACCTTTTATTTCTCTTCATAAAAGTTGTTCATCTGTGAAAATGTAAATCAAACCATAAAAGCACAGGTATTTCAGAATTGACAGAGGTGAAGCATTCCAGCAAATTATATTTGGGCTTTGAAATGGGATATTGTGCCTCTTAATATTTAAAAAGATGCAGTCATGCATGGAATTGAAGATTAAAAGTGCAGCAATACATTTCTAGAATGCAGTCTGTGCTCTGAATAATGTACCTGAGACAAGTCTCAATGATTGAACACGCATGGCATTGTAAATGCTTAAAATACCACGTATTTTCTGTCATAACTGGGAAACAAAATTACAGAGAATCCTCCCATATAGCTGGCAATGAGAAGAAGTGGTCTCACTAATAACGGCGCTCAGTTTCTGGTTTACATAACCCAAGCCGCTGTCCAAATGTTAATAGCAGATTGGGGTTTCCCACATAAACAGATTTGTAATTATAGTGATGGATGTTTAGCAGTAGAATCAATCACCAGGCACTCAGCTTCTTTCGTGTAATTCATCTCTTGTCTCCTGGTTGATTTTCAGGAATTCAAACAAGACGATAGGCATTCCCAGCACTTAAAGCTAAATCAGAGGTTTTATCATAGCTTGTATCGTTAGAATATACGGTTTTACATTATTCATAATAATGACAGGGGTGACACTGTAGCATAATGGTTAGCATAACACTTAACGGGACTGGCGGCCTGGGTTCAATTCCCACTGCTGCCTGTAAGGAGTTTGTGCGTTCTCTCTGTGACCGTGTGTGTTTCCTCCGGGTGCTCCAGTTTTCTCCCACACTCCGAAGACGTACCAGTTGGTACGTTTAGTGGCCATTGAGGTTAGACTAGGGTTAAATCTGGGGAATGCTGGGTAGCACGGGTCAAAGAGCCAGAAGAGCCTATCCGGCGTTGAGTCTCAATAAATAAATAAATAAACACAAAACGCTGGAAACAACGCTTGCGAAAAGAAAAACATTTCAAGTAAGAGACTTTGAAGGTTTTTGATCTGAAACATTGTCTGTTTCTCTTCCCACAGATGCTGCCTGACCTGAGTATTTCCAGCTTTTTCTGTTTTCTAGCATCTGCATTATTTTTTTGATTTTCTGTCACACGATTGCTGTATTTCTTGTCCTAGGTGCAATGTACCTGTGTATGTACAGGTGCAATGAAAGGCTTACTTCCGGCCACATCAATGTGTTTTTAGTCCATGGCTGGGTGTTTGCTTACTTGTGATTAATACTAGTGGAGTGGTGCCACAGCAACAACCTGGCACTCAATGTCAGTAAGACGAAAGAGCTGATTGTGGACTTCAGGAAGGGCAAGTTGAAGGAACACACACCAATCCTCAGAGGGATCAGAAGTGGAGAGAGTGAGCAGCTTCAGGTTCCTGGGTGTCAAGATCTCTGAGGATCTAACCTGGTTCCAACATTTCAATTCAGTAATAAAGAAGGCAAGGCAGCGGCTATACTTCATTAGGAGTTTGAAGAGACTTGGCACGTCAGGATCGAAAGAAGCTGCAGAAGGTTGTAAATCTAGTCAGCTCCATCTTGGGTACTAGCTTACAAAGTACCCAGGACATCTTCAGGGAGAGTGTCTCGTCTCAGAAAGGCAGCGTCCATTATTTACAACCTCCAGTACCCAGGGCATGCCCTTTTCTCACTGTTACCATCAGGTAGGAGGTACAGAAGCTTGAAGGCACACACTCAGTGATTCAGGAACAGCTTTTTCCCCTCTGCCATCTGATTCCTAAATGGACATTGAACCCTTGGACATTATCTCACTTTTCTAATATACAGTATTTCTGTTTTTTCCACTTTTTAAAATCTATTCAATATATGTATACTGTAATTGATTTACTTATTAATATTATATTTGTGTTGGCGCATGGCCTAGTGGGCAAGGCATCAGACTAGTAACCTGAAGGTCACTGGTTCGAGCCTCAGCTGAGGCAGCGTGTTTGTGTCCTTGAGCAAGGCACTTAACAACACATTGCTCTGCGACGTCACCGGTGCCAAGCTGCTTGGGTCCTAGTGCCCTTCCCTTGGACAACATTGGTGGCGTGGAGAGGGGAAGGCTTGCAGCTTGGGCAACTGCCGGTCTCCCATACAACCCTGCCCAGGCCTGCGCCCTGGAAACTCCAGGCGCAGATCCATGGTCTCTCGAGACCGACGGATGCCACCACATTATATTTATTTTATTTATTATTTTTTCTCTTCTATATTATGTAATACATTGAACTGCTGCAGTAAGTTAACAAATTTTGCGTTGCATGCCAGTGATAATAAATTTGATTCTGATTAGTAAACACACTTCCCATAAAAGTTTTTTCCTCTTGACTAATTCTTTGGCGCTCTTTCAAAATATAGAAATTGTGGTTCCATAGAAGGAGATTATTTGGCCGTCAAGTATATCAGTTTCCTTCCAAAGCAATACCACCCCTTCTCCTTCACTGGGGCTCTACCAATGTCCATCCATTTGCCTTTCAAAGCCCTCATTGACAGCTTGCAGCAGATCTACAGAAAGGGAGTCTGTGAATTATGAAATGGAGTTTTTCAGACCTAGTGCATCATTTGTTCTTAACTTTATGTGTGTGTGTGTGTGTGTGTGTGGGGGGGGGGGGGGGGGGGGGAATAACATTCTCCAGTCTTTGAAGCCATGGCTACCATCTTTCCCCTCCTCTTTCCCTACTCAACCCAGTCAATATTGTACAACTCCAGCAAATCTCCTCTCGGTTTCTTTGCTGAAAGAACAGCCCCTGCTATCTAACGTTGTAACTACCATCACTCATCCCTGGAACTATTCTAGTCAAGTTTTCTGCATCATTCCCAGCACCTTCATACAAAGTGAAGGTCAGCCGACGTGCAGGCAAAGTTAGATAGATCTGGGAGATTTCATTGCCAGATTGTGGTTAGGAGGCTAGGAGAAATTTGCAGTCACATTTGAAGCTATGAAGAGTTTCAGTGCAAGACTGGAACTGGAAGTTTATTGGGTAAGGGTGGGAGATGGAATTGGTGACTGTAAAATGTAGTAGGTTAGGTCTGAGATCACGGAGGAAGTAGAAGTAGAACTGAGCCATTATTCTTAATTAATCTTGATCCTCACCCATCTAAATCCACACTCTCCACCTCCACACCACTTTACCCCCCTGACCCATCCTGCTACTTACCACATCTATTCCTAACTCCATTCAGCCTCTTTCCACTGCTGCAGCCTCATATCAATGCAAGACTGGGATATATTAAATGTGATTCTTCACATTTCTTTTCACGAGCCCAGCAGACCTGCGTGGTGAGCCACAGAGTGCTGATTTCCGGAGCACCTGCATTTGTTAATTGTTGCCTTAATTAGTCATTAAGCCCTTGTGCTTTCTGTTTAATTTTGTCATTTATTTTGACTGGCACGGGTTTTCCACATACTGTGATTGTTTAAAGTGGACTCCTGGTTATGCTTATCATGAGATCTTTGTTTTGAGAATGATTCGCCACACGGTGTCACTTGGTCAAGCCAACAATGTTCTGTTGGAATTCCTATGTGTAAACTCTTGTTTCCTCTCTATATGGGAGTCTGTCATTCCTCTGCACCGGGGTTTAGTTGTTGCCAGCGCACACCATTTTTTTTTATCATTCCGTCCCATGCATCCTCTCCCATTTACTTAGACTACCAATATTCTCCTTAAGCCTCCCTGCATCCAGCTCACAGCCTGCACAATCACCCAGTTCTGTATTATTAGCAAATATAGATACTGTACATAACATTAATTCCCTCATCCATATCAATAGTATAGACTTTAAAGAACTAGTGCCTGAAAACTGATCCATGTTCCAACCAAACCACTATCACTACAGTTTAGCAACACTTTGACCACTTTGCACTAATAGAGACATTGTGCTTTTGTCTTAAAATTGTGTGAAGCTTATTTATATTTTTGTGAATACTGCAGGCGTAATGCTATGTGCCTGTGATACTTCTGCGAGTAAGTTTTACATTGCACCTGCGCAAACATGTATTTACCTTTGACACGGATGCTCCTAAGTCCGGCTGTGAAAGGAGGAAGGTCAAGCATGGGGCAAGCAACCCCATGGATTTTTACCCCTCCTAAAAATCTCATGCTACAGAAATGCTAGCAGAAGCTCTAAAGGAATCATCCTTGGGAAGGAAGGATACCCCAAGAAGATGGGCTGCACCTGGAGACAACTTGAAAGACCGGCCCAGGACAGAGGACTCTGTTGAGCTGTTGTCAGTGGCCTACGCCCCTGTGTGGGTGTCGTGCTAGAGTAAGTATACCTATATTTGTGTATGTGACAATAAACCCAATCTTGACTTTGACTGGTCACTTCTTTCCAACTCAATAATAGGACCATAGGACCAGAATTGGGCCATTTGGCCCATTGAGTCTGCTCCGCCATTTCATCATGGCTGATCCATTTTTCCTCCCAGCCCCAATCTCCTGCCTTCTCCCCATATCCCTTTGTGTCCTGACCAATCAAGAAGCTATCAGCCTCTGCCTTAAGTATACCTAAAGACTTGGAATTCACAGCTGCCTGGATCAAATAATTCCACAGATAATGACCTCTTTATTCCAATTCTCTGTTTTCTGTCCATGAACCAATCCTCAACTGACTCTTTATGCCCAATGTCTTGCACCTAATTTTGTTTGATAATCTATGCGTGGCTCTTTTTTGATAGCCTTCTGACAATCCAAACATCTCACATCCACTGGGTCTCGTTTATCTGTTCTGCTTGTTACAACTTCCAAACTATTTTAACAAATTTATCTAATCTGCTTTCCCCTCCAGAGATCAATGTTGCCTTTGCCTAATCATATCGATGTTCTTTGTTACTTCTTCCTTAATAATAGTTTACAATGTTTTCTCTACTGCTGATCTTACACGGAATAGTTTCCTGTATTCTCTTCTCCCATTAAACAGTGGAGGTACATTGACTACCATCCAATAAGTGGGAACCTTTGGAGATAACATCTGTACATCTGCAACACACACAAAGTGCTGGAGGAACTCAGCAGGTCAGGCAGCATCAACAGAAATGAACAAACAGAACTGTAAAGGAAGAGGGAAGACACCAGAATGAAAAGGTAAAACAACAACACACACAAAATGCTGGTGGAACACAGCAGGCCAGGCAGCGTCTATAGGGAGGAGCGCTGTCAACATTTCGGGCCGAGACCCTTCGTCAGGACTAACCGAAAGGAAAGATAGTAAGAGATTTGAAAGTAGTGGGGGGAGGGGGAAATGCGAAATGATAGAAGACCGGAGGGGGTGGGATGAAGCTAAGAGCTGGAAAGGTGATTGGTGAAAGTGATACAGAGCTGGAGAAGGGAAAGGATCATGGGACAGGAGGCCCCAGGAGAAAGAAAGGAGGGGTGGGGGAAGCACCAGAGGGAGATGGAGAACAGGCAAACAACTAAATATCTCAGGGATGGGGTAAGAAGGGGAGGAGGGGCATTAACGGAAGTTAGAGAAGTCAATGTTCATGCCATCAGGTTGGAGGCTACCCAGCCGGTATATATGGTGTTGTTCCTCCAACCTGAGTTTGGATTCATTTTGACAATAGAGGAGGCCATGGATAGACATATCAGAATGGGAATGGGACGTGGAATTAAAATGTGTGGCCACTGGGAGATCCTGCTTTTTCTGGCGGACCGAGCATAGGTGTTCAGCGAAACGGTCTCCCAGTCTGCGTCGGGTCTCACCAATATATAAAAGGCCACACCGGGAGCACTGGACGCAGTATACCACACCAGCTGACTCACAGGTGAAGTGTCGCCTCACCCGGAAGGACTGTCTGGGGCCCTGAATGGTGGTGAGGGAGGAAGTGTAAGCACCTGGTCTTCTGCCTGCTCTGGATCTCTTTATTGCTAATTGCCGACGGGACATCAACCGTCTTGACTTCACCACACCCTGTTCCAATTCCAACCTCACTCCTTCCGAACGCACTGCTCTTCGCTCCCTCCGCACCAATCCCAACCTCACTATAAAACCTGCTGATAAGGGGGGAGCTGTTGTTGTCTGGCGTACTGACCTCTACCTGGCCGAGGCACAGTGATAATTCTCTGATACCACCTCTTATTTACCCCTTGATCATGACCCCACTAAGGAGAACCAGGCCATTGTCTCCTATACCATCACCAACCTTATCAGCTCTGGGGATCTCCCATCCACTGCCACCAACCTCATAGTTCCCACACCCCGCACTTCCCGTTTCTACCTCCTACCCAAGATCCACAAACCTGCCTGTCCAGGTAGACCTATTGTCTCAGCTTGCTCCTGCCCCACTGAACTCATTTCTGCATACCTTGACACTGTCTTATCCCCCCTTGTTCAATCTCTTCCCACCTATGTTCGTGACACTTCTCATGCTTTGAATTTTTTCAATGATTTTAAGTTCCCTGGTCCCCACCGTCTTATTTTCACCATGGACATCCAGTCCCTATATACCTCCATCCCCCACCAGGACGGTCTCAAAGCTCTTCGCTTTTTTTTGGATTCCAGACCTAACCAATTCCCCTCTACCACCACTCTCCTCTGTCTAGTGGAATTAGTTCTTACTCTCACTAATTTCTCCTTTGGCTCCTCCCACTTCCTCCAAACCAAGGGTGTAGCCATGGGCACCCACATGGGTCCCAGTTATGCCTGCCTTTTTGTTGGCTTTGTGGAACAGTCCATGTTCCAAGTCTATACCGGTATCCGTCCCCCTCTTTTCCTTCGCTACATCGATGACTGCATTGGCGCTGCCTCTTGCACGCATGCTGAGCTCGTCGACTTCATTAACTTTGCCTCCAACTTTCACCCTGCCCTCAAATTTACCTGGTCCATTTCTGACGCCTCCCTCCCCTTTCTTGATCTTTCTGTCTCCATCTTTGGAGACGGCCTATCTACTGATATCTACTATAAGCCTACAGACTCTCACAGCTACCTGGACTATTCCTCTTCCCACCCTGTCTCTTGCAAAAAGGCTATCCCCTTCTCGCAATTCCTCCGTCTCCGCCGCATCTGCTCTCAGGATGAGGCTTTTCATTCTGGGACGAAGGAGATGTCTTCCTTTTTTAAACAAAGGGGCTTCCCTTCGTCCACTATCAACTCTGCTCTCAAACACATCTCTCCCATTTCCCGCACATCTGCCCTCACCCCATCCACCCGCCACCCCACTCGGGATAGGGTTCCCCTTGTCCTTACCTACCACCCCACCAGCCTCCAGGTCCAACGTATAATTCTCCGTAACTTCCGCCACCTCCAACGGGATCCCACTACCAAACACATTTTTTCTTTCCCACCCCCTTCTGCTTTTCGCAGGGATCGCTCCCTACGCGACTCCCTTGTCCACTCGTCGTCCCCCATCCCTTCCCACCGATCTCCCTCCTGGCACTTATCCTTGTAAACGGAACAAGGGCTACACCTGCCCTTACACTTCCTCCCTCACCACCATTCAGGGCCCCAGACAGTCCTTCCAGGTGAGGCGACACTTCACCTGTGAGTCAGCTGGTGTGGTATACTGTGTCCGGTGCTCCGGGTGTGGCCTTTTATATATTGGTGAGACCTGACGCAGACTGGGAGACCGTTTCGCTGAACACCTACACTCGGTCCGCCAGAAAAAGCAGGATCTCCCAGTGGCCACACATTTTAATTCCACATCCCATTCCCATTCTGATATGTCTATCCATGGCCTCCTCTATTGTCAAAATGAATCCAAACTCAGGTTGGAGGAACAACACCATATATACCAGCTGGGTAGCCTCCAACCTGATGGCATGAACATTGACTTCTCTAACTTCCGTTAATGCCCCTCCTCCCCTTCTTACCCCATCCCTGAGATATTTAGTTGTTTGCCTGTTCTCCATCTCCCTCTGGTGTTTTCCCCCCCCCCCCCTTTCTTTCTCCTGAGGCCTCCCGTCCCATGATCCTTTCCCTTCTCTAGCTCTGTATCACTTTTGTCAATCACCTTTCCAGCTCTTAGCTTCATCCCACCCCCTCCGGTCTTCTCCAATCATTTCGCATTTCCCCCTCCCCCCACTATTTTCAAATCTCTTACTATCTTTCCTTTCGGTTAGTCCTGACGAAGGGTCTCGGCCCGAAACGTTGACAGAGCTTCTCCCTATAGATGCTGCCTGGCCTGCTGTGTTCCACCAGCATTTTGTGTGTTGTTGTTTGAACTTCCAGCATCTGCAGATTTCCTCATGTTTGCAGAATGAAAAGGTACCATCTTTACAGCGACCTGTGTCAATACTCTCAACAGAACATTAGCCCTGACCATCTTCCAGTCCCATTAATCAATGCTAATTTATTTGAGTTTCTTGTTCACTCCACACCCATCATTCCCCACCACGTGCACAAGGATTTTGTGTCTTCTTCAGCAAAGATACCCACACACTTCTCATATTTTTCTGTTATTTTCTTGTTTCCAATGTGATTTTTCCTTACTCAGTTTATTAACCCTTGCTAATCTCTTCACTTTTACATTTTTTAGAAGATTTTACAGTACTTTTTAGTCCGTCTTGAGAGGTTACTTTCGTCTCCTACTTTTCATTTCCTTGTCATTTCATTTCAAGAGAACTAGAATATAAAAGCAAGGATGTAATCCTAAGGCTACATAAGGCTGCTCGTGGAGTACTGAGAGCAGTTTTGAGCCCCTTATCTAAGAAAGGATATGCCGATATTGGAAAGAGTCCAGAGGAGTTTCACAAGAAGTCTTCCGGGAATTAAAGGTCTCGTATATGAGGAGCATTTGGTGGCCTTGGGCCTGTACTCACTGGAAGTTTAGAAGAAATGGGGGATGGGGGTGGAATCTCATTAAAACCTGTCAAATATTAAGAGGCCCAGATAGAGTTGGACGTGGAGCCAATGGTTCCTGTAATGGGGGAGTCAAGGAACAAAAGGCACAGCCTTAGAATAGAAGGATGTCCCTTTAGAAGACTGAATTGACTTTACTACTTACATCCTCCACATACATGAGGAGTAAAAATCTTTATGCTAAGTCTCTATCTAAATGTGCAATGTGCAACTTATAGTCATTTGTAATAAATATTATGTACGACAGGACAGTCAATATAGCATAGAAATACAATTGTATCAGCATGAATTAATCAGTCATTTGGCCTGGTGGAAGAAGCTGCTTTAATGCTGTGGTTCCATTTCCTGGATGGTAGTAGTTGGAATAGTTTGTGGTTGGGGTGACCCAAGTCCCCAATAATCCTTTGGGCCCTTCTACACACCTGTTGCTGTAAATGTCCTGAATCATGGGAAGTTCACAACTACAGATGCGCTGGGCTGTGCACACCACTCTCTGCAGAATCCTGCGATTGAGGGAGGTACAGTTCCCATACCAGGCAGTGATGCAGCCAGTCAGGATGCTCTCATTTGTGCCAGTATGGAAAGTTCTTAAGATTTGGGGGCCCATAACAAACTTCTTCAACCATCTGAGGTGAAAGAGGCACTGTTGTGCTTTTTTCACCAGAGCTGGTATGTACAGACCACGTGAGATCCTAGGTGATGCTTATGCCAAGGAACTTAAAGCTGTTCACCCTCTCAACCCCAGATCCACTGATGACAATAGAGGTTAGTCGGTCTCCATTCTACCTGTAGTCCACAACCAGCTCCTTTGTTTTTGTGACATTGAGGGAGAGGTTGTTTTCTTGACACTGTTGTGTTAGGGTGATGACTTCTATCTGTGTCAGACAGATGAGAAGGAACTTTTTTAGCCAGGTGGTGGTGAAATTCATTGCCACAGACGGCTGTGGAGGTGAAGTCATTAGGTATGTTTAAAGTAGAGGTTTTGAATTCATAAGGGTTTCAAAGGCTGTGGAGTGAAGGCAGGAGAATAGTGGTTAAGAGGCAAAATAAGAGCCCTGGTGGAATAGTAGAACAGACTTGATGGGTTGAATGGCCAGGTTCTGCTCCTTCTCTGGTCCTCCACTGAATTCGGAACTCTTCCCAACCCTGAAGGATGTTTTTTTTGTTGGCAATGTTATAATCCTTTGATCCACTACTACCCTTAAGTTTTGATTGCCACAGCTGGAACTCTTTTCTGCTTGGGCCTTTTTTGCCTTAAGGAAATATATATTACTGGTACACCATGTATTAACTTTTTAAAAATGTTAGTTATTGATTATTTACTGTTGATATGAACAGTAAGATTTAAGACCTTGCTTTCAGATACTTTCTTAGCCAATCAGCCAGCTCATGCTTCAAGCCTCCATTATTTACTTTACTCAGATTTAAGACCTTGCTTTCAGATTGAACAAAATCACTTACCGTTTTCTTTAAACATTTTATCACCTATAGATTACCATCCCCTATAGGCTCCTCAGCTATTAACCCTTTCTCCTCAGAGGTCTGAAAAAACGCTGCTGCCTTGGCAGTCCTCCACAGACCGATCTAAATTGTTCAAAGTACATTTTATTATCAAAATATATAAAGAATATGCCACCGTATACAACCTTGAGATTCATTTTCCTGTGGGCATACTCAGCAAATCTATAGAACATTAACTATAACAGGATCAATGAAAGATCAACCAGTGTGTAGAAGACAAACAAACTGTGCAAATACAAATATAAATAAATAGCAATAAATAATGAGAACATGAAATAATGAGATAAAGAGTCTTTAAATTCAGATCATCGGTTGTGGGAAACATCTCAATGGATGGGCAAGTGAGTGTAGATACCCCTTTTTGTTCAAGAGCCTGATGGCTGAGGGACAGTAACTGTTCCTCAACCTGGTGGTGCAAGTTTTATAATGTCAGAGCCATCCTACCCATTTTCCATTTTGTTCATCTCAAAGGTTTCAAAGGTACATTTAATATCAGGGAAATGTATACAAAATACATCCTGAAATGCTTCTCTTTTTGCAACCATCCATGAAAACAGAGGAGTGCCCCAAAGAATGGATGACAGTTAAATGTTAGAACCCCAAAGTCCCCCCCCCAGCTCCCCTCCCCCCCACACATAAGTGGCAGCAAGCACCAATCCCCCCTCCCCCCACGGGCAAAAAAAAGTATCAATACCCGCCACCAAGCACTCAAGTGTGAGCAAAGCAACAGCAAAGACACAGACTTGCAGTTACCCCAAACTTTTTGCGTTTCACCTGGCATTCAACGTACCATGGGCTCTCTCTCTCCCTAATAAGGGAGAAAGAGATGTCTCCGTTTCACAGCGAGTGGGGAGACATAACAAACAACTCGCCGGTTTATGATGTTAAAAGTCCACTACATTGCTTTATTCGAGCTCTGTACCCAAAGATCTCGAGTCTCTGGGCATACAGCTGAAGATATTCTGACTCCCCCGATGACACACGAGTCTCCTGCTGTGACACCCACTCTCGATCCTCCCATCTCCAGAGCCCCAAGATCCAGGGCCTCCAAAGCCGAGCCGAACTTTTAGGCTGAGCTCTTGGCACACTGAGCAACGGCCAGTTATGAAACCCCGAGAGTGGGTCCCATTCCTGCAACGAACCACAGTCAGCATGTAACTCCAGGTCAGGGTCTTCAAAAGAACCCTGAAAGGGAAAAATAGAGACATTAAAGGTGGAAGTAGAGCTGTTTCCAAAGATGCAAGCAAAGGGGCCACCATTTAGCGCCATCATCACTTCGCTCCACCTTCCTCTACCTTTTTCTGACAGTTCTGGAAAGTTCTGGAAGATCTGGAAAGTTCAATGCCTTGTCCTGGTCTCTTTCCAAATGTGCTGAAGTAATGGCTATTGGATTGTATCAATTTATCTCCACTTGTGGCACTTTAACTGATGTGTCCCTTAGCTCAGTTCTCTCTTTTAGCCAGGCTTTTATCTACACCTGAGAACTTTCAACTTTCTATGTTACTTTATCATGAAATTCTATCCTATAAATCAAGAATGGTTTTCCTTTTACCAAAATCCTGGGGGTTTCCTTGATTTACGGAAATGTCTACCAGTCTCCTTTGACTTCCCCTGATTACATTTGCTTGTTTTTGGGCCCTTGGAAACTTTCCAGTATCTAAAAGGACGGACTGCTATGGATCACCCTCACTCCACTTATCTAACCTTGGATGCATCCAATATGGACCAGATGACATTGACTTTAAGCATAGATAATCCCCCTAGTTCATTCTTCTAAACAGTTTCACTCAATGGATAATTTCGACTACAACATGGAACATAACAATACAAGAGCAGTGGTAGTCCTGACGAAGGGTCTCGGCCCGAAACGTCGACAGAGCTTCTCCCTGTAGATGCTGCCTGACCTGCTGTGTTCCACCAGCATTTTGTGTGTGTTGTTGTTTGAATTTCCAGCATCTGCAGATTTTCCTCGTGTAGTGGTAGGCTACCTGGTCCCTCAAGCCTCCCGTGCCATTCGGTACGATCATGGGTTATTAACCTTGGGCCTCAGCTCTTGCTTTATGTTCGGTTCCCATAGCCCTTAGTTCCTCAATATTTCAAAAATCTATCTCCCTCCACTTTTTTAAATACTTTTAATGATCTGGCCTCCATGTCTCTCTGGGGCATCAAATTCCAGAAATTGTGGAATTTCTACACACCACGGTTTTAAATGACAGGCCCCTTACCCTATCTCTTCATTAAACTTCCCCATTGGTGAAACAACCTCAGCGTCTTCCCTCCAGTGCTCCCTTGGGGTTCATTTAGCCTTTCTTACCAGAGCAATTCTTTCATCTCAGGAATTAGTCCGGACAGCCACCACGGGTGCTGAGACCTAAGCAATGTACTTAAGACCAATACACGGCATGTATTATTTCGAAGTAGAAGTGGATTGTATTGACAAAACTCAGCAGATAAGGCAGCATCTGTGTGGAAAGGATTAAAGAGCCAACGTTTCGGGCCAAGACCCTTCATCAGGACTAGTGTTCAAGTAGAGAGGAAGCCTATAACCAGTCCTAGAAGAGTCATTTACCATCGTGCCGAGTCTACTTCTGAGACCAGGGACGTTTCATGCTCAACCATCACAACAGTGGTACTAATTGTTTGTTTCATGGTGTTTGACATCACTGCTGTGTGTCTGTCCCCCTCTGCGTATCATCACATGCAAAGACCGTCTTGTCAAGTGTAACAAGAAAATATAGCCTGCTACCTTACAAAGGTACACTCTGAGCAGCCCTTATCCAAAATGCTTGAGGACGGAAGTGTTTTAGATTGTTTCAGATTTTGGAATATTTGCACCTGTCCAATGAGATAACTTGGAGATGGGACCCAAATCTAAACACAAAATCCACTTACAGCTTATACATGTACCCTGAAGGTAGGTTTATGTAATTGTTAAATAATTTTATGCATGAAATAATAATGTGTACAGTGAACCATCAGAAAGGTAAACTATCACTACCTCAGTCACCCAGGTGGACAGTCAATGGCTGTTTGGCATCACCATCAGTCCCGACTCTGAATTTGTGCTACTGGTAAGCAGTCTTTGTCTTACATAGAACATAGAAATTTACAGCACATTCTACAAGTATGTGAAGAGGAAGAGGATAAGACATGAAAGAATAGGACCTATCAAGTGTGACAGTGGGAAAGTGTGTATGGAACCGGAGGAAATAGCAGAGGTACTTAATAAATACTTCAGTATTCACTATTGAATAGGATCTTAGTGATTGTTGTGATGACTTGCAGCAGACTGAAAAGCTTGAGCATGTAGATATTAAGAAAGAGGATGTTCTGAAGCTTTTGGAAAGCATCAAGTTGGATAAGTCGCCGGGACTGGATGAGATGTTCCCCTGGCTACTGTGGAAGACAAGGGAGGAGATTGTTGAGCCTCTGGCGATGATCTTTGCATCACCAATGCGGACGGGAGAGGTTCTGGAGGATTGAAGGGCTGTGGATGTTGTTCCTTTATTTAAGAAAGGGAGTAGAGATAGCCCAGGAAATTATAGAACACTGAGTCTTACCTCAGTAGTTGGTAAGTTGATGGAGAAGATCCTGAGAGGCAAGATTTATGAACATTTGGAGAGGAATAATATGATTAGGAGTAGTCAGCATGGCTTTGTCAAGGGCAGGTCGTGCCTTACGAGCCTGATTGAATTTTTTGAGGATGTGACTAATCACGTTGATGAAGGTAGAGTCGTAGATGTAGTGTATATGGATTTCAGTAAGGCATTTGATAAGGTACCCCATGCAAGGCTTATTGAGAAAGTAAGGAGGCATGGATCCAAGGGGACATTGCTTTGTGGATCCAGAACTGACTTGCCCACAGAAGGCAAAGAGTGGTTGTAGATGGGCCACGTTCTGCATGGAGGTTGATGAACAGTGGTGTGCCTCAGGGATCTGTTCTGGGACCCCCTACTCTTCGTGATTTTTATAAATGACCTGGATGAGGAAGTGGAGGGATGGGTTAGTAAGTTTGCTGATGACGCAAAGGTTGGAGGTGTTCTGGATAGTGTGGAGGGCTGTTAGAGGTTACAGTGGGACATTGACTGGATGCTAAACTGGGCTGAGAAGTGGCAGATGGAGTTCAACCCAGGTAAGTGTGAAGTGGTTCATTTTAGTAGGTCAAATATGATGGCAGAATATAGTATTAATGGTAAGACTCTTGGCAGTGTGGAGGAGCAGAGGGATCTTGGGGTCCAAGTCCATAGGATGCTCAAAGCAGCTGCACAGGTTGACTCTGTGGTTAAGAAGGCGTACAGTGTATTGGCCTTCATCAATCATGGAATTGAATTTAGGAGCCAAGAGGTAATGTTGCAGCTATATAGGACCCTGGTCAGACCCCACTTGGAGTACTGTGCTCAGTTCTGGTCGCCTCACTACAGGAAGGATGTGGAAGCCATTGAAAGGGTGCAGAGGAGATTTACAAGGACGTTGCCAGGATTGGGAAGCATGCCTTATGAGAATAGGTTGAGTAAACTCAGCCTTTTCTCCCTGGAACGACGGAGGATGAGAGGTGACCTGATAGAGGTGTATAAGATAATGAGAGGCATTGATCATGTGGATAGTCAGAGGCTTTTTCCCAGGGCTGAAATGGTTGCCACAAGAGGACACGGGTTTAAGGTTCTGGGGAGTAGGTACAGAGGTGATGTCAGGGGTAAGTTTTTTACTCAGAGTGGTGAGTGCGTGGAATGGGCTGTTGGCAACAGTGGTGGAGGTGGATATGATAGGGTCTTTTAAGAGGCTTTTAGATAGGTACATGGAGCTTAGCAAAATAGAGTAAAATAGTAAAATCGGTAAGCCTAGTAATTTCTAAAGTAGGGACATGTTCAGCTCAACTTTGTGGACCGAAGGGCCTGTATTGTGCTGTAGGTTTTCTATGTTTCTATTACAGGCTTTTTGGCCCACAATGTTGTGACAACCATGTAACCTACTCTAGAAACTGCCTAGAATTTCCCTAGTGCATAGCCCTCTATTTTTCTAAGCTCCATGTACCTATCTAAGAGGTTCTTAAAAGACCCTATTGTATCTGCCTCCACCACCACCATTGCTGGCAGTGCATTCCACGCACCAACCACTCTGTGTGGAAAAACGTCCCCTCAGTACCCGTTTCCAAGCACCTTAAAACTCTTGCCCCCTCGTGTTAGCCATTTCAGCTCTAGGAAAAAGCTTCTGGATATCCACATGATCAATGCCTCTCATCATCTTGTACACCTCTATCAGGTCACCTCTCATCCTCCATCGCTCCAAGGAGAAAAGGTCAAGTTCACTCAACCTATTCTCATAAGGTACGCCCTCCAATCCAGCCACGTCCTCGTAAATCTCCTCTGCAGTCTCTCTATAGTATCCACACTTGTTCACTTGTACACTTGTTCATCGCACATATGTACTGATGTAGCCATTCGCTGTGTTAGATTTTCAGCAGCAGTCATCTTGGCAAACTCCATCAATGAATTTCTCTGCTGCTTCGTGATCAGCAGACAATTTATGGCCAAAAATCTTTTCAAATTTAATGTTGTGCCCTTTAAGATAGGAAGGTTTCCACTGCTAAGTGAGAGCTGAACTAACCCTCAAGATTTGGGGCATTATCTGTTTACTTACTTATTGAGATGCAACACGAAATAGTCCCTGCTGGCCCTTCGAGCCACGCTGCCCCGTAACACCTGATTTAACCCTAGCCTAATCACAGGGCAGTGCACAATGACTAATTAACTATCTACTAATCTGTCTTCGGACTGTGGGAGGAAAACGAATTACCCAAAGGAAACTCCCCTATGTGGTAACTCTGAATTTACAAATCTAATTCATAAACCTTTAAATGGAAGGTTAAATTTCCTGTAAATAATGTGTCCTTCACTATCTTGCACTTCCTGGAATTCTCTGACTATTTCTTCATCAGTCAAGGGTAAAGAGATCTCTGGTTGTTTCACTTTCATCTCATTGTGTATGGCATGTCTGGAAGGAGTTCTGGGGGAAAGTCCAGGCACAGCATGGCTCAACGTTGTGTAAGATGTCTACATGCCAGACACTGAAGTCAAGGTGAGGTGAATCGGGAGTTGTGCTGTGGAATGCCCCATGTGCTTCTCTCCTTGATCCCAATCCAGATTCTTGCTGCCATTGTACATAATAATGCAGTCCATTAGTTTTAATTTACCTTTAAACTAGGCGTAAGAGGTTTGTTAAAGTGAAGCCCTTGATTTCCCTAATATTTACTTGAGTGTGGTTTATGCACACTCAAATACAAATTAATTTGAGTCTATTATGCCTGACAGTTTGCTACCCAGTCACTTTGTGGTGAACCCATAGACATCTCTTTAGCAGCTTTGTTTGAAAAGGACAGGGAGCAAAGGGTGGGGTCAGAGACGAACTGTCCCTTGCCTGGACACAGTTATCCACAATAATTCTGAGGGTTGTTCTCGGCAGCTTCCTCTTCAGCAGGGTGGCAGCAACAGGTGAAGCCGTCTAGTTCAAGGAGGTTTCTAGCCAACTCACTGCAGATATCACAGTAATAACTGCACTAGACTGCAGAAAGCAGCTGCCTTTGTTGTCCTGTGTGGCTTACACAGGTCACTGCCGTTTTACTCAGGAGGGAAAAACCTCGCCACTGGAAGAACCCAGCGGGTCGAGCAGCAGCCGAGAGGGAAGTGGTTAGTCAATGATCTGGGTCAAGACCCTTTACCTGGATTGAAAGAGTGGGGGAGCAATCACCAGTATAAAGAGATGGATGGATTCAGGTGAGGAGGAGTGACAGAGGCTGGGAGGTGATAGGTGGAGGTACAAATTTCAAATTCACATTCAAGTTCAAGTTTAATTCAAGTTAAGAGGAGGGCAGAGTAAAGTCAAGATGGCTCTAAACGGCGACTCCTTTGCTTGTATCTTCAGAAGATGCTCCATTTCTATCTTTGATATCTTTTTTTTCCTTTTCAGGGTTCTTTTGGAGAGAGGGAGAGAGGGAGAACGAGTAGTCTTTGGGGTACTGCAAGTTTGTGTCTTTATTGATGCTTTGCTGCATGAGTGAGTGCTCGGTGGAGGGGGCTGATGGTTTTTTTGGGGGGTGGGGGTGTCATTGCTTTGCTGCTGCCTGTGCTTGGGAGGAGGGAATTAAGGGGAGGCTTTGGGGTTCTAAAATTTAACTGTCATTCATTCTTTGGGGCACTGTCCTGTTTTTGTGAATGTTTGCGAAGAAAAAGAATTTCAGGATGTATATTGTTTACATTTCTCTGACATTAAATGTACCTTTTGAACTTATTGAATTACCATTAAACCATACATGAATACAGCCAAATGAAACTGCATTAGGTCGCAAATCACAGTGCCACTAGTCGTACTCAGCACAAGGCACATATAGGGTGATGGTAACCATACAGTCGCTCAACATACTGTCTCTGAGTGGCATGTCCTGTAAATTGATGGTGCGTGGTTTTGTCAGCAAGAACGAGCCCCTAGCAGTCCGCAGACAAACACATATATGTAATGCAGCCTGTCTTCCACTGAGCAAATAGTGGAGAGCAGCACCAACGGACGGGGCCAGCTCCCACTCCAGCAGGGACTCTGCACCACACCGTCTCCAACGTTGCCCCTCCTAGACAGCTGTGACGGGTGAGCCCGCTGCATCCTGGCTACAGCCGAGGCCACGCAGCTCCCCCTCCATCGGTCTTCCTATAAACCAGTGAACTAGACTTGCATTATTTTACACCACCAATGTCCACGGACAATCTCCGGCTGTTACACTGTCTTCACGTACCAACTCTGTAGCGGGCAGCCACACGGTCCGCACCAAGACCAGCTCCCCCACTAATGAGCAACTCACTGATAGGGTGGACCTGCTGTACTTGACGTTGATTGCTCTCAAATCCATCATCATGAAGTGTTTCGAGAGGTTCGTCATGAGGCACATAAAGACCCTGCTGCCCCCCCTCACTGGACCCCCTGCAGTACGTGTATCATCCCAACTGCTCAACAGACGATGCCATCACCACCACCTTCCACCTGGCCCTAACCCACCTGGACAAAAAAGACACGTATGTTCAAATGCAATTCATAGACTTCAGTTCAGCATTCAACACAATCATTCCTCAGCACCTGAGTGGAAAGCTGAGCCTACTGGGCCTGAACACCTCCCTCTACAACTGGATCCTAGACTTCCTGACTGAGAGACCTCAGTCAGTCTGGATCGGGAGCAGCATCTCCAACACCATCACACTGAGCATGGGGGCCCCCCCAGGGCTGTGTGCTCAGTCCACTGCTGTTCACTCTGCTGACCCACAACTGTGCTGCAACACACAGCTCGAACCATATCATCAAGTTCGCCGATGACACGACTGTGGTGGGTCTCATCAGCAAAAACGATGAGTCAGCTTACAGAGAGGAGGTGCAGCAGCTAACGGACTGGTGCAGAGCCAACAACCTGTCTCTGAATGTGAACAAAACAGAAGAGATGGTTGTTGACTTCAGGAGGGCACGGAGCGACCACTCCCTGCTGAACATCGACGGCTCCTCGGTAGAGATCGTTAAGAGCACCAAATTTCTTGGTGTTCACCTGGCGGAGAATCTCATCTGGTCCCTCAACACTAGCTCCATAGCCAAGAAAGCCCAGCAGCATCTATACTTTCTGCGAAGGCTGAGGAAAGTCCATCTCCCACCCCCCATCCTCATCACATTCTACAGGGGTTGTATTGAGAGTATCCTGAGCAGCTGCATCACTGCCTGGTTCGGGAATTGCGCCATCTCGGATCGTAAGACCCTGCAGAGGATAGTGAGGTCAGCTGAGAAGATCATCGGGGTCTCTCTTCCCGCCATCACGGACATTTACACCACACGCTGCACCTGCAAAGCTAACAGCATTATGAAGGACCCCACGCACCCCTCATACAAACTCTTCTCCCTCCTGCCACCTGGGAAAAGGCTCCGAAGCATTCGGGATCTCACGACCAGACTTTGCAACAGTTTCTTCCCACAAGCTATCAGACTCCTCAATACCCAGAGTCTAGACTGACAACTACATCATTTACTATTATATTGTAATTTGTCCTCTACTGTGCCTATTGTCTTGTTTATTAATTATTGTACTGCCCTGCACTGTTTTGTGCACTTTATGTAGTCCTGTGCAGGTCTGTAGTCTGGTGCAGATTTTATGTTGTTTTACATAGTCTAGTGTAGCCTTGTGCTGTCTCACATAGTCTAGTGTAGTATTGTGTTGTTTCATGTAGCACCAGGGTCCTGGAGGAACGTTGTTTCATTTTTACTGTGTACTGTACCAGCAGTCTATGGTCGAAATGACAATAAACTTGACTTGACTTAATGTCCAGCATTGTAAAAAAGATCTAAGGACATTTACAGAGACAGAGGCCACTGTCTCTGAGCAAGCTGCCTTCTTGTGGAAGATGATAGGAGAGGAAGGTGGAGCATGGAACCAATTATGGGACATGGGAAGGGAGGTGAAGTGGGCAAATGGGAACGGTGGTGGGGAGGGATTCAGTGGAAGGACTGTGCGGATGATGGGCAGGTGGAGAAGGGAAAGAAACTGGAAGATAGGAAAGCAGGGAGGATGGGGAGGTGCAGGAGGGATTGGGTAAATAGGGAGTGAGAAAAGGTTTGGGGGGAGCAGGTTATCTGAAACTGGGGAAGTCAATGTTCATGCTGCTGAGAGGCAGCTTATCCAGGTGCTGTTCCTCCACCTCACCCTGGCAGCAGAGGAGCCGGGTTGGTGTGGGAACGGGGATGAGAATTGAAGTGGCTGGCAACTGGGAGCTCCAGACGGTCAGAGTAAACGGAGCACAGGTGTCAGATCCAACTTTGCCTGGGATGAAAGGGCTCCAATTAGTTTGGAGTTGTGAGAGCAGATTATAAGAGCTTCTGTTAATATACAAAAAGGAAAAGATGGGCTAATATGGTAAGTTAATGTGGTTCTCTGACAGACTGAGATGGGAGAAATTATATCAGGAAATAATAAAAATAGCAGCTAGAGAAAATATTTCCTCGTTTTTGTGAAACAAGATGGGAAAAATTACAGAAATGGTACAGAATTGCAGATCCAAAGTGAGAAAGGAACAGGAAGAAATTAACATTAGTAGAAAAATAGTTGCAACAATCAGTTTGGACTGAAAGATGAAAAATCCCCAGTTCTTGATGATTCACTGGGTAAAGTTGTGAAGGACATAGCTGTAGAGATAATGGGTGTCATAGCTGTCTTCACTCAGCATTTTACAGATTCTGGATTGGCATCCACAGACCAGGAAGTAACAAATATAATTCTGCTATAAAAGAAAGGAGTGAGAGAGAAAACAAGGAACTGTAGACCAATCAGCTTGAGGTCATCACTGATAATATTGGGTGGAGTCTTTTTGGCCAAAAATGCCAACAGTTCACTCCTCTCCATGGATACTGCTGTCTTGCTGACTTCCTCCAGCATTTTGTGTGTGTTGTACTTTCTCTGTACATTACTGTGGCAACTACTGTGCACAGTGCACATGGAATGCTGTTTGATACACCTTTTAGAGTTTTTGAGGTTACAAGGAGCAGAATAAAGGAGGATGAAACAGTTAACAAATGTATTTGGACTTTTAGGAGGCCTTTGATGAGGTGCCACATGAAAAATCGTGAAACATGATTAGTATTTGAGGCAATATCCCGATGTGGACTGAGCACTGAGAAATGGACGGAGAACAGAGAGAAGGAATTGTGTTTTGAGGATGTAACAGTGGGGTGACATAAGATGTGGTACTGAGCTCCAGCTGGTCAATCTATATAGATGATTTGGGTTAGGGGGAGCCAAGCGTAATTTACTGAAGATTCAAAGCTGAATGCCAGCAAATCCCTGCATGGGAAATACAGTGGGCTGTATGGGGTATACAGTGACCAGATGATTGGGTGGGGTGGCAGATGGAATAGCACAAGACGTGAGGTCATTCACTTTGGTTGAAAATATTAGAAAAACAGGATTTTTTTCCAAATGGCAAGGAATTGAAAGGTGTTGATATTGGGAGACATCTTGATATCATTGCACATTGAAAGCTCACAAATGCCCAGGAAACAGTTAGGAAAATGACAATATGTGGAGATTTATTGGAAGAGAAACTAAAGGCAAGAGAGAGATATCTTGCTGCAGTTACGCGGGTGCCTGGTGAGATTGTGACCGAACTAGTGTGGGTGTGGCTCTGGTCTTCATACCCTGGGGAGGATATACCTAATAACAGAGAGAATACAGCAAGGACTTGATTGACTCTTGGGTTAGGCGAATTGCCTTATGAGAAGAGATTACGCAGGTGGGCAAGTACTCTCATGAATTAGGAGAATCAGAGGGGATCAAATTCTTACAATGAGGATCCCAAATGTCTCGAACATTTTAATTATATTTGCTTCTCCCTCCTGCTGTGGTAGCTCATTCCGGATAACCACCACCCTCTTCGATTAAAACTTTCTCCTGAGATCCCCTTCAAATTTCCCCTCCTTTATCTTAAACCTAGCTCTAGTCTTCCCAGCCCTGGGGAAAAGATTCTGGCTAAATGCACCCTATCTATACCCTTTATCATTTTATAAACTTCTTTAAGGTCACCCTCCTAGGTTCACGAATAAATTCAACCTATCCAGTCTCTCCTGACATCTACAGTCCTCCATTCCAGACAGCATCCTGGCAAATCCCTTTTGAAGGATGTCGGTCTAAAGTGTCATCTGTTCACTCCTCTCCGTAGACGCTGCCTGTCTGTCTTGCTGACCTCCTCCGGCATTTTGTGCGTGTAGCTTCCTGTGTTGTGGTGACCACTGTACCCGGTACTCTAAAGATGTCCCCTTGTGCATTGGAAGTGAGGATGATAAAAAATTTGACTGCAATATCTTTCAGCCTCAGACTTGCTGTCTAAGTGTAGGTGTGTTCCCGTGTGTGTCGTTTGTAAATATTAGTACAGGCTCATGCCAGTCCTGCTTAGTGAGTTAGTGAGGCTCCTCTGGATGCTATGAAGAGTACAGTCGATGATTTTCGGAGGGGCTTTGGAGTATTTATTCCAGAACTGCATCGATAATATGGCAGCTGTGGCTTTACGATATCAGATACAGGTTCACATTGAAGGGAGAGTGGAATGTAAATGATGTGCTAACAGGGAATGTTATCAGCATGGTGATTTGGTGCAGAGTTGGAGGAAATGCTTATGTGTCTAATATTTGCAGAGTGTCATGAAAGCATCAGGTTGGGGAGGTGGAGTACTGCACGGGATCAAAGTACGCTACAGAGTTCACATTCCCTAAGTAGGTGGGACCAGCACAGCCTGAACAGACTGTGTCCTGCGTAATGCCCACTGCCCTTGCAGCAAGGGAGAGGGCTGAAGGGAGCAAGAGGAATGTCTAATTGGGGAGAACAGCTACTTTCCTATAACCATTAGGTCTCAAACCGACCAACACAATCCACACCATATCTCAGCTATGGAAATCTGTGTCCCACTCTTGCACTATTGATTGGCTGCTGAATCCTTTTAACTTGCAGTAACGTCTTACCTTTGCATGTCTTTCTTTATCTCCACCGCCTTGCATGATTTATGTAGAATGTATATTCTGTATAAGTACGTGCTGTCATGCTGCTGTCTATATCTCATCATACTTGTACGTGTGACATAAGCCTAACTTGACTTTGCTTGAATTATAGAGGAAGAGTTGTTGAACTTGGTTCTAATAGGCAGATGGAATAGGGAGTCTGTGAGCAAGCATTTTGGAGGCAGCAATCAGAGTTCTGCTAAAAACAGAATATTTATTTACTTGGGCCCTTAGCTCCTAAGTGGAGCAGAGACCGTGGATGACCACCCATCTCCATTGTCCTTGGAAGTCGATGGTATGGTTGGAGTTCATCATTGTGCCCACTGGACGGGGGATTGGCCGATAGAGCTTCACCAGCACCCTGTTGGCCAGCCTTCCCGGTTTCTGCCTCTCATGACGGAGGCGTAGGGTTGGAGTTTCAGAGGCTGGCATAGCACACCTGTGCAAACAGGAAGACAGGATAGACTGAAGGTAGGAGTTTCCAAATTGTGATGAGCTCAGTTATATGAGACCGAATTTTGATCGAACTAATGCACGCAGGGTCCAGCCCTTTGAGGGTAAATCAGTACCAGGGCAGTGAGCAATACTGAAAGAGGAGAAAATAAAGGGCAGCAGTTCCTAAAACTAGACCAACCCAAATGTTCCGGAGGATAGTGGAGGATAAAGCAAAGAAACAGGAGAACGGGCAGCACAGAAGCTGCTGAGAGAGAGGCTGCTTCCAGCTTCCACAACCTGGGTCCATACCTGACCTCTGCTGGTATCAGAATCAGGTTTAACATCACCGGTAGGTGGTGTGAAATCTGTTGTCTTTGCAGCAGCAGTACAATGTGACACATGAGGGGGGGAAACTGTGAATTACAGTAAGCATATGTATATTAAATAGTTAAATTTATGAATAGTGCAAAAATAAAAGTGAAAAAATGTAGTGAGGTAGTGTTCACGGGTTCAATGCCCACTCAGAAATTGGATGGCAGAGGGGAAGAAGCTGTTCCTGAGTCATTGAGTGTGTGCCTTCAGGCTTCTGTACCTCCTTCCTGATGGTAACAATAAGAACAGCGTATAACCTGAGTTTGGGCGTCCTTAAAGATGGGTGCTGCGTTTTAGAGGCATTGCTACTTCAAGATGTTCTGGATACTACAGAGGCTTGATACCGTGATGGAGCTGACTAACTTTCCAACTCTCTGCAGCTTAGTTCGATCCTGTGCAGTAGCTTCCCCCTACCAGGTGGTGTTACAGCCAATTAGAATGCTCGCTACAGTACATCTGTAAAAGATTGCCAGCGACTTTGGTGGCTTACCCCATCTCCTTGAACTCCTCACTGTGTCGATCCTGCACATTCTCCCTGTGAGGTTTTCCCAAAACCAAATGTGGGGGTTGGAAAGTTCATTTGACTCCACAAATTCCCTTGATGTATGGGTGAGTGGTAGTATCTGGGTGGAGCAGGGAGGAGAGTTGTTGTGACTGTGGGGAGGATAGAATAGGTTAGGATTAGCGTACAATGGTTGATGTGGAGTCGGTGGCCTGGAAGAATGATTGGTGAGCTACATCTTTTAGTGACACCATGGTTCCATCTTCAGAACTCAACGCCACAGAAAACCTAGATGAAGTCAGATGGGTTCCAGTCATCTCCACTGTACTTGTGAATTTCTGAAAGGCATCCCATGCATCAGTACATGGAACATGCTCAAACCTCACACTCCCTTGGCTTGTAGACCGAAGGAAGTTGCTGAGGTCTGTTGTCCACCTGTAACTGGCCCAGGTGCAGTGGAGTTCGAGGGAATTGGACAACAGCTTGCATGAGTACGCCAACTGTTCGCAGAAAATGATGGAAATGGGTTTCCAGAGCCTCTGGCAGAACTGAAGTGGGAAGCGTGTAGGCAGGGCATAAGGACATCTCAACGCCTTTGTGGAATATGATGGAGAAACTTTTTTTTTTAGTTTTGAGGGTTATCTGGTAGGCCTCAACACTTGTTGTCTTGGCCAGTTGGGAGGGTTACAATGACCCTGGAATCTAATAGCTTTGCCCATCTGTGGGCCAAAGCTGTAATGAGTAGTCAATTAGTCCCAGCATTACATTAACTGAGGCCTAGGAGCAGACTGTGGTGCTTTGCATATTGTTGCTGACAACACTCTTTGCTGAGGATTGGGAATGGACTAATAGATGATAATTAGTTGTCCATAACCTCAAGAGATTCTGCAGGTGTTGCAAATCTAGAGCAACATACACAAAATGTTGGGAGGAACTCGGCAAGTCAGGCAGCATCTATGGAGGGGAATAAACAGTTGCTGTTTCAGGGCAGGACACATCAGCAGGACTCCTGAAGAAGAGTTACAGACCAAAAAGTGAACTGTTTATTATTCCTTTGATTGGATTTATCATGTGGTTCAGTGCATAGAATATTTATGGGGAGTTTCCCCACTAAGAGGGAGAAATAAATTGCTTGTAGTAAAGTGGTTAATTCTCGATGAGTCAGAAGTATCTTTTGCAATCAGCCAATAAGTTATCAGGATGACGAGGTAGGGGAGATATGGAGAATCTATATCCTTTGTTGAGGATTTGGAAGGAGAGAGGACAGAATCCTCAGCAAGTTTTTTCATTAAAAGGGGTGGACTTTTGGGATTCTCTCCCCCAAAATTTTAAATCCAGAGGAACAATTAAAATGTTTGTAAGTGAGGAAGATGAAAAATCTATGAGGTGTTTGGAATGAGCTTAGAGTGGAGATTGATAAATTATGGAAAGCCTCTGATTGAACTGACCATGAAGTGGTGTTAAGGGGGTTAATTACTATTCCTACCCTTGGATCTTTGGGTTCTCCTTGCTTACTGCAGATTAGTGACTTTTCTTCTCACGTTCCCTCTTAACGCAGAAAATACAATTCCCTTCATTACTACAGTTGTCCAAGACTTGCACTGAGTGTTCAGCTATCCTGGTGTCAATAACAGATATTGAGAATCGTTTGTCCCTTTGGGGATGACATTTTGATCCACTCTGGTTTTCCATCTGGGGAATCTGTTTTTGGGTGCTGGTCAGGCTGGGGATTTGCTTGTTAGTGTCACATATTTGGAGCTAGAGTAAAAAAACTTTCGTTTGTGTGTCATCAGACAGACCAATCAATACATAAGTACATCGAGGTAACAAGAGAATGCAGAATATAGAGTTCAGTTCCAGAGAGAGTGCAGCGCAGGTGAACAACTAAAGTGCAAGGACCTCAAAGGTAAACTGGGAGGATCAAGAATTCCTCCTTTAGCTATTCTGAGAGCTTTGTTCAAGAGTTTTATAACAATGGGATAGGAGCTGTGCTTGAACTTCGGTGACCTGCGTGAGTGGGTTGGTAAAGTCCAGTCCCATCTCATTCATGTCACTGGAGAGGGAAATTATAAGACACAACCTGGAAACACCATTCAGACTTTCCATCTGTGTCTCTGCCTTTTGTGTGAATGTAGGAACATTTGGTGGTCTTGGGATATGCAGATGTCCTCTCCCTCATTCCTGGATCCGATAATTCCACAGAGGACAGGAAATTCAGATCAGATATATTTTGGATAAAGTCCTGTTATTTTTTTCTTTGCTTATATCTACATCTTTTGCAATAACCAGAAAAGGGGCCAAAAATATCTAACAATGTGCAAGTCCTTTCATTTACATAATAGCTTCTTTAAGCCACAGAAAAAGCTCTTTAGATTTATCTTTCACTGTGTTTATTTGGAGTTTCAGATTATATCAGCTAGACTTCAGTGTGTGTGCCAAACTCTCTGCCTCCAGCTTTTCCTGGAAATCCATGCTCTGAAAAATTCCCGTGGTATAAACTGTTTTGGTTTTAGAATTTAGTAATATGCTTCAAAAGCCCACTGCTTACACTACCATATCTGTTCTAACAAACATACTCTGCTACTCCATACATGCATATTGATATCAGTGGTTTGAATAATGGTGATCACTGTGGACTGGGCAGACTGAAGACCCTGATTCCATGCTGGATGAAACCATGGCTCCACTAAAGGTCCTCCTGTAATCAATATACCTCTCAGTCCTTTCATTAACATTTTCAGTAAAATAACCGCCGTTGGAGGCCTATTCAGCCTGTAGAATGGCCGCAGTAATGAAGTCCAAAGGATGTTGAACGTTATGTGGCTGTACAAGAGCAACCAGCAAGGAATGGGCCAGCTCCTGTGTGACACTGCCCATAACCTGCAGGTGGCAAAGCAAACACTGAGGAATTCTGAATTGTGAAAGTGCAAACGCTATTGTTAATGTGAGTGTGCAAGCACACAGAACTAGAAACAATTATTTTCATTCCACCTCTGTCTACCTCTGTGCATTCCTTTCCTCCAGCAGACGATTTGTTGCTAAGACTGCGCTAGTCTTAGTAATGAGAGTGGTTGCTTTCAGTTTAAGAAGAAAGAACATTTTATTAAGCAGGGTCCATCATTTTGACTTTCAAAATGTCTCACATCGGAGAAGGTACCAGAGTACATTTGGCCCCTGTAAGAGTGCAGTTCAGAGCTCTTTCAGGAGATGGTAGCTGCCAAATCGAACACAATTCAAGTCCAGTCTATCTGACAAGGTGTTGTTAGGGTTCATTAATTAATGCACTAAACTGTGGTCAGTATCTGAGGGCTTCACGGCTTCTTGAAAATGCAGGGCCCTTGAGAGGTAGGTGATCGAACCTTTGCAAAACATAGCATATTTTGCTGATACATTGAGTTAATTATATTATTTTATTTTGTAAACTGAAATCACTCCTTTCAGCTGCTGGCAACAGAAACAATTGTTTTATTGTGAATGTAAAAGTAACTTGAAATGTGGAGTTAACCATTGGTATCAATTAGCTGCTTGGGAAGCAGCCAGGGCTCGCTAACAATAAGCTGATTCTTCACTCTCAGAGCCACAGGACCCACTGCTCTGGGCTTTATTTCAACGCAACACGTGGATCCAGTTTCAGTTCAGTTGTACGGTTTTATCCGGGAAAAAAAAATCCCACTACCTTCAGTTTCAAACACAACAAATGTGGGCAGAGCAGCAAAAATGAGAGCAGGTTGTATAACAAATGGGACAAGGTTCATATTTCTGTGATGTTCATTAATTGGGTGTGTAACTGGTCTTTGGAAGAGTTGAGGAGAGAATGTAAGAAGGCATTACTTCAGCGGGAGGGAGTGGCACTGCTTTTTGGAAAGCTTATCAGGGAAGACAGAAGGGACCAGATTTTCCAGTTCCATGGCTATTTTGAATCACCCACGTGACAAGAATATTATCTCTCTTACCCCACCTTCCCCCTTCCACTTGCCACTGCGCTGAGATGAAATTGGGGATGATTTTTAAATGGGACTGCACCAAGACTGATTTAGTGGACACTGTGGCTCTTCCTGTCTGTATTTCCTGGGGGGGGGGGGGGGGGGAAGGGAGAAATGGTGTCATTTTAACTGCATCCTCTCCCACCCCCACCCCCACAAACTAGCTTTTTGCAGGCTATGTGAACTAGAGAAACTTTGAAAATTTCAAAACTAACCAAAGTTATAATCATGAGAAAGTCGGCAGATGCTGGAAGTGCGAAGCGACACACACAAAATGCTGGAGGAATTCAGCAGGCCAGGCAGCATCTATGGAAAAGAGTAAACAGTTGACATTTTGGGCTGCGACCCTTCTTCAAGATTGAGAAGGAAGGGGGAAGATGCCAGAATAAAAAAGTGGGGGGGAGAGGAGAAGGGGGTTAGCTGGAAGGTGATAACTGAAGCTAGGTGGTTAGGAAAGATAAAGGACTGGAAAGGAAGGAATCTGGTGGGAGAGGAGAGTGGACCCGAGGAGAAAGGGAAGGAGGAGGGGACGCCAGAGGAAATGATAGGCAGAAGAGAAGATGGAAGAGGCCAGAATGGAGAATAGAAGAAGAGGAGAGGGTTTTTTTTATCGGAAGGAGAAATCGATATTCGTGTCATCAGGATGGAGGCTACCCAGAGAGAATATAAGGTGTTGCTCCTCTACCCGGAGAGAGCCTCATCTTGATACATTAGGAGGCCATGGACCGACATGTTGGAATGGGAATGGGAATTAAAATGTTTGGCTCAAGCTATATTGATGTTAACATTGAAGCAGCCCAAATTTCAGGTTAGAAAGAGGGAAAACAGTAAATGGGCAAACAGTCTGACCCTAGAAGCCGGGCTGATTATTTGGTAATTAATTTAGCATTATCACATGTAACGATGTAAAGTGTAAAGATTTTGTTTGTGTGGCACCCAGACAGACCATTCTGTACATCAGTACATCGAGGTAGTACAAAAGGAAAAAACAGTAATAGAATCCAGAAACTATATTGTAACGGTTAGTTAGTGAGGATTGTAATGTAGGTAGACAAATAATCTGCAAACAACGTAGATTCAGACATTAGGAGTCCTTTATCATACGAAGAGCCTCATAACAGCAGGTTATAAGCTGTCCTCGAGCGTGGTTCTACATGGTCTCAAGCTTTTGTATCTTCTGCCTGCTGGAAGGGAGGAGAAGTGAAATGCCTGGGTTGGGCAGGATCTTTGATAATGTTGGCTGCTTCCCGAGGCAGTAAGAAGTGTAATTTTTTTGTACATATAAGGCATTATCTGCCTCTGATATGTGAGGTCCTTTATACCTACCTGTTTTACTGTGGCTTTGGGAAATCCGTCAGCTGAGGGAAGAAGCAGGCATCTCTGTAAAAGGTGCCTTTCCAATACACCCTGAGCCCTAGAAATGGTACGTTTCACCTTTTCCAACCCTCAGCTTTCCTTCACACCTTGTATCATTCTTCCGTTAGAGCTCCTCACAATATCCTACATGATTTCACAATTGCTCATTGACCGGGGAATGGAATCTCCATCACTCCCCATACACCATGAATTGTTAATCAAAAACACAAGAGAGTCTGCTGATGTTGGACACTCAGAGCAACACACCTGCCCATCAACTCCTCTGGTTTCCCTTTCCTTTCCCTTTCTCGTGTGGTACACTCTCCTCTCCTATCAGATTCCTTCTTCTTTAGTCCTTTACCTTTTCCACCTATCACCTCCCACCTTCTCCCTCACCTGCTCTCACGTATCTCCTGCCATCTTGTACCTCTTTCTCTCCCTCACTTTTTTACTGAGAGAGAGAGCGAGAGGGAGAGAGAGAGGGAGGGGGAGGGGGAGAGGGAGATGGAGAAAAACCTTCAGACTTCTGAGTCAATCACCGACTTTTACACAAACCCTTTTTAATCTCTCCATATTTACATAAACAAGGGGCGATGACCCTACCATCTGCATAGTTTTGGGGAATAGGTGTTAAACAGAGCAGCTGCAAGAAACCCACATGGTCTTAGGCAGAGCATGCCAACTCCACACGGACAGCACTGGGGCCAGGATCAAAACTGAGCTGCAGGAGCTGGGAGGCAGCAAGTGTGCACTCTGCCTGGGATTTCAGCGAGCCAATGCCACTAAAATTCAAATGGGTATCCGATCAAGAAAATGCTGTGTGCGGTGCCAAATTAATTCCATACACCAAGTGGAGAAGATGGGGTTTCTAGCCATGCTATTTGTCCACACACCTTCTCTCTGTTAGGGTGAGGTTGGTGTCCAGTTTAGATACCTAGGATAATGATTAACACAGCACAGAATGCAGCCACTTGGTCCAAGTCTTCAAACAATATTTCAATCCAATTACTACTGCACTTCATGCTCTTTCCCCCAAATCCCTATGATTTTCCCCTCCAAGAATTTATCCAATTTTAAAAAAAAAGTTCCATCCCTTATAAATCTTCCCAGTTTTCAGATTTGGGTTCATAAGAACATAAGGACTCAAGACCTGGGACATGAGTATGTAGCCCGTTGAGCCTGCTCCATCCATCAGTAAGATCATGCCCAATCTGGCCATGAACTCAGCTCCATCTACGTGCTCTATCCCCATAACCTGTAATTCCCTTACTATGCAAAAATCTCTCTGTGTCTTAAATATATTTAATGAGGCAGTCTCCACTGCTGCCTTGGGCAGAGAATTCCACAGATTCACTACTCACTGGGAAAAGCAATTCCTCCTCATCAATGTCCTAAATTTACTCCACCAAATCTTGATGCTATGTCCCTCAGTTCTAATCTCACTTACTGGTGGAAACAACCTTCCTGCCTTTATCTCATCTATACATCCATAATTGTATATGTTTCTATAAGATACACTCAAACTCTTCTGAATTCCAACATGTATACTCATGTCCTCAACCCCAGAATCGACCTAGTGAACTTCCTCTGCAATGTCTCCAGTACCAGTACATCTATCGTCAAGTAAAGAGACCTCTCACTCTGACATTCACCATTTGTGTCCTCTTGTTAGCAGCCATTCAACCACAGGAAACAGTTTTACTGAAGTCAGCTAAACCAATATCAATTTTCACCTCTTCCTGCTCAGCTGCAGGGAGAATGTCTTAAGCTTCTCCAGTCCAAAACCGAGCTGGCAACTAAAAGCAGCATCCTCTGCAGAGGAGTGCCTGCAATCCATAAACACAAGAGATTCGGCAGGTGCGGGAATTCTAAAGCAACGCACCACAAAATGTTGGAGGAACTCAGCAGGTCAGGCAACATCTATGGAGGGGACTAAGCAGCCCAGGCTTCAGGCTGAGACCTTTCATTAGGTCCTAGCAAGACCTAGACAACAATCAGGCAGTGGTTTAAGAAGAAGGCTAATGTTAGAGTGATTTTTGGGTTTAGGTCATTTACATTTAGCAAATGGCTTTGGCTACCAGTCTTCTGTTCCTTGAAAACGTATTGTGGATTTAATTTGGAGCAATGCATTTCCTAAAAGCTGTGAATCCCAGTCCACAGACTGTGGGAGGGATGCGAATCAGAAGGTGTGAAGTTTGTATGTAGCTTCAAAAGAAAGCATTGTCTATACTTTGTAAATATGAATTGTCCTTTGTGTTTAGCAAATGAATATTGAGCCCCACGTTGGGCCAGCAGACCTTTCCACTGAAAGCGTCTCCATATAATACCTGCTGTACCTTGTTTTGTCGAATAAAGAAGCAGCTTTGTATCCACCATTAACTCTCTCCGGTGATTTCATTCACGCAACACCAGCTCGGAATTACCCACTTAGGGATGGACAGCAAATGCTGTTCCAGCTTGTGCCTTCCAGATCCTGAAAAATGAACTCATAAATAATATTGGTGAAGATCATTAACCTTTCACATGCTTTCTATCTTCACAACTTGATCTCCATTGACTTCTTAATTGATCCACTAACTGCACTAACGAACACTTTACTGCTAACATAACAGTAGAAGATCTTTGGCTTCCCTTTCTGTTAGCTCCATTTATAAAACCACAGAGTAGCACAGCCCTTCTGCCCCAGTGGTTCATCCTGACCAAAGTGCTCATCTCTGCTCGTCCCACTCACCTGTGTTTGGTTCTGATAACCTTTATCTGTATCCATGTGCTTATCCAAACCTCTCTTAAGAGTCATTATTGTACCTGCCTCAGCCACTTCCTGTTCATATGATGTTTATTTTTTGTTTGTTTTTCTGGATTCTCCCCGAGGTACAGAGACCGGCTTTCTTTAGATGTTCCACCCGTCTGATTCCTTCATTGTCCAGGGCATGCAGCTTTTCAGTGCTCCCTCATTTCCCCTGCACTTCACCCATTCCCACTCCTCGGAAAAGGCCACGAATCAATCACTATGTCCCTATTTACCGGCTTTCATTTTCAATTGGAGAAGGTCTGGTTGGTATCTTGGAATGGCAGAAGTAGAAAGAATCATCATCATCCTCATCAATATGTGTGATGTCGTATGACACGAGATCATAGTCTTGACCATGATTCTTCTTGGCAAATTTTTCTCCAGAAGTGGTTTGCCATTTCCTTCTTCTGGGCAGTGTCTTTACAAAACGGGTGACCCCAGCCATTATCAATACTCATCAGAGATTGTCTACCTCCCGTCAGGGGTTGCTTAAACAGGACTTGTGATATGCTCCAGCTGCTCAAACGACCATCCACCGCCTGCTCACGTGACCCTGATCGAGGGGGCTACATCCCAAGGATGGCCTGCAGCTTGCAGAGGGGAGGAGTGCCTTACAATTCCTTTGGTAGAGGCATATCTTCACCCTGCACCCCTGTAGAAAGAATATTGTATTGAAATACATGACCCAACAGGAATCCCTCATATTTTCTGCCAACACAAAGAGTGCCTTAACATTCACTAGAACACTCAGCAGGTCAGGCAGCATCTATGGAAAGACAAACAGAAGATACTGCTTCAGGATGACATCCTTTAAACAATTCTCGTCTTAAAGCTGGGGTACCAGTGCTCCATGGTTCTTGTACCATTCGGGCGGTTTACCTGAAAATCTGCCACTTTGTCACTCAGCCAGTACTTCAGAGCTAAAGCACACAGACTCCACACATACGGTGTAAACCTGTGTTGTTGGAGATGTAAAGTCACAATGTTATTAGCCAAAAGAGTACTTCCATTGAAATTTGCAAGCAGTGATGAGTTTTCAAATCACAAGGTTTAGCTGTGTAAACAAAGGCACTCTCTATCAGAACAGTGCACTGTAGGGACCCACTTAATATAAGTGGTCTGGAACCCAACGCTGAATTTCAAAGTTCAAAGTAGATGTGCTATATTATCAAAGGACATATCTGCCGCCGTAGACTACTCTGAGATTCATTTTCTTGTGGGCATTCACAGTAGATGCAAAGAGATACAATAGAATTTCAGTGTAAAGCTACACACATAGAGCTAATGTGCAAAAGAAGACAACCTGTACAAGCACAAAGAAATTAATGAATAATATTGACTTCTCATTTTTTTTTCCAGCCCCGGTGAAGGGTCTCAGCCCAAAACATCGGCAGTTTACTCTTTTCCATAGATGCTGCCTGGCCTGCTGAGTTCCTCCAGCATTTTGTATGCGTTGCTTGGATTTCCAGCGTCCTGTGTTTGAAATAATATTGAGAACGTGAGTTGTAGAGTCCTTGAACATAGGTTGAGGAGTTAGTTCATTTTGGGGGGGCGGGGGGATGAGTGAATCCACATTGATCAGGAGCCTGATGGTTTGTGGATAAAAAACTGTTCCTGGGCCTGGGTTATGGGACCTAAGGCTGCTGTACATCATTGCTGATGGCAGCAGTGAGAAGAGAGCATGGCTGGACAGGTGGGGTTCATTGATGATGGAAACCGCTTTCTTGTACCAGCACTCTTTGTACATGTGCTCATTAGTGGGGAGGGTTTTTCCTGTGATCGATTGTGTTGTATCTACACTGATGTAGCCATGCCAGGCTGTGTGTGGTTTCTTAAGGTTGTCATAGCCAGGGAGGTAGTGGAGATGTTCTCTCAATGGCGTGCGTCTCAGATAGCTGCTGACAATCGAGTCCAGCCCCTGGTCTTGACGTGTGGCTCAGCTACTAAGCCTGGTGGAACCATTTCTACTGACAGGAGAAGGGGCACCTTACTCGCACCTTATAACCAATCACCTTGGGCAGATGGGGCTCGTCAGCCGTGGTTTGGCAGCCTGTCTAGGAGAAGGAAAACTCTGATCTCAAAACTCCGCTGCCCAATCATGGGGAAAGTTTCGGGAGTGAACCCCGAGTGAAAAACCCGGAACTGGGGTTACTAAGTAGAGCTCAATGCTGAGTGGAAATGCCTGCAACACCGCTGGAGGTAAACTGTCTCAGTCTCTGCCGTTCCTTTGGGCAGCTGCATAGAGAGGGGGAGCTTGCTCTCCACATCGTACTGCCCTCGTAGGGCTCGCGTATCACATAGACAGCTAGGATACAATATCCATAGTCGACCCCGACCAGCGAGGGCCTCAACAACACCCAGGCTGTGATGCAACCAGTCAGGATACTCTCCTCTATAGCAGTTTGTCAAAGCTTTAGATGACGTGCCGAATCTGTGCAAACTTCCAAGAAAGTAGAGGCACTGCTGTGCTGGGCCCAGGACACATCCTCAGAACTGATAATGCCAAGGAATTTAAAGTTGCTGACCTCTCCACCTGTAATGAGGTCTGGATCATGGACCTCTCATTTCCTGCTCCTGTAGTCAATAATCAGCACTTCGGTTCTGGGCTGATGTTGTGCTGAATTTGTACAGCGGAGCATCTGGAAGAAAGCCAGCTGGTCGCAGGGCAAACCCTTACCTCGCCACCGAAGCTGTGATACATAGTTCTACTAGCTGTACTACTCTGGCATCCACTTTTGCTGAAGTGTTCATCCGTGGTGTTGGAGGAAAGGAATTGTCAAGACTTCAGGTCAGAATCCTGCACCTGATGCAGGTTTACCACCTGAATCCTCAACATTCATTTGCTCTCACAGATGTTGTTCGACCCACTGAGTTCCCCTAGAAGATTGTTTGTTTCTCCGGGATCCATATCCTTCCGTTCCCTGCATATTCATGGAATTACCAAAAAGCCCCTTGAATCGCCCTACCATTACCACTCCGGGTGAGTGTGCTCCTGGCACTTAACCCTCTCTGTGTAAGGGACTTGCCCAACACATTCCCCCTCTCATCATAGACCCATACACTTGAGTATTTGACATTTCTACCTTAGGAGAAGATGTTGGATATCTACCCTATGTACACCTCTCATCATTTTATAAACCTCTACCAAGGCTGCACCTCAGCCTCCAATGCTGCAGAGAAAACAATCCGTGTTTGTCCAGCTAATACTCTCTAACCCAGACAGCATCTCGGTAAACCTCAGCCCGTTAAGTTGTAGAAGACTCATTCACCCTACTGGTGTGAGGGTCTCTAAGACTGTGTTACTGAGAGCAGAGGCTGGAGGGTGAGTGAACAGTCTGCACACAGCACCATGTGGAAGTGAAAGGCTGGAGCGAAGAGGGAGGCTAAAGTAAGTAGGGATGCATGGCGTCTTCTGCAGCTGAGGGTGTGAATCCTCGAGAGTGCTGCTCACCAGGTGCCGGGGGTAAGGAGAGGAACTTTGGAGTGGGAGGGGGAAACCCTGCTGTCATGGTCCATGTATAGGATAAAGTTCTGCTGAAGGAATATGAGTAGCCAGTATCCACATTCAAACACTTGAAGATTAAGATGATAATTTCTGGATGATTACTTGAGCTGTGTGCAAACTAGTAAGAGTCAATAAGCGTGAACTGGGCCAGAATCAGCGTGTTGGTGATTGTATGACTAGAGCTTTAGTAAGATTTTGAAGTAATAGTTAGATAGGGGTTAGGGTTGGATGTAACTTTAATTAGTTAGAGAAGAAAAGTCAGCAAGTATAATTTAAAAGGTGAAAACTTTAATAATAGTTACCTATTTATTTCTGTAGTAATACAGTGCGGCGTAAGCCCACTGAGCCGCACCACTAACTCACAACCCCAATTACCCCTAACCTAATCATGAGATGATTTACAATGGACCATCTTCGGACTGTGAGCACCCAGGGAAACCCACGTATTCCACAGGGAGGTCGTACTCCACAAATGAAAGGTTACAACCTAATAGTCATGACAGAAGTGATTGCAACTTTACTAAGTTTTGTAATTAATTGTTCCAAGGTATTTATATTCCAGAGATTGCAAAGGGGGTGTGGTAACCCTGTTTTCAAAGGGTCCGAGAAAGGAAGGACCTTAATTCAGGCGATCAACAACCAGTTTGGTGGTGCTAAGAAGGTGATCAGTGCAGTAATTGTTGCAGGTCCCCCAAATGAAGAGATATTGATCAGGCAATTAGAAGTTCATGTACAAGAACAATACAACAGTCATGACTGGCTCCAATCTACATAGAGCGGCAGAACCAAACGGGCAAAAATATAGCAAAGGATGAGTTCATGGTGATTCCATTTCAGAGTGTTGAGGGCATAATGGGGAAACGGGTTGTTTTAGATTCAGTATTGATTCAGTTTAGATCCAGTATTGATTCAGTTTAGATCCAGTATTGATTCAGTTTAGATTCAGTATTGATTCGGGTTAGATCCAGTATTGATTCAGTTTAGCTCCAGTATTGACTCAGTTTAGCTCCAGTACTGATTCAGTTTAGATCCAGTATTGATTCCGTTTAGATCCAGTATTGCTTCCGTTTAGATCCAGTATTGATTCAGTTTAGATTCAGTATTGATTCGGGTTAGATCCAGTATTGATTCAGTTTAGCTCCAGTACTGATTCAGTTTAGATCCAGTATTGATTCCGTTTAGATCCAGTATTGATTCAGTTTAGATCCAGTATTGATTCCGTTTAGATCCAGTATTGATTCTGTTTAGATCCAGTATTGATTCAGTTTAGATTCAGTATTGATTCGGGTTAGATCCAGTATTGATTCAGTTTAGCTCCAGTACTGATTCAGTTTAGATCCAGTATTGATTCCGTTTAGATCCAGTATTGATTCCGTTTAGATCCAGTATTGATGATCTGCTAGTTCAGGAGCCTTGAGAAATCTGAGAACACACTAGTACAGAATTTTATATTAAGATTGAAAGTGGTTTTGGATCAATGTCTTCAGTCAGAATAAAGCAAACTCCGAAGGGTGAAGTGCATACCATCAACCGTGAAGCTATAAATTGAAAGGAATAAACCGAGAGCTGATGAAGGGTCTCGGCAAAAAACACTGACTGATTATTCTCCTCCGTAGTGGTTCCCTGACTTGCTGACTTTGTCCAGCATTTTGTGTGTGTTGTTCTGGTATAAACTAATACATGTAAAAGGCTATATTTTAAAGGCAAAAAAAAGGAACAATAATTGGTCTTGGCTACCACGAGAAGTTAATTACAGTATTGGAGCACACAGAGAAAATTTACAAACGCAAAGTACACTGCAGATGCTGTGGTCAAATCAACACGTACAAACACGCTGGATGAACTCAACATTGACTGCTCATTTCAACGGATGCTGCCCGACCTGCTGAGTTCATCCAGCTTGTTTATACGCGTTGAGAAAATTTGCAACGACGTTGCTGAGATTTGAAGACCTGAGTTATAGGGAAATGCTGAACAGGTGAGGACATTATTCTCTGGACCATAGGAGAATGAGGGGAAATTTTACTGAGGGACACAAAGTTATGAGGGGTAAATGCAAGCAGGATTTTTTTTCACTGAAACTTGGGTGAGACTAGGTTAAGGGTGAAAGGTGAAATACTTAAAGGGGAACCTGAAGGGGAACTTCTTCACTCAGAGGGTGGTGAGAGTGTGGAACGAGCTACCAGTGGAAGTGGTGGATGCAGGTTTGATTGCAACTTTGAGGCGAGGTTTAGATGAGTACATGGATGAGGGGTGTATGGAGGGCTGAGGTCCAAGTGCAGGCCGATGGGACTAGGTAGAGATTAGGCTGGCGGAATTTGGCGTGGATTAGATGGACCGAAGGGCTTGTTACTGTGCTCGGAGCTCTATGACCTCACAACATTGCCCAAAAATGCAGTTAGCCCAAAGACTTGAAAGGTTGCAGAACTCCACAAAGGAGGACTGAGAAATTGATGCAGAAAGGGAGAGCAGGCTGACAAGAAACATAAAACAGGTTAAAGGACCTTTTACCAGTTAACAAAGTTCACCTGGGTTTCTCGTAGACTGAGACATCAGAAATTATGCTGGGGTGTGGCAGAGAAACCAATGTCTTCTGCCTACATTCACAGAAGAATAATAGGGCACTTGGAAAACGATAGAATTGCACTGAGCCAGTAGATTTATGAAATCCGCTGAAAATTTATGCAACTTGAAGGTGGTGAACCTGTTTGTAAAACCAGAGAACCGATTGTGGCCTTTAGAAACCGTGGGAGGAAGGAACACACACCAACGGGATCAGAAGTGGAAAGAGTGAGCAGTTTCATGTTCCCAGGTGTCAATATCTCTGAGGATCTAACCTGGACCCAACGTATCGATGCAGCTACAAAGAAGGCATGTCAGTGGCTATACTTCATTAGGAGTTTGAGGAGATTTTGGTTATGTTACCAAAGACCCTCTACTAATGTATGGTGGAGAGCATTCTAACTGGCTGCATCTGGTATGGGGTGGGGTATTATGGGTGGCTACTGCACAGGATCAAGATAAGCTGCGGAAAGTTGTAAATTTAGCTGCATTATGGACTTTAAACCCATGAACACTATCTACCTCCCTCCTTTTTTATTTTTATTTTTGCACTACTTAACTAATTTAACTATTATATATTTTTGCTATATTTATTGCTATAATACTATATTTTTGCTGTAATTCACATTTTTTCTATTATTACGTATTGCCACACAGACAACAAATTTCACAGCATACGCTGGTGATATTAAACCTGATTCTGTTGTTATGTATCTGGACTTTAAGAAAACTTCAGTAAAGTGCCACAGAAGAGATTGTTTAATAAACTGAGAGTGTAAGGTGTCACAGGGTGCGGCCATCCTTATTAATTTTGTTACCTTGTACTATTACTTGCCTGTCTCTACTTTATTTATGTAAATATGTCAGTTTTTTTTACAAATCTTTAAATATAAAACTGCAGTGTTGCCTTTCTCTTCCTTTGCCTCTTGCAGCAAACTGTCCTCAGGGTTGAAACAAACTTTGCTTTACCGGAATTTATTACCAGAGTCAGTAAGTTATGAGGCAGCTGACAAGTTAACCAGCGGGTTATGCAATCACCTGACGGGCTAGAGCCCATGAAAATAAAAGCAAAAATCCTGCAGACGCTGGCCATCTGAAATAAAAACGGAAAGCACAGGGAACACTTAGCAAGGCGGTTAGCGTCTGGGGAAAAAGAGGTAGTTATCATTTCACATCAAAGACCAGGCAAAAGGGATGACAAGGTAGTTTAAGTTGCAAAGATGACGGAGGAGAGGAGTAGATAGGACAAGGGGAACATCTGAGATGTGGGAGTCCAAGGTTGTCATGGGGATAATGGTGAGAGATCATCCAGCTGACAGGCCAATGAAAGGGGTTAGAGAGAGTATGAGTTGGATGCAGTCAGTGAGCGAGAATGCAAAAGGAAGGTGAAATGGCGCAAGCAGGTCAGGAATGAAAAGGGAAAAACTGAGCCACTATCACAGATGGATAACTTGCGATGGAAGTGTACGGAACCCATTAGCTGATCAGATCTGTGAAGCTGTCCTCTCACATGTCATCACTGAACTGAGGCTCCTGAATCGGCGACAGTGATGACTGGCTTCTTGGTTGGGGACTCACTTTTGTGAACTTCAGATCTGATTGTTATTTGTCCTCACCAACATATAGAACTTAAATCTTCTCTAAAATACCAGCACCCTCTTTAGAGGAAATTAGAAGACCTCATTCGAGCCCCAAAGATCTTGTTGGATTTTACTCTCCTTGCATTTGTATGGAGAGAAGCTATCAGTTTCAGACATTAGGTGTCTAGTAGATGTTGTACGACTGAAGAAGATAATTCATTCCTTTCCACTTACTCTGTGGCTGCAGTAAGAGGTTGGTATATAGTACAAAGGAGCCAGGGTTTCTCAAAGACCATTAATGTGAAAACCTGGGGCAACATTAAAATGGATCTTTATCCTTACAGAATTAATAATTAAAATGGTTCCACACTATTTTGATAAAAATTACATAATAACATTTTGAATCAATACTAAACACCACATAGATACATTTTAAAGCTTTTACATTACTAGATTTTCATGACAATGCATTATAAGATTAGTTCAGATCAATTGATTCTTGGAAAAAGGGAAGGTTTTCTAACATGCTGAGCCTGAAATACAAGAGGCCAGCATGTTTGCCCTGTCACTACCCATTTTCATGCAGCCTCGGCTCCCTGTGGAGAATCAACTACAGACAGCTTTGGTTGTATCTTGAGATGGAGTAACTCCTTGTGGGTGAGCTCCTTAACCCGTTAATATCTTGGGCAAAAATCCTGACGAATAGACAGTGGAATATACAGTAACTGCCACAATGGATGTGTGCATTAGGGTGTTTAATCATTGGCTTTATGTTTAGGAATTGTTTGTCAGAGATACGATTAACCTATAGGTTACCCCATGAAAGACAAGCTCTCCTAAGTCAAGCTTTACAACTTTGAGGAATGCAGTGGTATTTCAAATTTGTTAGCTCTATGCAATCAATCTTTTTTTTGTGCAATCATCAGAAATAACAAATAATCATGAACTCATTCCAATTCTTCCGTGTGAATAGGAGATCTAATTAATAGGCTTGGCTCCTCAGTGGCCTGGACCTCAATCCCAGAGGTCCTAGATAGGCCTAATATTGGGGATGTGGAGAGGATGTTTCCTGGAGTGAGGGAATCTAGGACCAGAGGGCACAGCCTCAGAATAGAAGTTTGTCCCTTTAGCCAGAGGTTAATGACTCTGTGAAATTCGTTGCCACAGACAGCTGCAGAGGCCGTCATATTTACAGTGGAGGTTAATAGGTTCTTGATTAGTAAGGGCGACAAAGATTACAGGGAGAAGGCAGGAGAATGGGGTTGGGAGGGACAATAAAATAAATCAGCCATGAACAGACTAGATGGTCTAATTCTGCCCCTATGTCTTATGATCTAAGTCTACCCTCATCAAGCATCTGCCAATCTCATTTTTAAAGTGCTCCCTGGAAATCGTTTGGGTGAGGAATTTTTGCTGCTTGTGCAGAAAGCAGGGGCCAAGTATCCTTTCCTTTGTGAAGTGATGTTATGTATTAGCTTTCCAACGTAGCATGGTACAACGTGAGTTACAGTCAATGGGGATAAACATTCCAATGGCAGCCTGCTATGCACAAAGCTTCCACAAATAGCAATACGTTAATGACCAGGTCATCTGGTTCTGAGATGCTGATTAAATCATTCAAGCACTAACAAGAAATATTGTACATCTAGCTACAGAGTGTCGGATTAATAGCTCACATAATCAGCAGTGCCTGTAACACTCCATCTTTCTTCCACTGAAGCATCCACATGGACTTTTTTGCATGGAATTTGAGTCTTTTGAGCAAAAATTCAACCAGTAGAGGCACAGTTCAGTAGGAAGCAGGGCCCTTCCCTTGTAAAACAGCAAAGAATCAACATTTCAACTTCAATTTGACATTCCACAAAAAGGGGTTGAGACGGGGATAAGGGTCATTTTCACTTTTCTGCTAATAATCATCAAATGCAGTCAACAATGACCATAGAGTCATAGAAATGCGCAGCATAGAAATGGCCCATGCATTCATGCTGACTCATGACACTTTATCTGAATTGAAAATCTTAGTCAGTAAAATCCATTGCCATTTGACAAACTGCCCAAGATAATATCCTGAGAAGTAATTCAGCATTTATATATCCTTATGGGTTAACCGAGGGTGGATCATTAGAGGACATTAATTGATTGAGAAATTTCCCTCGCACAGATTATACATTTATCTTTTGTTTATTTTTTGTGTAAATTATGCTTATTTTATGTAATATTAAGTTTATTGTAATTTACGTTTATCTTGTGTGTAAGGCATTGTGCTGCTGCTGAAAATAAAAGTTGATTTTCATGGCATTTTCACGCTGAGCGTGTATGCTCATGACAACAAACTTGGAGCCGAATTATGAACCCAGGAGTATTTTTGTTCACCCACATTGTGAAATTTTCCAAGTGAAAGCCCTGGCCTGAAAGGTTGCTCTGTTATCTACCTGGTGCTGCCCTCAACCATCCATAAGGCTACTCACTGCATGACAATTCACTGGAGACAAATTAACTCCAAAAAGTTTGGGATAAGTGGACCAAAAATCTCTCAATGAACTAGCCTATGACTCAGACGGAAAGTACTTTACCTTATGGGCCTCCCATCACTCGCAGAATGAACAAGATGAGTTAAATAGAGTTGTTTTCAGCTGTAGTGGAGGCCAATTCTCTGGATGCTTTCAAGAAGGAGCTAGATAGGTATCTTATGGATAGGGGAATCAAGGGATATGGGGACAAGGCAGGAACCGGGTATTGATAGTAATTGATCAGCCATGATCTCAAAATGGCGGTGCAGGCTCGAAGGGCCGAATGGTCTACTTCTGCACCTATTGTCTATTGTCTATTGTCTATCAGAAAAGCCACACAGAGTAGGTGGCCTGAGATCTCTCAGAAGAAAAGTAGCAGTGGAGAGACCACAGCTTTCTATGCAGGATTTGGTCCAGAAGGATATTCTTGTTGATATCTTTGACTCTCCTTGCCTTTCCTATAACCTCCTGACCAGTTTGGTGAGAGAACCACAACGTTTCAACGACCAAGTCCACATTAAAATACCATTGAGTCTGAACTGAATCTTACTTTGCTTACATCTACAAAGTGGCCACCACATTCATCAACAGAACCCGTGCAATAATATCCTTACAGACTGCAAATAAGGGTAGATGTCAGAGGGGTGATGAATCAGAATCGGGTTTGATATCACTGGCATATGTCATGAAATTTAGAAACATAGAGCACAATACAGGCCCTTTGGCCCACTAAGTTGTGTCGAACATGTCCCTACCTTAGAAATTACTAGGCTTACCTATAGCCCTCTATTTTACTAAGCTCCATGTACTTATCTAAAAGCCTCTTAAAAGACCCTATGGTATCCGCCTCCACCACTGTTGCCGGCAGCCCAGTCCACGCACTCACCACTCTATGAGTAAAAAACTTACCCCTGACATCTCCTCTGTACCTACTCCCCAGAACCTTAAACCTGTGTCCTCTTGTGGCAACCATTTCAGCCCTGGGAAAAAGCCTCTGACTATCCACATGATCAATGCCTCCCATTATCTTATACACCTCTATCAGGTCACCTCTCATCCTCCGTCGTTCCAAGGAGAAAAGGCCGAGTTTACTCAACCTATTCTCATAAGGCATGCTCCCCAATCCAGGCAACATCCTTGTAAATCTCCTCTGCACCCTTTCTATGGCTTCCACATCCTTCCTGTAGTGAGGTGACCAGAACTGAGCACAGTACTCCGTGTGGTCTGACCAGGGTCATATATAACTGCAACATTACCTCTCGGCTCCTAAATTCAATTCCACAATTGAAGAAGGCCAATGCACCGTACGCCTTCTTAACCACAGAGTCAACCTGCGCAGCTGCTTTGAGCGTCCTATGGACTCGGACCCCAAGATCCCTCTGATCCTCCACACTGTCAAGAGATTTATTGGCCTTGTGGCAGCTGTACTATGTGATGCATTATAATAGAGAAAGAAATATGAATTACAGGAGTATATATATATAATAGTTAAATTAACTGAGTAGTGCAAAAATAAATTAAAAAACTGGTGAGGTAGTGTTTATGGGTTCAATGCTATACATAAATCGGTTGGCAGAGGTGAAGAAGCTGTTTCTGAATCATTAAATATGAGCCTTCAGGCTGCTGTACCTCTTTCCTGATGGTAGCAAAGAGAAGAGGGCATGTCCTAGTAATGGGAGTCCTTAATGACGGATGCTGCCTTTTTGAGGATTCACTCCTTGTGGATAGAAATATAGAAACACAGAAACATAGAAATCCTACAGCACAATACAGGCTCTTCGGCCCACAAAGCTGTGCCAAACATGTCTTTACCTTAGAACTACCTAGGCTTACCCAGAGGCCTCTATTTTTCTAAGCTCCATGTATCTATCCAGGAGTCTCTTAAAAGACCCTATCATTTCCGCCTCCACCACCACCGTTGCCAGCCCATTCCACACACTCACCACTCTATGCGTAAAAAGCTTACCCCTGACATCTCCTCTGTACCTACTTCCAAGCACCTTAAAACTGTGCCCTCTCATGCTAACCATTTCAGCCCTGGGAAAAAGCCTCTGACTACCCACATGATCAATGCCTCTCATCATCTTATACACCTCTATCAAGTCACCTCTCATCCTCCGTCGTTCCAAGGAGAAAAGGCCGAGTTTACTCAACCTATTCTCATAAGGCATGCTCCCCAATCCAGGCAACAACCATATAAATCTCCTCTGCACCCTTTCTATACTTTCTACATCCTTCCTGTAGTGAGGTGACCAGAATTGATCACAGTACTCCAAGTGGGGTCTGACCAGGGTCCTATATAGCTGCAACATTACCTCTCAGCTCCTAAACTTAATCCCACGATTGATGAAGGCCAATGCACCGTATGCCTTCTTAACCACAGAGTCAACCTGCATAGCAGCTTTGAGTGTCCTATGGACTCGGACCCCAAGATCCCTCTGATCCTCCACACTGCCAAGAGCCTTGCCATTATTTCTATATTCTGCCATCATATTTGACCTACCAAAATAAACCACCTCACACTTATCTGGGTTGAACGCCATCTGCCACTTCTCAGCCCAGTTTTGCATCCTATCAATGTCCCGTTGTAACCTCTGACAGCCCTCCACACTATCCACAACACCTCCAACTTTTGTGTCATCAGCAAATTTACAAACACATCCCTCCACTTCCTCTTCCAGGTCATTCATAAAAATCACAAAGAGTAGGGGTCCCAGAACAGATCCCTGAGGCACACCACTGGTGACTGACCTCCATGCAGAACATGACCCATCGACAACCACTCTTTGCCTTCTGTGGGCAAACCAGTTCTGGACCCACAAAGCAACCCTTGGATCCCATGCCTCCTTACTTTCTCAATAAGCCTTGCATGGGGTACCTTATCAAATGCCTTGCTGAAATCCATATACACTACATCTACGACTCTACCTTCATCAACGTGATTAGTCACATCCTCAAAAAATTCAATCAGGCTGGTAAGGCACGACCTGCCTTTGACAAAGCCATGCTGACTATTCCTAATCATATTATAGTTCTCCAAATGTTCATAAATCTTGCCTCTCAGGATCTTCTCCATCAACTTACCAACCACTGAAGTAAGACTCACTGGTCTGTAATTTCCTGGGCTCTCTCTACTCCCTTTCTCGAATGAGGGAACAATATCCGCAGCCCTCCAATCCTCTGGAACCTCTCCCGTCCCCATTGATGATGCAAAGATTATTGCCAGAGGCTCAGCAATCTCCTCCCTCACCTCCCACAGTAGCCTGGGGTACATCTCATCTGGTCCCAGTGACATATCCAACTTGATGTTTTCCAAAAGCTCCAGCTCATTCTCTTTCTTAATATCTCCATGCTCAAGCTTTTCAGTCCGCTGTTAGTCATCCCTACAATCACCAAGGTCCTTTTCCATAGTGAATACTGAAGCGAAGTATTCATTAAGTACCTGGATTATATGGCAGTCCAGTGCCCGTGACAGAGTTGACTAATTTAACAACTATCGGCAGTTTATTTTGATCCTGTACGGTAGCTCCCCCCACCCCCCCATACTGGACAGTGATGCAGCCAGTTAGAATCCTCTCCACGGTACATCTGTAGAAATTTGTGAGTGTCTTTGTATACTCATACACACACGCACACACAATGTACACACACACGACCCAAATACACAACATGCACAATACCAATCCTCATACTCAGAATCAGAATCAGGTTTATTATCACCGGCATGTGACGTAAAATTTGTTAACCTAGCAGCAGCAGCACAATGCAACACATAATCCAGCAGAGAGAGAGAGAAAATAAATAAATAAAATAAAACATAATAATAAATAAACAAGTAAATCAATTACATATATTTTTAAAAACAGATTTTTTAAAATGTGCAACAACAGAAATACTGTATATTAAAAAAGTAAGGTCATGTTCAGGGATTCAATGTCCATTTAGGAATCGGATGGCAGAGGGGAAGAAGCTGTTCCTGAATCGCTGAGTGTGTGCCCTCAGGCTTCTGTACCTCCTACCTGATGATAACAGTGAGAAAAGGGCATGCCCTGGGTGCTGGAGGTCGTAAGTAATGCACGCTGCCTTTCTGAGATGAGACACTCTCCCTGAAGATGTCCTGGGTACTTTGTAAGCTAGTACCCAAGATGGAGCTGACTAGATTTACAACCTTCTGCAGTTTCTTTCGGTCCTGTGCAGTAGCCACCCCCCCCCCCCACCACCCCCCCCCCATGCCACACAGTGATGCAGCCTAATGAAATAAAGTCCCTGTCGTGCCTTCTTTGTAGCTGCATTGATATGTTGGGTCCAGGATAGATCCTCAGAGATTGACACCCAGGAACATGGAATTGCTCACTCCCTTCGCTTCTGATCCCTCTATGAGGACTGTGTCTTACCCTTTCTCAATGTGCTCACTATTCTCTCTTTTTTCTTTTCTACTCTATCGAGTTACCTATGTTTGTAGTGCTCTGTCTGGTTAGCATGCATACTAATGTTTTTCACTTTATCTTGCTGCAAGTGATAGAAGTAACCCGATTTCCAATTCCTCCTGTGCTTGGTTGAAAAAGTTTACACTGACCTTGCCTCAGGCTGTTTCAGTTTTCAAACTCCTGGAGATGTCAGGGGAAAGTTTTTTTACACAGAGAGTGGCGAGTGTATGGAATGGGCTGCTGGCGGTGGTGGTGGAGGCGGATACAAGGGTCTTTACCAGGACAGGTAAAATAGAGGGCTATGGGTAACCCTAGGTAATTTCTAAGGTAGGGACGTGTTCGGCACAGCTTTGTGGGCCGAAGGGCCTGTATTGTGCTGTAGGTTTTCTATGTTTCTAACGACAACTGTCATCAAACTGAGACAGTGAACGTCAGTGAAAGTCTGAGACTTACATTTCAGAACTTTGTGAAAAATAATAATTAAAAAAGAATTTTCCCCCCAGTACTCACATCTTCTGTGGAGCAGTTTCGATTCTGATTCGGATTTATTTATCATAAGTAGATCGAAATGTACAGTGAAGTACGTCACTTGTGTTAACAACCAACACACCCAAGGATGTGCTGTGGGCAGCCCGCAAGCATTGCCATACGTTTTGGCGCCTAAGTAGCACCCCCTTAACTTTCAGCAGAACAACATAGTCAGCAACAACACAGCAAAACAAAAACAAGACAACAACGGCAAAGCAGTTCCCTTTCCCACTCATCCGCTCACACACACAGACAGGCCTCCAACCTCAGGGCAGCCCATCTCCAGGCCTCTAACCCATGGCACTGGAAGCTCAGACTCACAGACCTTGGGCCGCCGACCTCCAATCCCCGGCCTGGACTCACGGACCCGCAGGCACTGGGCCTCTGACCAGCAGACAAGCCAACAGCCATACCAGTCCTGTCAAGTTCTTAAGCTGCAGATCTTCTGCATCCGGCTCAAGATGGCACCAATGTGAAGGAGCTGCTTGCTGCCTTTTAAAGAGATTGATTGCCATTCTGTTTGTCCGTAGCCTGCTCTTCGATGGCAGGCCCTAGTTTCCGCACTTTGATTTGCTTCACAGGAGTAAGCAAGCCATGACAGAGAATTCTAAACAAAGCCTAACATTATAACGTCTCTGCTGTTCACTTGTTGCAGGAGGCATGATGGGAAATTCGAAAACATATCCTGAGATTTTATGTGACACTTAGCAATTCTTCAGCAACACTGATTATGCAAATCACTTCTTTGAATAATGAACTAAAATTAGGGGTTTAGCCTAAAGGGCATCAACACATGGCAATACTTTTAACGGTATAATTGTGTATTGTATATTTTATTACCATGTAGAATTTATCTATGATTTATATACTGTGTGTTGTCTGAATCTATGTGCCCGTGTTACTGAAGCAAGCATGTTTTAAAATGTACCTGTACCTCACCATAGGTGAGCACATGACCATAAACTCAACATGACTTGACTATTAAAATTAAGTTGCTACAGGAGGATTGAAAATCTTGGTGCTGTGGTGTACAGTAAATCTCAGCTTGCTCACAAGTCTCATCACCGCAGACAAGTTGCCGATAGACTTTCCTCCATTTTAGTCCCCAGGGCTTTCTCCACTATTTCCAATTATTTCTTTACATGGAACTTGAACCTCCTTGTAACTTCTTGTATTCTCCTGGTGAAGATCCTACTGAGAATTTACATTTTGGGATGGCTTCCTCACATGAAAAAATCCCCTATGCGAGGTGCCCGGAGCTACTCCAAACAGTGCTGGAATCAGAGAACTTGTTTGTCATAAACCACATGTCCCACTTGCATTCGTGCCTGCAGCTGTTCTGAAAGAGCTCACGGATAGTGGGACTGACGTTGATGTGGTGGACGAAGATGTAGGGTCAGTGTGTGCTTGGTTTACTGAGAAATGAGGAATTGTCCTTGAGGAATCTTGGAATATTATTTAGGACACTGATTGCCTCCCCCGGCAACCAGGAAATGTAAATAATATTATGTTATTCAACCAGCTTTGTTTTTGCAAAGATTCTCACCGCACTTACAGCAGTCATGTTCTATTTTCTTTAGATGAGATGCTGATAAACTTTGAAGACATATAATCCTTCAGCCTTGCTTTCAGAATTACAATTAGCCAGTGTCTAATCCGGCAGCCAAAACAGGCCCACCCTGCAGGGTGAGCCCCACAATACAGAAGAAAGTATGGATCTATAAGCCCTTTATCTTTGGCCAACTCCCTCATCTCTGGGCTGTGTTTATTAAATAAAATCATATTAAAAGGCTTATTTGCTCTGATGTATTCAGCACAAAGATAGTTATATGATAGCTGCATGCCTTTTCTGCTTTTCAATCACATCAAAGCGGGCTGCAGGTGAGCAGACATGGACCATGTGCTCTCTCCCTGACACTGAATTTCAGATAATTACCTTCAGTCACCCTGCTGTCTCCAGGCCTGTTATTTTAGAGAGCTCTTCTGGTTTTGAAATTGACATGGACATTTAAAAAAGCCACTGATGTTTTAGGTCAGATTCACAAATACAAAATCATCCAACCGATCATCTATATCCTGAGGCTTCTATGCATGAAATAAAAAGATTCATCAGGAGATAGCCTCCCAAACCACAAACAATTAGACCTGTGCAACGACAGGGCAAGCACAGAAGTGTGCATTGCATCAGTCCAATAAAGTAAACCCAGCAAAGCTTAAAATTCATCTAAGTATGTTCCTGATTCAACCAGCCATCCAATCAACCAGTTACTCCACTGGTGGTTAGGGCAGCGATGAAGGCCCTCCATCTCTGTCTGTCCTTAGCCATCTTCTCTATTGTGCCCCAGGCGTGGTTCAGGGTCTGCATTTCTACCTCTATGGTGTGGCACCGAGTTGCCAATGGTCCCCCACATTTCCTCTGCCTTTCTGGGGTTCAATGAAGCGCTGTCTTGATGAAGGAGTTGGTCTCTCTTCTCATCACGTGCTCAATGTATGTCCAACGTTTCCTCACGGTGGTTGTGGCCATGTCCTCAGATATCCATCCAGCCATCCAGAGAGTCACTAAATAACACAGCATCCAGTATAGAATCCATTGGTATAGCCTGATACTGACCCCATCGGCACAACTGAATACTGGATCTCTCTGGTGCAGTCTGATCCCATTCCCACCAGTAACAATCCCAGCAGCACAATGGGGTAATGGCCTTGTGGGAACAATGTGGCTCTAGAGGCTGCATTAAAATGAGGCCCAATGAAAGGCTGCACCCAGTTTTATATTTCCCACTATCAGAACTCTATCACCGGCCCAAATCTCAAAGTTCAAAGCAGATTTTATTATCAAGGTACATAAAGGCCACCATATACAACACTGAGATTTATTTTCTTGTGGGCATACTCAATAAATCCATAGAATAATAACCATAATAGAATCAATGAAAGACTACACTCATCCAGAGTGCAGAAGACAGCAAACTGTGCCAAGTACAAAAAGAAGAAATAACAATTATAAACAAATAAGCAATAAATATTGAGGACATGAGATGAAAAGTCCTTGAAAGTGAGTCCATTGGTTGTGGGAAAATTTCAAAGATGGGACAAGTGAAGTTATCCCCTCTGATTCAAGAGCCTGATGGATGAGGGGTAATAACTGTTCCTGAACCTGATGGTGTGGGTCCTGAGGCTCCTGTACCTTCTTCTCGATGGCACCAGGAAGAACAGGGAACATCGTGGGAGGTGGGGGTCCATGATGATGGATGCTGCTTTTCTGTGACAGTGTTTTATGTAGATGTGCTCAATAGTGGGGGGGGGGGGGGGGGCTTTATCTCTACTTTTCGTAGGATTTTCTATTCAACAGCATTGGCGTTTTCCTACCAGGCTGTGATGCAGCCAGTTAATATACTGTCCACCACACATCTGTAGAAGTTTGTCAAAGTTTTACATGTCATGCCAAATCTCCACAAACTCCTAAAGAAGTAGAGCTCCTGTCATGCTTTCATCATAATTGCACATGTGTTGGGACCAGGACAGGCCCTCCAAAATACTAACGCCTGGGAATTGTCCTTGTGTGCACTGGCAACGACTGAACCCACTTGTGGAGGAACAACAGAGTCCCATGTAGAGACAGAAACAAGAGCTTGTGCATAAGAATTCCAACAGAGCATTGGTTACATGACTGAGGGACACAGCGAGACAAATCATTCTCAACACAAGGATGGGTGCTAATCAGGAGCCCACTTTAAATAATCACAGAATGCCAAAAACCCATGCCTGTAGCAATTACCTTGACAAGATTAAACAGAAAACACAGGGGCTTAATGACTCTAGTGAAGACAACAATCAGTAAACACAGGTGCTTGAGGAATCTAGAAGACCAACGTTCTATAGTATGCCACAGAGGCCCACAGGGCTTATGACAGGAATTTAAAGTTGCTGACCCTCTCTGTCTCTGATCCTCTAGCTCATGGACTCTGGTTTCCTTCTCCTGAAGTCTATAATCAGCTCCTTGGTCTCACTGCCATTGAGTGAGAGGTTGTTGCTGAGGCACCACTCAGCCAGATTTTCAATCTCCCTCCTAGGTGCTGATTCATCACCACCTTTGGTTCAGCCTACGATAGTGGTGTCGTCAGCAAGCTTGAACACGGCGTTGGAGCTGTGTTTAGCCGCACAGTCATAAGTAAGGCGAGAAGAGCAGGGGGCTGAGCACTCAGCCTTGTGGTGAGCCTGTGCTGATAGAAATATCAGTGAAGTATTCAACCCATTCCCATGAACACTTTCAATAAGCACATCCACAGGACCAGAGAGTCACACTTAGCTGTATTTTTAATTGGATCAAAATCCTGAGAGCAGTGGATGCAGGAGATTTTCAGCAAGGTACTCAACTCAGCTGCTGCTCCTTGATCACCGTACAAGCACCCACTTACCCTTTCCAACCATATCACCAAATCCTTTCATGCTCTTTTCTCCCCTCTCGTAATCTAATTTCCCTTGTATATATCCATGTTAATTTCCTTAGTTGTACCACGAGTTAGGTGGAACATATCTTTCAACGTCTAGTCTGTGGTCCACAAGGCATCTTCACTGATGCGTGTGAGACTAAATAAAGGACACAGACTCTTTAGGTTTGTGAATGGAGTGAAATTTCACAACATTCCAAACAGCTAATGGCAAATTTGCATTCCAATCGGTTCCAGCTCTGCTCGGCACTTCCTGTGTGCAGTTTTCAGCTGAAATTAACAGAAGTACGGACTTGAAAGTTAAACAAGTGTCATAATTTGCCCACACAGTATGTTAATACAGTTATGGTGATATCATGCCTTTGAAATTAGTAAACATTTCGATAAATGTAGCAGAAATAAGCAATGCAATGAAAGAGAAGAAAAGTTGAAAATGATAAAGCATTAGTCCTCTAATGGAAAGTAGGATTTGCAGGCTTATCGCATGCCAGGGAGAAGATTGCCTGAAATCTGAATATAACGTGTGTGGTGTGATTCCAGGCATTTATGCTATGAAACTTTACAAAAATAATTTGTCACCTTGAGACCAAGCACCCAAACTTCTTAGAGACGAGGAGAGATGATGAGGTGTATTAACAAAAACTACTATGTAAAGCAACAAAGAGAAACGGCAGCTTGTTTAAAGCATCACTCTCCGAGCTCATCATACTGCCTGATGCAAATCACCATTTACAAAAGCTGAAGACTTAATAATGCCTTCAGTAATAGATGTCAGTCATTCAGTCTTGGGTAAAATACTCACCAAGAAAATTAACAGCATTCCTTTATCAAATGATACTTGCTCACATTGAATTACTGATGCTGCAGAAGATATTGAATTCCAATTGTTTGAAAGTCAGGTAGGCTGGCTTGCCCTAGAGTAAAATGAGTTGACCGAAGTTTGTCATGCCTGGGTTCTTATATTTTGGTGTGCTAAACCAGTGAAGATCTAATTTGTGGAGAAGAACTTGCACAAGGTACAACTGGTACTGAAACTTTGTTCTGCATGAAGGTGTGATGGGGTGGAGACTCCACTACCCTGGAATTTGCAATGACAGAGTGGTTGCAATGATCGACATAAATGCCAGATTAATGGAAACTGCACAGTGTATAAGCATAACACATTGTAGTGTTTATAGAGTAGTGAATTTTTTAAAAACACGCCCAAATTTTCCATCTCTGCTGCTGCGAGTGAAGGAACTGGAGCTGATCTTTGTCACATATACGTTGCTGTGTTAGGGCAGGGTCGCAGGGATGCTGTACAGACCCGCGCTGCACCAGTTGTCTCCATCTCTCAGGGTTGTGGGCGACTGCCTGGGTTGGCAAAGCTCTCTCCAGTCCACTCTACAGTGTTGTCTGCCCATTTCTTCATCTGTCTGCTGCCCTTTTTCTTTTCCCCTGCACCATTCTCTGATGAATGGTGTTTGAGAGTTCACTTGATTTCGTTACGTGGCCATACCATCTCAGTTTCCTCTTCTTTACTGTGGACGGTAGATCATCGGAGTGTCTCATTGCTGGGGCGTACTTCGTCTTTTGAGACATGGTCTGTTTAGGAGATGCTGAGGAGCATTCTGAGGCATCTCATTTCTACTGCCTGGATCTTCTTTTGCAGTTCTGTTGTCAAAGTTCATGATTCACATGAATACAAAAAGATGGAGAGCACAAGTGATTGCAGGAGTTTCAATCTGGATCTGAGAGCAACGTTATTATCTCTCCAGATTGGTTTTAGTTTAGCCAGCATTGCTGTTATTTGGGCTGTCCTTGCAAGGACTTCAGGCTTTGATCCTTCTTTGCTGATGATGGTGACAAGATATTTGAACCATTTGACAGTCTCTAGTTCTTGTCCACTGACTGATTTTTGTCGTGATTGGCTCCTCATTAGCTTGGTTTTCTCTGCGCTGATCTCCATACCATATCTGGTAGATGTATTGTCCAGACAGCTCACGAGGCAGGCCAGTTCATCCTCACTTCCTGCCAGCCCATCAATGCCATCGGTGAACTTGAGGTTGGTTACAATATGTCCTCCGATGCTGACTGTGCTGAAATGGTCTTCCAGGGCATCCGACTGGAAAATGTTGAACAGACTGTTTGAAAGGAGGCAGCCTTGTTGGACTCCAACTGATGTGTGGGACCATTCTCCAACTGGGCCTTGAACAAGTACCACTCCGTTAGCTTTGGTGTGGAGCAGCTTCTGGCCCATGTTGTATCTCTTCATTGTGGCCCAGAAGGCATCATGCCATCGTCACTCTATCAAATGCCTTCCTGAGGTCTATGAACATGCCCTGTTGATGTTGGTTGTATTTCTCACACAGTACTCGGATGTTGGGAATGTCTGTTCTGTTGTACTTCTTCCACTTCTGAATCCAACCTGCTCTTCACTGATTATTTCTTCCGCCTGTGGTTTCAATCTGTTCAAGATGGCTTTCAACATCACTTGGATTACATGGCCAATAAGAATTATGGTTTTATAATTCTGGTACTGCTTACTACAAGTTGTCTTTCTTGGGGAAAGTAATGATGAGTGACTTTGCCCAGGGTGTTGGTCATTTCCCGGTCTGCCAGATTTTGTTGCAGATATTGATGAGGACGTCTAGTTTTGTCTCTCCTCCATGTTTTCTCAGATTAGCTGGGACGTTGTCTATTCCTGCAGCTTTCCCTTTCTTCAGCGATTTTATGGCTGGTTCAGCTTCTTTCCCCAGGATTGGAAAACCATCGTCATTTGACGAGTCCTGGCTTGCAAGTACGTTGGATTTTCCTTGTGTCTGATGGTTGTAAAAGTCTGAGCAATACTCATTCCATCTATTGAGAATGTCTTCATCTTCAGCGAGGCAGTTTCCTTCTTTGTCTTGCACGGTGCTGACTCGTGACTGTCTCTGTTTAATGAGATTCTTCAGAATTTGAAATGCTGGCCTGTTGTTCTTGTTCAGGCTGTCTTCTATCTCTGTACACTGTCTCTCAACCCATTCTTCCTTGGCCTTGATTATGGTTTTTCTGATCTTTTCGCTGATCTTTCTGTACACTACAGCTCCCGTTGTTGTGTTCTTAGTTTTCTTCGGGTCTATCTAGTGTCACACATTTCCAGGATCTCCTTTGTTACCCAGGATCGGGTTTTCCAGTGGTGCTTTCTAAGTGTCTCATTGGCTGTTTCTGTCATCACTTCATTGAACTTAGTTGTCAATGTTTCAGCATTTTTGTCAGGCATCGGCAGTAGTGCAAATTTTCTGCCAACTGTAGCTTTGAAGGATTCAATGAAGGTCCTTTAGTTTGTCCAAGTTGAATTTCATTCTGATGTTTTTGGGCTTCTTGACTTTCTTCAGCCTGATTCTAAAGTTCATTATCACCAGGTCGTGGTAATTTCTAATATCAGCACCTGGGAACGTCCCTGTTGTGGCTCTCTTGATCCCAGTCTGAAACCGGTTCTGCACCAGTATGTAAACGATCTGGTTATGGTGTATTCCACCGAGCGCATGCCAGGCCCAGTGTCGTGATGCCTTGTGCTCTCCAAAAATGTTCACAAGCACCACGTTGGTGCAGCTAGGCAGACGCAAGTAGGCATAATCCTCGCTTGTTGGTTACAGCATTAGAGGAGGGGCCACAGAGTTCCTTCCGGTCTTTCAGTGTGTCTGCACCCACCCTGCAATTCCAGCCCCCCCGGATGATTAGAGTGTCCTTTCTTTCCACCTTGCCAATCATGCCCTGTAGTTGGGTGTGGGATTCCTTTACCTGGTCACCGTCAGAATCTGTTGTTGGTGCATAGTCCTGTATTGCTGTGATGGTGAAAGGTGTTGGTCTAAGGTGGATGGACGTAAGCTTACTGGATACTGGCTGGCACCCAAGTACTGAGTTCTTAATGCTCTTGTTGACAAGATACTGCGCCACTGGCACATTTGTCAAATTCTCCACTGAGGTATAGTGGCCTTCCTCGGTTCACTGAGGTTTTACCACCTGAGTGCCATGGTGTGCCAGGTTTACCTCTCTAGCTCCTGCAGTTTCCCTGCCTGGGCAAGTGTTCTCACGTTCCATGTGGCTAATGAGATGTAGTCTCTCCCACGGATCTTCAGTGATGAGGGTTCACCAGTAGCAGACTCAACTCCTCCGCCCTGGAGTCCAACGGATGGCGACCCTGGCGGCAGCCGATCCGGTATGGGCTCTGTTGCTGTGTCCATCATGTCACATGTTTGAACCGGTGAGGCCTGGGGCCACCCATCCTTCTCCAGGCCAGACCACAGCCGACGTCCTCCAACTGGGTGGGCTCAACCCGGCCTCGAACGTGTGGCGGCTGCAGTTCTTCAGGGAACTCATCCGCCCTGGTCGGTGACTTCGTTGGCAAGGTCCTTCGGCCAGCGGTGCCGTGTTAACATCACTCCCTCACGTCGTTTTGCCCGCCAGCTGAAGCGGTGTACCAGGGTGTGCCACTTGGAGGCAGGCGTGAGAGGTTGAGGAGATGCGTGAGGGTCAGTGATGCCCGTCCACCCTACTGGCTAGAGCAGCCAGCAGACATCAGAGCTACTGCCTCTGGCCAGAGCCCCCTACGCCCTTAAATACTAAACCAATGTGTATTGTGATGTGAGCCTGAAGCTTTTCCACCTGAGAAAGAGTCACCTTTGGTGGGAAATTTTCAGGATTTACATCCACTTGGGAAATCTGTTCAGTATGAGTGACCACCTAAGTCATCCAAGTCGATCATGCAGCAAAGTCTATCAAATGTGTATAAAAATTATCAACAAAGTGTCACCTTTTAAAAATAAGTTTAAATTTTGCAAAGGAAAAGCATTTGGTTTGAAATGTTCCCAATTTTTTTGGCTTTTGATAACATGATCTTCAATAAGATCATCTAAACTTCACCCTCCAAAACTGTGAATAGGATTTCCCCTCCGACCCCTGGAATGGAGAGATACCGACTCAGGACCCGTTTGTCACTGTGACCTCACTGCTTCTGATATGAATGAGGGCCTGGAGTTATGGAAACATTTCTTCCTGACTGATATGTTTGAAGAATGTATAAGTAAGGCTTGCCAGAGGCTTCAGTTTGAAATGTTTTGTCGTAGGTGAACTTTTGTATATTAAAAATTTTACAGCTGCAGTTATTTCCTGTCAGCTTTTTCCTCTGTTCCCTTCACCCTCATTTGATGGAAAGTCCCCCTTAACTGCATCTATCTTATTCTCTTCAGTTACTCCCCTACCAATCTTTGGGCAAAACATTTTATTCTGAATTTCCGGTGGGATTATCTGATCTGCAGGTTCTCTGCTTTTTCTGTCTGCATCCACTCTATCAAAACTCTTTGACAAAACACCCCCACCCCCATCAACTGCAGTTTAAGTTGGGAAGATGAATGATAGGTACCGTCTGTTTTCTAACAGTGGTGCAGAGTGAACCAGGAACTGGTAATGTAACCAGGAGTAACAGGAGGTGGGTTGGAATCAGAATCAGAATTAGGTTTAATATCACTGGCATAAGTTATGAAATTTGTTGTTATGTCGTGGCAGCACATTGCAATACATAATAATAAAGAAAATATATGTTAATTTAAATAAGAAGTGCAATAAAGTAGTGAAGTAGTGTTCACGGGTTCAATGTCCATTCAGAAACCTGACGGCAGAGGGGAAGAAGCTGTTCCTGAATTGTTGAGAGTGGCCTTCAGGCTCCTGTACCTCCTCCCTCATGGTAACAATGAGAAGAGGGGATGTCCTGGGTGATGGAGGTCCTTAATGATGGATGCTGCCTTTTTGAGGTGTTATGAATGTGAAGCAACTCTGAGGGGCCGAAGGGTACAAAGTCGCCCCCTCCTTTTTGAGAATCGCAAGATCGCTATTAATTCGGGTCTGGGACCCAGGAAATGAGAGAGAGACACACGGAATACACAAGTTTTGGAATGTGTCCTGGTCTCAGTGGAATGGAGCCACTGATAACGGCCATTGTCTCTTGGAGACGGAATTGTGTATTGAGTACTGTACTATTCATTGAAGCCCCTCAGGGGACAACCAGAGTGGTCTGGTTGAGGGATTGCATCATCCCAACCTGACTGACATCTGAGACCCCGTGAGTAAGGATAAAAGAGGGTCTGGGGAACAACCCCTTTAGACGCACCAGGAGAAACGCTGGAAATCCAGTGACAGCATTTATAGCAAAAGCCGGTGAGGGCTCGTGTGTGTCCTCCCTTGCCTGGGTGGCGGGCTCATCACGGAAGAACGGTTTAGCTAAAGGAGAGGTCACAATTGAAAGGGCACAACAACGAGACTCCTGACGGATCGAAATCATAAAAGGAAAGTCGGCAAGTTTTTCTCCAAATCTCTCTCTCTCCCCAACCATTGCAAACACAGCAGTCCCCAATGGCTGCAGCCTGCATGAACTGAGTGAACTTTATATTTCCATTGGACAATACATTATCCCCTAGACAAACGATAGAGCTTATTTCTTATTGATTATTATTATACCCGCACTTTTAGATTTAGTATTGACGACGTATATTATCTGTATATTTGCATTGATATTATTTTTGTGTATTTTTACTAATAAATACTGCTAAAAATTGTATCATCAGACTTCAACGGACCTCTCTATCTTTGCGGTAAGTGACCCAGTTACGGGGTTCGTAACAGAGGCGTCGCTCCTTGAAAATATCCTGGATGCTGGGGCTAGTGCCCATGATGCTGACTATGTTTGCAATTTTCTGCAGCTTATTTCAATCCTGTGCAGTAGCCCCCCTCCCCTTCCCCAGTACCAGATGCAGCCAGTTACAATATGCTCTCCATGCTACACCTGTAGAAATTTGCTAGTGTCTTTGGTGACATACTAAATCTCCTCAAACTTCTAATGAAATGTGGCCACTGTTTTGCCTTGTTTGTTGGGTTCAGGTTAGACCCTCAGAGATGTTGACACCCAGGAACTTGAAATTGCTCAGTCTTTTCACTTCTGATCCCTCTATGAGGACTGGTGTGTGTGTTCCCTTGTCTTATCCTTTCTGAGGTCCAGAATCAATTCTTTGAGTGCAAGGTTGGTGCTGTGACACCACTCAACTAGCTGATATATTGGGAGGTGTTACTCCTGATGAAGAGTTTCCAGAAGGACAATAGATTGAATTGTCACCTTCCCTGGTGTTATACTTATTAGAATACAGAACAGTAAAGCACTGGGAGAGGCCCTTCTGCCCACCATATATGTGCTAAACACGATACAATCTAAACTAAGTCCACTTGTCTACACATAGTCCTATCCCTTTATCCCCTGCCTGTCCCTGTGTCCGTCTATTGTTCCTCTGTTTTAAATATATGATGTGGCAGCATAAACACAAGGAAACAAATAGGCTGAAAACATGGGACTTTCCAGCTAAGTCCCATTAAAACATCAAATTTATTTTGATATATTGCAATTTTTGTGGACTCTTTTTTAAACTGCTGCTTTAAAACGGTTTCGATAGCAGCAGCCAAACGTTAATTTTCCACTTCATCTTGGCTTTCCCAGAATTTGTGGCATATTGAGTTCACATTCCGAGATTCATACATCTAAAACGTGTTTTCTCTAATCCCTGATTATGGTAATGCCACCTGATTCTGATGACCATAATGATTATGAAGTTTCTGGAATTACTCAGGTTCCTCCTCAGGAGGCACTTAGACTTCTAACTAAATCTGCAGGGCATTTATAATACAAATGTGTCATGAAAGTAGTTATCAGAAATTATTAGTCATCCTATATTAAAATGTCTAACTGAATAGAACATGCATAGGGGAGAGCTGCAATGGGTTAATGATTTTTAGGCACAGTCATCAATATTTGTGCAAACTGGTCAAGATGAGGTCAATGGGCACCAAGGATTGGGGTCACATCTTGAACAAAAGGAGATAATGTGGTTGTGGGATGTCAATAATCCTAACCCCAGTCCATCACTGCAGGAGTTCCTCAGGGCAACATCCTAGGCTCAGCCATTGTCATATCATTCCCCCCTTGCATCACAAGTTGAGAAACAGGATGTCTGTTGATCACCAATGAGAGTTCATTTTGATTTCCAATGCCGTCATTCACTTTGGCACAGAGTATATGAAGAGTGAGGTTATGGTACAACTTTATAAAGCAAATGTTGGCCACAGCTGGAGGACTGTATATATTTCTGGTCAACTCTTTATAAGGAGGACATGATTTCACTGGAGAGGGTGCAGAGGAGATTCACTAACACGTTGCCTGGGATGTAGTGTTTCCATTATGAGGTAAGACTGTAAAGACTTTTCTCTGCAGAAGAGGCTGAAGGAGACCTAATAGAGGCACAGAAACTGATGAGGACCATAAATAGAGTAGTCAGTAGGAAACGTTTACCCATAGGAAAGGCATCTAATATTAGAATGCATAAATTAGGGTGAGGAGTAAGAGTTTTAGAGGTGACCTGAGTAAAAGTTTTTCACCCAGAGGTAGACAGAATCTGGAACACTCTCTGAGCATGGCTGCCTGTAAGCGGACAGATCTCAAGTTTGTTGACTTTATACATAATTCAATAACAAAGGTATTTTGAACTTTGAGTGGGTGGTAAGTGCAGAGACTCTCACACTTGAGAAATATTTAGACTAACACAAGGCATAGAAGGCTATGGACAAAGTGCTGGTAAATTGAGTTGTGGTTCTTCATAGTCAGCACAGACATGGTGGGACCAAAAGCTGTTGTTAGCTGTGTGATTCTATGACCTGCTAAACCCACAGTCTAAACAGAAGGACAAATGAATGGTAAGTTTTCCTCCAAGTCACACACAATCCAGACTTGGGAAATGTGTCAGCTCTTTATTGTTGCTGGATCTCCCGGTGGGCATACATTCAGCCCCCACTGTCTGAGGAACATGAGTGATAGGCTGCCCCTATCCCAAAAGCATGAATAAATAAAACAAATTGCCCCGAGAAGTGGCAAATGTTCAGAAATGTTTATGTTTTGAGCCAAATCCCTTCACATATATGTAACACCAAAATTGCTGGTGTAGTGGGCAGTGAAGAAGATTGTCTGACGATTGAACAGGTTGTAGAGGAACAGGAAACATGGCAAGGAAAGAGCCGATCGAATTCTGCTTAGATAAAGTGCAAAGTGAGGCATGTTTAGAAGTTAAATTAAGGAGGCGATGAGCAGTGAATGGCAGGGTCCCAACGAACGTTAGTGAAAAGTGAGACCTTGGGGTACAAGGACGTAGCTCCCTAAAACAGGTGACACATATAGACAGAATGGTGAAGAAGTACCACAGTACCAGTTTAAGAATAGCTGATTTCCTTCAACCATCCGGTTCTTGACCAACCTGCACAATCGTAATTACCACCTCAGTATAGAACTATACTATGTATACTATAAGCCATTTTGACCGCTTTGCACTATATGGACTGTTTATTTGTCCTGTTTGTGTTGATTTGTGTATAATTTATGTTTAATTTATGTCTATTTGCTAACGTTCCGTCTCTAATGCTCTGTGCCAGTGGTGCTGCTGCAAACAAGTTCTTCATCACACCTGCCCATAGATGTAACTGTGCATATGACAATGAACTTGGCTTTGACTTTGTCTATAGCCAGATGCCAATCCCACGTTCTGAAGAACCTCTGAAGCCAAGCCAATGTGGTTTTGATTTTCTGATCATTGTTCACAGGAGCAATCATATACGTCAGCATTAGTGTCAGGTAAAAATTGCCTCTGCCCCAGAATTAGAAACAAGCCCAAAATTTTTATTTTTATACTGATCTCTTGGGAGAGGCAGCAATATAACTCAGGGATTAGAGGCCACATTTGAATTGTAGATGGAGCCAGATAGATGAAGGATCTCGGCCCGAAATGTTGACTGTTTACTCTTTTATATAGATGTTGCCTGGCCTGCTGAGTTCCTCCCGCATTCTGTGTGTGTGTTGCTAGAATCAAACCATCTTGGCCAGGCCAAAACAGAAAGTGCCTCCCGGTTGATCCCATCCCTCAGGATTTCCTCTTTCTAACCATATACCCAATTTCCATTCTGGAAGTTAAAAAGGAATCTGCTTCCTCTGTTCAGCATGTTCCTGAGCATTGCAGTGCGCAATGTGTAAACGCTTCCCTTCTCATTGGCACCACGGGAGCGCGGAGCCCCATATTCATTTTTTGCTCTTGTGGTATCAACAAGACTGTTGGATTTGCATTTGTAGTCCAGCTCCAGTCCTGAATGAGTCATCAGCGTGGGAGTAGGATCCTCCATGGATTAGTGAGCTTCCATGGTTAAGATTTTGCAACCATGTCACATTCTTTTTCCAAGAACCAGTTCACAAATTACTGGGATTATTAAATTCAGTGGAGGCAGAGAAAGCCTTTTGTTAGCTCTAACTGACTGTACATGCAGATTAATACTGATACAATCTACGTTGACCTGAGAGATTGATGCATAATCACCCTCACATCAAGGCTGAAGCCGACGGGGTGAAAGAGGCTTCAGTAATATAGAGAGGAAATTGGTGGTGTCATGAAAAAAAAGAGTTGCAAAAGATAGTTCTTCTGATTGGGGCAAAGGGCACAGTCGTGTTCCTTAGGGGTCAGTCATACATAACGTAATAATGTCCATTTTCCCACTAGGAAAAAGATAATTCTGGATTTAGCGTTGTGGAAGGAAACAGATTTGACTAGAAAGTTTAAGGTAACACTCACGAGGCAGGGATCATAAGATGACAGAATACAGCTGGCAAAAAAAGCCAAATTAAGTCCACTGTGATTCAATGTTGGAAAACAATAAAACATGAAAACTTCCAAGGGGTGGGGTGAATACTTTTTATAAGCACTTTGCACCTCGGTGGAAGGAATAAAAGTGTAGACGGTTTTCTAAATGAGGAGTGAATTCAGACATTAGAATCGAGTTTAACATCACTGAAATACGTCATGGAATTTATTATTTTGTGGCAGCAGTACAGTGAAGTACAATTTAAAAAACTACAAATTACCATAGGAAATATATATATAAATAGATTAAATATGTGGTGCAAAAAAAAAGAGAGCAAAAGTAGTGAGATAGTGTTCATGGGTTCATTGTCCATTCAGAAATTTGATGGTGGAGGGGAAGAAACTGTTCCTAAAATGTTGAGTGTGTGTCTTCAGTCTCCTGTACCTCCTCCCTGATGGTAATAATAAAAAGAGAGCATGTCCTTCCCTAAAGGTTAACCTGCAGGCTACGAGCTGGCGGTAAGGAAGGCCATTTTGAAAGGACTGAAACATAAAAGCAAGGATGTAATGCTCAGGTTTTTTAAGGTGTTGGTCAGACAACTGTTGAAGTTTTGTGTACAGGTTTGGACCCAGATAACTAAGGAAGGATATGTTGGCATTGGAGAGTGTTCAGAGAAGGCTTACAAGGAAGATCCTAGAAATGAAAACATTAATGTATGAGGAGCAGTTGATGGCTCTGCGTCTGTACTTGCTGGAGCTTAGAAGAAATGGTGGTGGTGGGGGGAGGGCTGTGAGATGTAACTGAAATCTTCCAAATATTGAAAGACCTAGATAAAGTGGACAGAGAGAGAATGACTGTATCAGGGGTTCCCAACCTGGAATCCATGCACTACTCGGTTAACCGTAAGCCTCCATGGGCTAAAAACAGTTGAGAACCACTGGACTAGGCCCAGAGGATACAGCCTCAGACTAGAATAATGTTCCTTCAGAAAAAAGAAGGAAATTCTTTGGTCAGAGGGGCTGAATCAGTGGAATTCATTGTCACAGATGGCTGTGCAGGCCAAGTCATTTGGTATATTTAAAGCAGAGTTTGATAGGTTTTTGATTAGTTAGCGCATCAAAGGTTATAGAGAGAAGGCATGAGAATGGGATTCAGAAGGAAAATAAATCAACCTTAATTGAACGGTGGAGCAGACGCAATGGGCCAAACAGCATAATTCTGCTCCTGTGTCTTACAGTCTTATGATCAAATTTAGGTATACAGATTCAGATTTATTTATCACATGTTCATCAAAACATACAGTGAAATTTGTCATTTGCATTAATGACCAGAACACCCAGAGGTGTGCTGAGGGTAGCCCTCAAGCGTTGCTACACAATCCAACAGCAAACACGACCTCAGGTTAATTCGCCTAACCGCGGGACAGGCCGCCTTCTTTGGCCTCCAGCCTCCAGTGGACTCGTGGATTTACAGACATTGGGCTTTCAACTTCCCCAGCCGACTCACAGAGATTCTCAGACTTGGGGTTCCGGCCACTGGGTCTTGACTTCTGGACTTCCGATCGACCTTTGGGCTTCAATCTTCAGTCCACAGGCTATTATTATCAAATCTTCAGATGTTTCAAGGCTGGGAAGTGTAGTGAAAGGTGCAGTGGATAATGATAGAAGGAAATACAGTGTGTGTGTGGCACTTAAAATTTAATCCAGGAAAATGCTAAGCGCTACATTTTGCTGGGAAAATTGGGTGAAGGCAAAATAAACTAGAAGGCACAATCCTAGTAGAGTACAAGAACAGAAACACAGGGTGGGGGGGGGGGTGAAGGTTACATGTACATAAATCATGAAAGTGACAGGCCAAATTGACAATTAAAAAGTAATTGTGAAATCTTGATCTTTACAAATACAAGAACGGAGTAGCAGAGCTGAAAAGTCATTGCGAGCCTTCATAGAACACTGGGGCATTGTGTCTGTTATGTTTTGCAACTTCAAAACATTCAACTATTTCAAAGAAAGACACATGAGTCCAAAGTGTCAGTCCAACTTCGTTCTTTACACAAGGCAGATACGTATCGTGTGGCAGCGTGGAGACGTATGTAGTTCATCTAGTTATACATATAACCCATAATGAATTATTTAAATGAACCAGAATGCTTAATCAAACAATATATATGCAAGATTACTCAAATAATACTGAACCATTAAATACATTACACTCCTCCCTGCTTAGCTATAAACTCCAACTCATTAAAGAATGCATCTCAGATATTTTCACAGTATATTATAAAACGCAACTACTATATAGACATCCACAGCATAGTACATTTTAAATTGTCCCTTTCAGGCCTTAAGATTTAATTGCTGTGGAAGCTTTTCTACTATTGTGGGATAACATCTTTCCTGATGGGTGGGTCACTCTACTTCACAGGTGAGACTTGAGGCTGTGAAACAATCTCAGTTTCTGGGGCCTCTCCGTGGTGGTTGTAGGAGTTGACTCTGAGACTGCAGGAAGTGGTTCTGACAGCTCTGGACACCTTTCTTCTCCTTTTCTCTCTCTTAATCTACTTCGAACCTCTCTACTTTCTCATGTTCCCTCTCTTTTTCACACCTTTCTCTTGTTCACTATCTTTCTCTCCATCTCTTCCCTCATTTTGTGTATCTTGATCTTGGGAAGATGCATTTAATACACTGCAGTATTCTCTTATTAATCGTTCTGTTGCTCTCTTTACAATCTGCTCTTCTCCTGGTTTCCTCATCCAAAACATCTTCTGATGAATTCTCTGTTTTCATATTTCCACTGACTCCTTTCTTTTTAGCCTTCCATTCATCCAGCTGGGCTTTTGTCATTGTATCTACTTTTATGAGCAGCTCATAGTCTCCCACTTGAAGTTCATGCAATAACCTGAACACACGCGGAGTAGATTCTGGTTCTTTATATTCACAAATGCCGAATGCCTGCAACTTTCCTGAAGCCCCTTGAACTCTATTCCAGCTTAAGACCAAGACACATTTCATAAGTAACTGCCTGATTAACATACCAGAAGCTTCCTCAGATATGTTGTAGTTGGACCAATACTTTCAACACTTCCACAAGTCTACTTGGCAGCATGGTCCTGCTTTCCAACCAGAGGCACAGAGGTTGGCACCAACACCTACTTGCCCGCTGATGGGCAACAGTTCACGATGCACAGCATGGAGACAGTTGTGGCATCATCCAGTACCTTTTTAAATTTGGCTTCATTGCAGAGGATGAAGCGCATACAAGCCCAATGTGGCTTGTTGGTTGTGTATTTCACTGTTACCAATGTCATTCCCACCGGAATGATCTTTTCTCCAGTATAAGTTCTTAGTTGGATATCTGCAGTTCAGTATCTTTGAAATGCCTTTCAAACTCATTTTGTAAAATGACTGACACAGCTGAGCCAGTGTCCAATTCCATTTTAATTAATTTGCCATTCACCCCTGGTGTAAGCCATATTGTTTGTCTATTGTTAATTTTCATACTGTAAATCTCAGGACTTATGTAGCCCTCTGTCACCCTCATTGCTATCAGATTTTTCACATGCAGTCGAGTGTTTGTTTTGAAACTGCAACTTGACTTTTTAATTTTTTTCTCTTCTCTGTGCAGACCATTTAGTTTTGTTTGCTCAATATGCTCTTTGTATGTGACCTATTTTGTTGCATTTTCTACAAATCTTGCCTTTAAACTTGCATTGGTCTGGCGTATGTGAGCCCCTGCCACAATGGTAACACAATTTGTTTTGCCATGTCGACTTCTGTTTAGACATTGCAATTTTGTTCATGTTCACTTTCATTCCTGACAGCAACACAAGTGCATCTCTGTCTGCAGTTTCCATTGATACAGCTTATTAGAGAATGCTCTCTAATAAGATTCCACAAACTGAACAATCTCTCAGTGTATCATTAAGCCCATTACCAAACTGACAATGCTCAGACAATCTCTTCATTTCAGTCTAGTGGCCTGAAATGGACTCCCATTCCTTTTGATTCCACTTATGAAATCTACATCATTCTGCAATTCTAAATATTCCTACATTACTTTCACAATATCAGCAAAGTTCATTTCTGCAGGTTTGGTTTGTCATCTAATCTATGAAGCAAACTGTATGCCTTTAAACCCAATGCACTTCGTGAGATTGGTACTTGTTTCTCATTGGCTATTTCATTTGCTTCAAAATACTGTTCAATTTGCTCAGTATATAAAATCCAGTTATCTGTCTGTAATCAAACACATTTATCTTTCCCATGTAGCCAGCCATTTCTGCTCTTTTTTGTTCTAGTTATTATCAAATAGTACTCACGACTTATGAATCTGAATTCTTCCATTTTCTGATTCATTTTTTAAAAGCTTGATCATGTCTTCCCTTCCAAAGGAAACATGCTGCGCTGTTTTTTTAATCTCTGCACGTGCTGGGCTGCATTTTTTACTTACCATTCTTCACAGTGTTTATTTTTCCAGTTCAAACACCTCGCTGCGCTTCAACAAGTTGGTAGTCATCTTAAGTTCATTTTTAAAATACCTCATCACCACTGTTATGTTTTGTAACTTTAAAACATTAAACTATTTCAAAGGAAGACACAGGAATCCAAAATGTGAGTCTAACTTCATTCTTCACTTGAAACAAGGCATGCTCATGTATCCCATAGTAGCGTGATGATGTATGCAGATCATGTATTTGTATGCATAACTCATAATGAATTATTTAAACAAACAAGAATGTTTAATCAAAAAATATATACAAGATTATTCAAATATTACTGTAATGTTAAATACACAACAGTGTCCAGACCTGGTATTGCATCTGAGGAAAGAAGTAATGGCTTGGGAGAGGTTGCAGAATAGATCAATGGGAATGATTGTGGGGGTGAACAAATCTGGATGTATGATAGACTGGAAAGGCTGGTGTTGTTCTCCATGGAAAAGTCAATACGAAATATTGAAAATAACAAAAGATCTGGAGAGTTAATAGAGGTGAGCTGTTGCAATTGGCAATAGGGCCAAAAAATTTAGAAGCCAGACAGCAGAAGAATCAGAAGTGACACAAGGAAAGTGATTTTTATTAACTAATGTTTAGGATCAGAAGAGCGAATGGTAAAGGCAGGATTAATTGTACCATTTGAAAGGAATGTGGGCAGTATTTGAATGGATCAAATGCTGGGGGGTGAGGGTGGGAAGAGGGTCTTGTTACACTGCACACGATGTGGACAGTATTTGAATGGAACGGATGTTAAGGGGAGAGGGTGGAGAGTGGGTTTCGTCACACTGCACATGCATCAGTCTGGTGCAGATACAACAGGGTAGCTCACTTTCATTTGTGGTCCAAACTTCCTGCAATTTTATGATTTGGCATGGCCTAGAAGGTTGTTATTTGTTCAAAAAAGGGAGCCACTTGTTCACCCGTAGACAACTTCTCAGCAAATAATGGAATCATGCTGTGTCTTTGTTTCATCTGGGGTTGGAGACATTGGTTTGTGTAGGATGGAGCCAGAACACATAGCTTTCGTTCCCGACTATGGAGTGTGGCTGTCACTGGGCCACAATGCTTTTACTCAGGAAGAATAAAGCCAACCAGAAGTGGTGCTCCACTCATTGCCTGCTGTCTTTAACTGAAAAGTGAGATTGAGTGTGAGAGAGTGTGCGGAAGAGTGTGAGAGAGTGAGCAAGTGAGAGCATGAGAGAGTGAGAGTATGAGAGAGTGACAATGTGAGAGTGAGAGAGTGTGAGAGAGTGTGCAAGAAGTGTGAAAGTCTGAGAGTGTGAGAGAGTGATAGAGAATGTGAGAAAGAGTGAGAGAGTGTGAGAGAGAGTGAGAGAATGATAGAGAATGTGAGAAAGAGTGAGAGGGTGTGAGAGAGAGTGAGAGAGTGTATGGGAGAGTGATAGAATGTGAGAGAGAGAGTGATAGAGAGTGTGAGAGTGTGGGAGAGTGATAGAGAATGTGAGAAAGAGTGAGAGAGTGTGAAAGATTAGTGAGAGTGTGAGAGAGTAAGAGAGAATGATAGAGTGTGAGAGAATGTGATAGAGAGTGAAAGTGTGAGAGTGTGAGAGAATGTGAGAGAGTGATAGAGTGTGAGAGATTAGTGAGAGTGTGAGAGAGAGTGATAGAGTGTGAGAGAGTGTGCGAGAGAGTGAAAGAGTGTGAGAGAGTGTGTGAGAGAGTGAGAGACTGTGAGAGAGTGTGAGAGAGTGAGAGGGTGTTTGAGAGTGTGTGAGAGAGTGAGAGAGTGTTTGAGAGAAGTGTGAAAGTCTGAGAGTGTAAGAAAGTGAGAGTGTGAGAGAATGGTAGAGAATGTGAGAAAGAGTGAGAGTGTGAGAGGGTGAGTGAGAGAGTGTGAGAGATTAGTGAGAGTGTGAGAGAGTGAGAGGGTGTTTGAGAGTGTGTGAGAGAGTGAGAGAGTGTTTGAGAGAAGTGTGAAAGTCTGAGAGTGTAAGAAAGTGAGAGTGTGAGAGAATGGTAGAGAATGTGAGAAAGAGTGAGAGTGTGAGAGGGTGAGTGAGAGAGTGTGAGAGATTAGTGAGACTGTGAGAGAGTGAGAGAGAGTGTGAGAGAAGTGTGAAAGTCTGAGAGTGTGAGAGAATGGTAGAAAATGTGAGAAAGAGTGAGAGAATGTGAGAGAGTGAGTGAGAGAATGGTAGAGAATGTGAGAAAGAGTGAGAGAATGTGAGAGAGTGAGTGAGAGAGTGCGAGAGATTAGTGAGAGTGTGAGAGAGTGAAAGAGTGTGAGAGAGTGTTTGAGAGAATGTGAGAGAAGTGTGAAAGTCTGAGAGTGTGAGAAAGTGAGAGTGTGAGAGAGTGAGAAAGTGTGAGAGAGAATGAGAATGTGAAAGAGCGAGAGTGTGAGAGAGTGAGAGAGCGAGAGTGTGAGAGAGTGAGAGAGAATGAGTGAGAGAGTGAGAGTGTGAGAGAGTGAGAGAGAGTGAGTGAGAGAGAGTGAGAGTGTGAGTGAGTGTGAGAGAAGGGATTTAGCCCAGGGCTAGCAACCCTGACTGATAAAACAAAATTGTTACAGAAATATCAATAACAATCCCTCTACTTCTGAGTGTGACGGTGTTCCTAAGTCTCCACCTGGGACTTCCATGACTGACAGTAGTGAAAACTGAGAGGAGGCTACTGACATGATGAAGGAAGCCCTGAACACTGGATAACCTTCATTGCTGCCCGAAGCAGCAGTGGTGCAAGGGGCAGTAAGTGAATCATGAACCAGGAGAGAAGAGGTGTTAGGTTGTGAGTCCAGCCAAGCGAGTGGGTTGCAGCTCCTCTCTGGAGTGTGACGACTTGTTGCAAGCTAGTCCCTGCAGATCCGCTCATTGCTTCTGTCATAATCATTCAACTCTTTTAAATGAGAATCCTGTGTCTCTAAGAATACACTTAATTCTGCATTCTGTCATTGTTATACCTTGTTCTACCTTCAGTGCACTGTGTAATGACTGATCTGTATGAACAGTATGTAAGACAAGCTTTTCTCTGTACAGTGTGTCAGTATAGATGACAAAAATAAAGCTGTTCCGGTTCCTATTAGAATTCAGATGGTAAGTTTACCTTGGATTTTGATATGCCCTGTGGTGCTAAAGGTATTTTTAAAATGCTCTGAAACTATCCTGTACTTGAATTTAGCAATGTAAGCATTGAAATAAACTGTCTGTAGATTGAACGGGTTTGGGAGAGGCACAACGCTTGTTTTTATTGTTGCAACAAAAATGCATTGTCTGAAAATTTGTCTCCCAGTTTTAAATTATTTACTGAAAACCAGTTTTGTGAAAGGCAATACAAGCAGAGAGACATTTCATTTTCATTTTCTCATTATCTGCTGTTGCTCCAAATCTAGTCTCTTTTATCATGCCCCCGTTCTTCGATGCTTTGCTCGTTTGCTCTGATCTCTGAATGCAAAGCAAGCTGCCAATCTTTCAATCTTCCCCCAGATCATGACGGATCAAACTATCTCACACTGCACCAACTACCTGAGATGGTGAAAATTACCCAGGATAAAATATCCTTCACAACTTCAAAGTCCCAGTTGTCAAATGCAGCCTTTTGCACCTCTGATGGAGTACGATGGAGAAGGGAGATAAGTGAACAGCGCTAATTGAAAAGTTATACATTTTGCTGGGTTAGACTAATCTGACAGGATTTGTTCTCTTGTGTCTGCCGAACATCAGTTTATTTTTAAATAGGTTGGAATTGGACAAGAAATTTTTGACAGTGATTTAGGATAACAAAGGTATGAATGTCAGAACCTTAATAGGTCAACGTCAACAAGATAAATGTTTATTCTTTATTGAGGAATGGGTGCAACACTGAATGACTGGGAGTTTTACATTCTTAAATTCAGACCATGTGCTGAAATTCTGAAAGGGAGAAGCAAAAATAATTGCTGATGCTCAAAGTCTGAAACAGAGCAGGTAGATCAAGCGATACACGTGGGAAAAGGAAACCAAACCAATCCTCATAGAGGGATCAGAAGTGGAGAGAGTGAGCAGTTCCAAGTTCCTGGGTGTCAAGATCTCTGAGGACCTAACCTGGTCCCAACATATCGATGCAGCTATGAACTAGGCAAGACAGCGGCTATACTTTATTCGGAGTTTGAAGAGATATGGTATGTCAACAAAAACACTCAAAAACTTCTATAGTTGTACTGTGGAGAGCATTCTGACAGGCTGCATAGCTGTCTGGTATGGAGGGGCTACTGCACAGGACTGAAAGAAGCTGCAAAGGGTTGTAAATTTACTCAGCTCCATCTTGGGTACTAGCCTACAAAGTACCCAGGACATCTTTAGGGAGCGGTGTCTCAGAAAGGCAGCGTCCATTATTAAGGACCTCCAGCACCCAGGGCATGTCCTTTTCTCACTGTTACCATCAGGTAGGAGGAACAGAAGCCTGAAGGCACACACTCAGTGATTCAGAAACAGCTTCTTCCCCTTTGCCATCCAATTCCTCAATGGACATTGAACCTGTGAACACTACCTCACTTTTTAAATATATAGTATTTCTGTTTTTGCATGATTTTCAATCTATTCAATAAATGTATACTGTGATTGATTGATTGATTGATTTATTATTATTAAGTATTTTTAGATCATGTATTATATTGAACTGCTGCTGCTAAGTTTACAAATTTCACAATACGTGCCGGTGATAATAAACCTGAGTCTGATTCTTCTTCAGATCTTCTCCAAAAAGAATATTGCCTTTTATATACTTGCTGGTGAAACAGTTGAACTCGGTTCAGGAAAGAACTGCAGTTTAACGCATTCTGATGGTCATCACTGCTTATCTCTCCTTTTCAGATACTTCTGATTGGCAGAGTGTGGGAGCGCTAGATTCTGTGCCTGATTTTCCACGTCGAAGTCCCACTTCTTCATCTCTTGTCTGGGTCTGTTGTAATTGCTAAGGACTAGAGTAATACCTGCTTACAGTGGGGAGCTGTCCGCAGTCACTGCTGATCGCAGCAAAAGATAACTGAAAGAATCTCTCTGCGTGCACGAGCACACCTTCCTTCCTCCTGCTCTAGCAAATGCAGAGAAGGTGGAGAAAGACAAAGACACTGGAGCAAGTGCAACTGGCTTGTTCAATTCAAGTTCAAATTTATTTTCATTCAACCCTTATATGTATACCACCAAATGAGACAGCGTTCCTCTGGACCAAAGTGCACTGTACCATACTGTATATATAACTCAAAAGGTTTCAAAGGTACATTTAATGTCAGAGAAATGTATATAACATACATCCCATAATACTTTACCTTTGCAACCATCCACAAAAGCAGAGGAGTGCCCCAAAGCATGAATGACGGTTAAATGTTAGAACCCAAAGCCCCCTCCCCCAGCTCCCCCCTCCCACATGTAAGCAGCAGCAAAGCAACGATCAATCCACCCCCACCAGCAAAAAAAACCAACTGCACCCCCCACCGAGCTCTCAAGCGTGCAGCAAAGCATCAATAAAGACACAGATTGCAGTACCCTAAAGACTACTCGTTCACCCGGTATTCAACATACCACAGGCTCTCTCTCTCCCTAAGGGAGAAAGAGGTGTCCCTGTTTCACAGTGAGAGGGGAGACAAAACAAACAACTCAATGATTTATGATGTTAAAAGTCCGTTGTGTTGCTTATTTCCGAGCTCTGCGCCCAAAGAACTCGGGTCTCTGGGCACACAGCCAGCAGCCAGCTCACTGCTTCCGATCTTCTGTCTCCCACGACGCACCGGATTCCTGCAGCGGCACCGACCTCGAGACCGCCCGTCTCCAGGGCCACGAGATCCAGGATCGAGAAGGCCAGCTAATCTCTTAGGCCGCATCCTCGGCACATCGAATAACGGCCAGTAGTGAAACCCCGAGAGCGGGCCCCATTCCCGCAAAGAACCGAAGTCAGCGTGTGACTCCAGGTCAGGGGCTTCAAAAGAACCCCGAAAGGGAAAAATAGAGATATTAAAGATGGAAATAGAGCTGTTTCTGATGCAAGCAAAGGAGTCACCGTTGGGTGCCATTGACTCTCCTAAGCTCACATACATAACACGGAAAGTAATACTGCCAGAAATAAATTAACAAACAAGGTGCATATACAAGTTAAAAAACAAACAATAAAATGCTACTGGTGCTCCATGCGTGATGAGATTTGGATGCTGGCAGGGAGTTCAGTAGTCTCACGGCCTGGGGGAAGAAGCTCGTTCCCACCCTAACAGTTCTTCTCTTAATGCTATGACGGCAGGGTGAAAGGGGTTTGTTGGTCAGATAAGAGGGATCACTGGCAATGCTAAGGGCCCTGTCTGTACTGCTGACATACTCCTGTCACATGTACATACGTATATTGAGTGCTCACTGCCCGATTGGGCCTGGGCATCCTTCTGCTTAAGGTGGTCAAAGCAAACAAAGTCCACCAAAAAAAACGCATTTAGCAGGTGTTTCCTGACTTGGCTTTAAGACAAACACTGAATTTTCAAAAAGCTTTCAGATACGCAAATTTTTTTGAAACAAAGACTACCAAAAATCTTAACGTTTGTTAAAAATAAAAATGGACACCAGTCCATCTGAGCCCCTCGCAGCAATTTCCCTCCATTCCAACCAGTGGGACAGTTTCTGCCTTTCCTTGGTTTGCTGCATTACATATAATCTTTGAAAACAACTATTCAAAACCCAAAAGCTGAATACTGGACTGAAAATCTGAAATAAAGCTCTGGAAGTCAGGCAGCAACTGCCCAAAGGGTTTGTGGAGGTAGAGATTCTCACAATGGTTAAGAAGTACCCCGACCAGCACTTGAATTGCCAAGGTATGGAAGGCCAGCAAGTACTTGGAAATGGCGTTAGTGTAGATGGTTCCCAAGGTCATGGTGGGCTGAAGGGCTTGTATAACTCTCTGAGGTCCATAAGAAACAAAACTAACATTGAAGGTCACAGGATGAGCTGTTTTACTGCAGATTTGATGTAGCTGACGTGAATACCATTTCAGAAATCGTCCCCTAAAACATGAACAATGATCTTCAACGGGTACAGTAGATCATAAGCGAATTCCAGTTGGACCGATCCCTTGTACAGTTGAATCATTCATCTCCTTAAAGCTTCTGCATATATGATTGGAAAGAACCTCAATCAAAAGTTAATTCTGTTACTAAGATGAAGACATGGGATCCACATCAGGCTATTCTTGCGTGGCTGAACCTATTTCTTATCATATCAGGCATCTGCCTTAAGGTTTACGTTGGCCCGTTTATGTTGCTCTCTTGAATAAAGAGCTTGTTGACGTTGATTTGGAGTGAGTGCTGCTGCTTCACTTCCGAACATCGATAAAAAGGCTCATTGTTTGAGTATGGACAATAGCAAATATCACTTGGGGCTGCCTCTCCTGATCAATCATCAGGACTCTGCAGATGCTGGAAAACCAGAGCACATGCACATACAAAATGCTGGAGGAACTCAGCAGGTCAGGCAGCATCCATGGAAATGAATAAACAGTCTATGCTTAGGGCTGAAACTCTTCTTCAGTATAGGACCCTTCATCAGTCATCAGAGCTGTGGGTATCTGTTTTATACCTTCAACATCAGACAGAGCTTTAGTAGCGTACACAGACCACAGTATTCTCACTTAGATCCAGATACCCTACAAAGAAAACATCCTTTTAATGATTGCTATCTACATTCTAAGGTTTTGTGGAAGCCCATAGATTCTGAGTGAAGGTAAATATATCATGTGAGCAGCAAATACCATTCTCATGATACGGCAGTGTAGTGGTTAGCACAACGCTTTACCATACAGGAAAGCCAGGTTCAGTTCCTGCGGCTGCCTGTGTGGAGTTTCCACGTTCTCCCCGTGACTGTGTGGGTTTCCACTGGGTGCTCCAGTTTCCTCCCACACTCCATAGTAGGTTGTTTGGTCATTGTAAGTTGGCTGAGGTTGAATCAGAGGATTGCTGGGCAGTACAGCTCAAAGGGCCGGAAGGGCCAATTTTGGGCCGTATCTCTATATAAATAAATACATAAATAACTCTCCATTTTCCTCCACAGATGCTGCCGGACCTGTTGAGTTCCACTACAGCTTGGTTTTATTTGCTACTTTTCATTTATTCCACTTTATTGACCCAGCTGCAGACAAGGGTTCAGGCCCATGCCTGACTGACTGAAAAAACCCATATTTGGCCACATATCTTCATAGCTGTCATCACTGTTGTTTGGGACAGCACCTATCTGGTCTCCTGTATAAGGCAACGCTTCTAATGGAATCCACAACAAAAGCCTTCACTGCCTCTGATTCCTCCCTTTCCTGTCAGTCAGTTTTACCTTTGCATCCAAAGCAAGTTCCAGCCAGTGAATTCTGAGAATTTTATTAATCCTTTGCACGTACTAAATTTAAACCTCATAATGAACAGTTTAAGATGAGTCATGGATTCGATACCATGTTTAAAGAGAAATAGTACGGTGCAAAAGGACGTAACCTCAAAATCATCAGGAAATCTGCAGGTGCTGGAAATCCAAGCAACAGACACGAAATGCTGGAGGAACTCAGCAGACCAGGCAGCATCTATGGAAAAGAGCAAACAGTTGACACTTCGGGCTGAGACCCTTCATCAGAACCTCAAAAATACAGGCTCACAGGTAGTATACTTTGTGCCATAAAGCACTCTTTCCTAAGTAAAATATCACAACCGTTCCCAATGATGAAAAGGCCGATAATCGACACCGTTAATGTTAAATGGTAGGAAGGAACAAGGACAATGAGGAGAGAGTTTTTTTTCTCTGCAACAAGTGATTGCATGCCCTTGTAATAAGAAATAAGAATTAAATGGGGCAGATGCTGGAAATCTGAAATAAAAACAAAAAATGCCAGAAATGCTCAGCGAGTCAGGTTACCTCTATGGAGAGTGAGACAGGATTAATGTTTCAGGCAATGGGCCAATAGGCAGAGCTGAGTAATCTGAGAGACAGAGAAGCAGTTTCAGCGACAGGTTACTATCGATGCAATGCTCCTCAGACAGGATGAAGAGGTCAATACTCCCCAATGCCATTAGGCTTTACAATTCTACCGCCAGGACTTAAGAACTTTTTAAAAGCTATTATTAATGCTTTTTGAGATAGTGATTTAGATGCATATCATATTTTTTACTGAGTTAAGTATTGTATGTAATTAGTTTTGCTACAACAAGTGTATGGGACATTGGAAAAAAGTTGAATTTCCCCATGGGGATGAATAAAGTATCTATCTATCTATCTATCTATCTATCTATCTATCTATCTATCTCCGACTCATCGGACTGAAGTAATACTGTCCAACCATGTTCAGTCCTGGTTGGTTTGGACAATCAGGAGCTAATGGAAGGAGGATTCTCATCCTCAGCAGTAATGGGGCTGCACACATCTGCTGAAGAAAGACACAAACATTGTAAACATATCCATTGAGAAGCATGGTGTGAATGAACTATCTCATCTCCCTCCTGGGACACACACCACCACAGAAGCCAGGCTCCAGCCAATTCCTTTCACTCCATGTGATTTCAGGAAACCAAGTCCATAAGGCATTGATCAGACCACATTTGGAGTTTGTGAGCAGCTTGGGGGCCTATATCTAAGAAAGGATGTGCTGGCGTTGGAGAGAATCCAGAGAAGATTTATGGGAATGATCGCAGGAATGAAAGGGTTAATATATGAGAAGTGTTTGATGGTTTTTGGCCTGAACTCACTGGAGTTCAGAATAACGAGGGGAAATTTTATTTAAATCTACCGAATATTGAAAGGCCTGGATAGACTGGACATGGAGTGGATTTTTCCATTCGTGTGACCAGAGGGCACAGCCTCAGTTTACAAGAAGATCCCTTCAGAAGAGATAAAGAGGAATTTGTTTCACCAGAGGGTGTTGAATCTATGGAATTTGTTCCCATAGATGGATGGGGAAACAAGTCTGCTTAAAGTGGAGTTTGATAGTTTCTTGGTTAGTTAGGGTGTCAAAGGGCCTTCTGGTAAGATGACAATGCGTGCAAACGCAGTGCCCTCTCGGGGGCCAACCAAAGGCACCTTTTCTTTGTAAAATTAGTTTTTTACGATCCAAGACAATTCTATTCCAAGAACACTGGGTACTGCAGGGCTACTCCATCAGTGTGCTGATTGTTGTTCGCAGTAGCTGGACAGAGGAGCTGGCCAAAGTATTGAAGGATGGCCAGGATTTTGGACAGAGAACCAGCCAAGGTGTCAAAGGGGCCAGATAAGGTGTTGATGGGTCTGACTGGGATGGCGGCGAAGGAGCTGATCGGGGTACCCGAGAAGCCCACCAATGTGTTTGGATTCAGAGGGGCTGGCCTGGCTACAGACCGTATTGCTGCCCACCACTCAGATGCATCAGTGTTGGTTCAGTACAACCATTAGAGATTGTCTCGGACATTTCACTTGCAATTCCAAGGCTCTGTTGGGCAATGATCATGTAAGTTGCCGCAGGCCTGTTATCCTTGTCTGCTGGGGGTGGGGACAGCTGACGCGGGAGCAGTGTAGCCCCAGCTGTAGCAAGAACTAGGCCTTAAGCCTCAGGCTGTCCTGCTACTACAGAGCAGGTGAGAGATGCAGAAGTACTTACAGCGCATGTGTCTGTACACTGCTGGGAGACTATACCATCAACTGCTGGACATTGTTCTTCAGGACCTTGGAACACATACATGTTTTTTTTTTAATGAATATGCTTCTTTGCTCATTATTTTGAATTAGGCTGAATTAGTTGTGGATAATGAAGTAGGCTTGCAGAGAGATTTAGGCCGGTTAGAAGAGTGGGCTGAACAATGGCAGATGGAGTTTAATGCTGATAAGTGTGAGGTGCTACATTTTGGTAGGAATAATCCAAATAGGACATAGATGGTAAATGGTAGGTCATTGAAGAATGCAGTAAAACAGAGTGATCTAGGAATAATGGTGCATAGTTCCCTGAAGGTGGAATCTCATGTGGATAGGGTGGTGAAGAAAGCTTTTGGTGTGCTGGCCTATATAAATCAGAGCATTGAGTATAGGAGTTGGGATGTAATGTTAAAATTGTACAAGGCATTGGTAAGGCCAAATTTGGAGTAGTGTATACAGTTCTGGTCACTGAATTATAGGAAAGATGTCAACAAAATAGAGAAAGTACAGAAAAGATTTACTAGAATGTTACCTGGATTTCAGCACCTAAGTTACAGGGAAAGGTTGAACAAGTTAGATCTTTATTCTTTGGAGCGTAGAAGGTTGAGGGGGGACTTGATAGAGGTATTTAAAATTATGAGGGGGATAGATAGAGTTGACGTGGATAGGTTTTTTCCATTGAGAGTAGAGGAGATTCAAACAAGAGGACATGAGTTGAGAGTTAGGGGGCAAAAGTTTAAGGGTAACACGAGGGGGAATTTCTTTACTCAGAGAGTGGTAGCTGTGTGGAACGAGCTTCCAGTAGAAGTGGTAGAGGCAGGTTTGATATTGTCATTTAAAGTAAAATTGGATAGGTATATGGACAGGAAAGGAATGAAGGGTTATGGGCTGAGTGCAGGTTGGTGGGACTAGGTGAGAGTAAGTGTTCGGCACGGACTAGAAGGGCCGAGATGGCCTGTTTCCGTGCTGTAATTGTTATATGGTTATACTTGCTATTTTTGAATGTTTGCTTGCTATTTTTAATGTTTTGCACCTTGGTGCCAGAGGAACGCTGTCTCGTTCAGCTGTATTTATGTATGGTTTGGATGATAATTAAACTTGATTGGATTATATGGAGAAGACAGGAGAATGGGGTTGAAAATAAATCAGCCATGATCAGGTCTAATTTTACTCCCACGTCTTATGGTTTTATGAAAACAGCCAAGGACTCCGAATACAGCAAAGACTACGAAACCAGAGAACATCCCAGCTTTTGAACTGAAGATCCTGGCTCTGGAATGATGTGCCTCTAGCTAAGCCGTTCCAGTGCGTTATCACACTGGCATCTACCTGACAATGTAGAAAATGCCCTAAGCATGTCTGGTTACAAAGATCAGGTAAATCCAATTATGCTGATTACCAACCAAACAATGTACCGTGAATTATCTGCAAGGTGATGGAAGATGTCAGTGACAGTGCTATCGGGTGGAACTTACTGATTGATAATCTACTCACTGGTGGCCAGTTTTGGTTTCACCAGGACTCTTAACCTTAGATCTAACAGCTGAATTCCAGAGGTGAGGCAAGCGTGGGTCCACTTGATACCCAGGTGTTGGTTAACCAAGTGTGGCCTACAAGAGCCAATGAGCGTAGAACAGGGCAACACGGGATCAAACCCTTCAGCCTGGGATGTCAGTGCTTCCCAGGATGTCAATTTACAATTGAGAGTTCAGCTGCCAATTCCCTGCCTATTTGTGTGTCTGTCCAAATGCCTCTTAAACGTTGCAATCATATCTGGGTTTCCACTCCCTCCTGGCGGCACACTTCAGGAGTAGTAGTCAATCCTCATGGCACAACATCATCCAGAACAAAGCAGCCCTCTACTGGCACCCTAAATGTTCGCCCTCCACCGGTTCAGAGTGGCTGTGGTGTGCACTGTCAACAAAATGCTCTCCTCATGTTACTCAGCGAGCTCCCCTCAAACCGATGATCTCCACCGCCAAGCACCAAGGCAGGAGCTGCATGCGAACACCACAACCTCGGGCTTTTACTCCTGGGAGATGTATTCCTGATCTTTCAAAATAGAACGCAGAACAGTACAGGCCCTTCAGCCCGCTCCAAGATCAGTCTAGCCCTTCCCTCAATACAACAACACACAGAAAATGCAAGAGGAACTCAGCAGGCCAGGCAGCAATTATGGAAAACAGTACAGTCGACGTTTCAGGCTGAGACCCTTCAGCAGGACTGGAGAAAAAAAGCTGAGGAATAGATTTAAAAGGTGGGGGGTGGGGGGTGGAGAGAGAAACAGGTGAGAGGTGAAACCAGGAGGGACAGGGGTGAACTTAAGAGCTGGGAAGTTGCTAAGTGAAAGAGATACAGGGCTACAGAAGGGGGAATCTAATAGGAAAGGACAGAAGGCTATGGAAGAAAGAAAAAGGGGGAGGGGTGCCAGAGGGAGGCGATGGGCAAGCAAGGAGAGACAGGGAAAAGGGGATGGGAATGGTGAACGGGGTGGGGGGCTTTACTGGAAGTCAATGTTCATGCCATCAGGTTGGAGGCTATCCAGATGGAATATAAGGTGTTGTTCCTCCAACCTGAGTGTAGCCTCATTGCGACAGTAGAGGAGGCCATGGATAGACATATCTGAATAGGAATGGGACGTGGAATTAAAATGCCTGGTCACTGGGAGATCCTGCTTTTTCTGGCGGACGTAGCTTAGGTGCTTGGCGAAGCTGTCTCCCAATCTACATCGGGTCTCACTGAAATACAGGAGGCTACAGCAGGAGCACTGGACACAGAATCACAGGTGAAGTGTTGCCTCACCTGGAAGGGCTGTTTGGGGCCCTGAGTGGTAGTGATGGAGAGGGTGTAGGGGCAGGTGTGGAACTCTTGCAAGGATAAGTGCCAGGAGGGAGATCAGCAGGGAAAGACAAATGGACAAGGAGTCACGTAGGGAGCGACCCCTGCGGAAAGCTGGAAGTGGGGGTGGGGGAGGTGTAGTTAGTGGTGGAATCCTGTTTGAGGTGGCGGAAGTAGCAGCAAATTATGATCAGGACATGGAGGCTGGTGGGGTGGTCGTTGAGGACAAGAAGAACCCTCTCCCTGGTAGGTTGGCGGGAGGATGGGGTGATAGCAGAAATGGAAGAGATGTGGTTGAGAGCAGCTGCCCAGAGAGAGACACACAACCGACAGCTCATCAGAAATGGGAAAATACGATAAAGGTGAAAGGGCAAGGGGAAAAAAGGACAAATGAGATGGTCAGTGACGGGCACCACCTTCATCACCCTGACCATTCATGCTCCCCTCTGCTGGCACTGTTACGGTACGCACCCGACTGAGCCTGCCTCCGAGGTTTAGTCGCACCGATTCTCCAAAGTATGGATAGCCGGCATGGTCCCCTTAAAGATTCTGGCGTCTCCACTAATTGTTCGCCATGTTTTGCCGCCAAGATTTGGGTATTTGAAAAGCTCAGGTTTGGAGCTCAGTCATCAGCTCAACTTTGGTTCAGTCTGCGATTGCGTTTAGGATTTCTATCTCCTTTGGATTCTCGTCTAGTCTTGTCAGGTTCTCATCTGACATCTAGTCAAGAGCCCTGTTCTTGCCTCAGCCTTGAAATGGTGTCTCAATTCTAGTTCTGGATATTCCAGCACCTGGGTCAGGAACATCCTCGCCTCGGCCTCTCATCACAGCCACACCCTGTCAGCATTGATCTCAACGTAGGATCCAGCTCTGGATGTTTCTCTCGGGGTTTACTTCTGAAGACATCTCCATGGCCACAAGGTAGCAGAGGTTTGAGATCAGAGTTTTCCTTCTCCTAGATGAGCTGCCAACCACAGCTGACGAGCCCCATCTGCCCAAAGCGACTGGTTTTAAGCTGCTAGTAGCTTGCCTTTACCCCCTTTTTGTATCATAGAAACGGTCCCACCAGACTTAGTAGCTAAACCACACATGTGAAGGCCAGGATCTGGACTTGGTTGTCAGTGGCTAATTGACTTGGAATAAAACAGGGAAGCAGCAGGCAGTGTGGTGAGGTGCACCCTAATGGATTTAAGGGTTCAGGCACTCTTAATATTCGCAGGGTAGAGGAGTCCAGAACTAGAGGGCCTAGGTTTAACATAAGAGGCAGATTGTTCACACAGAGGGTGGTGGATATACGGAAAAGGCTGCCAGAGGGGGTAATAGAGGTGGGGACAATAATGGCATGTAGAAGATATTTGGACAGGTGCAAATTACAGGACTATACACGGATAGAAAAGGTTTAGAGGGAATTAGGCCAAATGCAGGCAAATGGGACTAACTAAATCAAGCAACTTGGCCGGAAGGGGCAAGATGGGCTGAAGGGCCTGTTTCCATGCTGTACAGCTCTACGACTCTGTGACATGATATGTAGGTGGGCCAATGCATGGATTATAGAAGCAGCGATATAACCAGTTATAGACTGCAGCAGGGCTGAAACAGACTGGAGGCATGGGGACTACGGTAAATAAAATTTAACACGGAGGAGTGTGAGGTGATGTGTAATGATGGGAGGAATGAGAGGATTCAATGCACACTTGGGAACGATGCCTTCAAAAGCAGTGCCAGGATAGAAAGGCCTAGGGGTATTTGTGAATAAATCTTTCAAGGTGGCAGATCAGGTTAACAAAACAGTTATAGAGCATTTACAGGATCCTGGGCCTTACAGAAGCACAGCGAACAAGTTCCAGGAAGTTATGGCTAGTATTTTTAAAACATTAGTTCAGCCTCTGCAGGAGTATTATGTCCACCCTTCAGAAAGAATGTGTTGATAAGGCAGAAGTCACTAAAATCAAGACAGCAGAAAGAGATTACTTCTACAAAGACTGGAGAAATTGGGATTATTCTTTTTCAAGCAAAGAAGGCTCAGGTAGTGTAAAATATAGTGGAAGGGTTGGGTAGCAAAGGATAAATGTTAATAAACTATAAGAAATAGAATCATAAATAGGGCATTCAGCCCCTTGTGCCTACTCCACCATTCAAAAAGAACATAGCTGGTCTTTTACCGCTCTGACAATTTCTAGCTAAATTCCTTGACTCCCTTAATTTCTAAAAATCTATTGATCCTCTGCCTTTTGAGACTGTGGCCGTGGTTCTAGTCTACCAAGTTAGTAAAACATCGGTTCCGCATCTACCCAACCAGCCTCCTTAAGGATTTTGTAACTTTCAATGAGTTTGCCTTGCATTCCTCCAATACAGACCTGGTCTGCTTTTAACCTGCCTTCCAAGGTGAACTTTATTACCAGTATTTTCCTTCTAGCAAGACCGGACTAGGAACACAATATTCCTGATGTACTCTTACCAGAGCTCTAAAGAAAACTCTGGTAATCTGTTATCTGACTATTGGAAGATCTGAATGGCTTAGCCCCTGACTCATCAGAGAATACTTACTGCACTCTCTTCCATTTGGGGCCTGGTTCCTGTGCTAACTTTAATACACTAAGGCCCCAGTTCCCATACTCCCTTTCCATTCACTGGAACCCCAATTCCCAACTTCCTTCTCTCCCTACCTGGAAAATGCATCGCATTAACAGAGTGTTGAGGTAGTAACAGAAAGTCTGTGAATCTCCGAAGTCCCAAGCAACACCCACGAAATGCTGGAGGAACTCAGTAAATAGGAGAAAATCTGCAGATGCTGCAACTCAGCAAGTCAGGCATCACTGATGGAGGGGAATAAACAGCTGCCATTTTGGGCCAAGGCCCTTCAGCTGGACTGGTGGGGTGGGGAGGGGGGAGGAGTACAAGCTAGCAGGCAGTAACTGAGAACAGATGAGGAGAATGGTGGGTGGATGGGTGGGGGAGGGGATATCATCTGAAATTCAGGGAGTTATAGACTATAGGTGCAGGAGTAGGCCATTCAGCCCTTCGAGCCAGTACCGCCATTCAATGTGACCATGGCTGATATCCACAATCAGTAACCCGTTCCTGCCTTCTCCCCATAGCCCTTGACTCTGCTATTTTTAAGAGCTCTATCTAACTCTTTCTTGAAAGCATCCAGAGAATTGGCCTCCACTGCCTTCTGAGGCAGAGCATTCCATAGATCCACAACTCTCTGGGTGAAGAAGTTTTTCACTTTGACAGTTGATAGGTAGAAAGGCATAACTCTCAGGAAAATTATCTTTTTGCTGCAGCAGCGCAGTACATTACTAAATGATGACAAACATAAATTAACAAACTGAAATTAACATAAATTACACCTAACATGTGTGGCGCATGGCCAAGTGGTTAAGGTGTTGGACTAGCAATCTGAAGGTCGTGAGTTCGAGCCCCAGCCGAGGCAGTGTGTTGTGTCCTTGAGCAAGGCACTTAACCACACATTGCTCCAGTCCACCCAGCTGAAAATGGGTACCGGCAAAATGCTGGGGGTTAACCTCGCGATAGACTGGCGTCCTATCCAGGGGGTGGGGGGGAGTCTTGTACTCTCAGTCACGCCACGGAAACCGGCATAAGCACTGGCCTGATGAGCCTATAAGGCTCGGGGCAGACTTACTTACACCTAACATACATGTGCCCAAAAATAAAAGCAAAACAAACAAAATGAGACGAGTGCAAGATCGAGAGAGAGTGTTCGGGAACTTCAGGTTGGTTCAGGAACCTGACTGCAGTGGGAAAGAAGCTGTTACTGAACCTCGTGTTGCAGGTCTTCAGGCTTCTGAACCTCCTGCCTGATGGCAACTTTGAGAAGAAGACATGGCCCAGATGGTGGGGTTCCTGGTACTAGACAGCATCTAAGGAGACCATATGATCTGCCATGGTTTCCCTGACATTGGGAAGAGCTAGGAATTCTACCCCATTCCTTGATCCCTTTCATATAATTCTGGACCATTCCCAGTAGAGGAAAACTGTTAGGCCCACTTCCTTTCTCCCTTTCTGAAACAGCCCAACAATATATTGTCATCAACAATAATGAGGTCGTGTTCGTGGGTTCATGGAGGGCACACAAATATGATGGTGGAGGGGAAGGAGAAAGACCACTTTTGATGGCAAGTGTGGATTAGAACAGGCTGTTTTCTGGCAAAGGTGTAGTTGGTAAGTGGGAGGTCTTCAAAAGTGAAATTTTGAGAGTACAAAGCTTGGATGTGCCTGTCAGAATAAAAAGTAAAGATAACAGGTTTAGGGAAATTTGGTTTTCAAGATATATTGAGGCCTTGGTTAAGAGAAAAAGGGAAGTACATAGCAGGTATAGGCAGGTAGGATCAAATGAGGTGCTTATCACGTGACCAAGATGGCGGCGCGACACAGTTTGTAGCGGCCACGCCGAAGTTGATATCTGTTATTTGTTAAGTGGAATGCCATGCACAATCCTAATCTGATGAAAAACAGACATGGGAGCACGGAGGAACATCTGGAGATCTCCAGGAAGGCCTTCTTCATTGACGAAGGGTCTCGGCCCGAAACGTTGACAGTGCTTCTCCCTATAGATGCTGCCTGGCCTGCTGTGTTCCACCAGCATTCTGTGTGTGTTGTTTGAATTTCCAGCATCTGCAGATTTCCTCGTGTTTGCTTCTTCGTTGCTGCTGCTGTTGTGAGGTCCGGGTCTCTGCTGAGAAGAACAGGCCCCCAGTCTTCGGTGGCCGTTGGCGGGGGTGCCATAGTGCGCTCGGCAGAGGATGGTGCTCGGAGAAGCTGTGCCAGAGGGGATGGTTGGAGGCTCAGAGGTTCAACAGACTCGGAGTCCGCTGCGGTCGGGGCGCTTTCACTGTGTGCTGTGTCTGCGAGGCTGAGTCCGACGGAGCTTTTGTTGTGTGCTGAATCTGCGAGGCTGGGGCCGACGGAGCTTTCATTGTGTGCTGAATCTGCGAGGCTGAGTCGGGCAGCACCATGGAAGTCCATAGCGGGGGTATTCCCTTCTGCCGCCAGCGTGGGATGGCGAGTCTGTTGGGACCCTGGGGACTTGTGGAAACTGTGTGGTGGTTTCTTTCAAACTTATAGTCTTTTAACATCTTTGGACTATTTGTACTGTGCCCATGGTCTGTTTTTTTTTAATCAATTATGGTATTATCTGCACTGTTGTAACTATATGTTAACTATAACTATATGTAACTATGTGGTTTTGTGTAGGTCTTGTAGCTTTAGTCTTTGGTTTGTTGGGTGGTAGAGTTGGTCTCTTGACTTGGTGTGTCTGGGTAGTCTTGTTTTGTCTGGTGGGTTTGGAGCTCCTTTCGGGGAAACATGGTAGGATGGTAGCACGATATTAATATGCAGCAGCCTCTCCAGATTCTAGATTTGAGGATTACCAAACGTTATGTGGATTTTCTGGTGTAGTCTGTTTTGTCATGTGCTTTTGTGATATCATTCTGGAGAACGTTGTCTCATTTTTTAACTGCATTGCATTTGTGGTTTCTAAATGACAATAAACTGAAACTGAACTGAACTTATGGAGTATAAAAATGCAAGAGAACACTTAAGAAAGAATTCAGGAAGGCTAAAAGAAGGCATGAGGTTACCCTAACAGACAGAGTGAAGGAGGATCCTAAGGGATTCTCCAGGTACAATATGTTAAAAGCAAAAGAATTGCAGGTGACAAAATTGGTCCTCTGGAAGATGAGAATGGTAATCTATGTGTGGGTCCAAAAGAAATGGGGAGATTTTAAATGGAATTTTTACACCTGTATTTAGTCAGGAGATGGACACAGAGTCTATAGAAGTGAAGCAAAATGGCATCGACTTCATGGACTCTATACAGGTTACAGAGGATGTGTTCGCAGTCTTGAGGTCAATTATGATGGATAAATTCCCAGGGCCTGACGAGGTGTTACTGCAGACCCTATGGGAAGTAAATGCAGAAATTGCAGGGGCTCTAGCAGAGGTATTTAAATCATCCTGCAATCTAATGGGATGTTATGTTAAAGATGTGGTGAGACCTAATTTGGAGTACTGTGTGCAGTTTTGGTCACTTACCTACAGGAAAGATGTAAATAAGGTTGAAATAACACGGAGAATATTTACAAGGATGTTGACAGAACTAGAAGATCTGAATTGTAAGGGAAGATTGAATAGGTTAGGACTTTACTCCTTGGAGCATAGAAGACTGAGGGGAGATTTGATGGAGTTATACAAAATTATAAGTGGTTTACAGAGCATAACTTCAAGCAGGCTTTTTCCACTGAGGTTGGGTGGGACTACCCAGTGACTACTGTCCCGTTGCAGTCACATCCATCATCATGAAATGTTTCGAGAGGCTCATCATGAGGCACATGAAGACCCTGCAGCCCCCCCACTGGACACCCTGCAGTTTGCGTACTGTCCCAACCGCTCAACAGATGACGCCATTGCCATCACCCTCCACCTGGACAAAAAAGACACATACGTTCGGATGCTGTTCATAGACTTCAGTTCAGCATTCAACGCAATCATTCCTCAGAAACTGATTGGAAAGCTGAGCTTACTGGGCCTGAACACCTCCCTCTGCAACTGGATCCTAGACTTCCTGACTGGGAGACCTCAGTCAGTCCGGATTGGGAGCAGCATCTCCAACACCATCACACTGAGCATGGGGGCTCCCCAGGGCTGCGTGCTCAGTCCACTGCTGTTCACTCTGCTGACCCACGACTGTGCTGCAACACACAGCTCGAACCACATCATCAAATTTGCTGATGACACGACCGTGGTGGGTCTCATCAGCAAGAACGACGAGTCAGCTTACAGAGAGGAGGTGCAGCGGCTAATGGACTGGTGCAGAGCCAATGACCTGTCTCTGAAAGTGAACAAAAGAGATGGTTGTTGACTTCAGGAGGGCACGGAGTGACCACTCCCCGCTGAACATCAACAGCTCATCGGTAGAGTTCATTAAGAGCACCAAATTTCTTGGTGTTCACCTGACGGAGAATCTCACCTGGTCCCTCAACACCAGCTCCATAGCAAAGAAAGCCCAGCAGCATCTCTACTTTCTGCCAAGGCTGAGGACTGTCCATCTCCCACACCCCCCATCCTCATCACATTCTACAGGGGTTGTATTGAGAGCATCCTGAGCAACTGCATCAATGCCTGGTTTGGAAATTGCACCATCTCGGATCGCAAGACCCTGCAGTGGATAGTGAGGTCAGCTGAGAAGATCATCAGAGTCTCTCTTCCTGCCATTACAGACATTTATATTACACGCTGCATCCGCAAAGCAAACAGCATTATGAAGGACCCCATGCACCCCTCATACAAACTCTTCTTCCTCCTGCCATCTGGGAAAAGGCACCGAAGCATTTGGGATCTCACGACCAGACTGTGTAACAGTTTCTTCCCCAAAGCCATCAGACTCCTCAATACCCAGAGCCTGGACTGACACCAACTTACTGCCCTCTACTGTGTCTATTGTCTTGTTTATTATTTATTTTAATGCTTGCACTGTTTTGGGCACTTTATGCAATCCTGGGTAGGTCTGTAGTCTAGTGTAGTTTCTTTCCGTGTTGTTTTCATGTTCAGTTTAGTTTTTGTATTGTTTCATGTAGCACCATGATCCTGAAAAACATTGTCTTGTTTTTACTGTGTACTGTGCCAGCAGTTATGGTCGAAATGACAATTAAAAAGCGACTTGACTTAACTTGACTTGACTACAACTAGAGGCCATGGATTAAGGGTGAAAGGTGAAAAGTTTAAGGCGAACATGAGGGAAAACTTCACTCACAGGGAGTGATAGTGTGGAATGAGCTGCCAGAGCAAGTGGTGCCTCCAAGCTCAATTTCAACATTTAAGAGAAGTTCGGATAGGTGCCTGGATGGCAGGGCCATGGAGGACTATGTTCTGGATGCAGGTCAACAGAACTAGACAGTTTAAATAGTTCAGCATGGACTAGATGGGCCAAAGGGCCTTTTAAGTGCTGTACTTTCCAAAACTGTAATAGTAATAAGCTGTTCCTAATCTTTGAGTGTGGGTCTTCAGGTTCCTGTACACCCTCTAGTATTAGTGACAGCTTTGTTCCTTGTTGGTGCTCTTCCACACAATGTCAAATGGAAGTGGGCGCCAGCATAGTTTTGAGCCTTGACTGTTAAAATCCTCAGCGATCTTGACAGGGTGAACACGGAAAGGTGGTTTGATCTTTTGTGGGAGAATCTCACAAGGTCTTGGGATATTTCTGAATGGCCCACGACCCCATGAACACAACCTTGTTATTCCTTTTCTTCTGCAGTATTTATTTATTTATTGTGTTTCATAGTGATTTTACGAGGGGTGATTGATAAGTTCGTGGCCTAAAGTAGAAGGAGTCAATTTTAGAAAACCTAGCACATTTATTTTTCAACAAGGTCCCCTTCTACATTTACACACTTAGTCCAGCGGTCGTGGAGATTACGGATCTTGGATCTCCAGAAAGTGTCCACAGATGGGTGATTGATAAGTTCATGGCCTAAGGTAGAAGGAGATGAGTTATACAGCTCTCGTTACATGCACATGCAGTTCAACTCTTTGAGTGAAAATGCAGAAAGTTTGAAGTTAATAACTCATCTCCTTCTACCTTAGGCCACAAAGTTATCAATCACTCCTGATGAGTTATTAACTTCAAATTTTCTGCATAATCGCTCAAAGAGTTGCACTGCATGTGCATGTAACGAGAGCTGTATAACTCACCTCCTTCTACCCCAGGCCACAAACTTATCGATCATCCCTCATATGTCTTTGCACTGCACTGTGCTGCAGAACAGCAAATTTCATGTCGTGTGGTCAGTGGTAATAAACGTGATTCAGATTTTGATTCTGATCTAGCACTGCCGAGAGGTGTGGGATTGTGGTGTCACACACTTCTTCAAAGGGCAGAGGAAGGAGAGTCATTGGGTAGTTTTAGAGTCAGCTTGTAAGAAAATGAAAGATCACAATGAGGAGTCCAGAAAGCATAGATGATGTTACATAGGAACATAAGAAATAGGAGCAGGAGTCAACCATCAGGCCCATCGAGCCTGCCCCGCCATCCAATAAGGTGGGACTCACCTCCACCTACCTGCCTTTTCCACATAACCCTTCATTGCCCTATTATGCAAAAATCTATCCAACCTTGTCTTAAATATACATATACTGAGGTATCCTCCACTGCTTCATTGGGCAGAGAATTCCACAGAATCACCACTCTCTGGAAAAGCAGTTCCTCCTCATCTCCATCCTAAATCTACTCCCCTGAATCTTGAGGTTATGTCCCCTAGTTCTCATCTCTCCCACCAATAGAAACAATTTTCCTGCCTCTATCTCATCTATCCCTTTCATAAGATCTCCTCTTATCCTTCAGAATTCCAGCTAGTACAGTCCCAGATGACTCAATCTCTCCTCATAGTCTAACCCCTTCATCTCGAACCAACCTGGTGAACCTCTTCTGCACTGCCTGCAAAGCCAGTATATCCTTCCTCAAGTATGGAGACAAAAACTGCACACAGTACTCCAGGTGCGGCCTCACCAGTACCCTGTACGGTTGTAGCAGAACCTCCCTGCTCTTAAATTCAATCCTTCTAGCAATGAAGGCCAACATTCCGTTTGCCTTCTTGATAGCCTGCTGCACCTGCAAACCAAACAGATCTGTTACAGTTAGATCTGTCGTGTGCATATTAATCAGGATCGAGGGACCAAGTGACAACTTCTCGTAATTCCCAAGTTCTGCTGGCTCACGCTCACCCCCACAAAGAACAGCCTCTCCTGTATCCCAAAGTCAAAGCTGCGATTATAGTCACAAGCAATGAAAACATTACTTGCAGCAGCATTGGAGCATAAATTAGACAGAATTTTTACAAGAAAGAACACAAGAAGAACAAAAAACTGGTGCAAAATAGTCAAAATGACATAGTTTTGCCAAATTGTGGTGTAAGTGTTTTGTCAGTGTTTTCAATTTATTATTTCTTACCTTACTTACTATTTGATAAAATAAGATCTTAACTAAAGTGTCCACTTTCGGGTAAGATTCTAAATCCCTGCATCCTGTTGTGTGCAGTCCTTCAACGATTCCATAATGGTACTTGGATTTACTGAGTATGCCCGCGAGAAAATGAATCTCAGGGTTGTATATGGTGGCATACATGTACTTTGATAATAAATTTACTTTGTAACTTTGTAAACCAGCCTTCTTCTCCCCTCAGATGGCTGCAAGTGATTGTGTAGCACTATTCTGAAGAAGTGAGAAGGAATTCACTTCAATGTCTCGGACAACGCCATCACAACTGATGACCTCCACTCTCTCCTCACAGGGCATGGAGGGGCAGGAGTGACAGCTCTGTGTTCTGGGATTTAGTTGTTTTAAACGTGATAGAGGGAAAGGCATGGGGGGTGGGGCATTATTCATCAGGGACAATACTACAGCAGTGCTTAGAGAAGATTACTGGAGGGATCCTCTACTGAGGCAATTTGGGTAGAACTGTGAAATAAGAAAGGTTGACTACACTAAAGGGATTACATTATAAACCTCCCAATAGTCAGTGGGATTTAGAGGACCAAACTTGTAGAGAGATAGCAGATAGTTGTGGGAAGAGAATTTCAGAATGTATATTGTATACATTTCTCTGACATTAAATGTAGCTATTGAAATGCATTGAAAAATATGATTGCGATATTAGGTGGGTTTTTTTACTTTGCACATATTGACTGGAACTCCCTTGCTGTCAAAGTACTGGATGGGATAGGGTTTGCAAATGCGTTCAGGGAAATTTCCTTAATCGATACAGAGAGGTACTGACTAGAGTGGGCACAATACTGGATCTCGCTTCAGGGAATGACTTCGACCCCACCCCATTCTGGAGAAATGTGTTGTGGTTGGGTTCCTCTTTGGTGAGGACAGCCACAGGTCTCGATTGTCCCTTAATGAGACCTGTGACCCCCCCTTCCCAAACGGTGGACCCACCCACAGACACTCACCAAAATTTCTCTAGGAAGCATCTGGTGAAATATATTATTATTGACGAAAACATGGATGAGTTGGTTAGCAAAACTGATGATGACACAAAGATTGGTGGTGTTGTGGACAATGTAGAAGGTTGGCAAATGATACAGATCATTTGCAAATATGGGTGGAAAACGGCAGAAGGTGTTTTATCCAGTCCAAGTGTGAGGTCTTCTAATATGGGAGGGTAAATGTAAAGGGAAAATACACAATTATTGGCGATTATTAACAGTATTGATGTACAGAGGAGTATTCAGGTCTAAATTCACAGCTCTCTGAGAGTAGACACACAAGTTGGTAAGATGTTAAAGAAGGCATATGACATTCTTGTCTTTAATTGAGACATTGAGTTCAAGGTAAGGATGTACTTTTGCAGATTTATGAAACCATGGTTAAGCTGCATCTGCAATATCGCATTCAGTTCTGGTCTACCCTTTACAGGATGGATGGAGCGGCCATGGAGAGGGTTGGCAAGAGGTTTACCAGGATGCTGCCTGAATTAGAGGTCATGTGCTTTAAAGAGATGTTGGACAAACTAAGGTGTTTTTTCTCTAGAGTGGAGGAGGCTGAAGGGAGATCTGTTAGAAGTTCATAAAATTATGAGAGGCAGAGATGGAGCAGACAGCCAGTATCTTTGTTTCAGGGTGAAAATATCCAATAGCTTTATAAGACTTCAGTCAGATCCCCAGTCAGATTTTTCCTTGGAGCGACAGAGGATGAGAAGTGACCCGATAGAGGTGTATAAGGTGATGAGGGGCATTGATCGTGTGGATAGCCAGAGGCTTCTTCCCAGGGCTGAAATGGCCAACACAAGGGGGCATAGTTTTAAGGTGCTTGGAAATAGGTACCGAGGGGATGTCAGGGGTAAGTTTTTCACACAGAGAGTGGTGGGTGTGTGGAATGTACTACCGGTAGCAGTGGTGGAAGCGGATATGATAGGGTCTTTTAAGAGCCTCCTAGGTACATGGAGCTTAGAAAAGTAGAGGGCTATGTGGTAGGGAAATTCTATGCAGTTTCTAGAGTAGGTTACATGGTCAGCACAACATTGTGGGCCAAAGGGCCTGTAATGTGCTGTAGATTTCTATGTCTATGTTCTAATACCAGAAGATTAACGATTTTCATGATTTCCAGTGGGCTGAGGGTTTATCCTTTTATCACCCACTGGATCACTTTGTCTGGTGAATCACAGAGGTCTTCTACTGAAATTATCTAAAATGTTAAAGAACGAAACCACATTCAAAGTAATAAGAAGCCTCCTAGAAAATCGTAGATTTTATGCAGAAATGAATGGAATTAAGAGTAGGTGGCATCCACAAAAGAATGGACTACCACAGGAATCAGTCCTGACACCTCTACTATTTAATGTTTACACAAATGACCAAACAACCTTTCCTAACTCACGCAGGTTTATCTATGCAGACGCCCTTTGCATAGCAACACCAGCTAACACCTTCCAAGAAGTTGAAGTACGACTTAAGCAGTCCTCGAAGCAATGAAGCAGTATTGTGAAAAATGGTCTTTGAGCCCAAATGCATCAAAAACTCAAGTGTGTGCATTCCACCTGAGGGATCGAGAAGCAGATCAGAAACTCAAGATCTACTGGTGTGGGAAGGAGCTCGAACACCATTCAACTTCAATTTACCTGGGCGTCACACTGGATAGGATGCTATCATTTGCCACCCACATCCAAAAACTCAGAGGGAAAGTTGGCTCTCGCAATCTCCTCTTGAAAAAAATTAGCAGACACAAAATGCGGAGCCTTTCGTGCCTTGTGCAGGAAGGCACAGAGTCGACTGTACTTCCTTAGAAGGTTGGCGTCATTCAATGTCTGTAGTGAGATGCTGAAGATGTTCTATAGGTCAGTTGTGGAGAGCGCCCTCTTCTTTGTGGTGGTGTGTTGGGGAGGAAGCATTAAGAAGAGGGACGCCTCACGTCTTAATAAGCTGGTAAGGAAGGCGGGCTCTGTCGTGGGCAAAGTACTGGAGAGTTTAACATCGGTAGCTGAGCGAAGGGCGCTGAGTAGGCTACGGTCAATTATGGAAAACTCTGAACATCCTCTACATAGCACCATCCAGAGACAGAGAAGCAGTTTCAGCGACAGGTTACTATCGATGCAATGCTCCTCAGACAGGATGAAGAGGTCAATACTCCCCAATGCCATTAGGCTTTACAATTCAACCGCCAGGACTTAAGAACTTTTTAAAAGCTATTATTAATGCTTTTTGAGATAGTGATTTAGATGCATATCATATTTTTTACTGAGTTAAGTATTGTATGTAATTAGTTTTGCTACAACAAGTGTATGGAACATTGGAAAAAAAAGTTGAATTTCCCCATGGGGATGAATAAAGTATCTATCTATCTATCTATCTATCTATCTAATGCTCACGCACTTAGATCAACTGCCCTAGCACTCTGCTATGCACCTGCAGAATACCGTGCACCTATGTGGGACAGATCAGCCCATGCGAAGAAAATAGACCCATTGCTTAACGAAGCCTGCTGCGCCCCACGCCCACTAACACCATTTACAGACTTGCAGGCATTGCTCCCCCAGAGATCCGAAGACACACTACAAAAAAAAATTGAAAAAGGTAAACAGAATTCAGATCCACGGCACCCACTACATCATCATGTGCCAGTTTCCAGCCGCCTAAAGTCGAGGAAAAGCTTTGCTACAGTGGAGCAACTACCGCACGGTACATTTTTTTCAGCTTTTCCTTGAAATAGCCCAGACCACAGACCTGATTTTGAGGCGACTGTTTGCTCGACGCTATTCCTTGTGACAGCCCAGGTTTTGTTGTAGGCTTCCTCTTTGACTGTGCCCAGATTCCTTGCAAGAGTCACGACCCATACCTGGTGTCTGTAACTTTGATGCCCAGTAGCCACTCTGCAACGAGGCTACTCCTCATTTCTTTTCCTGGTATATTGATGTCTCCTCCTGCCCACACGCTGAAATGGAAAGCCTCCGTGCCTTTGCTGCCAGTTTCCACCCTCTTTCATCTTCACCTGCTCAACGTACTTCTCACTTCATCTTCTCTGGCTCTAGCAGATGAGTGTTAGTGATCAAAACCCAGCAGAACCCCACACCAGCCCATAGGCTCCCCCGACTGCCCTCATCGCAGTTCCTCCCACCCTACTGCCTAGAACTCCATTTCCTTCTCCTGGTTCTGCTGATGCCGTCCTCCGCACTACATCTTTCAATAATTCTTCCTCACTCCTCCGCTGTGCTCTTACCTCCACTGTAGCGGACAGGCTCTCAACCGCGTCCTCTCCACGAATTACACTTCTGCTAAACACATGATATAGTTTGCCTTGTCCTCACCTTGCCCCCTCTGACCTCTGATTCCTGGTATCACCCACAAGATATTGACACCAGGCATATCTTTCCCACCCTCCTTTCTCTGATCTATGCTCTATAGACCATCAAAAGGATTGAGTGAATCTAATTCTGCCCGGCCTCATCTGCTCCTAGAACCTCTTTCTCTTTCTTACCTCCAGGCACTTTTACCCATGCTCTACTTCCGGTAAACTTGGCCAATCCAAACTCTGCTTCCCGTTTGTAACTTTTCCCATCAGCTGCCTGCCTGCTGATGTACAGTATGTTGGCTCCTGGCGACATACATGATGTGCTGATTTCATGCCCGCATCTTGATTTTAAAATTCTCATCAGTGCTTTCAGGATTCATCCACATTTTCATAAGATCCACGGCAACCCCACAACCAAACGCAACATCTGTTCTCCCATAATCTTGCCTTCCAATAGGGCCCAATTGTGTTATCTGCACTAACATCTCTTCATGCGTCTTGCTGTCAAATGTTGAGTCATCTATGGCTTCCGTGACGTGTGGGTAAATAAGAGGTATTTAATAGAGATTACAAATGGGTTGTTGGGATGTTGCTGACAACGCAGCCTAAATAAAAGACAGTAGTATGAAAGTGGATGTCCAAGGCAACCTTAACTTAGAGAATGTATTTGTATCCTGGTGCCCTCGATCAGTGACAGCCTCCTTTGCTCAATATTTCCTCATCTTGAGACCCTCTGTGGAGATAGTCCCTCTCTGTGGGCTCATTCACACTCTCTTCTGACAGCTTGTGGGATACTGACCCCATATACCTGGTCATTCCAGACTCAGCTACCCATCATGGTCTATTTGTGAGGTTGGGTCAGCAGCCCATGTTCCACACAGGGCAAACACGGACATGAGTCCATGAAATCCCTCTGAGCCGATATATCACAAAAGTTACAGACATCAACATTATAACAATCTAGCAACAGCCCAGCACAGTTCTTAAATGACACTGGTGAGTGACAAGAACGCCCATTATCGCCATGTCCTAATAAGTGACATCAGCATATATGTTGTTGTCTGAATCAAAGGAATCATGCTTGGCCGTCAGAAGTGATACAAACTGACTGAACTTTGACCTTTGCCCATTGAGCACCATTGTTCAATAGTGGTGATCTTTCCCTTCAAACCCTTCGTGTGAGCACTTGCCCCCTTAGCCTTGGTTTCCCAGTTTAATGGATCACTGGTGCCCCTCTTTTCCACAGATGCTGCCTGGCCTGTTGGGTTCCTCCAGCACTTTGAGTCAGTTGCTTTGGATTTCTGGCATCTTCTCATGTTTGTGATACCTTCCCTCTCTGCCAGTGCTGGTTCCTTCCTCCCAAACTACACTTTAATTCATATATTTAACTCCTTGATCTGTTCAGACCTCTGTCAGACTTGGAAAATTCCCGGTATATTTCAGGCACAAGGCTGATCATGGCGTGATTAAGTTGGACAGGCTGTAAAAAAGTTTCACAAGTATGTTGACAGGAGGGTTTGAGTTATAAGGAGAGATTGGATAGGTTGGGACTGTTTACTCTAGCGCAATGAAAAAACTAAAACCAAAATGATGCTCCCAGAAGCACAGGAGCAAATACTCCACTGGAGTCCTGCAAAGCCACTCGTCCACCTAGTTACCGGCCGTAGCAAGACTCACTCACCCACCTAGCTACCGGCCGTAGCAAGACTCACTCACCCACCTAGCTACCGACCGTAGCAAGACTCACACGTCCACCTAGCTACCGGCCGTAGCAAGACTCACTCACCCACCTAGCTACCGACCGTAGCAAGACTCACTCGTCCACCTAGCTACCGGCCGTAGCAAGACTCACACCCCCACCTAGCTACTGGCCGTAGCAAGACTCACACCCCCACCTAGCTACCGGCCGTAGCAAGACTCACTCACCCACCTAGCCACTGGCCGTAGCAAGACTCACTCGTCCACCTAGCTACCGGCCGTAGCAAGACTCACTCGTCCACCTAGCCACTGGCCGTAGCAAGACTCACTAACCCACCTAGCTACTGGCCGTAGCAAGACTCACTCACCCACCTAGCTACCGACCGTAGCAAGACTCACACGTCCACCTAGCTACCGGCCGTAGCAAGACTCACTCACCCACCTAGCTACCGACCGTAGCAAGACTCACTCGTCCACCTAGCTACCGGCCGTAGCAAGACTCACTCACCCACCTAGCTACCGACCGTAGCAAGACTCACTCGTCCACCTAGCTACCGGCCGTAGCAAGACTCACACCCCCACCTAGCTACTGGCCGTAGCAAGACTCACACCCCCACCTAGCTACCGGCCGTAGCAAGACTCACTCACCCACCTAGCCACTGGCCGTAGCAAGACTCACTCGTCCACCTAGCTACCGGCCGTAGCAAGACTCACACGTCCACCTAGCTACCGGCCGTAGCAAGACTCACTCACCCACCTAGCTACCGACCGTAGCAAGACTCACTCGTCCACCTAGCTACCGGCCGTAGCAAGACTCACACCCCCACCTAGCTACTGGCCGTAGCAAGACTCACTCACCCACCTAGCTACCGACCGTAGCAAGACTCACTCGTCCACCTAGCTACCGGCCGTAGCAAGACTCACACCCCCACCTAGCTACTGGCCGTAGCAAGACTCACACCCCCACCTAGCTACTGGCCGTAGCAAGACTCACACCCCCACCTAGCTACCGGCCGTAGCAAGACTCACTCACCCACCTAGCCACTGGCCGTAGCAAGACTCACTCGTCCACCTAGCTACCGGCCGTAGCAAGACTCACACGTCCACCTAGCTACCGGCCGTAGCAAGACTCACTCACCCACCTAGCTACCGACCGTAGCAAGACTCACTCGTCCACCTAGCTACCGGCCGTAGCAAGACTCACACCCCCACCTAGCTACTGGCCGTAGCAAGACTCACTCACCCACCTAGCCACTGGCCGTAGCAAGACTCACTCGTCCACCTAGCTACCGGCCGTAGCAAGACTCACTCGTCCACCTAGCCACTGGCCGTAGCAAGACTCACTCACCCACCTAGCTACTGGCCGTAGCAAGACCCACTCACCCACCTAGCTACCGGCCGTAGCAAGACTCACTCGTCCACCTAGCTACTGGCCGTAGCAAGACCCACTCACCCACCTAGCTACCGGCCGTAGCAAGACTCACTCGTCCACCTAGCTACCGGCCGTAGCAAGACCCACTCGCCCACCTAGCTACCGGCCGTAGCAAGACTCACTCCCCCACCTAGCTACCGGCCGTAGCAAGACCCACTCACCCACCTAGCTACCGGCTGTAGCAAGACCCACTCGCCCACCTAGCTACCGGCCGTAGCAAGACTCACTCCCCCACCTAGCTACTGGCCGTAGCAAGACCCACTCGCCCACCTAGCTACCGGCCGTAGCAAGACCCACTCACCCACCTAGCTACCGGCCGTAGCAAGACTCACTCGTCCACCTAGCTACTGGCCGTAGCAAGACTCACTCGCCCACCTAGCTACCGGCCGTAGCAAGACTCACTCCCCCACCTAGCTACCGGCCGTAGCAAGACTCACTCCCCCACCTAGCTACCGGCCGTAGCAAGACTCACTCCCCCACCTAGCTACCGGCCGTAGCAAGACTCACTCGTCCACCTAGCTACCGGCCGTAGCAAGACTCACTCGTCCACCTAGCTACCGGCCGTAGCAAGACTCACTCCCCCACCTAGCTACCGGCCGTAGCAAGACTCACTCGTCCACCTAGCTACCGGCCGTAGCAAGACTCACTCCCCCACCTAGCTACCGGCCGTAGCAAGACTCACTCGTCCACCTAGCTACTGTCCGTAGCAAGACTCACTCACCCACCTAGCTACCGGCCGTAGCAAGACTCACTCGTCCACCTAGCTACCGGCCGTAGCAAGACTCACTCGTCCACCTAGCTACCGGCCGTAGCAAGACTCACTCCCCCACCTAGCTACCGGCCGTAGCAAGACTCACACCCCCACCTAGCTACCGGCCGTAGCAAGACTCACTCGTCCACCTAGCTACTGGCCGTAGCAAGACTCACTCCCCCACCTAGCTACCGGCCGTAGCAAGACTCACTCGTCCACCTAGCTACCGGCCGTAGCAAGACTCACTCCCCCACCTAGCTACCGGCCGTAGCAAGACTCACTCGTCCACCTAGCTACCGGCCGTAGCAAGACTCACTCGCCCACCTAGCTACCGGCCGTAGCAAGACTCACTCGTCCACCTAGCTACCGGCCGTAGCAAGACTCACTCGCCCACCTAGCTACCGGCCGTAGCAAGACTCACTCGTCCACCTAGCTACCGGCCGTAGCAAGACTCACTCACCCACCTAGCTACCGGCCGTAGCAAGACTCACTCGTCCACCTAGCTACCGGCCGTAGCAAGACTCACTCACCCACCTAGCTACCGGCCGTAGCAAGACTCACTCGTCCACCTAGCTACCGGCCGTAGCAAGACTCACTCACCCACCTAGCTACCGGCCGTAGCAAGACTCACTCACCCACCTAGCTACCGGCCGTAGCAAGACTCACTCGTCCACCTAGCTACCGGCCGTAGCAAGACTCACTCACCCACCTAGCTACCGGCCGTAGCAAGACTCACTCGTCCACCTAGCTACCGGCCGTAGCAAGACTCACTCGTCCACCTAGCTACCGGCCGTAGCAAGACTCACTCGTCCACCTAGCTACCGGCCGTAGCAAGACTCACTCGTCCACCTAGCTACCGGCCGTAGCAAGACTCACTCGTCCACCTAGCTACCGGCCGTAGCAAGACTCACTCGTCCACCTAGCTACCGGCCGTAGCAAGACTCACTCGTCCACCTAGCTACCGGCCGTAGCAAGACTCACTCGTCCACCTAGCTACCGGCCGTAGCAAGACTCACTCACCCACCTAGCTACCGGCCGTAGCAAGACTCACTCACCCACCTAGCTACCGGCCGTAGCAAGACTCACTCACCCACCTAGCTACCGGCCGTAGCAAGACTCACTCACCCACCTAGCTACTGGCCGTAGCAAGACTCACTCGTCCACCTAGCTACCGGCCGTAGCAAGACTCACTCACCCACCTAGCTACCGGCCGTAGCAAGACTCACTCGTCCACCTAGCTACCGGCCGTAGCAAGACTCACTCACCCACCTAGCCACTGGCCGTAGCAAGACTCACTCGTCCACCTAGCTACCGGCCGTAGCAAGACTCACTCGTCCACCTAGCCACTGGCCGTAGCAAGACTCACTCACCCACCTAGCTACTGGCCGTAGCAAGACTCACTCACCCACCTAGCTACCGACCGTAGCAAGACTCACACGTCCACCTAGCTACCGGCCGTAGCAAGACTCACTCACCCACCTAGCTACCGACCGTAGCAAGACTCACTCGTCCACCTAGCTACCGGCCGTAGCAAGACTCACTCACCCACCTAGCTACCGACCGTAGCAAGACTCACTCGTCCACCTAGCTACCGGCCGTAGCAAGACTCACACCCCCACCTAGCTACTGGCCGTAGCAAGACTCACACCCCCACCTAGCTACCGGCCGTAGCAAGACTCACTCACCCACCTAGCCACTGGCCGTAGCAAGACTCACTCGTCCACCTAGCTACCGGCCGTAGCAAGACTCACACGTCCACCTAGCTACCGGCCGTAGCAAGACTCACTCACCCACCTAGCTACCGACCGTAGCAAGACTCACTCGTCCACCTAGCTACCGGCCGTAGCAAGACTCACACCCCCACCTAGCTACTGGCCGTAGCAAGACTCACACCCCCACCTAGCTACCGGCCGTAGCAAGACTCACTCACCCACCTAGCCACTGGCCGTAGCAAGACTCACTCGTCCACCTAGCTACCGGCCGTAGCAAGACTCACTCGTCCACCTAGCCACTGGCCGTAGCAAGACTCACTCACCCACCTAGCTACTGGCCGTAGCAAGACCCACTCACCCACCTAGCTACCGGCCGTAGCAAGACTCACTCGTCCACCTAGCTACTGGCCGTAGCAAGACCCACTCACCCACCTAGCTACCGGCCGTAGCAAGACTCACTCGTCCACCTAGCTACCGGCCGTAGCAAGACCCACTCGCCCACCTAGCTACCGGCCGTAGCAAGACTCACTCCCCCACCTAGCTACTGGCCGTAGCAAGACCCACTCGCCCACCTAGCTACCGGCCGTAGCAAGACCCACTCACCCACCTAGCTACCGGCTGTAGCAAGACTCACTCCCCCACCTAGCTACTGGCCGTAGCAAGACCCACTCGCCCACCTAGCTACCGGCCGTAGCAAGACCCACTCACCCACCTAGCTACCGGCCGTAGCAAGACTCACTCGTCCACCTAGCTACTGGCCGTAGCAAGACTCACTCCCCCACCTAGCTACCGGCCGTAGCAAGACTCACTCGTCCACCTAGCTACCGGCCGTAGCAAGACTCACTCACCCACCTAGCTACCGGCCGTAGCAAGACTCACTCGTCCACCTAGCTACCGGCCGTAGCAAGACTCACTCACCCACCTAGCTACCGGCCGTAGCAAGACTCACTCCCCCACCTAGCTACCGGCCGTAGCAAGACTCACTCCCCCACCTAGCTACTGGCCGTAGCAAGACTCACTCGTCCACCTAGCTACCGGCTGTAGCAAGACTCACTCCCCCACCTAGCTACTGGCCGTAGCAAGACCCACTCGCCCACCTAGCTACCGGCCGTAGCAAGACCCACTCACCCACCTAGCTACCGGCCGTAGCAAGACTCACTCGTCCACCTAGCTACTGGCCGTAGCAAGACTCACTCCCCCACCTAGCTACCGGCCGTAGCAAGACTCACTCACCCACCTAGCTACCGGCCGTAGCAAGACTCACTCGTCCACCTAGCTACCGGCCGTAGCAAGACTCACTCCCCCACCTAGCTACCGGCCGTAGCAAGACTCACTCGTCCACCTAGCTACCGGCCGTAGCAAGACTCACTCCCCCACCTAGCTACCGGCCGTAGCAAGACTCACTCCCCCACCTAGCTACCGGCCGTAGCAAGACTCACTCGTCCACCTAGCTACTGTCCGTAGCAAGACTCACTCACCCACCTAGCTACCGGCCGTAGCAAGACTCACTCGTCCACCTAGCTACCGGCCGTAGCAAGACCCACTCGCCCACCTAGCTACCGGCCGTAGCAAGACTCACTCACCCACCTAGCCACTGGCCGTAGCAAGACTCACTCGTCCACCTAGCTACCGGCCGTAGCAAGACTCACTCGTCCACCTAGCCACTGGCCGTAGCAAGACTCACTCACCCACCTAGCTACTGGCCGTAGCAAGACCCACTCACCCACCTAGCTACCGGCCGTAGCAAGACTCACTCGTCCACCTAGCTACTGGCCGTAGCAAGACCCACTCACCCACCTAGCTACCGGCCGTAGCAAGACTCACTCGTCCACCTAGCTACCGACCGTAGCAAGACTCACTCGCCCACCTAGCTACCGGCCGTAGCAAGACTCACTCCCCCACCTAGCTACTGGCCGTAGCAAGACCCACTCGCCCACCTAGCTACCGGCCGTAGCAAGACCCACTCACCCACCTAGCTACCGGCTGTAGCAAGACTCACTCCCCCACCTAGCTACTGGCCGTAGCAAGACCCACTCGCCCACCTAGCTACCGGCCGTAGCAAGACCCACTCACCCACCTAGCTACCGGCCGTAGCAAGACTCACTCGTCCACCTAGCTACTGGCCGTAGCAAGACTCACTCCCCCACCTAGCTACCGGCCGTAGCAAGACTCACTCGTCCACCTAGCTACCGGCCGTAGCAAGACTCACTCACCCACCTAGCTACCGGCCGTAGCAAGACTCACTCGTCCACCTAGCTACCGGCCGTAGCAAGACTCACTCACCCACCTAGCTACCGGCCGTAGCAAGACTCACTCCCCCACCTAGCTACCGGCCGTAGCAAGACTCACTCGTCCACCTAGCTACCGGCTGTAGCAAGACTCACTCCCCCACCTAGCTACTGGCCGTAGCAAGACCCACTCGCCCACCTAGCTACCGGCCGTAGCAAGACCCACTCACCCACCTAGCTACCGGCCGTAGCAAGACTCACTCGTCCACCTAGCTACTGGCCGTAGCAAGACTCACTCCCCCACCTAGCTACCGGCCATAGCAAGACTCACTCACCCACCTAGCTACCGGCCGTAGCAAGACTCACTCGTCCACCTAGCTACCGGCCGTAGCAAGACTCACTCCCCCACCTAGCTACCGGCCGTAGCAAGACTCACTCCCCCACCTAGCTACCGGCCGTAGCAAGACTCACTCGTCCACCTAGCTACCGGCCGTAGCAAGACTCACTCCCCCACCTAGCTACCGGCCGTAGCAAGACTCACTCGTCCACCTAGCTACTGTCCGTAGCAAGACTCACTCACCCACCTAGCTACCGGCCGTAGCAAGACTCACTCGTCCACCTAGCTACCGGCCGTAGCAAGACCCACTCGCCCACCTAGCTACCGGCCGTAGCAAGACTCACTCGTCCACCTAGCTACCGGCCGTAGCAAGACTCACTCACCCACCTAGCTACTGGCCGTAGCAAGACTCACTCGTCCACCTAGCTACCGGCCGTAGCAAGACTCACTCACCCACCTAGCTACCGGCCGTAGCAAGACTCACTCACCCACCTAGCTACCGGCCGTAGCAAGACTCACTCGTCTACCTAGCTACCGGCCGTAGCAAGACTCACTCGTCCACCTAGCTACCGGCCGTAGCAAGACTCACTCACCCACCTAGCTACCGGCCGTAGCAAGACTCACTCACCCACCTAGCTACCGGCCGTAGCAAGACTCACTCGTCCACCTAGCTACCGGCCGTAGCAAGACTCACTCACCCACCTAGCTACCGGCCGTAGCAAGACTCACTCACCCACCTAGCTACCGGCCGTAGCAAGACTCACTCGTCCACCTAGCTACCGGCCGTAGCAAGACTCACTCCCCCACCTAGCTACCGGCCGTAGCAAGACTCACTCGTCCACCTAGCTACTGTCCGTAGCAAGACTCACTCGTCCACCTAGCTACCGGCCGTAGCAAGACTCACTCGTCCACCTAGCTACTGTCCGTAGCAAGACTCACTCGTCCACCTAGCTACCGGCCGTAGCAAGACTCACTCCCCCACCTAGCTACCGGCCGTAGCAAGACTCACACCCCCACCTAGCTACCGGCCGTAGCAAGACTCACTCGTCCACCTAGCTACTGGCCGTAGCAAGACTCACTCCCCCACCTAGCTACCGGCCGTAGCAAGACTCACTCGTCCACCTAGCTACCGGCCGTAGCAAGACTCACTCACCCACCTAGCTACCGGCCGTAGCAAGACTCACTCGTCCACCTAGCTACCGGCCGTAGCAAGACTCACTCGCCCACCTAGCTACTGGCCGTAGCAAGACTCACTCGTCCACCTAGCTACCGGCCGTAGCAAGACTCACTCGCCCACCTAGCTACCGGCCGTAGCAAGACTCACTCGTCCACCTAGCTACCGGCCGTAGCAAGACTCACTCACCCACCTAGCTACCGGCCGTAGCAAGACTCACTCGTCCACCTAGCTACCGGCCGTAGCAAGACTCACTCACCCACCTAGCTACCGGCCGTAGCAAGACTCACTCGTCCACCTAGCTACCGGCCGTAGCAAGACTCACTCACCCACCTAGCTACCGGCCGTAGCAAGACTCACTCACCCACCTAGCTACCGGCCGTAGCAAGACTCACTCGTCCACCTAGCTACCGGCCGTAGCAAGACTCACTCACCCACCTAGCTACCGGCCGTAGCAAGACTCACTCGTCCACCTAGCTACCGGCCGTAGCAAGACTCACTCGTCCACCTAGCTACCGGCCGTAGCAAGACTCACTCGTCCACCTAGCTACCGGCCGTAGCAAGACTCACTCGTCCACCTAGCTACCGGCCGTAGCAAGACTCACTCGTCCACCTAGCTACCGGCCGTAGCAAGACTCACTCGTCCACCTAGCTACCGGCCGTAGCAAGACTCACTCGTCCACCTAGCTACCGGCCGTAGCAAGACTCACTCGTCCACCTAGCTACCGGCCGTAGCAAGACTCACTCACCCACCTAGCTACCGGCCGTAGCAAGACTCACTCACCCACCTAGCTACCGGCCGTAGCAAGACTCACTCACCCACCTAGCTACCGGCCGTAGCAAGACTCACTCACCCACCTAGCTACTGGCCGTAGCAAGACTCACTCGTCCACCTAGCTACCGGCCGTAGCAAGACTCACTCACCCACCTAGCTACCGGCCGTAGCAAGACTCACTCGTCCACCTAGCTACCGGCCGTAGCAAGACTCACTCACCCACCTAGCCACTGGCCGTAGCAAGACTCACTCGTCCACCTAGCTACCGGCCGTAGCAAGACTCACTCGTCCACCTAGCCACTGGCCGTAGCAAGACTCACTCACCCACCTAGCTACTGGCCGTAGCAAGACTCACTCACCCACCTAGCTACCGACCGTAGCAAGACTCACACGTCCACCTAGCTACCGGCCGTAGCAAGACTCACTCACCCACCTAGCTACCGACCGTAGCAAGACTCACTCGTCCACCTAGCTACCGGCCGTAGCAAGACTCACTCACCCACCTAGCTACCGACCGTAGCAAGACTCACTCGTCCACCTAGCTACCGGCCGTAGCAAGACTCACACCCCCACCTAGCTACTGGCCGTAGCAAGACTCACACCCCCACCTAGCTACCGGCCGTAGCAAGACTCACTCACCCACCTAGCCACTGGCCGTAGCAAGACTCACTCGTCCACCTAGCTACCGGCCGTAGCAAGACTCACACGTCCACCTAGCTACCGGCCGTAGCAAGACTCACTCACCCACCTAGCTACCGACCGTAGCAAGACTCACTCGTCCACCTAGCTACCGGCCGTAGCAAGACTCACACCCCCACCTAGCTACTGGCCGTAGCAAGACTCACACCCCCACCTAGCTACCGGCCGTAGCAAGACTCACTCACCCACCTAGCCACTGGCCGTAGCAAGACTCACTCGTCCACCTAGCTACCGGCCGTAGCAAGACTCACTCGTCCACCTAGCCACTGGCCGTAGCAAGACTCACTCACCCACCTAGCTACTGGCCGTAGCAAGACCCACTCACCCACCTAGCTACCGGCCGTAGCAAGACTCACTCGTCCACCTAGCTACTGGCCGTAGCAAGACCCACTCACCCACCTAGCTACCGGCCGTAGCAAGACTCACTCGTCCACCTAGCTACCGGCCGTAGCAAGACCCACTCGCCCACCTAGCTACCGGCCGTAGCAAGACTCACTCCCCCACCTAGCTACTGGCCGTAGCAAGACCCACTCGCCCACCTAGCTACCGGCCGTAGCAAGACCCACTCACCCACCTAGCTACCGGCTGTAGCAAGACTCACTCCCCCACCTAGCTACTGGCCGTAGCAAGACCCACTCGCCCACCTAGCTACCGGCCGTAGCAAGACTCACTCCCCCACCTAGCTACTGGCCGTAGCAAGACCCACTCGCCCACCTAGCTACCGGCCGTAGCAAGACCCACTCACCCACCTAGCTACCGGCCGTAGCAAGACTCACTCGTCCACCTAGCTACTGGCCGTAGCAAGACTCACTCCCCCACCTAGCTACCGGCCGTAGCAAGACTCACTCGTCCACCTAGCTACCGGCCGTAGCAAGACTCACTCACCCACCTAGCTACCGGCCGTAGCAAGACTCACTCGTCCACCTAGCTACCGGCCGTAGCAAGACTCACTCACCCACCTAGCTACCGGCCGTAGCAAGACTCACTCCCCCACCTAGCTACTGGCCGTAGCAAGACTCACTCGTCCACCTAGCTACCGGCTGTAGCAAGACTCACTCCCCCACCTAGCTACTGGCCGTAGCAAGACCCACTCGCCCACCTAGCTACCGGCCGTAGCAAGACCCACTCACCCACCTAGCTACCGGCCGTAGCAAGACTCACTCGTCCACCTAGCTACTGGCCGTAGCAAGACTCACTCCCCCACCTAGCTACCGGCCGTAGCAAGACTCACTCACCCACCTAGCTACCGGCCGTAGCAAGACTCACTCGTCCACCTAGCTACTGGCCGTAGCAAGACCCACTCGCCCACCTAGCTACCGGCCGTAGCAAGACCCACTCACCCACCTAGCTACCGGCCGTAGCAAGACTCACTCGTCCACCTAGCTACTGGCCGTAGCAAGACTCACTCCCCCACCTAGCTACCGGCCGTAGCAAGACTCACTCGTCCACCTAGCTACCGGCCGTAGCAAGACTCACTCACCCACCTAGCTACCGGCCGTAGCAAGACTCACTCGTCCACCTAGCTACCGGCCGTAGCAAGACTCACTCACCCACCTAGCTACCGGCCGTAGCAAGACTCACTCCCCCACCTAGCTACCGGCCGTAGCAAGACTCACTCGTCCACCTAGCTACCGGCTGTAGCAAGACTCACTCCCCCACCTAGCTACTGGCCGTAGCAAGACCCACTCGCCCACCTAGCTACCGGCCGTAGCAAGACCCACTCACCCACCTAGCTACCGGCCGTAGCAAGACTCACTCGTCCACCTAGCTACTGGCCGTAGCAAGACTCACTCCCCCACCTAGCTACCGGCCATAGCAAGACTCACTCACCCACCTAGCTACCGGCCGTAGCAAGACTCACTCGTCCACCTAGCTACCGGCCGTAGCAAGACTCACTCCCCCACCTAGCTACCGGCCGTAGCAAGACTCACTCCCCCACCTAGCTACCGGCCGTAGCAAGACTCACTCGTCCACCTAGCTACCGGCCGTAGCAAGACTCACTCCCCCACCTAGCTACCGGCCGTAGCAAGACTCACTCGTCCACCTAGCTACTGTCCGTAGCAAGACTCACTCACCCACCTAGCTACCGGCCGTAGCAAGACTCACTCGTCCACCTAGCTACCGGCCGTAGCAAGACCCACTCGCCCACCTAGCTACCGGCCGTAGCAAGACTCACTCGTCCACCTAGCTACCGGCCGTAGCAAGACTCACTCACCCACCTAGCTACTGGCCGTAGCAAGACTCACTCGTCCACCTAGCTACCGGCCGTAGCAAGACTCACTCACCCACCTAGCTACCGGCCGTAGCAAGACTCACTCACCCACCTAGCTACCGGCCGTAGCAAGACTCACTCGTCTACCTAGCTACCGGCCGTAGCAAGACTCACTCACCCACCTAGCTACCGGCCGTAGCAAGACTCACTCACCCACCTAGCTACCGGCCGTAGCAAGACTCACTCGTCCACCTAGCTACCGGCCGTAGCAAGACTCACTCCCCCACCTAGCTACCGGCCGTAGCAAGACTCACTCGTCCACCTAGCTACTGTCCGTAGCAAGACTCACTCGTCCACCTAGCTACCGGCCGTAGCAAGACTCACTCGTCCACCTAGCTACTGTCCGTAGCAAGACTCACTCGTCCACCTAGCTACCGGCCGTAGCAAGACTCACTCCCCCACCTAGCTACCGGCCGTAGCAAGACTCACTCGTCCACCTAGCTACTGTCCGTAGCAAGACTCACTCGTCCACCTAGCTACCGGCCGTAGCAAGACTCACTCGTCCACCTAGCTACTGTCCGTAGCAAGACTCACTCGTCCACCTAGCTACCGGCCGTAGCAAGACTCACTCCCCCACCTAGCTACCGGCCGTAGCAAGACTCACTCGTCCACCTAGCTACTGGCCGTAGCAAGACTCACTCCCCCACCTAGCTACCGGCCGTAGCAAGACTCACTCGTCCACCTAGCTACCGGCCGTAGCAAGACTCACTCACCCACCTAGCTACCGGCCGTAGCAAGACTCACTCGTCCACCTAGCTACTGTCCGTAGCAAGACTCACTCACCCACCTAGCTACCGGCCGTAGCAAGACTCACTCACCCACCTAGCTACCGGCCGTAGCAAGACTCACTCGTCCACCTAGCTACTGTCCGTAGCAAGACTCACTCACCCACCTAGCCACTGGCCGTAGCAAGACTCACTCCCCCACCTAGCTACCGGCCGTAGCAAGACTCACTCACCCACCTAGCTACCGGCCGTAGCAAGACTCACTCGTCCACCTAGCTACCGGCCGTAGCAAGACTCACTCGTCCACCTAGCTACCGGCCGTAGCAAGACTCACTCACCCACCTAGCTACCGGCCGTAGCAAGACTCACTCACCCACCTAGCTACTGGCCGTAGCAAGACTCACTCGTCCACCTAGCTACCGGCCGTAGCAAGACTCACTCGCCCACCTAGCTACCGGCCGTAGCAAGACTCACTCGTCCACCTAGCTACCGGCCGTAGCAAGACTCACTCACCCAGCTAGCTACCGGCCGTAGCAAGACTCACTCGTTCACCTAGCTACCGGCCGTAGCAAGACTCACTCACCCACCTAGCTACCGGCCGTAGCAAGACTCACTCGTCCACCTAGCTACCGGCCGTAGCAAGACTCACTCACCCACCTAGCTACCGGCCGTAGCAAGACTCACTCACCCACCTAGCTACCGGCCGTAGCAAGACTCACTCACCCACCTAGCTACCGGCCGTAGCAAGACTCACTCACCCACCTAGCTACCGGCCGTAGCAAGACTCACTCACCCACCTAGCTACCGGCCGTAGCAAGACTCACTCACCCACCTAGCTACCGGCCGTAGCAAGACTCACTCCCCCACCTAGCTACCGGCCGTAGCAAGACTCACTCGTCCACCTAGCTACCGGCCGTAGCAAGACTCACTCACCCACCTAGCTACCGGCCGTAGCAAGACTCACTCGTCCACCTAGCTACCGGCCGTAGCAAGACTCACTCGTCCACCTGCTCACTCACCCACCTAGCTACCGGCCGTAGCAAGACTCACTCACCCACCTAGCTACCGGCCGTAGCAAGACTCACTCACCCACCTAGCTACCGGCCGTAGCAAGACTCACTCACCCACCTAGCTACCGGCCGTAGCAAGACTCACTCGTCCACCTAGCTACCGGCCGTAGCAAGACTCACTCACCCACCTAGCTACCGGCCGTAGCAAGACTCACTCGTCCACCTAGCTACCGGCCGTAGCAAGACTCACTCACCCACCTAGCTACCGGCCGTAGCAAGACTCACTCACCCACCTAGCTACCGGCCGTAGCAAGACTCACTCACCCACCTAGCTACCGGCCGTAGCAAGACTCACTCGCCCACCTAGCTACCGGCCGTAGCAAGACTCACTCACCCACCTAGCTACCGGCCGTAGCAAGACTCACTCACCCACCTAGCTACCGGCCGTAGCAAGACTCACTCACCCACCTAGCTACCGGCCGTAGCAAGACTCACTCGTCCACCTAGCTACCGGCCGTAGCAAGACTCACTCGTCCACGTAGCTACCGGCCGTAGCAAGACTCACTCGTCCACCTAGCTACTGGCCGTAGCAAGACTCACTCGTCCACCTAGCTACTGGCCGTAGCAAGACTCACTCCCCCACCTAGCTACCGGCCGTAGCAAGACTCACTCACCCACCTAGCAACTGGCCGTAGCAAGACTCACTCACCCACCTAGCTACTGGCCGTAGCAAGACTCACTCGTCCACCTAGCTACCGGCCGTAGCAAGACTCACTCGTCCACCTACTCACTCACCCACCTAGCTACCGGCCGTAGCAAGACTCACTCGTCCACCTAGCTACCGGCCGTAGCAAGACTCACACACCCACCTAGCTACCGGCCGTAGCAAGACTCACTCACCCACCTAGCTACTGGCCGTAGCAAGACTCACTCGTCCACCTAGCTACCGGCCGTAGCAAGACTCACTCACCCACCTAGCTACCGGCCGTAGCAAGACTCACTCACCCACCTAGCTACTGGCCGTAGCAAGACTCACTCGTCCACCTAGCTACCGGCCGTAGCAAGACTCACTCGTCCACCTGCTCACTCACCCACCTAGCTACCGGCCGTAGCAAGACTCACTCCCCCACCTAGCTACTGGCCGTAGCAAGACTCACTCGTCCACCTAGCTACTGGCCGTAGCAAGACTCACTCCCCCACCTAGCTACTGGCCGTAGCAAGACTCACTCGTCCACCTAGCTACCGGCTGTAGCAAGACTCACTCGTCCACCTACTCACTCACCCACCTAGCTACCGGCCGTAGCAAGACTCACTCATCCACCTAGCTACTGGCCGTAGCAAGACTCACTCGTCCACCTAGCTACTGGCCGTAGCAAGACTCAGGCAGACTAGAAAGAAAGGAACAGTGTTATCCATGTGTTGTGCACACTGACATTGAGCAAAGCTTTGAAAACTAAGCAATCAAACCTATAACAGCATTATGGCAAAGGATTTGGCCACACAACTATTACAGAGACATGATTCCAGGTGCAGAATGAAATATTTCAATAGACGGCAAAGTAACAGAGATGTGATCGTCACACGAGTTGCAGTTGGCCCTTATATGGAAGCATTGATGAGAAAGGAATCATGAGTTTGGGTGAGGATGGAAAGCAAGGGACATAAATCACACATGGGAATATTATATAGCCCTCCCCTTTACAAATGAAGTTTAAGAAGGAATTAAAGCTTGCAGCTGGGGTAACATAATAGTCACAATCACAGCACATAAGCAACAGACTTTTTTTTTGAATAATGGTCCAACATCTGCAATAGTCCTGTCTCAGGCACCTGCTCTAACTCTACAGGTATCTGAAAGAACTTCTACAATGTCCCCATTTCCTTCTTTAATGATGTAGGAGGCATCCCACTTGGACCCCTGGATTTACCTACATTAAGGAAAGTCGATCTAGTGTCTCCACTTCAATTTTCAGCCTATGCCATATGTCAGCTTTGTGGAGTCTGAACTCATCATATGATGAGATGCCACCAGTATCTTCTTCCTTTGATGTAAACCCTTTGGTAAGAACTTCAGCCATCCCTTTTGCCTGCATGCGAAGACTTGCAGACAAGCACAGAATGGTCCCTTCTGGGCCTTCGAGCCACGGTGCCCAGGAATCGCCCAGTTTAATCTGAGCCTAATCATGGGACAATTCACAATCACCAACTCATCTACCAATTGGTATGTCTTTGGACTGTGGGAGGAAACTGGAACACCCAGAGGAAACCAGGAATCTTGCAGTCCTTGTTCTTTTTACATCTCCAAAATGTACTTTTGTATTACATTTTCTGATAGCAGCAAATCTTTCGATATGAACTTCCTTTTTTACTTGTCCTCTGAACATTCTCTATTAGGTCAGATTTTCACACGTAAGCAGCATTTCTGCTGTCATACACTCCCTTTATCTCCTTCACTGTTTCACTTTTTATCTTTCAAGTCATCCAGAGAACAATATTATTTTACTAACACTAGACAACAAAGATTTTGCTTCCTGAATATTTCTGGATGTATCTTATGGATTTTGGGCTGTTGATCATAAACGTCACCATGAATTTTTCCTATCACGATTCTTTTTTTTGAAATTGCCTACATTAGTTCTGTCAATTCATAATGCAAGTCAATTAAAGTGTTGCCCACAATGTAAGCTGAAAAGTTTTCTATCTTGTCCAGGGATGCCTGGGCATGCTTAGGCAAGGCAGATGCTGCAGGGCAGGACAATTTTTAGAAAGGTTATGAATATGCGTGAAGGATTTCAATATTTGACACAGATGTTTCCCAGGTTAACTGATGCTAAGGTTAAGGAAGGCACTTTTGTTGGTCCACAAATCAAAAGGTCATCAACGACAGACAATTCTAAGAGTTCCTAGTGGGCCCGGAGAAATTCACATGGAAGGCATTCAAGGATGTTGTTGAAAATTTTCTTGGCAACTACAGAGCACAAAAGTACATGCAGCTGGTTGACAACATGCTTCAAACATACAAAACCATGAAGTGCAACATGTCACTAAAGATTCATTTTCTGCATTCCATGTGGACTTCTTCCCTGCAAATCTGGTCGAGCATGGTGAAAGGTTTCACTAGGACATTGCGGTCATGGAGTAACAGTATCAGGACAACTGGAATTCATCAGTGCTGGCTGGACATTTAAGCGAGAAGCTTCAGACACTGGGTACGAATGAAAATAAACCACAGAACACTTTTACCTTAGTTGAACTATTGCAAAGCATCAGCACCGTAATGCAATTAAATGCATTATAAAATTTCTTGTTTCTCCAAATTCCTACGTGATACAAGTAGTCTGAAATTAAACACAAAGTACACTGCTGATGCTGTGGTCAAATCAACACGTACAAACACGCTGGAGGAACTCAGCAGGTGGGGCAGCATCCGTGGAAACTTTGACCGTTGACGTTGCTGAGTTCCTCCAGCGTGTTTGTACGTGTTAGTCTGAAATTATTATTGTGTTCAGCTTCAAGTGGTCTACCGCAAGCGAAGAAAAAATTCTGAAGAAACAACACTTTCGAAAAATGTTGTTGTCCAGTGTAACCGTTTGGTAATATACCCAGGCAGGAGCTGAATCACGTCTCCTTCAGGGCATCCTGTTCTTTAATTACGTATTTGGTTCTAATGATTCCTTTCCAAGAAAGGTCTATTGTCAATGAAATTAACCCTTCTCTAATTGATAAAAGGTGTTTAATCTGTTTTCTCTTTCTGTAGATGCTGTCTGATCTGCCGAATCTTACCAGCATTTTCTATTTTTGGCCTGAAGTGATCTAAATGTGTTTTCATAACTATTCCAAACCTTATAATGTTATGATTGCTATTATCTAGCAGCTCCCCCCTCCACTCCTCCAGTGATGCTTACTCTACTTCGCCTGACTCATTTCCCAGTACTGTGTCACCTTCCTCATTGTCCAGAAATATATTTACCAGAAACCTCCTCTTAAACTCTTTAAAAACACTTGCACCTCTTTGTCCTTTCTGCTATCCCTATTCCAGTCTAAATTTGGATAGCTGAAGTCGTGAACATCACATCTTAATAATTGGGTTTTATTTTTTATCTTACTTTATTGAGATACAATGAGGAACAGGCCCTTTCTGCCCTCCAAGCAGCACTACCCATCAACCCCTGGTTTAACCCTAGCCTAATCATTGGACAACTCACAGTGGCCAATCAACCTACCACACGGTGTGTCTTTGGACTGTGGGAGGAAATCGGAGCATCCAGAGGGAACCCGTGGTCATGGGGAGAACCTAACAGATAGCAGCGGGAATTGAACCCGGGTTGTCTGTACTGTAAACCGTTGTGCTAACCACTACACTACTGTGCAGTCCAGTTCTACTCTTGATTGTACCAACACTGCAATATTCTTCTCATTCAATATTGCCACCTCACCAACTTTCTCTCTTAAACTTTCTTCCCCCAAAAATGTTGTATTCAGTAATATTTAGACCCATTTCTGCCAGTTTTGCCCCATTCAGTGGTATCACCAAGACACCCCTCATGATAAGGACATTGGTCCAGATTGCCCCGATCCCTCCTCCCACGATCTCTCCTGCACTCCCTCTCCAGCCTCACATCTGTCTTTCTATTTCTATATTCAAATGGTAAGCGGCATGGACAGTATTCTGGAGAATCACTACATCTCGAGATGCTGCTTTTTAATCTCATAACTCCTTAAGATCTATGTGCAGGACCTCATCTCGTTCAGAACCTCATCCCTTTTTCTACCCATGTCAATGGTACCAGTCTGTATAATGGGTCTTCTTCCCAACCTTCATTAGAGTGTTCTGGAGGAGCTCAGTGACATCGAACCCTGATAGCAGGAAAGAAACATTCTACTGTGGGATCACTTCTGCGAACATGGAAACACCCTCCTCTAGCTATAGCATCCCTCGCAACTCCTCTACTGCCCTTACTCCTCCCCCTCCCTGTACAAATGAGCCTCCCATGGTGCTGGGGTCTCTGCACTGGCTGAAAGCCCCGGGAGAAACCTCTCCTCCATCAGTATCAGAACTGAACTTTAGTCAAAAGGGAAGAAGTCTTCAGGATTCTGCTTATTTTTGTAAATTTTTGCAGTCACCATTGCGTTTTCTGCTGGCGCTTACGTCTGTTAGATTAATTACTCATTTACTTTTTATCATTTCAGAAAAAAAGCTTGATTCATAAAATATATACGAGAAAAACAAAGAAAGAAACAGCAGTCCTGATGAAGGGCCTCGGCCTGAAACGTCAACTGTTTACTCTGTCATAGAAGCTGCCTGGCCTGCTGAGTTCCTCCAGCACGTTGTGTGTTGCAAAAATAAACAGCATATGGGCATATGGATTCATAGTATCATTCAGTCCACACATTCATAGTGTTATTGCGTGCGCACACGCACACGCACACACACACACACACACACACACACACACACACACACACACACACACACACACACACACACACACACACACACACACACACACACACACACACACACACACACACACACACACACACACACACAATAATGTTAGCACATTCTGTGTACAGAATTCACTTGGGATCTTGACTTTCTGACCAACAGAACCACAACCAGTTAGCATCTCCTCCATGATTATCCTCGACACTGGTGTCCAGCAAGGATGCATCGTAAGCTCTTTACTATAGTCCCAATTCATTCACAACTCAGTGGCCACAGTTCACTCTAATTTCATTTACAAGTGTGCAGGTGAAATCACCACGTGGACTAGATCTTGAACAGTGACAGGACAGAGCAGAGGAAGGAGTTAGTGAGTCTAGTGGCATTGTGTCAGGTCAAAGCCAGGCTGAAGTACACACCCCTGTCTGTATGGCAGAGGAAATGGTTCAGAGCTTCAATTTCCTAGAAATGAACATCACTAATATACTGATAATCACCAATCACTGGCAGCTGGTTACATATACAGTAGGAACCTTCTTCTACATGAAGAATTTGCTCCTTAGGTCCCTTTTAAATCAGAATCAGGTCTATTATCACCGGCATGTGTCGTGAAATTTGTTAACTTAGCAGCAGCAGTTCAATGCAATACATAATATAGAAGAAGACGAAAAAAAATAATAATAATAATAGTAGCAATAAATAAATAAATAAATAAATACATCAATTACAGTATACGTACATTGAATAGATTAAAAATCATGCAAAAATAGAAAGAATAGATATTTTAAAAGTGAGGTAGTGTTCACGGGTTCAATGCCCATTTAGGAATCGGATGGCAGAGGGGAAGAAGCTGTTCCTGAATCGCTGAGTGTGTGCCTTGAGGATTCTGTTTCTCCTACCTGATGGTAACAGTGAGAAAAGGGCATGCCCTGGGTGCTGGAGGTCCTTAATAGTGGACACTGCCTTTCTGAGACACCGCTCCCTGAAGATGTCCTGGGTGCTTTGTAGGCTAGTACCCAAGATGGAGCTGACTAGATTTACAACCTTCTGCAGCTTCTTTCGGTCCTGTGCAGTAGCCCCTCCCCCCCCCCCCAACACACCAAACAGTGATGCAGCCTGTCAGAATGCTCTCCACGGTACATCAATAGAAATTTTTGAGTGTACTTGTTGACATACCAAATCTCTTCAAACTCCTAATGAAGTATAGTTGCTGTCTTGCCTTCTTTATAACGATATCGATATGTTGGGACCAGGTTAAATCCTCAGAAAACTTGACACCCAGGAACTTGTAATTGCTCACTCTCTCCACTTCTGATCTCTCTATGAGGATTGGTGTGTGTTCCTTCGTCTTACCCTTCCTGAAGTCCACAATCAGCTCTTTTGTCTTACTGATGTTGAGTGCCAGGTTGTTGCTGCAGCACCATTCCACTAGTTGGCATATCTTGCTTCTGTACACCCTCTCGTCTCCATCTGAGATTCTACCAACAATGGTTGTTTGATCAGCAAATTTATAGATGGTATTTGAGTTATGCTTAGCCACACAGTCATGTGTATATAGAGAGTTGAGCAGTGGGCTAAGCACACACCCCTGAGGTGCACCAGTGTTGATCGTTAACGAGGAGGAGATATTATCACTAATTCGCACAGATTATGGTCTTCCGATAAATCTTTCCCTTCTCACTTTTAACCTATGCCCTCAGGTTTTTGATTCCTTTTCCCAGTGTGCATTCAGCCTATCTCTGCCCCCATGATTTTATACACTGCTATAAGGCTAGCCCTCAGTCTCCTATGCTCCATGGAATAAAGTCCTAGACTCTCCTATAGCTCAATCTCCTGAGTCCTGGCAACTTTCTCATAAACCTTTGTTGTACTCTTTTCAGCTTAACACTATCTTTCCTATACCAGGGTGACCAAAATTGAACATAATACACTAAGTGTGACCTCAGGAATGTCTTGTACAAGAGCAACTCTAACACCCCAAATGATGAAGGCCAGCATGCCAAATGCCTTCTAATTCACCCTGTGTTACCACTCTCGGGGAATTATGTACTTGTACTCACGATCCTTCTGTTCTACAACACTACACTTGATCCTACCATTCATTGTGAAAGTCTTATCTTGGCTTGACTTCCCAAAATACAACACAGCACACTTACCTAGATTGAACAGCTTATGCCATTCTTCAATCCACTTGCCTAGCTGAACCACATTGCCCTGTAATTTTTGGAAAGCTTCTTCTGTGCGGTGGACTTCTTAGTGCTCTGCTCCTTTTACACGTCTGGACTTTGCTTCCCACACTATCTTACCTCACCACAACGTTTCCCACCATCCGCTTAGTGAAAGTATATTTCAGCAGCTCGGTGGTTCTCCCTTGTTCACTGGGCTAAGTGTCTATGCTCGTTCTGCATCTGCCCTATAAGATGTAGATAAGGGATATCAGCTGGATATCCCCTTACCTGGTGACCACTAGTTCCACATCGGATGTCCACAGTGCTCACTGTGGGGTTGATCTCTAGTTTTCATTGGTGTATTATGATGGGCATGACTGGGGGCATCAAGCACAGGAAAAACTCTAGGCACTCTAATGCAGATCACAACTGGATGTGCCCGGTCCAGTTTCTGGAACAATTTCTCCAGGAAAAGATTGCTAAACAATCCATTCTTGGTATAAGTAATTCTGCATCATTTAGCACTGAAAGGAAGTTAACATTACACAATCTAATCTGTTCTCAAGAGATTCTTAGAAACTAGCTCTAATGACAAACATCTTATGAAGAACATGTGATAGAGTATCCAAGTTAGTAAGCGAGAAATATACAGTATATTTAAAAAGTTGCAATAGCTTCTTCAACTTGTGAAGAGAAAGAGAGCAGCTAACATAACTGTGGAGCCAATAGAAAGACAACCAATGTAAATCTCAAGGCGATTGGGCTTGGTATGCATCAGACATTGCTGGGCAGAGAGACCTGCTGTTATCCACAAAGTACACTGCAGATGCTGTGGACTGATGAAGGGTCTCGGCCCGAAACGTTGACTGCTCGGTTCCACGGATGCTGCCCGACCTGCTGAGTTCCTCCAGCTTGTTGTACCTGCTGTTATCCATCTTCTCATTGGTAGGCTGATCTCTCTTGGTGCTTTGACGTAATCTCCTATTCAAACACAGACCAATGCTGAAGGATACTCATCTCCCCTTCATCTGAAGGGTGAGGACCAGATAACGGACATCTTCTAATCTAAGCAACGTCCTGGTGAGTGCCCCCACAGGCACTCCATTACAACCTTTTCCTTCCTGTGGCATAGTGACCAGAAATGCACATAATAGCCCAAATGCAACTTAGCTAGTGTTTTGTAAAGTTGCAACGTAACATCCCAACTCTTACATTCCTTAGCACAACCTATGAAAGTAAGTGTGTGTTCTTCACCACCCTATCTCTCTGTAGGCCACTTTCAGGGAACTATGGACTTGGACTCCATGGTTATGGAGTCATAGAACACTACAGGACAAAAGCAGGTCCTTTGTCCCATCTAGTCCATATCAAACTGTTATTCTACTTAGTCCCATTGACCCACACCAGGACAATACCCCTCCCATGTATGTACTTCCCCAAACTTCTCATAAATGTTGTGATCAAACGTGCATCCATCACTTCCGCTGGCAGCTCTTTCCACACCACACTCTGAGTAAAGAACCTGCTCCTCAGGATTCTCTTAAATATTTCACCTTTTATCCTTAACCTGACCTCTCACTCAACTTTATTGGAAAAAGCCTACTTGCATTTACCCTAACTATACCCCACATAATTTTATACCTCTATCAAATCTTCCCTCGTTCTCCAATGCTCCAGGGAATAAACTCAGGTCCTCAAGTCCCAGCAACATCCTTGTAAATTTTCTATATACTCTTTCAACCTACTCTTTAAATCTTTCCTGTAGATAGTTGACCAAAACTGCACACAATTATTCCTTCTGTTCATCAACATCCCTTGTGCCTTATCATTCCTAACCCACTTTTGACTTCCTAAAATGTATCTCCTCACACTTTTTGGGATTGAATTCCAAATCACCTACCTTTTCATCAGAGCTCCATTAAACATTGCAAATTATTCCTCTTCAAGTACCTGTCAAAGTCCATCATGAAGGGCCTGATGAGTTTTGTTTGCACTATTCAAAGATGTAATGTGTTCCAGCTCATTCGATGAAGCTCTGGAAGATTCTCCTCACAACCCCTCTTGTACTTCTTCAGCCTGGAAAAACTCTCCTCTATTTCACTATCTAAACATTTCCACTATTTCTATCAAATCTCTTCTCACTCACTTTTGCTCTGGGGAGAAGAACCTCAGTTTTGGTCTAGCAGCATGACTTCACTTGCACCATCATTGAAATGTTCTCACAACCAATGAACTTACTTTCAAGGGCTTTTCATCTCACATTCTCAATATTTATTGCTTGTTTATTTATAATTATTATTATTTCTTATTTTTGCATTTGCACTGTGCGGAGTCTCCTGCATTCTGGTAGAATACCCTAGTTTGGTGGTCTTTCGTTGATCCTGTTATAATTATTATTCTATAGATTTGTTAAGTATTGCCACAAGAACATGAATCTCAGGGTTGTGTGTGGTGACATATATGCACTTTGATAATAAAATTTACTTTGAACTTTGAAATCCTATTCTTGGGAGTCTTCTCTGTATCCACGCTGGGCTCTTCACATTCTTCTGAAAAGAACAGTGGGAAGAATTTGATGGACTACTACAAGTGTGGATGAAGTTGTGCTTTACAAAGATTCGATTTAACCCCTCTGTTTTTGCATTGCATGCTTTGATATCCGAATTCTATGATCCCATTGGTATCACAGCGTGCTACTTTTGACAGTCCTGTGTATCTACATTCAGGCCCCTCAGCATGTGTATCATTTTACCATTTAGACAACAGTGCATCAACAGCCAACTTTTCTGATGATAGAAATGCTGATAAATAATGTTGCACAGAGCCATTTTCCTGAGCATTGAGCAATTCGTCTTCCGACAATGATAAAACATACATATGAAACTTACTGACTCCCCACGTGGATTGCAAAATCTGCAACTTTCATTCTGGGCTCCACTTAATTCTGCTGAGGAAAGTGCAAAGGAACCAGGAATTGGAGGGCCCGGTGCTGCCTGGGGGCTGGTGCCATCTTCAGGTTGATGCTGTCCATGGGTCCGTGCTGTTCTAGCTTTCTACTGGATGGAATGGGACAGATCTCTCTGTGAGATGGAGCACCGTGGGGCAGAGCTCGCTGTTGAATGGAGCTCTCTGCAGGATGGAGTTAAAATTGGGATGGTGTTCCTTGTGGGATGTAACTCCTACTGGGATGGAGCTCTCTGCAGGATGGATTTCCCAATGGGATGGTGTTCCTGTGGGACGTAGCACCAACTCTCCATGGGATGGGTCTTGTGGGATGGAGCTCTCTGTAGGATGGTGTTCCCCATGAGATGCCATTTATTGTGGGATGTATCTCCAAATGGGAAGGAACTCTTTGTAGGACTGACCTCTCTGCAGGATCTCTTCTGTTGCCTCTGTACACTGACAGGTAGGTCATGCTCTGAAGGGCAAAGGGCTTTTCTAGGCACTGAAGCATGAAACTTTAAATGGATGCAAATTTTATATGTAATACAAACAGAAAATGAAGCAAACACTCAGCAGGTGAGGCTGCATGTGTAGAGGTGAAATGGAATTGACATTGCCAAATGCACATAGAATTTTTTGTCTGAAAACAAACAGGCTGTTTCACTTCATCCCCTGTACACACTCCTCACTCAATAAGGAAACCAGCTTGGAGCATCTTGTGTGGTCTTCCTGAAAGTCCCTGGCTCCAGTAACATTTATTCCAACTCAATTCATGAGAAAGGCAGAGAAGGGTGTCCTGTGATATGACTGGACATTAGTTACCCTGATGACTGAGTGTCTCCACATTGAAATCTGGGTTCTACAATTTATCATAAAAAGAAACAAAGCAGGAGGACCTCAGCGAGTAAGGACCAGACAAGATGAAGGGCTTCAATCCGAAACGTCAGCTAACTATTTTCCTCTACAGATGCTGCCTGCCCCAGTGAGCTCCTCCAGCATTTTGAACTTTTGCTCCAGATTCCAGCATCAGTGGTCACTGTGTCTCCCGTTTACAACAACCCAATAGGAAGGATTCACCGCTCCGTGTGGCGATCACAGCCGTAGATTCTGAACAGACGGCCACCAAGTCATAGCTTCAGGATGGTGGCCCCTTCATCTGGGAAATAGCTTGTGTGAATCCATGGGCCTGTCAGGTGCCTGTTTCTGTGACTACTGATTACCATGAAGCAACAAGCAGCTTGGCTTAGCTCCAGAGGTTAGCTTGATGGCTTGGCTGGGCTGAGAATGTTCACTATTGTTGTCTAAATGGCATTACTTGTGCTGGAAGCAACCCCAACCAATACTCCAGGGAGGTGTGGCTTCATTGTGCCTGAGCTTCGGCTGGGGTCTGGACCCAAAGTCACTCTATTGGTTTATAATACTCAAGCTTATTTTCCTTACACTGACTCCCCTCCTAGTTATGATCTCTGGCGGAGTTTTGTGTGGAAGTACATTGTTTTATTTCTTTAAGATTTCTCGTCTCCTGTCAGCGCTGGTGCTCCACAGTCCTTACCTTAATGTCCTCTTCTTCCTTCCCATTTCCTTCTTTCTAAAAAGTCCATTTACTTTTCCCTTACACACTTCCTCCCTCTCATTCTCTCTGCCTCTCTCTCCTTTACCCCTGCCTCACTTCTGCCTGCCATCCGCTTTAAATCCTCTGCCCTGGTTTGCTCGGCAGCTTTTCCCTCCCTTGTCAGCCTGCCCGGTTTTCCATCCCCCGTCCTTGCTCCATTCTCAAGTGTTGGAGATGCGCTGAAGTGCAAAATGAGCCTGTGAATGTTGGTTCTGGTAATTAAACTTTGACAAGAAGAGCGAGAAGAAGCAATGGAGGGTGAACAATGGTGGCAGTGTTTGAAGTCTCGGGCCAGCAGTACTCACTCTAGGACAGCTTTTCTTCTGGAGAACAAAAGCATTTGTTTACATGTGTTAACTTCAGCAGTCTGCAGCTTGATGTCACAGAGCCAGGTGCAACAACATCAGAACTCATCACACCTCTCCCAGCCTGATGGGCAGTCATTCGTCAGAACTAATAATCCCCAGGCCCATATGTGCACCACTTCAAAGTTACTATGTTACAATATAAATATTGTGCTCAGAAACAAATTCAAAATCATTATTTCCAATGCAGGGCACTGTCAGACAGATTAGAACAAAATTCCTAACTTTATTTTGGTTTGAGAGGATTGTAAGGGCTTAACTCCATGTTAATGATGGGACTGAGACCATGAAGCAGTCACTAGATGTTGGACCATCTGCTTCGGCCCAAGGACTGTGAATAACTGAGATTTCAGATGAATTGTACTCCTTAAACTAAAATTAATTGGCACAATTAACGACAGAAACTTTCAAACTTTAATCACTATAACAGGAACTGATCACAACCTCCTTACTGTGAATTGATGGTCGGTGATGTGTGAGTGAACCACGCACAAATCTTTATCTTGCTATTTTTGCTGCTGTGCTTTTGGTTATTTTGAGCTATAAAATACATTTGCTCTCCACTTTAATGTCAAAGTTGCCAAGTTCTTTCGCAAAGGGAGCAAGTTAAGAACTTCTTCAAATCGTTTGTCAGGAGTCTGGTTCATTATCCACAAAGTCGTTCCATTGTACCAAAATGACATGGCATAGGATCTGTGCATGGCCTTGTTGCCACAAATCACAAATATCTTAAGACCTAAGTTAGGGAAAGATGTACCATTGACAATTTAAAATCCCACATAAATGTAATCATGTAATCTAAAGTTTAAAGTAATTTTTATTAACGAAGTACATATGTCACCACTTACAACCTTGAAAATACTCTGCAGGTCAGGCAATGTCGACAAGCAGAGAAGGGGAGTTAATATTTCCAGTCGATGTCCTTCTATCAGTACACCTTTCCAGTTATTTAAGCACATGATCCCATGGCGCTAATGAAGTGACAAGAGGTGTGTGTGCTCTATTGTACTTTTACCATGCCTCCCACCCCTATTGGAATGAATGTTCTGTCTACACGTATCTGCACATGTGCTAGCCACTGTTTGACAGCTCTGTATGGTTTGTTGCAATACCGTATGGTATAACAGTTCTAACAAACAGAGAGGCAAGAGGCTGCAGGGAGTTCTGGACACAGCCTGGTCCATCATGGGCAAAGCCCTCTTTAGCATTGAAATCACCTGTAGGAGGTGCTGTTCAAGAAGGCGGCATCTCTCATCAAGGAACCCCACCATCTGGGCTGTGCCCTCTTTTTGCTTCCACTGTCAAGCACCATTAGTCACGGACCTCCAGTCAGAGAGGCAACTAACTTTCTTAAAACATGAACTTTATTAAAACAGTTGTTAACAAATGTGCCCCCTCACAAAATCATTCGGCGTCTTCCCCAACCAGAAACCCTGGATGAACTATGAGATCTGCAATCTGCTGAGGGCCAGATCAGAGGCATTTAAGTCTGGTAACCAAGAAAGTTACAAGAGGTTCAGATACAATTTCCGGAAAGCCATCTCATGGGCTATATAACAATTCCGGACTAAACTTGGATCCACGAAGGACGCAGGGCTTGAATACTATCACCTCTTATAAAGTTAAATCAAGCAATATAGGTGACAGCAGGGCTTCACTTCCAGATGAGCTCAATGCCTTGTATGCTCACTTTGTCCATGAAAACATAGAGGAACCATCATTAACTCCCACAGCCCCTGATGATCCTGTGATTTCAGACTCTGAGGGCAACATGTGGGCTGCCTTCAGGAGGGTGAAACCATGAAAAGCCCAGATGGGGTATCTGGCCAAGTGCTAAAGACCTGTGCTGGCTGGAGTGGTGTGGTGAACTACATATACCTGTCTGGACACGTCCCCCCTGCTGACTGCTCCTGTGGCTCCTCCCACAGACCCCGGTATAACGGCGATTGGAGCCACAGACTCTTCCTCAGTCTCCAGGATGTCGTGTGATGGTCACTTGCTGCTTGTGCTTTCTTCCAGCCAATAAAAGCCTACCTTAACCCACGTCTCAGAGTTATTGATGGTGCATCAAGTGGTCACTGAGATCTTTAACCTCTTGCTTCAGCATTCTGAGGTACTCACAGCTTCATGCAGGTTTCAATTATGCCAGTGCCTAACAATAACATGGTAATCTGCCTGAATGATTGTGGCCCAGTAGCACTTCCATCCACTGTGTGAAGTGTTTGGAGAGGCTGGTGATGAAACATATCAACTCACGCCCGAGAAGTGACTTGGATCGGCTCCAATTTGCCTACCAGAGCAACAGGTCCAGCAGCTCAGCAATCAACACCATCATCCCCTCAAAACTAATCAATAAGCTTGAAGACCTTAGCCTCAATACCTCCTTGTGCAATTGGATCCTCAATTTCGACACTTGCAGATCCCAGTCAGTTTGGATTAGCAACAACACCTCCTCCACAATCTCCATCAGCTCATGTTCACCATGAGGTTGTGTGCTCAGCCCCCTGCTCCACTTGCTTTACACCTATGACTGTGTGGCTAAGCACAGCTCCAATGCCATGTTCAAGTTTGCTGACGACACCTCTGTGGGCTGAATCAAAGGTGGTGATGAATCAGCATATAGGAGGGAGACTGAAAACCTGGCTGAGTGGTGCCATAACAACAACCTCTTGCACAATGTCAGCAAGATCGAGGAGCTGATTATAGACTTCAGAAGAAGAAAACCAGAGGTCCCTGAGCCAATCCTCATCAGAGGATCAGAGTTGGAGATGGTCAGCAACTTACAATTATCTCAGAGGGTCTGTCCTGGGCCCATCGGTAAGTGCAATTACAAAGAAAGCACAACAGCACCTCTACTTCCTTAGGAGTTTGCAAAGATTCGGTATGACATCTAAAACATCAACAATCTTCTGCAGATGTGTGGTGGAGAGTATATTTACAGGCTGCCTCACAGCCTGGTATGGAAACACCAATGTGCTTGAATGGAAAATCCTACAAAAGGTAGTGGGTGCAGCCCAGTCCATTATGGGTAAAGACCTCACCACCATCTATATTGTCGCAGGAAAGCAGCTTCCATCATCAGGAACCCCAGCACCCAGGACATGCTCTCTTCTCAAAGGGGACAACTTCACTCAACTTCATGCCCCATCATGGAAACATTCTCACAACATTTGGTCTCACTTTCAAAGAGTCTTCACCCCACGTTCTCAATATTTATTGTTTATTTATTTAATATTATTATTTCTTTCTTTTTGCATTTGCACAGTTTGTTTTCTTTTGCACACAGGTTAAATGCCCACATTGGTGTGGCCTTTCATTGATTCTATTATGGTTATTATTCTATTGGTTCTATGAGGTTGTTATAGCTGGGGGTGGTAATTGGACAAGCTCCCACTGCCTATTAAAAATTCCCAATGGCGTGCACTTCAAATAGCCTCTGACAACCAAGTCCAGCTCCTGGCCTTCATGTGTGGCTTAGCTATTAAGCCCCGTGGAGCCGTTTCTACTGACAGGAGAAGGAGCAAAGGATGGTTACTAGAGCCTTAAAACCAGTTGCTTTGGATGATGGGGCTCCTGAGCTGTGGTTGGCAGCTCATCGAGGAGAAGGAAAACTCTGATCTCAAACCTCCGCTGCCTTGTGGCCTATACCCACTCATGGGGAAGGCTTCGTGACTAAACCCCAAGGGAAAAGTCCGGAGCTGGAGTCCTACATTGAGTCATTGCTGACTGGCAACTCCTGTGATGCTGCTGATACCAAACTGTATCGGTCTCTGCCATTCCTCTGGGTTCATCAGATACATGGAGAGGAGGAGCCTGCTACCTGGGCAACAGCTTGCTCTCCATTTCCTGCTGCCCAGGACCGTGTGTCTAGACAGCTAGAATGCAACATCCATGACTGACCTCACCTCACCATTATTCTATTATGGATTTATTGCGTATGCTCACAGGAAAATGAATCTCAGGGTTGTATATGGTGACATATATGTACTTTGATAATAAATTTACTTTGAACTTCGAATCTACTACCACTCGCTAGCTTCTCCCGCAAAACCAATGTCTAATCCAATTTACTGCTTTACCTTGAATACTGAGCATCTGAACCTTTTTGACAAACCTCCCAGGCAGGACCTTGTGAAAAGCCCTGCTAAGGTCCATGTAGACAACATCTACTGACTTGCCTTCATCAACTTTCCTGGTAATTTTCTTGAAAATCTCTATAAGATTGGTTAGACACAACATACCACACACTAAGCCATGTTGACTATCCCTAATTAGTCCCTATCTATCCAAACATTTATATATCCAGTCCTTTAGAATACCTTCCCATAACTTACCCAGTACTGAAGTCAGGCTCACTGGCCTATAATTTCCTGACTTATTCTTCCAGCCCTTCTTAAACAACAGAATAACATTAGCTACTTTCTAACACACACAAAATGCTGGAGGAAGTCAGCTGGCTAGGCAGCATCTAGGAAAAGATGCTTTGGGCGAAAACGGTACCTCACTTGTGGCTAAGGATGTTTTAAATATCTCTTCTAGGGCCCCTACAGTTTCTGCACTACCCTCCCAAAGGGTCCAAAGGAAGATTTTATTAGGCCCTAGGGATCTATCCACCGGAATTTGCCTCAAGACAGCAAACACCTCCTCCTCTGTAATCGGTATAGTGTCCATGATCTCGGTGCTGCTTTGCCTCACATCTATAGACTGTGTGTCCATCTCTTGAGTAAATACGGATGCAAAAGATCCATTTAAGATCTCCCCCATCTCCTTTGGTGCCACGCATGGATTGTCATTCTGATCTTCCAGAGGACCAATTTTGTCCCTTGTCTCAGAAGTTCTTAAGATTTTCCTTTACCTTGTCTGCGTGAGCAACCTCATGTCTTCTTTTAGCCCTCGTGCTGTGTCGGCAGGAGTCAGGGCTTTATGCTTTGGCTCTTGGTAGGGTCCCCCAAGCCAAACAGGTCAAAGGGTAAAGGTCAGACTGCGTGGTCTACCAGGCCTCTGGGTTCAGGGGTTCAGCTCAGGGGTAACGACCCTGAGTAATAGAACAAAACTGGTACAGAAACAGCAATGAAGGATCCTTCTACATCCGAGTGTGACGGTATTCCTGGTCTCCACATGGAACTTGCATGACCGACAGTCGTGATAACCGAGAGGAAGCTGCTGACACGATGAAGGAAGCTCTGAACACCGCTGGAGATGGAGGAGCTTCACTTTTATTTTATTTATTGATTGCTATTCAGCATGGAATGACCCCGTCCGGCCTTTCAAGCTAGGCGCCCAGCAATTCGCTGATTTAATCTGAACCTAATCCCGGGACAATTTACAATGACCTACCAACCTGAGGATTGTGGGAAGAAAGCCTCACAGTCACCGGGGGAACATACAAACTCCTTACAGGCAGCAGCGGGAAATGAACACGGGTCGCCTGTACTGTCGCGCACTGTGCTAACCACTGCGCTATCGTGCCGCCCCAAGGTTATTGCTGTCTTAAACGCCAGCAGTGTAACAGGCAGTAAGCTGTACCTGGTAAGCACCTCCTTTTACTTAACCAGGCCTCAATATCTCCCGAAAACCTAGGTTCCCTAACAGGAACATACACGTACCTGTACTTCACCATTTTCATGCACGTGACAATAAACTCAACTCGACTTGTCTGATTTTTAATGATGCTTATCTTTTGTGTTTATCATGGGATTACCTCAGAAAATGCTACCCACCCAGACACATGGTCGCTGCCTCCCTGGTGCACGGACACTATCCCATGATGCAGGAGGTGGTAATGAACAAGGCAAATGTTGGTGTCTGATACCAGCAGTTTGACGGCTGAACATGACGGATTAGTGATCTGTGCTTCAATGGAGGAGCCTGCAGTTGTGTTAGAGGAGAGAAGTTGTTAAAACGTTGCAGGGGAGAGATTAGTGCTACCCAGGAGGACCCAGATGAAGACTTGGATCATGCAGTATAGGATGCAGTAGATGTTAGGTGAATTGTTCCTTGGCAAACCAGGGCTGCATTTTCCCATTTCTCTCATGGTGCACACATCGTTGCCACGTAGGATCTGAGGATCCAGACTCAGCGTCACTGAAGCAGGAGCAACTTCTGGTGAGACACAGGCAGAGGCTATCTGAAGTCCTCCTGTTCACAAACTGTTCCAATCAGGACTCAGCTTGATGTCACCTTGTCCAGAGAAATGGTATCTGCTTCCATTAATGATGGACTGCTGCCACATGCAAGTTGGTTATAGAACATAGAAGAGTACACCACAAGAACAGGCCCTACAGCCCACCATCTTTATGCTAATCATCACAAACTGCAGCTCTTTGCCTTGGGAAGGAAAAGCCTTAGTGAAACTGAAGGGTCAAAATTGCATAGAAGTGATAAGGGGAACCAAGATGGTTTAGATCATTCCAAGCTGTAAATGATTATCACTGTGATGTTATTAAACTTCCTTTACTGTGATGATGTTAATATTCACTGAATCTTTAATTCAAAGTATTCTTGCACAACTCATTCTGATAGGGTGACTGAGTGGTTCCTGTAAAATGGAACTTCACAATTCACAAGGACGTGCCAACTGGTAGGTTAATTGGCCAATATAAATTGCCCCTAGTGTGTAGCTGAATCTAGGAAGGAGTTGACGGTAATACGGGGAAAATAAAATGTGCTAGCGTACAAATGGATGGTTGATAGTCAGCACGGACTCATTGATGGAAGAGCTTGTTTCTATGCTTTGTCTCTCCATGACTCTACGGTGAAGTGTTCATTAGTTACGCCCCACAAATATAGTTACAAAGAAGGTGTGACACCGGCTATATTTCGTTAGGAATTTGAAGAGATTTATTATGCGATCAAAGGCACTCGCAAATTTCTACAGATGAACCATGGAGAGCATTCTAACCGGCTGCGTCACCGTCTGGCATGGGGAGGGGGGCAGTGCACAAGATAAGAAAAAGCTGCAGAAAGTTGTGAACTCATTGGCACTAGTCTGTGTAGCATCCAGGACACCTTCAAAAAGGCAGCATCCATCATTAAAGACCTCCATCAGACAGGACATGCCCTGTTCTCATTGCTACCATCAGGAAGGAGGTACAGGGGCCTGAAGGCACACACTCAATGATTCAGGAACAGCTTCTTCCCCTCTGCCATCTGATTTCTGAATGGACATTGAACCCATGAGCATGACCTCCCTACCTTTTTTTTGCATTACTTATTTAATTTAACTATTGTTTATATATATAAAACTGTAATTCACAGTTTTTATTCTGCATTGCAATGTACTGCCGCAAAAACAACAAATTTCATGACATATGTCAGTGATATTAAACCTGATTCTGAATGCACTCTGCTTCAATGCAGAGTTTACCTTCTTAGTCCTTAATCATCCCCGTCTGTCCTCTAACTATTCCATTGCACTCTAACAGAAAACTTTGGTGCTCCTCCTTTAGATGAACTGTCCTTCTCTTCTCATGTTTTGTTTTTGCTGGTTGTATTTTCCATTTCTCTTTTATGGCTAGCAATATTATGTTTGGATTGGAACGCAGTTTATTTACCCACCTTGCAGCAGGCAGCTTTTGTCTGATCATATTCTGTATCAATTTGTCATTGAGCTACCTCTTGCTTTGATTCCACTTCCCGTGTGTAATTGTATACAGAAAGAGAGATCCCTCTGAACAATCCCAAAAGAAATGCTGGTGGTGCTGTTGGAAGTTAGTTGAATTTGGACAAACACGTTGTCCCACCATTGCTGGGTGACTTGGTACCTGTCAGAAAATGTGACAATTTTCATTTCAGAGGGAGTTTTGCATCTTTTTGCTTTCTAGGAAAACTTCTCCCTCGATTGATGCAAATGGAAGAACATCTCCAGCAATGGAAATAAAACAGAACACTGGAGTAACTTAATGGATCAGATAGCGCCTATAAATTACTGTTTTTGTTCAAGATCCTGCATCAGGACCAGATTCCAGCAACTGCATTTCCTTTCATCTTCACAACATCTCCAGTGTGACTTTACTGAAACCCGTCAGCTCATATTTTCTTACTGGACAGCCAGGATTTCCTAACCTGTGAACTCTATTAATTTACCAACCCTGTGAAATCTGTATCCTCTTATGGCTTCAATTATAAGTTCAGCATTGGAATGGACAGCTTTGCTGGTCGAGATCAGATCTCTCTCTGCATCCCACTATTAACTCCACTACATCCCAAACTCCATTCTTATGGACAGAAAGATTCACCTGATCCTTTCATTCAGCCCACAAGAGCAGCAAATGGAGGTGCATATGCTTTTCAGGCCTCCCAAGTTCATGGACTGTACTCATGTTCTCTTGGTCCTTACAACAATCTCCTAGTTTCAGAGCAGATTCAGTTACTTATTACATGTACATGGAAACATACAGTGAAATGCATAGTCTGCATGAACAAGCAAAACACCCACGGACGTACTGCGGACACACATTCCATCACCAACATCGCACGCCCACTGTACTCGGCAGAACAACACAGAATGCAACAAGCAAAAAAAGGACAACTGCAAAGTGGCCCCTTTCCTCCCACCCCACCATTCACCTTTAACTTGGCCAGAGCCCACTGAGGTTAGTCTTCCATCAATTGAGAAGTTGCTTGGAGTCTTTCTTTCTTAATTTCATTGATAACCGAAGCCTTATTATATAATGATCTTCATTCCCCAAATGCCCTTGCATAATCCCCAGAACCCAATCCAGTAATGCTCTGCAATGCATTGAAATTGTAATCTTCTGTTTAAGCATCATTTTCTTGTACTTTGCCATTTCCTTAGATTTTCGTGAACTGACGCCGTGAATCGTAAGCTCCAAGTGACACTGAGCTTCCAGCTGACGTTGCCTTAATTCTTGATCCGATTTCCTCTCTGACCTCTTTTTTTAATGCATAATACACTATTCTGATAGAACTAAATACAAGCTCTTTTGAAACTCCAGGTAGGCACATCAAAATCAGAATCGGGTTTAGTATCAGCAGCACATGTCATGAAATCTGTTTTCTTTGCAGCAGCAGTACAATTGCAATACACCATAATAGAAAAACATGTATTACAGTAAGTATATATATATATATAAAATAGTTAAACTAAATAAGTAGTGCAAAAATAGAAATAAAAAAGTAGTAATTAGTGTTCATGGGTTCAATGTCCATGCAGAAATCGGTTGGCAGAGGGGAAGGAGCTGTTCCTGAATCGTTGAGTGTGTGCTTTCAGGTTTCTGCACCTCCTACCTGATGGCAGCAGTGAGAACAAGGCATAACTTGGATAATAGGGGTCGTTTATGACAGATGCCACCTTTTTGAGGCATTACTCCTTCAGATATCCTGGATACTGTGGAGGCCAGTGCCCATGATGGAGCTGACCGAGTTTGCTACGCTCTGCAGCTCATTTCAATCCTGTGCAGTAGCTCACCACCCCATACCAGACGGTGACGCAGCCAGCTAGAATGCTCTACACAGAACACCTGTAGAAATCTGTGAGTGCTTTGGTGACATACCAGATCTCCTCCAATTAGTTCATAGGTCAGCTGGAAGGTGATAGGTGAAGCCAGGTGGGTGAGAAAGATCAAGGGCTAGGGAAGAAGAATCTAACAGGAGAGGAGAATGGACCATAGGAGAAAGGGAAGGGGGAGTGGATCCGATGGGAAGTTACAGGCAACTGAGAAGAGATAAAAGATCAGAGTGGGGAATAGAGGAAGGGCGGGATTATCAGTATTGTTTACAAAGACATGCTCTGTATCATTTTGAATGCCTTTTATCATTAGTCAATAAACATTTATGCAAATTAATATTGTTGGAACTATGCACCTGAATATCAAAAGGTCATTTGCAATCCTAGTCAGTGTTATAACCTAGCTGAGGATCTCCAATTTCATACACAAGATTCCAGCATCTTGAAGTTGACTAATATGGACTATAATTTTAATTGACACACACAAAATGCTGGTGGAACACAGCAGGCCAGGTAGCATCTATAGGGAGAAGCACTGTTGACATTTCGGGCTGAGACCCTTCGTCAGGACTAACTGAAAGGAAAGATAGTAAGAGATTTGAAAGTAGGAGGGGGAGGGGAAAATGCGAAATGACAGGAGAAGACCGGAGGGGGTGGGATGAAGCTAAGAGCTGGAAAGGTGATTGGCAAAAGTGATACAGAGCTGGAGAAGGGAAAGGATCATGGGATGAGAGGCCTCGGGAGAAAGAAAGGGGGAGGGGAGCACCAGAGGGAGATGGAGAACAGGCAGAGTGATGGGCAGAAAGAGAGAAAAAAAAGGAGGGGGGAAAACTAAATATATCAGGGATAGGGTAAGGAGGGGAGGAGGGGCATTAACAGAAGTTAGAGAAGACAATGTTCATGCCATCAGGTTGGATGGCTACCCAGACGGTATATAACGACCAATTAATCGGTAAATCTTCGGACTGTGGGAGAAAACCAGAGCACCTGCAGGAAACCCATGTGGTCATGTGCAGAAAGTACAAACTACTTACAGGCAGCGACGGGAATTGAACCCAGGTTACTGGCACTGTAAAGTGTTGTACTAACCACTACACTACTCTGCTGCTCTTATTGTTCTGACGTGTACTGAGAAACAGTGAAAAGTTTTGGTATGTGTGCTATCCAGTCAGGTCATTACATATATAAGTACATGAGGTGGTACAAACGGAAACACAGAATGCAGAATATAGAGAAAGTGTAGTGCAGGTAAACAAGTAAAATGCAAGGGACATGACAAGGTAAACTGGGAGATCAAGTGCTCATCTTCAGTGTATGAGAGGTCCATACAGCAGCAGGATAGAATCTAATGGCATCTTCTGCACCTAGACATTCACCTGTACAAGACTAGAGTACTGCAAAGTACTGGAGAGTTTAACATCGGTAGCTGAGCGAAGGGCGCTGAGTAGGCTACGGTCAATTATGGATAACTCTGAACATCCTCTACATAGCACCATCCAGAGACAGAGAAGCAGTTTCAGCGACAGGTTACTATCGATGCAATGCTCCTCAGACAGGATGAAGAGGTCAATACTCCCCAATGCCATTAGGCTTTACAATTCTACCGCCAGGACTTAAGAACTTTTTAAAAGCTATTATTAATGCTTTTTGAGATAGTGATTTAGATGCATATCATATTTTTTACTGAGTTAAGTATTGTATGTAATTAGTTTTGCTACAACAAGTGTATGGGACATTGGAAAAAAGTTGAATTTCCCCTTGGGGATGAATAAAGTATCTATCTATCTATCTATCTATCTATCTATCTAGAGGAAATAGCACAGAGAGGTTGAGAAGCATGACAACATGGAGTGAATCAATTCCATACACATTACAGGATGTCCTGTCCCCTGTCACAACCATTACAAACCTTCCTTTGGGTAGTATTTTTGTGTTCACTGGCCTGGCCCCATTTTTTCAGCATCAAACTCACTCACATTACATCTACAGAAGTGCATTGTCCAAAATTTCCCATCAACACGACATTCACCCTCTGTGGTTCAGGTGTGACAGTCGCTGGACTCTTCCAGTTGAAGCAATGTTCACGAACACTGAAGGAATTAAAATTATTATAGGACCAGTAACACTAAATCAGCTCACCCTGCACACACTCAGTTCACTCTGCACACACATAGCACGCCCTGTACACACACAGGGTTCACCTTGCACACACACAACACGCCCTGCACACACACATGGTTCACCCTACACACACAGGGTTCACTCTGCACAAACAGGGTTCACTCAGGTTGGAGGAACAACACCTTATATACCGGCTGGGTAGCCTCCAACCTGATGGCATGAACATTGATTTCTCTAACTTCCGTTAATGCCCCTCCTCCCCTTCTTACCCCATCCCTGATATATTTAGCTTTTTCCCCCCTCCTTTTTTTTTTCTTTCTTTCTGCCCATCACTCTGCCTGTTCTCCATCTCCCTCTGGTGCTCCCCTCCCCCTTTCTTTCTCCCGAGGCCTCCCGTCCCATGATCCTTTCCCTTCTCCAGCTCTGTATCACTTTTGCCAATCACCTTTCTGGCTCTCAGCTCCACCCCACCCCCTCCGCTCTTCTCCTATCATTTCACATTTTCCTCTCCCCCTCCTACTTTCAAATCTCTTACTATCTTTCCTTTCAGTTAGTCCTGACGAAGGGTCTCAGCCCGAAACATCGACAGTGCTTCTCCCTATAGATGCTGCCTGACCTGCTGCGATCCACCAGCATTTTGTGTGTGTTGCTTGAATTTCCAGCATCTGCAGATTTCCTCGTATTTGCTTTATAATTTTAATTGTTGTTTTGGAATATGTGTTTTTTCTTCTGAACATTTTTTTTTATTTAAGGAAAATTGTCAGCAAGGCTCTCAAATTTATAACAGGAGAGTACTTTTCTATCATGACAAATTGCCACCTTGGGCTCCTGCACGGGACAATTGCAAAGTTGTTTTGCTGAAACCTTTTAGTGTTAATGTTTTAAATTCTCAACAGCATTGTGAGATTCAGATTCAACCACGATTTGAATTCAAGATTTTTCCTGTCATAGATATGGATTTACACATTCAAAGTTGTAATTCCTTTGATTTGAAAGGTAACAGTAATTTACAGATGCTATTTGATCCATTAAGCTTTGAAAACTTCCCTAGATGCAAGAACAACTATTATTCACACACAGAGCCACAATGTTACACATTGTCTGACTTCTTCCACATTATCCAACGACCTTTTCATACTTCCTATCTTAACATCATTATTAACTCATAAACATTTCAAATAACACACCAACTCATTTGTTTCTCCTCTGGATCTCTCACTTTGGATAAAACAGATCAATTTTTCTATTACTGGAATAGTAACCCAAAAGATCAAAACAACGATCTGGAGATCACCACTGAAGCTGAGGAATTTAAATTCGGTCTAATAAGTGTCCAGAATGAAAAGCCATGAAGACACCACATTGGTTTGAAAACTATGGATTTGCACCCCCCACCCCCACCCCAATCCCTCTGAACATCAACATTCTTTCGTGCTTTACCTTTTACTATCATGTTCTACTCCCATTTGACCAACTAATAGACATCACCTTACACTTGTACAGATTAAATTCCTTTTGGGAACACTCTTGCCCAATTTTCCAAAGCAACACACACAAGATGCTGGAGGAGCTCAGCAGGTCAGGCAGCATCTGTGGAAATTAATAGATAGTCGATGTTTCAGGACTTGAAGAAGGGTCACAGCCCAAAATGTCGACTATCTGTTCATTCCCATAGATGCTGCCTGCCTTGCTGAGTTCCTCCAGCATTTTGTGTGTCTTACTCTGGATTTCCAGCATCTGCAGACTTTCTCATGCTTGTGCCCAATTTTCCTTCTGTGGCTTGAGACAACACTCCTCACTATCCACAACTCCAACAGTTTTCATGTCAGCCATTAACTTGCTAATCATCTCCCTTAAATACACATCCAAGGTGTTAATATACTGTTCATCACAAACAACCAGGGTTTCAGAACCAATCCCTGAAGTACACAGGTTTCCAATCAGGATAGTGTCAATCGAACGTTGTGTGATAACCAGAGAGTAAATGAGGCGATTTACATTTAACAGTGCATAACTGGTTACTTTTATAGCCAATTAAGCTGATTATAAGACAATTGAAAGAAAAGGTGCAGCAGGATGTTTGAAAGTTCTACTGGGAAAAAAACTTAGAGTGGTTGAGGGCTAGGTACTGACAGGGGAGAAGAAGTGAAATGTGTCAGGAAATGTAGAGGAGGCTTAACCCAAATGCAGAGCAAAGGAGATGATTTGGTGTTGAACAATAACTTTACTAATAGCTGGCAAAATAATAGGCCACAAACAGTGAATAGCCCTGAACAGATTTGATATGGAAAAGTTACTTCCCATGGTACGGGAGTCTAGGACAAGAGGGCACGACTTCAGGTTTGAAGGACGTCCATTTAGATCGGAGATGTGGAGAAATCACTTTAGTCAGAGGGTGGTAAATCTGTGGAATTTGTTACCATGAGTGGCTGTGGTGGCCAAGTCATTGGGTGTATTTAAGGCAGAGATAGATATGTTCTTGATTAACCAGGGCATCAAAGGGTATGGGGAGAAGGCAGGGGAATGGGGATGACTGGAAGAATTGGATCAGAGCAGACTTGAGGGGCCTAATGGCCTACTTCTGCTCCCATATCTTATGGTTTTATAAATCAAGAGAGAACAGAAACTGAACACAGTCGGCAATAAGGTAAACTTTAGGCAGGGAGAGTGAAGGCTAGAAGCAATTGGTTGAGTGCAGCTGGTTCAATGACTGAACAAGGACTGGGTTAAGTAGGCTGGAACAGGTGGCAGGTGAATCCTATTAGCTGTGTGGCGACTGGGAGGTGACCACATTTGCAGGCTGGGTTGTGTCAGCAGGAGCAGGCCTGACATGACTCCACTCCCTTTGGCCAGCCTCTGATGGTCCAAGGTGATCCGGATGGGTCCAGTGGAACTTATCTACGAGCAATGGGTCCAGGACGACACCCAAGACCTCTCCGCCATGCTGTACCCTTCCCGGTTATCTAGGTGTTACACACCCCACTCACCCAATATGAATCCAGCAACTGGTGAACCGTGTACACTGCATCACCTTCCACCATCCTAGGCTCCGGAGATGCAGGCTCAGGTGTCCATAGAAACTGGGCTTGAGGCAGGAAACATGGAAGGTAGGTGAGATCCTGAAGGATGGTGGCAGCTAGACACAGTAAGTCACCATCACAAAGGGGCCAATTAACCAGGCTGAGAGATTGCAGGAGTCGGTACGCAGGAGCAGATCTTGGCTGGACAGCCAGACACAGGCTCCTGGCTAGAGTAGTCCATCTGGGCACCCATGGCAGTTGGCCTGGTGGCAGTAGGTATGGTTAGCATCTCAGATGGCTATCCGTGCCCTCCTCCAAGGATTCCAGCAGCAGCAAACTAGGGCCCTGGTGGACAGGACCTCCTTGGGGAATGGCAGGAGTTGGTAGCCATGAATCCTTTCAAAGAATGATATATCCATGGCAGAGGAGGTGTGTAGATTGTGGCACAGCTCAGCACAGAGCAGATACTCCTTCCATGTAGAAGGGTTAGAGGCGGCAAAGCTCAGGGGATCTTCTCCACTTGTAGTTCACCAGAAGCAAGAGATGATTTGTAGGCCGCAGTCCGACACAATGTCCTGACGGAAGCCTTGAAAGCAAATGACGTGTCACAGAACCAGGTCCGCTGTCTCAGCAGCTGACGGAAGTTTTGGCAGGGCAATAAAGTAGGCCACCTTGGAGAACCACCTTTGATCACCCCATAGGAAGGTGGCAGCCCTGTGATGATATCCGTGGCAACGTGGAATCATGGTAGAGGATGCAGAAGACTGGAGGCCCACAATCTGGAGGTATTGGGTTGGACTCACTGAGGGCAGGAGTGACAAACTGTGGTACATCTGTGACCGTGGTAGGTCGTCAGAAACAGAGTCATGGAAAATCCAGGTTCTGCCCTGCACCTGGATGACCAGGGAGGGGCGAGGAGTGGGCCCACCGGGGAGCTTCAGAGGGTACTGCCCAGCGCCGGCAAGTACATGTGGTCAGACGTGTCGGGTGCAGCAGGCGCGTGCAGCAGGGCCTGGCAGATCTGGCTCTCAAGGTCCCAGATGATGAGGGTGAGGATCTGAAAAGATATATGATGGAATGAGGGCCAAACTGCTGTGACATGGCGTCCGCCTTTGTGTTCCTGAAACGGGGTCGGTAGGAGCTGAATTGTCTGAAGAAGAGGGTCTAGTGAGCCTGATGTGAGTTGAGTTGTCACGTCTGTTGTGTGGATATGAAGTTCAGGTTCTGGTGGTCAGCACAGATCAGGAAGGGCCTGGTGATTCCCATCAGCCAAAGTGGTTCCTCTGAGGCCCAGTTAACAGCGAGTAGCTCCCCATTTCGTACTCCATGTGTAGGGTTGAACATGTGCAAGAAGGAACACAAGGATGTGTCTTCCCATCCAGTCCCTGCTGGGAGAGTATGGCCCCGGTGCCCACATCAGATGCGTCCACCTCTACCTCAACAGGTCCAGGGAGCTACAGATAACGGGAGCGCTGGCAAAGTCTCTCTTGAGCTTCTTGAAAGCGTGGTCAGTGACAGCAAACCAGGTTATCCACGAGGTAGGTGACTTGGAGATAGAGGAGAGAGGAGCAGTGATTCGGCTGTGGTTTCTGAGGGAAAGGGGGTAGAAATTGAAGAAGTGCTCCAATTGTTTGTGGGAGCGTGGTCATGGCCATTCAACGATGGCATGTTCTTTCTCTGGGTTCGTGGTTATGATATGGGGTGAAAGGGCGTAAACCAGGAAGGAAATAACTAGGGTGTGGAACTAGCATTTTTCTAACTTGCAGTACATTTGCTTTTTGAGGGGATGCTGCAGAACTGAACAGACATGACAGGACGTTGTCTTGGGGGTGCTTGGAGATGATGAGGATGTCATCAAGGTAGACAAATGGACACCGGTGCAGCATGTCTCAGAGGATTCCATTAACGAAGGCTTGGGAAATGGTTGGAGTGTTGAAAAACCTGAAAGGCATCACCAAGTATTCATAGAGGCCATGGACACCATCTTCCACTCATTCCCCTAGCGGATGTTAATCAGGTTGTGCACACATCATAGATCTCATTTGGTGAAGATCTGGGCTATGCATAAAGGGGAGAGTGTAGCAGTTCTAACATTGACTCTGTTGAGTCTATGGTACTCAATGCTGGGACAAAGACTCCATCTTTCTTTTTGACAAAGAAGAATCCTACACCGGCTGGGGACTGGGATGGGCGAATGAATCTGCGCTGTATTGCTTTGGCAATGTAGTTATTCATGGCTTGGGTCTCAGGAGGGCAGAGGAGTAACGGACAGATCCGTGAAGGAATGGTGCCTGGGAGGAGGTCGATTACACAGTCAGATGGTCTGTGAGGTGGCAGGGTGCTGGCTTCCTTTTTACTGAAGGTGGTGGCTAAGTCGTGACATGCCTGTGGGAGTCTGGTGAGGTGAAGGGTTTCCTATATCTCTGTGGATTTATGGGGTGAAGTCAGTGGTCCCCAGCACAGCACTGGATGACCAGGTGAAGTGAGGGTCGTGAGTGGAGACTCGGGACTATCCCAGGATGCAAGGGGCGCTGGGTGAATCAATCAGGAGAAATTGGATGGACTCGCGGTGCTCTCCGATGCTCATATACACGGGCTGTATGCATGCTCTGACTATCCCAGACCCCAGGGAATGTATGGCACGATGCTGAAGGGATGAGAGATAGGTTTGGCAGGGAGTCCAAGCTGCACACACAGAGTTCGATCCACAGAGCTGGTTGCTGCATCGGAATCCACCAGAGCCTCCTGCGGTTGTGGAGCCAGAGTGTGGAGGAAGACAGAGAGAGTGAGCCGGGCTCGGGCTGTGGGGTTGGAATGAGGGGCTGGGGAGAGCCTGCCGGATAGAAAGCCCCTTGTCTCTACCTCGAGGCGTCGTTTCCCAGATGCAGTGGGCATTTGATGAGTTGGCGGTTGGCTGCTCTGCAGAAGTTGCTTCTCCACCAAAACTCGTGCTCGGGGGGTGGGGTGGGAGGAATTAAGGAAACTCTTCCTAAATGCATGGCTGATGAGGGTCCTGCAGCCTGAAATTGTTCTGGGAATGGAACTGGGTGTCTGGCTGATGATCCAGAGGGTCGTTCCACAAGACACTTGTCAAAACGGATAGTCAGAGTGACGAGGCTTTCAAGGTCCATGGGCATCCCCCAGATAATCAGCTCATCCTTCATGTCCTACAAGTGGCCATAATGGTAACGGACCAGCAGCACTTCTGCATTCCAGCCCCAGTCCACCACGAGGGTCCTGAATTCTACAAAGTAATCTAGCGCAGACCGTGAGCCTTGACGCGGATGAAGAATCGGATTCGCTGCCTCCCTTGCACTTCTTGGATGGTCAAAAACCCAGTGCACTTCGGCAGTGAAGTCCTTTCATTTATCGTTCCATTTAGCAGTCGCCCATGCCCGAGCTGGCCCAGTCAAGAGGGAGTTGAGGAAGGCGATCGTGGCCTGGTCCGTACAACACAGAGACAGCCAGAGTTCGAGGTGTAAGATTCATGAGAACAGGAAGTTGTGGCATTGGGTTGGACATCCATCAAGGAATTTGGGCAGAGGAATCTGGGGCTCAGAGGGAGGAGGCTGACTGGTGCGGAGCCGCTGCACTGAGGCGGAGAGTTGATGAGGGTGGCGGACAGATGGTCAATGGTTTCCTGCTGCCACTGGATCGTGTGGTTTAGTCAGAAAATGACTTCCTTTAGGTGAGCATATCCCGCTGGGTCAACTGGTTGTTCACTCATTCTATCGGGGAATGTAGAGGAGGCTTGACCCACAAGAAGAGCAACAGAGAATTTAACAGTGAACAATAACATTAATAACGGACCGCAAAATAACAAGCCATGGGGGCCACAAAATAAGAGGGGACAGAAATTAAACACAGTGGACAACAAAGTAAACTTTAGCACAAAAATACAACTGCAGATGCTGTGGATCAAAGAATACGTACACAACGCTGGAAGAACTCAGCAGGTCAGGCAGCATCTGTGAGAAAAGAGTAGCCAACGTTTCGGGCCGAGACCCTTCATCAGGAATGGGGGGGGGAAGAGAGGGCCGAAGCCCAGGAATAGAGATAGGGGAGGGGGTAGGGCCTAGAAACTTTAGGCAGGGAGAGTGCAAGCTAGGAGCAATTGGTTGAGGCTGGCTGATTCAAAGAGTGAATTAGGACTGCGGATGAGAGCCGGGGCTAAATAGGTCGCCGGTGATGAGTCTGGATCGAGCAGCAGGTGAATCCTGTTAGGTAGGTGCAGACAGCAGGTGCTTGCATGTGCAGGTTGGGAGGTGTCAGTGTGGATATAGGCCTGACAACATCAAGTTTTCTGAAAGATGGGAAATCATCTGACCCAGGTAGAATGCATGTTGCTGAACAAGCAGAGAAGTATTAGTTGAGGCAATTTATCTCTCAATGCATGATGGGTGCCATAAATAGTGCAGCAGGGTTGGAGACTTGTCAAAGTTGTATCTGTATTGCTAGGGAGAATTATGGGTCAGATGGTTAACATCTACTGGTACTAAACAGTCGTAACACAAAAAAAGAAAGTAAGGGGAAGTTTAATCTAGAAATCCCCTCACAAATGATTAACTAACTTGAATGAACATGTTTATGAGGTAAAAAAAAATTTATCAGGGCAGGTCAGTAACTATAAATCAATGCTTGTTGGTCATTGGCAATGGAATAACAGACAGGATGAAATTAAGGAGACAATAATGGAAGAGATACAACGTTGCCTTAGATGGATTTTTATTGGCAGTCAAGATGAGGTGCTGCTTTTTATACCTAGATCAGGACTGGGACACTCAGTAATAGTGTAAATGAGATATATTTCAGGATTGCATAGAAAGCTGGGGAGACAGTTACACTGGAGTTGGGGTTCAGTGCAGATGTAGATATGACACAGTCTTAGAGTGTTACATTGATTACTTAGCAGTATCATTCTAGACTCCAAGTAGGGGCCAGGTGAAGTATTGAGAGTAGTTCTGGGAAATGTGAGCATAAAACTACACATAAAGCTCACTGGGCTGTTGCTTCGATGTTTTGCCTTCATTCCAGTTTTTGGCAGCTTTATGCATTTGACTTTACTAACTGCTTCTGAAAGCCAGGCTTCTAATTGAATGCCTGTCTCAAGCATTTTCCTTTATTAATTAATATAATAAAAATGGTATGCAATTCCTGTAAATAACATTAAACTTAAGCATCACATTTTCTTGCTAGTCAGATAAATGTCAATCAGTAGCAAATGAGAGTGTGTATTTGTGCACCTCCTGATATCATAAAATGTCTCAAAGTGCTTTAGAGAAACATAATCAGACTGATGTCAATATTAGGACAGGAGATCAAAAGCTTGGTCAAAGATGTATGTTTTAAGAAGTATGCTGCCTGACCTAATGAAGGGTCTTGACCCAAAACATCGGCTGTCCATTTCCCTCCACAGCTGCTGCCTGACACGCTGAGTTAACCCCACACTCTGCTTGATTTATCTCTTTCCCAGTTCTGACGAAGGGATTTAGTCTTGAAATGTTCGCTCTGTGGGTCCTTCCACAGATACTACCCTACCTGTTGAGTGCTGTGAACATTTTGTTTTTATTTCAGATCTACAGCTTCTGCAGGTTTTGTCCTGATTTTCATTTCGTTATCTCAATGCTTGGCTACCTGAGAACAAGGACCAATGTTCTGGAAAAGGAGCAGGAATGTGAGTTTGAGCACTATTGCCCCTTCAATGGACAGCACAGGTCCCCCGTATGTTGTAATCACCAACCCTGTTGTTATTTCCATTCTTTTGCGTATCTATCTAACAGAAGGACCATAGTCCCTCTTACATTGCTGGGCCACTCATTTAACCTTACTCCTTTGCTTTTCTTCATAGTGTATCATCTTTTGTAATGGTACCTTGGGGTAACTGCAGTTCTGTAAGCTGTTGGCAAGATGCTGCACTCTGCAATCAATGAGGAAATCACTGTTCACTTAGAGAAGCTTAATGTCATCAAACTAAGTGAAGACATTTTCCTGAGTTCTTTGAGGATATAACAAGCAAAGTTAATAATTTTGGGTGTTCGGAAGGTGTTACAGAAAAGGCTGGCGCACAAGCTAGGAGCACTTTGTCATTGGGGGAAATCTACTGTACTAGATGAGTTATTGCATGGCAAACAGACACTTGGAATAAACGGGACATATTGGGATGGAAAATATAACTGGTGGAGTGCCCCAAAAATCAAAGTAAAAAGTCACCTCTGTAAGGGAGGGTAGATTGGAAATTGGAAGCAGCCTAAAAGAGATTTACAAGAATAACTTCTAGGTTGTGAGTTAGAGAAACCAGATCTACATTCTTTGGAGCTTAAAGAATCTGGGGTGATCTTATTGAAGTAGTTAAGATACAAAGGGGATTACAAGGTAGACAGTGAGATTTTTCCACTAGTGGAAAACCCCCCAAATGAGGTGACATTGTGACAGGATTAGGAGATAGTCATTTTAACCTGAGGTGCATAGGAACTACTTCATGCAGAGGCTGGAGAATCCCTGCAGTATTGTTTCCCAGAGAGTTGTGTGTCCGGATCTTTGGGAGTTTTTAAAGAAGTAGATACATTGCTGCAGGATCAGGGAATAAAGAGGTAAAGAACCAGACGGAGAAGAGGAGATGAGGACTGTGGCAGACCAGCTTTGATTACATTGAAGGATAGGGCAGACTCGAGAGGCTGAATTGTAGAGTTCTGTTCATTTGGGCTATGTAAGCATTCAGTTGGGATGCGCGTTCCCTGTTGTGGGCATGCACGTGGGGTGGGGTGGTGCGTGGGGGAGGGATTGTGGTTAAGAAAATGACAGCCCTTGTGTACTGAACGTGAACAGAGAAAGCAAAGTTGTTGAAAGGAAAGAAAATCTTTTTGGCTTAAGCATTAACAGAATGGCCTGCTCTCGTATTACTTACTTTCTTTCCTCTTTGGATATTTATTCACTCTCTTGAAATGACTATCATATCTGCTTCAATCATAATTCAAGGCAATTCATTCTACATCACTAGGACTGGCTGTGTGATTTTGAAAATAGTTTCCTCCTGTCAGACTGAGTGGGACTGAGATAGTCTGTGACAATTGAACATATTAGTGTAAATCGATAGAGCAGAGGTTAAAGATTGAGCTTTCTTCGATCTCAGTACTCCACCTGAGGCTAGGTTGGTTATTGCTCTTCAACCGTTCATATTGGAACCTTTTAAACATGACAAGGACTTCTGCCACCCTTTCTCTACATCTCAGACCTGCCAACTTTCAGGTGATTTTTCTCTCTCACTCCTCTCTCATCCTTTCACCAATTAACTCAAAGCTTTAAGATATAATTATCAACCTCCTTGCCTAGGTCTAGGTCTTTCAGTTTCAAAACTTCTCGTAATTTTATACACCTCAATTAAATCTCCCCCTTTGTTCCAAAGAAAGTAGCCCTTTCTTAATCACTCTCGACATAACTAATAGTTTACACTTTCTACGCAAATTTGTCTTTCCTATATTTGCACAGCTTCTGGAATGATTGCCAGGATCGGGAGAAATACCAGATTAACCCATCCACAAGCCCGTAAGGAAGCTCAAATCACAGCTTATGCGGGTCAAAGATGACCTGAGACTCAGGACAGCTGGATTTACAGGATTCCCTGTGAATGCGGAGCAGAGTATATCGGCCAGACGGGACGCACAGTGGAAACCCACGTCAAGGAGCACAGCAGGTGTATCCATTTGGGTTACCCAGAGAAATCGGTAGTACCAGAACATTGCATTCACAATGGCCACAGGATTGATTTAGACGACACAAAACTACTCTGCCATGCCGATGGCTTTTGGAACTGCCTGGTAAAGGAAACCATTGAAGTAAAACTAGAGGAAATAGTTTAACAAAGACAAAGGTCTCGCTCTAAGTAAGAACTGGAATTTGATTGTAAGCAAGGCGGAAGAGCAGAAACCTGATTGGATGAGGACTATCCAATCAGGAGTGATGGAAGACTGGTTTATAAATACCACCGGACTAGACACACCCAGACATCATTCCTGATGAAGATGGCAGAGTCTGTCAACAAAACATTGGTTATAATTAGTACCTGTACCTGGATGGAAGCCTATGAAGACTTTATTTGTCATATATGCCAGGAAAGCACTAGATCCTTTTACTCTTCAAATCAAGTTTGTTATCCTGTGCATAAGTATGGTGAGGTACAGGTAGAATGTGTGTAGATTCAGACAACACATAGAGCATCAATTGTACGTAAAATAGACAAGACAGTAAAGAAGCAAAAGATCTGTGAAAAGCAAGATATCAGTGCAAAAAAAAGCACAGTCAGAGACGGATCTCTGGTAGTGAAAGAGGTGGTCTGTAGTGTTCCACTGCTGAGGAAGGGGGAGGATTGTGCAGGTTAGTTCAACAATGGTTGTTGGAAAGCTAACACAAAGATTCTGCAGTTGCTAATAATCTTGAGCAACTCACACAAAATGCCAAAGGAACTCTGCAAGTCAGGCAGCATCCATGGAGGGCAATCTCACAGCTGAAACGATGAGGCCACACCCAGATTGGAAGAACAACACCTCATATTCCGTCTGAGTAGCCTCCAACTTGACAACATGAACATTGATTTCTCAAACCTGGTAATTTCTCGCCCTCCCCTCTCTTTTCCCATTCCCCATTCTGGCTGACCTCTCACTCCTCCTCTTCTCCTCACCTGCCCTCCAATTGCTGATCTCTGAATTGCTGAGATCCTCCAGCATTTTTGGTGGTGTGTAGAAAAGTAGCTGTTCCTGAACCTGGTCCTGTGGAACGGCAGGCTTCTCCACCTCCTGTCTGACAGTAGCAGCCAAAGAAGGCCATGGCACCATTCTACGTCAGTCCAGCACTATTGCATCCTTCCTACAGAGTGATGACGTGAATTGTAGGCAGCACTTCAGTAGCATCTTAAATAACAATTTGTAACCCTTTAGAATGACCTTTCTGCTATTTATCAGCCAATGAAGGCAATTTTCTGGTATGTCTTCCTGACTATCTGTCCTTCACCTTCAGGAACATGCACTCTGCTAACGCTCACTTCTTAATACCTGCAACTCTTCATCAGGTTTACCCTATCCGTAGGGATGAGTTTGTACGCTTCCCAGAATGAATTCCATTAACCACTATTGGGCTTGCCAATCCAGTCTGTCACTCTTTTCCTACAGCCTCAAACTTTCTTCCTCATTTTCAACCATACTCCTAACTTTGATATATTCGGAAAACACTTAAATCATATCCCCACCTTTAAATTCAAGCGACTAAATTACTTCTCAAGAAGGGGTTAATTCTGTGGCCCATGAAGCACCAGTACATTCACATTGACCACTTGCCTTTTGCTTCATGTCACTGAACCTAGTTTTAATCCAGTTATATTCTTGATCCCATTTCTAATCCCATGGGATCCCATAGTATCTATGCTGACCCTCAGAGTATTCCCATCAATCCCTTTTCTAAACTTATTTTTGGATTCATTCTTTCTAATTTTCCTGCTACTCTTCTACATTAGAGGTGAATTGACGTAACCAGAGAGTGGTGAATCTGTGGAATTCTTTGCCACAGGCAGCTATGGAGGCCAGGTTTATAGTTATATTTAAGGCAGAGGTTGATGAATTCTTGATTGGTCAGGGCATGATGGGATACGGGGAGAAGGCAGGAGTTTGGGGCTGAGAGGAAAATTGGACCAGCCATGGTGAAATGGTGGAGCAGATTCAATGGGCCAAATAGTCTAATCCTGCTCGTATATCTTATGGTCTTATCAGCCAGCACACCTTTGGAGTGAGAGGTAATGAGATCACTGAGTGGAAACCCACTCAGAGAACATCCAAATCCCACAGAGAAAGCACAAAGTGTTAGGATGGAACCTCGGTCACTGGAGCTGTTTTAGTGCCCCTATGCTGGCTCAAGCAGGTGGACCGACTGTATCAATTATAGTATCAAATGGACCCTGATTATTGATACTTTATCAATATGATAACAAAGTCAGAAGAGTGTAAATTGTTGAAAGCATATGGATATGAATTGTAAGACTAGGTGAACAGTAACCATCCAAAGCCAGTAGTCATTGACTTTAAGGTTAGATGGATACTGGCTGCTTAAAGTGCTAAGATATTTATAGTAAAATCAGATGGATTCTAATTTCTGATAAATATCAGATATCACGTATAATAATGAATTGGAAACTTGCTTGGGTTATTACTGAAATCTCCCTGATACGATTGTAACACTTAATAGATAATATTATTGAAATTTAAACTTTGAATCTGAATTTAGACTAACATTTGTATTTGAAATATAATGGTTGTTGAAAGTTTGCCATTATTGAATTCAATATTTAATGGAGACATGGAAGGAACTGGGTGGAAATTTATTGTAAAATTGGATGCTGTTAATAATTGATTATGAATGTTGACTCTGACATTACATTTTAAAAACGAATGGTTATAGAATTGTAAAATCTGTTGCACATTGCTTTTTGAAATAAGTAGACTATTCTCATTGAAAGCTGATGCATATTGATTTTCAAACTGGATCTACAATAATTTTCAAAGCTCATGGTCATTAAGTTTTAAATTAGCTATGGCTTTGATTAATTGAAAGATGATAATCATTGTCCATCATGGGTAAAGCCCTCCCAACCATTGAGCATATCTACGTGAAATCTGTTGTAGAGAAGCAACATCCATTATCTGAGATCCCCACTGGTCAGGATGTCCTCTCTTCTCACAGCTGCCATCATGAAGAAGATACAAGAACCCTAGGGCTCCCAGCCACCAGGTTCAGGAACAGTAACTACTCCTCAACCATCAGGCTCTAGAACAAAAGGGGAAAACTTCACTCAACTTGCCCCATTATTGAAATGATTTCACAACCACTGGACTCACTTTCAAGGAGTCCTCATCTCATGTTCTTGATATTTATTGCTATTTATTTATATTTGCATTTGCACAGTTTTTTTTCTTCTGCACTTTGGTTGAATGCCCTAGTTAGACGATCTTTCATTGACTCTGTTACAGTTCCTATTCTATAGATTTGTTGAGTATTCCCACAGGAAAATAAAACTCAGGGTTGTAAATGGACAAATATATTTAAATACTTATTAAATAATTAAACAAATCAAGCAATTAATTATTTTTATTTATTAATTGCTAATTTATTAATAATTAAATAAACTAATTAAATAAATAAAATGTATTAAAATACTTAGAGATATATTTGTCCTATATATGTAGTTCTTTATATATATGTGTGTGTGTGTGTGTGTGTGTGTGTGTGTATATATATATGACAATAATTACTTAGAACTTTGAATTTTGATTGATTTTCAAATTAGACAGCAACCAATTATTAAACACCAATGTAATTGTTCATGGTGCAGCAAAGTTTTCAAAAGAAAATAATGTAGTATTTGATCAAAGAAAAAGGGTTATAATGTTGTTGGAAATACAGTTAAGCCTACTGATACAGAACATTTCAGAATTCGGTAAAAAAGGACCAAGTTTTTGATAAGGAAAAGAAAGTAGGGTACAGGAGTTAGACAGTGAGACACACAAAAACAGGCAATAAGGACATAACAGACTATAAATTCTTCTATAGATATGTATAAAGGAAAAAATTAACAAAGGGTGATATGGTTCTCATACAGAATGAGACAGGAAACAATTAAAAATGAAAGCAGAAAATACTGAAAATACTCAGCAGATCAGGCAGCAGCTTAGAAAGAGTTAAGAGAGGTAATGTCTCGGGGCCAAAGACCCTTCATCAGAATCCATCCAAGTTTTCTGAAGATGCGGTGTGGTTTTCTGCAGATATGGATAGATTAACTAAATGGGCCAGCACATGGCAGTTGGAATATAATGTGGAAAAATGTGCAATTACCCAATTTTGTTGGAAAAAAACAGAATATTTGTTAAGTACTGAGGTTGTTGTTCAGAGGAACCAGGCTGCCTTAGTCTTTGGGTCACTGAAAGTTAGTGTACTGGTACAGCAAGGAAACAGGAAGGCAAATGGTGCACTGACCGTTACTTCAAAGGGATTTACCCACAGGAGGAAAGACTTTGTTCTGCAATAATGTAGCAGCCTGCTGAGACCCCACTTGAAATACCCCCAGTATGGGAATGCTGATGGAAATTGATTGCAAAATGAGATGAGCATTAATAGAGACTGGTTATAAATCTATTGGACACAGATTTCATGGATTGTTGAATCAAAAGTTAAATGATCATTATTATTGGAAACTGAATTCTGAAGCCTGCAAATTAAGACAAATGCTGATATTGCAAGCTGTTGCAGATTAAATGCAAAATTAGGCAGATACTGACTCTGGAGAGCTGATGGACATTGATTGTAAGATCAGATGAATCTGATTATTAGGATCCGATGGATATTGATTGGAAGATGTGGTGTAAGATAATTATTGAAAGTGTGCATATTAATTATGTCAAGATGATGGATGGAACTAGTAAAACGGCATGGAAAATGAGCATTGAGAGTAGATGGATGTTAATTTTAAAATCTGATTTTCTGGTGATTATTGAAATCTAATGGATATTTATTGCAAAATATAATGGGCAGTGATTATTAGAAACAAGTCAGATGGACAATGTCTTTAGCAAATAGAATGGACGTTGATAGATAAAGATCATTAACTGCAAATGGATATTGATTGTAAGGCAGATGGACGCGGACTGCTAAAGGTTACTTTGGATGATTTGTAAAGTCAGCTGGCTGCTTGTTATTGACACCGAATAGTTATCACAATTTAATATTTTTCACACTGCAATCACTGTACATGGATAGATATTAATTGTCAAATCAGGTGGACACTGGTTACACAAACTAATAGACACTGTGTGCAAAATCAGATGGAAGTTGATAATTAAAAGCTGATGGGAAATGATCACAAAATGTGATATGCAGCAATCATGATAAACGGATGCATATTAATTGCCAAATTGGGCCAATGACTATTTTAGCAAGCTACTGGATAAAATAGCATGGATAATGATTTTTGGAATGTTGACAAATCCTGATTATTAAGATATTGAATGAAAAAATGTGATTAAAATTGGTAGATATTATTTGTTAAGTTAGATAAGCAGGAAATTTTGAAATCAAATGAACATTGACTATAAAAATTACCCTAAGCTGGAGGATACCAACACAAACTGACCTGAACTGAATACACCTGGACTGTTTCGATGACCGTTTGTTTGATGTTTTATATTTCGTGTTTTACTCTTGATCTTTCGCTGTTGTTGTGATTTTTTTTTTGTGTGTTGGGGTTTTGGTAATTTTCCTTTGAACGGTTTCCATGGCTTTCTTTCTTTCGTTGTTGTCCGTGGGAAGATGAATCTCAGGATTGTATACTGCACACATTCATACTTTGAAAATAAATGTGGATTGAACTTTGAACAGAGGAGGCACAGCAACACCTCTACTGTCTTAGAGATTAGCACAGATCTGACATATTATCTAAAGCTTTGGCAAACTTCCACGGAGGCTCAGCGGAGAGGATCCTGACTGGTTGCAACGTGGCTTGGTATGGAAACACCAATGCCCGTGAATGGAAAAGACACAGCCCAGTCCATTGCGAGCAAGTCCCTCCCCTCCACTGAGCACATCTACAACGCGCTCTGCCACAAGAATATAGCATCCATCATCAAGGACCCCGACTTTCCAGCACATACTTGCTTCTCACTGCTGCCACCAGGAAGGAGACACAGGAGCCTTAAGTCTCACACCACCAGGTTCAGGAACAGTTACTATCCTTCAACCATCAGGCTCCTGAACAAGCGTGAATGATTTCACTCACCTCAACTCTAAGCTGATCTCACAACCTAAGGACTTATTTTCAGTAATTCTACAACTCATGTTATCAGTTTTATTTAATTAGTTACTTGTTTGTTTGAACAATCTGTCTTTATTTGCACATTGGTTGTTTGTTAGTCTGTGTTTGTGTGTAGTGATTCTATTGCATTTCCCTGTTCCACTGTGAATGCCTGAAAGAAAATGAATCTCAGAGCGGTATATGGTGACGCATACACACTTTGATAATACATTTTCTCAGAAATTTGAAGTTTAAAATCAAGTGGTCATCACTTATTTTTAGATGATAGAAGTTATAGATATTCATTATAAACTTAAATGAATGCTAATTATGAAGGATAATAGATATTTCTTGTAAATCAGTAGACTCTGATCATTGAAAACTTGTAGAAATGGATGCTGATTAAGGTAAACCTTTGGTCATTGTTTGCAAAGAAAAATGGACACAGTTTTTAAAATTTTGATTGACATTGATTATAATACAAAATAGTCACTGATATTGAAAATCAACAAATATCAATAGCAAATCAATAGTGTTGATTATTGAAAGCTGGTGGATGTAGATTGATGGATATTGGATATGGGAAATCATTGCATATTGATTAGAAAGTAGAACGGACAGGATTATTGAAGGCTTATGTGTATTGGTTATAAAACTACATTGAATTATGACAACAACACACACAAAATGCTGGTGGAACACAGCAGGCCAGGCAGCATCTATAAGGAGAAGCACTGTCGACGTTACGGGCCAAGACCCTTCGTCAGGACTAACTGAAAGGAAAGGTAGTAAGAGATTTGAAAGTAGTGGGGGGAGGAGGAAATGTGAAATGATAGGAGAAGACCGGAGGGGGTGGGATGAAGCTAAGAGCTGGAAAGGTGATTGGCGAAAGTGATTCAGAGCTGGAGAAGGGAAAGGATCATGGGATGGGAGGCCTCAGGAGAAAGAAAGGAGGAGGGGGGAGCACCAGAGGGAGATGGAGAACAGGCAGAGTGATGGGCAGAGAGAGAGAGAAAAATAAACGAACAACTAAATATGTCAGGGATGGGGTAAGAAGGGGAGGATGGGCATTAACGGAATTTAGAGAAGTCAATGTTCATGCCATCAGGTTGGAGGCTACCCAGCCAGTATATAAGGTGTTGTTCCTCCAACCTGAGTGTGGCTTCATCTTGACAGTAGAGGAGGCCATGGATAGACATATCAGAATGGGAATGGGACGTGGAATTAAAATGTGTGGCCACTGGGAGATCCTGCTTTCTCTGGCGGACCGAGCATAGGTGTTCAACGAAACGGTCTCCCAGTCTGCGTCGGGTCTCACCAATATATAAAAGGCTACACCGGGAGCACCGGACGCAGTATACCACACCAACCGACTCACAGGTGAAGTGTTGCCTCACCTGGAAGGACTGTCCGGGGCCCTGAATGGTGGTGAGGGAGGAAGTGTAAGGGCAGGTATAGCACTTGTTCTGCTTACAAGTATAAGTGCCAGGAGGGAGATCGGTTGAATTATGATTATTGAATTACGAAAGACAATGTTTATAAAATCAACCGGACACTGAATATTGAAGATGTTGCATATTACTGCAAAGTCAGATGGACTCTAATCAAACAAATGTATTTTAAATTGTAGTCAGTGGAGGGGAGGAAGGGATGTCCGTGAAGTGATGGAGGGCAAGGCACTAACAATGCATGTTATTGATAGATGAGGAGGTAGAATAGGGGAAGCTGAAGCCCGGTTGTAGAAAGAAAAGAGCAATTCTGGAATCGTGAAATGGAGTTGCTAGAAATATGAACTAAAATGCCCGTAATACTCTCCAGATTGGGTAATATATGTAGAAAGAGAACAATTAGTTAATGCCACAGGGGGAATGAAAGTAAATGGATTTCAACTGCACATAGTGTGGATATTGTTTACAGAATGTAGACTGTAAAATCAGATGATACTGATTATAGAATGCTAGTGAATGTTGATATTAAGATAAGATGAATACTGATTATGGAATCAACTATAACATCGGTTGGCAATTGGTTATTTAAAGTTGACAAATATTCTTTATAAATGATGAAGGAGAGTTGATTGTTCACAAACTTCGATTACACAGAATACCAAAAGCTGATAGCTTTTGATGGCAAATCACATAGATACTGATTTTAGAATTCTGATTGATTTTAATTAGATAGCAGGATGGACAGTGATTATTAAATGCTATGGATCTTCTTTGTAATATCAGGTGAGTTCTAATTAGTTTATGATGGATAGGGATTGTGGAATCAGGAGGAAAAAGGTGACAGTCATTAGAAATATGAATTAAGGTGATAGCATGCTCAAATGCAATGGCTTCTATGGATGTAACTGTCTTTTTTAAACATATTTTTAACAACCACAAGACCCTGCTGGACATTAAGAACATGGAAGTACTTCAAGTCTACCCCATCACAGGTAGAGGAACTGAAGGAGCTGAACTTGGGGCAGACTGCACTGCTGCTGGCTTCAAAAAGGCATTCAAAGTAGCCAGCGCAGGAGGGCAGTGTACAGTCTAACAGCGAGCGATCGCATTAGCCGATTTTCCTGCGTTCGTAAGACCCTGTTGAACATTGTTAATGTGGAATTCACCGTTATATTGGCGGTCAGCAGGGGCAGATGGCGGGGAGCTGCATGGCCTTGGTCATAGCAAGAACTAGGCCTCAAGCCGCGGTGTCACCTGTTTACAGCAATCCAGGAGAGAGGCACTGGAGTGCCAGGGGTGGTGTGGCATGGCATCGAAGCTGGAGTCAGTATTCCCCCCCCCCCCCCACATTTGTCCTCTTGGCCAAAAATCAAGCTGTACTGTATTGTGTTTGACTGAAGACTGCTTCAGCGTTCGTGGACTCAGGGTCTTAACTTTTTTTGGGTGTGAATGTATTTTACTGATATCTTACATGTGCTTACTATCTAATATGTGTTTTGTGCTGTGTGTGACTGTTAGTATTGTGTTTTGCACCTTGCCCCAGAGAAGCCCTGTTTCATTTGGCTGTATTCATGGGTATTCATATACAGTTCAATACCAATTAAACTTGAACTTCAGCTTGAAAGATTGTAGAAGACTGATTGATACTATTTTAAAATTGAATTGACACTAGTGATCAAAAGCTGATGAAATCTCATTGCAATTTATAAAACAGTTAATCATAATACTGATAATTATTGATTGTAATTTCAGTTGAATGTTGATAATTGAAAATTGATAGACACTGATTGAAAATTCTTTTTGGCAAAGATTATTGAAAGATAACAGATGTTACTTGTACAGTCAAATGCATGTTGATTATTGCAAAGTGATAGACTTTGACTGTAAAACCAATTGGACACTAATTAAGGAAATACGTCAGAAATTGATTTCAGCATCTGGTTGACATCCACTATTCTACACTAATGTTTATAACTTATAAAATCAGATTGATGTGAATTGCTGAATGTTTACGGAATTTCAAAGTGCTGGATGGGGCCATATCCATTACTTTTTGTTGCCTTTTCCATTTGAGGGCATTAGTGTTTCCATACCAGGCCATGATGCAACCCGTCAGGAAATTCTCCGCTGTGCATCTGTAGCAGTTTCTCAAAGTTTTAGATGACATCCCAAATCTTCACAAATTTCTAAGAAAGTAGAAGTGTTGCCAAGCCTTCTTTGCAATGGTATTTATGTGTCGGACCCAGGACAAATCCTCTGAAATGAAAATGCCAGGGAATTTAAAGGTATCTCGGCCAGATGCAGCCAGAAGGCCAATATACTGTATGCCTTCTTAACCACAGAGTTCTCCCTCTTGAAGGATGCTCTCATCTCGGCCTCAGAGACTGAAATCACAGAGTCGTCCAAGGGCATTAGGAGTTTGTGAAGGTACCTCCATGTTCTGTCGGTCAAAACGGGCATAAAAGGCATTGAGCTCATCTGGGAATGAAACCTTGTCACCTCATGTCATTTGGTTTTACTTTGCAAGAGGTCACAGCTGTTGAGCATCCTTCTGTAATTCAAGTTTGGCCTGGAGTTGTTACTTTTCATGTGAGATGGTTTTGCAGAGGTCATATCTGCATCTCTTGTACTTTCAATGAAAATATTTTGCAGAAACAAATGGATACTGATCACTAAATGCTTCTACCTGTTTTACTGGAAAATTCCATCAATATTTATGATAGTGTTTGGGAATATGAATGGAGACTGATCATTGAAGGCTGACTGATATTGATGGTAAAATCGAATGTGCACTGGGTATTGGTAGATTTTGCCTCAAAGTTGACTCAATGCAGGTAAGTAAAGACTGATGGCTATTGATTATAAAATCATATTGAATATCTATTTTAGAAAGATGACAGCTTCATTTAGAAATACGTACATAGACATTGAAACTTGATGGATATTAATTGCAAACTTGAAATCTGATAGAATTTAATTTTAAAGAAAGATAATTACTGATAAAAGAAAGTTGATAGATACTTTAAAATTAAATAGATGACTACAGAAATATTGGGTATTGATTACAAAATATGATTGATAAGAGACAACATTGAATTACAATATGTTGATTATAAAATCAGATGACCATTGATTCCTGAAAGCTGCTCAATTTTATTACAAAATTCTAAATACTAATGTTAGAAATCTGATTATTCATTTTAATATGTGACAGACATTGATTATTCAAAAGTGTTGGATATTAATCAGGATACTTATTTCCTGCAGACTCTTGGATATTATTTGTAAAAGCAGATTGGTTCTGATTTCTGAATAATGGTGGGTATTGATGGACACCCATCACTAATGGAAATTTATTGTAACATCAGGTGACATTAAACTGAAAATTGATGGCTTTAGATTGTAAAGTGGGATGTACACTGTTGAAAGATGGTGCTTTTGTGTTTAACAGTAAACAGATGTATATTATTGAACAACTGCCAGTTTGATTTTATAAGTGCATACACAATTCATTGAAAGTCGATGAGCATTGCTGAATTGGATGGACACAAATCATTGAAAGCAGATGGATTGCTAATATGAATTGGAGGTGGGTAATTATTTAAAATTAATGGATATTGATTACAAATAGAACAGAAAATAATCACAGAGTGGTAGATATTGATTATAAGGGAATATGGATACTGATTTGAGCAGATTAATTGCTGCTTATTATAAAATGGAAGTAACACTGTTTATTTAAAGAACAAAAACATTGATTGTAAAATGATGATATTGATTGTGCAATTGATTAATGGGAGGTTATTGGAAGCTTGGATTTTTTTGTAGAAAAATTTATGCTGTTTACTGAAAATAGATTGTAAAATAGCTGCTGTTACTAATCTACACAAGGTGATGGACATGGATTACTTAAAGCTGAAGTAATTCATTGTGAGATCCAATGGATTGGTGAAAGTTGGTGTATAAACAAATAGACCCATGCTTTAGAAAGAGACTGTAAAGTCATTTGGTTAACAGATGCTGATTGTAAAATCATACACTAATTATTAAAATCCGACAAGTGTTAATATTAGTATCAGATGAATGCTAATTATTGAAGTTTAGTCAATGTAAAATTAGCCACTTATTTCAAAAAGCCATTGGATATTGTTAGGAATCACGATGATTGTTTATTGATCAATGATGGATATTAATTGAAAAATCAAATGGGCTCTGATTTAACCAAGCTTGTAAGCAGCCGATACAAAATCGGGACAGACAATTTTTTGGAAACTGATGAATCTTGATTTTCAAATAATATGAAAAGTGATCATTGAAAGTGATAAATATAGTTTGTAACATGGATATTGTTTGTAACCTTACTGAAACCTGATGATTTTGATTTGCAAGCTTATATAGGCACAGATTATAGATTGCTAATAGATATGGATTTTAATATTGGATGGAGTAATTATTTAAAGCTACAATATTTGATACTGATCTGTTTTGAATGTCAATTGGCTGGAGAATGATCACTGAATATTGATGGATATTGATTGTAAAATCAGATAGACATGGATTATTGAAAACCATTTTATATTAATTTCAAATGTATATGGCAATTGAATATTGAAAGCTTCTGATCTCCTCGGTAGAGATTGTTAAGAGCACCAAATTTCTTGGTGTTCACCTGGCGGAGAATCTCATCTGGTCCCTCAACACCAGCTCCATAGCAAAGAAAGCCCAGCAGCGTCTCTACTTTCTGCGAAGGCTGAGAGAAGTCCATCTCCCACCCCCCATCCTCATCACATTCTACAGAGGTTGTATTGAGAGCATCCTGAGCAGCTGCATCACTGCCTGGTTAGGGAATTGCACCATCTTGGATCGTAAGACCCTGCAGCAGATAGTGAGGTCAGCTGAGAAGATCATCGGGGTCTCTCTTCCCGCTATCTCAGACATTTACACCACACACAGCACCTGCAAAGCAAACAGCATTATGACGGACCCCATGCACCCCTCATACAAACTCTTCTCCCTCCTGGCATCTGGGAAAAGGCACCGAAGCATTCGGGATCTCACGACCAGACTATGTAACAGTTTCTTTCCCCAAGCCATCAGACTCCTCAATACCCAGAGCCTGGACTGACACCAACTTACTGCCCTCTACTGTGCTCATTGTCTTGTTTATTGTTTATTGTAATACCTGCACTGTTTTGTGCACTTTATGCAGTCCTGGGTAGGTCTGTAGTCTAGTGTAGTTTTTTTCCCTGTGTTGTTTTGACATGGTTCAGTGTAGTTTTTGTACTGTTTCATGTAGCACCATGGTCCTGAAAAACATTGTCTTGTTTTTACCGTGTACTGTACCAGCAGTTATGGTTGAAATGACAATAAAAAGTGACTTGACTTGACTTGAAAATCACATAATATTCAATGTGAAACGGGTGAACACTAATTATTAAAAGCTGCAGGGTACTGATTGCTAAATCAGAAGGATAATTTGTGAAAATGGGTTAATAACAGGAGAAATAGACAGCAGGTATGTAAGATATGATGACACTGATATTTGTTAGCTGATGCATGTAGATCGTTAAATCAAATTGATTCTCATTACTGAATGATGATGTATGTTGGTTGTTAATTGATGGACACTGATTATTGAAAACAGGTGGATATTAATTGCAAAACAAATGGAGAATTATTATTGAAACTTGATTGCCTTTAATTCTATAACATAGCAAGCTGATAAATATATTGTATAAAGTCAGAAAAAGACCTATTATTCAAATAAGATGCACAATGATTTTTTATATAGTATTGGATACACGCTGATTAATAGAAGCTGACAGATTTTGATATTAAGATTGTGTTGGCACGGTTAATTGAAAGCTGATGAAGACTGATTTCAAAATTAGAAAGGTACAGTTTATTGGAAGTTGACGATAGGAAAAAATAATTGAGAGCAGATCATTAATGGTATTTGCAATTACATTTTGATTTTAGAAACTTGATGGATATTGATTTTGAAATCATTTGGGAGTTGGATATTTAAAAGTGACCCATATTCGTATTGTAACAAGGATTGATTTTGATCATGGAATGCTGATATTGATTGTTAAATCAGATAATAGACAGTTATTGAAAACCCAATCATATTGTTTGTAAAATCTGCTGGAGGCTTATTACTGAAAGATAATGGATATTGATTATAAAATCAAGTGAACTCTGAATATCAGAGGCTGATGATATTGTTTGTTAAAATAAATAGGCTAATCTCTTAGAAAGTTTGTGGAAAACAATTGTAAAATAGGATAAAACCTGTTTATTGGGAGCCAGAGATTATAGGTAGTAATGGTAAATAATTTTGACAGCAAGTAGTACAGGAGATAAATTGAAGATTTTAGTCAGTGAGTAGTTCAGAGAGTGAATGACCTGGGTATTGAACAGGAAATTTAGACGTTGAGAAATCAGGGCAGTGAGAATGTTAGAAGATAAGTAATCAGAAAAGTAAAAATAAAGAAAAAGATAAAGTGGGCCTTCGTCCCTCTCCAGCTCTGAGTAAGATCATGACTGATTGTTTAACTCAGCACAGCTTTTCTTCAGCAACTCCTTGGGTGGCACGGTAGCGTCGGTGGGCAGCAGAACACGCTACAGAGGCAGCGAGCAGAAGATTAGGGCTCAGTTATAAGGAGTTGGTATGCTCTTCCTGTGACCACGTGGTTTCCTCAGGGGGCTCCGATTCCCTCCCACATTCCAAAGCCTTAGTAAATTGTGGGAATGTGATGTTGGTGAAGAAGCATGGCGACACTTCCAGGCTGCACCCCCACCCCCCCACCCCCACCACAATCCTTGGACGGCACATTTGACAAATGAAGCAAATCTCTAATTTCTCTCTTTGTTCCCGAAGTACTCAGAGCTATCAGTAGCTGACTTGACTATACTTGGTGAATGGGCCACCAGCATCTCTTGAGGGTTGTACAGCCTAGATCACTGGAGAAGATAGATTGAGGTTTGAAAGACTGTAAGGCTGAAGATGATGTAGACCTGGCACAGAAGAGGAGAGAAGATCATTCATACTGAATATTGTGGTAAACTGGAGGGTCCAGATGGCCTACCTCTGCTCCTATTTTCTTGCCTTCTTGTGTTCTCTATTTGAACAAATTTCTTCTTATCTCATTCCTGAATGGCTGACACTTACTTTAAGGGTTGTTATTGCTAGCCGGGGTGAAACCCTACTTCTGTCCTTTCAAGCCATCCAAACATTTTATATGTTACATCTTTTATTAATTCAGGAGCGCACAAAACCTAACAAGAGAAAACACACAGCAAGCCAGGCAGCGTCTGTGGAAACAGAAATAGGGAGTATGTTTCAGGCCAGAATCTCCCATTTTCTGTTTTCGTTTCAGATTTCCAACATCTATAGTATTTTTTTCTGATTTTCAGAGTCCGTTTGTATGATAAACTGGACATTCCAGGAATTACTCTGCTAAACCTTCCCTGTAATCCACCTATCGAGAACATCCTGAGCAGCTGCATCACTGCCTGGTTCGGAAATTACACCATCTCGGATCGCAAGACCCTGCAGCGGATAGTGAGGTCAGCTGAGAAGATCATCGGGGTCTCTCTTCCCGCCATCACGGACATTTACACTACACGCTGCATCCGCAAAGGAAACAGCATTATGAAAGACCCCATGCACCCCTCATACAATCTCTTCTCCCTCCTGCCGTCTGGGAAAAGGCACCGAAGCATTCGGGCTCTCACGACCAGACTGTGCAACAGTTTCTTCCCCCGAGCCATCAGACTCTTCAATACCCAGAGCCTGGACTGACACCAACTTACTGCCCTCTACTGTGCCAATTGTCTTGTTCATTATTTATTGTAATGTCTGCACTGTTTTGTGCACTTTATGCGGTCCTGGGTAAGTCTGTAGTCTAGTGTAGTTCTTTTCTGTGTTGTTTTTATGTAGTTCAGTGTAGTTTTTGTATTGTTTCATGTAGTACCATGGTCCTGAAAAAGTCTCATTTCTACTGTTTACTGTACCAGCAGTTAAGGTCAAAATGACAATAAAAAGTGACTTGACTATTGCAAATTTATCCTCCCAGATTTGCACAATATTCCAAGTATTAACCTGGACATACTCTTGAAGAGCAACACCTCCTATTCCATTTGGGTTTCCTCCAACCAGATAGTATGAACATCTTTATCTCTAACTTACGGCACTTACTAACCCCTCCCCCTTCTCTCTTTCTTCAATTCCCATTCCGGTTACCCTCTCACGCCTGCCCATCACTTTCCTCGGGCTCCTCTTCCTTCTCTTTCCCCCATAGTCCTATTAGATTCCTTACTCTTCAGCCCTCTACCTCCTCCACCTATCACATCAACCCCCTCCTCCCACCCACCAACCTTCCCACTCACTTGGCCTCAACTATCACCTGATTGTGCTCCTCCCTCTAACCCCCCCCCCCCACCTTCATATACTGGCTTCTTCACCCCCCCCCCTCATTTCTTGTCCTGATGAAGGGACTTGGCCTGAAATGTTGACTACGTGTTCCCCTCCGTTGGTGCTGCCTGACCTGCGGCGTTCCTCCGGCATTCAGTGTGTGTTGTTTTGATTTTGTACTGGTGTTTCCGAACAGCAGCTGGGCGATTTTCCGCATGGTCGGGTGGCTGCCGGTGTGTAACTGCACGGCTTGACTTGGGGGAAAGCTCAATACTTCAGTACTCCAGCTGGGACGATGGCTGGATGCATTGCCTCTGTGTGTGCGCTGCTCTTGGTCGCTTCTAGAGTGAATTGTACTGTCCAGAGTCTGGTAGGGATCCCAAGTGGAAGCCAAGATAAGACCATAAGATATAGGAGCAGAATGAAGCCATTTGGCCCAATGACTCTCTTCCACCATTTCATCATGGCCGATCCATTTTCCCTCTCAGCCCCCACCTCCTGCCTTCTCCCCGTGTTCGGTCATGCCCTGACTAATCAAGAATCTATCATCGTCTGCCTTAAATATACCCAATGAAGTCCTCCACCATCACCCGTAGCAATGAATTCCACAGATTCACCACTCTCTGGCTAAATAGCTTCCTCCTTGTCTCTGCTCTAAATGGATGCCCCTCTATTCTGCTGCTGTGTCCTCTGGTTTTAGACACCCCCACCATAGGAAATATCAAGGCCCTTCAACATTCAACAACACAAACAAAATGCTGATAGAACACAGCAGGCCAGGCAGCATCTATAGGGAGAAGCGCTGTCGACGTTTCTCGTGTTTGCCCTTCAACATTCAACGGCATTCTCTGAGTTCACCCCTTATTCTTTTGAATTCTGGTGATTACAGGCCCAGAGCCACCAAATGCTTTTCATATGACAAGCCTTTCAATCCTGGAATCATTTCTGTAAACCTCCTTTGAACCCTCTCCAATGTCAGCAGCTCCTTTCTTAGATAAAGGGCCCAACTCAGCAAATCCTGTTAAACATAATTCTGACTGTTTCAGCACTCTCACGTTGGGCTGCTCCTCCCTATCTGTGTACCACAGTGTCATCTCCTCTGTCAGATCCGTGCTGTCAGGTAGACAAGCTTACAGTGTTGGAGTTGTCCGTAAGCTAAGAGTGAGTGTTACTTCAATAAGCTTCTGATTTACCAGCCTGTGGGACAGCTCCACCCCACAACTTTATGAGGAGGGATTTGGAAGACTAACTGAAATAGGTGCGCTGTGTCTGAATCCTTCCTCGGTCTGAGTGCAGTGCTAACAATAAAACATAGCAGCTTGAGGACATTTGAAAGTCTCCACATGAGATGGGTGGTCAGTCTGTAGATATCTACTGGCCAGACTGGGTTGGTTTGAAGTTTTTTTCCTGTGAGCTTTTTACAACAGTCCACTTGGTCTTTATCATTAAGACTAATGGTTGTTTTCTCATTGACCAGATTATTAACTGAATCTAAATTCTTTCTGTGATTCAACAGGTTAATATCATCCCTCACTATTGCAGATACCCCATCCTGTAATGACAGAGATACTGTTTTTCCTGTTCCTTTCTGCCAATCTCCCCCCCAAAATTCTTCTGAATATTCACTTCCAGCCTTCAACACCTTGCACCTTATCTCCCTCAGAGAGGAAATCAGCAAACCAACCCAGTTTCACATCATGCCATCTATTTCTGTTTATGTTGTCAGCTCAGTATCTTGTCACGAGGGCTGCCTGCTTCCAGATAAAGTGCCGTTATCTTATCACTTTTCATTACTCTGTTATATTTGTCCATTCTGCCACGTCCCAAAAGTCTATGGTTTTCATTATCACTGATTTTGCCCTTCTTTCCTCCTTTCATGCTAACTGCCCCCTCACCTGAGCCTCTGTCTTTTATCTCCATCTTAGCTTTTCTCCCTCCTGATCTCCCGTCAGGTTCCCAGAGTCCTGTCAGTCAGTTGAACTCTCTCCAGCATTGTCACACAAGGACATTGGTCCTGTCCCCATTGAGGTGCAACCTGTCTGCCTTACAGAGGTGCCCAAAAATGTTCCAGCTTCCATAAGTACCCATCACTGCACCCAAACGCCACAACTTTCAGCCTCAGCCCCATATGGACTTACCTCTAGCTATATTCCCCAGCAGTACTCAGCACCAAACAATGGTTGCTGAGAAGGATGGGTTCAAGAGACTCCTGTACTTCTTCTGTCTGACATCAACCCTCTGGTGTGCAGTATTAAGCTGCAGAGCACCCATCTCCCACAACGTGATAGCTGTATTGTTGTGAATCTACAGCCAGAACAAGTCAATTGGCACCGCTCAGGTGCTTCAGAACATCTGGGTAGTAAGCGATGCATGCATCAGGTGACTACGGTTCACTATTCAACACTAATAATAGGCATCCTTCCATGGATTTGCACCTTGGAAGGGCGCAGGCCTGGGCAGGGTTGTATGGGAGACCGGCAGTTGCCCAAGCTGCAAGCCTTCCCCTCTCCACGCCACCGATGTTGTCCAAGGGAAGGGCACTAGGACCCAAGCAGCTTGGCACTGGTGTCGTTGCAGAGCAACGTGTTGTTAAGTGTCTTGCTCAACGCGTTGCCTCAGCTGAGGCTCGAACCAGTGACCTTCAGATCACTAGACTGATGCCTTATCCACTAGGCCACGTGCCAACACGACCATCCACTCAATACTCAACACTAAGCTGGGTCTTAATACTCCCTGTGCAACTGGATCCCTGATTTCCTGACAGTATGCGTTGACAATAACATCTCCTCCACACTCACCATCAGCACAGGTGCACCACAAGACTGTGTGCTTAGCCCCCTGCTCTACTCACTTTATACCTACGATGGTACGGTTAAGTTCAAATCGAATGCCATATTTTTGCTGACAACACCACCGTTGCTAGCCGATTCAAAGATAACGATTGATCAACATATAGAAGGAAGGCTGAAAATCTGGTTCGGTGGTATCACAACAACTTCTCATTCAATATCAGCAAAACCAAAGAGCTGGTTATCGACTACAGAAGGGAGAAACCAAAGGTCCATCAGTCAGGCGTCATTAGGAGATCAGAGTTCAGTCACTTTAGTTTTCATTTTAAAAATCTTTTTATTAATGAAGATTAACAAAAAGATACATTAAGTCAATATGTCATTATGTACAATAAATAATTAAATTAGCAAATAACTGATCAACAAAGCTGAGCAATATATCAATAATAACAGAAAATAAAGTGTTAAGAATATTTTTTGAAAGAAAAAGAAGGAAAAAAAGAACCCCTACTAACTGAAAAAAACAAACAAAATAAAACCCATTGGGAGCACAACCCTGGAGCTATACATCATACAAGCTTCCATAAAAAAAACATCAATCTGCCAACTCAAATCCACTTAAAAAAAATTGGAAGGAAACCATATTAATTCACTCAAATCAAATGATAGTAGCGGACGAATGAACCCCACCTTTTCTCAAAATCAAATCGAGGACCGAAAGTTCGACTTCTGATTTTCTCCAAACTAAGACACAGCATCACCTGAGAGAACTACTGTATCAAAGTAGGAGCAGAAGCATCTTTCCATTTCAACAAAATAGCCCTTCTGGCCAATAATGTAACAAATGCAATTACATGTTGGTCTGATGGAGAAATACCATGAATATATTGAGGGACTATACCAAATAAAACTGTCAATTTATTAGGTTGTAAATTAATTTTTAAAACTTTAGAAATTGTAGAGAAAATAGACTTCCAAAAATGTTTCAGTACAGAACACGATCAAAAGTTCAGTTACTTTAAATTCGTGGACATTATCATATCAGAGGATCTGTCTGGGGCCAGCACAAAGGCACGGCAGCACCTCCATTTTCCTAGTGTGTGTAGATTTGCATGCCACCAAAAACTTCGATGAACTCCTATTGATGCACAGTGGAGAGTATCCTGACAGGTTGCATCACAGCCTGGTATGGAAACATCAATGACCAGGAACAGAAAAAGTCTCCTAAAAGTGGCGAATACAGCCCAGTCAATCACATGCAAATCCCTCCCCACTGAGAATATTTACATGGAGTGTTGCCACAAGAAAGCAGCACCCATAATTAAAGACACCATCCATCCAAGCCTTGCTCTCCTCTCACTTCTACCATCTGGCAGGAGGTACAGAATCCCGAGGGCCCACACCAGCAGGATCAGGAACAGTTATTATCCTACAACCATCCAACCATCAGGCTCCTACTGACTCAGTTTCGGGAACTCTTTACACCTCATGTTCTCCATATCTTTAATGTGTTGGCACAATTTGTTTTCCTTTGCACGTAGGTTGTTTGTCCATATAGAGTTTTTCATAAATTCTATTGTTTTTCTTCATTTTCCTGTAAACACTTGCAAGAAAATGAGCCTCAAACTAGAATATGGTTTTTTATATATATGTGTGTGTGTGTGTGTGTGAGAGAGAGAGAGAGAGAAAAATACACACACTGTGTATGTGTGTGTATATATAGATATATATATATATATATATATATATTCACACAGTATACAGTATATACACACACTCTGATAATAAGTTTTACTTTGAACTTTTCTATGCATCTTAAGGTTAGAACTGGGGTGCTCACTAATTATCGCACAATGATCAATTCCATTCACATCCAAAGCAAATTATATAGCTCATACCTGCATGCAGCGGGACCTAGATAACCAGGGGCTGATAAGTGGTTGGTAATATTTGGGTCACAAAAGTGCCAGACAATGACAATCTCTAATAAGGGACAGTCTAACAAATGGCTCTTGCATTACCATCACTGTGTTGCTAACCATCAATATTTTAATGGTGACCATTGAGCAGAAACTCATCTGGACCAGCCACAGAAATACAGGAGCACGTGAGAGGCTGTTTTACCCTGTGGCAAGTGACTCACTCCATGACACCACGAGGTGCAAGTCAGGACTGTGTTGAAATGTTTTCCTCGAACGCACAGCATTAATTAATCCTAAGAAAATTCTACATCAGTTGGGACCAAGAAACCCACTAGACTGGTGCCTCCCTATTCATTCCCTTCACCAGGGGGGCAGGTTGTACCACCTACAAACTGTTACTCTGCCGGGTTACTCAAACAGCAACCCCCCCCCCCCCCCCCCCAAACACCCTGTACTCGATCACCAAGAAGAACAGGCACAGAGGAGTATCTTCATGTTGCCTTCCAACTCCAACTCCTGGATCTCCCTCCCCACCCGCACCGAGGGAACATCTTCACCAGAAGGGGAGCAGCTCACTGCCAGCTCCTCAGCTGCAGTCAGGAATGAGCGATAGAAGTTGGTCTTGCCGGAGATGCCCAAATCCCTGACAGCAAACAGGGTCATTGAGTTATATCATTACACAGCAAAGAAACAGGGCCGTGCCCCAATTGTTTCATGCTGACCAATATGTCTACTCCAGCTAGTCCCATTTGCCCATGTCAGGCCCATATCCATCTAAACCTTTCCTATCCAAATTCCTTTTAAATATTCTAATTTCACCCACCTTTACCGCTTCCTCAGGCAGCTTATTCCACGTACCCACGCACTCTGTGTGAAAAGCTTGCCTCTCAGGTCACTTTTAAACTTTTCCCCTCTCACGTTAAAACTACGCTCACTAGTTTTGGCGTCCCCTGCTCTCTGAATACACTGGCCGTCCACCTTATTCACGTTCCTCGTGATGCCATAAGACTCTGAAAGTCACTCCCTCAGCTCCCATTGCTGCAGGGAAAACAGTCCCAGCCTATTCAGTCCATCCTTATCACTCAACCCCTCCAATCCCTGTAGCATCCTTGTGAATCTGCTCTGTGCCCTAGACAGCTACAGTGAAGCAGCAATTCAGGCAGAAGAGAGATAGGTTCTGACAATGCGAAGTTTGCACATTGAGAGGCGAGGACTGGCGCTGAGAAATGTAGATGGAAGTTGGGGAGTCCGAGCAGAGACATTCAAACTGTCAGCGTTCACGCAGAGAGTGAGATATACAGACAGTGTGAGGCTTGGGCAATGAGAGCTCCAGGAAGTGAGAATCTTGGATAGAAAGGTATCAGGCCGAGGTTTGAACAGTGAGAGTTTCTGACAGAGGTAGATTTGGCCAATGAAAACGTGATTCAGACATTCAGCATCACATCCCACCCAGTCACTTCTTCCATCCAGTCCATCTCCGTGGTGAAGGATCACGGTCATAGTCAGATGGTCAAGGATGTCTTCCATCCGGCCCATTCCCCTTACGCTCTTCTACCTTCTGGGGGAAGACACGGGGGCGTGAAATCCCAGATGCCCAGCGCAGCTTCTTCCCCATTGCTATCAGGACTTCTGAACCATTTGCCCCCTTTCCACAGTAGTGGTGCGGTGTTCTCAGACTGTTAACTCTACCCGTCTCGCTCGCCCCATTCTTGTCACCCCGGGTACAACCGCTGCGCTTTCGCGCCCGTCGCTGTATTTATTATACTCCGTGAACTGTTGATGTTATGAGGAATTTCATCGCGCTCTGGTGTTCGTGACAATGAACCATCTGAACTTGAGCGGGACGGACCGCGAGATTCTTTTCCACTAAGGTATTCAAACAGGTGTGAGGAAGTTTTACCGATGGGCGAGTCAGCAATGAAGCTGGGCTGTGCGATGAGAAATGACAAGAGCGAGGGATTTTACCTGGGTGAGTTTCAGTGACTCAGAGGTAACCCCAAGAACGCAAACGCTGAAAGTCTCGGGCAGATCGAGATTCCAACAGGTAGATCTTGGCACCTGGACGCCGGCACATTCACCTCGGAATGAGACAAACTCATTCCGAAATCCTGCTTCTCCTCAGCTCATTCTGGGACAGTGGGTACAGGGGAGGCAGCCGGATGCTGGAATCTGGAACAACTTAAAAAGCGGCGGATGAACTCAGCCGGCCGGGCAGCATCTATGGAGGGAATAGGACAGTCCACGTTTCGGGTCGAGTCTCTGGACTGTCCATTTCTCTCTATAGGTGTTGTCTGACTCGTTGAGTTCCTCCAGCAGTTGTGTATGGATTGAAAAGGCGCTGTTGGGATGGTGAGAAGGCGGACTCACCTGTCTCCCTTACCCTGTGCACCTTTTACACACTTGCGCATGGCTGAGGTTTAGTTAGATGCCCACCTACCCCGCGATGTTGGCCGCGCACCGCGCATACACTTCCACTGTTTAAATGCTTCTGTTACGTTGGCAGTGTTTAGCGGAAGCAGCGATGAATGAACTTGGAGCAGTTCGCCTGTCAGTGTCACTTTAAACAGGCGGGACTGGCTCGGTGAGGTGGGACCGACCAATCGGTTGCCGGCAGCCCGGTGCTTAAAGGCTGCTCGCCATCAACTGCCCCGAGAGCTCGCTGCTGCTTGTCGCACCGTGCGGCGGAAGCGAGGGGTCGAACGGCTGTGTTTCATGGCTTCAAACGGCGTGATGGACCACGGGGAGAGAGGCGGAGAGCAGCAGCCGAAGCCGGCCAAGAACATGCGAGTGAAGTACACGAAGGTGTGTGTGAGAACAGGTCGCTGCAGGGTTGATGGGTTTGGGGAGCGGCGTGGCTGGGGGTCCGATCCAGAGTACGGGGCAGATCCTCCGTGGTCCGAACCCACTCTAATTGTATGATAGCGTGGCATCACGTTAATCTGGATCAGCGTAGGGAGCACGGGCAGAGGTTTAGGCTGATCCGGATTCAGAGTGAACAGTAACAGGGGTCAGATTTGGAGGGCGCTGCCTTATCTCTGGTTATAGGATCAACCGAAAAGAACTGAACCGCGGTGGAAAGATACATAGAGCAGGTAGGGTCGCTAGTGCGGGGTCGGGGTTACCACTAATGGGGGGGGGGGGGGCGGCAGATAAGATGCGAACAGACGCGATCCGCTTCAGATTGAGTGGGAACCGATACCCGCGGATGTGAGGAGGTGCACGGTGACCCGGAGTCAGGGCGAACGCTTCTAGGAGCGGGCAGGGAACGGTCATGGACAGGTTCACCTTGATCCAAGGTCAGCGCAAACCGTTATAGACACCAAGCGGGATCTTGGATCTGGACTGGGCAGGGATAACAGGGTCAGAGGAGAACTGGCAGACCCGTTCTGTTCGGTTCCCCGTGAGGAGCTGTAGGAACTGATGCCAATGCGTTTGGAGAGTTTCGACTCGATGCGCCGGTGTCGCGAACAGCGAGTGCAGATTTAGGCAACTTCATTCGAGTTTATCGTCATGCGCACAAGTACGGTGAGACACAGGTGTGATGAAAATGAACCTTTAGCAGCATCGCGGGCACCTGCATTCAGGCAATACGCACAATATACATGATGCCTAAATCGTACGAGATAGAAAGAAATAATTTTTGCACTAAAGTATTGTTTCACACGATCAGAGACAGATGAATAGTGATCAGTGCAAGAGGTGGCCTGCGGTGTTGCATTGCTGGGATAGGGTCAGTTCAAGAACCCAACGGTTGTCGAAAAGTAGCTCAGAGTAAATTTAGCAAAGAGCAGATATGTCACGGTATATTACTCCGAGATCCATTTTCTTGCGGGCTTTCGCAGTAAATGCAGAATCGGTGAAAAACTGCACACAACAAGACGGACCAACAACGAAAGTCCAAAAGCCGTTCCCGAACCTGGCGGTTTGGGGCTTCAGGCTTCCGTACCTCCTGCCCGACCGTAGCAACGAGAAGAGGGCATGGCTTGGATGGTGGAGGCGTTTGGTAGATGCTGCTTTCACGCAATATCTCTAGTAGATGCTGTCCGTGGTGGGGAGGGCTGTTCCTATGGTAATTTATGATCCGTGTCCAAAATTGTCTGTAGCCCATTACGCTCATGTGCATTGGAATCGCGCACAATGATGCAACCTGTTAGTCTACTGTCTGTGGTTCATTACTAGGAGCTTGTTAAGAGTACTTGATGACTTGTCCAGATTCAGCGCAAATAGTATTGTGATGGCACAATAGATCTGGAAAGTTCCTGTGATCACTGGGAACTGAATAGGAACTCGGCTTACCTTCCTTAGAAAGAATGTGGTTGCGGTGGAGAGGACACTGGCTTGGACCTCCCTAGGATGAAATGTTTCAAGTATGACGAAATATTGGACACAATGGGCTTCTACTGCTTGGATCTGATAGAGAGATACAGAATTGTGAAAGGCATTGAAAAGATAGATAGTAAAAAAAAAATTCTACAGAGCAGAGTTGTATAACATTAGTAGACATAAAACATGGGAGCAGAATTAGGCCGCCCAGCCCTTTGAGGGGAATTGAGGGTTATGGGGAAAAGGCACGTAGATGGAGATGAAACCATGGCCAGATCAGCCATGATCTTATTGAATGACGGAGCAGGTTTGATGGGCCGGATGGCCTACTCCTGCTCCTATTTCTTATGTTCTCATGGAGTCTGTTCCACTATTCTATCATGGCTGAGTTATAATCCCTCTCTACCACATTCTCCTGCCTTCTCCCTGTAACCTTTGATGCCCTGACTAACCAAGAACCTAGCAACCTCCACTTTAAATATACTCAATGACTTGGCCTCCTCTGTCGCCTGTGGCAACAAATTCCTCAGATTCACCACCCTCTGACTAAAGAAGTTCCTCCTCGTTTCTGTTCTGAATGGACGTCCCTCTATTCCAAGGTTGTGCCCTCTGGTCCTAGACTCACCCACTATAGGAAACATCCTTTCCACACCCACGCTGTCTAGGCCTTTCAATATTCGATGGGTTTCAATGAGATCCCCTTTCATTCTTCTAAACACAAGTGAGTACAGTCCCAGGGATATTAAACATTAACTCCTTCATTTCTGGAATCATGCTCATGAACCTCCTCTAGATCATCTCCAATGCCAGCATATTTTTTCTTAGATAAGGGGCCCAAACTGTTCACAGTACGCCAAGTGCAGTCAGACCACTGTCTTATAAAGCCTCAGCATCACGTCCTTGTTCTTGTATTCTAATTCATTTGAGCTGGATGCTAACACTGTATTTGCCTTCCTTACCATTGACTCAACCTTCAAGGTAACCTTAAGGGAATCCTGCACAAGGACTCCCAAGGTGTTCTGCAATCTGATTTTCAAATTTTCTCCTTGTTTAGAAAATAGTCTATCCCTTTATTCCTTCTACCAAAGAGTATGACCATACACTTCCTTACACTATTATTCCATCTGCCACTTCATTGTCCATTTTCCCAATCTGACCAAGTGCTTATTTAGACTCCCTGCATCCTCAACACTACCTGGCCCTCTGCCTATCTTTGTATCCTATGCAAACTTGGTCACATAGCCATCAATTCTGACATCCAACTCCCCTTAAGGAAACCACATTGACTTTGTGCCTCCAAGTACCTTGAAACCCCTTCCGTAATAATGGGACTCTAACATCTTCCCAACCACTAAAGGCAGGCTAACTGGCCTATAATTTCCTTTCTTCTGACTCTCTCCCTTCTTAAAGAGTGGAGTGCTATTTGCAATTTTCCAGTAATTCCAAAACCATTCCAGAATCTAGTATTTCTTGAACGATCCTTACTAATGCCTCCACAATCTCTTCCAGAACTCTGGAATGTAGTACTTCTGGTCCAAATGATTTACCTACCTTCAGACCTTTCAGCTTCCCAAACACGTTCTCCTTAGCAGTAATAACTACACTCATTTCTCCCTCCAACACTCTCGAATTTCTGGCATACTGTTAGTGTCTTTCACAGTGAAAGCTGACACAAAATACACATTAAGTTTGCCTGCTGTTTCTTTGTCCTCCATTGCTACCTCTCCAGCATTATTCTCCAATGGCCCAATATCCACTCTCCCCTCTCATTTACTCTTTATACAGTACATCTTAAAAAAAACTTTTGGTATTTTTGTCTAGCTTGCCTTCATATTTCACCTTTTCTCTCCTTGTGGGTTTTTAGTTGCTTTTTGTTGGTTTGTAAAAGCTTCCCAATCCTTTAATTTCCCACTAATTTTTACTATGTTATGTGCCCTGTCTTCTGCTTTTATGCTGTCTTTGACTTACCTTGTCACTCATGGTTGTCTCAACTCCCTTTAGAATGTGTCTTCATCTCTGGGATATTTCAATCCTGTGCCATCTGAGTTGCCCCCAGAAGTTCATGCATTACTGTTCTGCTGTCATCCCTGATAGTGCCCCCTTCAAACCAACTTTGGCCAGTTCCTCTCTCAAGCCTCTGTAATTCCCTTTACTCTACTGTAGTACTGATACATCTGACTTTACCTTCTCCCTCTCAAACTGCAGGGTGAATTCTATCATATTATAGTCACTGCCTCTCAAGGATTCTTTTACCTTAAGCTCTCTAATCAAATCTGTTTCATTACACAAGACACAATCCAGAATTGTGTTTTTCCCCTAGTGGGCTCAGCCAGAAGCTGCTCTAAAAGCCATCTCGTAGGCATTCTTCAAATTCTCTCTTGGCATCCAGCACCAACCTGATTTTTCCAATCTACCTGTATATTGAAATCCCTGTTGACTATCGTAACATTGGCTTTATTAAATGCCTTTTCTTTTTCCCATTGAAATTTGTATCCCACATCCTGGCTACTGTTCGAGGTTATGTACATTACTCCCAACAGGGTCTGTTTACACTTGCAGTTTCTTAACTCTATCCACAGGGATTCTACATCTTCCGATCCTGTACCACCTTGTTCTAAGGATTTGATTTAATTTTTTGCCCCCAGAGCCACTCCATCCCCTACGCCTACATTCCTGTCCTTTGGATGCAATGTGTGTCTTTGAATGTTAAGCTCCCAACTGTGATTTTTCTTTCAGCTAGGACACAGTGATACCCACAACGCAATCCCTGCCAAACTCCTAACTGCATTACAAGATCATCTGACTTGTTCTGTATACTGAGTGCATTCAAATATAACACCTCTATTCATCACCTTTTTCGATTTTGCCCCCATGTTACATTTCAGCTCATCCCACTGACTGCAGTTTTGCCCTATGATCTGCCTACCCATCCTCACAGTCTCACTACACGCTGCCTCAACTTGTATACCAAACTGCCCCATCCTCAGCCTCATCATTCCAGTCCCTATTCCCCTGCCAACTTAGTTTAAACCCTCCCCAGTCACTTGAGCAAACCTGCCTCCAATGATATTGGTTCCCCCCCCCCCCCCACCATGTTCAGGTGTAAGCTGTCCTTTTTGTACAAGTCATAACTTACCCAGAAGAGATCCTAATGATCCAGAAATCTAAATCCTGACCCCTGCACCTCTTTCTCTGCCACTACTTCATCTGTACCATCATCCTGTTCTTGCCTTCACTAGCACGTGGCGCTGGGAGATATTACTACTTCTGAGGTCCTCTTCATCAACCTGCTCCCTATACTCACTGCACAGGACCTCTTCTCCCCTTTCTATCTGTGTTAGTGGTACCATTGTGCACCGTGACCTCTGGCAGCTCAGCCTGCCTCTTGACAATCTTCTGCAGCTGCCCTGAGACATCCTGGACCCCAGCGCCTGAGAGGTGACACAACATCCGGTCTTCTCTTTCGTGGACACGGAATCTCCTGGCCGTTCCCCTAACTACTGAGTCTCATATCACTACAGCTCTGCCTGACTCACCCTTCCCTGCTAAGCCTCAGAGCCACTGGCTTGGCCGCTGCTGCTGTGCCTTGAGAGGTCACATACCACCCCCCTCTTGGAGCAAGAATTTTTTCTCCAAGTGGTGTTGGAATCAGAACACACTATCTCAGGTTTGCTGAAACTCTCACAGCAAGGGGAAGAAAGTTATTGGTTAGGTGCTGGTTAATTGGATTAGTATAGATAGGTGTGTGACGGTAGGGTGAAGGACCTGTCTCTGTGCTGTGTGATTCATTGTGAGACAGGAGTCAAACAGCCTCACATTAATACAGAACCAGTGAAAGCTCTCAGAGCAACTGGAAAACAAACATGGCCATACTGATTGTGGGATAGATTCTGCGTGTACAATTAAAGGACCAGATTAGAACAAATTGGGGCATTTTCATTTCTGAATCACATCTGAAGAAAATTGATGGGAACAGTTCCTGATACAACGTGAGAGGCAAGAGAGGAGATCAGGGCAGTTGCGCTATGGTAGGACTCACTGTGACAGTGGCTGGGTGTGATGGAACACATTTGAGCCAGTTTACTGTGACTGGATTCTACACAAGCACTGACTGGAACTAACCAGAATTGAACAAATCCATGTTTTGAGAGCTTGGGTTTGGAATGGAGCACTGTGGTCTGGATTCAGTATGAACTCTGAAAATAATTATAATAACTACCACTTGTCCTGAAGAAGGGTCTTGGCCCGAAACGTCGACTGCTTATAATTTCCATAGGTGCTGCCTGACCTCCAGCATTTTGTGTGTGTTACTCTGGAATTCCAGCATCTACAGGATCTTTTGTGTTTAGAATAACCAACTCACAGACTATCTTCTACCTGCCCCGTCAGACATCTCCTTCCCAATCTAGGTGAGTCTGTTGGTTTTGTCTGTGACTTCAGAACCAACAGAATCAGAATGGAAGCAAGATCTGATCTGAATATATTTATTGTGATCCACATTATGCAAGTGAGCTGTGATAGAAACGTACTTGGATAGATTCAAGGCAAGGGGGCTGATGCAAGTACATTAGGAGAGATATGGAGTTAAAGGAAGGGTTCCCAACCTGGGATCCACATTCCCCTCAGTTAATGGTAAGGTCCATAGTATAAAAAAGGTTGGAAACCCCTAATTTAAAGGAACTATTGAGAAGTGGGAAGGTGTAACATGATCCAGGCTCACTGTAGACAGTAAAAGAACAGACAAATTTGTTCTGATCCAGATTCAGTAATAAGCAGGACTAAGAGTACATGGGGACAGATGTGGCAGAATGTCTGATGTGGATTTAGTGGGGATGGTTAGGAACTGCTGAGAACAGGTTTGGACAGAATCACTGTGACTGAAGACAAAATACACTGCAGATGCTAGAATCTAGAACAAGAACACAACACTGGAAGAGCTCAGTGGGTCAGACAAAATATGTAAGGACTTATGCAGGGGCCTTGATCCCAAACATCGACATATCTTCTGCCTCCTTTTCTGACGATTGAGTTCTTTACAGACAGGTAAAGGAGGAGATCAGAGTCTTGGACAGGTTCTCATTGATCTTGTTCAGTGTAAGCAGTAGCAGGAACAGATGAAAACTGGACAGATCCATTATGTTCCTAACTCTCCATGAGCAGTAATAGAGGCATTTGGACAGGATTACATTCCAAAGTTTATATTCTATCTCCTACCCAAGATCCACAAACTGGACTGTCCTGATAGGCCTATTGTCTCTCTTTGCTCCTGTCTCACAGAACTCATGTCCTTGTATCCCAATTCCATTCTATCCCCCTTGGTTCAGTCCCTTGCTCACCTACGTCCGTGACACTTTCTCCTCAGTAACTTTCAATTCCCCGGCCCTGGCCACCTCATTTTCACCATAGGTTTTTCAGTCACTGTACACTTCTATCCCCCATCTTGAGGCTCTCTGTTTCTTTCTTGACAAAAGAACCAACACAATCCCCTCCATGCCACTCTCCTCCATCTCGCAGAACTGTTCGTCACCCTCAAAAATGTTTTCTTTCAGCTCCTCCCACTTCCTCCAACCCAAGAGGTAGCCATGGGCACCTGCATGGCCCCAGTGTTGAGCCCCCATGGCCTGCCTCTTCATTAGCAATGTCGAACAGTTCATGTTCGAAGCCTTCCCAGTAATACTCAGCAACTTTTCCTCCGCTACATTGACGATTGCATTGGTGCTGCTTCATGCACCTATGCTGAGCTCGTCAATTTCATCAACTTTGCCTCCAAAGACCACCTTGCCCTCAAATCTACCTGGCCCATTTCCTCCAACACCTCCCTCCCTTTCTTGATGCCTCTGTCTCCTTCTCTGGAGACAAACCGTCAGCTGACATCTTTTATAAACATACTGATTCCCACGATTATCTTGATTACCTCTTCTGTAAAAATGCTATTCCCCTTTCTCACTTCCTTCATTTTTGCCGTATGTTCCCAGGTTGAGGCTTTCCATTCCAGAACCTCAGAGATACCCACCTTCTCAAAAAAAACAGGGTTTCCCACCTTCCACAATCGAAGCTGCCCTCACCTGCATCTCCTCCATTTCCTGAACATCTGCGCTCACTCCATCTTCCTGCCGCCTTAACAGAGATAGAGTCCCTCTTGTCCTTACCTACCACCCTATCAGTCTCCACATCCAACACATCATCCTCCACTGGTTCCGCCATCTCCAAAGGAATCCCACCACTAAGACATACCTTTACCTCCCAACTTTCTTCAGAGATTGCTCCCTCCACGATTCCCTTGTCCACTCATCCTTCCCCACTAATTTCCCTGCAGGCACTTATGTCTGGAAGTGACCCAAGTGCTACACCTGCCCAAACATCTCCGAACCTCACCTCATCTCCATTCAGGGCCCCTAGCAGTCCTTCCAGGTGAGGCAGCACTTCACCTGCAAATCTGCTGGGGTCGTCTATTGTGTCTGGTGCTTCTCTACATTGGTGAGACCCGTCGTCAACTGGGGGACCCCTTCATCGTGCACCTCTGCTCCATTCGCCAAAAGTGGAACCTACTAGTGGACAAACATTTTAATTCTGATTCCCGTTCCAACATGTCAGGCCATGGCCTGTGCTAAGATGGGGCCACCCTCAGGGTGGAAGAGCATCACCTTGTATTCTGACTGTGTAACCTCCAACCTGATGGCATGAGTTTTGATTTCTCCTTCCAGTTAAAAAAAATACCCCTTCCTTCTTCCTGTAATCCTCATTTTGACCTTTTTACCTCTTCTCACTTGCCTAGCACATCCCCCTAGATCCCCTCCTCTTTCCCTGATGATCCACTCTCATCTCCTATGAGATCCTTCTTTTCCAGCCCTTGACCTTCCCCACCCACCTGGCTTCACCAGTCACCTTCTAACTAGCCCTCTTTGCCTCACCTAGTATCTTCCCCCTTCCTTCAGTCCCGAAGGAGGATCTCAACATGAAACGTCAACTGTTTATTCATTTCCACAGATGCTGCCTGACCTGCTGAGTTCCTCAGTAGAGAATCAAATAGATTTACTGCAATGTGTTCTCAGTATAACCCGTAACATACAGGGGTTGACTTTCTCACTGCCTGTTACGCCACTGGTGTTTGGGGCAGTAGTGAAGATTCTTCATCTCTGGTGGCGTTCAGGGCTTCCTTCGTCATGTCCGGAGCTTCCTGGTGCTTTTTAATATTGTCAGAGATGCAAGTCCTGAGTGGAGAATCAGCAATACCTCCACACTCAGATGTGGAAGGATTCTTCATTGCTGTTTCTATAACAGTTTTGTTTTACCAGTCAGGGTTGTTAGCTGTGAACTGAACCCCCGAACCTGGAGGGCCGGAGGACCACTCCTAGTCTGGCCTCTGCCCTTTGACCTGTTTGGCATGGGTGACCCTACCAAGAGCCAAAGCATAAAGCCCTAACATAGTTCTCTGGGTCATTGAGGCACGCAAGTCTCCAAACCACGACAATGTTGTGGACCCCTTGGAGGATACAGAGATCCCTACAGATTTATTGTGATCTAGGTTCAGTCCTGACCTGTACTGCTGTCTGTGTGGAGGTTGTGCACTCTTGTAATGTGTGGGGTTTCCTCTGGCTGCTCCAGTTTCCTGCAACAGCCAAAGCATGGAAATTGTAAGGGTAACTGGCTATCGTAAATTGCCCCTAGTGTGCAGGTGAGTGGTAGAATCTGGGGAGAGTTCCTGAAAATGTGAGGAGAATAAAAGATGGGGTTAGTTTTGAATCAGTGTAATTGTGTGATTGATGTGTAGCACAGACTCGAAGGGCTGAAGGGCCTGTTCCCCTGCTGTGTCTATCTGTGGCGCTAAGACTCTGAACTCAACGGGAGTAGGAACAGATCTGATTGATTTTATTGTGATCTCCATTCAATGTGATTTGGAAAAGAAGCAAATGGAAAGTAAGGAGAAGGTGCCTGAGAAACTGAAAGGTCTGAAGGTAGATGAGTCACCTGGACCAGATGGTCACCCCAGGGTTCTGAAAGAGGTGGCTGAAGGGATTGTGGAGGCATTAGTAATGATCGTTCAATAATCATTGGTTCTGGAGGACTGGGAATTTGCAAGTATCAGTCCACTCTTCAAGAAGGGAGGGAGGCAGAAGAAAGGAAACTATAGGCCAGTTACTTTGACCTAAGAGGTTGGAAAGATGTTGGAGTCAATTATTAAGGATGTGGTTTCATGGTACTTGGAGGCACATGAGGCTGCTTAACATGATAAGAGTACAGGAAGGATACCAGCATGGATAGAACAACACACAAAATGCTGGAGGAACTCAGCAGGCCAGGCAGCATCTATGGAAAAAATACAGTCGATGTTTCATAACCCTCTGAGAGAAGAAGTTCCTCCATCTCAGCCTTAAGTGGGATATCCTTATCCTGCTTCCCCCATGACTGATCTTCACAGTCTGGTATGTTTCAATAAATGGAATAAAAAGAGATGTGGCCAGATCTGAAGGTTTAGTATGGATGGCAAAAGAAACAACACCTGGGAGAGACGTGCCATGATCTGTATTCTCTGAGTTTTATTAGAAGTAGGACCTCCAGCTGAAATAACCACCACATGTTTTTGCACAAATTTATTTGATCCAATGCTTGTAAGTAACTAGTTATAATTATTAAGCAATATGAGGTACTTAAGAATAGTTAATATCTAACTCATGGTATAAAATGGGCGAAGAGGCTACCTTCTGTGCAATTGTAACCATTACTCAAAGAGCAGATACTGACGAAAATGTGCTGGGAATTGGATGGGTCCTGGTATTGCTGTACACTGATACAAAGCCAAGTGGGAATATGAGAGGAGGATAAAAAGAGGCTTCAGTAGCACGGACGTACAAAGAGGATGTGGTCAACAAACATGGCAGATGGTGTACATGGGAGGTTATCCTCTTGTGGCAAAACACTGAGCTGAGTATTTTTTCTAAATGGTGAGAGATTCAGATCTGTTCAAAGAAACTGTGTTCCCTTGCATATTGGGTCATGAGGGAGTGCATGTGGAGTATCATGCACAATTTTAAAGGGATGATGGAATAGGGCAGGTAATGTGGCACTGAGGTAGATCAGTCATGTTTCTGTTAACTGGTAAAGCAGCTCTGATGATCCAGATGGCCTACTCCTGCTCCTATTCTTGAGTATAGAATAGAACAGGATCTTTCCATGCCAAGTACCCATCTCTTCACAGTCCTGATAAAATAAGCCATTGAGAGAGGGCTACATGGGTTCATCCAGAACGCCAGATATTCCAGGAGAGGTGGTTTGGCACAATATGAAGAGATGGAACCGGAAGCCGTGGGAGGAATTGACAATGCGTGATTAGTGGACGGAAGAAAGTATATTTTGTAAATGTGGCAAAGATTAACAAAAACAAGGAAAAATTGAACAAACTGCATGTAGTTAAGGAACTGAAGACTGCTTCTTTATACTTTGATTTCTTTTAATAGGTAGTTCATGAACTTTCTGCTTGGGCACGGATAAATGTCCTGAATCAATAAGATTTTAAATAGGTGCATTTTTGTAAAGCTGTCAACCACTGATAGTAATAATTATGTTTACATAATTATAATTTATTAGTTACTCCTTGAAACTTTAAACTAGGTAAGATTTTATAATAATCTTATAAGGTGTATAAGATGATGAGAGGCATTGATGGTGTGGATAGTCAGAGGCTTTTTCCCAGGGCTGAAATGACTTGCACAAAAGGGCACAATTTTAAGGTGCTTGGAAGCAGGTACAGAGGAGATGTCAGGGGTAAGTTTTTTATGCAGAGAGTGGTGAGTGTGTGGAATGGGCTGGCAACGGTGGTGGTGGAGGCGGAAATGATAGGGTCTTTTAAGAGACTCCTGGATAGATACATGGAGCTTAGAAAAATAGAGGGCTATTGGTAACCCTAGGTAATTTCTCAGGTACTATAAGGACATGTTCGGCACAGCTTTGTGGGCCGAAGGGCCTGTATTGTGCTGTAGGTTTTCTATGTTCTATTTAAAGGCTTTACCTAAGTAGTAATTGGAGCAGCAAGATGGTCCTGGGGGGTGGAAATGCCCTAGCCCCATTCTGTACAGTGAGACCTTTCAGCAGGTTGGTTAGTTCAGGCTGTTTCTGTTGTGTTAAACTGCTAGCCTACATAACTTAGTTCATAAATGATCACTGCATCAGTGATGGTTTTGCCTGGCCACAAAATCTTTATTCTTACGGAAGTTTTCAATAGGCCTTTGCAAATATTTGTTGCTTTAAAACTACCCTCTGACACACGAACGCTCAAAAATCCGCAGCGTTGCTGAAGCCCCAGTGGTAACGTTGCATCTGAGTGCCCGGCTGAGGAACTGTTAAACTCTGCTCTGTCTGAGATTTACCTCTCCCTGTCTGTTCCGTGAAGAGCAATGCAGGGATGCACACCAAACAATCTGCAAATACTGAAAATTATTTTAGCATTAATGTTCATTATTATCACAGACAGATAACTAGACTCCTTTTATCTCTGGAACATTGGAAAGATTACTGAATGTTTCTTTCCTACTGTCACCCCACCCCCTTCAATCCTTTAGGAAGCCCTTTTTAAACAGCTTTTTGATGGTGGCTTCAGTCATCACCTTTCCCTCTCCCCCTCTGCCCAGATATTTTGTCTTTCCGAAATACTTCAGGACATTCTATTGCATACACACATAAGGGCAAGGTGGGACTGTCTCTAATTTTATACTGCAGCTGCTAACATGCAGGAACAATGACACATCATGTAATTGTGAGCACAGATGGGTGCCTTAGTGTACTTGTGTTTATGTAGGTGTAAATCTTCCTGTGTCCATGTATCGGTCTTTAATTTGAAAGGCTTCAGCCCAAGAAAGAGCCCCTATGTTAGTATGTTTTCCATACATTTCATCACAACAGGTGTTATTTGGCGTCAGTCCGTTGTTGCATCTGAAAGGGCTGCTGGGAAGTGAATGGGAGGAGAGGGGATTCCGACCATGAGGGTGATGATCACTGGGCCTTGGTTTACCTTAGTGGGGATCTGCTATTTGTTAACCTTGGAGTATTGTGTGCAGTTCTGGCCACCCACCTACAGGATAGATGCCATTAAAAGTGCAGAAGGGACTCACAAGGATGTTACATGGACTGGAGGGGGTGAGTTATAAGGAGAGACTGGAAAGGTTGGGACTTCCTTCCTTGGAGTGTCAGAGGTTGAGGGGTGACTTTACAGAGTTTTATAAAATAATGAAGGACATAGGTATGGTGAATGTTCTTTTCCAGGGTAGGGGAATCTAAAACTAGAGGTCATAGATGAAAGCTGAGAGAGGAAAGGGTTCAGAGAGGCTGTGGATATATGGAATGAGCTGCCAGAGGAGGTGGAAGAGGCAGGTACAGTTACAATGTTTTAAAGACATTTGGACAGGTACATGGATAGGAAAGGTTTAAAGGATATGAGCTAAACACAAGCAATTGAGACTAATATGGCTAGAGATCTCAGTTAGTATGGGTAAGTTAGGCCGAAGGCCTGTTCCTGTGTTGTGTAACATAGTGACGGAGTCTAGGGTGGACAGAGATTCTAAATGATGTTCCAAGCCAGTATTGAGATATGTACTTTAAAGAAATGCATGAACACAGAGATTCCGCAGATGTTGGAAATGCTAGATGAACTCAGCAAACTAAGACCTTAGTGCATAAAAACAACACGATTAGTAATAAATCCATGATTGTACAAGAGGTGATTCATAGCATTCTGTCACTAAGATAGGTTTAAGGTTGTGCAGGTTGGTTCAAGAACTTGATGGCTGTAGGAAAGTAGCTAATGTTGAATCTGGTGACACACACACAAAATGGTGGAGGAACTCAGCAGGCTAGGCAGCATCTATGGAAAAAAGTACAGTCGACATTTTGGGCTGAGACCCTAATGTTAAAAAAATGTCACCTTGAGAAGGAACTGTTAAGGTCCAAAATTACTCTCCACTTCACTGCAATCATCCCAGCCCTTGTCGATCACTGCATGCAGTGAAGCAGCTTGCACACACATCTCCACTCTCATCCTACTTAAAAAGCAAAGGGGGAGAATTAGCAGCAACCCTTGTCCCTTGTCCCCTCATTGTCTTGACACCTGCCAAGCCATACCCCAGGCTTACTCCTGTCAAAACTGTCAAAGAGATTTCATCTCCATTGTTTCCAGTTTTTGGCAAGAATTTATGTGGAGGTGTTATCACAATTTTGCTTCTTAAAACAAAGTCAACCCTTCATCTGTTTTGGGAACAGTAGAAATTCAAGAATGTCGGGTAATTTAGTTTCATTCCTTCAGCTGAAGTAAAGTGAAGGGTGTTTAACATTGGAGCAGGATGGTAGCGTAGTGGTTAGCACAACGCTTTACAGGACAGATGACCTGGGTTCAATTCCCGACACTACCTGTAAGGAGTTTATACATTCTCCCTGTGACTGTGTGGGTTTCCTCCCATAGTCCAATGATGAACCAGTTGCTAGGTTGATTGGCCATTGTAAATTGTCCCGTGATTAGGCTAATTAAATTGATGGGTTGCAGGGCTATGCAGCTTGAAGGGATGAAAGAACTCCACGCTGTATATCAATAAATAAATAAATAGAATTTCACTACCAGTTTCTTGAAGCCAAAGCCCTGGATAATGCAAGAACTCAGAACATACTGTCTTGGCAGTACAGAAGTTCAAGACGAAATCCTTTCAGCATTGCTGGTTATAAGTTTTTTTTCTTTTGGGAAGTGAAGGACATGACTACTAAACTTACTAACCATACATTCATTCTGAAACCAGACTGAAAGCAGATAACAGGAAACAGAAACACCATTCCTCTTTTAATTTTGAGTCTCCAGACTGGCCACGTACAGTAGAAAATGAATAAACTTTTGCTACTCTTGCAGGGTTAGTTAATCAGACTCCGATTATTTATATTATTTATGAACTATGATGTCTTCTTTATTTTCTTCTAAATATGCCTGTCTTCAGCCGAGCCACTCTCAGATACCAGTATTATATAATGAAACCAGAAACAAAAGCACACATGGTGCACAGGGTTTGTATAATTGTTCACACTGTTCCCCTATTTGGTTAATCAACAGAAGCATTAGTCCAAAAAGATGGCACAGTTCAGTAAACGATTATCAGTGGGTTACTTGAGGGCCCCTACATTACGATCAGAATTAACGCTACCTCTTTACAGTTAATTCACACAGACTACAGAAAATAAAATTTATCAGAGAGTAAAACACCTTCTCTCGTCTCTATTGTTCTCTCCTTTTCTAATTCCCGAGGCAAGTTGTTTGTGGCACGTTGCACGGGATTGACGTCCTTGAATCCTTAAACAGGGCACTCAGCAGCTTCCTGCTGTCGCTGGGTTCAGCAAGCTGATGGCTGGGTTCTGTGACAATGGGACCTCTGGGGGGGGGGGGTGCAGAGGTGTGACATCTAACACTACAGGGTAAAAGTTGCTCTGGGATTACTGGACACATCGCTGAATCTTCCTCCTTCCATTGGCTGTTTTACTGAATATAAAAGAAGCAAAGAGCTGTGATGTCGACAGGCTTGTAGAACCCCCTCACTCGGCATGTTGATTCCAGTGTTCAGTAGCTTTGCAGTCCTGTGTTGTAGCTTCTCCCTTTAGACGCTGCATTTTTAGCTATGCCTACTGCTGCCGCTGCATGCCTTCTAATGTCTCTCCTTAACCCAGGGCAGGTTCCCTTGTTTAATGAGAATGGTAGTGTGAGGTCCTGACTGAGGAGCCTGCATATTGTGGTCGATTGCCTCTCTGCTGTGGTCGACACACTGCGCCTTATGGACGTCCGGTGTCGAGATGCTGGATCTGTGGTATTAATGGTGGAACTTCACCTGCACAAGTGGTTACCCCCGTCAACGTTCTCCAGGGTGGATGTATCTGCAGCAGGTGAAATATTTAAGGGGAATCTTCGTCACTCAAGGTGGCATGAGTATGGGATGAGCTACCATAGAAAGCCAGTTGTTACATTTAAGGGAAGTGTGGATAGGTACATAGATGAGTGGGACATAGAGGACTGAGTACTGGTAGATTTGACTAGGCTGGAATGGACTAGATAGGCCGAAGGACCTGTTCTGTGCTGTCATGCTGTAAGACTCCATGACATTTGGAAGACTTGTTCCATCTGCTGCTGCCAGTTTTCAGAATCAGTGAGGTTGTTCAGTCCAGATGATACCAAGCCTCCCCTGGGGTTGTACATTGGATTTCCTGTCCAGCGTCCATGTCATTCCTCACTGCACCCAGTACTTCCTCCAGGTTTACTGTTCACCTGTGCTGTGCGCTGCAAGCATTTTGAATTATGTTTTATTGACTTATTTCTGGTGCTGTGCGTGATGCATGTTGTGCGGGCGCACCGTGATCCGGAGGAGCACGGTTTCGTTTGGATGACAGTAAACCTGAGGGAGTGCTCAGTTGGGAGCGGTACTGCTTCATCAGTAAGGGGAAGGCAGTGTACGGCAGCCAGCAGGAGATTTCCTTGTCCATGACTGACCTGACGCTGAGAGCCCTCAGGGCACCAAGCCAGTGCTGAGCAGTGCCTGAGCTGACGTCTCCTGACTGTGAACTGTACCGCGATCTAGCAAACAGCAGAGACCGAGCTTTTTCACATCCGACATCTCAGAGTCAGAATCACGTCTGTGATCACTGGCATATGTCGTGACATTTGTTGCTTTGTGGCAGGGTTACAGCGCAAAACATAAAATCACTGCAATTATATAAATAAATGGCAAAAGAAGAATAGTGAGGTGGTGTTCATTGGTTCATGGACTTTCCAGAATTCTGATGGCAGAGGGGGAAAAAGCTGTTCCTAAAACTTTGAGTGTAGGTTTTCAGGCAACCATACCTCCTCCCTGTTGGTAGAAATGAGAAGAGGACTTGTCCTGAAATGTGAGATGCTGCCTTCTTAAGGCACTGCCTTTTGAAGATGTCCTTGATGGTGGTACTTCTATAAAACTTTTACTGTGCAGAGTCTATAAAACTGAGAAGTGATTTTACTGAAACATAAGATCCTGAGGGGCCATAATGGCAGAGATGTTAAGGATGGCAAATCTTGTCTGAGTTAAGGGGAAAACACTTAAAATTAAGGTGCATAGCAACTGCTTCTCGCAGGATGTGGTGACGTCCTGCAGCTCTCTAACCAGGGGAGTTGTGGGGTATTTAAAGAGAAAGCAGATAACTCTTAGAAAGATTGTGGAAATGAGACCCAAGAGGATCTGGCATGATGATACCCGAGGTAGATAAACCACGACCATACTGAGTGCTGACACAGGCTTGATGGGCTGAGTGGTCTACCTTGCTACTACGTGGCAAGGCCATGCCAGCATCCAGTCCCTAGTTTTGGTTGTACTCTGAAAATGTCACTTCCTATCCACAAACATCTCAACTTCCTGAGGGGTCTCGGCCCGAAACATCAGCTCTTTATTCCTCTCCATAGACCTACTGAGTTCCTTCAATATTTTGTGTGCATCACTCTCCACCTGGTCCAGTTTGCTGAGTGGTCCATATAAACCTCACAGATTCGGATTCCTTTCCTGCCCAGTCTTGAAAGCAGAAATAAGTGGGCGAGGTATGATCTACTGCATTCTGATTTACCTGGCCTTTGGTCACCTTTATCCACCCACCTTCTGACCTTCATAAAGGTAGTCCGCCAATCAAGCTCTGCCGCGTGATGCTTCATGCACACACTATCTTTCCCAAGGCTGGGAATCGAGAAATAGAGAGCATTGGTTCAAGGTGAGAGAGGACAGATTAATAGGAATTGAGGGCCTACTGTTTTACATGAAGAGTGGAAAGAGCTGCCAGAGGAAATGATTTTGGCAGGTACAATAACAACAGTTAAAATGCATTTGGACAGGTACATTGGTAGGACAGGTCTAGAAGGATATGGGCCAAATCCAGGTAAATGGGATCTATTGAGATGGGCATCTGGGTCAGCATGGACTCTTTGGGCTGAAAGGCCTGTTTCCATGATGTATGTCTCTATCATGTATCATCACTCCACACTTCACTGCTTCTGCGTTCTCTCTTTAGTCCAACTTCTCTCTTTCCCCACCACTTTAAAAAGAAGACCATCACCTCAGTCAGTTTTAAGTCCCAAGAACAAGTTAGTTTGGCTGAGAAAGGAGTTAAAATTTTTAAACTTGAAAGCTCGCTCCAAACTGTCCACTCCCAGTTTTAAAGAAGATGTAAAGAGGAATGGGTGACTATACCTGTCTTGGGTGGTGAGGCAGATATAATTCAGGATATGTTCCTGCCTCCCCAAAATCTCCCTGGGGCACTATCATCCACCCACCATGATCTCTCCCACCCACCCACATGGCTTGTGTAGCATTCCACGCTGGATGTTCAGAAAGAGCCACCTGGGCTGTAGTCACCTGCCCAACGGCCCCTTTACTCCAATGGCAGAGTTTGTACACTATTTTATAATTGTTTGGGCATGGAACTCAAAATATGAGTCCCACTCTTCCTGTGTCCCCAGATGTTCTGGATAACAGGACTTATTGACAACATTTCAGCTGCAGAGGCCAGTTCTGCATGAGCCTTCCCAAGTAATCGTTGTTTTGGTGTCCCAGGTCTATACTTCTATTCTCAGTGTATACAGCAGATAGAAATGCAAACTGAACCTACCCAGCAGCAGCCAGACGGGGAGGACTGTAAGGACTGCTTTAAAGTAGCACTAAGCCTTGCAACCTGTTACTACCTGGGTTGCACTGGGGACATTATGATCTTTGTCATTAAAACATACTAAATTAAGGACAAATCTTGTCAAATGGAGGATCTCCTTTTGTGTTGTAACCCCAGGATTGACAAGAGAATTGAAACGAAGGTTGATTAATCCAGGGGTGGAATTACTTTTGATGAATGTTTTTTCTCTTTAGATGATGCCACAGTCTGCATTGGAAGATAGATGAGCCTAAAGTTTAATTCAATAGTTAAACTAAATAAATGGTTTTCATTTTTCACAAAGTTAGAGTACTTGAAATGTTATTGGCAAAGGAAGTACAATGGAATGAACACATTGGGGAGAAACAGCTAGTGAATTATCAAATATACTAGACATGAGACACAGTAAAAGCAAATGTTATGAGAGACTATGGAATTAAAATAGAACTTTGAAACATAAATGAAAAGCAGGGGGAGGAAAATGCCTGATGTGAAAGTGAGAAAGGAACTGGAAATGCATAAGCTAAGTTCATGAGCATCATTGTATACAAACTTTAGTTTAATGTCAGGGTTAAGAAACTTCTATGGATTTGTCAAAACACACATAATGATTAAATAGAATTGGTAATTTTCAGGACCAATAATAGTATTAAATAGCAGAATGGGTAAATAACAAGGCAAGGGAGATACTTGCAGACAATTTATAGGCATTTGGGGAACCGGAGCAGGATTTCTCCAAGTGTATACCATTAGTCTGGAGGTTTCTGTCTCTAGCTTTCTGAGATTGCTGTGATGTGCTGAGAAAATTAACCTTTGCTAATGGATGGGAACAGAAGTGTTACTGGTTGCGTTGAAGTACAAAAAGCCATTCAAGTATATCTGACTACAATCTAGGAATCTCTCCTGGTGCTGGATAGATATTCCTCAAAGAAAAAACACAAAACGCAGAAGGGCAGAATGGATAAAGATGAATGCTTAAAAACAAGTTCATGCATACTTTCTGTCTCTAATTGTAATAATATTGTAACCCAATATTGGAAAAAAATGTTGCTCATAGACTACAGAATCTATTATTTATAATAACAGAATATCTTGCTTGAAATAGAAAACAGATAAAACTTGCATCTTCAAGCCCAAGACCCAATCACTCAGGCCAATCATCACTCAGAAATTTTACCCAAGGGCCCTCTTGTGATCTCCCCTGACACCCGGCGTTTATCAATGAGGCATAAGCAAAGAGACTTCAAGTGATCAAAGGAAAGCAAACTACAGAGATGGGGAACATGGAGGTCAGAGGAGCTACAAATCAGAGAACAGAGCTCCAGGGTACCTCATTCCAAAGTTACCTGATCACGGAGCCCATTGTCTTTACAGTGATCCCTTCATCTCAATATCATTAATGATCATTACAAGTGTCTTTTATAAAGCTAAAATCATTCCCTTCAGCAGCACCACTCATCTGTAAGCTTAAGTCTTGTCCCAGGACGTGTAGACTAGTTAAGCCTTGTAATAAATGGTATAATGTGGTTTATAGGAGAGGGTTCCCAGTTTTTCCTTTCTTCTTCAAAAGCCTCATAAGCTGAAGTTGTTCAACATCATTCATATGTCGAATTATACATTGATTCAATGAAACAAAAACTATGTACAAAGCTCCAGTTAGCAGGAACGAAAATAAGTTCAATGATGAGGGTTAGTTAAGTTAATGCATTTATTTATTGAACGGTGAGGGTTAAACACCTCAGTATGTTTTAATAAAGGCCCAGTGTGTTTGAGGAATGGCACTGTAAATTATGTTTCAGCCAAGGCCCTGCAGGAGTTAAACATCTAGATGTCTTTGATCAAAATTTTTGCAAGGTTAAAAATACTGAGAGTGCTCAGACAATGGCAGAGCTTGTATTAACCAGGCTAAGGGGTTAATTCCACTGTTTCTTCTAACTATGGCATTGTGAGGATTAATTACCGAGGACCTTTTGAACAATGACAAAGCAGGTGTGTTTTAACTAAACAGGATGGACTTCACACACCCAGGTGTGTTTCAACAATACCTTAAATTGACACTAGCTCCTGGTCAGTGTTAACCTCATCCTTGCTTCCCATTAGCTTCTGGGAATGCTTATGACTGTAAACATCTCCAGCTTCACAAACATCTAATATGTCTACTTTCTTCCAGTCCTGGCCAATACCCCCTAAACTAATCAAACTGATTCAAGAACATCTTCCAAATCCACTGGAGATAGTTCACTTCAGTTCCAGGTAGTGCAGATGCTTTTCTGTTCTCTCTGATTTGAACAATACTCACAGCCAGAGTGTTAGGTCAATCCATTGCCAATCCTTGGCCCTGTTTCTCTTCATCAGCAGTCATCCCTAGAACCAGAAGGTGACAGCTTTGTAAACAGTGGTATTTCACATGCTTTCAAAGATCAAGATCAAAGTCCATCATTGATTTTGTGGGGAACCATTAAGAGCACTAATTTAATTTCTGTGTTCTTCTCTCAAGTCTCCTGTAACCAGGAAGTCAGCAGAACACACAGAAAATGCTGGAGGGCCACCTGGACTCACCTAACATCTGCCAGCTTGTATTCCTGTTTCTCCCCCACCATCTTCTCCTGTCTTCTGATCCCTTCCTTTCCAGTCCTGATGAACGGTCTTGGCCCAAAATGTCATCCTTTCCATAGATGCTCCCTGACCTGCCAAGTTCCTCCAGCATTTTGTGTCTATTCTAACCTTTGCAGAATCTCTTTTGTCTAAGGAAGTCAGGGTTTTGTGATGGATGTAAGTGGAACAGTGACATCCATAAACATATCTATGCTTACAAAATAGTGACAAAATGTTCTGCTGCATTAGAAAATAGTGATGAAATGTTCTTTATTCAGCTGAGAACACTTATCTCTGCTGCAGTCAGTTCTCTGCGCATAAACCCTGTTGACATTTAAAAACCATCTTCCATTCAGCGGCTCAGCTCAGCACCAACATCGTAAGGCAATGCATTATCAGCTGAATTTAAAGGTATGTTTATTGTGCAATGGACCGGCACAGCAGTATACTGTGGTAATTCTTTGGACTCCGTAACAGGCTTCTTCTGAGATTTAGTCCATCTCCACTTCACGTTGCTTTGTAACAGGAACACAGCTGAATTTGACAAGGATTTATTATGATGATCTAACAGTCTCGGATACACCTTCAGCTCAGTTACGTTATATAGGGCAGGAACATTGGTGATAGCTTTTACCTCCTCTTGAACTGGGTGTAACTCATTCGATGAGATGTTGTCCTAAATGTCCTGCCTTATCTGAAATGCTCAACACTCCCTCCGAATAGCACAGAGTGTACTTTTCTCGAGTCTCCTGTAACTGGGATATCATCCAAGTAGTTAGCAAACCCAGGAATGTCCTGCTGCAATCAATCCATGGTCCACTGAACGATAACAGATACAGACTAGACTCCAAAGGGTGGTTAGATCTGAGCAAACCCTTGTGACTGCTGATTCTCAAATACCTCTTAGACTGATCCTCGAACACTGATTGTTGATGTACACGACTCATATGCAACTTGGCAAACTGCTAACCTCTGGACAAAACTGCAAGTACTTCTATTCATGGGAAAGGGATATTGTTCTAGGGTTCAATGGTTCCAGTTAACATCTGAGAATGTATACAAAATACAACCTGAAATTCTTACCCTCTGCAGACAGCCATGAAACAGAAGAAAAAACCCCAATGAATGAATGGCAGAAGATAACGTATGAACCCCAAATTTTCCCCCCCCCCCCATCCCATGCACAAGCAGCAGCAAATCATCAACCCTCCCTCCACTTATTTCAGCAAGAGCTGCTTCAATATTACAGTCTACAGCATGGCTTTAATTCAAGTTCGCCCAACCCGAGACCAGCAACAAACTGTCACCTGGTTCAGACATGGCCCAAGTGTGGAGTGAGAGCCTGTCGATATTTCACAGACTTTAATGCGAACTATGTTAAAGGAAAAAGAAAACAATGAACGCTAGGCCAAGCCGGGCCGTTGACTAAAACGCTCAAATGGAAACTGAAGCCTACACTGCGGCTGAAAAGAACAACCAATTAAATGAATACCACTAGTCTTCAGAGTCGGTTGACTCGACAGTCCAATTTCTCAGGCAAGGTGGAATGCAGATAACGAAGCGTAGCTATCTCCAAGTCCCGACAAATACTACGGCAGAATGAATGGAGTTAAGTACTATCACAATGAAATAATAAATCACTGACACGGGCATATTCACAAGCGCAATTGCCGAATCCATGGTTGTGACACAAACATTCTTTCACCACCAAGAGACAGAGCAGTGGCTCGAATGCAGGACCCTCCAAAAGCCACGCCCACTGTCCCAACGTTCCGATCTCCTGTGGCACCCTAATTGCCGTCACCAGCGAGAATGGAATGAAGCATGATTAAGTTTCACCTTCTAACGTCAACAGAACTTTGGGAAGAACATGAGTTTTGGCTTGGACATCCTTCAACGTGCCCTGCTCGTCTTCAAACAACCCCAGCACTGCCTATAATATTCCTGTCTCATTCAGTTTAATCTAAAGTGCTGAATGTTCCTGCAATCCGGAGAGTTTCTTTTAGACAGCCTTTTCCCAATGGTTGCCTATGTTAAAGTTTTAACCTGCCTTTGGTATTTTACTGCCACGCTGCTACTTATATGCTTTCATGTGTACGGGATTTCTGATTTAACCATGTAGTACTCTGCATATCGTCTAGCTCATTAGTGCAAGACAGCACCCAGTGTCAACTCCAGATGTTGTGTCTTTGTCACTCACTTCCATGACAGCGGTTAACTAGTCATTGGTCTATTATTGTCACATGGACGGAGACAGAGAAAAGCTGTTTTGCATGCCATCCGTACAGTGCATTTTAAAACATCAGTACATCAAGATAGTGAACAGTATGCAGAATATAATGTTACACTTACAGAGAAAATGTGGTTCAGGTAGACAAACAAGATGCAAAGACCATGATGAGGAACATTGAGAGACCAAAAGTTCATCTTATCATACAAGAGGTCCCTCCAAGAGTCCTATAATGTTCTACAGAAACTGTCCTTGAGCTTGGTAGTGTGCATACTCATGCTTTACTGCTGTTATGTCAGCCCATTTTTCATGAAGCTTTGCTCAACGTTCAAAAGGTTCAAAGTCAACTTTATTATCAAAGTGGTTCATGCATGACCATACACAACCTTGAGATTCATTTTCCTGCAGGCATACCCAGCAAATCTATGAAATAGTAACAGTAAACAGGATCAATGAAAGATCAACCAGAACGCAGATGACAACAAATTGTGCAAGTGCAAATATAAATCAGAGCAACAAATAACGAGGACATGAGATAAAGAGTTCTTAAAGTGAGATCATTGGTAGTGGGAGCATTTCAAGTTATGGTGAGTGTAGTTATCCACTTTTGTCCAAGAGCCTGATGGTTGAGGGGTTGAAACTGTCTTTGAACCTGGTGCTGTGAGTCCTGAGGATCTTGTACTTTCTATCTGATGGCAACAGCAAGGAAAGAGCATAGCTTGGGTGGTTGAGGTCCCTGATGATGTATGCTACTTTTCTATGACAGCATTTCATGTAGATGTGCTCAATGATTGGGACGACTTTACCCGTGATGTACTGGGCCGAATCCATTACCTTTTGTAGGATTTTCCACTCAAAAGTATTTCCCATACCAGTCCATGATAGACAAGAATAGTTTTGAACACCTCATTTAATTTTGAACTTGCATTTTATTTGCTTATCTTAGCCTTATGCTCAACACTATAAGCCTTTTAAACCACCTATGCAGAATTTCTCTTGCGTGAACCAGTATTCAAGGGCATATATCTCACTCCACAGCTGTAACAGTGTTGGTTAAAATGATGCTCACTTTAGTTCAGATAAATAGGTTTTACCTGTCCACCAAGCACACTGTTACATGAAACAACTGATTTTACTTACAAGATCTACAAATTGTTACTTATCAGATTTACAAAAATATTTTTTGAATATTTGCAAAAATCAGATTCGCTTCTGATAACAACATCCCTGAATCCAGTCACTATTGATTCCACACACACTACGCATCTGAGAGAATTTACCTGGTAATTATTCGTGTGATAACTTTCTCAATTCACCAATAAGCACACAATTGATGTTTGCTAGGTTTTCTTGACCATGAACCAATCTTGGAACCTTGCACAATCCCACTATATTTCCATTTAAATGATGCAGCAATAAATGATTCACCTTGAGGGAATTATCAAGTTTCTCCCATTAAACTAATTAGAATAAGCCTTTCTTTATCTTCATTGATATTCACAGGAAAGGATGTCAACAACATCTTATTCCATAAGACCATAAGACATAGGAACAGAATTAGGCCATTTGGCCCATCAAGTCTGCTCCACCATTCAATCATGGCTGATCCTTTTTACCCCTCCTCAGCCCCACTCCTCGACATTCTCCCCATGACCTTTGATGCAGTGTCCTATCAAGAACCTATCAACTTCTGCCTTAAATACACCCAACGACTAGGCCTCCACAGCTGCTTGTGGTAATAAATTCCACAAATTCACCACCCTCCGGCTAAAGAAATTTCCCTGCTTCTCTGTTTTAAATGGGTGCCCCTCTATCCCGAGTCTGTGCCCTCTTGTCCTAGACCCTCCCCCCCACCATGGAAAACAACCTTTACACATCTATTTTGGCTAGGCCTTTCAATATTTGAAAGGTTTTATTGAGATACCTCCTCATCCTTCTAAACTCCAGCAAGTACAGACCCAGAGCTATCAAACGGTCCTTGTATAATAACCCTTTCGTTTCTTGATGTGAATGTCAAGTGCTGCAATTAAGCCGATTGTTAGGGATATTTCTGAATCAGAATCAGGTTTAATATCACCAGCATATGTTGAGAGATTTGTTGATTTTGTGGCAGCAATACAGTGCAATATAATAATAGAAAAAAAAGACTGAATTACAGTAAGTATATATACACATACATATCAGTTAAATTAAATAAGTAGTGCAAAACGTAGGGGAAAAAGGTAGTGAGCTGGTGTTCATGGGCTCAATGTCCATTTAGAAATCTTATGACAGCGGAGAAGAAGCTGTTCCTGAGTCATTGAGTTGAGTTGTGCCTTCAGGCTTCTGTACCCCCTTCTTGATGGAAGCAATTTTTAACAAGGCATGACCTGGGTTTTGGGGATCCTTAATGATAGACGCAACCTCTTTGAGGAATTGCTCCTGGATAATATGGAGGCTAGTGCTTATGATTGAGCTGACTAACTTTACAACTCTCTGAAGCTTACTTCGATCCTGTAAAGTAACACCCCCCACCCCCCCATTCCAGACGGTGATGCACCAGTTTGAATGCTCTCCATGGTACATCTGTAGAAATTTTAAAGTGCTTTTGGAGACATAGCGAATCTTCTCAGACTCCTAATGAAATATATCTGCTGTCATGCTCAATATGTTGGGTCCAGGTTAGATCCTCAGAGATACTGACACCCAGGAATTTGAAATTGCTCACTCTTTCCACTTCTGATCTCTCTGAGGATTGGTGTGTGTTCCTTCTTCATGTCTTTTCTGAAGCCCACAACTAGTTTTATGGTCTTACTGACATTGAGCGCAAGGTTGCTGCAACATCATTCAACTAGCTAATATATCTTGCTCCTGTACGCCCCCTCAACACCACCTGAAATTCTATCAACAATATTTGTTCCAACAGTGATTGGAATTTGAGCTTTGACTAGCCACACAGTCATGAGCGTAGAGAGAGGAGAGCAGTGATCTATGCACACATCCCTGTGTTGCACCAGTGTTGATTGTTAGCGAGGTAGAAATGTTGTCTCCACTCCGTACTGATTGTGGTCTTCCGGTTAGGAAATCGAGGATCTGGTTGCAGAGGGAAGTACAGAGGCCCAGGTTCTGGAGCTTTTCAATCAGAACTGTAGGAATGATGGTGTTAAATGCCGAGCTACAGTCAATAAACAGCATCCTGGCATAGGGATTTGTATTCTCCAGGTGATCCAAGGTTACATGAACAGCCCATGAGATCAGGTCCATCATAGATCTATTGTGATAGGCAAACTGCAGTGGGTCCAGATCCTTGCTGAGACAGGAGATAGGAGTTAATTCTAGCCATAAAAAAATAGATTGCTGTTAGTTTTTCCTTCTCTCTCCACCCTCCCATTTTTTTTAAACAACAAATTTATTTTCTGACCTACCTGACTTTGGGAATGTTTTCCTGTAGCTATTATGTTATATCAATATACAAACAAATGGAGGCCTGCTGTCCTCCTTTAAGGATGTCTGCTCATTATCCTCAAGCCTGCTGGGTGCGCTTGACTGCAAACACAGCCAAGAAACCAAAGTCGTGTCACCGAAAAGCAAGGACACAAGACAAGCCCCAAAAGAGCACAATGGCTGCTGCTGCTGGCTAAAATATTCCTCTTTGACCAAGCTTTTGGATACCTACACTAACATCTCCATAGGTGGTTAGATTACTGTTCGTATTGCTTAAAGCATGTCTTGGGATGTTTTGTGATGTCAGGGCTGGTACACAAACGGAAACTGAGGTTGTTGCAGCCACTTAAAATGTGAATTATTTAGGCACGTTTGAATAGTGATGCTACATAGGGTTAAATGATGGAGTGATATACGGTGCTGATGGGGTCAATCATCTTAATGTTTCCAACAGTGGTAATTCAGGGTTCAAGTCATTAAAGTGTTTAAGCAATGGCATGTGTGAAGTTAAATATCATGGTTCTTTTCATCACTGCCAGTGCAGATTTTGTGTATCTCTGTGAATGATGGCTACCATACAGCCTAAACACAAATAAGAGTTATGCCTGCCCTGGTATTTGAATGTGGATTTAAGGAAAAAGGAGCAGGAGCAGCAAAAAAAGGTCTTTTGAGTATTTTGTGCCATCCAGTAAGATCGTAGCTGATCTGATTGTGCCTGAACTTCACCCTTATACCTGATTCCTGTAAGTCTTCATATCTATTCAACTCAGCTAAATATTCTCAACGACTCAGCCTCCACTGTTCCTTGAGGAAGGGAATTGCCTACATTCCCAACTCTCTGAAAAACCAAGTTCCTTCTCATCTCAGTATTGACGAGTGAGCCCTTACCCTCACACTAATGCCGCAGGTTCTAGAGAGCCACCTTCTCTCATTATTCCCCCACCAAATCCTTCCTCAGAATCGAACAAGGTTTCATTCTTCTAAACTCCAGAGGGTAGAGGCCCAGACTGCTCAAGTGTTCTTCGTTCCTGCAGCCCTCCATTCTGCATTCTGAATTGTCCACGCTCAGAATCAGTCAGGTTATTGCCATGAACTTTGTTGCTTTGAGGCAGCAGTATTGTGCAGTGCATAAAATGTCCTATAAGTAATAATATAATAAAGAAGTAGTGCAAGAAGAGAGTAAAATATAGCGAGGTAGTGCTCATGGTTTGGCTTATTGTCCATTCCAAAATCTGAGGGTAGCGAGGAAGAAGCTGTTCCTGAAATCATTAAGGTTGTGTCTTCAGGTTTCTGTTCCTCCTCCTCGTGATGTGAAGGTGGCACGTCCTGGTGGTGGGAGTCCCCAATGATGGACGCTGCCTTTTGAAGCTGTCCTTGATGGCGGGGACGCTGGTGCCCGTGATGGAACCAGCTGACTTTACGACCCTCTGCAGCTTCTTTCCTTTCTTTCCTTTTCACCTTCCTTTTACTACCTCAACGTACTTATGCATGCCGTCATCCATCTGCAAGGCAGGCAAACGAGGTCTTTTTACTGTATCTCAGTGAAATATCAAAACTAAAACCCAATCATAAACACGATCTGCAGTTGCAGCACACACAGAATGCTGGAGGAGCTCAGCAGGTCAGGCAGCACCTACGGAAAAGAAGAAACAGTCAATGCTTTGGGACGAGACCCTTCTTCAGGACTCATAAAGGGTGACGACTGATGAAGGGTCTTGACCCAAAGCATCGACTGTTTCTCCTTTCCCATAGATCTCCTGCTGAGTTCCTCCAGCATTTTGTGTGTGTTGCTATAAACCGATCATTCCTCCATCCGAGGAATCAATCTAGTGAACTGTATCTGCCGACACCACAGTGTAAAAATATCCTTCCCTGAGTAAGAAGACTGGAAATTGGGGGCAGTGTCAGCATCTCTCTGTAAAGTTGCATTAAATTTCTTCCCAGTTTCATACAATGTGCCTATGTGCAGGCCGACATCGCAATTCATGCCAACCTTTTGTGGTTTACTAACTAGAGCCTCCTAATACCACAACATTTTGAGTTCTCATTCCGCTTAATTTGCTTTGTCCTCCCACCTAAAGTAGGTAATCTCACACTTTCCTTCTTTATCCTCATTTGCCAATTCCCTACTCACCCACTTAGCCTATCTATATCCCTTAATTACCCAGTGGCATTCTAACTAATTGCCTAGCACGACAGTGGGTTTTCACTGTCATCCTTTTTCCATCAAACAAGCTCAGACCTGCTTCAGCAACACACACAAAAAGTTGTAGGAACTCAGCAGGCCAGACTGCATCTATGGAAAAGAGTAAACAGTCGATGTTTCGGGCCGAGACCCTTCAGCAGGACTGGAGAGAGTCAGACTGCTCCTAAAATCTCCACGTGGCAGCTGATTTTTTTCTCAGTGTTTTGTGTGTGTTGCTTTGAATTTCCAGTATCTGCAGATTTTCTCATGTTTGTAAGACCTGCTTTAACTTTCCTCACGTAGTATTTCTAAATGTTAGTGGCATTACTGAACTGGTGTTTCACCAATCTTTGACTTGTCTTTCCAACAGATTTTCATCAATAATGAATGGCACGAGTCTGTGAGTGGGAAAAAATTTGCTACGTACAACCCAGCCACAGGAGAGAGAATTTGTGACGTTGAGGAAGGTGATAAGGTAAGTGGTTCATTTTTTTTTAATTGTTCAAATAGCTCACAACATTAGTCTTATGGTTAATGCTTAGATTCTGGAAAAAGATCAGCTAGAGGAAAATCAGAGTGCAGCTCTGTGTCATCTTGTTTGGACATTGACAACTTCAAGGGCTGTTTTGGGTTGCCTGGTCATTGAGAGTTTAATGTCAGTTGTTATCTCTAGCCTTTGGCGGGTTGTCTTACCCAGTCAGAAAGTTTTTGTCACACATTGCCTGCTTTCAATTTAGTTCTCTTTCAGAACACAAGCTGTGAATCTGAAATAAGCCCTCAGAATATGGGGCTAAGCCTAACCAAATGTCAGGGGTTGGTTTTCATTGTACTTTTAACCAGGAACACAGCTAACCAAACATAAGTTGAATTAAAAATAAAAATCCAAAGCAATTATGTTTGTCTTAGTTTTCGCTCTAATATTACCATTGCTTTCTTTTCTTGTTCCTTCCTCATGATAACACTAAATGTTAACTTCTCCCGTACTTTCTCCCTCTGGTGTCTGTCTGCATGATAAAGTAACTGAGTCTTCAGCCCATGGACAAGCGCTTGAAAGGTTGTGTTTTCAGTAAATGGAAAGAGTCCAAGCTCAGGCCTAGTGCTGTCATGAATTGACCAGATGAGGACGTTGAGGGAAGACAATGGCAGTTGAATGCTACGATCAAACACAAGGAAATCTGCAGATGCTGGAAATTCAAACAACACACACAAAATGCTGGTGGAACACAGCAGGCCAGGCAGCATCTATAGGAAGAAGCACTGTTGACGTTTCGGGCCGAGACCCTTCGTCAGAACAAAGGGTTTCGGCCCGAAATGTCGACAGTGCTTCTCCCTATGGATGCTGCCTGGCCTGCTGTGTTCCACCAGCATTTTGTGTGTGTTGTTTGAATGCTACGATGTTTTATTTACTTAATCCCAAAAATTAAAGTGGATGCCATGGGAGAGTCAGTTAGGTGTTGTAATCCAGATACTTTGTGACTGAAGTGGGGATTCCAGATACCTTAACCTTCTTCCCTGTAGATAATTAATCACTTTTTGCACAGATTCCCTAACGTCTCAACCAGTCTTGTTAGATGAGCTGGATGTCAGTGGCCAGAAGATAAGGATTGGAGCAGAAATTGGCCATAGCCCGTACCTGTTCTGCCATTCAATGTATTGTGGTTAATTTATTCATTGGTCTTAATTCCACTCTTTTGGTCAATCCCATAAGCTCTGCATGAGAGTCCAGAAATCTAACTCTTCAAATATATCTAATGACTCTGCACCTACAGTGGAGCTTGCTTGTGTGGATAATTCCACTGGTTCAACATCTAACAAATGGTAGTCCTCCTCATCTAAGTCTAAAATGGCTTAGCGTTCAAGTTCCTAGGTGTCAAGATCTCAAAGGATCTAACCTGGTCCCAACATATCAATATGGCTATAAAGAAGGCAAAACAGCAACTATATTTCATTAGGAGTTTGAAGAGATTTGGTTTTCACTTAAACCACTCAAAAACCTCTATAGATACACCGTGGAGAGCATTCTGGCTGCCAGCATCACTGTCTGGTTTGATGGGCTTTTGCACAGGACCGAAAGAAGCTACAGAAAATTATAAAATCAGTCAGCTCCAACTTGGGTACTAGCCTCCATGGTATCCAAGACACCTTCAAGGAGCTGTGCTTCAGAAAGGTGGCGTCCATTAATAAGGACTCCCATCACCCTGGAGGTGCTCTCTTCTCATTGTTATCATCAGAAAAAAGGTATACCAACCTGAAGGCTCACACTCAGCGATTCAGGAACAGCTCTTTCCTCTCTGTCATACGATTCCTAACTGGACATTGAACCTGTGAACACTGCCTCACTCTTTTTTACTGGCAGAGGAATCTAATGTTTGATGAATCCAAACTCAGGCTGAAGGAACAACACCTTATAGATAGATAGATAGATAGATAGATAGATAGATAGATAGATAGATAGATAGATAGATAGATAGATAGATAGATACTTTATTCATCCCCATGGGGAAATTCAACTTTTTTCCAATGTCCCATACACTTGTTGTAGCAAAACTAATTACATACAATACTTAACTCAGTAAAAAAAATATGATATGCATCTAAATCACCGTCTCAAAAAGCATTAATAATAGCTTTAAAAAGTTCTTAAGTCCTGGCGGTAGAATTGTAAAGCCTAATGGCATTGGGGAGTATTGACCTCTTCATCCTGTCTGAGGAGCATTGCATCGATAGTAACCTGTCGCTGAAACTGCTTCTCTGTCTCAGGATGGTGCTATGTAGAGGATATATCAGCTGGGTAGCCTCCAATCTGATGGCATGAACATTTAACTTCTGTTAATGCCCCTCCTCCCCTTCTTACCCCATCCCTGACATATTTAGTTTTTTTTTCTCTCTCTCTGCCCATCACTCTGCCTGTTCTCCATCTCCCTCTGGTGCTCCCCCTCCCCCTTTCTTTCTCCCGAGGCCTCCTGTCCTATGATCCTTTCCCTTCTCCAGCTCTGTATCACTTTCGCCAATCACCTTTCCAGCTCTTAGCTTCATCCCCCCCCCAGGTCTACTCCTATCATTTCGCATTTCCCCCTCCCCCCACTACTTTCAAATCTCTTACTATCTTTCCTTTCAGTTAGTCCTGACGAAGGATCTCGGCCCGAAACGTCAACAGTGCTTCTCCTTATAGATGCTGCCTGGCCTGCTGTGTTCCACCAGCATTTTGTGTGTGTTGTTTTCACTTTTTTTACATTGTTTCTGTTTTGCACTGTTTTTAATCTAACTATTTAATATACAAATATATACATACTGTTATTAATTTACTTATTTTCTTTTATATTATCATGCACTGCATTGTATTGCTGCTGCTAAGTTAACACTTTTCACGACACATGCTGGTGATAATAAACCTGATTCTGATTTATCCTGAGAGCATTGTTCACTTCCCTCCCTCTCCACCCTCACAGTTCTGAAGGTGAGCAGACAATGAGTTTTTGCACTAGATGGACAAGTGAGCCAAGAAATTTACAAGCAAAAGATCTGACATGTGGCAAGATGGGTTACACCAAGAGAGAGAGAGGAAATCGGGCAAATATTTGGGAGCCCTACAGCTACTGTGCATCCCTACGAAGCCCCACGTCTTCATTTCTGGGTTCTCGACAACCAGGTTCAAAGACAGCAACTTCCTTTCAACCATTCAGCCCTTGAACCAGTCTGCACAGTCCCAATCACAGCAAAACTACGACCACTTTGATCACTTCACACTAAAATGGGCTTTTTTGTTCTAATTGTGTTCTTTTTTTATAAAAATGGGTGTAATTTATGTTTATTTTTTTCATGTGAATGCTGCTTATCTGATGCTCTGTACCCAGGTTTTTCATTGCACCAGTACCTATATCCACTTGTGCATGTGACAATAAACTCACCTTTGACTTTGGTATGCAACAGTGCTCAGGGAGCCTTGATTTGGTTTGTCACTTTCCTTTTATTTTATATCCAATTTAAGCATACTTCACGCACTCAGAAAATATGACTCCAACTTATTTTACTTGATAGGTTGAAGAATGGAGGGTTATAGTGAATTCAAGAATTCAAAGTACATTTATTATCAAAATAAGTGTTATACGACACTGAGATTCATCTTCTCACAGACAGCCGTAAAACAAAGGAAACCATTTAGAGAGAAATATCAAACCCGCAGTGTGCAAAAAAAAAGGGAACAAGTTATGCAAGCAGCAAGGAAGAAAAACAAAACAAGTGTAAAGCACAGATTACAAAACAACAAATCAAAAGGACGTCAAAAGAGTCCGGGCATATTCAGTTCAGTTCAATCTAGTGCCACAGTCAGTCACTATTTGCAGGCCACAGAGCTATCCATCCTGATTTAAGTTACACAAAACAGCAACAACAAAAAAGTGATCAGGAAAACCTCATAACGTGAACTACAGAGCCCAATCCACACACTGCGTCGATTAAGCCTTGCCCGAGACCCGTGGACTCCGGCACCATCCTCTAACAGCATCAAGGGAGGGAGAGAAACCATTCAAATGCAAGGAATTTCCTCCGGGAGCAGGGAGCGAGACTGTTTATATGTAGACACTTGCCTCTAGGAGCAGCAGGCGAGAAGGAGAGAAAGAGAGACCATTCACGCTGGTTGATGCAGTGAACACCTGCCCACCTTCCGCTCTCATCCCAGATTTCAATCTGCCTCAACACTTTTGAATCAGAATCAGGTTTATTATCACCCGCAGGTGGTGTGAAATTTGTTAACTTAGCAGCAGCAGTTCAATGCAATACATAATCGAGCAGAGAAAAAAAATAAAAATAATAATAAATAAACAAGTAAATCAATTACATATATTGAATAGATTTAAAAACTGCAAAAACAGAAATATTTTATATTTTAAAAAAAGTGAGGTAGAGTCCAAAGCTTCAATCTCCATTTAGGAATCGGATGGCAGAGGGGAAGAAGCTGTTCCTGAATCGCTGAGTGTGTGCCTTCAGGCTTCTGTACCTCCTACCTGATGATAACAGTGAGAAAACGGCATGCCCTGGGTGCTGGAAGTCCTCAATAACGGACGCTGCCTTTCTGAGACACCGCTCCCTAAAGATGTCCTGGATACTTTGTAAGCTAGTGCCCAAGATGGAGCTGACTAGATTTACAACCTTCTGCAGCTTCTTTCAGTCCTGTGCAGTAGCCCCTCCATACCAGACAGTGATGCACCCTGTCAGAATGCTCTCCACGGTACAACTATAGAAGTTTTTGAGAGTATTTGTTAACATGCCAAATCTCTTCAAACACCTAATAAAGTATAGCCACTGTTTTGCCTTCTTTATAACAACATCAATATGTTGGGACCAGGTTAGATCCTCAGAGATCTTGACACCCAGGAATTTGAAACCACTCACTCTCTCCTCTTCTGATCCCTCTACGAGGATTGATGTGTTCCTTCATCTTACCCTTCCTGGTCCACAATCAGTTCTTTTGTCTTACTGATGTTGAGTGCCAGGTTGTTGCTGTGGCACCATTCCACTAGTTGGCATATCTCACTCCTGTACGCCCTCTCATCACCAGCTGAGATTCTAACAACAATGCTTGTATCATCAGCAAATTTATAGATGGTATTTGAGCTATGCCTAGCCATACAGTCATGGGTATAGAGAGAGTAGAGCAGTGCGCTAAGCACACACCCCTGAGATGCACCAGTGTTGATCGTCAGCAATGAGGATATGTTATCACCAATCCGCAAAGATTGTGGTCTTCTGTTTAGGAAGTCGAGGAAGGTACAGAGGCCGAAGTTCTGCAATTTCTCAATCAGGATTGTGGGAATGATGGTATTAAATACTGAGCTATAGTCGATGAACAGCATCCTGACGTAGGTGCTTGTGTTGTCCAGGTGGTCCAAAGCCATGTGGAGAGCCATTGAGACTGTGTCTGCCTATTGTGGCAACAGGCAAATTGCAGTGGGTCCAGGTCCTTGCTGAGGCAGCAGTTCGGTTTAGTCATGACCAACCTCTCAAAGCACTTCTTCACTGTAGAATCAGGGATTTCAGTGATAAATTGAGTTGATCATGGGCTCGTTCTCCATCTCCAGACCACACACTTCGCTCGAAACCTCACTGAGCCCCTTCGGCGATGGTAAGGCACCAGATCGCTCAATCAGCCCAAAACCCACCATCAAAATGTAGATCACAGGCTCCAGCAGTAGCAGAAACATGTCTGAAAGAAAAAGAAGATGCCAAGGAAGTAGTTTCATGAACTGTCTGGAGGATGTTGCCCTTGGCCGCGGTTTTCGCTGGCCCCCATCTTCTTCTGGTCGTCTTCTCCTGTCCTCTTCATACAGAGAAGAGTTGAGACCAGTCCTTGATCATTTGCACCAGTGAGGCAGTCTTGAAGGGTTAAATGGCCTATTCCTGTTCTTCTTTTCTTTGATACAAAAGACTACAGATGTTGAACTCTGGAGTTTTGAAAAATGGCTGGAGGAACTCAGGGAGGGGGTGGTTGAAATAGTTGACATTATGGATCGAGACTCTGCAGGACACTTATTTCCTTGCGTTCTTGTCTACTTATTCCTGAGAAAAATTGCTCCAGCCAATCTGTCTTCTTCATTCATGGAGCGTGGTTGCCGCTGGTGAGATCAACAGTTAGTATTGCTATCAAATGCCTTTGTGAAGATTGTGGGAAATTCTCACTTTTCAACCTCAACAGCTCTCCTGTCGAAGGTACCCCCACATTGTTGTTGGGTTTGGAATTTCAAGATTTGGATCCAGTGATGAAGAAGAACTGATATTTGCAAGTCAGGGTGCTGTATGGCTTGGAGGGAAATTTGTTCATTTAGTAAAGGTTGTATATTTACGAACTGATGTCTCACTGTGCTCTAAGCCTTGGTGACTAATGCCAATGCACTTTGTAAATGAAGAGTATGACAATTATGGTGTCCTAAGGACAAAGACTTCTTTAAATGATCTAAGAGGCTGAGACTTGGTTGGGAGTTGCTGGGGAATGCTAGTCATGTGAGGGAACTTGTCTTGTTTGTGACAGCCCTGTTGATGACAGATACCCTCCTTTACGTATGCAATGTCTTTAATTGCCATGACCTATAGATCAGGTGTAACAAGTCCATTTTCACACTCAGATAACTTCTCAACGTCACCAACTCTAAAAATTGCATTTCTCCTCTTTAGTCATGTTACTGAAGCTGTTTTCAAGTTTCATGACTTGAGTTAGAACCAGAAAGGATACTTCAACTCGGAATAATATTTATTAAAAAAAAACATTAAAAATATTGCTCATTGCTGGCATTAGTTCAAAAGAACTGGTTTGTCCTGTTCTTTGTACAGATGGTTAGTCTTTCAGTAGAGCCATGTTCAAAATGAACAAAGTCCAAGAAAAGAGCTGTTTAATGCAATTGTTTACTTTCTACAATAATCAGTAACAATTTATGTGTTTAAATGGAATGCAGAACCAATTAGAATATGATCAATACTGCTACAGTACTATAAAACTGTGTATTAGTTTCTAATATTTATTCATGGAGGAATTCATCCAGTATTCGCTACCATGTTCTTTTAATTGACTGTAAATGAACAAAATCAGTGCAGACACCTAGGGCAGATAATGGACGGTCTTCATACCTCTCAATGATTACATCCTCCAAATCTTTCTTTGCATTGTAACATTTAAGATGATTGTTGATACTTTCAAACTCTTCGTAGTGCCTAATTTGTTGAAGTAGTGAAATCATTTCATTTTCACTCCTAGCTGTTTCTGGCATCTCCAAGCCTGACTGCTCAAACTCAGTGATAAAAATAGATACGACTTGTCTTACTGCTGATTTCTCACCAACTATCAGTGACAAGAATCACTGCCTTTTGAACATAAACACACACTATTTCAAAACTGTTTGCTCTAAGCACAGTCTAGTATCTAACAGCCATGCAAGTGCATACAACTGATGCTAGTCAGAAACTGTTAAGTAAAAACCTGCAGTTTCAATTAAGCAGCAGAGCGTTCCAAATAAATGAAGGGAATCTTGGCTATTTTCTTGAGTAGTTTTTGTTCTTAACATGTCGGCCCAAATACGCAGCTGTCCTGATTAACCACTATATATTGAAACTGTTCCAGCGTTAAAAAGTGAAAGCAAATACAAAGGGAATTTTTAACTCCAGAAGTGATTCTCCCGATATATGTGTAGCATTGACCTCATTAATGATCTAGTGAGAGTAAAGAGAGAGAGTGAGTGAGTGAGGATAACAAAAGTTTGCACAGCTTGGTTCTAAGAATGCAAAACCCAGACCAGGAACTCTGGAATCCAGAATTTGGTTCTAAACCAAAAATAGAATATGCTCAGCATATTTCTGGTTCTGCAAGTTGCTCATCTTAATAGAAAAGCAAGTATCAGATTGAGATATTAATAGTACCTTCTAACAAGGATCTTTTGATAAGCTTGGAACTCTTTCAAAGCTGGATAACTCAGGTTGCCACTTATGCAAGTCCAGACTCTGTGGAATTTGAGAGAGGTTTATTTAATTATTAATGGCTGCATATTACTTTCTTTCTGTATGCTTGTTTCTTTTACATTTATTTTCTGGATCTGGGAATTGCTGGCAAGGCTGGCATTTACTGTCCGTCCCTGATTTGCCCTTATGAGCTCCCGCAATCCTTCTGGTGAAGGGTCCTCCCCTAGCTAGCTTCAGCTCCTGCCACTAAGCATATCCTTACCTCCCCCCTCTCTGTTTTCTGCAGGGATCGCTCCCTCCACGATTCCCTTGTTCATTCGTCCCTCCCCACAAATCTCCCTCCAGGCTGCCCAAGTGCTACACCTGCCCGTACACCACCTCCCTCACCTCCATTCAGGGCCCCAAACAGTCCTTCCAGGTGAGGCAGCACTTCACCCGTGAATCTGCTGGGGCCGTCGGTTGTGTCCGGTTCTCCCGATGCAGCCTCCTCTACATTGGTGACACTCATTGTAAACTGGGGGGCCGTTTTGCCAAGCACCTCTGCACCATCCACCTGGTAGCCAAACATTTTAATTCCGATTCCTATTCCCATTCCAATGTGTCAGTCCACGGACTCCTCCTGTGCCGTGATGAGGCCACCCTCAAGGTGGAGGAGCAACACCTTGTACCATCTTGGTACCCACCTTCCGGTTTAAAAAAAAATCTCCTCTCCCCTTTCTCTATTCCCCACTCTGACCTTTCACTTCTTCCCACCTGCCTATTACTTCCCCGGGTCACTTCCTCCCTCCCTTTCTCCTATGGTCCACTCTCCCACCTTTAACCCACCCACCTGCCTTTACCTAATCACCTTATAGCTAGTCCTCCTTCCCCTCCCCCACCTTTTTATTTTGGCATTTTTCCCCTTCCTTCCCAGTCCTGAAAGGTTGACTACTATTCATTTCCTTAGATGCTACCTGACTTACTGAGTTCCTTCAGCACTTTGTGTGTGTTGCTATGGGTCCAGTGACAATGAAGAAATGGCATGCTGTTCACAATTGTAATACTGTGTGATTTGCGGGGAAACCTGCAGGTGACGATGTTCTTGGTGACAGGGGATTTGAGTGGTTGGCTTGGAGATCGACTTCAGTGCAAATTACCAGTGCGAAATATTGTAGCCACTGTGTGCCTGTAGTGGAGGGAATTAGTAATTTTTGAGTGTTTTTGACTAAACACACTTACGAGCACGTGTACAGTATTCCCTATATTCCATCCTGTTCCTGATTTGTAGCTTGCAAACACCAGAAAGGACATCAGGAGGTGAGTCACTCATCTCAGGTTTCAAAAGCTCTGCCTTGCTCTTCTTCAACGGTTTTGACACTGAATGCATGTACAACTCTGATACAGTACTTGTCTTCTCCAGATTGCCATGAAATACAGAAAGACCACCCCCCACCCCCACCCCCCATGTGGAGAAAAAAGAAGCAGAGCTCACAGACTCGCTACTGCATTGATGTGACTGGTTTAGCTGATTTCTAGACTAGTCAATGCTAAGACTTCCTCAAGTATAAATGTAACTTGCCACTTATCAGCCCATGTCTGAACATGGTCTACATCTTGCACGTTAAGTTGTGAATGGAGTTGAACACCCCCCAATTTGACCTGGTAATGGAAGGAAGAACACTGCCCCGAGGAACTCCTGCTGTGATACCTGTTTGGTTTTGACATCCGCAGCCTCCTTTCTTTCTGTGTAGAAATGGTGACTCCAACTACTAGAGTGTTTTCCCTTTGATGCTGGCTGACTTCAGTTTTTACCAGGGCCCTTTGATGTGACAGTCAGTCAAATGCTGGCACCTAACCCCTGGAATCTGGGTCTCTATTCCCTGTTGGACGCGAGCTGTGATGGGTTTGGGAACTAACTGGTTCCAGTGATCAGCTCTTTACTGAGAAAATGCCACCTGATGGCGCTTTTGCAGACAAGTTATAGGAGGGAGCTTGAAAATCTGGCTGAATGGCCCCACAACAGTAACCTCTCACTCAGCACCAGTAAAACCTGACTACAGAGGGAGGAAACTGGAGGTCTAGGAGCTAGTGCTTATAGGAGATCAGAGGTGGAGAGGGTCAACAACTTTAAATTCCTCACTGTTATCATTTCAGAGGATCTGTCCTGGTAAGTGCCATTACAAAGAAGGTATGACAGCACCTCTACTTTTTTAGAAGATTTCACATGTCATCTAAAACTTTAATGAACTTCTGTTGCTGCACTGTGGAGGGTATATTGACTGGCTGCCCCAGTCTGCTATGGAAACACCAATTCCCTTGAAAAGAAAATCCTACAAAAACTAGTGGATACAGCCCACTCTATCACAGATAAAGCCCCCCCCCCCCCACACCATGGAGAACATCTACAAGGAGCACTGTCACAAGAAAGCAACATCTGTCATCAAGGACTCCCACAATCCAGACCATGCTGTCTCCTCACTGCCAACATCAAGGAGGTCCAGGAGCCTCAGGTCCCACACCACCAGGTTCAGGAACAATTATTAACCCTCAACCATCCAGCTCTTGAACCAGACGGGATAGCTTCACTCTTCCCAACAACGAACTGACTCCACAACCTATTCTTGCTTTCAAGGACTCTATTCCTTATTACTTATTTATTTATTATTTTTACTCCGTTTTATTTCTCATCTTCTTTGGGATGCCTGGCGCTACTCCCAGCCTCTGCATGCTCAGTCAGGGTTTGATCCTTGGACTTGATGAGAATGGTAGAGTGAGGGATATGCCAGGGCACCGAGGTTATAGATGGTGGTGGTGAACATTACTGCTGTGTTTGATGGTCCACTGCACCTTACGCATGTTCAGTTTTGAGCGGGCAGGTCTATCCCATTTAACCCGATTGCAGAGCCACTCACAGAGCAGAGGTTGTGATTTCTGTCTCCTCAAGGCCTGTGCAGTGCCCACTTTCACCAATGCTAACGCTATCACGGACAAGTACATCCGCCACAGGTAGATTTGTGAGGATGAGTTTCAGCAGGTTTTGCAATGTTAGAGTCGCAAAAACATTCAGGAAAAAGGTGCATTCGCTGAAAAAACTCATGAAGGAGATAATGGCTCAGCAGTTCAGACAGCATCTGTGGAAGAGAAACAGTGAACGTTTTGCTCTATTCCTGGCGTTCATCCAGGAAACCGTGTCTGAATGATAATGTTTGCAAAGCATCTTAATTTATTCTTTACTAAGGAGACCAGTATTTCACACTGTACACATAGTCTCAGGGAGATGCCCAGAAGTCCAGAGTGACATCAAACATTGTGCAACACGTCTTTTGACATCATATGTGTCCCACAAACAGTGAGGGGTGGAGACTGCTTTGGCATGACTTAAAGAACATGAATTTGGTGCTTGGCCCCTCCTACGAGAAATACCACCCAATGCTCCCTACCCATGTGAACTGCAATGTATGACCTACCTATGCAACCTCAACAATGTTGTAATTGAATATTACCGAGGCATCGATAATGTTTTGGTTACCATCACCCCACCCACAATTGCTAGTGTATGAAGTCATTAGAGCTGTGGGGTGATTTCTAGAGCACAAAAATTGGGACTGTAGGCAAGACCTACACCTGTACTAAATTCACCTGGTATTAATTTGCCAGTCACATGCTTCAAAATGTTTTGATACAGCTCTCACAGAAATTGTTAAGTCATTATGAATTCGATCACTTTGCCCTGCACTGGATGACTGTAAAACTCCCTGATAATTCTTCATACCTGATTACTGGACAAAAAGCCACTACAATTTCCACCATGTTAGATTATTATGTATGCAAGTAAGATTTGCCCACTCAGTACGTTGGTGAGGCTGTCCAATCACGTCACTCCAGGCATCTTCGACCAATCAAGTTGTTTCATTGGCTGTTAAATTTATAAATAGATTTTTGTCTGAATTGGCTCAGAGATCCAGATATCAGAAGGCATTTTTCAGTGTTTTGATGATTTCTGGGATGGTGACTGGAAAGTTCTTATCAACTTGTATTAAGGTAAAGACCATCCGACATCAGAAACTACATATAAGCTGGATAAAGAAACAGCAATTGAGTTTTGTTTGGGAGACAGAGTCTTGCTGCTGTAGCCACTCTGGGATAAAAGCTTTGCCCATCTCTACTTCCTAGATATTTTCATGTCTGGTATCATCAATTTGTGGGATCTCAAGCGTTTGAGATCCCACACAAAGGTGAAAAAACTTAGTGATTAAAAAGTGTTTCCTGTTCTATCAATGTATAGTTCTATTCACTTTATTTATGTTGTGAGAGACAGAATTAATCAGCTGCTAAACACAAACAAGAGAAAGTCTGCAGATGCTGGAAATCCGAGCAACACACACAAAATGTTGGAGGAACTCAGCAGGCCAGGCAGCATCTAGGAAAAGAGAACAGTTGACATTTGGGGCCCAAACCCTTCGGCAGGACTGGAGAGAAAAAACTGAGGAGTAGATTTAAAAGGTGGGGGGGGGGGGGGGAGAGAGAAGAAAAGCTTGGCGCGTCGAACGTGGTGGGAGAAATTGATAGTGAATACCTGGGGTTTTCAGAGGGTCCAAGTCGAGAAGCTTGAAAACAAATCTGGAAACCCTGTGGTACAAGCTGGTAGTGAAGACATGTTCCCAGAAAGGACACATAGCTGTAGTAGTGGGCTCGGGTAAGCACGTGGTCGAAGAGTCGGAGGGCAGCAGGGATCACAGTGTTCCCAGGCAGCATCTAGGAAAAGAGTACAGTTGACATTTGGGGCCGAAATGTTGACTGTACTCTTTTCCTAGATGCTGCCTGGCCTACTGAGCTCCTCCAGCATTTTGTGTGTGTTAATCAATCAGCTTCTGTCCATCATCCTGAATGAAGTTAGTAATAGCACCCAGGCATTCCAGAGTGATGGGGTTACACATGATTCTGTCCTTTGGACTTTACCTGTCACCTCAATAACCTCAGCAACCAACACATCATCGCTTGGCCAATTCCACTGGCTCCTACAGGATCCCACTGCCTGTCACATCCTCCCATTACCCCATATTTCTTGTTTCTGTAGGGAGCACTTTCTCCATGACTCCCTAGTCCACTCGTCCTTTCTCACCCAAACTTTCTTGGCCTGTGGCACTTTTCCCTCTAGCAGAGGTACCTCCTCCCTCAGGGACCGAAACAGCCTAGGAATGAGGCAGAGGTTCCCCTGCACCTCCTGCACCCTGGTCTGTTACATTCAATTCTCAGGCTGTGGTCTACTCCTCACCGGTGAGAGCAAACGTAGACGGATCCGACGCCCGCAGCAGCCCACTGGATCTTCCCACTGGATGCCAGTTCAAGTCCTCTTCCCATTCCCATTCCCACATTGATCTGTGTGTCCTTGGCCTTCTCCACTGCCACGATGAGGTCAAATGAACATCACCACGTATTCCCTTTTGCTAGTCTGCGACCCATTGGCATGAAGAGTGAATGGTCCAGTTTCAGGCAACCTGATTTCCCAGGGTTCCTTTCCCACTTCCACCTGGATCTCTCTCACTTTGTTCAACTTTTCCCTCTCTCTCACCCCCCCCTGCCCCCCATTACCTCAGCTTATTACTCTCTCCCACCTGGTTCCATCTGTCCATCACCCACACCCAGGTAAGCTGTGAAATGCACTGAGAGCAAAGGTGGTGGAGGCAGATACAATAGGGTCTTCTAAGAGACTCAGATTATTGGAGCTTAGAAAAACAGAGGGCTATGCAGTAGGGTAATTCTAGGCAGTTTCTACAGTCGGTTACATGGTCAGCACAACATTGTGGGCTGAAGGGCCTGTAATGTGCTGTAGATTTCTTATGTGAGACCTGTCCAGTGTCCATAGATCATCAGTGGTCGGTGCCTAAGAATCCAGTAGTCTAGTTGACAGCCTACTGTCTAAGGTGGCCATACATTTGAGGTTTTTATTCCAAGTTGGGGTTCAAAGTTCAAAGTACATTTATTATCAAAGTATATATATCTATTATACAACCTTGAGATTTGTCTGCTTACAGACAGCCACAAAACAAGAAACCAAAAAGGGCCCGATTTTTAAAAAAAGACCAACACCCAATGCGCAGAAAGAGGGGAAAAAAAACACAAATCGTGCAAATAATGAAAGTAAGCAACAGCATTCAGAATGATAGTGAGTCCATAGACCTTGGACCTGGATCAGCCAGACTAGGCCCACAGCCTCAGCCTCAGTTTATCACACAATGGGACAAATCATCGCAAAGCTCACAGACACAAAGGCCAGAGCAGCTGGAGCAGGACGCAACCTCAGCCGCAGGGCCGCGGAGAGCGGAGCAAACATCGCAGAGAATCAGAAATTTGAAATTGCCTGATAGCTTGGCATGTAAATACTTTGTGTTTCCATGAGACTAACAGCACCAAGCTGCTCGTCCAGGTTTTTTGTGACAACCAGAATTCGTGGACTTTCATCTGAGCAGGTTTGGACTCGTGCCAAATCTTTCTCCACTCCTTGTGTTACTTACATGAAACTGATAAGGAGTGTTGCTCATGTAAGTAAGACAGAAATGCTCAGAGTCTTAGGAATGAAGGCCATTCTGTTTCTCCAGTGACGTTCCTTTGCAGACAGAATATTTACAAAAATTGCAGTCAATTTCAGGCAATCATTTAATTTCACAATGGGGTTCTGGCTTTGAAGCTCGTTTCTGTAACATTTACCCCTGTAATATGCCGATTGCATATGCCTACTGTAATATTTGTTTATATTCTCTGACGTAGTTATCTTTGATAAATCGTCTAACAAATAATGTAATTTTTATCCATTACTAACTAAACCTTGTCACTGTTGACACTGTTCTTGACCTTCCTAGTGGTTTGCATATTGCTTTTCACTTATTGGTAAAGTATTTTCAGTTGACGGAAGACTATAGTACAGTATAATATCATTTATAAACAAGAGGAAGTTTGCAGATACTGGAAATCCAAAGCAACACACACAAAGTGCTGGAGCAACTCAGCACCTATGGAAATGAATAAATAGTCAACGTTTCAGGCTGAGACCCTTCTTCAGGACTGAAACGGAACGGGGAAGATGCCAGAATGAAAAAAGTGGGAAGAGGGTAAGGTGAAGCCAGGTGGGTGGTAAATGTCTAGGGCTGGAGAAGGAATCTGATAGGACAGGAGAGTGGACCATAGGAGAAAGGGAAGGAGGATGGGATCCAGTGGGAAATAACAGGCAGATGCAAAGAGGTAAGAGGCCAGTGTGGGGAATAGAAGAAAAGGGGAGGAGGAGAAATTTTTTACTGCCATCAGGTTGGAGTCTACCCGGATGGAATGTAAGTTGTTGCTCCTTCACCCTGAGAGTGACCTCATCTTGGCAAAAGAGGAGGCCATGGACAGGTCAGTGGGAATGGGAATTAAAATGTTTGGCAACCTGGAAGTTCTGCTTTTGGTGGATGGAGCAGAAGTGCTCGACGAAGCAGTCCCCCAAATTACAATGGGCCTGACCAATGTAGAGGAGCACTGGACTCAATAGATAACCCAACAGATTCACAGGCGAGGTGTTGCCTCACCTGAAAGGACCGTTTGGGACTGTTTAATGTTCTTTATAACTTTGCTACTAATCCACTGAAAAAAGGAAAATTAGTAGCAAATTTATGATGTTTTTCTTAACTTTGCTCTGAGTTCCCATTTCATTTCTTGGGACACTTCGAAACTGAAAAGGCAGGTCCTTTGTAGTGTCCTCCTGAGGGGATACATTTTACAGAACAGTTAAGAGTATATCACATCAGTGTGAGGTTGAACTCACCAGACAATGAAAGGGAAGCCATATTTTCTTCCTGAAAAGAACTTGGTGAAGTACTCGGCTTTTCAGCTGTTAATGATGTGGTCAGTTTGATGAAGACAAAATTTACTCCCCTATTTTTTAATAAAAAGCCATACACACTGTGCATGGTTGAATTCATATCATCAAACAGGTAGAGAAAGATTTGAAATGATCCTTCCTTAGATTACCAGTGAATAACTCTGAACATCCTCTACATAGCACCATCCAGAGACAGAGAAGCAGTTTCAGCGACAGGTTACTATCGATGCAATGCTCCTCAGACAGGATGAAGAGGTCAATACTCCCCAATGCCATTAGGCTTTACAATTCTACCGCCAGGACTTAAGAACTTTTTATAAGCTATTATTAATGCTTTTTGAGATAGTGATTTAGATGCATATCATTTTTTTACTGAGTTAAGTATTGTATGTAATTAGTTTTGCTACAACAAGTGTATGGGACATTGGAAAAAAAGTTGAATTTCCCCATGGGGATGAATAAAGTATCTATCTATCTATCTATCTATCTATCTATCTATCTATCTAACTAACACTAGAGTCCTGATAGTTCCATGTTAAGGAATCTTTGAGAATATTCACCTAGTAACCCATTAGTGATAAAATCTATTCTGGGTTTTACTTCCCATTAAATATAAGTGAACATCGGACCAGAGTAAACAATGCCAAGTATCTAGAAGCCCCCTTTGTCTACTGTCTCTGGTTGGTTCAGATTTCCCATGCATCTTTTCATAGCCTATCTTCATTATTTAACTGATATTTATACACTGTGCACCGCATATGCAAAATTATTATTGGGCTGTTGTACTGAATAAAGGTGATTGGAAGCCTCTGAGATAAAACTGGGATTACAAATGGTTCTTGTGGGGAGGAAACACCCACCAGAAATTTTGGAGATGAAAGCAGAAAATGTCGGATTAGCCTCAGTATCCATGGAAAGAGGAACAGCGACAATGTTTCAGCTGACATTTCCTCTCAGCAGAAGTTGGGAATGTAACAAGCTTTAGGCAACTGCAGAGAGAGGCAAGAGAAAGGAGAGTAAAGTAAAATGGGGTGCAATGAAACCGGGAAAGAGGCAAAAGACCAGACTGCAGAGATGTAGCAGAATCGTTTTTGAAACCAATGAGCTAAATAGTGAGGCTGAAACGCGGCGGTGTGCTGAACTGAAGAATGAATTTCTGTTCTTACAATGATTGGTACAAGGATCACAGTGGGAGTGGGCTGGAGAATTAAAATGAAGGTCACCGAGAGTAACAGAGGTTCTGGGGGTGGAGGGTGTTCTATCGAGCTTTCACTGAATCGGCACAGTCTCCCCTACCCAGATAAACCCACATTGTGATTAGCATTTTGTCTGCACTGAATGAAAGGAATACCACAAATTGTGGCTTCACACAGAAGTGTGCTTCAAAACTTGGGCAGTTAGATGAGTAGCCATAGCATCATGCACCGACCATAAATAATTCAAGCCTAGTTTAAGTACAAAATTAATCATAACTACAAGAATTACAACCTCATCACTAAAAATTGTCCTGACATTTCACTCTGATGTATTTCCATTCCTGGGATGTCAAGCCATCCAGTAGGAAAGCCACCTTCCATTTCCACGTGCTTGCCCTTATAAGTTGACGCAATTACGGTGAAGCAACACCTTGTTATGCGCATTACAATGTGTAGTGATCTTAAAGAGCAAGTTAAGTAGAGCGCAGTCACTGAAAGCTATCGTGCCCACACCTGTGATTTTGGTCTGGCACGGAACCAAAGTAAACACCAATAAAACTCAATCTCTTTACCTACCACAGACAGCTATTTTATTTTAGTCATCATATTTATGAAGAGACAAAGCCTATATTTTCTGAAAGGAGATATTTTGGACGTAACAGATAATACAATAGCTGTGATGTTCACAAATTATAAATTCCAGGTTGCATTTGTGAAACATGTTTTCCACGAGACTGAGCAGGTATGTCTGGAGCATCAATACAGTATTCTATTAGTCTGATGGATTTATGTACTGCTGACACTAACTCAGTGACAACTCACGCTCTTCTGTAGAATACAAGCCAGAATTCCATTCATTCTTTTGTGATTCTCACAATATAAAGTGACTTATGATTTGTGTAATTAAATGGTGAGACATAGATCCTATTTATAAATAGCTTCTGGTACAGGCTGGCCACTGGGACGGACTTTCCCTGAGTCTTGTAGACTCAATAGTGGGTACTTTATGAGAAATTTGGATCAAAACCAATTTCTGCTAGTTTTATGCCAAAACATAACTAGGGCAAATTTCCTTCCAAAACCTACCAATGGGGTTGCTATTGCAGTTGGGGTAGATTGGACAGCAACACTTCCTATTTTTTACGGTATCGGGCTCCCTGGGTGGCAGTAGACCTGACTTACAGAAATCCAATCTGACCATAAATATTTAAAGAATTTTTCAAAACAGCAACAGTTAATTACAGAAATGCAAACTAATATTCATTAACAACTGGAAACAGTATATGTATGTTGCAGTTGAATCGTGGGTAGCATGGGCGTGAACATGAAATATACTTGATGAAATGAAAGAATTATTGAATATGTATGCAGAACAATATGATATGGATAGCAATATATTCAGATGAATGGATACTATTCAACAATATGGAGCAATTTCATTCTGATAATAATTTCTAGTCCCCAGTCCTATTTAATTTGATTCTCATAAAGGCTTGGTTTTCTGATTGAACCATTGGGTTGGCTTGTAGAAATCATCAACAAGTTCTTTTTTTAATGCATTAAAGTAGAAATTGTCAGTAGCCATATACACCCAGTGTCATTTTACATCATTAAATATAGTATAAAATATAATATTTCTGCAAGGTTGCACTAAACCAATTCCTGTTGTCCATAGGTCAACTTGTACCAAAGTTCTCCTTGCTTATCACTTTTGTAATCACTGGCCTACACTGTCATGTGTCATACCCAGATGGAGAGCCTGGTAAGGCTCTGAAAACTTGTGCCAACCAACTGTATTCAAGGACATTTTCAACCTCTCACTGCTACGGTCACAAATTCCCACCTGTTTCAAAAAGGCAACAATTATACCAGTGCCTAAGAAGAGTAGTGTGAGCTGCCTGAGTGACTATCACCCAGTAGCACTCACATCCATGGTGATGTAATGCTTTGAGAGGTTGGTCATGGCTAGAATGGACTCCTACCTCAGCAAGGACCTGGACCCATTGCAATTTGCCGGTCGCCACAATAGGTCAATGGCAGATGCAATCTCAATGACTCTTCACACGGCCTTAGATCACCCGGACAATACAAACACCTACGTCAGGATGTTGTTTGTTGACTATAGCTCAGTATTTAACATCATCATTCCCACAATCCTGATCAATAAGCTTCAGAACCTGGGCCTCTGTACCTCCCTCTGCAATTGGATCCTTAACTTCCTAACCAGAAGACTAGAATCTATGCAGATTGATGATAATATCTCCTTCTTGCTGATGATCAACACTGCACAGCTCAGGGGTGTGTGCTTAGCTCACTGCTCTACACTCTCTATACCCACGACTGTGTGACTGGGCATAGCTCAAATATCATCTATAAATTTGCTGATGATACAGCCATTGTTAGTAGAACCTCAGATGGAGATGAGAGGACATACAGGAGTAGGATATGCCAACTAGTGGAGTGGTGTCACAGCAACAAACCTGGCACTCAACGTCAGTAAGACAAAAGAGCTGACTGTGGACTTCAGGAAGGGTAAGACAAGGAAACAAGAACCAATCCTCATTGAGGGATCAGAAGTGGAGAGAGTGAGCAATTTCAAGTTGCTCACTGGATGTCAAGACCACAGAGGATCTAACCTGGTGCCACATCTCAATGCAGCTATAAAGAAGGCAAGACAGCAGCTATATTTCATAAGGAGTTTGAAGAGATTTGGTTTGTCAACTAAAACACTTGAAAACTTCTATAGGTGTGCCATGGAGAGCATTCTGACAGGCTGCATCACTGTCTGGTATGGGGGGTGGGGAGGTGGAAACTACAGTACAGGACCAAATGAAACTGCAGAAAGTTGTAAAATTAGTCAGCTCCATCTTGGGTACTAGTCTCCATATTATCAAAGATATCTTCAAGAAGCGGTAGCATGCTGTACTTTCCACATTCCAAAATAAACAAAGACTTTGATTGGAGTTATATTCAGGCCTTCAAACAGTAGTCAAGATATCAGTTAAAATTACCATGGGAGATAGAAAAGGAAGTCAAGAGAGGGAAGGGCAGAAGTCAGAGGCTAGAGGGCACCCCTGTGGCTCTACTCCTTGACAATAAGTACTCCTGTTTGAGTACTGTTGGGGTGAGGAACCTACCTGGGGGAAGCAACAGTGGCCATGCCTCTGGCACAGAGTCTGGCCCTGTGGCTCAGAAGGGTAGGGAAAGGAAGAGGATGGCAGCAGTGATAGGGGACTCTAGGGGATCAGACAGGCGATTCTGTGGATGCAGGAAAGAAACACAGATGGCAGTTTGCCTCCCAGGTGCCAGGGTCCAGGATGTTTCAGATCATGTCCACAATATCCTGAAGTGGGAAAGAGAACTGCCAGAGGTCGTGGTACGTATTGGTACCAACGACATCACTAGGAAAAGGGAGGAGGTCCTGAAAACAGACTACAGGGAGTTAGGAAAGAAGTTGAAAAGCAGGACCTCAAAGATAGTAATCTCGGGATTGCTGCCTGTACCACACGACAGTGAGTATAGGAATAGGATGAGGTGGAGGATAAATGCATGGCTGAGGGATTGGAGCAGGGGGCAGGGATTCAGATTTCTGGATCATTGGGCCCTCTTTTGGGGCTGGTGTGACCTGTACAAAAAGAATAGGTTGCACTTGAATCCCAGGGGGACAAATATCCAGGCAGGAAGGTTTGCTAAGGCTATTGGGGAGAGTTTAAACTAGAATTGCTGGGGGGTGGGAACCAAACTGAAGAGATGGAGAAAGAGGCAGTTGGCTCACAAATAGAGAAAGCTTGGAGACAGTGTGTGAGGGAGGATAGGCAGGTGATAGAGAAGGGACATGCTCAGACCGATGGTTTGAGATGTGTCTATTTTAATGTAAGGAGTATTATGAACAAAGCAGATGAGCTTAGAGCGTGGATCAGTACTTGGAGCTGTGATGTTGTGGTCATTACAGAGACTTGGATGTCTCAGGGGCAGGAATGGTTACTTAGAGTGCCAGACTTTAGATGTTTCAGAAAGGACAGGGAGGGAGGCAAAAGAGGTGGGGGTGTGGCACTATTGATCAGAGATAGTGTCACGGCTGCAGAAAATAAGGAAGTCATGGAGTGATTGTCTATGGAGTCTCTGTGGGTGGAAGTTAGGAACAGGAAGGGGTCAGTAACTCTACTGGGTGTTTTTTACAGACCACCCAATACTAACAGGGATATCGAGGAGCAGATAGGGAGACAGATTCTGGAAAGGTGCAATAATAACAGGGTTATTGTGGTGGGAGATTTCAATTTCCCAAATATTGATTGGCATCTCCCTATAGCAAGGGGTTTAGATGGGCTAGAGTTTGTTAGGTGTGTTCGAGAAGGTTTCCTGACACAATATGTAGATAAGCCTACAAGATAGATAGATAGATAGATAGATAGATACTTTATTCATCCCCATGGGGAAATTCAACTTTTTTTCCAATGTCCCATACACTTGTTGTAGCAAAACTAATTACATACAATACTTAACTCAGTAAAAAATATGATATGCATCTAAATCACTATCTCAAAAAGCATTACTAATAGCTTTTAAAAAGTTCTTAAGTCCTGGCGGTAGAATTGTAAAGCCTAATGGCATTGGGGAGTATTGAGGAGAGACTGTACTTGATCTGGTATTGGGAAATGAACCTGGTCAGGTGTCAGATCTCTCAGTGGGAGAGCATTTTGGAGATAGTGATCACAATTCTATCTCCTTTACCATAGCATTGGAGAGGGGTAGGAACAGACAAGGATAACTGGAGAAAGGGGAAATATGAGGCTATCAGGCAGGAACTTGGAAGCATAAATTGGGAACAGATGTTCTCAGGGAAACATACGGAAGAAATATGGCAAATGTTCAAGGGATATTTGCGTGGAGTTCTGCATAGGTACCAATCAGACAGGGAAAAGATAGAAGGGTACAAAGGCTGTTGTAAATCTAGTCAAGAAGAAAAGAAAAGCTTACAAAAGGTTCAAAAAACTAGGTAATGATGGAGATCTAGAAGATTATAAGGCTAGCAGGAAGGAGCTTAAGAAAGAAATTAGGAGAGCCAGAAGGGGCCATGAGTAGGCCTTGGCAGACAGGATTAAGGAAAACCCCAAGGCGTTCTACAAGTATGTGAAGAGCAAGAGGATAAAACATGAGAGAATAGGACCAATCAAGTGTGACAGTGAAAAAGTGTGTATGGAACCAGAGGAGATAGCAGAGGTACTTAATGAGTACTGTGCTTCAGTATTCACTATGGAAAAGGATCTTGACAATTATAGGGATGACTTGCAGCAGACTGAAAAGCTTGAGCATATAGACATTAAGAAAGAGAATTTGCTAGAGCCTTTGGAAAGCATCAAGTTGGATAAGTCACCAGGACTAGATGAGATGTACCCTAGTGGGAGGTGAGGGAGGAGATTGCTGAGCCTCTGGTGATGATTTTTGTATCATCAATGGGGACAGGAGAGGTTCCAGAGGATTGGAGGATTGCAGATGTTGTTCTATTACTCGAGAGGGAGTAGAGAGAGCCCAGGAAATTATAGACAGGTGAGTCTTACTTCAGTGGTTGGTAAGTTGATGGAGAAGATCCTGAGAGGCAGGATTTATGAATATTTGGAGAGGCATAATATGATAAGGAATAGTCAGTATGGCTTTGTCAAAGGTCGTGCCTTACGAGCCTGATTAAACTTTTTGAGGATGTGACTAAACACATTGATGAAGGAAGAGCAGTAGATGTAGTGTATATGGATTTCAGCAAGGCATTTGACAAGGTAACCCATGCAAGGCTTATTGAGAAAGTAAGGAGGCATGGGATCCAAGGGGACATTGCTTTGTGGATCCAGAACTGGAACTGGCTTGCCCACAGAAGGCAAAGAGTGGTTGTAGACAGATCATATTCTGCATGGAGGTCGATGACCAGTGGTGTGCCTCAGGGATCTGTTCTGGCACCCCTACTCTTCATGATTTTTATAAATGACCTGGATGAGGAAGTAAAGGGATGGGTTAGTAAATTTGCTGATGATGCAAAGGTTGGGGGTGTTGTGGATAGTGTGGAGGGCTGTCAGAGGTTACAGCGGGACATCGATAGGATGCAAAACTGGGCTGAGAAGTGGCAGATGGAGTTCAACCCAGATAAGCGTGAGGTGGTTCATTTTGGTAGGTCAAATATGATGGCAGAATATAGTATTAATGGTAAGACTCTTGGCAGTGTGGAGGATCAGAGGGATCTTGGGGTCTGAGTCCATAGGACACTCAAAGCTGCTGCGTAGGTTGACTCTGTGGTTAAGAAAACATATGATGCATTGGCCTTCATCAATCGTGGAATTGAATTTATGGGCCAAGAGTTAATGTTGCAGCTATATAGGACCCTGGTCAGACCCCACTTGGAGTACTGTGCTCAGTTCTGGTCGCCTCACTACAGGAAGAATGTGGAAACCATAGGATGTGGATGTGGGTGCAGAGGAGATTCACAAGGATGTTGCCTGGATTGGGGAGCATGCCTTATGAGAATAGGTTGAGTGAACTCTGCCTTTTTTCCTTGGAGCAACGGAGGATGAGAGTTGACCTGATAGAAGTGTATAAGATGATGAGAAGTATTGATCGTGTGGATAGTCAGAGGCTTTTCCCCAGGGCTGAAATGACTAGCATCAGAAGGCACAGTTTCAATGTGTTTGGAAGTAGTTACAGAGGAGATGTCAGGGGTAAGTTTTTACGCAGAGAGTGGTGAGTGCGTGGAATGACTGCCGGCAATGGTGGTGGAGGCAGGTACGATAGGGCCTTTTAAGAGTCTCTTGGACAGGTACATGGAGCTCAGAAAAATAGAGGGCTACGGGTAACGCTAGGTAATTTCTCAGGTACGTACATATTCAGCATAGCTTTGTGGGTCGAAGGACCTGTATTGTGCTGTAGGTTTTCTATATTTCTATGTAAAAAGGACAATGTAACGATGGTCATGGGGATTTCAAAATGCAGGTAGATTGGAAAATCTGGTTGGTGCTGGATCTCAAGAGAAGGAATTTGTAGAATGCCTTGTGGATGAGCCCAGTATAGAAAGGCAATCTGGATTAGGTGTTGTGTAATGAACCAGATTTGATTAGGGAGCCCTAAGGAAGCCAAGCTGAACAAATGATAGAATTCGCCCCGAAGCTCAATAGAGAAAACCTAAGTTCAATTGCACCGAAATTACAGTTGGGTTGAGGTAACTAAGGAGGTATGAGAGAGTAGCTGGCCAAAGCTGACTGCAGGGGGATGCTAGCAGGGATGATGGTAGAGCAGCAGAGCTGGAGAATCTGAGTAATTCAGACAACACAGGATCAGTTTATCCCAAAGAAGAGGAAGCATTCTAACAGGAGAAAGAGGCAATCATCATTAACAAGGGAAGTTAAAGACAGCATAAAACAAAAGAGAAGGCATACAGTGGATTTCTTCTCCCGCATCCCTAAATAAAACAAAATTAGTGGAAGTGAGAGGATTGGGAAGCTTTCAAAAACAGACAGCAATTTAAAATAAAACAAGACAGAAAAGATTAAATATGAAGGTAAGCTAGCAACACAGAGTCCTGCCATCTTCAGAAGTTTTCTGATGACTCTGCCATAGTTGGATGCATCAGCAAGGGAGATGAGGCTGAGTACAGGGCTACGGTGGGAAACTTTGTCACATGGTGTGAGCAGAATCATCTGCAGCTTAATGTAAAAAAGACTAGGGAGCTGGTGGTGGACCTGAAGAGGGCTAAGGCACCGATGACCCCTGTTTCCATCCAAGGGGTCAGTGTGGACATGGTGGAGGATTACAAATACCTGGGGATAAGAATTGACAATAAACTCGACTGGTCAAAGAACACTGAGGCTGTCTACAAGAAGGGTCAGAGCTGTCTCTATTTCCTGAGGAGACTGAGGTCCTTTAACATCTGCCGGACAAGGCTGAGGATGTTCTACGAGCCTGTGGTGGCTAGTGCTATCATGTTTGCTGTTGTGTGCTGGGGCAGCAGGCTGAGGGTAGCAGACACCAACAGAATCAACAAACTCATTCATAAGGCCAGTGATGTTGTGGGGGTGGAACCGGACTCTCTGACGGTGGTGTCTGAAAAGAGGATGCTGTCCAAGTTGCATGCCATCTTGGACAATGACTCCCATCCACTCCATAATGTACTGGTTAGGCACAGGAGTACATTCAGCCAGAGACTCATTCCACCGAGATGCAACACTGAGCGTCATAGGAAGTCATTCCTGTCTGTGGCCATCAAACTTTACAACTCCTCCTTCGGAGTGTCAGACACCCTGAGCCAATAGGCTGGTCCTGGACTTATTTCCACTTGGCATGATTAACTTATTATTATTTAATTATTTATGGTTTTATATTGTTATATTTCTTCACTGTTCTTGGTGCAGCTGTAATGAAACCCAATTTCCCTTGGGATCAATAAAGTATGTCTGTCTGTCTGTCTGTCAAAAAATAACATCAAAGAGGAAACCGAATGTTTTTCAGATAAATAAAAAGCAAATGAGAGGAGAAAATGGGCATCAGACCACTAGAAAATGACGGTGGAGCGATAATGTTGTGGAACAAGGAAATGGGGGAAGAACTGAGTAATTATTTTGTATCAGTCTTCATTGTGGAAGACACCAGCAGTATGTCAGAAATTGAGAGTGTCAGAGGGCAGAAGTGAACGTAGTTGCTATTACTAAGGAGAAGGTGCTTGGGGAGCTGAAAGGTCTGAAGGTGGATACGTCAGCTGAAACAGATGGACTACACCCTAAGGTTCTGAAAGATGTAGCTGAAAAGATTGTAGATGCATTAGTAACAATCTTTCAAGAATCACCAGATTTGGGTATGGTTCCTAAGGACGAGAATATTGCAAATATCCCTCCACTCTTTAAGAAGGAATGGAGGCAAACAGTATGTTTGCCAGTTAGCCTGACCACAGTGGTTGGTAAGATATTAGGCTCCTTTATGAAAAATTATGTTTTAGGGTATTCGGTGGCACATAATAAAACAAGTCAAAGTTAGCATGGGTCGAAGTTCCTTCCCTTAAGAAGAAATTTTGCCTGGCAGATCTGTTGGAATTCTTTGAAGAAATAACAGGCAGAAGAGACAAAGGAGAGTCAGTGGATATTGTTTACTTGGATTCTCAGGAGGCCTTTGGCAAGTCGCTGCATGTGATGTTGCTAAACATGATAAAAGCCCATGGTATTACAGGAAAGATAGCAGCATGGTTGGCTGCCAGTGACTCGTGGTGCTCCACAAGGGTCAGTGTTGGGTCCACTACTTTTCACATTATTTGTTAATGATCAGGATGATTGAAATGGTGGCTTTGTGGCCAACTTTGCAGATGATACAAAGATAAGTGGAGAGGTAGGTAGTGTTGAAGAAGTGGGGAGTTTGCAGAAGGATTTCGACAGATTCAGAGAATGTGCAAAAAAGAGGCAGATAGAATAAAGCATAGGGAAGTGTATGGTCCTGTGCTTTGGTAGAAGGAATAAAGGCATAGAGTATTTTCTAAACTGAGAATGAATTCAGAAGGGGACTTAGGAGTCTTAGTGCAAGATTCCCTAAATGTTAACTTACAGGTTAAGTTGATAGCAAAGAAGGAAAATGTAATGTTAGCATTCATTTTTGAGAGGATTTGAATGTAAAAGTAAGGATGTAATGGTGACACTTTATATGGCATTAGTCAAGTTACGTTTGGAGTATTGTGAGCAGTTTTGGCTTCCATATCTATGAAGGGATATGCTGGAACTGGAGAGGGCCCATAGGAGGTTTAACAGAATGATCTTGGGATAGACACAAGATTATTGTTAAAGATTATTTTAAACAAGAGAAGAATTAGCCTTATACATTGAAATATCAACACATACAGTGAAATGCATTGTTTTGCACCAATGACTAACACATTCCAAGGTTTGTGATTGTGTTGGAGTGGGGCTGCCCACAAATGTCATCGTGCTTCTGACATCTACCTAGCATGCCCACAGGTCACCTACCCTAACCGGTATGTCTTTGGAATGTGGGTGGAAACTGGAGCACCCGGAAGAAAGACACTCAGACACGGGGAGAATGTACAGACCATATAACCCAATCAATCAATGATCACTGGCAATCTAAAGCGATGGTGGTAACCATTAGGCTACAAAGCCACTCTAAATATTGCTCTGAACCTGGAATCAGTGAGATGTACTTCTAGTCCAGTAATAACACAACTGGATCTCTGCTTGTCATTTAACACCAAGTCCCATTTTATTCATCCCCTTATGCCCCACGCACTGGCGATAACTTACAGTGGCAAGTAACTTCTGTGAAGGGGGAGCAGGGGGATCACTGGACTGAGAGACACCAACTCTACCAACAGGCCACTGCACCACGGTGACGTTAATGTGCGAGGAGCATTTGACGGCTCTAAGCTTGTACCTAGAGTAAATACAAGCCTAGAGCCTCATTCTTCTAACCTCCACTGTGATCTGCCCCTCATTCCTCTAAACTCCAGAGTGGAGTTCAGAAGAATCATCTCATTGAAATCTACCAAATATTGCAAGGCCTATATAGAGTGGATGTGTAGAGGATGTTTCTGATAGTGGGAGATTCATGACAATAGGGCACAGCCTCAGAACAGAAGGACATTCCTTTAGAGCAAAGGTGAGGAGGAACTTCATAAACATGACAGATTGTGCAGATGCTAGAAATCCAAAGCAACACATACAAAATGCAGGAGGAACTCAGCAGGTCAGGCAGCATCAGAGGAAAGGAATAAACAGGCCGAGACCTTTCATCAGGACTGGAAAGGAAAGGGGAAGAAGCCAGAACAAGAAGTTGGAGGAGGGGAAGGAGTCCAAGCGAGAAGGTGACAGGTGAAGCCTGGTGAGGGGGAGGATAAGGTGGGTGGGGACGGGGATTGAAGTGAAAATCTGGGAGGTGGTACGTGAAAAAGGTAAAGGGCAGAAAAAGAAGAAGAAATCTGGTACAAGTGGAGAGTGGACCATGAGAAAAAGGAAAGGAGAAAGGACACCAGGGGAGGCGATGTGCAGGTGGGAAGAGTTAAGCGGGGCACCAGAGTGGAAAATGGAAGGAGAGGGAAGATAAAGGGGTTTCAAATTACCATGTTAGAGAAACTGAACTTCAAATGATCAAGTAGGAGGCTACCCAGATGGAAAATCAGGTTTTGCTCCTCCAACCTGAGAGCAGCCTCGTTGTGGCAGTAGAGGAGGCCATGGATTGACATGTCAGAATGGGAATCAGGGTTGGAATTAAAATGGTTGGCTATTGGGAAATAATGCTTATAGTGAACAGAGGAAAGGTGCTCGACAAAATGCTCCCCAACCTACATTAAGTCTCACCGATGTCGAGGAGGCCGCACCAGGAGCACCTGATACAGGAAGTGCGGAGCACAGCCCCAGGGCCATTTTTAAATTTGCTGATGATACCATTGTCATTGGCCAGTTCAAAGGTGGCGATGAATCAGCATATAGGAGGGAGATTGGAAATCTGGCTGAGTGGTGCCGCAACAATAACCTCTCACTGAATTTCAGTGATTACTGACTTCAGGAAGAGGAAACCAGAGGTTCATGAGCCAGTCCTCATCCGGGGATCAAAGGCGAAGGGAGTCAGCAACTTTAGTTTCCTCGGTGTTATAATTTCGGAGGATTTGTCCTGGGCCCATCATGTAAATGCCATTACAAAGAAAGCACAGCAGCACCTCTACTTTCTTAGAAGTTTGTGAAGATTCAACTAAAAAGATTCATCTAAAACTTTGACAGACTTCTATAACTGTGAGGTGGAGAGTACTGTACATTGACTGGTGCATCACAGCCTGGTATGGAAACACCAATGCCATTGAATTGAAAAACCTACAGAAAGTAGTGGGTACAGCCCAGCCCATCATGGGTAAAGCCCTCTTCTGCATTGAACACGTCTACATGGAACGCTGTCGCAGCAAACAACATCCATCATCAAGAACTCTCACCATCCAGCACACGCTCTCTTCTCACTGCTGCCATCAGGAAGAAAGTACAGGAGCCTCAGGACCCACACCACCAGGTTCAGGAACAGTTATTACCCCTCAACCATCACGCCCTTCAACCTCACTCACCCCATCACTAAACTGTCCCACAACCTATGGACACACTTTCAAGGGCTCTTTGTCTCATGTAGTTGATATTTATTGCTTATTTATTTATATTATTGTTTCTTCTTTTTGCATTTGCACCGTTTGTTGTCTTCCGCACTCTGGTTGAATGCCTTAGTTGGTGGTCTTTCATTGATTCTGTTATAATTATTATTCTACAGATTTGTTGAGTGTACCCACAAGAAATTTAATCTCAGGGTTGTACATGGTCACAAATATGTACTTCGATAATCAAACTTATTTTGAACTTTGAACCCTTGCCCAATGAGGCAATGTCAAAAGACAGACACAGAATAAACTATATTGTAAAGTTCTGCAAATATGTCTGCACTGAGGCAGAAAATAACAGGAATGAAACTGCCAAGACACTCAGTGTCCCTCTCTATGATGCTGCCTGTCTTACTAAGAGGTACCTATATCAGATCAATAATGGGGATTGCTCTCCTGATGATGTTAAGGTGGAACTTTATTCTGTCATACTTCATCCGTAGAGCAGCACACAAAGTTTGAGAAAACTCGTCCAGTGTATGTCCATAGTTATGAAACAATTACTATAAGACCATGAGACATGGGGCAAATTTAGGCCATTCAGCCCATCGAATCTACTGTGCCATTCGATCATGGCTGATTTATTTCCCCTTACCCCATTATCCCACCTTCTCCCCGTAACCTTCGACACTGTTACTAAATAAATACCTTTCAAACTCCACTTTAAGCACGTATATCCAATGACTTGATACCCACAGCCATATATGGCAATGAATTCCACAGATTCACGGCCCTCTTGAAATCAAAGTTCAAAGTAAATTTAATATCAAAGTACATATATGATACCATATATAACTGAGAGATTAGTTTTCTTGTGGGCATTCACAGTAAATACAAGAAACACAATGGAATCAGTGAAAGACTCTACCCGACAGGACGTACAACAACCAGGGTGCAAAAGACCACAAACTGTGCAACACACAGTGAGAAAAGCAACAGGACAATAACAAACTGGACTGGGCTGTACCCACTACTTTCTGTAGGAATTTCCACTCAAGGGCATTGGTGTTTCCATACCAGGCTGTGATGCAGCCAGTCAATACACGCTCCACTATACACCTATACAGGTTTGTCCAAGTTTTAGATGCTGAATCTCCACACACTCCCGTGGAAGTAGAGACCCTGTGTGCTTTCTTCGCCCAGGTTTGACATTTAAATTTAAAGCAGTGTGCCACGTTGTTTTCAAACTTATAGCGGTGTTTCACCGCAGACCAAAGTGAATTTCAACCACAACATGTCCTAATGGTGTTAATGCCGCCAAGGTAATTTCATCTACTCTGCCCTTTGTTTACAGCCTGACGTGGATAAAGCAGTGGAGGCAGCACGAGCAGCGTTCCAGCAAGGTTCCCCGTGGAGAAACCTGGACACTTCAGCCAGGGGAAGACTCTTATGTAAATGGGCTGACCTCATTGAGCGAGACCGACACATCTTGGCCGTAAGACACGATAACATAAAGTTCTATGCGCACGTCTGTTATGTGATTGTGAATAGCAGACTATCGTGGTATTGGTGTCAACTCTTGTACTTTGTCCTTTGTGAAGTTTGATCGAATGCTGCATTTATAGACCTTAAAATTATCTTCTCAAAACATCCAGTTTTATGTAAATTTAATTTAATTATTGGAAGTTACAGGGGATTGTAAGTATGGAATGTTTTGTGGTTATAGAATTACATCATATACACTATAAAGAACAAGTGGGGTATTGCTAATAGCAACCAGCAATTATTAATAGAGTAATTTTGTATGTTGATGATATTCTGCTTTCTTAAAGAATTCTGTTACCGATATTTGAACTGAACAAAGAACGTGTAAATAAGTAACAGAACCAAATTAAGGATCCGTTATCTATAGTTGAATAAAGTATCTCTTCTTCAAATGAAGAAAACTCTTGTAAGATTGACTATTGGTAAACGCATGGTTTACTCCATTTGACAGATGACAATTGGTGCTAGTTTCTTACAGCATTATACGGAATCAGAGAGAGAGACGCAGCACAGAAACAGATGCTTTTGCTCATCAGTGACATCCCTTTAGAATTTCTTTAGTCAGAAGGCCACGAATATGTGGAATTCATTGCCGCAGATGGCTGTGGAAGTCAAGTCACTGGGTATATTAAAACAGAGCTTGATAATTTCTTGAACAAGAGATAATCTGCAGACGCTGGAAATCCAAGCAACACACACAAAATGCTGGAGGAGTTCAGCTGGCCAGGCAGCATCCATGGAAAAAGTCCTGCTGAAGGGTCTCGGCCGGAAACGTCGACTGTACATTTTTCCATAGATGTTGCCTGGCCTGCTGACTTCCTCCAGCATTTTGTGTGTGTTGCCTTGAAAACTTGTTGATTAGTAAGGGTGGCAAAGGTTACGGGGAGAAGGCAGGTGATTGGGGTTAGAGCAGAGTTCCCAAACTTTTTTATGCCATGGACCAATACCATTCCAAGGGGTCCAAGGACCTCAAGTTGGAAACCCCTGGGTTAGAGGGTTAGTATATTAGCTATGATGTAATGGCAGTGCAGACTCAATGGGCTGAATGGCCTAATTCTGCTCCTGTGTCGTCTGGTCTAAGTTGACCATCAGTCATCCAATTACACAAATCTGATGTCAGAAAATATAAAGCAGGTTTGATCTACATGTAGAGCAGCAGAGATGATTAAGCAGTGAGCAATAATTTTAACAATAAACTGCAAAATAACAAGCCATGAGGAGCCACAAAACAAGAGAGAGCAGATACTGAACACGACAAGGCAACGAGGTAACTGAAGGTGAGGAGCAACTGGTTGAGGCTGGCTGGTTTGAATGAGTGAACAAGGATTGTGGAAGAGAGCAGGGTTTAAATGGGCTGCAGGTGATGATTTGGAAACGAGGAGCAGTGACTCCTTTTAGCTGGGTGGAGGCTGGGAGACGCCTGGCTGTGGAAGCCTAATAGGACTTCTCCCTGCTACGGCCAACACTTGATGGTCCAGGGTGATCCCGGATTTATCCTGCGTAACCCTTCAATAAGCAATAGCTGCAAGATGGAACTGGACGGCAGCCAAGACCTCTCCCCCGGGCGGTACCCTCACCATTCGGTGAGGCATGGGGTGTGTGGCATCATTGGGTGATGCCATCAACCGGCAAAACGTACACTGGTCCTCATTTCGCCTTCCTTGCTTCCGGAGGTGGGTTGAGTGGTCCACGGCCAGTGGGCTTGGAGGCAGGACACGTGGACGGTAGGGATCATAGCAGCAGGAGATGGTAAGTGACTGTGTTGATGCAATCGGTCACCTTAATGCGACCAGTGAACCGAGGCGAGAGCCTGCGGGAGTTTGTGCACCAGGCCAGTCATCAGTGGACAGCCGGACACTGACCACAGGCTGGAGTGGTCTGACTGGGTGCCAGGCAGCGTTAGATACGGTTGGAAGGTAGGATGGCATTCCAGCAACGGCAAACTGATGAACAGGACCTCTGGCATTGGCTCTTCTGTAGGTAACCACGAAGCACTTCAAAGTGTGACATACAGTACCTGTGGCAGAGGAGATGTGGTGGGATCGTTTGGCCCAGAGCAGGTAGCTCTTCCATGTGAAAGGCGGGTGAAGCATCGCAGGAGCTTCTCCGCTAGCTGATTGGCTGTTTCTGACTGTCCATTGTTCAGCGGATGATAGCCGGAGGACAAACTCACTAAGGTGCAGAGTAGCGGGCAGAAGGCTTGCCAGAAGCGGGAGCTGGATTATGGGCCCTGGTCCGATGCATGGCCCTGGGGGAAGCCACGGAGGTGAACTATATCTTGTGGAACCAGGTCCACCATCTCAGCGACTGATGGAAGTCTGGGGAGAGCAGGTCCAGCATTGTCCTGATCCTTGTGGCTTCATCAGATGTGACAAACCCATGATGAAATCCATGGCGATGTGGAACCATGACCATTGAGGGACCAGCAGGGGCCACAGGAGCCCAGAGGGCCACTAGTTGGAAGAACTGGACTGGGCATATTGAGGGGCAGGCATTGATGAACTGGCATACATCTGCGATCATGCTGGGGTACCTGAACTGGTATTGCAGAAATATCCAGGGTCTAGATGGCCAGAGAGGGGTGAGTGGTGGGCCCACTAGAGTGCTTCAGAGCACACGGTCACCTGTACATGCGTTTGTCAGGTGAGTCTGCTGGAGCAGGCTTGTGCTGTAGGACCTGGTGGATCTGCTTCTTGTGGTCCCAGATGATCAGGGCGAGAATCTGGAGGACTCTGTAGATACAGTTTGGTGAAGATCTGGGTCCTGCAGTGTGTTTCAAATGCACTATCCATCAAGGGGAGAAGGTAGCAATTCTTCATGGTGAAATTATTGAGCCAACATTAGTTGGTACAGGGATGAGGACCCACATCTTTGTTTTTGACAAAAAAGAATCCTGGACCATCTGGGGGCTGGGATGGTTGAATGAAGTTGTGTTGTAAAGCTTCAGCGACGTAATCATTCATGGCTTAGGTCTCAGGAGGGGAGAAGGAGAACTGCACATCTTGAGATGGGGTGTTCCTGGGAAGAGGTTGATCTCACAGTCGTGTGATTAGTGAGGCAGCACGATGCTGGCTTCCATTTACTGAAGCCAATAGCCAAGTCCTGGTTTTCCTGCAGGAGATTGGTGAGGTGGAGAGTTTCCTCCGTCTCCTCGGACTTGCAGGGTGAAGTCAGCTGAAGTTGCAGACAGGTGGTTGGGCAGGTAGGTCCCCACCTCAGCAGGAAACTGGATGACCAGGTGAAGTGAGGGTCATGAGCAGGGAGTAACCAAGGATGAGAGGAGTGTTGGGCAAGTCGATAAGAAGGAATTGGATGAACCAGCAGTGCTCCCCAAAGCCCGTGTGCACAGGCCGTACGCACATGCTGACCATCCCAGACCTCAAAGGACATCTCGTCAATGGCCATAACGCGGAAGGGATGAGAGATAGGCTCGACAGGGAGCCCCAGCTGCACACACAGTGTCCGGTCCAGAAAGCATCGGAATCCACTGGAGCCTCCTGTGTGTGTAGAGCCGTCACGGTGTGGGGGAGAGAGACAGAGGGAGACAGACTATGGTGCTGGAATGAGAGACTGGCAGGTTGGGGCAAGGGAAGGGGGATGTGGGGGGAGTTTAGCAGACAGAAGGCCCCTCAACTCTATCTATTGCTACCATTTTCCTAGACGTAGTGGGTATTTGATGCATTGCTGAATGGTGGCTCCACAATAAGCGCACAAGTTGTTTCTCCACCGACATTCTTGGGGGTGGAGGGGGGGTGGTTAAGAGAGCTCTCCCTAATTGCATGGATTCTGGAGGCTTTGATGATTAGGTCCTGCAGTCTGATATGGTGTGGGGAATGGAACTGTGGTTCTGTCTGATGATCTCGAGGGTCGTTCCATGAGACACTGTTTGAAATGGAGGGCCAGAGCGATAAGGCTTTCAAGGGTAGACAGCATATCTTTCAAGTGCTCCGAGATGCCATGCTGGTAATAGGCCAGCATTCCAGCCACGTGAGTCTTGAACTCCGTGGTGTAATCCAGCGCCGACTGTAAGCATCGACTCAGGTGAAGAACCCAATGCGCTGCCTCCCATCCACATCCCAGATGGTCAAATGGTGCATCTCAGCGGTAAAATCTGCATTGTGGTGCTTTTCTTGTCCCACTTAGCGATGGGCCAGGTCAGAGGTCACCCAATCAAGAGAGGAATGATGAAGTCTCGGCCTGTAACATACACTGGGACAGGGAGTTGCAGCATCAGGGTGGGGATCTGTACGAGCATTCAGGCACTGGAATCTGGGGCTCCGAGGGAGGAGGTTAACTAGCACGGGGTTGCTGTCTCGAGACAGAGTTGGTTGAGAGTGGGGAGCAGGTGGTGAAAGGCCTCCTGCTGCTTCTTGATAGTGCGCTTCTGCCAGTGGACGACTTCCATTCGGCAGGCATACGCGGCTGCGTCAGTCGTTGGCTCACTCATCCTGTCAGCAAACGTAGAGGAGGCCTGACCCAAATGCAGAGCAGCAGAGGTGATAAAGCAGTGAGCGGTATCTTTAACAAAAATCTGCAAAATTGTAAGCGACGAGGGACCACAAAATACAAGGGGACAGATTCCTAACACGGCAAGGCAACAGGGAGCAACTTGACAGCCAGGAGCAATTGGCTGAAGCTGGCTGGTTCGTGTGGGTGAAGAAGGGCTGCGAATGAGAGCCTGGGTTTAAAGCAGTGAGTGGTAACCAGCCACTGGAACAGCAGTGGCTGGTTCGTGTGGGTGAAGAAGGGCTGCGAATGAGAGCCTGGGTTTAAAGCAGTGAGTGGTAACCAGCCACTGGAACAGCAGTGGCTGGTTCGTGTGGGTGAAGAAGGGCTGTGAATGAGAGCCTGGGTTTAAAGCAGTGAGTGGTAACCAGCCACTGGAACAGCAGTGGCTGGTTCGTGTGGGTGAAGAAGGGCTGCGAATGAGAGCCTGGGTTTAAAGCAGTGAGTGGTAACCAGCCACTGGAACAGCAGTGGCTGGTTCGTGTGGGTGAAGAAGGGCTGTGAATGAGAGCCTGGGTTTAAAGGGCTGCAGATGATGATTTGAAAAGTGGAAGCTGGGAGGTTCTTGCCCGTGCAAGTCTGACATCCCATGTTAACCCCTTTCTTACCTGTATTATTATTGTTGACCAAAACCTTCCACTAATTCCTTGCGGGGTTAATCTTCCCATGCTGAGATGTCAGGCAAGAGTCAAACAAGTGGAGGTGGAGCCACCGATTGTGGTAGCGGTTGAGTTGTTGTCTGAGTTGTTGTTGTGTGACAATGTTGGCATCTCGCATGTCTTGGGACACATGACCTTTCTCCAGCAAAGACACAGAAGCTTGTGTAGATGATACTTGCTGCTCTTCAAGACTTCAGAGGGAATTCCATCTTTCCCTGGGGCTTTCCCGATGGATTTGCTGAGCTCCTCCATGGATGGCAATGTATCACGCATGACTGGCAAGTCAGTCAGTGCCTCCAGGGCAGCATCAGTTACCACGTTCCGGGTCACATACAGCTCCGGGTGTTGGTCCGTGATGACTGCCCCATTTTTAGACTTCAATGGGGTTGTCTTGGTTGTTGAAGAGCCTGTTGTTGACCTGATGCCATCTTGCATTTCCGCTCTTGGCAGCCGATTGGATTTTGCTGCATAAATTCAGCCAGTGGCTGTTCTGCACAACGTCGAGCAGTTTGGGGCACCTTGTTAGTAGCAGCTCGGAGGGCGTTGCGTGTGCTGGTGTAGGGGTTTTGCTTGTAGGCCAACAGGGCATCTGTATAATACAACTACAGAAATGTGTGAGACAGAAGGGCCCTTCTAGACCCCCTTGTCCATGCCGACCCTGATGCCCATCCAAACTGATCACATTTGCCTGCATTAGGCCTGTTTCCCTCATCACCTTTCCTAGCCAAGTCCCTGTTCAAGCATTATAGTTGTATCTGCCTACACCACCACGTCCTCTAGCAGCTCATTCCAGAAAAACCTTCCGTAAGTTATTGAATAACTTGCCTCTCAAATCCCCTTTACATTTCACTTCTCTTCTCTTACATCGAGTTCTAGAATCTCCTGACCTGAGAAAAAGGCTCTCTACCCTACTTATGCCCCCATAATTTTATAAACCACAATAAGGTCACCCTTCTGCCTCCAATATTCTAGGGAGAATAAATCCAACCTATCCTATCTCTCCTTATTACTACTGTCGTCTTTTCCAGGCAACATCTCTCTCAGTTGCCATCACAACCTTCCCTAACTGTCCTAGCCTCCCATTTGTATATGGTGGAAGCATTGATAAGATTTCCTATCACTCTCCTGGTGAATGGGGTGTTGCTTATTCTGTTTTATTTTTGGATAAAAATTTATCTAGGCATTATTCCATAGTAGCTTAGGGCTTCATGACTGCTACCTCAATGGCCTTTCCATCTTCAGGTTCCTCATTCCATGAGAAATACATCAAAATGGCTGGTCAGTGATCTTTATGATGGTGGAGACTAACATGGACCATCTGCTTGACATTTGCATTTGCTGGGTCTTTAACACTAATACTGTTGAGCCTGACCACGGAGCTTCCTCCTGTTTAGGTGCAGAATGTGATAAATCTACGTTTTTTTCTCAAATTTGTCAATGGATGGACAATTTAGCCTTGCCTTTACCCTGTATTTGTGTTGTTTCTTATATGAGCAGCTGAGAAGAGTAGCCTCACCATGTTTTGTAAATTTTGAAGATATTTATCCATATTCAAAAGTTATACAATATTGGAAATCACTTCAATGTGTCAACAATGAGCCTCCTGTCCTCACAGTAACTGAAGAGTGAAGGATTGAGCAGAAGGGGAGTTGTTAAAGTCTTACAGTATATAAAGCTTTGCTCTTGATGGGTCCTCTATGATGAGGTTTGTGATTTGTTGTCAGTCTTACCATGTTATCCACTTACCACGGTTATAGTTTTAAACCACTTGGTGGAGAATTTTCCAAGAAGTAGACGAGGCAAGACTTTGTGCTCACAAGGAAGATGGATTGACCATTACTATTTTTTCTTGAAGGAATGTTGGGTGAGTTTCTCATGTTGGCTCCTTTGCCAAGTGATGCACCAAGTCTAGCCTCTGTGTCTAGTGAGTGTCAGTCAGTGATGGCACTGCTGACCCAATCTTGGTTCTGGATGTGATAATCAGCAAGACCGTGACGTTCTCTGACCTGAAGCCATGAGGCTTTATTGAGTCCAGGTCAATATCTAGCATATTTAACTTTGTATCAATGTGGGTGGTGATGCTGGGTATTGACAACAGGTCAGATAAACCTCTCAACCCTGTAACCTGACATCTCCAAGTTAACTCGGAAATTCTGAGGGAGAAACCAGGAATAGCGGTTCATAAATCGAATCCTGACACTGATGCTGACACCTATTCTGTGAGGGCACGCTCAAGCTTCATAGAGAATTTGTAGGGAAAATTAAAGATTTTGCTGAGCCTTAGAGACAAAATTAAATTTCATAAAGTGACTGAATCATTGCTGATTGATCTGGTTAATTATCCAAATGTAATGTATATTGTTTCCAGATCACTTAAACGGTATTAAGAGGGTAGGCAGGGTATTGAAAGTCTCGAGGACAACTTCTATCCCACCGTTATCAGACTCTTAAATGGACATCTTGTACGAGAAGATGGGCTTTGGCCTTGCAGTCTATCTCATTATGATCTTGCACTTTATCATTCGTCCACACTGCATTTTTTCGGTAGCTTTGATATTTATTCTGCACGCTTATTGTTTTCCCTTATTCAAGCTCAATGTGCTGTTTAATGATTTGATCTGTATAAATAATATGCAAGACAAGATTTCCACTGTATCTTGGTACAACGTTAAACCAATACCAATACCAACATAATCAGACTGAGCAAGGAATCTGGGTTCCCTTTCTTATCAACTATTTGTCAGTAAGTCGTATCTTACAATTATCTTTACTTTCTAATATCCTTTCAAGTGCTAGCAACTTTATATAACTGCATTTTATATTTTCCAGGGTTGAATCCAACCTGCAATGTTACTATCTTTCCTTTTGGTTCGTCCTGACGAAGGGTCTCGGCCCGAAACGTCGACAGCGCTTCTCCCTATAGATGCTGCCTGGCCTGCTGTGTTCCACCAGCATTTTGTGTGTGTTGTTGTTTGAATTTCCAGCATCTGCAGATTTCCTCGTGTTTGCTCTGCAATGTTACTGATCACTATGTGGCTGCCCCACCCAACTTTTCATAAAGTTCAAAGTATATTTTTCAATCGGAGCACATATACGTCACCATATACAACCCAAATGAACCATATACAGATTCATTTTCCTGTGGGCATGCTCAGCAAATCTATAGAACAGTAACTATAACAGGATCAATGAAAGACTAATGAGATTGCAAATCTGTGCAAATGCAAATATGAATAAATAGCAATAAGTAACAAGAACTTGAGATAATGAGATACAGTCCTTAAATTGAGATCATTGGTTGTGGGAAACATCTCAACAGATGGGCAAGAGAGTGTAGTTGTCCCCTTTTGTTCAGCAGCCTGATGGTTGAGGGGTAGTAACTGAGAAGCCATTTGGAGAGTTAGGGACCTCACATTTTTTTTCTCGGAGAGCTCAATCAGACAGCATCAAGCACGGAATAATCTATTAGGGTTAATAGAATAATATAATTATCCCACATCACAGCACAAGATGACAAGCTGAATTAATTTTCACTAAATGAAGGCAGATTGTTGCTGTGATATATTTCCAAGAAACAAAGACCTTTATAAATTAAAGGAATGATAGACAATGGACTATCTCAGGATTGGATAAGCCCTTTTGTGTTGGTGATGATTCTATTACGGAAAAAGAGAAAAATGATACAACCACATTACAAATACTTCCTACAATAGAAAAATAGCAGAGAGTAACTCAATAGCAAATAAATAGCTTTGAGTCAAGTTCAAATGCACCTGGCCAAGAGCACATAGGCTGAAAACTTCAAGTTCTTTTCATGTTGACATGAATAAAGCACAAACCTAACTTTGATGATTACAAATATTTAGTTTGTCAGCCGCTTTCTCCGTCGTTATTAAACACAGTAATCAAGTCAGCCTGCTGATGTCGAGATCATTCCGTCAAGGGCTGCTACATAAGTGGAATTTGCTCCCCTTTAGAAAGGTTGTCTGTAACAAGGGAGTCAAGGGGGTTGTCACTGTGTAATACAAGGAATGGATGACAGTTCCTTCATTTGGGGCAATAGAATAGGTTCATGTTCCATTCTCCAGATTACAACGCAAAGGGGAGGAGGACATATTGTGAACAGAGGGGTCTGTTGTAAATCAACTGAACCCTGATGCCTTTTCAGATGAATATAGTGAGGCATTATTACAAAAAGCATGTGCTTTCTTTGCATGATCTTGAAGATTATTCAACCCTCAATCAAAACAGAACTGACAATTTGCCATCTGATCCTTATCGCACTCTCTGATTTAGTTGATATCAGTGTCGTTACTGCCGATCTGCTTTAAGATGGTGCTGGTGAATCTCAGCGATTTCTGGCTGGTGGTCAGTGAAACAAGGAAAACAACTAAGTTCTTGGCTAATCACTCTTTTTCTGGTAAACGATCATCGCCCACTGACCTAAAAGCCTCATCACTGGCCCTAGAGCGTACCGAAGCAACTGACCCACTGTTTGGATGACAATTTAGGTGCCGGGCCAGATTGAAAAAGGTCAGGGTATTGAGGCCCAAGGTGAGGGGTGGTCCGGTTCAGCTCGCTGCTCTGCTCAGTGTCAAACTAGGGGTCTGTGGACAGACTCTCTCTCTGAACTTCAGTTCCGAATGCTATTTGCTTGCATTTATTGTTTGCATGATTTGTCTTCTATCCCTCTCTGCACATTGGGTGCTTGACGGTCTTTTACAAATGTTTCTTCTCGTGTTTCTTTGCTTTGTGCTGCCTGTTAGGAGATGAATCTCAAGTTGTATAATGTATACATACTTTAATAATCAAGGCACTTTGAACTTTGGTTGTTACTTGTTCCATAACCACCATTACCAAAACAGATAAGCAATTACCGTGTTAGAGACATCGAGTCAAACAGTGCAGAAACAGGCCCTTTCTCACTAAGTGCCAGTACTTAATTACCCTTGGTGATTCAAATACTCATTGAGACACTTGTTAAATATTATGAGAGCCTCTGCATTCACCATCTCCTCAGTAAGTGTGTTCCCATCGCCCGACGGTCTCCTGGGTGCAGAAGTCCTTCAAAGGTTGCTTGCTCTGGTTTGGTGTGGGGGAGTTGGCTTCTGCAAGAAATGGACACAGAGATGACATCTCAAAAGACTCTGTTGACCATCAGCCAGGCAATACACAGGAAGACGCTTTGCTGAAATTGATTGCAGGATCACTTCATTGGTTATAAAGTTCCTGTGGTCCCTGTAAGTTCATTACAGAGTGGAAGTGTACTTCTTTAACTTTCCTTTGAACTTTCCGAATCACCAGAGAACAGCTGGATCTCAGCATCGCAAACCCTTACTTCCACCATAGCAGGGACGAGATCTTGCCGTTTTACTGCAAGTGTCCCGTATCCTACGTGTCCATACATCCCTGCCAACTGGATAATGGCAACCTGGCCACCCTACTTCTTTCAGTGACAGCCTTGAGGAAGGAGCGAGAAGCAGTCATGTTTACTGGGATTTATGAGAGTCCTTAGTTCTCAGAGCTTGCAGGGCCTGAGTGTTTGTGCTTCAGAGTAGCTTCAAGCTGTTGTGGATGACTTGACAAGAGCAATCTTTGATGTGGTGATGCCTCCACGGTGTCACTGAAACTCTGCGAGGCACATACCCTGCACCTAGCAACTTGGCATAGAGCCACAGACACAAATATCTAGCAGTAAGGGTTCTTTAACACCGCAGTTTCCCAAGGGTGTAGGGTATCATCAATTGTGCACGTGGGCTCTTTCAGTCTGAATCAGGGCAGGCCTGAGAAATAGGGAAGGATAATAGTTGATGTGCAGATGGAGGTGGTGTCATTCTGGACAACTTCACCGCCAATGCAGGAGATAGTGAGAACTGGAGTTCAATTCAAACTGCTCGACAATGATAAAAGATTTGTGGGTGTTTAATAAAGAAACCCATCTCTCTTATTTGATCTTGGAAGATGAAAGCAGTAAACTTGATAAGCAACAGGTGCTGTGATGAGGAGCATATTAAAAGCAGAGCATCAGTAAGCAGTGTTTTGTAGCCTTGAAGTAACAATTCTATTGTCTGGACCACTGAAGAGAATAGAGCATGGCCCAGTGGATATGCTAGGGCAGGTTTAGTGTGCTGGGGCTTTCAGCCTTTAGTTAGAAATGTGGAGCCTGTAGAACTCCAGTAGGGCAGAGAACACATGCAGGGGTGCCCCGGTTGTTGAGGGGGTGAAGAGGCACCACTGTTACTGCTGATGGAACCCTGCTGTAGGGCCACTTGTGGCAACCGAGCACTAACAGATTTCTCAGCCATATTCCAGGACTGTGACTGTTAACATGGATCAGATTGATAGTCATTGTCATGTCTGTCTGTCCATCGAAGTACCAGGACTGCCCTACGATTTGCTCCCACGCTTAACGTGATGGCCAGCAGGTTTTCCCGAGGCTCTCTTTGGGATGTCACACATAACTTGGTGTGTGAGCGAAGATGTTCCTTGAAACTGTTTCACATAATTTTGCCGCTATGTAACATGGCACAGTAGAGGAACTTAGGCTGTTGGAGCTAGAAAGAGCAATTCTCTCAGAGATTAGCTGAAGAGCTGGAGGTCTCCTGCTGAAAGGTATTCCTCACTTCAACCTTCCTTTTCCATGTGCACTAACTCAAGGGCACTAATGTGAGACAAAGGCAAGGGCATTAATAGTCATAGAGTCATAGAACACTACAGCACAGAAACAGTCCCTTTGGCCCATATAGTCTGTGCCGAACTATTAATCTGCCTCATCCCATCAGTCTGCACCCAGACCATAACACTCCATAGCCCTTCTTCCATCCATGAATCTATCCAAACTTCTCTTCAATGTTGAAATCGACCCTGTATCCACCACTTCCACTGGCAGCTCGTTCCATTTCCTCACCAACCTCTTGAGTGATGAAGTTCCCCCTCATGTTCCCTTTAAACATTTCACCTTTCACCCTTAACCCATGACCTCTAGTTCTAGTCTCACCCACCCTCAGTGGAAAAAGTCTTCTTGCAGTTACCCTCATAATTTTGTATCCCTCTATCAAATCTCCCCTCATCCTTCTACACTCCAGGGAATAAAGTCCTAACCTATTCAACCTTTCCCTATAACTGAGGTCCTCAAGTCTTGGCAACGTCCTTGTAAATTTTCTCTGCACTCTGTCAACTTTACTGGCATATTTCCTGTAGGTAGGCTGAGGTTAGAATGACACAATACTCTTGTGAAGTTATGAAAAAGAACATATAGATGCAAATCAGGAGAAATGACACGTGAGGACGAAGCTCATGATTCCACAGTCAGCAAATGCATACACAAGGCATTCCATCGCCTATGAGACCCTAGTAGGATTGTGCTGGCATAGTCTTCACTTGACTGGATAAATGCCACTCTCCATGACATCACTTTGTTCACAGAATACACTGCAGAAACTCACCTAGGCTTACTCCGGTCCATCGTCAGTACATCCTGGGCTTGTCAGAGCCTGCAAGATCACACACCATCAAACATCATTTTGTTTATTTATCGATGAGATACGGTCTGGCCCCTTGAGCTGTGCCACCCAGCAATCCCCCAGTTTAATCCTCGCCTCACCGTGGGACAATTTAAAATTTACTAACCGGTAGGTCTTTGGATTGAGGGTGGAAACCGGAGCACCCGGGGAAGCCTATCCATTCCACAGGGAAAAATCCCCTTACGGGCAGCGGTGGGAATTGAACCTGGGTACCCTGCACCGTAAAGCAGTGGGCGAACCATTACACTACCATTCTCTCCATTATAAGGTCAAAGGTGGGAAAGGCGTTTGCATGATGCTGCGTTCCCTTCCAATGACACAGCACCGTGTGTGGTCACTTGCAGCAAGATCCACACAACCTCATGGTTGTGCTAAAGAGTGGCAAGCCGGGTTTTCGTCACAAAACTGGCAGGCAGCGACCACCCCACAAGAGAAGGTCGAGCCTCTCCTGGGATAACATCCCACTCAGTAGGTGCGAATTACTTGCGCCTGTTTTCAGGGCGGACTGATTCATAGACCAATGTTTTCTAAATCGGCTATTATTTGAACTTGCCAGACCCTTGAAACGTTGGACACGGGCAAGCCATTTCTGCAATCATTTGCCATCGACTTGGAGGGATGTATAAGGACCCTGCGTTACTATGCTGGCTGGGCAGATAAGATCCATGGGAAGAGTATACCAGTGGGTGAGTTGCTCACTTATTTTGGAATTTTACTGTTTATAGAAATAAAATTTGGTAACACTCCTCTACTAACTATGTGTGATGCTTGCTTATACCACTGGACCTGGGACTTCTGAGGTTGAGAGAGTGGAACTGCCCCAGTGCAATGGCTTCTTCACTTCAAAAACTCTCCCACACAGGTTTCCTGTCAGCGTGGGGCACAACGGACAAACACCACCACCATGTGGACGATTTTCACACAGAAGAGTATAAGAATGGCACCCAAAAATGAGAGTGTGATGGTTGTGACAGAGGCAAGGAGAGTCAGTGATGTGCATAGAATCGCTTCTCTCCATGTTAGCATGATATTCAACTTGACAGCGTCTTATTTTGGCATTGCTCCAACAAATTACTGGGCTAAGTGCTTATTGCCTGACACATAATGACAGGATGAGTGAAAGATTCTCCTGTGCGTGTTCCAATATCCTAAGGTGTTTTAAAATGCCACAGTTTTAGAAGAATGTGTAAAATTAAATTCTGGAGGGTTGTGTTGTAACAGCGATAACATTGAATGGGTATTTTACTAAAAAAAACTTGAACAACTTTTGTGGGAGGAGGGCTTTGGGTGTTGACGTGCCTGTTTGTTTTATTCATGTTTTTGTGTGGGGAGGGGGATTTGGGGTTCGAAGTGTCTGTTCCATTCTGTTTGTTTTTTGTGCGAGGAAGGGGATTTAGGGATCGATGTGCCTGTTCCGTTTTGTGCAGGGAGGGGAATTTAGGGATCAATGTGCCTGTTCCATTTTGTTAATTTTTTATGTGGGGAGGGGGATTTAGGAGTTGATGTGCCTGTTCCATTTTGTTTGTTTTTTTGTGCAGGGAGGGGGATTTAGGGATCGTTGTGACTGTTCCGTTTTGTTCACTTTTTGTGTGGGGGAGGGAGATTTGGGGGTCAATGTGCCTGTTCCATTTGTGTTCAGTTTTTGTGTGGAGAGGGGGATTTCGGGGTCAATGTGTCTGTTCCGTTTTGTTCGATTTTGTTTTTGGGCATGGAGGGGGATTTGAGTGTCGATGTGCCTGTTCTATTTTGTGCAGGGAGGGGGGATTTGGGGGTCGATGATCATACTGCCTTTCTTTTCTTTCCTGATGTCATGGCTACCCAGAGAAGAAGAATTTCGGAGTTGTATGCTGCAATAATAAATGAACCTTTGAAACTATTGTTCTTTTATATTGGCAGATGGAGATTTTGTTGTGTTTACAAGACACGAACCAATAGGAGTCTGTGGACAGATCACTCCAGTAAGTTGGACTGAGAAACTTGCTGCAATAACTTCTATTTTCATTTTTTTGGTGACTGGAAATGTTTAATTACAAAGTAAAGTTCAACTGTTTTTTGTAAGCAAGCTGTATTAATGTAGGAAAGTGCACCTTTCAACTATATCTGTTAAACGTTGTGGAAATATTTCTTGATGCCCAAAATGTTTTCAAGCTGAGTGCAAAACAATACTTTAATAATACTGGTGGTCTGGGGTCACCTTCCGTTCTGCAGACCAGCTGTCATCGGGACGGGTTTGGGCTTGGGGCTCTCTGTCAGATGGACATCTCACCATCCATCCTGCTTCTTTCAACAAAGCCTCGACTGCATCAAAGGGACATATTCTTTCTGGTCGGAGTTCCTAATCGCGGTTGCAAAGAGAGGATCTCCAGTAGAACTTGACCCTACCTAGAAACTCCCCTTCTCACCCATCTCCCAGTCACTACCTTTGCCAACCCTGGCGTCCAGTTTCTTTCCCTTCCCTCACAGGCTCTATCCCTCCGTTTTCTGCTGCTTTTCATCTTCCTTACTTCCGATTCTAGAGTCTGTAGCCTTTGTTGTCTCCACTTATCGCCTTTCAGCTACTATCTCTGTCTCCATCCTGCTCTCCATCTGCCTCTCACCACCCCCCTCTCCTTCTTCTATCCCTCGCCCCTCACCCTCACTTCTTTGCACTGACCATCTCCCCTCTACACTCTCAGTCCTAATGCAGGGTCTCAATGTGAATTATCTCTCTGCTTCTGACCCGCTGAGTTCCTCCTACAGTTTGTTTCTCACTCCGTCCATGCCACGATGGACCAAGGCAGCTCTACTCGCCAGCAATAAGCCATGTTCTCTTCCTTCCGTCCACAGGGAAGCATTCTGCAAGTAACCCCGGGTCCACAGTTTGTTCCCTGGGAAACACTGTTCACTCAGCCAGTCTGATCTTCACTAATTATGATATTGACGACCGAATAAGTTGGGGAATTTAGAGTCAGGGAGTCCCAGAGCACTACAGCACAGAAACAGGCCCTTCAGCCCATCTAGTCTGTACTAGCCTGGTCTGTCTAGTCCCATCTACCTGTCACCTGGACCAGAGCCCTCCGACAACATATGGTCGTGCTTTGTCCATATCCTATCAACTAGTAGTCCCTTCTCATGATAGGCTCCCAGAGTTCACACTCATTTGACATTATGTCAGATATACCGTATATTCATGAGTCAAAAGTTAACATAAATGAAAAGGAGCCTTTGTTTTGCCATCTGTGCAAGTGAGGTTATTAGATTGGAGGGATGTCACGTTGTCATGTTCCTGCCCATTTTCACAGAGAGAGTACTGGCCTCTCTCCAGCTCACAATATCATACTGCCCTCTGCTATTTGTTTCAGCACAATAATAGGAAGATTGCAGAGACAGGCGGCTCGGAGGGTTGGGGTATCATGGGGGCCATACCTTGAGAAACATTTTGGGATATTTCCCATTTCCCGATCTCCTCATTAATCCTCAGCTCCTGAATATCACCGTGCCTCCTCCTTGTTCTTACTGGTCCTCACTCACTAGCTTCTGGCTTTCCAAACAATCGCTGATGAATTTGTTTTTTCCTTCCCCACCCAGTGGAATTTCCCCCTGCTGATGTTCATTTGGAAAGTGGCACCAGCGCTGTGTTGTGGGAATACTGTGGTGATCAAGCCAGCCGAGCAGACGCCTCTGACCGCACTTTACATGGGAGCGTTAATCAAAGAGGTCAGTGCCTTTTACTATTGGTCCCAAATTCCGACACGTGATGCACTGAGATCAGTTAGAAAGTGGGAAGGGTTACCCAGACCTTCTGCTGGACTCAGGATATCCACAGTGCCTTGAAACCTCCTGGGAGTTTTTGAAGAACAGCCAATGATAGAATTTGGAACAGTGAGACCTCTTGTGCACAGCAAGATCCAACGAACAGCATTGTGATTAAGGGCAGAACGTGGAAACTAGGAGGGACCTCTTGAACCTGCTCCTCTGTCACTTTGTCGAGCATCTTTGCTCCATTCATCGCAAAAGGCAGGACCTCCCAGTGGCCAGTTAAATTCATCTTCTTATTCCCACTCTGGCCATGCCTGTCCATAACCTCCCCTACTGCCATGATGAGGCCAAACTCAGGCTGGTGGAGCAGCATCTTGTATTCCAGCTGGGTGCCCTCCAACCTAATGGCATGAGCATCAATTTCTCCAACTTCTCCCCCTCCCTCCTCCTCTCTTTTTCTATTCAACACTCTGGCTCCCTGTGCACCCCTTCTCTTCCTCATCTGCCCATCACCTCCCTCGGGCTCCCCTCCTTCCTCTTCCCCTTCTTCCAAGGTCTACTGTCTTCTCCGATTCGATTCCTCTTTCTTCAGCCCTTTTACCTCCAGAACTTTTGTGTGTATTTGTGTCTGTTCCTCTAATCTTTACGTGCTTTACGTGATTTTTGCTGTGACTCCACTTTCCACGTTGCCCCTGACCACATTCAGATGCTCACATTATTTTCGGAGGGTAGGTCAAGCTTCCGTTTAACCTTTGACCCGAAGGAAGGCACTTCAGCTGAGCAGCACCCCACCTATACCGCAGCCAAGGTTTAGTGTTCTGTGGCACTTATAAACATGAATCACTTTCAGAATGTAGACATCATCTGCCAGCATTTCTTATCCATTCCTCATTGCATCCAAATTGTTTCGTCAGTCACTGAGTCTGCAGCCACCTATTGGCCAGATCGGGTAAGGACAAACTTTCCTCTCCTGAAAGATCTGATGGGTTACAGCAGTCTGATAGCTGATGGTTTACTGACGGTGGCTTTTCAATTCCTGATTTAATTAAATGCCTGGATGTAAATTATGCAGCTGCCATGGTGGGATTTGTGCTCTTATATCTCTGTTTTGATGGTCCAGGCCTCCGGATGCTAGTTCAGTAAAGTGAGCACCTAAGTTGCTTAAGGAGAAGGTGTCTGACGCACTGTGGGACAGGGATCATGTTTCTAGCAGCGGGGGTGTTGGCTGGCAGTGGAATTTTAATATTTTACTTTATTTTCTCCTATTGTAGCTCAGAGCAGTTCTACGAGCGTGTTTCCAAAAACTGAAATTCTGGTACACACGGACAAAGGACAGGGCAGAGAGTATCGGGGAAAGAGTCCTATCATGATTAGAGTTGAATAAAATGCAAATAACAGAAGTACAATTCCTTTCAAAAACAATTCCTGTCTACACCATAAACTATTCAGGCTCTCATTGATTAGCCAGCCATGTTGTTGTTCACGACTCAAGGACTGAGGTTAACTTGCTTCTACTCCAGGCCCTGGAGTTCAAAGGTGGCTAATGAGAGTGGGTGGCTTCTGAAGCGGGCTCTTCTTCAGTCATTTATACTGGACTTCTCCGAGCTCCATTCTCAGGGGAACCTGACAAGCAGTCGGTCGCAAATCCCAGCCCTTTTGCAGCAGACACGCAGCGACACGGCTAGTAGAGCTGCCCCAGTGCCAGAGGCCCGGGTTCAATCCCCAGCTTCAGAAATTGTCTCGGCTGAGTTTGCAGATCCCACCCTGTGAGCACGTAAAGTTCCCACAATGTCCTCCCACGTCCTCAAAACATGCAGGGTCATTGGTTAATGGCTCCAGGTGTATAAGTGAGTGGTTGAATAAAGTGGAGTTATAGTGTCCATGGATACAGCGTAGTCCATTTAAACATGAGAAAGACTGAACATGTCTACAGGGACACAAACGGGCGGTGCGGAGACATGATCTATTGTCACTATTCTCGGCACATACACGAAGACCAAGAAGGATACCACTTTAACTGTGACACCGAGGAGGTTTGGGTGCTGGCAAACACGGGGCAGGCACGAGAATTTTTAGAAGCATGGTTCTCTTCTGATAACTCTGTAAACAAACATATAGAAATAGACGTCATCTACAAACCCCTGACAGCCAAAGGAAATTGAACCAATTTTTGACCCCAGCATCTGCAGAGTATTTTGTGTTTAGAATTCAAAGGTCAACTGAAGGGGTAGCCAGTCAGGACCCAGGGTGGGGGCGTTATATAAACGTGAGCACTCCCAGAGAGAAACACCAACAACTGTGCTCTGAGGATGTCGCTTTGACCGGTGATCAGACATCTGCAAGCTAATTGCCAAGCTTGGAAAACACCACATCAAAAGTCTGCAGATGCTGGAAATCCAGAGCAACACACACAAAGTGCTGGAGGAACTCAGCAGGACAGGCAGCATCCATGGAATTCAATAAACAGTCAACATTTCGGGCCAAGGCCCTTCTTCGGTCCTGAAGATAAATTTTTAAAGATTATTATTATTATTTAATAAACGTTAGGCCATTTAATCAGTGTTGACCATTAAGCATCCCTTGATGTCCTACCTGAACCCATTTCATTCTCCTCGTGTTCCCACCCCCACGCCCCCAAGATTTTTCCACTAATTTACACACTAGGGGCAAATGTGAGGATTACATTCCTTGACTTCTCTAGTGCCTTTAACACCATCCAGCCCAAGATCTTAAGGCACAAACTAACGGAGATGGGAGTAGACTCTCACATGGTGGATTGGATAGTGGACTACTTGACAGATAGACCTCAGTATGTGCGGTTGGGAGACTGTAGGTCTGACACGGTGGTCAGCAGCACAGGAGTGCCGCAGGGAACCGTACTCTCTCCGGTCCTGTTCACCCTGTACACATCAGACTTCCAATATAACTCAGAGTCCTGCCATGTGCAGAAGTTCGCTGATGACACGGCCATAGTCGGGTGTGTCAGGAATGGACAGGAGGAGGAGTATAGGAAACTGATACAGGACTTTGTGATATGGTGCAACTCAAACTACCTGCGTCTCAATATCACCAAGACCAAGGAGATGGTGGTGGACTTTAGGAGATCTAGGCCCCATATGGAGCCAGTGATCATTAATGGAGAACGTGTGGAGCAGGTTAAGACCTACAAGTATCTGGAAGTACAGTTAGACGAGAAGCTTGACTGGACTGCCAACACAGATGCCTTGTGCAGGAAGGCACAGAGTCGAATGTACTTCCTAAGAAGGTTGGCGTCATTCAATGTCTGTAGTGAGATGCTGAAGATGTTCTATAGGTCAGTTGTGGAGAGCGCCCTCTTCTTTGTGGTGGCGTGTTGGGGAGGAAGCATTAAGAAGAGGGACGCCTCACGTCTTAATAAGCTGGTAAGGAAGGCGGGCTCTGTCGTGGGCAAAGTACTGGAGAGTTTAACATCGGTAGCTGAGCGAAGGGCGCTGAGTAGGCTACGGTCAATTATGGATAACTCTGAACATCCTCTACATAGCACCATCCAGAGACAGAGAAGCAGTTTCAGTGACAGGTTACTATCGATGCAATGCTCCTCAGACAGGATGAAGAGGTCAATACTCCCCAATGCCATTAGGCTTTACAATTCTACCGCCAGGACTTAAGAACTTTTTAAAAGCCATTATTAATGCTTTTTGAGACGGTGATTTAGATGCATATCATATTTTTTTACTGAGTTAAGTATTGTATGTAATTAGTTTTGCTACAACAAGTGTATGGGACATTGGAAAAAAAGTTGAATTTCCCCATGGGGATGAATAAAGTATCTATCTATCTATCTATCTATCTATCTATTTATAGCAACCAATGAACCCTACAAGCTGCACGTCTGTGGGATGGGGGAGGAAAGCGGAGCAGTCACAGGGACAGGAACATGTATATTCCACATCAACAGCACCTGAGGTCAGGATTGATCCCTCATGAGGCAGCCCCCACTCTGCTGGTCACAGGAACAGTGCTTGATTGCTGGTGTAGACTAAGTGGGCTGAAGGATCTCTTTCCATGATGTTAGACTCAATGGAGCTTGAGCATCATTGACTGTGGATTACTTTGGGAATATCTGAGCCTGTCAGAAATGCTGCATCAGAGGGAATCCAGTGTCTTCATCGTTTTCTGCAGCTCATACTGCCCCCTGGTGCCCAGACTCCCAACTACTGCCTGAAGTGGCACCTTGACCCAGAGAGATGCCCCAAAGGTCCAGGGTTATTTCCCAAAACGAAAAGGCTGAGACACCCAACAATAATACGTTGGGTTTGGGGCATTGGGGCAGGCTTATTGAAGAGAGGCAGAAAGATTCTGACACTGCATAGGGGGTCATCAGATCCACCCCTACTGAGTTCTACCACTCAGAATACCTCATTAGCAGCATGAAAGTCCATGTAGATTGTGATCGAATTATCCCATACTTTATCCTACTCTTTGTGATATTTGGGGTATTAGCAATGAAAAGGGAGCATTTCAAAGTTCATAGTAAATTTTATTATCAAAGTATATATATGTCACCACATACAATCCTAAGATTCTTTTTGTGGTGGACATACTCGACAGATCTACAGAATAATTACTATATCAGAATCAATGAAAGACCACCTGACTAGGGCATTCAGCCAGAGTGCAGGAGACAACGAACTGTGCAAATGCAGAAAGAAGAAACAAATATATAAATAATTCAGCAATAAATATCGAGACCAGGAGATGAAGAGTCCTTGAAAGTGAATCCATTAGCTGTGGGAACATTTCAGTGATGGGGCAAGTGAAGTAGAGTGAAGTTATCCCCTTTGGTTCAAGAACCTGATGGTTGAGGGGTAATAACTTCCTGAACCTGGTCGTGTGAGTCCTGAAGCTCCTGTACACAGACAGCACCTTAAATGTAATAAAACGTTGCGTGAGATTTCATAAAAAAGTAATTAAACAGAACTTGACTTGAGGTGATATTGGAGAAGATGAACAACAAACAGCAAGTGAGGAAGGGAACAGAGATGAAGTTTAGGACAGGAATTCCCAAGCTTAGAATCATAGTAGCTGAGAAAGAGATGCCAGTGTGGAGCATTTAAAATCAGGACTGTTTCTGAGCTCAGGGTCAAAGGAGCACAAATATCTTAGAGGACCGGAGATAACAGAGATAGGAAGACCACAGAAGGGTTTACAAACAAGAATGAGAATGTTGATGCTGATAGCTCTGATTTTTGGTTGAGCTTCAGCTTGTTCAGACACTGGGAGGCTGCTCAGGGTGACAATGGGATGGTGTGTATTTCTGCATGGGAACTGGCAATGTTGTGGGGATGGAATTACTGCCAGAGGCATGTCATCAGAAGCTCATCTTAGGGTCCACTGTAACCACAAAACTGCAAACGGGCTGGTTCAACCTCAGACTTTTACCAGATGGAAATAGGGTAATTGGAGAGAAAACATAAAATGACTCATTTTCTATTATTGGATGTTTGAGAAGCAGCAAAATCTCTGGCACTGGCACTGAGGTCTGGTAATTTCTATCATATGGTCACGGAGAGTCACAGAGCAGCACTTCTGCACAGAAATGAGCCTTTCAGCCATCTAGTCCATGTTGAACTGTTATTCTGACCAGTCCCATTGACCCACACCTGGACCATAGCCCTCCATGTCCCAATGTCCTTTTGCCGAAGTTTAGTGCCATGATTCAGTGCTAGTGTTGTTCTGGTACTGAGGCTCAGCATTAAACCTCAGGAAAAAGAGCTAGGCTGTTTGCATGCGTGGCTCCCCTTGTCACTGGATGGGAACAGGCCCTTCAGCCCACTGAATCAATGCCACCCATTTATACTAACCCTAACCAAAAAGCAATCTGCTGGAGGAATTCAGTGTCTGTCGGAGGAAAGGAATTGCTGATGTTTTCAATTGAATTAGGGCTGAGAGGGGAGATGGTCAGTACATAGAGGAGAGGGAGACTGGTAGATGAGGAAGGCTGAAGAATAATGAGCAGCTCGAGTCATACGGGGTGGTGATTGTAACAGAGGCAGGTGGATAACGGATAGAGGTAGATGAAAAGGAGAGAGAGGTGGTGCCAGGTGAGGGACAGGAGGATAAATGTGGAGACAACTACTGGAGAGAGATCCCACACGAATCCCAATATTTATTCTCTGCACATCTTTGATCAACTCCCCAAGAGATTCTACTACTCACCTTCACACCAGGAGCAATACACAAGGACCAATTAACTTGCCAATCAGTGAATCTTTGGGATAAAATTGATTGAAATGAAAACAGAATTTACTGAGGTTCCAACATAGAAAGGGCCTCCACTCTCTTAGTGGTGAGCTACAAATAATTTTCTGTCAAATTAATCAGTGCCAAATTCTCAGGGTGTTGGTATAGAGCTTTTTGGAGCATCTCCAGCCTTCCAACTCCTTTCAGAACAGGCAGTAGAGTTATAAGATGGTTTCTGGGAAAGAATAGCCCCATACATGTCAAAGAAAAATATGAAAACCAGAAATGAAGCAAAAAAGTGCCGATTGGAAAGTTAATTGGTTCTTGTGGATTGCTGCTGGTGTGAAGGAATCATGAACAAGTCAGGCAGCATCCATGGAGGAAGAAAGATTTAATCTTTTGACTTAATGGCCTCTCGTCAGAAGTGGCTGGGGCAACTCATTAGTCAGACGTTGGTCAATGGAATTCATCAACTAGTGTTGAGCCAGAGTTGTTCAATAACCAGAATCCAGATGGAGCAATCCATGACAGTATGTCATTGTTGACATTAGAAGTCCCATGTGTTCCATTTGAGACTCCCATTTAAGTCCCAAAAGAAGAGTAAATATTTTGCCTCCTTATTCTGAGTTGCCCCATCAGGAGACCCCTTCAGTATTTGACATTTTAAACTCATCACCTCTAATGGCCATGAGCCCAGTTCTTCCCAGCAACCATGTCCCACGGGACTCACGGGTGTCCTTGTGACACCGTCCACACCAGTTCAACCAGGAAGCTATTCTATGAATGGTCACTGAGTCCCTGGTTCATTGATGGTGCCCCAGTGATGCAAGATGACTGATGTGGTGCCAAACTCTCGTTAATTAATTTTGGCACAGTGACTTCTGTTTGCCTTACCTGCATATGTGCCAATTTCTTTAATGTAGAGTAAGTGAAGATCGGAGTTATAGAAAACCACAGCAAAACAAAAAACAGATCCTTTGGCCCATCTAGTCCATGCTGAACTATTATTCTGCTTAGTTCCATTGACCTGTTCCTGGAACATAGCCCTCCATACCCCTTCTATCCAGGTACCTATCCAAGCTTCTCTTAGATGTTGAAATCAGAACTGTATCCATCACTTGCACTGGCAGCTCTTTCCACACTCTAGGTGAAAAAGTTCCCCCTCATTTTCCCCTTAAACATCTCATCTTTCACCCTTAACCCATGACCTCTGGTTCTAGACTCACCCAACCTCAGTGGAAAAAGCCTGCTTATGTTTACCCATCTATACCCCTCATAATTTTGTACAACTCTATCAAATCTCCCCTCACTCTCCTACACTCCAGGGAATAAAGTCCTAACCTATTCAATCTCTACATACAATTCAGGTCATCAAGACGTGGCAACATGTTGTAAATTTTCTCTGTACTCTTTCAGTCTTATTGATATCTTTCCTGTAGGTACATGAACAGAAATGCACACAGTACTCCAAATTAGGCCTTACCAATGCCTTTGTTTCAATAAAATGTCAGAGTCAATGCTGATGGCTCCTAAAAGCCTGCTTTCCATGTCCACTTCAAACAATTGGAGCAGAACTAGGCCATTCGGCCTATCACGTCTGCTTCTGGTGTTTCATCATCACTCACAATCCAATTCTTCTGCCTTTCCCCCGTAACTTTCAACACCCTGACTAATCAAGAACCTATCAACCTCTGCTTTAAATATACTCAATGATTTGGTCTCCACAGTCATCTGTGGCAATAAATTCCACAGATTCACTACCGTCTGGTTAAAGAAATTCCTCCTCATCTCTGTTTTAGATGGGCATCCCTCAATTCTGAGGTTGTGCCCTCTGGTTGTAGACTCCGCTGTATAGGAAACAGCCTCTCCATATCCAACCTTTCAATATTTGGTAGGTTTCAATGAAATCCCCGTCTTTTTTCTAAACTCCAGTGAGTACAGGCCCAGATGCATCAAACACGCCTCAGATGTTAACCCTTTCATTCCTGGGATCATTCTCGTGAACTTTCTCTGGACCTGCTTCAATGCCAGCACATCTTTTCATAGATAACAGACTCAAAATTGCTAACAACACTCCAAGTGCAGTCTTTCTAATGCCTCAGCATTACCTCCTTGCTCTTTTACTTATCTTTTTAAGACCTTAGAAAAGTTTAATTTTGGGCCTAATTTTATTTGTTGGGTTAAATTAATCTACTTGTCTCCTACCACTCAGGTTATTACTAACTCCCAAATTTCTAAGCCCTTTAAATTACAACGGGGAACTAGACAAGGTTGTCCTCTTAGTCCTTTACTTTTTGCTTTAGCTATAGAACCCTTAGCAATAGCACTTCGAGAATCTAAGGACATTTCTGGTATACTAAGGGAAGGTATGTCTCATAAAATTTAATTATACGCTGATGATATTTTACTTTTTATCTCTAACACTGAAACTTCTTTACCTTTGGTTCTTTCTTTAATCTCCTGGTTTAGTTCTTTTTCAGGATATAAGCTGAACCTACATAAAAGTGAGCTATTTCCTTTAAATGACCTAATGTCATCAAATGCCAAATTTCCGTTCAAAGTTGTTACAAGTCAATTTACATATCTAGGTATAAAAATTATTAAAAACTTCAAGAATTTATTTAAAGAATAAATTTAATAAGAAACCCCTTATTGAATTATGTGAAAAAGACGCTTTCTAAATGGTCCCCTCTTTCTTTATCCCTAATTGGCCGAATTAATTCGATTAAAATGAAGATTCTTCCTAAATTTTTATATCTTTTTCAGGCCTTACCTATTTTTATTCCTAAGACGTACTTTGATTCTTTAGATTCAATTTTAACCTCTTATATTTGGAATAATAAACAAGCTCTTTTACTCTAGTACTTTCCAAATGAATGCTAACTTTGCATTTGCCTTCCTTACCACCAGTGAACCTGCAAGTTAATCTTTGGAGAATCCTACGCAAAAACCCACAAGTCCCTTACACCTCTGATTTTTAAATTTCCTCCATTTAGAAAATAATCTATGTTATTACTCCTTCTACTAAAACGCATCATCATACACTACCATACCCTATATTCCATCTGCCGATTCTTTGCCCATTCTCCCAGTCTGTGTAAGTCGTTCTGCAGACTCCCTGCCCCTCTACTTATCTTCATATTATCCGCAAACGTAGCCATAAAGTTATCGATTCCCTCATCCAAATCACTAACATATAATGGAGCAATAAATGGTCCCAACACTGGCCCCTGCTGAACACCACTAGTCACCAGCAGCCAATGAGAAAAGGCCCTGTTTATTCCCACTTTTTGCCTCCTGCCTGTCAGCCAATCTTTTATCCATGCTAGTATATTTCTTGTAATACCACGGATTCTTATCTTGTTCAGCAGCCTCATGTGCAGTACTTTTTCAAAGGCCCTCTTAAAATAAAGTAAACTACATCCACTGGCTCTCCTTTGTCTGTCTTGTCTGTTATTTCCTCAGAGAATTCCCCTTAAGGAAACTACGCTGACTACGGTCTATTTTATCATATGCCTCCAAGTACCCTCGAACTTCATCCATAATAATGAACTCCAACATCTTCCCAACCACTGAAATCAGGCTAACTGGCCTATAATTCCCTTCTGCTTCCCTCCCTTCTTAAAGAGTGGAGTGACATTTGCAATCTTCCAATCCTCCAGAAACTAGTGATTCTTGAAAGATCATTATGAATGCCTCCAAAATCTCTTCAGCTGCCTCCTTCAGAGCCCTGGAGTCAATGTTCCGTCTGGTCCAGGTAACTTATCTACCTTCAGAACTTTCAGATTCCTATGCACCTCATCCTTAGTAATCACAACTACACTCACTTCTGTCCCTGACACTCCTAAATTTCTGCCATACTGCTAGTGTCTTCCACAGTGAGGACTGACACAAAACACTTACTCAGTTCATCGGCCATTTCTTTGTTCCTCAATACTACATTTCTACCATCATTTTCCAGCGGTCTGGTATGCGCTCTTGCCTCGCATTTACTCCTCATATATCTGAAAAAACATCTGGTATCCTCTTTTATATTATTGGCTAGCTTACCCTCATATTTCATCTTTTCTCTCTTTATAGCTCTTTTAGTTGCCTTCTGTTGGTTTTTTAAAGCTTCCCAATCCTCTACCTTCCTGCTATTTTTTGCTATATATATGCCCTCTCTTTTCCTTTTATGCTGTCTTTAACTTCTCTTGTCAGCCACAGTTGCCTCATTCTCCCTTTAGAATCCTTCATCATCTTTGGTATGTGCCTCCCAAATTGCCCGGTTTAGATGGAGACGTAACGTAAAGAGTTTTACTCATCATGTATGTGAAGGATGCAAGTAATAAAGGCAATTCAATTCATACTCCACCTGTTGCCATTCTGCCATCATCCCTGCTTGTGTCCCCTTCCAACAAGTTTTGGCCAACTCCTCTTTCAATGCCTCTGTAATTCCATTTACTCCACTGTAATACTGATACATCTGACTTTATCTACTATTTTTCAGACTCCAGGGTGAATTCAATCATATTATGATCACTGTCTCCCCAAGGTTCCTTTACCTTAAGCTCCCTAATAAAATCCGGTTCATTACACAACTCCCAATCCAGTAGCCTTTCCCCTAGTTGGCCAAACCACAAGCTGCTCTAAAAAGTCATCTCATTGACATGCTACAAATTCCCTTTCTTGGGTCTGGATACCAACCTGATTTTCCCAATCTACCTGCATTTTGAAATCCTCCATCACTGTCGAAACATGGCCATGGGGAGACACTGGCTGTCACAAGTAGAAAGTGGGGACTGCACACAGACAGTATGTGAGATTACTGGAGTTGAGACTGGGTAACTGGAATTGTGAGATTAAAGCAAAATTGTTTTTGTATTGTGAATATGGTAAAAGTAAGAATAATTTTCCCCAATGTCATGTAACATTTTTATGAACTGTCCAAGTCAATATCAGTATGAATTTGACTACAAAGGAAAATATAGACTAGCCACAAGTTCCACTAAATTCATGATTTTCCTCCTGACACCTGTACACAAAAGGGGCCTGAACAAGTTCAATGACACCCTGTGCGATAACATTTAACACCACCTCCAAGAGTTGGGTCCGCACTTCATCACTACTTGCAGATCTGCCTCACCAGGCTCAAGTTCTGAAGTCTGCTACAGACAGATCTCCTTGAGGCAACATCATGACCTGGCTTTAGCTCGGCTCCCCGTACCTCCCATCTGTACCATCAGACGAGCAACCTGCAAGCCAGGCAATCACTCCAGCACTCTCCACTGACCTTCCTAGCGATCCACCCCACACTGACAACTTACCGTATTTATTTGATATCGTTGAGCTAACCAGCCAACTCCATGTTAGTGGTGGACAGCCACTCACCTGTAACTGATGTGTCCTCGTTGGAAAGTCACGACCGTTGTGTGCATGAACTAATGTTGATGGCCAATGTGAAATTTGCAGCCTAGTTTTGGAAGACAGATGCTTTTGGATATTTCAGTCGGTAAACGTGTAAATCTATTCATTAATTTCAGGTTCCATTCCCTCCTGGTGTGGTGAATATCATCCCTGGGTATGGACCCACTGCCGGGGCTGCTATAGCCTGTCACAAGGACATTGACAAAGTGGCGTTCACTGGTTCTACTGAGGTATGACATCCCCAATACAATTCTGACAATGTGTTCGAACATACTGACGCTGATGTAACAAGAACTTGCTGTAAGTGAAGGGAAATTCATTTTGCCGCAGACCTGTGGTGTGGACAGGATCGGAGACATGTGTGGGCGAGTGATTTGCAAGGCAAGGTTAGCCAGTGGGAAAACCATGGCACAGTTGGTCACACTTTGATGTTGGGTCATGAACCTGGCAACAGGTAGCCAGGCCTGGGGACAACGCTGGATTTTCAGCTCAGCTTGTGTAACCAAGGAGGTCTGCTCAGATTGTGCCCACCTCCATATCCTTTGTGCCTCCTTGATAAACAACATGCTGGAAGCTGATCCCACCCATAATGTGCCATACACGTGTTCAAATACATCACCAAAGTCAGCTTCTGTTAATTACAGCCATTCCAGGCCTTCAGGAAGCCCCATAGTAATTTTCAAACACAAGGATACCCATGGATAAAATTTAAATGAAAGTAACAGTCTAAAAGCCTACAAGAACCTCAAAACCATTCAGGAGAAAGCAGCCACTTTGACGAGCAATCCAGCCATGGCTCCCATACCCTAACTATCAAAGCAGTGGACTTCATTAGATTCCACAACATGCACTAGAATTACTTACCCTGGCTAGTCTACCAGCTCCTCCCAAATCCATAATCTTTAATCACCGACAGGTGATATATAGGACCAAATCCAAAATCTTGGTAACCACCGACAGGTACAACTTATAGGAACAAATCCATAATCTTTAACCAACAACAGGTATATAGGAAATCCATCACCTGAGGTTCCCCTCCAAGGCACCTGTCTGATTGGCCTGGAAAAACGTCATTAATGGAACTTCCTGCGACAGCACTTTTGGAATAGTTTCACCACAAGGACAGTAGTTGTTCAAAAATGTGACTCACCTCGTCAAGAATAATCAGAGATGGGCACCAAGTCCTGGCCAAGCCAGCAGTGTTCAGATCCATCACATAAATAAATAAAAATATAATTAAATTACTTGGAAAAAAATGATTGGTATATCTGCAAAACAGGAATTCAATTCTGCATAAGTTTTAAAACTAATTGTCAGTTATCTGGAATTTTAAAAATTGTAGCAATTATTATTCTTTTAAATCTCAAATGTCAGTGCGGAGTGTATTTTTACATTGTGAGCTAAATGATTCAAAGGTTTTTTCCAGCAATTACAAAAACTGTTCAAGTTGCATCTTGAATAGTAAATTCCCTCAGGAAACCCAGCCCAATTTTAACTGCAGGGAATTGCATCTAGATTGTAACTTAGCCTGAAACAGAATCCCTTGGCTCCAGTTTTGGGCTGAGATCCAAGATGGTGGGTGTGGTCGTGTTCCTGGCGGTTGTGGTTAGTAAAGTAACAAATCACACGGGGGAACCTGCAGGGAAAGAAGAGCAGGCAACCAGGTTCAACCAAGCACCAATGCTCTCCCAAGGATTTCAGACCGAACTTGTGGAACGAGGTCTATCCTCCACACCATTCAGTGCAATGTAAAGAGAAGTACAATCCTAGGATAGGGTCCTGGAATAACAGGATAAACATTAGGAATTTTTCCACTGCAAAACAATGTAGTAGCTAACGGACATACAGAAAGTGTATATTATTTGTTGAGGTAATTTGGATGATGTTGTCAAGGTGTGGTGCTAATGAAAGGGAATTTCTGAAATAATACAGAAATTCCAGAGAAGGTGCTGTGTTTACAGTGAAAACGTATTATTGAAGTAGTATACTGACCGGTGGTGTAGTGGCATCTGCACCAGGCTTCGGAGTGAGTGGATCTGGGTTCGAATCTGGCCAGTTCCTTGCATCCTTTCCATCTGTGCAGGGTTGAGCTAGCAACTTAACCTTGTAAAAAACAAACAAAATGCCAAAGAACCTGTAAGGTTGCCGCCCAAGGCACCATGAGGCACGGAGAGGAACAACATGGGAGTTAGCGTTATGTACAATGAAAATATATTATCTGGGTAGTCATCGGGTGAGAGGGATGGAAAGGGGAAAAATCTTATTCAGTGGGTACTGGAATTGCTGGGATGTACAGTGAGCATGTGTAATTGGGAGACACTGCTGACGTTAATAGGTTTTACATGTATATTGTGGAGACACAAGCGTAAATGGGATCAGCAGTGGGAATATGTTGTTGGGATAGAGCAATGTGGAGGTACAATGGAAGTATGTTGAGATACAGTGGTGGATTTCATGGAATACTCTGTATTTACTGGAATGTATAGTAGGCATCAATTTTATTTTATTTTACTGAGATACGACAGAACAGGCCTTTCGAGCCACACCGTCCAGTAATGCCCCAATTTAACCCCAGCCTAATCATGGGACAATTTACAATGACCAATTACCTTACCAACTGGATTTGTCTTTGGACTGAGGGAGGAATCCCACGCAGTCACGGGGAGAACGTAGAAACTCCTTACAGGCGGTGGCGAGAATTGGACCCGGATTGCCTGTATTGTGAAGTGTTGCGTTAACCACTACACCACCATTGGCATCTAAGTGGGACGTACAGTGAGAATATATTATTAGGGCATAGTATATCAAATTATATGATCAGGATATTTAGTAGGGATCTATTATTAGGATAATACTCAGGTTAGTGAGGTATAAAATGAAAAACTTTTATTAGGGAATATTGTGTTGCCCTGTACATTGAATGTTATTGGCACAGTCTTTGCATGATATATTCACAGGCAGCATGATATATTACTGGAGTTCTGGGATTGACAATGGCAAACACAGTGTTGGATTAGTACTAGGGTTAATAGAGTGTAAAATAAGAATATATTACCACCAAATTCAAGGTTATTGATTTTCAAATCTCAGAAGAGAGGATCCTAACTGAATGAGAAGTGTTGTTTGTCCATGTATTTACTCGGACCCACTTGTCTTTCCTGTCCTGACAGGTGGGAAAGTCCATCGTGGAAGCTGCCTCGAAAAGTAACCTAAAGAGGGTGACCCTGGAGCTTGGAGGCAAGAATCCCTTCATTGTCTTCGCAGACTCCGATTGTAAGAGAACATCCTTTTCTGTTTTTATGAATTTCACAAGTTGCCATTTCATAAAACTGCCCTCCTGCTAGAATCGAACTGCGTTCAGTTCAACGAAAACTAGAAGTGTTTTGAATCTTTGAACTTCTCAGTCTCAGATAACCATTTGCAGCAGTTAAGCCTATTAATCTCTGAATATTGTTGAATTTTCTGATGGAATCACTTCTAGGTAATCAGCAAAGGAGACGTAAAAATTGGAAAAGAGAGAAAACTGTTCAAACAATTGATTATACTTTGAATTTCCATCAGTTCGAACAAGATTTCACCTCCAGATACATATTCACTTCCACTTCCAGGATTTTGAAGAGATCACTCCCTTCATGACTGCCTGCTCTGCATGAACCACTGCCCATCTTGTGGTATTTCCCCTTGCAAAGGCAGGAGGTGCAACATCTGTCCTTCAACATCACCTCCTCCCCTCTCACTGAATACTCTTTTCACGGGAAGCAGTGATTCTCCTGCACTTCCTCCCAATCTAGTGTAGCCCGTTCAGTGCTCGCTACATGTCCACCTCTGCATTGGAGAAGCCAAGCCCAGACTAGGTGATCCATTTATAGAACACTTGAATTTATTACACAGAGATGTTTGTGAGCTTCCAGATTATGCCTGCCACTTTTGTTCCCCATTCCACACCCACTCTGACCTTTCTGTCTGTGGTCTCCTGCAGCGTTACAATGAGGAACAGAGTTTGAGGAATAGCAACTTAATTTCCATCTGGGACATTGCTGTCTTCTAAACTGGGGGGGGGGGGGGAATTTCCCTCTTTTCTGTCTGTTTATGAACTCTCCTTCACCATTTTGGCTTAGTTTTCCTTTTTTACTGTTCATATTTTCTGGCCTGCTGGACGTGCCTCAGTCTAACAGCATTAGAGAGAGATTTTGATCCTAACCATAACCTAATACCCTGGGTCTCACCCTATCAAAGATATTCCCTTTGTTCCATCATTCATTCCCCACCTTCTCTGCCACTGAAAACAAACTTGCTTTCTTCCTTCACCCTCAGTTCTGATGAAAAACTAATTATTTCTTTTTCCGTCGATGCCGGCTGATCTGCAAGTGTTACCAGCAATTCTGTTGCTTTTAAACCTTATTGAATGGCCCCAAGATACCCAGAATGTATCAGGAAACATTTCCTGATGAGCACTTACTGTTGTGGCACAGACCTGGAACCCTGACCAAGACCCACTACGCTGCTCAGACCGAGAGTCTTGGCCCCAGTACCATCACCCAGTGCAGAGGTTCCACCGATGAGTGTACGGTCCAGGACTCTGCCACGGCTTCTGCACATCACTGAAGGTGGAGTGATGAGGAAGGTCCCGGGCTGCAACTTTGCCTCTTTAAGAGAAGCTAGAAATGCTTACAGATTCCGTTTCCTCCTCAGTGGGCCTGGCCGTCGACTGCGCCTCGCAGGGGGCCTTCTTTAACCAAGGGCAGTGCTGTACTGCGGCCGCTCGAATATTCGTGGAGGAGAAGGTGTACGAGGAGTTTGTGCGCCGCAGTGTGGAAAGGGTCAAAAGGCGAGTGGTGGGCAACCCTTTCGATCCAAAGACAGATCAAGGACCTCAGGTGAGAAGAGGCTGCCAGGGCCTAACCATTGGCAGTGAGGATCACATTCCCACTGATCTCGGGATAAAGAAATCCCAGTTGAATTTTTAGCTTTGTTTTATGTGTGTGATGGGGTGACCTTTAGTTTTGCTCTTTGCCTCAATTAGAAACTTCTTTCCCTCTGTCTAATTTAGCAAAGTTATTCAGAAATTGGGGCTCCCAACAGATTGCTGCAGAGCCTCCCCTGTTCAAAAGAAAAGCCCAGCTGGTTCATCCTTCCCCGACAGTTATGACTTCACATCTTAGCCTCGTCTCTATCTCTTTATCCATTTGTTAATATAGCAAGCAGGGCTAAGTCAGACTCATGCCACGTTTATTAAAACTTTTACTCCCAGCAGTTTCCTACTAGAAAAATACTTGGGCTGCTCTTATTGCTTTCAAAATCTGCGTAAGGTCATCTGTATCTGGGATCCTTTCATTTTTCCACCCCATTTTCCTAATTTCTTATCAAAATGTAATACTTCATATTTTTTAATTTATTTGCCAATTAAACGTCCATTTCAAATGTATTAATGCACAGAAGCCCTTTTATTTATGGACACTCTCCTCACACATTTTTATTATATAGTCGTTGATTCTTTGGAGCTCCTGAACTCAATTTACAAACTGGTTTTCAATGCATCAAACAAGTGAATACAACGTTACTAAATTATGCATTTCACCCACTTGTTTTGCAATAATGCAAAGTTTTCCTTTACAAGATGTACAGTACTGGGGAATATCTGTAATTTGCTACAATTCACCTCAGGGCCGACTCTCCCCAACCTGACTTTGCTGCCATATCCAAATTTGGTGTCACCTTCAAATTTATATGTAACGCTTTTGATTTCAAAGTCTACTTCATTAATGAGGATTGTGAATAACAGGAGACCCTTGTGAAATACCACTTTACACAGGATTGCATTAGATATATGTAGGGTAGTCCCAGAAGAACGTCATTCAGCCTAATCACTCCATGTTCATGCTGAAAGTCTTCTTGAATATTCTCCAATATTTCCTCAGCTAAATCTATCTGCGAGATCCTCTGTTCCTACCTCCTTTGTGTTTGTCCAGCTCCCCTTTGATGTATCAACGCTGTTCACCTTCATCACACTGTTATATCATATTCATCATATTCTCCCTGTTCTTGCACAAGGAATTTCCTTTTGGTTTCTTGGACAGCTATGTTGACAGCTTCTTCCCCACAGTATGAAAATTTTCTCAGTGTCCATGCCATCAAAATCCTTCATAATTTTCAATCAGTTTACCTGTCTGCCCTACCACTCACACTTCCTATGTGAAGTGTTACCACCACCTTCCTGCTTTCATAATGTATGACATGGTACTGAACCTCATTTGCCTATTATCTGCACATTTTATTATATGTAGCAGCTCGTAATGTGACTGGCACTAAATACTCCGTCACTGGCTCTTGTGGGATAGCACTCTTCCACTGAGGATAGCTGTTCTTCATTCCCACTCTCTTTACTCAATAGAAAACCTTCCAGAGCCTTGAAATCCTATGTAGAGTCATAGAGCACTACAGCACAGAAACAGGGCCTTTGGCCCATCTAGTCTGTACCAGCCCAATCTTCCACCTAGTCCCAATGACCTTGGTCCAGACCATAGCCCTCTATACCTCTCTCATCCATGTAGCTATCTAAAGTTGTTTTAAATGTTACAACTGAACTCACATCTACCACTTCCACCGGCAGCCCATTGCACACGTGCATGACTGCTGAGTGAAGGTGTTTCCCCTCCGATGTGGGTGCCAAGGTAGCATAGTGGTCAGTGTCACACTTACAGCTCGGGGCACTAAAGTTCGGAATTCAAGTCCCGCACTGCCTGAAGGGAGTTGGTACGTTCTTCCCGTGAGTGTGTAGGTTTCCTCTGGGTGCTCTGGTTTCCGCCCACAGCCCAAAGACTAATTAGTAGGTTAATTGGTCATTGTAAATTGTGCTGCATATAGGCGAGGGTTAAATAGATGGGCTGCTGGATGGCGTGGCTGATTGACCAAAGGGCCAGTTCCGCGCTGTATCTGTAAGAAAGTAAATACGTATATACTCATTCCCCTTTCACCCTAAACCTATGACCTGTAGTTCGAGTCTCAGCCAATCTGGAGAATAAACCCTGCAAGTATTCATCCTACCTCTACCCCACATAATTTTATCATTATTTGGCACTTAGAGTTTGCACTGTACGTGAGTTACCAGAGGAGAAGCAGGTACAGTGAGGTGGGGGGAAAGAAAAGATCTGGAAGTTGACAGGCTGCAGTATAGACTAGAAACAGAATAGGGTGATGTACATGCTTGGGGACAGTGATCATGTTGCAGAGAGTAAGGATGAGCTTCTATCTCAAAAAAAATCTTTGCTTGGATTTCAAAATTGGATTGGATTAAGTAAAAGTTACCAGGTTGGAATGGTGAAGAATTCAGACAGGACAGGGGTAGGTTAACTGAGGCGGAGAAGGTGAACTTGCCATGTAAATCAGGAATAGACCTTTAAAGTTTCTCACCATGCGATATTGTCTGAACTTCATATTCTCTCTCCACCTGCAAACTCCAGGAATATCACTGATGAGGGTTTCATCAACAAATTTGCCAATTGTCTATATCACTTTTATGTAAATGAGACATAACATATAAAACTTTCATAATCATATTGCATGAAAATAGCACCTTAAAGGGTTGCCTAAACAAGAGAAGATTTTGAATTCTCATGTATTTTAAAAGGAATAAATTAAACCATTCCTTGTAAAATTCAATGAACAACATCAAGGAAGAATTTCAGAGATGGCAGGGAAGGAGTTAAGGAGCATTAATCTGATTCCTCAAATAAGATAATGTAGTATAAATGAGTTTTTGACGTCTCCTGAAATAATTGCACATAAACTGAATGGATGCCATGCTTAAATCGCTTTGACAAGTTACTGGTAATACATCACCACACCCTTAAGGAGACGGGTTGTGAAAGGTTTCGTAGTACCATCCATGAAACTCAATAGGGGACTGAGAATGAAATCATGTCTTAAGATGGGGCAGCCTGAAGCTAGAGTCTGCCACCGACAATGAGATGCAATTGTGTGCTCAGATTCTAATATTATAACAAAAACATGCAATTTCACAAGGATTGCATGTGTTTGAGGAAAGCCTAGATGCATGTATGATCCCTGTAGAGGGAGCATCTTTGATGCACGGGTCCCAAAATGGAACAGCCACAACAGATCGGGTTTTCAGCCACTTAAACCCTCTAGTTCACTTACGTTCAGAGTGATGACAAGATGATGCCTGAGGGAACCAGGACCTGTTCTACCACATTGGACCATCGATGTGTGAACAGAAGGTACGTTCCTTCTGTTGACTGTTGCTTCTGTTCCTTCTCTTGACTGTTGGTTTCTCAGACAGGTTTAATTAAATATGGCATCCATGCAGAGATACTGGTTAAACCCTACCATCAGGGCCTGCAGTTAATTCTCATCCATTTCTCTCCATCCATGTAGATCGACCAAGACCAGCTTAACAAAATTCTGGAGCTTATCGAGAGTGGCAAGGAAGAGGGAGCCAGACTGGAATCTGGCGGCTGTGCCTTTGGTGATGAGGGCCACTACATTCAGCCCACGGTCTTCTCAGAAGTGACAGATTCCATGCGCATCGCAAAGGAGGAGGTACTTCTCCCAAGCCAAAGCTTTGAATGAGAATGTTGTTTAGCACCTCATAGACGTCACCAATGTCTTTCATGTGATGCAGATCTTTGGACCAGTCCAAGTAATAATGAAGTTTAAAAGCACAGAGGAAGTGATTAGAAGAGCCAACAGCAGTGAATTTGGGCTGACGGCGGGAGTGTTCACCAGGAATATTGACAGGGCAATGGCCGTGGCTTCTGCACTTCAATCTGGAACTGTCTGGTAAATATCAAATTAAGCAATTTCATCTAGAATTACCATTTCAGTATCATAAATATTTCCCTCTGAGGTGTCTCCAATAACAGAGGCTGCAGTGTGGTTAGAGCGGGGAGCAGCAGGTTCATTACTTGTCAAAAGGAAGAGGTTGGAGAAGAACGTCAGAGACGAAATTGAAATTGAATTTGGAATTGGAATTGGTGTATTATTTTCACATGTACCAAGATACAGTGAAAAGCTTGTCTTGTGTTCTGTTTATACAGATCACTCAGTGCATCAGGGTAGGACAAGATACATGGATAACAATGCTGAATAAAGAATAAAGGAAGGGCAATGTAGGTAAACAACAAAGGGCAAACTCATATTGAAAGATCAAGAGCCCAGCCTATTGTAATAGGGAGCCCTTTAATAGTCTCATCACAGCAAGTAGAAGCTGTGCTCAGCATGATGGTACGTGCTTTTGTATTTCAGGTTTTGAGGTCAATGACACAAAATGCAGAGAGATGATGAGAAATGCACTGTTTGAACCATTGATGGAATCATAGCAACCATAACATACCTGAAGAAAACTAGACAATGTCCTACAAAGGGGGGGAAAAAATTGAAAAGCTTAAGGTCATGGCAGGCGGCTGGGATAAATTACAGCATCCTTGTGTATTGGTCTAAGACTGCCTGAACCTCTGCAGAGAGTCTGATAATTGCACCGATCTTCTCTTGCTTACCCTTCTTGAACAGTCCCCTGGGATCCAAAATGATTTGCTTCCACTCAAAGCTGCAAGTCCTGAGTGGTTGTGGAGGTCAATGACAGACTCTGCCACAGACGGCAAGGTGTGTTGTGGGGTAACTGGGCAGGTGATTTCTGAAGTCATGCAAAGACTCAACGTTCTGCGTGCCATCCCGCAGTGACCTTCTGCAGGACTGAGGTTTGGTGGGAACATTGTTCTTCTTCAAAGAGGCTTCAGCACATCCTTGAATACTTTTCTTTGAAGTTAGAGGAATAACACCTCACGTTCTACCCGGGTAAAGCCGACCACATGAAATTTTAATTCTCAAATTTCAGGTAACCTGCTCCCCCTCTGTCCCTTTTCTCTCTCTTCCCGGTTACTCACTTCCTCCTACACCCACACAGCCCCTATTACTGTTTCTTCCCCTTCTCCACCTACACCATCTGCCCATCACTCACACACTCCTCCCACTGGCTCCTCACCCTATTCCCATCAGCCCTTCCCAATTTTCTTATTTGTTTTCCTGGTCCACCTTACTTTCCTACCAGATTCCATTATCTGGAGTCCTTTGTTGCCTCCACCAGTGCCTCTGTCACTCTAACTCCTCCATCTGCTTGTGACCCCTCTTCACCTGGATCAACCTATCACTTGTCAACTCTTGCTTCCCCCCCCCCTCCTCACCGTTTTATACTTGCTATCTCCCTCTAATCTTTGACTGTCCATTTCTCTCTACAGATGCTGCTGAACCCACCGAGTTCCTCCTGTAGTTTGCTTTTTTCTCTCACTCCAGAATCCAGCATCTGCAATCTCTCATGTTTCCTTTCATGTGTTCAGCTGGTAATCTTTGCATGTCTGTTTTGGGAGTATGATGTTGGGTGCATGAACTACATGGTCCATACAATGTTGAGTGTAACAGGGAATCAGTCCTGGGAATGTCATTCTGAAGATCATTCACGTACCCTGCCACTGGAAATTACAGCACAACACTGGCTAGACCACAGTTGCAGTGATGATCAGGGTTTTGTTTGCCTCATTACAGGAAGGATGTGGTTGTGCTGCAAAGATTCACCAGGATGTTGCCTGCAATGGAGTGTTTCAGTTTTGAAGAGACACTGGACAGACTGGGCTGGTTTTCCTTGGAGAAAAGGACACCAAGGCGGAACCTAATAGAAGTATATACAAGTATGGGAAGTTAGATAGATTAGATAGCAGTAAACTTTTCCTGAAGCTGTGGTGACAAAAGTTAGAGCGAGTGCATTTAGGGTGGAAAATAAGAGGTTTAGAGAGGATCTGAGGAGATAATTTTCAGTCGGAGGGTGGTTGGAATCTCCAATACAGTTCCAAGGAATTAACGGGGGCAGGGACTCACGACACGGAAAAAGTATCTCAACAAAGACTTCAATACCAAGGCATAGAAGGCTATGGACCAAATGCTGGCAAAGGGATACCTGACAGCATTAGCAATGATGACCAAAGAGCTTCTTTCTGAGCTGTCTGACTGTAGATTTGGAGAAATCAGATGAGACAGTGTTGGTGCATCTCTCCAGTGTCTGGAAGTGATTGTGGGATGGAGACAAGAAAGGTTGAAAGAGCGTTGAGACAATAGTGTGACCACACTGGACATTGGTTTGCAGAGCAATGGGTCTTTTGTGAACCATGAACCTTGTTGTCGTGTGGACAAAGTCACTGGGGAGAAGCAGCCTCTTTATTCAACAAAATGAGACACAGCAGGCATCATATTGAGACCCCTTTCGGAGGATGAGTCCTGCTCAACCCAACACTACACGGCATTTTATGGAGTGATCAAAGACCAATTCCGTATTTACGATGCATCCACAATGCTTCCTTTCAACTACACGCAAATGTCACACCTCCCACTTCGCACCCACACCACAGGCATCTAAATGCATTTTAATTAGCATTGTTTGGTCTTCCCAGTAACTGTGATTTGTGGTTTTTAGGAACCCATTGTTCAGATTTGCATTTTAATGTACAGTCTATATTCAGATTTGAAGATTGGTGGCTGGTTTTTGTCATATGTGCTAGCCTCCATAAGAAACTTATCACAATTATGGTAGAAGGAGAAACATCAGAGGCATGCCCACAGTGCCTCTGGATGGATGGAGAGCAGCTCTTTGGTCATGGGGAGAAATTGAGGAGGACCCGAGTAATGACTTTCCCCATGAGAGACAGCAAGCAGGTCCCCCATATTACAGCAGTCGGTTTTGTCTCTTTTCTTAAAGGTAGTCACAGTACACACTGCTCCTGGCTGTACTCTGGCCTCTACTAAAATTCTAAAACATGGCAGTGAAGACCTTGAGTCACAAATCCACTATCTCATTGTCCATATCTGGGAAGGGAAGGGTGTGCCAGAGAACCTGGGAAATCCGTAATTGTGTCTGTCATCTGACAGTGCAGCAAGGCACCAGGAGTGTTCAGTTCAGGTTTCTGGAGTAAGATTTGAACCTGTGTTCTTCCAGCTCAGAAGTGAGTAGCTAGACCATTGTTAACACATTGCTCCAACTTCACAATCTTTAGCTAACCATAAAATTATTGCAGAGCTATTTTAATATATCTACAACACACACAAAATGCTGGTGGAACACAGCAGGCCAGGCAGCACCTATAAGGAGAAGCACTGTCAACATCAGGACGAAGGGTCTTGGCCTGAAACGTCGACAGTGCTTCTCCTTATAGATGCTGCCTGGCCTGCTGTGTTCCACCAGCATTTTGTGTGTGTTGTTTGAATTTCCAGCATCTGCAGATTTCCTCCTGTTTGCTGCTTAATATATCTACTTTTAGTTTATGCCTTTGCCCTCTATAAGGAAAATTCACAACAAATTTCATGACGAATGTCAGTGATACGAAACCCAATTCTTATTTCTGAGTCCTGCCCAAATTCTAGGAGTCAAATGATCTGCCCATAATAGATGAAACACAGCAAAGCATTAACCACCAGCCTGGTGTGATCATTGTGAGTGAACTTGCTGGTTCTTGCCAGCTGAGGTCTGAGCAATGACTTTGAGCATCCTTACATGACACGGCAGAATGAGAAGCTGCCTGGTGCACACTGGCCACTTGTCTAGGACTGAGAGATGCAATGGTTTAACGTGACTTTTATTTTCTTTTACAGGGTTAACTGTTATAATGCCCTTCATGCTCAGGCACCTTTTGGAGGCTTCAAAATGTCCGGAAATGGAAGAGAAATGTAAGAACATAACACATTATGTATTTGTTTGAATTGCAGTTCTGTGGTTGTCGGTCGTTCCCAGTGTTAGGGTGTGCGGAAAATGCTGAAAATTCTTCTCTCACTATAGACATAGTGAAACTGAGAGCAGATGCCCCTCTTCCTTTCTGTTACTCTTCTCTTTGCATTTTGGTTTTCGAATGAGCCTTCTTGTTCTCAAAATAACAACAGCAGTACACTTTACATGAGTGTAGAACTGCTGTGCCTATAAGGCAGGGGTTCCCAAGCTGGTGTCCATGGGTAAGAAGGCTGGGAACCCCTGGTGTAAGGGAAAGAGCAGGTATCCTAATGGAACGGGTGTATAGTGTCCTAAAACATGATGAGTTAGTGGTGGTTGGCATCCGTCTGTCTCAAAGGACAATGGGTGATGATCATCATCTCAAGCCTTGGTGGAAGGTATGTAGATCCTGAGATGCCCAGTCGTCAAGATCCCCCCTCTCGGCCTCACCACTGTAGTTGAAAGGAAAGTGAAGCAGTACGTTTAGCACCGGCTTGGCAGCAGGAGCTGCTGGAAGGGTGTTCAGCGATGTCCAGCTGTCTTTGTGGCTCCACTCCAGATTTGCTGTCTGGGTTTACTCCCCAAGCCTTTGTCTCTCGGCTCCGATGAGTTGGTACATTCACAGATTAGACTGCTGGAACAGGCGAGATCCCCACCTCTCAAAGAGAAAGGAAAGCCACTAATGAAGCAGCTGAAGATGGTTGAACCTAGGTCGTACCTGAGGATTGATTGATTGATTATTTATTTATTTACTTACTTGCTTATTTATCTATCTATTGATTGAGATACAGTGCAGAATAGGCCTTTCTGGCACTTCAGGCTGTGCCACCCAGCAATCCCCAGTTTAACCAGAGCCTAATCATGGGATAATTTACAATGAACAATTAACCCATCAACCGGTAGGTCTTTGGACTGTTACGTACCCCGTAACTGGGTCACTTACCAGCAAAGATAGAGAGGTCCGTTGAAGTCTGATGGTACTATTTTTAACAGTATTTATTGATAAAAAAAATACACAAAATAATGTCAATGCAAACATGCAGATAACATACGTCATCAATACTAAATCTAAAAGCGCGGGTATAATAATAATCAATAAGAAATAGCTCTATCGTTGTCTAGGGGATAATGTATTGTCCGATGGAAATATAAAAGTCACTCAGTTCATTCAAGCTGCAGCTTTTGGGTTGGAGAGAAAGACGGGTTTAAAACTTGCCCATTCCTGTTATGATGTCAATCCTTCGAGAGTCGTTGGGAGTTGGTTTCCCCGTTGTTAACTAAAAACCTTTCGGCTGTGGAAAAGGGGCCACCGATTCCAGGGCAAATGGAACCTGATGCACGTGGCCTTTCCCCTGGTTTCTTGCTATTACGGGATCGCTGGCGTTTCTTCTGGTGCGTCTGAGGGGCTGTTCCCACAGACCCTCTTTTATCATGACTCACAGGGTCTCAGATGTCAATCAGGTTGAGATGATGCAGTCCCTCCACTGACCTCCCCCTCGGTTCATTGCCTGGGGCTTCGATGCATCGTACAGGATGCAATACACAAGTCCGTCTCCAAGAGACAATAGCCGGCATCAATGTGTCCGCCTCTCGGAGGCCAAGACACATTCCAACGACTTGTGGATTCTGCATGTCTTTCTCCCATTTCCTGGGTCTCCGGAATGGACTCAATAGTGATCTTGCGATTCTCACAAAGGAGGGGGCTACCCCGTGCCCTTCGGCCCCTCAGAGCTGTGGTACATTCGTAACAGGACTATGGGAGGAAACCCACATGGTCACAGGGAGAACGTACAAACTCCTTATACTGCGGTGAGGTCCTGGGCTGCACGATGGATTTCCAGAAACCACATCCATCTTCCCTTCTGTGATGTGTTTGACTCCACAATTGGAGACCTTTCCCTTTGAGCCTCAGTACCACATCTGCTTGAATGCTGAATGAATGTCACAGGTAGTCACTCCAGTTCCACATTTGGATAAAAACTGCAGAAACTCAAACTTGCATTGGCGAGCAGGTTATTGTGAGACCGTGCCGGTTAAAAACAAAATTTTGCCTTTCACTTTGCATATTATGGTAATGTTTATTCAGTGGCACTCGGCTAACTGCTTGTGAAGATAAAATAGTGGACTACCTTTCACTTTGTCGGGCAGAAGTTGGTGTTGCAACTGTACGGGAGCAGCCTGGTTAGAAACACAGCCGGTTCTGAAGACTGGGTATAGCACTCCAGCTGTCTTCAGTCCCATAATGGTAACCGGTTCTGACAGCCATTTCCTGATATCACATTAAATGAATCAAATTGGCTGCGGACATTCTCCTGTAACGTGGGGAGCTCAGAAGGGCCTGAATATGGCCATCTGTTCAGCACTACCTGGAGCATTTTCCTTATCGCTGCCTGCCGTGGCCCATGATCACTGAGCGGTGGGGTCCACCCGTTACACGTTTAATTTTCCACCACTCTTCATGAATAGACACGGCAGAACTGCACAGCCTCAGTACTGACTTACAGATATCTGTGTATGCTGTGCCTACAGTAGTTCCGTGTTGGAACTTCACTAGGATGGCATCTCACCACCAGGGGCATTAAAGCTGCCCCCGTCATACCTGTCACAACACTTCACAGTAAAGCTGGAATGAGGGACGTTCTGGGATATGAATTTACATGTTGTTGTGCATGAAGTCAAATACGTTTATTGCTTGTGTAGGTCCTTAGACCCACTTTGGCATTAATATAATACCAGGCTCAGTCACCTCGGCCTGTGGTACCAGAGAGCATTCTGTGTCCCTGCTGCTTTCAGTGCTTCTCCCAAGTTTCGTTCGACATGGCTCATCAGCTGAGGGAGGCAGGAGGTGGTAATGAGGAGGCAGTTCGGGACCAAGTATCATGTGACAAGTCTTCATGGGATTTGAAGTCAATGTTGAGAACTCGCTCTTACCTATAAGCTCCTGTTCTGACCCGCTGGTGGGTCTGCCCTGTGGGTGGAACAGAATGAGGCCAATGATTGTGATGGAGGTGGCTGGCATCTGATTGCAATTACAGGAACAGGTCTTAGACCATAAAACATAGGCGCAGAAGAGGCCACTCGGCCCATCCAGTCTGCTCTGCCATTCAATCACAGACTGATCCAATTCTCCTAGTCATCCCCACTCCCCTGCCTTCTCCCCATACCCTTTGATGCCCTGGCTAATCAAGAACCTATCCATCTCTGCCTTAAATGCACCCAATGACTTGGCCACCACAGCTGCTCATGGCAACAAATTCCACAGATTTACCACCCTCTGACTAAAGTAATTTCTCCATATCTCAGTTCTAAAAGGACATCCTTCTATCCTGAAGTCGTGCCCTCTTCTCCTAGAATCCCCTACCATGGGAAATAACTTATCATATCTAATCTGTTCAGGCCTTTTAACATTCAGAATGTTTCTATGAGATCCACCCCCCCCCCCCCCATTCTCCTGAACTCCGGGGAGCACAGCCCAATTAATCCATACAGGGCTCTAAAGATCGTTAGAAAAGATATGCTGTGGAATTCTCTGCCCAATGAAGCAGTGGAGGCTACTTCGGTAAATATATTTTAAGACAAGGTCAGATAAATTTTTGCATAATGTGGGAATTAAGGGTTATGGGGAAAAGGCAGGTAGGTGGAGATGAGTCCATGGTCAGATCAGCCATGATCTTATTGAATGGCAGAGCAAGCTCGATGGGCCAGATGGCCTACTCCTGGTCCTATTTCTTGTGTTCTTATGCTTGTTGTGATGTATAACCTCCCAAGCTACCTACTGGTTGCAACTCCCCTTTGGCTCAGGCTGGGAGCCAGTGAAGAGGAATTAGTTGGTGGGTTCCCATAATAACGCACTTTGTAAAGTGTCCATTGGTTGACTCCCAGTATGTAGTTCTTCACTGCTAAGTATGGGCTGAAGAATCTGTACCTCGTATAGGGCCTCAACATGCTGAAGGCTGTTGTGTTTCTTGACCTTCATTGCTACCTTTTGCAGATGGTATCTTCTGTGTCAGTGTACGTTTCATGCTCTGACCTCTGACCACTCAGTAGAATCTTCACTTCAGACTCAACGCTGACATTGTGGAGGTGAAACCTACCCCGGATCAGTCTGCTGGTGCCAGGCTGGATACCGACAGTGAGGGATCTGTCACTGCTGAAGCCACTGCTGGAAAAAGAAGATGCTGGAGATGGTTACTGTCTAAAGACAAAAATATATTTGCCCTCTATCAGCCTTACTGGTGATCTTACTGCTTCTGGACATGGGAAGCTTCAGAGTTTGGGGAGTGGCAATTTAACTGCCCACTGTGCCCAAGTGAACAAACACACCACAGCATTTACAAAGTAGCTGAAGGTGACTGGGCCCTGGACACCATTTACAACAGAGATGAGGAGGAATTTCTTTAGCCAGATGGTGATGAATCTGTAGGATTCATAGCCACAGACTGCTATGGAGGAGGCCAAGTCATTGTGTATATTTAAAGCAAAAGTTGATAGGTTCTTGATTGGGCCCTGGAATAGAACATACACTACAGTACAGTGAAGGCCCTTCAGCCCATAGTGTTGTGCTGCCTCTTAACCTACTCTAAAATCAATCTAACCCTTCCCTCCTACAGAGACATCCATTTTTCTATGCATATGCCTACCCAAGAGTCTCTTAAATGCCCCTAATGTATCTGCCTTCACCACCACCCCTGGCAGGGCATTCCATAATTTCACGACTCTTTGTGGAAGAAACTTAGCTCTGACATCCCCTCTATACTCTCTTCCCATCGCCTTAAAATCATATCTCCTGGTAGTATCCATTTCCACCCTGGAAAGAAGTCTAAACATTAACTTGCAGCTTGAATCAACAGTAAGGAAGGCAAATACAATGTTAGCATTCAATTCAAAAGGACGAGAATATAAAAGCAAGGGTGAGATGTTGAGACTTTATAAGGCATTGGTCAGACCAAGTTTGGAGTATTGTGAGCTGTTCTGGGACCCATATTTAAGAAGCTATGTGCTAGACCTGGAAAGGATCCAGAGCAAGTTCACAAGAACTTGATCCTGGGAGTGAAACGGTTAATGCATGAAAAGCTTTTCATGGCTTTGGGACTGTACTTGCTGGAGTTTAGAAAAATAAGGGGTGATCTCATCGAATATTGAAAGGCCGAGATAGATTGGACATGGAGAGGACGTTTACAAAAGTGGGAGAGTCTAGGACCAGAAGGCACAGCTTCAGAATGGATGGACTCCCTTCAGAACAGAGATGAGGAGGAATTCCTTTAGGCAGATGGTGGTGAATTTGTGGAATTTATTGCCACACACTTCTATGGAGGAGGCCAAGTCACTGGGTATATTTAAAGCAACGGTTGATAGGTTCTTGATCAACATGGGCATCAAGGATTACGGGGAGATGGCAGGAAAATAAATCAGCCAAGATGGAATGGCAGAACAGACTTGATGGGCCAAATGGCCTAATTCTCTCTTATGGTCTCGCATACTCTAGGATAATGCCCAACAATGAAAGCTGGAGCACAGTATTAAGTAGGGTCTGCATAAATTAAATACAGAGATGTCATCAAATAATTATTGAAAAGATTGGGCCAATAAATTGTTCTTCGCAGCCACAAGCATCATGCCACCTCTCCCTGGGAGGAAAAGCAATGCAGCTGGGAATAATGAATATCTTGTGTGCATTACGCAGGACTTGTTCTAGACCAGCCTCATTCCTGAAAGAGAATGGGTGTAGTTCAGGCCTGCAATGGGATGGGCTGCATTTCTCCAGAACTGCTAAACACCTTTCAACAAAAGGCATAGATAGAAATAACCATATAACAATTACAGCACGGAAACAGGCCATCTCGGCCCTTCTAGTCTGTGCTGAACGTTTACTCTCACCTAGTCCCACTGACCCGCACTCAGCCCATAACCCTCCATTCCTTTCCTGTCCATATACCTATCCAATTTTACTTTAAATGACAATACTGAACCTGCCTCTACCACTTCTACTGGAAGCTCGTTCCACACAGGTACCACTCTCTGAGTTAAGAAGTTCCCCCTCATGTTACCCCTAAACTTTTGCCCCTTAACTCTCAACTCATGTCCTCTTGTTTGAATCTCCCCTACTCTCAATGGAAAAAGCCTATCCACGTCAACTCTATCTATCCCCCTCATAATTTTAAATACCTCTATCAAGTCCCCCTTCAACCTTCTACGCTCCAAAGAATAAAGACCTAACTTGTTCAACCTTTCCCTGTAACTTAGGTGCTGAAACCCAGGTAACATTCTGGTAAATCTTCTCTGTACTCTCTCTATTTTGTTGACATCTTTCCTATAATTCGGTGACCAGAACTGTACACAATAAAAAAAAATAACGATCCTTCTGCAGGATAGATCCTGCCGCCGAGATAGGCAGAGTCTTCTTTGGGGGTGGAGGTGTCAAATACTAGAACACGCAGATTTAAAGTGAGTGGACTAAAGTTTAAAGATGTGTGAGGTATTTTTTTTACAGAGAGCGGTAGAATGAGCCATCAGTGTAGGTGGTAGAAGCAGCTACTATAGTAATGTTCAGACACACACATTGACACATAGGAATATTCATTTGGAATGGTGGTCAGTGGAAATCCCACCAGAACAAGGGTACAATTCCCGGCTAGCGAGGAGCTCTGGGGTCTACTCAAGAGTTCAAGTTTGGGGACCTGCTGCAACTGCTAAAGCTTTTGCAACTCACTTACTGGAAAGATGGCCCGCGAGTCAATCTTAATTCCTTTTTGTCAAGGACTGCTTATGGCCAGACAGAGTAAGTAATAATCTTAACTTCATCATCTGGTGGCATCTCTGGTTTTAATTTCTGTAACCATTCACCCCCACCCCACTGCTCCAGCTTTCATTGTAGGGCCTTGTCCCAACATACACTCTGTGTAACCTTCTATTCCCACTGCCTACTGAAGTCCCACCATCTGTTTTTCTGCCATAACAGCTACTTATGAGAAAGTTAATTAACAGGGGACAGGTAATGTGGCAAGCTTGTCGGGGGCTCGCAAAACACTCAGACAAAAAAAAGTGTTTTGTGAATTCTGTTTTGATACTTATTGTTGAACTTCCTTTCACCATCTGTTCGAGCAGCAACTTTCAGATCACCACAGTTCAGTGTTTAAAAAAACTCTTTACAATACCCAAAACAAAAATCTGCCTTGCTGTCCACTGAGAGATTGTGCTTCAATGGTGTTTTGTAAACGCACACCAGAGCCAAGAGGCCAAGCAGTGCACATATCCAGAGCACAAGGCCTACAGTCCCTCAGAGATCTTTGCCTGAATATTTTAACAGAGCATTCTCCTTTTGCCTCTGTGATTCACTTAGTTTCTTGCACCACTGAAAACTTACTTACCTCTGTTTACCTTGTGATGTCATACAGATTCTAAATAAACTCAGTGCTTTACAGAGTAACAGTTAGGGATCCATAATTTTAAACAGCAGCCGGAAGGCACCAAGTATTCCTGAGATTTGACACAGTCATACTCCTGCAAAGAGACAATCTTTGAAGGGCCAAGGTGAAAGCTATCCCTGTTTACCCTCCCACACAACCCCCCAGAGCACAAAATAAACCTTCTGCATGATCATTTCACCTTTAAACATTGAATAGCCAGTTCCTTTTAGTTAATCAACAGGCAGTAATCCAATGTGAGTCTGTGTCTGTACCAGTCTCATTTGGATTGAACTGAATTAAGAAATTCGACCTTATTTTTTTGTTGGTACAAATATAAACCAGTGGAACCTAAATTGCTTTGCATTGTGAAGATTACTGCTCCTTGGCTATACCATTATCAAACAGGGTACTCAACAAATTTACAGAGGTGCGCCTGCTCTCTGACACCAATAATTAGTGAACCAAATTAACGTTCAAATGATTTCTATTATTTTAAACTTTTTAAAAATTTTAATGTTTGCTAATTAGCTGAGAATGATGTCCTGTGCAAAGAATTTGCTCATATGTTTCTGCAGCTGCCTGACAGAAGCAGTAGGCAAAATGATGCCTATTGATAATACAATTGTGGTGGGGTGGAGATACGTCTCTACCAAAGGAGGTGTAAGACACTCCTTCCGTCTGCTAGCCTGCAGGTCACCCTTGGGCAAGGTGTAGACCTGATTAGTGCCTCTTTGATCAGGGTCACGTGAAGCCATGGGAGCAGGTGGTGGATGGTCGGATGAGTAGCTGGTGCATATCACAAGTCCTGGTTATGTGGACACTGACACCAGGCTGCCAATCTCTAAAGAGTATTGATAAAGGCTTGGGTCACCTGTCTTGTGAAGACACTGCCCAGAAGAAAGAAACGGCAAACCACTTCTGTGGAAAAATTTGTCATGGAAAGTCCATGGTTGCACACATCATACAATATGGCACATAATGAACATATACAGTATATGTATATTGTACATATATGTATATTGATAATATACAGAACAATTCAATGTTCCAATGTGAATACTGGCCTCAGTATTATCCACCTGTAGATGGTTATATGCCAGGTTAACTTTCAGTAGCTATTGTCACCTCCTTCCTTTTGATTGTCAGGCTCACAGCTAAAGGGAACTGAGATTCCTATTGCCATAGAGCAACAGAGTGTGGATACAGGCCCTACGGTTCAACCTGATGAAGGGTCTCAGCTCGAAACGTTGACCTGTTTACTCTTTTCCATAGATGCTGCCTGACCTGCTGAGTTCCTCCGGCATTTTGTGTGTGTTTCTTTGAATTTTTTTAAAAAATCAGTGTTAATTTTACAGACTGTGGATCAGCAGCTGAGAAATCTCCAGCAAGTGAGTTTGTCCCTCGAGAACACAGTTCTGCTTTTCCCTGGATGTATTCTGTAAAGTTTAGGGGTGAGTTGAAGGGGCAGAGGACAGGGTTAAATGGGCAAATAGTGTGCAGCCAGTTTACTCATTGAAGCCAGACATAACGAAAGGAAATAAGGAATTAAGGATTTAGATGCAGTATTAACCTACCAACCGGTATGTCTTTGGACTCCGGAGCACCTGGAGGAAATCTGCACAGTCACGGACAGAACATACAAACTCCCTACAGGCAGTGGCGGGAACGGAACCCGGGTCACCAGCAGGGTAAAGCGTCGTGTTAAATGAGTCACGCTTTCCCCGCCCCCCCTCACTTCCAGAGCTGGTGACAGAATTTCACTGCTACAGGTTTCAAATTGGTTCCGGGTTTCGCTGTAACAGGTTTTGCTGAGCTCATTTCAGATGAAGCCCGGCTGGCACTGACGTTTGTTGTGTTGTTCACTGCAGGGGTGAATATGGACTGAGCGAATACACAGAAGTGAAAACAGTCACCATCAAAATCTCACAGAAATGCCAATAAACTGAAGTGTGATAAGCAGTGAAATGGTTCCAGAAGAAGTCTGAAGAAAAGATGAAAGATAAAGAAACATAAGGACATGTTTTATAACTTAGCAAAATGCTTATGTTCTTAAAAAATAATTCCTGACTTTGCACAAAGAAAATATTTTTTTATTTCCTTCAGAACTTGTAGATTTAATCTGATATTAGCATTTTACAGTAACTGTACCCAGAGGCTGAAGGAGACTGTCTATTTTCTTCGTATATAGGACACTGGTTATTGGCAAATGCACCACCTCAGTTTCACACTGGGTATCATTCATTGGGAGATTGCCATCAGAGCTAATCTTCTTCCCCGTAACTAATCAACAACCTGCCATTAGTGCAGAACAGCACTTCAGAAAACTTCCCAGAGGGGCAAATAGACAATTGCAGTCTATATGTTTCCCAGATTCCCAATGGGCAAAGCTCAGTATCAGGTCTGCAACTTTGAAATATACTTTTTTTAACATATTATTCTTAAACAAAGAAACAAATGTACCCTAACCCTTCTACATCTCAATGTCGGAGTGAATATGTTGGGTTTAACCCATCAATAAAATTGTTATTTGGCTCTACGGTGGTCATTTTGCTTCAAATGCAAATAATAGATTTCAAAACATCACATTTTCCAGCAGAAAATGCTTTGTGTGTCGATATGTGTTTAATTGATCAATTCAGTTTTGATCAATTCTGTAGCCACGTTTAGTTATATTGCTTGAAGTACAAGAATTTCCTTTCTACATTGAAATTACTATTCAATTATAACATTATAACAAGAGTACAAGAAACTCTTGATATACCTGCACTGGTAAAAGGATTGAGGAGTAAAGAAAGATCATTCAACACATCAAAGATGTTCCTTTCTTCATCCAGCCAATCAGGGAATAATAAAATGCTTTTCTACAAATAAGTTTCATATTCATGTGATCAGCCACAGAACAGATTAAGAAGATACAACATCACTTTCCTGACAAAGGGTCTTGAACAGAGATGCGGAGAAATTACTTTAGTCAGAGGGTGGTAAATCTGTGGAATTTGTTGCCACGAGCAGCTGTGGAAGCCAAGTCATTGGGTGCATTTAAAGCAGAGTTAGATAGATTCTTGATTAGCCAGGGCATCAAAAGGTATTGGGAGAGGGCAGGGGAGTGGGGATGACTGGAAGAATTGGATCAGCCCACAACTGAATGGCAGAGCAGACTCGATGGGCCGAATGGACTACTTCTGCTCCTGTATTTTATGGACCCGGAATTCAGCTGTTTATTCCCATTTATAGATGCAACCTGATTTGCTCAGCTCCTCCAGCACATTGCGTGTATTGCTTAAGAAGATGCAAGCACCAGTACTTTAATCAAACACAATAATCTGCTAATTAATTGCTCCAATATACGAGGAAACATAATTATTATTCAGAAACCCACAAACACAGTGCTGAGTAACTCATAAACACAGGAAGTTTTGCAGCTGCTGGAGCCACACAAAATGCTGGAGGAACTCAGCAAGTCAGGCAGCATCCATGGAAATAAAGGGTCTCAGCCCAAAACGTGGACTGTCTATTCTTTTCCATAGAGGTTGCCCAACTTGCTGAGTTCCTCCAGCATTTTGTGTGTGTTGTACTGAGTAAATTTTGATACTTGTCGGGGCCATTAAAGTTGTCAGTGGATTATTTTTAAATGGAACCTAGCACAGGAACTGGCCCTTTGGCCTACAGTGTTGTGCCAAAATGACAACATTACTAATCAAATGCCGAACATGGTAACCATGTATTTCAACTTCCTGCATATCCATGAGCCTTTCTAAGAGCCTCTTAAATGCCTCTGTCATATTGACATCCATCACCAGCCCAGGAAGTGCATTCTATGTGTAAAAATGTGCCACACTCATCTCCTTTGAACTTACCCCGCTTTACTTCAATGCACGCACTCAGGTATTAGACATTTCAACCCTGGGGAGAATGGTAATGGTGTGTATATATGCCTCTCATAATCATAAACCTCTGTCACATCTCAGCCTCTGCTGCTCCAGAAAAAGCAATCCAAGTTTGTCTTCTTTTAGCACAGGCCCTCTAATCCAGACAGCATCCTGGTAAACTTCTACCTTCTCCAAAGCCTTGACATCCTTCCTATAACGGGGCAACCAGGTATGGACGCAATACTTCAGATGTGCCCACACTAGAATTTTATAAGGCTGTAACATAACTTCCCAACTCTTGAACTAATAAAGTCACTCATGATATACGCCTTCTTTATATCACTTCTATGTGTACAACAACCCTATCAGATTAATACTCTGAATATTAACATAGAACATAAAACAGTACAGCACAGGAACAGGCCATTCAGCCCACAATGTTGTGCCAAGCCAGCTAAAAAGCAAATCAAACACTAATGCCTCCTGTCTACACCAGGTCCATATCCCGCCATCTTCCTTACATCCAGGTGTCTATCCAAATGTTTCTTAAAATCTTCTAACGTATTTGCCTCTACCACCATATCAGGCAGTGCATTCCAGGCATCCACCACTCTCTGAGTAAAAAAACTTACCCCTCACATCCCGCTTGATCCTACCCCCTCTCACCTTCAAAGCACGTCCTCTGGTATTAGACATTAAGTTCTAACTCAAAAATGAATAAAAACTGTAGTGAGAAGGGAAAATATTTGACAAGAGTCATGTCAGAAGGAAGAGGAAAACTTTGAATACAAAAAGAAGGGAACAGCTGAACAAATTCAGAAATTGGAACAACACACACAAAATGCTGGTGGAACGCAGCAGGCCAGGCAGCATCTATAGGGAGAAGCGCTGTCGACATTTCAGCTGACCTGATGAACAAAAAAAAGATTTTTGAGAGTCACTCAAAACCCCCTATGTGTTAGAGGGAGTTAGAAGAGCAAATGTATTGGTACATTTCAAATTTAAAACAAGACACAAAGAGTTTTCAACTGTCCTAATATGTTCTGGGAGAAAAGCACAGTAAAAGCTGTAGAGAGTGCAGAATAATTTAATCAGTACAAAGGGAGCTAATGAGAGAATGAACGTATACCAGCCAATTGTATATGGTGGTAGCAGGAGAGAAGTTTAGAAGCAGTGATCACAATTCTTTTAGATTAAATATAGTGTTGAAAATCAGCAGCAGCAGGCCAGGAAGAAAAGGTTTAAAGTGAAATAAGGATGATTTAATCAAGCTGAAGTGTGATCTACCGGAAGTGAACGAGAAACAGGCTCTTCAGGGCAGTAGTATCTGAGCGTTCGTGGAAGTGAGCACTGATCGAAGGAAAAGGGGAAACTAGCACAATTGGACCCCCCCCATGAGGAACATACTTGGTAAGATAAACCAAATAGGGAAGCTTGTGAGAAATACTGAAAGCTCAGCACTGTGAAGTTACAGAAAGTGCAGGGGTGAACTTTTTAAAAAGGGTGTCAGGAGGGAGGGTACATGGAGAGAGATTAGTAGGTAATCTTTTTGTAGATAAGTGAAAGGAAGGATCAGAATCAGGTTTACTATCACCAGCATGTGTCATGAAATTTGTTAATTTAGCAGCAGCAGTTCAATGCAATACATAATATAGAAGAAAAAAAACACAAAATAAAATAATAATAAGTAAATCAATTACAGTACTGTATACGTATATTGACTAGATTAAAAATCGTGCAAAAAAAGCAAATAATATATACTAAAAAAGTGAGGTAGTGCCCAAGGGTTCAATGTCCATTTAGGAATCGGATGGCAGAGGGGAAGAAGCTGTCCCTGATTCAGGGATGTTAATGAAGCATTGTGCCTTAAAGCAGCATCGGTTATATTTGTAGAATGTAATCAATACTTTGCATCAGCCTCCAAGGAAGAGGGAAGAGAAGGGAGGAGCATGAGAACTATTACAACTGATAAGCATAGAGGGAGAGGAAACAGTAAGGTTTCTAGTATAATGAACAAATTGCCAGACCCAGTTAAAATGAATCTCAGCCTTTTCACTAACGCAAGGGTGGAAATAATGCAGGATCTGTCAATTTTCAAACCCTTTAACTACAGGACAGCTGATGTGGTATAGATTTGTTTCATTGTGCCTTAGAACACTACAGCACAGAAACAGGTTCTTTGGCCCATCTAGTCCATGCTGAACCATTATTCTGCACTCCTCCCAGGTACAGAACTTATTCAAACTTCTCTCAAATACTGAAATCAAACCTGCATCCACCACTTCCTCTGGCAGCTCGTTCCACGCTCTCACCACCCTCTGAGTGAAGATCTCCCTCATGTTCCCCTTAAACATTTCACTTTTCACCCTAAACCCACGGCCTCTAGTTCTAGCTTTACCCAACCTCAGTGGAAAAAACCTGCTTACATTTACCCTATCTATACCACTTATAATTTTGTATACCCCTATCAAATCTCCCTTCATTCTCCTCAAGCTCAAGGGAATTAAGGTCCTACTCAACATTTCCCTATAACCCAGGTCCTCAAGCCCTGGGAACATCCTTGTAATTTTTTTCTATACTCTTTCAATCTTATTGATATCTTTCCTGTAGTTGACTGGGACTGCACACAATACTCCAAATTGGGCTTCACCAACCTCTTATCCAATTTCGACATAACGTTCCCATTCCAGTACTCAATCCTTTTTTTTTTAATGAAAGCCAATGTGCATAAAGATCTCTTTACAATCCTATCAACCTGTGATGCCAGTTTCAAACAATTACACATCTGTATGGACCTTTGCACCTTACTGTCTACCTGCACTTTACTCCCTCTAGGATCCCAGCAGAGATCCTTAAGAAAGATGGACTAGCTCTCCTGCACCACAGACATGGCTTGCTCTTGAAGGTCTTGGAAAAGGAACAACTGCGCTCAGGACCCAGGGATGTTCTAAAAGTGACTGTATTCAAGAAGATGGTGGCAATTACAGAGGAATTCCCCTCCTGTTAACAACAGGCAAAGTGCTCGCACGTATCCTTATCAACCAACTTCTTCCACTATCTGAAGAAATACTCCTGAATCATAGTGTGGTTTCCTCCCATCTAGAGATACCACAGCTATGATCTCACAGCACGCCAATTACAGGAAACGTGTGCTCTTGTACTTGGCTTTCATAGATTTGACGAAGGCATTTGATACAGTAAACTGCCGAACTCTCTGGCATACACCACCAAGACATGGCTGGTCTGACAGGTACCTATGAATACAGAGGTCACTGTATGATGGCATGTCAGCCACTGTACTCAGCAATAATTGGCACGGAATCAGAACACTTCATTATTAAGACAGGAGTCAAAAAGGCTGTATCATTGCACCCACCCTATTTGCCTTCTTCATTGCTGCTGTCCTTCACCTAATTGGCCAATTCCCAATCCTGTACTGAATGGACAACAGGCTTTTCATCCTCAGATGGTTCAAGGCCACGAACAAGGTCAACAGCACCACTACCATGGAGCTTCAGTATGCAGATGACAACGCCATCACAGAACACTCTGAAGAAGGCCTCCAATGTATTCTGAATGCCTTCGCCAAGGGATATAGGGCCCAGGTCTTCTTCTGAATACAAATAAGACACAGGTCCTATATCAGCCACTGCCCAACCAGCCATTAATCCAGTCCACTATAATAGTTGACACTATCACCCTTGAAGAGGTAGGCCATTTTCCCTACCTTGGCAGCATTCTCTCCTCCAAAGTAGACATTGACTCAGAGATCAACCACCCCAAGTAATGCTATTGGACCCGATGCAAGATTAAGGAAAAAGAGTCTTTGAAGACCATGACCTACAGGTCCAAACAAAGCTTTTGGTCTACAGAGCAGTCGTCCTTCCTACATTACTGTATGGAGCTGAATCATAGCTCATCTATAGTAGACACCTGAAAGTCCTGGAACAATACCAAAGAACCTTCTGAAAGATTTTGAGGATCAGCTGGAAGGACAGACACACTAACACCAGCACACTGGAGGAAGCCAACATGAACAGCATCTCTACTACGATAAAGCACCACCAACTCCAATGGATAGGTCACGTCATTAGGATATCTAACTCTCGTCTCCCCAAACAGATCCTTTACTCCCAGGTGAAGGAAGGTCAGCGAGCCCCTGGTGGGTAAAGAAAATGCTTCAAAGGCAACATCAAATTCAGTCTGAAGAAATTCAACATTAAATCTATGCACTCAATAGATACACCTGGAGGAAATCTATTCAAGAGGGAGCGGCACTACATGAGCATGACCTCTGCAGTGCCACACTGGAGAGAGAGAACAACCAAAAGACCCAAACACTAACCACAATCATCACTTACTCTTGCTCACATTGCACCAGAATACGTGGATCCCATATCAGCCTCTACAGACACCTGAGGACCCACCAGTAGACAACCTCTTAGGAGAACATCTTATTTGACCCAACCCTTACTCAGAGCCTTCAGTCTGGACTCCATGTTCTACTCATGTTTCTCAGACCCACACCCATCCACCCTTCCCCAAGAATCTGCCATCAAGTAACTCACAACTATATGATTCCAGCCTCTTGCCATAATCCATCAACCTCAGACACTACATATCCATATTCAGCAGTCCCAACACACACACTCTCATCCTTAACCAAACCCTTCAATTCTCGATCTGCCATTTCCACAGACATTGAAATGAACCACTCATATTGTGCTATGTTGCTCGAGCATAAATATCGCCTGTATCCTTCAAATTCACCCCTCAATATCCCACAAATAAACTCCTACTCTCTCCACTAACTTGAATAACCCAGCCTCTGCCTGTTGTCCCTTAATTCATGTCTGTTCCCCTGAAATGTAACAAATCAGTCTCACTCCATCCCTCTCCCTCAGTACCGCAGTGCCTCCATTTACTTAATTTCCAATTATACACTCCAAAGTTCAAGGAGTGTATTGTGAGCAACCCCAGTCCTTGTGGAACACCGCTCCAGACTAAACCCCTTCCTTCCGCTGTGAATTACTATCCTTTGCCTGCACTCTCTGCTCTATGAAACCAACTAACAATCCACTTTGCTACTTGTTTCCTGACTGTATTCTCCATTCTTATTCCTTAGTCTGTTGTCAGGTACCTAGATGCACATTGGACAGGATTATTGTGATATAACACTCATGGACCTTCAGAGACTAAGCACCTAGTCACTCATTCATTGATATAGCGTATATTGACAATGCTTCATGGCACCAGCGACCGGGGTTCAATTCCCACTACTGCCTTAAGGAGTTTGTACGTTCTACCTGTGACCACATGGAATTCCTCTGTTTGCTCCGGTTTCCTCCCACAATCCAAAGACATGCCAGCTAGTGAGTTAATTGATCATTGTGAACTGTCCCATGATTAGACTATGGTTAAATGGGGGTTGCTGGGCTGTGCAGCACACTGCATTTCAATAAATAAATAAACAAACAAACATTTTTCCTTTGTTAAAGGTCCACAAAGAAGCCCTGGAAAACATGAACTTCTTACCAGGCCATAGGAGCCACCACTTGGTAAAAGAAGGCATTGCTGATAAAACTCAGTGCAAAGTACAGCCTTTGATCAACTGAAAGATAAAGAGTTTCAAGTTCACAACATCAAACCCAGTGCGAAGCTTGTGGTTTATGAGCAATCAGTGATCCCCGCTTCCCTGCCCACTCCGGAGACCCGGACTATTTACAAGCGGTACTAGAGAGATACCATCTTCATTGTTTCCACGAAATCCTCCAGATCACTGGATGGATAAATGAATCATCATCAACTTTCTCTGCCAAGCCAAAATTGCAAGCATTAACATCCTAATTACATTCAATTGGTTCCAGTGGGTAGGTGATATAACTACCAGGTGGCACGGCAGTGTAGTGGTTAGTGCAACACATTACTGTGCCTGCGATAGGGTTCAACTCCTGACACTGTCTGTAAGGAGTTTGCATGTTCTCCTCATGATGGTGTGGGCTTCCTCTGGTGCTCCGGTGTCCTTCCACAATCCAAAAACATCCCAGTTGGGGTTAGTAAGCTACGTTGGTGCCAGAAGAGTGGTGACGCTTGTGGGCTGCCCCCAGCACATCCTCAGACTGAGTTGGTCGTTGCTGCAAAGGACCCATTTCACTGTATGCTTCGGCTTACATACAGCAAATAAAGCTAATCTTTATCTAATCTTTAACGTCTTTCACCTGGCTGGCTCCAGTCTCTTGAAGTGCAGTTCTAGTCTCAGTCGCTCGAAAAGAGCTGGAGGAGGGTAGTTATGTTCCTCTTGTAGCACCCTCACCAACATGGGGACTGCTGGCACACTGACCGCTCACTGGAGTACTTGGGATTCGAGAGCCTTGAGAACATGCAGAAGCCCAGTGTAAATGACAGAAGGAGTTTACCACCTGCCAGGCTATCCACCCTGTCAAGCTGGGCATTTCCCGCTCATCCGTAGCAGAGACTGTGCATCCTTCTCTTCAGAACAGTCCTCAATCCTGAAGGCTTGTCTAAAGTAATATCTGGGGTCTTTTTAAAACCTATGTGCCATTCTCTCTCTGTTACGTCCTCAAAAAGCAATGGGCGTCAGTGAAGTTGGTGAGTTTAAGACCTCACCTGATGAAGCCTCGTGTTACCAAACCTGTTCCTGCTGCTGTGGAGTTGGCATCGACAAGGTGGAAGTGAGGTGAACTTTCTTTGCCGATGGGCTGTGAGTCTTTTCAACCAGTCAGGGGCACAGGCAGATCAATTGGACGAGTTTCTGGGCAAAAAGCAATGTGAGCTAGCAGGGTGGTGCACTCCAAAGAACCAGTCCTGACCACACACAAAATGCTGGTGGGACACAGCAGGCCAGGCAGCATCTATAGGGAGAAGCACTGTCGACGTTTCAGGCCGAGACCCTTCGTGCTTCTCCTTATAGATGCTGCCTGGCCTGCTGTGTTCCACCAGCATTTTGTGTGTGTTGTTGTTTGAATTTCCAGCATCTGCAGATTTCCTCATGCCTGACCACAGGTGCCATGATTCCATGTTCTTCAGCCGTCTGGTTTTCCTCCAGAGCCCCTGGTTTACCCCAAATCCGAATTACGTGCTGGCAAGCAGATGGCCACTGTAAATTATCCCTTAATGTAAGCTAATGGCAAAATATCATCAAGGGGACTGGAGGGTCACGTGTAAGAGGGAATACGTTTCAGAGGGACAGTGAGGGTAAATGGAACTGCTCTCCCGGGAGATGACCTGGAATGGATGGATCATCTGTGTACTTTACGCGGAGAAACTGCCCCCACTTCCAGGTGAGTCCTCCTACAGATTCCACATCAGACTTCACCAAACAGAGGTGGGTAGATCATTACTCAGTTCGTGACGGTGCCGTGGACACTACAATCCGACCCAAAACTGGAGTAAGAATGGGTGTGGGTTGAGAGCCTGGGAAACAGATATGGTAGCCCGGGGGCTACTTGTGGGGTTGGCTCGAGAATGGCCCGGTCTGGTGACGTCCTGGGACTGGTCGTGGAATATCCCGGTGCTTGTCTGGTGGTAACGCGGGGCTGATGGAATATTAGTCTGCAGATTGGCCCGGTGGTAACCCGGGGCTGATGGAAGATTAGTCTGCAGATTGGCCCGGTGGTAACGCGGGGCTGATGGAAGATTAGTCTGCAGATTGGCCCGGTGGTAACGCGGGGCTGCTGGAAGATTAGTCTGCAGATTGGCCCGGTGGTAACGCGGGGCTGATGGAAGATTAGTCTGCAGATTGGCCCGGTGGTAACGCGGGGCTGATGGAATATTAGTCTGCAGATTGGCCCGGTGGTAACGCGGGGCTGATGGAATATTAGTCTGCAGATTGGCCCGGTGGTAACCCGGGGCTGATGGAAGATTAGTCTGCAGATTGGCCCGGTGGTAACGCGGGGCTGATGGAATATTAGTCTGCAGATTGGCCCGGTGGTAACGCGGGGCTGATGGAATATTAGTCTGCAGATTGGCCCGGTGGTAACGCGGGGCTGATGGAAGATTAGTCTGCAGATTGGCCCGGTGGTAACGCGGGGCTGATGGAAGATTAGTCTGCAGATTGGCCCGGTGGTAACGCGGGGCTGATGGAAGATTAGTCTGCAGATTGGCCCGGTGGTAACGCGGGGCTGATGGAAGATTAGTCTGCAGATTGGCCCGGTGGTAACCCGGGGCTGATGGAAGATTAGTCTGCAGATTGGCCCGGTGGTAACCCGGGGCTGATGGAAGATTAGTCTGCAGATTGGCCCGGTGGTAACCCGGGGCTGATGGAAGATTAGTCTGCAGATTGGCCCGGTGGTAACCCGGGGCTGATGGAAGATTAGTCTGCAGATTGGCCCGGTGGTAACCCGGGGCTGATGGAATATTAGTCTGTAGGTTGCCCGGTGGTAACCCGGGGCTGATGGAAGATTAGTCTGCAGATTGGCCCGGTGGTAACCCGGGGCTGATGGAAGATTAGTCTGCAGATTGGCCCGGTGGTAACCCGGGGCTGATGGAAGATTAGTCTGCAGATTGGCCCGGTGGTAACCCGGGGCTGATGGAAGATTAGTCTGCAGATTGGCCCGGTGGTAACCCGGGGCTGATGGAAGATTAGTCTGCAGATTGGCCCGGTGGTAACCCGGGGCTGATGGAAGATTAGTCTGCAGATTGGCCCGGTGGTAACGCGGGGCTGATGGAAGATTAGTCTGTAGGTTGGCCCGGTGGTAACCCGGGGCTGATGGAATATTAGTCTGTAGGTTGCCCGGTGGTAACCCGGGGCTGATGGAAGATTAGTCTGTAGGTTGCCCGGTGGTAACCCGGGGCTGGTTGAGTGTTTCCTCGTGGACTCATCCGGCTCCAGCCCTGGGTCGGTCGGTTGGGCCGACGCTGATGGATTGCGAGTCCGTGGCTCGCTGTGGGACGAGCACGCCATTCTACACCGATGATTCGCAGTACAAGTCAAACCCAGCCCGCCCTCTTTCTCCTCCCACACCGCCGCTCTCGCTTCCTCATTCCGCAGCCCTCCTGTTTTCAACAGTCGGCCCAGGAATTAGCGGCAATACGGGCTCAGTTCTGCAGGTAAGCCGGTGCGGTAACCGGGGTCGCGCTGACCTTCTCGGGCGTCGGGTAGTGAGCGGAGTGGAGTGGGGGCACGCCCGTGGCATCGTGTCCCGCCTTGGCCGGGACTGGCAGTCTGCTCCAGAAGCAAAACCTCTGCCAGGCTCTGCAGTGGAAACTTTTTTTGGGGGGAGGGAGGGCGGGCACTTCAGAACCCCGGGTTTATCGCTATTTGGAGCAAATGCCCCGTGCCCTGCTGCCGGGGAGTTCACACAACGGTTAAGGCCCTTCTCTCGGAGGTTTGAGAAACGCACATTCTTTCATACCGGGGGAGGGGAGGGGGGAAGTATCGTTCATACAGATAATGTTGGGGTCCTCAGGCAGTGGGAACGGGGCCGGAGTAAGGTTTAACTCCACGGCGTGCTCCTGCTCCTGGAGCTAAAGGTGGATGAATTCTCCGGGCAAGCTCTGCTGTTCCAGGACTCTTAATGGCCGAGCCCCGATCCCCGAAGGGGGTCAGCTCTCGCCGTTGAACTCAAGGGGAGGTGCTCTTCTTACTGTACAGTAATGACTGAATTTAATTCACCCGAGGCGCCAGAAAGATGAACCCACGCGTGCTGCTGGAGGGTGTGCATTTCAGGTGCGGAGGGAAAGTTCATGGGAGATATGCAGGGTGAGTTTTTGGCACGGTGTGGGCGCCAGGGGATTATTGTTTATAAGGGGGGGGGTGGGGCAATTACTGGCAATTGCAGTGTGTGTTGGCATTCTCAAAGTGGCACTGCAGAGGTGCTGAGCTGTGTCTGTGTTACAGGTTCTTCAACAAGTGCTGCTTAGAAAGTCCCAGATCTTTGATAATCTTTCCAAGTTGTGAGGGAGGAGACATAGAAAGTAAAGTGAATGAGCAAATAGTGCCCGCTCTGCCAACCCTAGCCTCCAAGGTGTTAGATGCAACATGTTTTGGGGGCGGAATCCCTCTGTTGTCTCACTCACCAGCTCTGAGGATCTGATACTTGGTGTAATATTGCTGGTACCACCCAGGAACCCACCCTGGATCCCCACGACCCGTCATTATTTTGTCTGAGTGATCCACAGAGTGATCCTTAACTTGTTTGTGAGCCAGTGCTGGAGTTAATAGGAGAGGGTCACAAAACAACACGTTTCAGAAAACAAAACCATAATGTTGTAACTAGCTGGCAGGTGAAACGTTCATGCAGACGGGTAACCTTTGATCGCAACTGTAAAAGCTGGAGATATAAAAGCTTTAATCAATCAAGTCAAGTTCAGGATGAGGAGGAAGGGAATGCAAAAAAGAACACAAACATTTTGTGATGGAGTGGATTCAGGAATAACGACATGACTGAATAAAGACAATGTGCAAAAAATGGTGATGTTTAATACATGGATAAGATTTAGTTGTCACTAGCAAGGCTTGACCTTCCTGGCCTTGCTTCATTACTCTTGCGGAGATGCTGATAAACTTTGCCGTCCACTTCAGGAAAGTTGGGCAAGGAGTTTCGGGATCGATAAAGAAGCTTTGCGAGCATTGATGGAGCTGTACTTATCCAGGAAAATGAAAATCACTCTACTGTCTTCCTGATGGGCCTCGTATACAGTTGCAAAGTTTTGCTGAGTCAGGAGGAGTGCTTTGATCTGCTGTTGTAGCCAGGTAAATTTTTGTACACTGATGACCAAAACCAGTAATTTTTACCGCTAGATTAAAAACACAAAATGCTGGCAGAACTCAGCAGGCCAGACAGCATCTATGGGAGGAGGTAGTGACGACGTTTCGGGCTGAAACCCTTCATCAGGAGTGAAGTAACATGGGATGGTCAAGGGGGGGATAAGAAGTGGGGAGAGGGATAAAGTAGAGAGCTAGGAAGTGGGAGGGAAATGGACTAGGGGGAAGGTGGAGAATTATGGGAAATAAAAGAGAAAGAAAGGTGGGGTGGGGGGAGATATATTGAGGGGGGAAAAAAGAGAGAGAAAGAGAACCAGACTGAAATAAATAGATAGGGATGGGGGTAAGGGGGGGCAGGGGTATCAACAGAGGTCTGTGAGTTGGATGTTCATGCCGGCAGGTAGGAGGCTACCCAGGCGGAGATAAGGTATTGCTCCATCGACCTGCGCGCGGCCTCATCTTGACGGTAGAGGAGGCCATGGACAGACATGTCGGAGTGAGAGTGGTCTGTGGAATTGAAGTGTGTGGCCACAGGGAGATCCCGCCACTGCTGGAGGACTGAGCGCCGGTGTTCGGCGAAACGGTCTCCCAGTCTGCTGCGGGTCTCCCCAATGTATAAATGGCCACATCGGGAGCACCGGGAACAGCCACAGATATCAGCCACATCGGGAACAGTATATCACCGCAGTTGACTCGCAGGTGAAATGGTGCCTCACCTGAATGGACTGTCTGGGGCCTGGGATGGTGGTGAGGGAAGAAGTGTGGGGGCAGGTGTAGCACTTCTTCCGTTTGCAGGGATGAGTGCCCAGAGGGAGGTCGGTGGGGAGGGATGGGGGGGATGAATGGACAAGGGAGTCGCGTAGGGAGCAATCCCTGCGGAAAGCTGAGAGTGGGGGGGGAGGGGAAGATGTGGCTGGTGGTGGGATATACTGTATCCGGTGCTCCCGATGTGGCCATTTATACATTGGGGAGACCCGCCGCAGACTGGGAGACCGTTTCGCCGAACACCGGCGCTCAGTCACTACCTCCTCCCATAGATGCTGTCTGGCCTGCTGAGTTCTGCCAGCATTTTGTGTTTTTATTTATTTCCAGCATCTGCAGATTCACTCGTGTTGCCTTTGAATTTTTACCACTGATGTGTGATACAGGCAATTTAACATCATGAATTGATGATTACTTTGAGGAATCTGCCTAGCATTTTTGTGGTTGAATATTACCTGCCGGTGCCTGAATGTTGATCAAAACTTAAATCGTGCATGAAGATGCATGAATGGAATTGGGCAATCAACAACAAACTTCTGCCTCCATGATAAAACTTCTTTATGAAGCATCTGAAGATGGTACGGGTAAGGAAACAAAAGATGGGTCTGGAGGAACCGTGGAAGGTGACAGCAGAACCATTATCCATATTTTCTGGTCAAAGACGGAGCAGCAATTATAATTAGAAATTGCTGGGTTACAGAATTGCACAATGACTAATAGGAAGATCAGATACCATTACCTGAGCTTCTATTGAAGCCCATTTGTACCCCCTAGGAGGGGAACGGCAGAGAGATTAAGGTGGTGTCATTGAAGCAGTGAATTAAAGTGGCAAGCAACTGGAAGATCAGGTCATGATTATGGACTGGAGAAGATGAGATATTTTTCCAAACAGATGAGGCAGCAGAGAGGTACTCAATAAATGGGTGCCTGTGGTTTCAGTTGGAGGCAGTGTTTGGGGATCTGAATGACAGGTGACCCGACAGGAGTTGCATGAGTTGAGATATTGAGTTGTAGAGTCCTTGAAAGTTAGTCTATAGATTATGAAATACTTTAGTTTTGAGGTGAGTGAGGTATCCGTGCTGGTGCAGAAGTCTAATGGTTGGTGATTCTGCCTGATGGATTGTGAAGCTTCAGGACTTTTTTTTAAGATTGAAACTTCCATTATTGGCTATATTTTGCCTGTGTCAGGGTTTAGTTCGTGACAACACTTCAGTGCCCTTCTGCAAGTTCTGCTTTTTGTATTTTGTCTTTTTCTGACATTTATAGCATCACCATAGCAAGTGGGAACCAATATACAGGACACATCTTCCCATGGTCTCCCAAATTATCTTCCATCAAGTGCTAACCCAACTTCTTCAGGCCTTTATTTCAAGGTTCAAAGTAAATTTATTACCAAACTACATGTATGTCACCATATACTATCCTGAGATTCATTTTCTTGCAGGCATTCACAGTAGATACAAAGAAACACAATAGAGTCAATGAAAAAATGCACAAAACAAACAAAGGTGGACAAATAATCAATCTGAATAAGAAGATAGATTGTGCAATTATAATAAATAATATTGAGAACCTTTGTTCTCAATATTAATCCTTGAAAGTGAGTCTGCTGTTTGAGAAGTAGTTCAGTGTTGAGTTGAGTGAAGTTATCCACACTGGTTCAGGAGCCTGATGGTTGAAGGGTAACAACTGTTCCTGAACTTGGTGGTGTGGGACCTAATGCTTCTGTATCCTCTTCCCAATGGCCGCAGCAAGGACAGAGCATGGTGGTGGGGGGGGGGGGGGGGGGGTCCTTAGAGTCCTATAACACTTACAGCACAGAAACAGGCTCTTTGGCCCATCTAGTCCATGCTAAGCTATTAATCTGCTGAACCCCACTGATCATTCCCCTCCCCTCCATTTAGAAGAAGATGAAGAAAGCCCTTAACTCTGAGTGGAGTCATCGGGACGCTGTCGTGACGGCGTTTTTTTTTTAGCAGCTAACGAGGCCGAGTTGCTAGCTCGGCGCTGAACCCAGCACGGATGGAAAGTGTGCAAGGGAGCCGGCTGGATTCGAACTCGGGAGCCTTCACTCCGAAGTCCGGCACTGATGCCACTACGTCACTAGCCGGCCTCCCGTCCATTTACCTACCCGAATTTCTCTTAAATGTTGAAATTGAGCCTGCATCCACCACTTCTGCTGGTAGCTCATTCCCCACACTCACCATCCTCTGAATGAAGAGGTTCCCCTTAAACATTTTACCTTTCACCCTTAACCCATGACCTGTAATTCTAGTCTCAACCATTAGTGAGTGATTGCGGCCCCTGTCAGTCAGGGTCGACCATGGATGTGGCATCCGGGCTGTCTGGACACGCAAGCCTGGGCAGTACGATATGGAGAGCAAACATCCCCTCTCCGCGCATCTGAACCCAAAGGAACGGCAAAGAGTTTGATCCAGCATCACAGGAGTTGCCAAATCAGCATTGAACTCAACGTAGGGATGCCAGCTCCAGATATTTCCCTCGGGGTTCACTCCTGCTTTCCCATGAGTGAGTTTAGCTGCAAGGCAGCAGAAGTTTGAGACCAGAGTTATCCTTTTCCTAGATGAGACACCAGCCACGGCCTTTGAGCCCCACCTGCCTGAAGCAAATGGCTTTAAGGAGCCAGTAACTCACCGTTGCCCTTTCTTCTGTTATTGGAAATGGTTCTGCCGGGCTTCATTGCTAAACCAGGAGCTGGACTTGGTTGTGAGAGGCTACTTGAGGCGCCTGCTAACCTTGGTGGAAAAAGCCTGCTTGCATTTACCCTCTCTATACCCCTCATAATTTTGTATCCCCCTATCAAATCTCCCCTCATTCTTCTACACCAGGGGTGTCAAACTCATTTTAGGTCACGGGCCAGATTGAGCAAAACGCAGCTTCATGCGGGCCGGATCAGTCGGACGCGTGCGAACGCAGCTTTCGTTGCCTCCGTTTTTTCAGCCTGCTCTCATGTGTCTCAGTCTCTGCTATAACTACAAAGTGTTTCACTTTACAAATTCCGTTTCTTATGAAGAAGACTGCCGAATAAACACTTAAAAACCCTGAAAACCTGGTACCTGAATAAACTCAGCATTAGCCATATCATACGCCATAGGCGCTTCGATTACTGGGGCCAGCTTTAATAGTAATTAGATATTATCTCGCGGGCCAAAGATAATTCCACTGCGGGCCGGATTTGGCCCGCAGGCCTTGAGTTTGACATATATGTTCTACACTCTAGGGAATGAGGTCCTAACCTATTCAACCTTTCCCTATAACTCAGGTTCTTTTTTTTAGCACATCTTTATCGACACTGATTTACAATGTAAATTTTCTCTACACTCACTCTTATTGATATGCTTCCTTGTAGGTAGGTGACCAAACTGCACACAATACTCCAAATTAGGCCTCGCCAGTACACTTTTACATAGCTTCCCAACCCCTGTCCTGGTGGGGAGGGTTTTTCCTGTGATAAGCTAAGGTTTATTCACTACTTTTTGTAGGCTTTTCTATTCATTAGCATTGGTGTTTCCATACCAGGCTCTGATGCAACCAGTCAGGATCCTCACTATTATGCATCTATAGAAGTTTGCCAAAGTTCAAAGGATTTTGATGGCCCGATCAGTCATTCCGACAGCCCAATCAGTGGCAGGAACAGGCCACAGCAACGAGGTTTCTCACAAGTCAGTGATGCTTGTTTAAAAGTACAGAAGGGACAAGTGGGGCGACCATTCTTGGGAGTAGGCCGGTGGTTAGAGTAGGAGGGTCGGGGTTTGGTTCAAAGGAGGTGTTGACTCTGGGTAAGTTTCTGTTAAGGTTCCCTTTTTATTCCTCTTACTATACCCAGTGCAGTAAATGTCTCTTGTGTGTTCTTCATGCTGGATGTTGGAGTCCTGGGAGACGCAGTGTCTCCCAGGGGCCTACATCTGCATAAAGTGCATCCGGCTGTACCTCCTTGAAGTTAGGGATCTGGAGCAGCAGCTGGATGATTTCAGCTTGTACTGGAGAGTGTGGAGATAATCGAACAGAGTTACAAGGAACATAAGAACATAAGAAATAGGAGCAGGAGTAGGCCATCCGGCCTGTTGAGCCTGGTCCGCTATTCAATAAGATCATGGCTGATCTCACCATGGACTCATCTCCACCTACCTGCTTTTTCCCCATAACCCTTAATTCCCCTACTAAGCAAAAATCTATCCAACCTTGTCTTAAATATATTAAGGTATCCTCTACTGCTTCATTGGGCAGAGAAATCCACAGATTCATCACTGTTTGGGAAAAGCAGTTCCTCCACATCTCTGTCCTAAATTTACTCACCCAAATCTTGAGGCTCTAGTTCTTGTCAAAACTACCTGTGGAAGTAGTCACCCTTAAGTTGCAGGAGGTGAGTAGCTGGGTGACTGTACGGAGAAATGGAAATGTGAATAGGTAGCTAGCGCTGATCACCTTGTGGCCATTCCCCTCAATAATAAGTATACCGTTTTGGATACTGTTATGGGGTATGACAGGACACCCGAATGGTATGTTGCCTCCCAGGTGCATCTCCCAGGTCAGGGACATCTCGGATCACGCCCACAACATTTAGGAGAGGGAGGGAGAGCAGCCAGATGTCTTGGAACGTATTTGTGCCAATGACAGGAAGGAAAAGCAGAGGTCCTGAAAAGAGAATTTAGTGAGCTAGGTCGAAAGCCGAGAAGCAGGAGCTAGTAATTTCAGGATTACTGCCTCCGAGGGTAGAAACAGGATAATTTGGCAAACTAATGCGTGGCTAAGAAACTGGTGCAGGGGGCAGGATTTCAGGTTCTTGGATCATTGCGATCTCTTCTGGTAGAGGTATGACCTGTTCAAAAATGATGGGTTGCACCTGAACTCAAAGAGGACCAATATTCTTGTGACAACAACACACACAAAATGCTGGTAGAACACAGCAGGCCAGGCAGCACCTGATGAAGGGTCTCAGCCCGAAACGTCGACAGCGCTTCTCCCTATAGATGCTGCCTGGCCTTCTGTGTTCTACCAGCATTTTGTGTGTGTTGTTTGAATTTCCAGCATCTGCAGATTTCCTCGTGTTTGCTCAATATTCTTGTGGGCAGGTATGTTAGAGCTATTGGGGAGGGTTTAAACTAATTTGGCAGGGGTGGGAACGGATGGTTAAAAAAACAAAGATAGCGTGCAGTCAGACTGTCAGGAAGGGCAGGCAGATGATAGGACAAAATTGCAGACAGCAGGGTGAGTATCAGTGCTTTAAGGATGCAGAATCAAAAAGGGGAGCACATACAGTACTCAAAGTGTTATATCTCAATGCACAGAGTATAAGAAATAAGATGGATGATCTTGTTGCACTATTACAGATTGTCAAGTATGATGTTGTGGCTATTATTGAATTGTGGCTGAAGGATGGTTGGTAGTTAAATGTCCAAGATTACACGTTGTATCAGAGGGACAGGGAGGTGGGCAGAGGAGGTGGCATGGCTCTGCTGGTAAAGAGTGGCATCAAATCAGTAGAAAGATATGACGTAGGATAAGAAGATGTTGAATCCTTGTGGATTGGGTTAAGAAACTGCAAGGTAAAAGGACCCTGGTGTCAGTTCTATACAGGCCTTCCAACAGTGGCTGGGATGTGGACCACAGATAACAACAGGAAATGGAAAAGGTGTGTCAAAAGGGCAATGTTATGATAGTCGTGGAATGTTTCAACATGCAGGTTGATTAGGAAAACCAGGTTGGTAATGGATCTCAAGAGCGTGAGTTTGTTGATTGCCTACGAAATGGCTTTTTCGAGCAGTGTGTCGTAGAGCCGATGAGGGAATCAGCTATACTGGATTGGATGCTATGTAATGAACTGGAGGTGAGTAGGGAGCTTAAGGAACCCTTGGAAGACAGTGATCACAATATGATTGAGTTCAATTTGATAGGGAGAAAGTGAAGTCTGACTTTCAGTATTTCAGTGGAGTAAAGGAAATTACAGTTCTATGAGAGAGGAGTTGGCCAAAGTAAATTGGAAGGAGACGCTGGCAGGGATGACAGCAGAGCAGCAATGGCTTGAGTTCCTGGGAAAAATGAGGAAGATGCAGGATAGATGTGTCTCAAAAACAAAGAAATACACAAATGGCAAAATAGTACAACCATGGCTGACAAGGGAAGTCAAAGCTGATGTAAAACCAAAAGAGAGGGCATACAATGAAGCAAGAATTAGAGGGAAGAAAGAGGATTGAGAAGCTTTTAAAACCCTAAAGAGAACAACTAAAATAATTAGGAGGGAAAAGATGAAATATGAATGGAAGCTTGCAAACAATATCAAAGTGGATAGTAAAAGCTTTTTCAAGTATAGGTAAGCCTAGTAATTTCTAAGATAGGGACATGTTTGGCACAACTTTGTGGGCCGAAGGGCCTGTATTATGCTGTAGGTGTTCTATGTTTAAAAAAAAAAGAGATGAGTGTGGATGTAGGACCGCTAGAAGATGATGTCGGAGAAATAATAATGGCGGACAAGGAGAAGGCAGACGAACTAAGTGAGTACTTTGCATTTCTTCACTGTGGAAGACACTAGCAGTGTGTCAGATGTTGAAGTGTGAGGGAAGTGAAGTGAGTGCATTTACAAGGGAGAAGGTGCTCAAAAAGCTGAAAGACATAAGGGTCCATAAGTCATCCTGACCAGATAAGCTGCACCCGAGGGTTCTGAAAGAGGTAACAGTAGGGCTTGTGGAGGCATTAGCAATGATCTTTCAAAAATCATTGGACTCTTGCATGGTGCCGGAGGACTGGAAAACTGAAATGTCACTCCACTCTTTAAGAAAGGAAGAGGCAGCAGAAAGGAAATTATAGACTAGTTAACCCAGGGGTGTCAAACTACCGGCCCGCGAAGGGGTCCAATCCAGCCCACGGGATGATTTGGGGGAAAAAAAAGTATATTCACGACCATTTATTATGTATCTGTATGGCAGCTGTACAATAGGCAGCAGTTAACCACCTGCTATGCATAAGCACCTACCACCCTGCACTGAAGATCGCTAGGGCCCCACGTACGTCATCAGACACAGTATAAACACGAGTACTCGGGTAAGTAACACCTTAGGCCATATGTGTCAAACACAAGGCCCGCGGGCCATATCCGGCCCGGCGTACAATTATATCCGGCCCGCGAGATCATTTTAGATAGATCTATTATTTTAATTATTAATGGCCCGGCGATATGAAGCGCTGATAACACACAAACTACAGATCCCATAATGCAGTGCAACAGCTGCCGATAGGCTACCCGGGAACATTCCCGCGTCAAGCGTCTGTTGCTGTATACAACGCTATTCTGAAGTCAAAGCTAACCCCTAACAATGGCGAAGAGAAAAGTGAAGGCATTTCAAGTGAAGCTGCTCTTATGGGAGACACAAATGCACCAGTGCAACTTGCCTCATTTTCCCTGTTGACAAGTAATGTTGAACCAGGTCGGCGCAATGATGTTCCCAAATGCGCACTTTGCTGATAAACTGAGTGCACTTCGCACTGAGTTCGCACGGCGCTTTGGTGACTTTGAAGCACAAAAAATTAATTTCGAGCTGCTTCGCAACCCATTTGCCGTCGACGTGGAAACTGCACCTGTACAGATTCAGATGGAGCTGATAGAGCTGCAGTGTAATGGGACACTAAAGGCAAAGTACGACACTGCAGGGCCCGTACAGTTTATTCGCTCCATTCCTGAAGCAATGCCTCAGCTCCGTCTACATGCGGCTCGAACCTTGTGCATGTTTGGTAGCACATATCTGTGTGAGAAGCTTTTCTCAGTGATGAAGATTAACAAAACATCACACAGGAGTCGTCTCACTGATGAACACCTGCAGTCCATCCTGAGAATCTCCACAACACAGAACCTTACACCAAACCTAAACGAACTTATTGCCAAGAAAAGATGCCAAGCATCCAGCTCTGACAAAACGGCATAAGAGCAAAGAAAACCGAGTGTTTTGATTTGTTGTTGTTTTAACTTTTGCTGAAAAGCACAAATTTTATTTATATTTTCAGGGTTTTTTTGCAGCATGCTCATATTTCTAACTTGTATAATACTGACAGGAGATATTTTTATGGGGAGCAAAATATTTAAGTTATTTAAAGTTTTAGTTTATTTTTTCTGGAATAATATTCCTGACTGTTTTTATTCATATTTATGCTCAAAAAATGTTTAGTTTTAGTGTGTTCAATAAATGTTCATCCTGTTCGGCCCGCGACCTAAAGTGTGCTTTGAGTTTTGGCCCCATGTGCAATTGAGTTCGACACCTCGGCCTTAGGCAATGCTGAGACTGTTTGCTGCTGTGGTTCAAAATGCTTTCCAAGAAAAGTTGACATCGAAGGTCGGATATTCAACAATAATTGGTAAGATAGTTTTTTCTTCTGTGAGGTCAATGGCAAACCTCTGTGTGTGATATGCTGGCAACAAGTGGCTGTGGCAAAAGAGTACAATATCAAACGACACTATGGGATATCACACGGAGAAAAATATGACAAGTACGCAGGACGACTCAGGACGCAAAAGGTAAACGAGTTTGAAGCAGCTCTGAAAAAACAGCAATGTGTTCACCAAAAGTTGAGAGACTCATTATGGAGCTGTCAGGGCCAGCTATATATAATTGCCAACAAAATAGCTGCGACATTGAAGCCATACTCAGAGGGGGAATTCATCAAAGCATGCATGCTGACGGCGGCTGAGCTGGTGTGCCCTGGTAATATCAGCTTGTCAAGAAATAATGTGGCAGAGAGAATCGGGGACCTTGCAGGAGTTTTCAACAGTCAACCAAAAGACAAAGTGAAGTCATTTATTGCCTTCTCTATTACAATTGATGAGAGCACTGACGAGACTGATGTAGCTCAATGGGGAATATTTATTCGTGGTGTTGATGCATCTTTGACTGTCACCGAGGAGTTTGTGGAGATGGTGCCCGTGACAAAGAACACAACGGCGAACGACGTTTTCTCCAGCCTCATCGAGGCCTTGGACAGACTGGGGGTTGATTGGAGTCACACTGTCAGCGTGGCAACAGATAGCACACCGTCCACGGTCGGGAAAAAGGCAGGTGTTGTTGCGAAACTCAGAGAGAAAGTTCAGACAGAGAATCCAGAGCAGGAATTTTGGAATTTTCATTGTATTATACACCAAGAGGCGTTATGTAACATGAGCCAGAAAATGGACAATGTCATGGATGTAGTAATTAAAACGGTTAATTTTATCAGAGCCAAGGGACTCAGCCATCGGCAATTTGACACTCTTTTGTCCGAAAGTAATATTGGACACGGCTTACCCTACCACACTGAAGTCTGCTGGTTGAGCAGAGGGATTGTGCTCAAATGTTTTTTTACAATTACGTGCGGAAATTGGACTATTCATGAACGAGAAAGGGAGGTCAGTGGCAGAGTTGGATGACCCAGTTTAAGCAATTAAAAGTGCTTAATGTTAACATGCAAGACCGCAAAAAAACTTGTTACAGAATATGACGACAGCATTCGTGCCTTTCAAATTAAATTAGGCCTGTGGGAGATGCGACTATCCCGGAGCAACCCAGCTCATTTCCCCTCTTTGCAGTCTGTGTGTGTACGCTCATGGGAATAATGACAACGTGGACAGGTACAAGGACAAAATATCACGGCTGAAAAGTGAGATTCAGAATCGTTTCCAAGTCCTCGCTCACATTTTGAAGGAATTCTCACTATTTGCTCGCCGTTTGCCATCAATGCAGCGTCAGATGTTTGCAGAGGAACTCCAAATGGAACTAATTGAAATTCAGTGTAAATCGGCTTTGAAATATAAATTTGAGACTGTGGGTCTGGACTCATTCTATTAATACCTGGGACCGATGTACTCCAAGACGACAGAATTTACCTCAAAGATCCTTTGCATGTTCAGGACAACATATCTCTGTGGGCAGGCATTCTCCATAATGAACATTAACAAATCCAAACTGCGCTCGCAGCTGACACAGAGACATCTAGGTGACATTATGAAAATCACAACTGCCCAGAAACTGGTCCCTGATGTTGACAGGCTGGTTAAAGCCAAGAGATGTCAGGTGTCTAGAAGCAGCAAGTGAAAAATGAGTGACACTGTTCGGTGCACTGGGACATGTAAGCAAAATGCATTACGGAATATTGAGTGTCATAATATTGTGATTCATTCATTTTCTGACTAATCTATTATTGTAAATGTGATCACTTCAATAAAAATTAGAGGCTAATTGTGTTCATTTTCTGAGTTTGATTGCTGGAAGCAGGCTAATAAAAATTAGGTGCAGTTGTGTAGCCTACATTTACAATTTGTTTCGTTAGGTCTACGCTAGTGTCTGCTAATGTTCAATTTCAAATGGTTTATTAATGGAAAGGGTGTGGCTCCCAAAATAATCTTAGCCAAAATAACATCGTTTTATTCTCTCTCTCATCACAACTTTCTTGTAGCCTATGACTGTATGTTAATGCCAATCATAAAAATAATGCTTGCTAGGCAATCTTCTTCATAAGAATCGAAATACGTGAAGTGAAACAATTTGTAGTTATAGCAGAGACAGACACATGAGAGCAGGTTGAAAAAACGAAGGCAACGACAGCTGTGGGAGCACGCGCGTGTGCGTTTGCGCATGCAAAATTGATCTGGCCCACGTGAAGTCGCATTTTGCCCAATCCGGCCCGTGACCTAAAATGAGTTTGACACCCCTGAGTCACCCTGACCTCAGTGGTTGGGAAGATGTTGGAGTCAATTGTTAAGGATGAGGTTATAGAGTACATGGTGACTCAGGACAAGATAGGACAAAGTCAGCATGGTTTCCTCCAGGGAAAATCCTGCCTGATGAACCTGGTGGAATTCTTTGAGGAGATTACACATAGAATAGGTAAAGGGGATGCAGAGGAGGTTGTATATTTGGATTTTCAGAAGGCCTTTGACAAGGTGCCACACATGAGGCTGCTTACCAAGCTAAGAGCCCATAGCGTTACAGGAAAGTTACTAGCATGGTTAGAGCATTGGCTGATTGGTAGGAGGCAGCAAGTGGGAATAAAAGGATCCTTGTCTCATTGGCTGCCAGTGGCAACAAACTTGTTGCCAAGTTTGCAGGTGATACAAAGATTGGTGGAGGGGCAGGTAGTGTTGAGGAAACAGGCAACAGAAGGACTTGGATTGAGAGAATGGGCAAGAGGGTGGCAAATGAAATACGATGTTGGAAAACATGGTCATGCACTTTGGTAGTAGACTATTTTCTAAATGGGGAGAAAGTTCAAAACCTTGAGATGCAGAGGGATTTGGGAGTCCTTGTGCAGCACACGCTAAAGGCTAACTTGCAGGTGGAGTCAGTGGTGAGGAAGGCAAATGCAAAGATAGCATTCATTTCGAAAGGTCCAGAATACAAGAGCAGGGATGTGATGCTGAGGCTTTATAAGGCACTGGTGAGGCCTCACCTTGAGTACTGTGAACAGCTTTGGGCTCCTCGTCTAAGAAAAGATATGCTGACATTGCAGAGGGTTCAGAGGAGGTTCACAAAGATGATTCCGGGAATGAAAGGGTTATTATATGAGGAATGTTTGATGGCTCTGGGTCTGTACTTGCTGGAATTTAGAAGGATGGGGAGAGATCTCATTGAAACCTTTCAAATGTTGAATGATCTGGACAGAGTAGATGTGGAAAGGTTCTTTCCCATGGTGCTGGAGTCTAGGACAAAAGGACACAGCCTCAGGATAAGGGGGCATCCATTTAAAACAGAGATATAGAGAAATTTCTTTAGCCAGAGGGTAGTGAATTTTGGGAATTTATTACCCCAGGCAGTTGTGAAGGTCAGGTTTTTGGGTGTATTTAAGACAGAGATTGATAAGTTCTTGATTGGACATGGCATCAAAGGTTATGGGGACAGGGCCAGGGAGTGGGGCTGAGGAGGGGAAAAAAGGATCAGCCATGATTGTATGACAGAACAGACTTGATGGGCCAAATGGCATAATTCTGCTCCTATGTCTTATGGATTTCAAAATACATTTATTATCAAAGAATGTATAAATTATACAACCTAGAGATTTCTTTGCTCACAGGTAGCCACAAAGCAAGAAACCCGAAAGGACCCAGTTCAGGTGCCAAACGTGCCGAATCTGTGCAAACTTCTAAGAAAGTAGAGGTGCTGCCATGCCTTCTTTGTAATGGCACTTGTGTGCTGGGCCCAGGACAGATCCTCTGAAAGGAAAACACCAAGGGATTTAAAGTTAGTGCCCTTCCCTACCTCTGATCCCCTGATGAGGACTGGCTCATGGACCTCTGGTTTCCTCCTGCTGTAGTCAGTAATCAGATGTTTTGCTGACGTTGAGCCAGAGGTTTTTCAATGAGATTTTCAGTCTCCCTCCTCTAGATTAATTTGTTCCTACCTTTGCCTTGGCCGATAACAGTGGTGTTATCAGCAAACTTAACTATGGCATTGGAGCTGTATTTAGCCTCCTAATCATAACTATAAGGCAAGTCGAGCAGGGGGCTAAGCACACAGCCCGTTGTGCATCTGTCCTGATGAAGTTTGTGGAGGAGATGTTGTTGCCAATCCAAACTGACTAGGATCCACAAGACAGGAAATTGATCTTAATTATAGTTCCAGATCTTAACTTCTTTGCCATTTGAAAACAAAACCACCTCAGTTCCTGACTTTGTATTTTTCCCTTCACTTGTAGTCTCTGTTTCCTGACCTTTAAAGAACTTGCTAATGGGACACCACTGTCTTTTTGCTCTGTCTAAATCTGCCATGATTTTGCCCACGTCTCTTCACCACCTTTTATCCCCCTAAAGATTATAACTCCAAGTCCTCGTCCCTGGAGCCATGCAAGTAAATATTTTCTGCACTCTCTGTACAGAGTAGGTTGCAGTACTTCCGTCATAGTTTAACAAAACCTCTGTGCTTTACCACACAAGAGGTAATTTGGGCCTTTGCATCTTGTGGTCAAAAAAAGATGTACTCAGTTTGGTTCTACCTGCCAGCACTGGGTCCATAGCCTTGCAAGTCACAGCTCATCAAGCATCCCCCATGTTAAATGTGAAAAGCTTTTCTGTGTGTTCCTGAACCCTAATACCTTCGAGGTGAGAAAAAACTCCTCTAATTCTTCCGAATATTACTTTAAATCCCTGTTTTGGAACCCAAATACCAATTAAAACAGATTATTTTAATCCCATCTATACCCCTCATATTTTTATACACCTTACCTAAGTTTCTCCAACAAAATTAATCCTAGCTTGATATTTCATTCCTTATTGCTACAATTCTGGTAACACCTTCATAAATCCCCCCCCCCCCCTACAGTGGGGGGGGGGGGTGGAATACACTCTCCCAGTGTGATCAACTCTTTCAGTATATGGTGACCAGAACCCTATGCAGTACTCAAGCCATGGTCTATCTAGCCTTGTGTTTGGTCCCATCATAACCTCCTTACTTTTATTTTCCAACGCTCGGTCAATACAGCAAAGCATCACCGCAGATTTCTCTGCATTGAATGCTTTTGCCACTTTCTGTCCATATCAAGTTCAAGTTCAGTTTATTGTCATTCAACTGTACACACACATACCACCAAATGAAACAACGTTCTTCCGGACCAAGAGTACATATAACTCACACATACCACATAACTTAATATTACCACAAATAAGTTAACAAATAGTAAAATATTCTAGAAGATTGACATTTAGCATAAGGTGTATTTACAACACAGGTTAAAAAGTAAGTAATATAATGCTACTGGTGTTTCATAAGTTCTGAGACCTGGGTAGTGGCAGAAAGATGCACATTACCAGATTATCTATTATTCTACAGTCTAAAGTCTCCTCATGGTCTTCCAATTTTGGAGCATCTGTAAATTCCCTTCTCACTTCCCTGCTGTTTTACTCAGTGACTGTATACAATTCCTAGGATCCCACAGGTATTGCTAACTGCTCATTAGAAACCTTGCACACATTCAAGGGTTTTAATGCACGAGACTTTTTGTTCTCACACACGCACTGCTCGTTGGTTGATGTCGGCTTGCCTTGTTCTTTCTGCAGAAGTGCATTACTTCACACAAACCTGCCACCTGTCTGACCATTTTGATTAGTCCATCTGTATTCTCTTGTCTTGGTTCTGGCATCAACCAATGGCAAAACAGCATTCTTCATTAATCTCTGGGAGCATTGTTATTTGCCAACCTCTAATCTGAAAATATCCATTTACCTCCATTCTGCTTTCTTTCTTTGAGCCTATTCATGAATCCTGCTGCCTTTCACTTCTTTATTCCAAGGCTTTTAGTTTTGCTATTGAGCATTTTCCTCAGAACTTGCAAAATGCTTTGTAAAATTTTGTGAAAGCAACATCCACGTCATCACCTTTCCCTTGCATAAAAGATTAGCACTCAGGTAGAGCAGGGGTTTAGGAAAGCTAACAGAACAGTATCTGATGCTAGAGGAGTAGATATAATAGATGGTGAGGTTATGTTTCAGTTACAAAGAACCACACCTGGTGTATATATTGAAATAGTCTGGAAAAGGTTTACTAGACTTAATACCTGGAATGGAAGGTTGTCCATGAGGAGGGGATGGATAGGCTTGGCTTGTATCCGCTGGAGTGAGAGGAAACTTGATTGAAACAAGGAAGTTCTCAAGGGGCTAGATCTCTTGTGCAATAAAGGTAAACTCTTAATCTGTCAATCTAGTTTGTCATAGCCCATGCACCTGATTTGTCTATTTGAACTGTCCTTTCTGTAATGGTAATTATAACAGTATATTCTGATTTGTACGGATGGCATATGAAACATATTATCACTGTACCTTGGTACTGTGACAATAGTAAACTGATAATGGATGTTGGGAAGATGTTTCTGCTTGTGGTTTCTGCTTTAAAATTATGACTCGGTGTTTAAAAATATGCGGTCACCGACTGAAGACAGAGAGAGGTCACGAGTCTATGGAACTCTCTTCCTCAAAGCACAATCTTGACATCCAATGTTGTGAAAGGTTACTCGGGGTAGACTGGAATGGGGAATTGATACAACCAGACCAACAATGTCCTTAGTGAACATGGACGAGATTTGAAGACTTCTGCCAATGGGCCAGTTGGCAGGGCATTGAAGCCAAAATAAGTGCTGGAATTCCTCATGTGGGAATTGTCCAGGGGTATGAGTTGCATTTTAACACCCAGAAATGGGTAGATTGGTGACATATCCATGTTTATGTAAATCCAAAAAAGAACTTACCAATTTGAGTTGGAGTTGGAACCCCTCACCACTGACCACCTCCACCCCTCCTCCCTCAGTACCTGTCACACATTCCCTCATCATCTACTGACCAATCATTCCTTCCTCCTGGCCAACAGAAACCATTTTCCTCTCACTAAGTGTACTCTTCTCTCTGTTTACCTCAACCTCCTTAGCCTCCCTCCGCACCACTCAGTCAGTCTCTCCCAACCTGCCCTTTCCTCATCCAACAATGGACCTTCTTTCTCATGACTACCTTCCTGCAACTTTGTCCTTAACCACTGTCGGCCCTTCCCTCCAGCCAATATCAGATGCTGCCAATCCCTTCCCAACCTCAGCTCCCAGTCACACCCCATCTGTCTCACACCGTCTGTCCTCGCTGACTTTGTGGAGGAGCCTGCCCAAGAAACCTCCAGCCTGTCAATCAAGCAATCCCTTAAGACACTGGTCCTCATAGAGTATTTGACAACAACTAATGCACAGAAAAAAAAAATAACCTGCAAAATTCAGTAGTGTTTGGCTTTTTCACAGGAAGGAGATTATTGGAGCAAGACGGTATTAGCAATGAACTGAGGACACACGTCGATTTAACTTCTGAGATCGGTGAAGGAACTACTGCCGACATGTACTGGGATGTCAGCCATGAAGACACTAGTGAGAACAGCGCCGAGCAGGAAATGGGTAAAGTGGTAACCATTTAAATATACTATATATAATGTGTTAGCAATTAATAAAGTAACTTCATCGAATGTTTATGTTACTATAAGAATAGATTAATTATGGAAGAAAAGTTTTGTTTTAATTATTTGGCTTTGGGCCTGTTGCTACTCCAGTCCCTCTCTAGCCCTCTCAGTCTTGGATTCTTAGCTGGCCTTGGGTTGAAGTTACCTATCCTCTCCATCACTGAGAGAGCACATGACTCAGCATTCGTTTGGCATGGCCATTCAGTGAAGTAAGAAAATCGGCCATGGAAGTTCCGGTTAAAGAGTGGTGGTGTTGAGAATTTTTGGCAATGGGTATTGGATGGTTCTTCGACATGGAGGGTCTGTGTGGCATATGGAGTTGGAGACCTCTCCGCTTTACGTGGCCCTACCAGGATTTTGAGTTTATACAGATTTTATTGAAATATTCAATTTGATCCTGGACTAGAGAATATCTCCTACTAGTACTTTGCTCAGGGGAGTGCTGTGCTCTCTTACCTTGGGAGCTGGTGGGGTGAGGGAAGGAGGAGATGCCCAGAAGCTTGGATGAGATGTACAAGGTATGAAAGAAAGTGAAAAATCTGACTGTTCTTGCAGACCTGCCCTTATTATACCATCTTTGGAGTAATGCCCGTGTTGCAGGCTATTGAACATATCTGCTACAGTGTACCTGTGGGGTAGCTTCATGAATAAGTCAAAAAGTGATAGGAAAATTGTCTGCAGCCTCATGTACTGTCCAGATGCCAAGACAATTGAGGCCAGAAATTTCTTTCACAGGGAATGTAACATCTCCTGAGTTTTTGAACTCTTTAGTATAATACCAATTCTTGAAGGTCTCCTCACTAATTTATTTTATTAACATAGGAATACAAGATTTACAAATAAAGATTCAGAGAACCTTGATGCCACTTCTATGACTCAAAGCTAAAAAGGTCAATTTTTTTTCCAGAGACATGAGTTAATAATTTGCTAATATCCGGTGTGGTGTTTGTGGTCCTTCTTTCTTTAACTTTAGCATGGGATTTCCCTGTGTGTTCCTGCTTGACAACTTCCCATTCTCGTTCCCATGGGGAAACAGATTGATAACGGCACCATTCATTTTTACAGTTTCCCTCAGTAACATTTTAATGAAGAGTCTGAAATCGTTGGGTCTGAAATTTAAGGCTTCTTCCTCATTGAAACACAGAGGCCAATCAGCCTTTCCAATCTCTTCTGCCAGTTAGTTTGATCATCCATTGCAAAAGCATAACTCTGCTCCTTTTGTGTCAAGAAATCTGACCAGCTCCTTCTTAAGTAACTTAAGTGAACTGACCTGTTCCACAGCTTGACCTCTAAATGAAGAAAATGTTCTTCATTTCAGTCCTGAATGTTTTGCCCTTTGTCTTCAGATGGTGACCCTCATTCTCAACACTCCGCCCAGAGAAAATATCTTCCTTGTATCCAGCCTGTCGAGCCCTGTCAAACTGTTATGGCTTTCAATGAGATCTTGTCTCTAGTGGAAACAGGACTACCCAGCCCAATCTCTGCTCATGCAACAGCGCTGCCATTCCAGGAACGTGAACCTTTAGTGCATAAGGAGATAAAATCTGTACACTATTTTCAGTAAAATAGTGCAGTAAAACATCTTGCTCCTGTATTCAAGTCCCCTTTCAGTGAAGACCAGCCAAACATTTGGTGCCTTCTCTTGTTTTGCATTCAGTGACTCACTTACAAGGACATCCAGATCCCTTTATATGTCAGAACTTCCCAATATATTACATCGAGACTGGTGCATGAACAGACAGAGAATGGAAGGATATGAGGTAGATCATGTGCAGGCTGTTGAAATTAGTTTAAATTGGCATCATGGTTAGCTTAGACAATGAGCACAAAAGGACTTTTTCTGTGGTGTGTTGCTCTCTGTTCTGCATATCCAGCCAGACGACCTCACGCATTTCAGCTGTTTCAAATGTGACTTCTCTTTCATACAGGTTAGACTGCATTTGCCAATTTTTCATCTTGTTACTTTGGAAATCCCTTTGCATCCTCCTTGTAATGGATGCTACTAAACTTAGAAATATTACGTTCTGTTCTGTCTACCATTCTTTAATATAGAGGCTACCCAGGCACTGACCTCAGCAGCACACCAGAAGTCATATCCCTGTCAAATGGTTCCTCCTCTTGTTTCCAGTCTCTCTGCCAAATTTCCATACTTGCATCACTGCCAACTCCATGCTTTAACTTCAGGATCAAGTGTTGTGGTTAGCACAATGCTTTTCGGTACAGGCAACCCGGGTTCAATTCACACCACTGCCTGTAAGGAGTTGGTATGTTCTGTCTGTGACCATGTGGGTTTCCTCCCTGTGCACTGGTTTCTTCCCACAGTCTAAAGACCTACCGGTTGGTAAGATAATTGATTATTGTAAATTGTCCCGTGATTAGTCTGGGATTAAATTGGTGGATTGTTGGGTGGCGTGGTTCAAAGGGCCAGTAGGGACTACTACACACTGTTTCTCAATAAATAAATAAATAGATAGTAGAACTAGTCCATTCAATATGATCAACACTGATCCTCTCTGTAAATATCATATTTCTTTCTATCCCTCTATTTCTTAATCCCTCTTTATGTCACTTCATACATAACAGTTTCTCAAAGGCCTGCTGTGAATGTAGCTAAACCACATGAATTGGTTTCACCTCCTCTAATCTACTAGTTACGTAATCAAACTCCAGCAGATTTGTCAAACTTGACTTCACTTACACACAGCCGTGTTGACTTTCTGAATGCCTGTTTACATTTTCTACGTATGCTACGTATTCTTGCATCCTTTACAACACACTAGAACTTTCCTAACCACTTTTGTTAGGTTGAACAGTTCTAATTTCTTGTTTTCTCTTCCTCTTTTAAAAAAAAAAAATCCTATCTACAGGACCAGTGTCAGCATTGACAGGAATTTGCATAGTGCAGTGTGTCCATTACTTTCGTGGCTTCATACTCTGTGATACAATCCGGCTCTAATTCTTCCAATTATTGAACTATAGTCCTATGAAACAATGAGAAGTGGGCCATTAAATCCTGCAGTGAGGCTGCACTATTCCATGTAACGGTGTGGTGCATCCTCCAACTTTAGTCCCCTGTTCCAGCTTTCTCCCCCTATCCCTTCAATAGTTCCATTTGTACGATATAGTTCCAATATAAAACCTGAAATTCTTACTCTCTGCAGACATCCTCAAAACAGAAGAAACCCCTCAAAGAATGAATGACAGATAAAAATGTAAGAACCACAAATCTCTTCTGCCCCCTTCCCATGCACAAGGAGCACCAATCATCATTCCCCCCCCCATTTATTCTAACATAAAGCATCAGCATTCCCATCACCCACCATGCAATCAACAGTGAAGCTCCCAAAGATAGACCATCATCTACAGTACATCAAAAACTAACATTTCAACATCCCACAGGCAATCTCTCTCACTAACAAGGGAAAGACAGATATTGCTCCTTCCACAGTGACAGGGGAGACAACAGTTGCCATTTTGATTTTTCCAGTCAGTCTGAAGCATTAACTTTTAAATTTGAGTTCCCTGACTTGAGAATCGACAGATCGATTACTGAGTGCCGAGCCCCCTGACAATCACTCTTGCTGTCTTCAATGTTCCGGCTCCTGTTACACTTGAGTGCGGCGAGAATTCGTGTCCACGGGGGCTATGCAAGACCCCGGAGTCACCTGACTTCAGGCCAAATCTGGGCATGCCACAATGCAGCTGATCAGCGAGCTCCAAGAATGGGAACATGCGGCCGTGCTGAACTGTAAATGTGAGTGCCGCTGTAGATCAAAGATCCCGAGAGGACTCCAGCCACCTTGAAAAGAAAAATAGAGACATTAGGATAGGAAGAATTGAACTGTTTTGCTGATAAGCTGGGAGAAATCTCCCTCTGGTGCTATCTTTAGCTCTGCCCTCCATCTCTAAAAACAAATTCTATTTAATAACTTGGCTTCAGCTGCTCAGTGTGATAGAGACCTCCACAGATTTGCCACTCTCTGTCAGAAGGGATTTCACCTCATCTCAGTCTGAACCTTAGACTGTCACCCCAAGTTATGGTCTCTTTCCTACATGTATTCTACCCAGTCATGTTCTGAGCTTAGTAGGTTTTGATGAGTCCCCCTGAATCCTCTAAACTCCAGAGAAAACAGCCTAATTCAAAGGCTTCAAAGGTACATTTAATGTCAGAGAAATGTATACAGTATACATCCTGAAATTCTTTTTCTTTGCAACCATCCACGAAAGCAGAGGACTGTCCCTAAGAGTCGTACATTAGTCATAATTGCATCATACATTAGTCCTTCCATCATGGAAATCAATCTGGTGGACCTTCATTACGCTCCCTTCAATCAAGGGCATCCTTCCTTAGATAATGAGACCAAAGGTGCACACAAGCCACAAAGTGCAGTCTCGCTCAGGTCTTGTACAGTTGCTACGTCATCCCTGTTCCTGTTCTTCAAGGCCTTCCTTAACCATCTGCTGTACCAAATTCTTTCAGCAACTGGAGCATAAAGTCCTGATCTACCTCCATAAAGATAATAATCTGCCCTGTAGTTACCTTCAGTATGGATGATGACAAATGTATCCACCCAATTCAGATATGTTCTGGAGATTCACTGTTATGCCAGTTTGATTCAATTAACACACAATTGTAAATATACTGGTACCATTAGGTTTTTACTTCAACAATACAGATATGAAACTTAGCAAAAATGAAAAGAGGAGGTGATGCATCCAAAGGGTATATGGGTGAAGTAGCTTGGTTGGTGTTTCCTGTTCATTGATGGAAATGACTTTGCTGGACTTGATGCTCAAGAATGGGAAGGCTCAAAGAGTGAAGTGGGAGAGTGTCTAAGAAATAGTATTCATAATATGTCATGGCCTTGAATAACTATGGGAATAGATATTAGGTTGTTGGTGAGCAAGGGTGTCAAAGGTTATGGGGAGAATGCAGGGGAATGGGTTTGAGAGGGATAATGGATCAACCATGATCGAATGGCGGAGCAGACTCAATGGGCCGAATGGCCTGATTTTGCTCCTTGCCTTATGGGTAATATTTTATTATGAGTCCTCCTGTCTGAGACTGTGCATGATGCTGCAGGGTGCCCAGTCAGTATTAAACAGGTGGTTCCTGGAATGGGCAACAGGAGCACATTACAAGTTGTAGGTTAAATCAGTATTGAAATGGGCCCCTTGGCCTGGCTTGTTCATCCTGACCACAGTGCCCACAAGCTGGTCCAATTTGCTCGCATTCGGCCTGTGTCCCCATAAACCTGTCCTGTCCAGCTACCTACCCAAGTGTCTTTGAAATGTTGTTACTGTACCTGCCTCAAACCCTTGCTCTGGTAGCTCATTCCAAATATACAGCACACCTTGTGTGAAGAGGCTTCTTCTCAATAAAACCCTCGGGGAGAAGGCACAGGAGCCCGAAGACCTGCATTCTCCATTTTGGGAACAGTTTCTTTTCCCCCCCACCATCATACTTCTGAACGGTTTATGAACACTCCCTCATTATTCCTCTTTTGGACGGTTTACATATTTCATCTCTTATTGTAATTTACGGTATTTTACTTCTGCTACAAGAGAACAAATTTCACGACATGTCAGTAATACACCTGATTCCAATTAAGAATTTGAATCTTTCACTTCTCTCCATAGACCTCTGCTTTCTAGTTTTTAATTCCCCTTCTCTAAGAATAAGACTGTTGGGTTCACTCAATCTCTGTATACCCATCACGATGCTGTAAATAATTAGAAATAAAGTATGTTATTGAAGGTAGATAGATGCACAATTCCTAGACATGATTGTGTATACCCGAGGGTACTGGATGAATTGCAGTGGCTCTGAAGATTCTGCGTTAGGACTGTGGGTGTGGAGGTGGAAGATCACTGGAGGTCTGTATGGTTCCGTTTCAGTGCCACAGCATTCTTCTACAAGATGTGATGTTTGCTTCTCATCTGCTCCATTCATGCAGAACTCCAGACGCCGACATTGTAGAAATACTTAGAGCTTGAGCTAGTCTAACCGGATTATTGGAATTCACAGCCAGCACCCCAAGGTGGGGGTGAAAGAACTATTTTCATTAGCATCTATTGTGTTTGTTCTTAATAAAGACAAACTTAGCATGGATTTGTGTTAACCTATTGTATTACTGAACTGCCACTCAACCCTGTCGGCACGCAATCTTAGTAGTTTCCACTTCCGGGTGAACCCCTTGTGTTTCTCACTGGGAACTGAAGTTCTTCGTTGTGCATGAGTAATAAGACAGCTTCCTCCACAATAAGAGGGTGTTTTTAACTCCAATGGAACATTTTTGAAGTCGAGTCATTGCCACACCTTGGGGAATGTGCATTCAATTAGCACAAAAGCCAGCCCCACATGCAGCAATGTAGTAATACGCTCTTGGGTGGGGGATGTTCGGGGTCATGATGTAACTGTGACAGTACGAAGAAGGAGAAGCTAAAAGTCAGATGTATCAGTATTACAGTGGAGTAAAGGGGATTGCAGAGGCATGAGAGAGGAGCTGGCCAAAATTGATTGGAAGGGGACTCTAGCAGGGATGATGGCAGAGTAGCAATGGATGGAATTTCTGGGAGCAATTTGAAAGCTGCAGGTTAGGTACATCCCAAAGAAGTAATATTTTAAAGGCAGGTATACCAAAAGTTTCTTCATATATACAATATAAAGTGTAAAAGAGATGAGAATTGATATTGGACTGCTAAAAAATGAAGTTGGAGAGATACTAATGGGGGCAAAGGAAATGGCAGATGAATTGAATAAGTATTTTACATCAATCTTCACTGTTGAAGACACTAGCAGTATCCCAGAAACTCATGTGTCAGGGGGCATAAGTGTGTCAAGTTACCATTACTAGGGAGATGGTGCCTGGGAAGCTGAAAGGTCTGATGGTAGATCAGTCACCTGGACCATATGGTCCACATTCCAGGGTGGCTGAGGAGATTGTGGAGGCATTAGTGTTGGTTGTCCATTGTTTCAGACGATGACGTTTGACTGTGCTGTACAGATAAAACCTGTGCGGGAGGAGTTTTATAGTGAGAAAACCATTGCACTGGGACAGTTCCACTCTCTCAGCCTCAAAACTCTTGGAAAGATGCTATGAAAAGCCATCACGTTTGGATACTTCCTCAGCTGCAGTGGATGGCCATGACGCCTTCTGTGCCTTGTCATGCCCTTTGCTCTCCACAAAGTATTGCAGCACTGTCTTCTTGCCCTTTGGAGCTTGTAGTTGATCTCATTTGCCCATTCTGCCGGAGCTGGCTTCGCATGCTGGGGTAGGCATATCCCCATCTCACCGGGGTTGGAGGTTCCCAGCTACCCTCATCTGGTTTAGCCTGCCTGTTGAAGCAGTGCCCCGGGGGTGTGGCCACTGTTGTATGCAAACAATTACGACAGGTGAGATCTGGGTGGCAGGGGCAACCAAAGGTGGATGAGCTGCCCCTGGGCGGAGCACACTACCGAAGGTGCTGCCCCTCCCTGAACATCCCATACAACCTGGAGGCATTAGTAATAATCTTTCAAGGATCATTGGATTCCAGAATGGTTCCAGAGAACTGAAATATTGTAAATATCACTCCACTCTTCAAGAAGGAAGAGGGGCAGAAGAAAGCATATTATTAGGCCAGTTAGTCTGACCTCGGGGGGCTTGGAAGATGTTGGAGTTGATTGTTAAGGATGTGGTTTCGGGTTACTGGAGGCACACAATAAAATAGTCCATGGACAGCATGGTTTTCTTAAGGGAAGATCTTGTCTGACCAGTCTGTTGGAATTCTTTGAAGAAATAAAGGAGAATGAGTGAATGTTGTGTACTTGGATTTTCGGAAGGTCTTTGTCAAGTTGCCACATTTGAGGCTGTTTAACAAGCTGGGAGCCATGATATTACAGGAGAGATACCAGCTTCAATAGGGCATTTGCCAATTGGCAGGAGACAAAGAGTGGGAATAAAGGGAGCCTTTTAGGGTTGGCTGCCAGTGATTAGTGGCCCACAGGGGTCTGTGTTAGAACCACTACTTTTTATGTTATACGTCAGTGATTTGGATGATGGAATTGATGGCTTTGTTGCAAAATTTGCAGGTGATACAAAGATAGGTGGAGGGACAGATAGTTTGGGGAAGTGGAGAGTCTACAGAAAGACTTAGGTTAGCAGAATGGGCAAGGAAGAGGCAGATGAAATAGTGACAGGACGTGCATGGTCATGCATTTTGGCAGAAGAAATAAAGGTGTAGACTATTTTCCAAGTGAAGAGAAATTAAAAAATCTGAGGTGCAAAGTGGCTCATGCACGATTCTCTAAAGGTTCATTTGCAGGTTGAGTAGGTGGTGAGAAAGGCAAATTCAATGTTAGCATTCATTTATTCATTTTGAGAGGACTAGAATATAAAAGCAAGGATGTAATATTGAGGCTTTATAAGGCACTAGATAGGCTAGAATGTGCTGACATTGGGGAGGGTTCAAAGGAGGTTCACAAAAATGATTCCAGGATCCTTTAGCCAGAGAGTCGTGAAACTGTGGAAGTCATTGCCACAAGCAGCTGTGGGAGACAAGCCTCTGGGTATATTTAAGGCAGAGGTTGGTGGATTCTAGATTGGTTAGTGCATGAAGGGATGCGGGAAGAAGGCAGCAGATTGGAGCTGAGAAGGGAATGGATCAGCCATGATGAAATGGTGGAGCAGACCCAATGGCCTAATTCTGCTCCTGTACCTTATAATGCACAGATGGCCATGGAGCATCCGAACCACCATTCCTACAGAGTGCCAAGTGGAATAACCCAATTAATTAATTGGTAGTCTTGAGAAAGGAGCACCCTCTTGCAATTGGATCCAACCTCTGTCCAACACAAAGCAATGTTTTCCTTAAACAAAAATGATAATGTCCAGTAGCTCCACCCCTTTCTATTGGAAATGAAACAGACAAACACATTTGGCTCAATATGTGTGCTAACCCATTTCATCTCTATTTAATTGCCAGTTATTGTAAATTTGTGCCCCCAGGTTGTTGAGAATGAAGCCGGTTTCCCCTTACTTGTTCAAGATTTCTGTTTAGCTGCCTTTTCCCGTTCTAGAGCTGAGAATCGTCAGGGAAAAATAATAATCTTGGAAAATATGACCTAGGAAAATTACCAGAATAAGGTTGGATAAAACTTCGGAAGGGAGTTGTACTTGGTAACACTAAGATAAGGTATGACTAAACTTTGGGTAGGAAAACCATGACTAAGTTTAAATTATTAACCAAAAATACTTCAAAACAATCTCTCAGTTTCCAAGCAAGCAGATTTCCTTGTGTTTGCTCTCAGTTTCCAAAATATTTGCAAACCACTTTTCAGTCAAAAACATCCATCTCAGAAATTTCCCAGCAGACAGATCATTCCATTCAGCCCTACCTCTGAACTTTGTGTTTTTAATAATTATTGTGTGCCATTTTAAAATATGTAGATCTGAGTTCATAAAAAGGGGAAGTTGTAACCAGGAACTGAAAGGTCTGTGTGATCGAGTGCAAAAGAACTCTCTGTTTAACAGTGAGTGTGGCAAAAGTGTCTCCCGGTTTGGATGCCCCAGACTGACTTGTAGATCTGGGATTCAGATACTAACTCTATGCTTTTTGACCTGTGTTGAGAAAAGAGGCTGTTTGCTGACACTACTGCCTTGTCCTTGGGCTTCTGAACTGCTTTCTGTTGTTTCATTGAGTCAGACAACATAAACAGAAGGAGTGAGACATTCTTGACGGGTGTCCTCACTCCATTGTAAATGGAAACCAGAAAGAAACTGCAGCAGATGTTGGAAATCTGAAATAAAAACAACAAAAAAAAAGACATGAACAATTTTTCAAAGAGAAGGGCATTCCACTCACTCAACAATCTTGCTTGTGCAACAGTTGGCGCACCATCAATGACAGGACTCCACTGCGGGATTATCACTTGAAAAAAGCTGTACTGAACATACTTTCCATTCAATTTGTAATTCACAGCCAGCATCTTGTTGCAAAAAACCTAAGTGGCTGGTGGCACATGTCATTGAATACAGCTATCACAAAGGTGAATAAAATCAAGTCCCACTTCTCATTTAGCAAATCAGGTAGCACGTGTGGAAAGTTAACAATTTTTAAAGGGCCTTTGTGGCTCTTCAATAGGTTTCAACAGGTACATTTAATGCCAGAGAAATGTATACCATACACATCCTGAAATTCTTTTTCTTTGCAGACATGCACGAAAACAGACGTGTGCTCCAAAGAATGAATGACAGTTAAATGTTAGAACCCCAAAGCCCCCCCCCCCCGACTTCCCCTCCCACACACAAGCATCAGCACCCTCCACCGAGCACTCAGGCATGCAGCAAAGCATCAGTAAAGACACAGACTTGCAGTATCTGAGAGACTACTCATTCACCTGGTATTCAACATACCACAGGCTCCCCCTCTCCCCTCTCCCCATTTCCCTTATTGGGGAGAGGGAAGAGTTAAGGGAAAAAGAGATGTCCCTTAGAAAAAGAGACGTAACAAACAACTCACTGATTTATGATGTTAAAAGTCTGTTGCATCGCTTTTTCCGAGATCTGCACCTAGAGAGTCAGCCCCAGAAAGGCTCAGGTCTCCAGACCCACAACCCCCGGCAGCTAACCCGCCTGCACCCGATGTTCCGTGTTCTCCCCCAACATTTCAGTCAGGGGCACCGGCCTACAATCAGCACGTCCATAGAGCCATGAAATGCCGGAACCTTGAAGGCATGCTCATCTTCCAGGCCGCATCCTTGGGATATGAAAAAGTGGCCGTTCATGAAGCCCGGAGAGCGGGTCCCATAACCACAAGGAACCAAAGTCAGAGTGTAACTCCAGGTCAGGGTCTCCAAAAGAACTTAAAAAGAAAAAAAAAATAGATATCAAAGATAGAAATAGAGCTGTTTCTGAAGATGCAAGCAAAGGAGTCTCCGTTTAGTGCTAACACGAGGAAATCTGCAGATGCTGGAAGTTCAAGCAACACACACAAATGCTGGTGGAACGCAGCAGGCCAGGCAGCATCTATAGGGAGAAGTACTGTTGGCGTTTCGTGCCGAGACCCTTTGTCAGGACTAACTGAAAGAAGAGATAGTAAGAGATTTGGGAGGGGGAGGGGGAAATCCGAAATGATAGGAAAAGACGAGGGGGAGGGACGAAGCTAAGAGCTGCAAAGGTGATTGGCAGAAGGGATACAGAGCTGGAGAAGGGAAAGGATCATGGGACGGGAGGCCTCGGGAGAAAGAAAGGGGGAGAGGAGCACCAGAGGGAGATGGAGAACAGGCAAGGAGTGATTATGAGAGGGGCAGAGAGAGAAAAAAGGGGCGGGGAATAATAAATAAGTAAGGGATGGGGGCATTAACAGAAGTTAGAGAAATCAGTGTTCACGCCATCAGGTTGGAGGCTACCCAGACGGAATATAAGGTGTTGTTCGTCCAGGGCTCCCGGTGCGGCTTTCTATATATTGGTGAGACCCGACGCAGACTGGGAGACCGTTTCGCTGAACACCTACGCTCTGTCTGCCAGAGAAAGCAGGATCTCCCAGTGGCCACACATTTTAATTCCACATCCCATTTCCATTCTGATATGTCTATCCATGGCCTCCTGTACGGTCAAGATGAAGCCACACTCAGGTTGGAGGAACACTTTATATTCCGTCTGGGTAGCCTCCAACCTGATGGCATGAGCATTGATTTCTCTAACTTCTGTTAATGCCCCCCTCCCCTTCTTACCCCATCCCTTATTTATTTATTTATTTATTTATTTTTCCTTTCTCCACCCCCCCTTCTTTTTTCTCTCTCTGTCCCTCTCACAATCACTCCTTGCCTGTTCTCCATCTCCCTCTGGTGCTCCCCCCCCTTTCTTTCTCCCTGGGCCTCCTGTCCCATGATCCTTTCCCTTCTCCAGCTCTGTATCACTTTTGCCAATCACCTTTCCAGCTCTCAGCTTCATCCCACCCCCTCCGGTCTTCTCCTATCATTTTGGATTTCCCCCTCCCCCTCCTACTTTCAAATCTCTTACTATCTTCTTTCAGTTAGTCCTGACGAAGGGTCGAAGGGTCTCGGCCCGAAACGCCGACTGTACTTCTCCCTATAGATGCTGCCTGGCCTGCTGCGTTCCACCAGCATTTTGTGTGTGTTGCTCTGTTTAGTGCCATCTTGATTTCGCCACACCTGTTCCCATGTGAGCTCCTCTTGAGAGAAAGAAGGGGTATAGTTGTGCCCCACCCTGGCTGTGGGTGGATCTCGGCTGGTGACAGGAGTTGGACATTCTGATCCTCTGGGCTGTCCAACCTTGGCCCATGACTGCTCCCGTTCTCGCCTGGTCTGTTGCTAAGGATCCCTGGGGATAATGAAATGTTGTCTCTTGAGTAACTGATGGGATTGGCAGGCGTTACAAGCTGCCTGTTTTACTGTCCATTGATGCAGGAGTGAGAAAAATAATCTTTTGCTGGTACAATCTTCTGCTATCTTGTGCAGAATGCATTGGCCATTTTCTCACCAAGTATCGTCCCAGTATAGATTGTACAGTGTTTGAATCCACATGTCTGTGATGTTGCTGTAAGCAGGTTTTTCATTGTACCTGCACCTCACCTTACTTGTGCCATAGGCTTTAAACTCGACCTGGCACGATGCCAATATTGGGCAAGTTCCAAGCAAATTTGCTTATGATCTGTGGATTTCTATCATGTACAACTGTTGTTATCACACTGCTCACCCCTTTCCTCACCTAGAATTTAGACCGGTGGTTCCAAAGTGGGCGATAGGAGTTTCTAAAGGAGTGATAAAAGTAGAGGGGGTGATGGGGAGCACTCAGTATCAAGGGGGGGGGGCAGGGGGCAGCTAAGGGACTACAGGTTTAATTTTAGAAATGAATTACTTGTAAGCTTTTGATCCTTGGTGTCTCTTTAAGATGATCACGTAATCACCTCATCTCTTGATAACCCACAGTTCTCTTCGACTTTGCTTGAGGTGTTATAGTTGTTGAAAAGCCACGTGACACTTCTATGTTTGGCATAGCATGAGAAACCTGGACTGAAGAAATCAGAAATTTCTAGGCCTGACTCGTGCAGTATTGCTGTTCACGACTGTAGTACAGTGTTAGCTAGTATGATTCCCATACTCCAATCACACGATGACACAACTCCTGTGAATTAGGGGATGGTGTTAACATGGTAAAATTCATAATCTGCCCTTTCGAATGATCTTGACTGTACTTCTCTAGCCCACGGCCCAACTAAGATATTGCGGCCCCACCTTAAGGCAGATTCATGTTTTGCCTGGGCTGTGATGGCATCATAACATGTCCCAGCACTTGAGGTGGCATAAGTCACTGGACCAAATAATTAAAGCCATTCTGCTCAGTGAACGCTTTGCTCAAAGACGAATAGGTGAAATATCTGAGAATGTGAAAGACACTTAACGCGATATACTTAGAACAACAGAATTTGCTCTATATTTGGATGAGTCAGCTCTGCCAGGAAATGAATCTTGGTTATATTTGCTTCATAAAAGATGAAAGCATGGTTCAACAGTTGTTATTTGCACGGGGACTAGAAACAGATATAAAAGGGGAGTCAGTATTTTGGGTTGTTGAGCAAATTTTCACAGAGAAAGACATTCTAAGCACCAGTGATGGGGTACTATCAATGGCAGGATGCCACCATGGGGTTTAAAAAAGCTGTACCTAACATTTTTACCATTCACTGTGTAATTCACAGGCAACATCTTGTCACACAAAAAACAAATGATTGGCAGCACAAATCATTAAATACTGCTATCACACCAGTAAATAAAATCAAGCCCCATGCTCTCAATTCTCGACTATTTTACTATTTTGAAAGCTTTGTACCGAGAAGGATGAACAGTTTAAACGCTTGCTGTTCCTCACGGAAGTCAGATAGTTTTCTAAAGGAAGCTGCCTGAGAAGCTTTATGTGCTTTTTGAAACTGTTATAAAATTGTTTGAAGACTCGAATGCGTCATTCAGTAATCAACTTAATATTAGGCATGACATTGCTTATTTGTTAAATTTATTCACAAAATTTAATGAAATGAATCTCCAATTGCAAGGAAATAATGTGAATCGTAACAAAGTCAAATCAGTCATCTCCACATTTCTGTCCAAATTAAACCTATTGATTGCAAGTGCAATATTAGCCGTCACAACCTTTGCCAGTTTCTGAGCCTCTGAGTTGGAAGAGGAAGAAAAGATACCAGATGATGATCTTGAAGTAGACAGTGGGTGAGCAGCATAAAGATTTCAGGGAGATAATCAGGATCTTCTCTTCATCCTAATTCCCGAGTGGGTAATAAACACTTGTAATGAGGAATTTACAGGGAAGATGGAGGAAGGAGTGATTTTGCTACAAAATGTCTTTAAACTGAAGTCAAGTTCAAGAAACTTTTGGTTGCAGAAAGAAATCTCTAAATGCAATCCTGCACCATGGAAAGATACCAAGTTGTTATTTATTGCACTTCCAACATCATAATCAGTGGAGCATGGTTTCAGTGTAGTCACCCAGCTTCTTTCAGAGCAACGAAACAGACTACAACTTACTTAATGTGGGACGTACAAAAAAGCTGGATGAACAAAGGGTCTCGACCCGAAACGTTGACTGCTTCTTTCAACGGATGCTGCCCGACCTGCTGAGTTCATCCAGCTTTTTTGTACATCTTGACTTGACCACAGCATCTGCAGTGTACTTTGTGTTTACTTAATGTGGGGATCTGACACCACTCCTCAGTGACATTGAGCCTGATGAAAAAGGATCTAGTGTTTTCCCAGTGTATATGACAAATGAACTGTTCTCGGGCTTCCAGCTGGGTACAGGTATCAATTATAACTGACATTTCAATGACAAACTTTGCCATCTTCATTAGGGATAATGTCTGGGCAAATCTAGTTTGGTGGTACTTAGACTCCCATAGTCTGTCCCTCCGGATTGGCTTGTCCTCATCCAATCAGGTTTCCACTCTCCCACCTCGTTTACAATTGAATTCCAGTTCTTTCTTGGAGCAAAGCCTTCATCTTTGTTAAAATTCTTTTTCTCTAGTTTTGTTTCAATGGCTTCTTTCACCGGGCAGTCCCAAAAGCCACTGGCACAGCACAATAGTTTTGTGCCGTTGAAGTCAATCCTTTGGTCATTGTGAATACAATGTTCTGCTTCCATCAGTTTCTCCAGGTAAACCAAACGGATACGCTTCCTGTGCTCCTTGATGCGGGTTTCCACTGTGTGTCCCATCTGGCTGATATATGCTGCCCCACATTGACAGGGAACCCTGTAAAAACCAGCTGAGCTGAGTCCCAGCTCATCTTTGACCCACTTAAACTGTGATTTGAGCTTCCTTATGGGATTATGGATGGTGTTAATCCAGTATTTCTTCAGGATCCTGGCAATCCTTCCAGAAAATGTGGAAATATAAGGAAGACAGGCAGTTGTGATGGCTTCCTCCGTGTTGGATTTCCTGGTTTTTCTGCTGGCCTTTTTAAGGCCCCAGTTGATTTAGTCACTCTGTAGCCATTCTGTAGGAATGTCGTCTTATTTCCTCGTGGAGACGCTGTATGTCTGAAATAGTTTTTGCATGGTTAATCCAAGTAGAAAGAACAGCTCTATGTAGGGAGGCATGATGGTGGCTGTTATTGATGAGGCATAAGTCCACTTGAGTGGGTTTCCAGTTGACGCTATGTCTGAGGCTACTGTCTGGTTTCCATTGTATTAGTATGTCCAGGAATGGGAGGCAACCATTCTTCTTCATCTCCATCGTAAGTTGAATATTTGGATGTATACTGATCAGATGGTGGTCGAACTGTCAGAGTACCTGGAGTCCATGAAGCCGTGTTATGAAGATGTCTTCGATGTATCTGAAGAAACATTTAGGGTGTAAGGCCGGTGGACTCGGGCATCTCCTCAAAGTCCGGGCACTTGAACAGGGTGGAAACCTGATTGGATGAGGACTAGCCAATCAGGAGGGATGGACTGCGGGGGTATAAATACCACCAGACTAGATTTTATGTGTAGCCTTAAATAGATCTGAAAAGTTTTTGCAATTATTTGTCACTGCTTTGAATTTGCAGTTCCTGTTTTCTTTCACTGTGCATCGTATACCAAAATTCTTTATAGATTTCATGTAATAGCCAGAAAGGGAGAAAAGGGATGTGGTCTGGGAGCCAAGGAGGTGGTAATCCAAAGAAGTCTGGGAACTACTGATGTAGACGGGAGGGCGGAACAATTTGCTGGCATTCTCACTGGACTTGGGAACATGTGAAAGCAGAACCAACTTTGACATAATGTTCAAGTTCCTCTTGTCCTTACCTACCACCCCATCAGCCACTGCATCCAACACATCATCCTCTGCAACTTCCGCCACCTCCAAAGGGATCCGACCACTAACCCACCTTTACATTCTCCCCACCCCAGCTGCTTTCTTCATGGATTGTTGTCTCTGTGATTCTCTTGTCCATTCGTCCCTCCCCACTAATCTCCCTGCTGACATTTATCCCTGCAAGCAGCCAGCCCATACACCTCCATCCAGCCCTACACCTGCCTTTACACCTCCTCCCTCACCTCCATCCAAGGCCCCAGGCACTCCTTCCAGGTGAATCACCTGTAAGTCTGCTGGGGTCATCTATTATGTCCGGTGCTCCCAATGTGGCCTCCTCTACATGGGTGAGACCCGTTGTAAATTGGGGGACTGCTTCGTTGAGCATCTCCACACTATCTGCCACAAGTGGGACTTCCCAGTGGGCAAACATTTTAATTCTGACTCCATTTCCCATTTTGACATTGCGATCCATGGATTCCTCATGTCAAGATGAGGCCTCCCTCAGGGTGGAGGAGCAACACCTTGTATTCAGTCTGGGTAACCTCCAACCTGATGACATGAATATTGATTTCTCCTTCTAGTAAACAAATTCTTCCTGCCTTCCTCTATTCCCCACTCTGACCTTCTACCTCTTCTCATCTGCTTATTACTTCCCTCCTCCTTCCCTTTCTCCTATGGTCCACTCTCCTATCAGGTTCCTTCTTCTCTAGCCCTTGACCTTTCCTACCTACCTCGCTTCACGTATCCAGCTCTCCTCCCTCCCCTCCTCCCATCTTTTTATCCTGACATCGTCTCCCTTCCTTCTCAGTCCTGAAGAAGGGTCTCAGTCTGAAACATTGACTATCTGTTCATTTCCGTAGATGTTTCCCGACCTGCTGAGTTCCTCCAGCATTTTGTGTGTGTGTGTGTTGCTTTGGATTTCCAGCATCTGCCGACTTTCCTGTGTATTTGGGATTTTGCGGGGTGGTTTTCCCCTCACTGCTCCCAATCCAGGTTGGGGGGACACAGAACTTGTAGTGATTGCAAAAAACAGTATTTATCAGAGCTGTTCATCAAACAGGGCATTACTCCGTAAAGCTATAGTCCACATTGCCCTGATCTGGACAGTGTGGTATAGCTGTCTACGTGGAGACTGCATGGTATTAATTCACAGCTTCCCGTCCTGCTTGCTTCATTTCCTAAAGTCTTCGCAATTTGTATCTGTGGGTATGACTGTGCTTTGTATACCAACACGCAATTGAAGGAGTTAAGGCCCAGAACGTGCCCTGTCTGGAGGAGCAAAGGGATTAAAACATAGTAAAAGAGGTTAAATTCCAAAGACAAGACACACCGTTACGTGTTCTTGGTTTCTGTTCCCTTAAATATAGAGGGAGAACTTATTCTGACCTTTCAAGAAATGCCAAGTGGAAATGGTGTAAGGAGGAAATTAGATTGTAACACATTCCCACTACACATGAGCTTGGCTCTCAGCAGATTGAAAGTTAGCTCTGAGCTCTTCTGCTTCTTAAAGAAAAGCTGAAACCCAAAAGAGGGTTTTGGGACTTATTTGCAAAATCTTCTTTTCCAAGAATGTCTGGGGTGTAAGGTGTGTGTGGGGTGGGGGGGGGGGGCAGGGAATGAAGACCATAAGGAAACAGTGGGTGAAAAAGCAGGAGGGTGTGCCCTGTGAAACAGGCCAGGCTGCAAAGACTAGGTTGTGGGCCCAGGAACACAGAGGACAAATATGTATATTGTATTCACTCAGTGGCCACTTTATTAGGCACACCTGCCCGCTAATGCAAATAGCTAATCAGCCAATCAGGTGGCAGCAACTCAATGCATAAAAGCATGCAGATGTGGTCAGGGGGTTCAGTTGTTGTTCAGACCAGACCTCAGAATAGGGAAGAAGTGTAATGCAAGTTATTTTGAATGTGGAAAGTTTGTTGGTGCCAGTTGGAATGGTTTGAGTAGTTCAGAAATCTCCTGGGATTTCAGTGCACAACAGATTCTACAGTTTACAGAGAATGGTGCGAAAAACAAAAAAAAAACCATCTAGTAAGTGGCAGTTCTGTGGGTGAAAATGAGAGTGGTCAGAGGAGAATATCCAGCTGACTTGAAGGTGACAGTAAATCTAATAACCATGTGTTACAACAGTAGTGTGCAGAAGAACATCTCTGAATACACAACATATCGAACTTTGAAGTGAATGGACTCCAGAAGCAGAAGTCCACCCTGGGTTCCACCGCTGTATCTAATACAGTGGCCACTGAGCGTATTAGTGTGTATTCTCTCTGATTTAATGGGTGATAGGGGTGGTGGATAATGGACTAGAAAATATTCCACTTAGTCCAGAGTCCAGAAGAAATTCAACCTTTACATTAGGACCAGCCGGTGCCAGGAAGTACTACGTCACCCAGTAAGTGGGGTTTTAAAGCTCTCTCAGTCTTCCTAAACTCCACTCCATCCTCACAAAATCAACGCAATGAAATACGGATCAATCTTTGCTACTGGAGGAGTTAAGTGTTACGGAACAGCCATCATCCAGACACAGCTGTTCGAAGGGCTGAATAACATTTGTTAATGTATTCTGGTCTTGTAGACTGGAACGTGCCTTTGGCAAACAATTCTGTCTTTTTCCCACTGTTCAGCCAGTGAATGATTTGTTCTTTGCAACGAAGCTGATGAATACATTAACACCAACACACAAAGGAGCAGATTGTGTATTGTCCAGATAGAGATCTGATTCGAACCCATGTAAACATGATTAGACAGTACCTGTGGGTGAAGGCAGTGTGCCATGCCTAGGTGTATTTATTTCCATCAATGTTGGAAATCCCTTTTCCTTCCATTCTCTGGCTCATTATCAATTGAGAGTCACAGACTACAGCAGCACAGAAAACACCTGTTCAGCCAACCTAAGATGTCAATCTAACAGGCCCTGTTTGCCCAAGGTTCCCTTTCCCCCTCTGTGAGACAGGAGCATTCCCAATCCTTTCCCCTTCTGTGGATTGAATCCCACCTTTTGGGTGAAGAATAGTGTTTCCTACTCTTATAGTATTTGGGGGAAAGCCAGTCCCAATTTCTTCCCTCACCCTAGGGAGAGTATGACCCAGATCTTTGATGTGGAGCCTGGGCAATTGTGGAGGAGTCTGCGGTGTGATGTATCACGGATTGGATCCCACCACTGTGCTTGTCAGGTAGAGCCAGTTGCCAATCCTTTGCATGATTTAAAAATAAACTTTAAATCCAAAAAGTAGTGGATATAGCTCAGTCCATCATGGTTAAAGTCCTTCGCCCCCCCCCCCTCCCCCCCAATGAGCACATCTACATGAATTGTTGTCACAGGAAAGCAGCGTCCATCGTCAGGGACCCCCATCACCCAGCACACGCTCTCTTCTCGCTGCTGCCATCAGGAAGAAAATACAGGAGCCTCAGGACTCACACCAGCAGGTTCAGGAACAGTTATTACCCTCAACTATCAGGCTCCTGAACCAGCGAGGATCACTTCATTCAACTTCACCTATGCTTTGAAGGACTCCACATCTCACGTTCTTGATATTTATTGCTTATTTATTTATTTTCTATTTGCACAATTTGTTGTCTTTTGCACGCTGGTTGTATACACTGTTGGGTACGATCTTTCATTGATTCTATAATGGTTATTTATTGAGTATGCTCACAAGTAATTGAATGTAAGGATTGTATATGGTGTCATATATGCTCTTTGATGCACTTTACTTTGAACAAATTATGAAGGAACTTTGAATAATATGGTGCTGGGTGATTGCTGGTAACCAGCCACTACTAGGCTTCCACCAAATGAGCAGAAAGTGGGCATTGACCTTCTCCATAGCCCATGGTATCCCTTCATCTCAGTCCTGTTTTATATTTTAGGAAACATTTATATGCTCATACCAATCTGCTGCACCTTGCAGGGAAGGACCAGCCTTGGCCTTCTCCTATGGTGTTAAGGTGGAGCCAGCTGTGGCCCTCGCCCATGGGGACAGGGTGGAGTCAGAACTGGTCCTCTCCCATGGGGACAAGATGGAGCCAGGCCTGCCTGGCCCTCTCCCGTAGGGGACAGGGTCAAGTCAGGTCTGGCCCCCTCCCATGCAAACAACGTGGAGTCAGACCTGGCCCACTCCCAGGAGACCAAAATGGAGCCAGGCCTGGTCCACTCCCATGGTGACAATATGGAGCCAGACATGGCCCTCTCCCAGGGTGACAAAATGGAGTCAGACCTGTCCCACTCCCATGGGGACAGGATGGTGCCACACCTGACCCTCTCCCATGGGGACGAGGTGGAGCCAGGCCTGGCCCACTCCCATAGGGACGAGGTGGAGCCAGGCCTGGCCCACTCCCATGGGGACAGGGTGGAGCCAGGCCTGTCCTACTCCCATGGGGACTGGGTGGAGTCAGACCTGACCCTCTCCCATGGGGACGAGGTGGAGCCAGGCCTGGCCCACTCCCATGGGGACAAGGTGGAGCCAGGCCTGGCCCACTCCCATGGGGACTGGGTGGAGTCAGACCTGGCCCCTTCAATGGAACCAAGGTGGAGCCAGGCTTGGCCCCATCTTTAAAAACTGGGACAAAGAGGGGCAACGCTGGCCTGCTTACAGCTCAACTGTACCAAACTGCCTCTATCTTTTCCAGTATAATATTACCAAATACTGTATACCCAAAGGAATTCTGAGAATTTATAAGAGATGAGTCGTCTATCCCAACCCACAGAACCCCTTTCTGCCACAAGATTTAACAGACATTGAAGTGCAACTTATAGGAAGTTGTAAACCCATATTATGAAAATCATTTACTATCTGATATCTGTACCCTCCCTGAGGTGTCCGCTATTCTGACCTGCAGGTACATGATAGATGTTGGGAACAGTTGGTACGCCCCACCCCTCAGTAGACTGTTGCAGCTTTCACTGCATGAAGTATGATTGGACAAGGGATGGGCCATAAATGTTGGCCTTTCAGTGACACTTATAGCCAGTGGATGGATGCAATTAAATGGAAGACTGGGAAAGGGAAATAGAAAATTACTGTGCATTTTAAATGGAGCGGTACGCAGTTGCTAATGTTGGAGATTCTGAAATAAAACCCAAAAGTGCTGGAAACACTCAGCATCTGGGGGAGAGAAACAGAAGTTAACATTTCAAGTCATTGATCCTTCAGCAAAACTTTGAAAGATTATAGACCTGAAATTTTAACTCTTTTTCTTGCAAACGAATATTCACAATGACAGCCTGCATCAGTGGGTGCAGAGAAGCAGATGTACATGAGAAGATGTCAGTTGTAAGCATCCGAAGATGACGAAGATGTATTAACCAACGCCTGTCAGCTGAGCGCTTCCCCCTTTTTGCATGGTCTGAAGTAAGTTCCCCAGTGCGTCACTTGTAAGAATACCAGACAAGAAATGGGAGCAGCGGCCACTCCTCGCTTCCTGTGTTAATGTCACCTTCTTGAATCAATTCTGGAACCTTTGATTCCCCCACTCCAATAAGCTAGCTATCTGCCACCCTCCTCACATCTCTCTTGACTGCTAGGAATTCCCTCTGATAAAACACTCCTCCTCATGCTCAGCCTCCAGCAAGGGCGATATCTTCACAGCATCCACCCTGTCAAGGTCACACTGAATCTTGTATGTGTCAAAAAGAGTCTCTATCTCTCTCTCTCTCTCTCTCTCTCTCTCTCTCTCTCCCCCCCTCTCCCTCTCTCTCTCCCCCCCCCCCCCTCCTTATCGCCTTATCTCCAGTACCACTAGGCCCACTCTGTGAAAATCTTGCTCTAAGACAATCCCCACCTCCCAGGAATCAATCAGTGAAGCTTTCCTGCACTCCCTCCAAGGCAAAAGAAAGAAAATTACATAAAAAGCAAGGAAAAGAAGTCACAATTTTCATGTCTTCTAGAAGTACCAAATGTTTTGGAGACAATAAAATATTTAGAAGCAAAATCAATGTTATAGGTAACTTTTACTTACTTTCTGTCCGTTCCGCTGCTGGCAATTAAGCAGCAATGATGGTCCTCCATCTGACTCTTCATATCGTCGCACACAGCTGTAGAAGGACTCTTCATTGCTGTTTCTGTAACAGTTTTTTTGACCAGTCCGGGTTGTTAGCCCTGAGTTGAACCCCTGAACCTGGAGGACCGGTGGACCACTCTTAGTCTGGCCTCTGCCCTTTGACCTTTTTGGCATGGGTGACCCTACCAAGAGCCAAAGCATAAAGCCCTGACTCCAGACAACTTCGTTCTCCGGGTCGTTGAGGCAGGCAAGCCTCCAACTCATGACAAGGTTGAGATCCGCCTGGTAACTTTTACTGATAACAAGCACCCATAAGGACAGCACTATGCTGTAGCTCATAAAGCTTCTGCCTCACAATGCCAGAGACCTGGTTCAGCACTGACATCTGTTGTTGTCTGTCTGTAGTCTGCATGTTCTCCCTGTGACCCAGGGTTATCTCTGAATCCTGTGATTTCATTACACATTCCAAAACAAGACAGGTTTGCCTACTAAACTACCCCTAGTGTGTAGGCGAATGGTAGAATTGGGGTGGTCAGGGGGAGCTGATGGGAGTGTGGATAGAATAAAATTGCTTAGGGTAGGATTAGTGTAAAAATGACTCCCGGATCGTTGACATGTTCCTGTCTCATTGGGTCAATGGGTCTATGTTCATGATGTGTCTGTCTGTGGCGATGACAAACTACAATGTGATATTGAATTAAGAGTTTGTTTTTCGTCTTCTACGTCGGATGTTGATAGTTAAGGAGAACGCCAGCAGTAAGTTAGAACGGTGCCTCTTCAGAACAGTGCTAATGGCGAGGCCCCGGATTAATGTCTCATTTGCAAGATTGCCCCTCTGGTAGACCAGCCCGCACAGGAATATTGACCAGATTTGTCTATGTGCCACAGCTTTGGGGTGAGGCCAGACCCCTAATCCTCGGGTGCTGAGGTACAGAAGCAAATCAAGAGACTCAGCTGTTGCTTAAAGACAGAATTAGAGAAATAGTGGAAAAGGGACTTGCATGTAATCAGTTTAAATGATGTGTGTGTGTGTGTGCTAGTGATTGTGTCATTTTGTATATTTGATTTGATGACATGTTTTGGTGAAATGAGGGAGGGAAAGCTATTTCTGTTCAGGCAGCAATCAGTCGAGCATTCTCTCCAAACAGAAAAAGCCCAGGCCAACTTGGTCCTGACTACAGATGTATTATTCAGTAATGTTTGGGTGATAAACAATCCCAAGAGTACCTCAGTTTTGCTTTTAGATCCTGGGAGAGTCTGACGATATCTGAGCACCAAAACAGAGTGCCTCAGTTTGTTCTTGGTCTCTGATAGCTTGATCGTAACTGTAGCATCCATGTCAGCCTCCGTCTAATTCAAATCAATGAGTGTGACCAAGGGATTTGAATACTGCCGATCCTAATTTGCAGCCGGGGTGAGCGGCACCACAAGGCTGCTGCTCCATCTGAGGCAGCCAGGCACCACGGCAAAGAGGAAGAGATTTATCACAGTACCTTTACCCTTGAGCTGCAGCGGAGGCTTGGATCTCACAGCAGCAGGGTGATAGATGGGAAATCAGAGCCGAGGTGAACTAACCACAACATCTCCAGACAAAGAGTAAACATGTGATGAGCTTCTGGCTGAGGCTTAGCAGAGTAGCGCACGGGGGAGCTCTTATTGTATCCGATCTCTAGTGCGAGGCCGAGGACTCTTGTATATCAGGAATACTTTGCAAAGATCACCATGGATATTGTATAGTGTGGCTGCTAATGTGCTTCATTAATCCGGATATACAGGGCGGGGTTTGTGAACTGAATCACAGATGTGACAAGGTTAGTGTTCTGTGTGGAAGCAGTAAAATAATGAAAATATAACAGGACATTTTGAAGTTGGAGAAGAATTGATTTAATTAATGATGGTCATCAACAGAAATTTGAATGAAATGTATTATTCATTGTGCGTATACTGTCAAGTTCCAGCATTCTTTTCGTTGCCTGTTTAAAGTTGCTTTTCACTTTATAACCGCCGTAGCGACAGTCAGAATTTTGAACTGTAATATGATTTGAGCTTTGCATGTATTTTGTAAATAGGCAAATGTGACGAGGGGCTGTGTGTCAGAAGGTGAACAGGAAGGCTCACAGTTGCGCATGTGCTTTGCAATGTTACAGCAGGGTCTCTGTGGCTTGGAATGGATGAATAATTAATAGACCTGTATTGTTGGCTCTGCTGCTTGAGTACTGTGCTGTGCTGTGCTCAGCTCACTGGGCTCGACTGAATTCCTTTGCCTATTGGGAAAGAAAATTCCCAACAAATGTTTACTGTTAGGCCATACTCTTAGGCAAGAGCCAAAGCTATTAAGCACATTAGGACATTTTATCCCAAATTTGAAATGAGTTTGGTGTTTAAAATCCTTTCCATGTTTACAGTCAGTGATAGGGATTTGATTGTAGGCAAAATAACACAGAGGCTCTTAATTATTATTGCAATAACCATCAGAGATAACAAAGAAATTGTGACAAGATATTTTTTATCTGAAAGCTGGAGTTGCTGAAAATCTGAAACAAGAACAGGACCTGCTGGAAGCATTTCAGACCCTACTATCAATTTAGCTCTTTCCACAGATAATGCCAAACCTGAATATTTCTGTTTTGACTTCATAGAACCAGCTGCCTCTTGTAAACATTCCCTTTCAGAGACCTTCTGTGACTAGTAAACCAATCCTCGATAACCAGGAAGTCGAGCAAGAAATAATTGATTTAATGGTTATGATTCATTGTTATAATCAACATTACTAATAATGATAAATATATGATAATATTGTAACTGAAACTATCAAGCAAAGAATGCAAAAAGTCTTGGGTTGAGGATCACTTATTTACACTCCATTTCTGTGGTTTCTGAGGTGGATGATGAGGACAATGTGGGATGGACAGGTGGTGCTCGATACCTGAGCGTTGTTTGAGATCCGCTGTACTGCTTTTCCTCTTTCTATTGGACTTCTGCCTGCTTCTGTCAAAGAGATACTTGGGTGTTCGGCCTTCCTGGACGCTGCTCCATTTTGAGTGCTCATTGGTCAGGGTGAGAGTGACCAATATTCTGGAATGGAAGACGCGAAGGTTGAACACTTTCCCACTCTAGCTGCTGGAAGCGAGGAAAAGTGTGGTGAAGAAGGCTGTGGAAGAGTTGTGGTGAAGCAACAGCCTTGTTTAGTTCCATTCTGCACCAGAGTTGGGCCTGTGGTAGACCCATTGCTTAGAACCAGAATTGCTGTGTCATCTGATAGCAGACATAGACTGAAGACACATTTCTGAGGATATTCCTGTCTGAAAAGGGTGCTCCACAGTACCTCTTGGTTGACATGGTTATGGTGTCACTGAGGTCACCTGCTACATCTTTGACTCAATAGGTGAAGAAGATGAGGTTCAAATTGCTGCCAGAAGCTCCTTTCCACCAAGTCGTGAAACTTCAGCAGGAAAACCATCTGTTTCTCTGTTGGGGTGTCTTTTCAATCACTTGTCAATCTGATGGTGGGTCCAAGTTGGATAGAGACAGGCATCTAAATGAAACATATAAGATCTACAAACGTTTGTAGAAAGGTCTTGCAGGTAGATGTGGAAAATATATTTCCTCTTGTGGGAGAATCTAGATTTAAGGGAACTTTAAAAATAAAGGATAACCCAAGTAACATAAAAATGAGATGATTTCCTCTTTCTCTGGGGATATCTCGAGCTTTTGGAATTCTTTTTCTCAATAAATGGTGAAATCTTTGAATATTTTTAAAACGGAGGATATTAGATTCCTGGTAAGCGTATGACAATAATTTACAGGAGCAGAGTTAGGCTATTCTGTCCATTGAGGCTGCTCCAGCATTCTGGCAATTTTTTTATTTCAACCCCATTCTCCTGCCTTTTCCCACTAACCGTTTACTGCCTCACCAATCAAGAACCAGTTTTAAGTATGACCAATGGTATGGCCTGCCCAGTCCTCAATAACAACAAATTCCACAGGTTGCCCGCCCTCTGGCAAAAGAGGACCTTTCTCATCTCATTTCTTAAAGGGACATCCCTACTTCTGAGACTGTGCCCTCATGTCCTAGTCTCTCCAACTCATGGAAGCATCCTCTCCACGTACCCGCTCTCCAGGTTTTTCAGTATTCAGTAGGTCAGAATGGGCAAGAGGTTGAAAGGTCACTGTGGACCGATGGGAAGATGGAGTTGAGCAGAGAGGACGGGTAAGACTAGTACGATTAGGGAACCCTAGCTGATGAGGATTATCGAGGTCACGGCATATGTCAGGAATAGGCAGCTGGGATCAAACAAATCCCGGGGAGGTGGCGGGGGGGAGGAATGTAGTAGTATACTCAGGAAGGAAGTTAAGAGAGTAAAAGAGGATGCAAATTATCTCTGGCTGATAAGCTAAAAGAGAATCCTAAAAATTCTAAACATTGGATAACGGAGCAAAGTCAAGGATGCATGGTCTTCTCCTGCTCCCCCTCAGTATGTTTGTATCTGCTGTCGAGCAATGTGGCAAATTGGAAACGGAGGCATCTGTGACACCGAATTGAGGCCTGGCAGCACACACCTGAGCAACATCAAACGCTGCTTTCAAATGCTGTCACTGAAGAACAGTACGTAAGGGCCAAAGAGCTGGTGTACCAGCACTTCTGGGCATGAAGTGGTGGGTTAGTACAGCCTCCTGAAGCCACGCCACATTTTCTAAAGGAAAAGGTGAGCTTCCGGAGGGACTTGGTACATCATACAGCATCCATAGAGGGAATGGACAGCTGATGCTTCAGGTAAAAAGTTTTTGTTGGGTGTGAAAGGTAGAAGGAAGATGGTTAATGTAAAGAGGTGAGGGGGGATGTGCCGGGCAAGAGATGGTGGGTCATAGGTTGATCCACATGAGGAGAGGTTGATTGGCACATGGAGTCAGGAGGGAAGAGAGAAGCCGGGATACGTCGACAGAGGCTGGGAAGTGATAGGTGGTGGTGTTGGTTATGGAATCTGATAAGAAAGCAAATTGAAGAGTGGAACCATGTAAAGCAAGGGTAGTGGGCAGATGGGAACAGTGAGTGGAGAAAAGGAAATAGGTGACTTATTTGGAGGTGAGATCAGGTTAAGGGCAGATGGAGTAGAAAGAGCAGGGGAGAGAAATGGAGACTGGGAAGGCAGGATGGTTTGTAACGAAAGGTGTGTGATAGGACCTGGGTGGGTCAGGAGGTGAGAGAAAGTGGTGTGGGGGTGGGGAGAGCAGGTTACTGAATTTGAGGAACCCAGTGTTGGGTTGTAGATTACCCAGGTGGAATATGAGGTGTTGTGGAGGAAGCTGAGGACAAGCAGGTCATGTGGAAATGGGTAGTGGAGTTTGCTCCAGATTTCTAATATCAACATTATAACATCTTGCGTCAACACATTTCTTGAAGCTGAGATTCCATAGATCCTTAACCCAGGGGTGAAGGTTTCTGTGCAATAGTGTTGTGACTCTAACCAGCTTACTCAGCAATTCTGTGCTCCCCAGGGTGGAGGAGCAACACTTTATATTCATTTATGTAGCCTCAAACCTGATGGTGCGAATATCAATTTCTCCTTCTGGTGTTTTTCCCTCCTCTCCCCTCTTCTATTCCTCACACTGGCTTCTTATCTCTTCTCACCTGCCTATCACCTCCCTCCGGAGTCCCCCCCCCCTCCCTTTCTCCTATGGTCCACTCCCCTCTCCTATCAGATTCCTTCCTCTCCAGTCCTTTACCTTTCCCACCCACCTGGCTTCCCTCACCACCTTTAGCTATCCTCCTTCCCTCTCCCCCCCCCCCCCCCACAGTTGTTTCTGGTCTCTTCCCCCTTCCTTCTCCGTTCTGAAGAAGGGCCTCAGCCTGAAGTGTCAACTCTTTTTCTCTTCCATGGATGCCTCTGCCCTGCTGAGTTCCTCCAGCATTTTGTCTGCGTTGCTTTGTATTTCTTGCATCTGCAGAACTTCTTGTGTTGGTGAATTCTTTGCTGTGGTTTGGTCCCTATGAAACGTATGATCTCACCCTCAAGGAAATGTCTATCCCATTCACCTGATTGGTTTTAAGCCCAAAGTCAAAAAGCTAACAGTGTCAGGATGCCACACGGGACCTGAACACCATTGGTGAAACTTTGCACCAGATTTAGTTATGTGTTGTTGTGCTGGGAGAAGATAAGGAGTCTATTTATTTATTTATTGTGATACAGTGTGGAAAAGTCCCTTCTGCACCACCCAGCAACCTCTGATTTAGTCCTAACCTAATACTGGGACAATTTACAATGACCAATTAAGCTCCCGACTGATGCGACTTTGGACTGTGGGGGAAAAAGCCAGAGCACTCGGAGAAAACCCACATAGTCACGGAGAGGACGTACAAGCTCCTTCACGGGCAGCGGCGGGAAGTGAAGTGCAAAGCCCCAGCAGTGATCTGAGAGCAAAACCATTTTGTGTGATTGACGGGCTTGCTTATCACAAAGGCTGAAAAAGGCCACTCTGAAGGGTTCGTAGTGGCAGTTGATTGGATGGGAGAGGAGGAGAGGGGATTATGAGCAGAAATGATTATAGGGCTTGGTTGGGAAGTAGTTGGGACTATGGTAAGATGGCAAGGATGTTGACAGGTGAATTGGGATTATGGTAAGGACTGGGTGTTATCAGGATGTTATCATAGTAGTTTTACAGGGATGGTAAGATGCAAAACACAAATCATTATCTACAATAAATAAATAATAGTGAAAAAGGGGAATGACAAAATAGTCCTTATGGGTTCAAGAACCATTCCAAAATCTGATGTTAGAGGGGCAGAAACTGTTCCTGAAACATGAAACACGAGGAAATCTGCAGATGCTGGAAATTCAAACAACAACACACACAAAATGCTGGTGGAACACAGCAGGCCAGGCAGCATCTATAGGGAGAAGCGCTGTCAACGTTTCGGGCCGAGACCCTTCGTCAGGACTAACCGAAAGGAAAGATAGTAAGAGATTTGAAACTAGTGGGGGGGAGGGGGAAATGCGAAATGATAGGAGAAGACCGGAGGGGGTGGGATGAAGCTAAGAGCTGGAAAGGTGATTGGTGAAAGTGATACAGAGCTGGAGAAGGGAAAGGATCATGGGACGGGAGGCCTCAGGAGAAAGAAAGGGGGAGGGGAGCACCAGAGGGAGATGGAGAACAGGCAAGCAACTAAATATGTCAGGGATGGGGTAAGAAGGGGAGGAGGGGCATTAACAGAAGTTAGAGAAGTCAATGTTCATGCCATCAGGTTGGAGGCTACCCAGCCGGTATATAAGGTGTTGTTCCTCCAACCTGAGTTTGGATTTTGACAATAGAGGAGGCCATGGATAGACATATCAGAATGGGAATGAGACATGGAATTAAAATGTGTGGGAGATCCACCTTTTTCTGGCAGACCGAGCGTAAGTGTTCAGCGAAATGGTCTCCCAGTCTGTGTCGGGTCTCACCAATATATAAAAGGCCACACCGGGAGCACCGGACGCAGTATACCACACCAGCCGACTCACAGGTGAAGTGTCGCCTCACCTGGAAGGACTGTCTGGGGCCCTGAATGATGGTGAGGGAGGAAGTGTAAGGGCAGGTGTAGCACTTGTTCTGTTTACAAGGATAAGTGCCAGGAGGGAGATCAGTGGGAAGGGATGGGGGGGATGAGTGGACAAGGGAGTCGCGTAGGGAGTGATCCCTGCGAAAAGCAGAAAGGGGGGGGAGGGAAAGATGTGCTTGGTAGTGGGATCCTGTTGGAGGTGGCGGAAGTTACGGAGAATTATACTTTGGACCTGGAGGCTGGTGGGGTGGTAGGTAAGGACAAGGGGAACCCTATCCCGAGTGGGGTGGTGGGTGGATGGGGTGAGGGCAGATGTGCGGGAAATGGGAGAGATGCGTTTGAGAGCAGAGTTGATGGTGGACGAAGGGAAGCCCCTTTGTTTAAAAAAGGAAGACATCTCCTTCGTCCTGGAATGTAAAGCCTCATCCTGAGAGCAGATGCGGTGGAGACGGGGGAGTTGTGAGAAGGGGATAGCCTTTTTGCAAGAGACAGGGTGGGAAGAGGAATAGTCCAGGTAGCTGTGAGAGTCTGTAGGCTTATAGTAGATATCAGTAGATAGGCCATCTCCAGAGATGGAGACAGAAAGATCAAGAAAGGGGAGGGAGGTATCAGAAATGGACCAGGTAAATTTGAGGGCAGGGTGAAAGTTGGAGGCAAAGTTAATGAAGTCGATGAGCTCAGCATGCGTGCAGTCGTCGATGTAGCGAAGGAAAAGTGGGGGACAGATACCCGTATAGACTTGGAACATGGACTGTTCCACAAAGCCAACAAAAAGGCAGGCATAACTGGGACCCATACAGGTGCCCATGGCTACACCCTTGGTTTGGAGGAAGTGGGAGGAGCCAAAGGAGAAATTATTGAGAGTAAGAACTAATTCCACTAGACGGAGGAGAGTGGTGGTAGAGGGGAATTGGTTAGGTCTGGTATGCAAAAAAAAGAGAAGAGCTTCGAGACCATCTCGATGGGGGATGGAGGTATATAGGGACTGGACGTCCATGGTGAAAACGGTCCAGTCCCTATATACCTCCATCCCCCACAGAAAAAGCAGGATCTCCCAGTGGCCACACATTTTAATTCCACGTCCCATTCCCATTCCCATTCTGATATGTCTATCCATGGCCTCCTCTACTGTCAAAATGAATCCAAACTCAGGTTGGAGGAACAAAACCTTATACACCGGCTGGGTAGCCTCCAACCTGATGGCATGAACATTGACTTCTCTAACTTCCGTTAATGCCCCTCCTCCCCTTCTTACCCCATCCCTGACATATTTAGTTGTTTGCCTGTTCTCCATCTCCCTCTGGTGCTCCCCCCCCCTTTCTTTCCCCCGAGGCCTCCCGTCCCATGATCCTTTCTCTTCTCCAGCTCTGTATCACTTTCACCAATCACCTTTCCAGCTCTTAGATTCATCCCACCCCCTCCGGTCTTCTCCTATCATTTCGCATTTCCCCCTCCCCCCACTACTTTCAAATCTCTTACTATCTTTCCTTTCGGTTAGTCCTGACGAAGGGTCTCGGCCCGAAACGTTGACAGCGCCGAATATACTCTGACATGCATCTGCAGAATTTTGCAAGGGTCCTTGGTGGCAAACCAGATCTGCTCAAAATCATGAAGGGGGCAAGGATAGAAATGTAATGAGTTAGGGTTGGTCTTACTGATGATGCGGATTGAAGTTTGGGCGAGATGAGAGTAGGGTCCAGACTGCTCAGAGAGACTCTTGTGGTTGGAAGGTTTTGCTGGTTTTGTGGGAAGCTTCACGGTTGTTTCGAGAGGGGCGTGTGGTTAGTGTGGGCTGGGTTAGGATAAGGATTGTGGTCATTGTGATTAGTTGGGAAGTGGGTTCAGTTGGTGGAGTCAGGATGTTGTAGGGTTTGAAGTGATCAGTTGGTGAGAGGAGTTAAGGAGATAGGGGAAGAGGAATGAGGAAATCTAGTGGTGCTGGAAATCCTCACCAACACGTAAAAGATGAAGCTGCCAGCATTGAGCAAAGTAAGTGAAGTGAAGCTGGCCACTTCCTTCCATTTCAGACCCTGCTGTTGGGACGACACGACAGCACTGTGTGCGGCAATGGTTGCAGGAGACGTGAGCTCTCTGTGCACCCAGTGGCCTTGGAACACTCTGGGCATGGGTATGGACAACCTGGAACCAAGTTCTGGGGGGGAGGTGGCTGCCAGCACATGGTGTGACCAATCATTTTCCGGAAATTACGTGGTGTGGAACACAATAATATAATTTTAGGCCATGCTATTTGGTCCCCTGTGCTTGATTGGTTGGTTGATTGGTGTGTTGTCCTTTTTGGGTCTGAAGATGTGAATTACAGCCACTGCAAGATCTGATCAAAGCCTTTTTTCACAGGGACTGCTGATGAGACTATGGGAAGTAAGCAGTCCGGACTGGGGAGCCCACCCTTCGATCAGTGCCTCGCCCTGCAGAGCATTCAGGCAGCCTACAGTGCTGGGGAGGTGGAACAAGCTCAACAACTTACACGGCTCCTTTGTGAGGAATCTGGCAGCAGTGCAGAGAAGGTAAGAAGTTTAAATTGTGGAAAGCAAAGGGATATTTATTCAGGAGAATGGCGAGCAAGACGCGAAGGAGCTGCAGTGAAGTTAATTGGTCGCTCCTTCTAGGTCCTGATCCAGCTGAACAGCCTTTCTTGTATGTGGCACCTTCTACTACACCATAGTTGTGTTGAGATGGGAGGTTCCTCGTGTACCACGTGGTGTTTCCTGGGGACGGGACTGATGTGGAAGTTACACAGTATAATGGGAGTTGCTATTGCCAGGTCTTCATCACACTTAACACGTATTGCTTCTGTCCCTTTTCAGACAGCTTTAGAACTGGGCAGATGACAGATGATATCAGATCTCCTGCAGGTTCCACTGATGCTCCATAGAGGAATTAACCCTACGGCTGTGGGCCCCAGAGGAGTTATCAGACCTCTTCCTCCCTTTGCTTTTCAAATACTCAGAGGTTCAACCTCCACTGCCCTCCCTGTCATCTGCTTCTACTTTCCCAGGATGTAACAATTACGTTCCTGAGGGTTGGTTGCTGTTTGGATCCAGCAGAGTGCCAGAGGGTGGCAGGAGTTACTATGCTTCATTGCCCCTGCAACAGTCCAGCACCTATCTGCTCGAGGCAACCATTCTGGACTGTGGGATCAAAGATTGGAGGGGCCCCAGGATCCTGGGGGAATCGCCTGCCCAATCACAAAGCTCTTGGACATTCTTTGTCTGGGACATAGAGCAGGTGGATAAGGTGGTTAAGAAGGCTAATTTATTAGTTGAGGCACTGACTTTCAAAGTCAAGAGGTTATGCTGCAACTTTATAAAACTCTGGTTAGGCCACATCTGGACTATTGCACACAGTTCTGGTCGCCCCACTTTAGGAGGGATGGTGAGACTTTGGAGAGAGTGCAGAAGAGGTTTACCAGGATGCTGCCTGGTTTAGAGGGCATGTTCTATCACGACAAACAGACTGTTTTCTCTGGAGCACTGGAAGCTGAGGGGGAGACCTGATAGAGGCTTATAAGATTATGAAAGGAATAGATAAAGTGGACAGAGACTATCTGATTCCCAGGGTTGAAATATCTAACACCAGAAGACATGCTTTGAAGGTGAGAGAAGGTAGTTTCAAGGGGGATGTGAGGGGTAAGTTTTTTACTCAGAGTGGTGGATGCCTGGAATGTGCTGCCTGGTATGGTGGTAGAGGCAAATACATTGGAGGCTTTTAAGAGATGTTTGGCTCGGCACATGAATGTGAGGAATTTAGAGGGATATGGACATGGTGTAGGTAGGAGGGATTAATGTTTGGGTATTTTGATTTTCCCTTTAGCTGGTTCAGCACAACATTGTGGGCTGAATGGCCTGTGCTTTACTGTTCTATGTTCTAACCATGCTCTTCGAACCAACTGCTAACCAAGAAGCCTATGCAAGCTAGTTCCATATGCCAGTGTTTGGCCAATAACCGTCCAACCTTTCCTATCCATGTATCTATACAACTTTCTTTTAAAATTTATTGTTGTATCTGTCTTAACCACTTCCTCCGACAACTCATTCAACATGCATGCCACCCTTTGTGTAAAAGAAAGTTTGCCCCTTAGGCTGTTAATAAACATTTCTCCTCTCAGCTTAAACCTGTGCCCTCTCATCCTTGGTTCCTCAACCCTAGGGAAAAAAGACTGAGTACACTCACCCCATCCACACCCTCATGGTTTCATACACCTTTATAAGATCACCCCTCAGTCTCCAGCACTCCAAGGAATGAAGTCCTAGCCTGCCTAGTCTCTGCCTATAATTCAGTCTCTTATCTTCTGATGTTGGACTACCAGAAGAATGAAACTCAACCACCCTTGGATGTAGCTGTCACTGAGTGGGTTTAGGTGGGGTAGGGGAACAGTTTGCTCGTGACTAAATTTTCCATGTGGCTTGGCCTTTACACCATTGACCTCTCCCCTCTTAAGAGTTGTGACACAGCTGGTAGAGCCTTGCAAATCCACCAGCCTGGATTTGATCTTGACCTCGGGCGCTGTCTATGTGGAGTTTGAATGTTCTCTGCGTATTCCCCATGGTTTCTGGTTTCTTCTCGTATGCCGAGGCATGTGACTTGGTAGTTAGATGTCTGGAGTGCAGGTGAGGGGTAGTATCGATGAAAGGAGTCAATGGAAGTGTGTGGAGAAGTGGTGTAAATGGTTGCTCAGTGGTCAGTATTGTCTCGGCGGGCTGAAGGGTCTTTTTCTGCAGTGTGGTTTGACTCTAACTGGGGCCAGTTGTCATGGTGATGGGCTTTGGGCTTTCTGAAGGATCCATCAGGCCTGGCAAAAGGAGCGTATTGCCATTCAGCCCCAACTGTCTGTGGCCATCAGAGCTGGTATCCCACCGCCTCACCTCCTGAACTCTGATGCTGCCTCTGTGGAGTTTGCATGCTCTCCAGGAGACAACACACTGTTTCCTGGATGATCTGGTGTCCTCCCACATCCCATCCCATCCCATAGTACAGGTCAGAGGCAGAGTGATGTGGTGGGAATGTAAAATGGGATGAGTGTAAGTGGATGCTTAATGCTCTGTGGGCCGAAGGGTCTATGTGCAGGTTATGTGACTCCCTGACTCTGAGAACTGATTCCAAGTAGGGCCCTTCATCACAATCAGGAGCACGAGAGATTCTGCAGATCCCTCTTCCCACCTCTCGGCTCTCTTCCTTTCCACACCTGATAAAAGGTCTCAGCCCAATCGTCGACAGTTTATTGCTCTCCATAGACAAGGACTTGCTAAGTTCCTCCGGCGTTGTTTGGGGAGCCTTTAAAGCAATGCTGGGCTGTTGCCCAAGTAAAGTGGTATGGTTCCCTAGTGTCCCTTTGGAGAGAGGTTCCACCATTTTTGCACATCTTACTCTTTGTGTAGCTTCCAAGGGGGGACGAAAGGCAAAATGAGAGGGGAGGGGAAAGCAGGTTAACAACAAATTAGCATTAAGCTGCCGAGAGGCTAGGCAGGGACAGAGGGACGCAGGCTGCCTGCTTACTGCTCAGCTGCTGCGGGTCTAACTGCTTCCACTCCCATCTCCCAGTGTGAACTCTTGGCCGTCGCTGCCTCGAATGGAGACGTGGACGTGGTCCGCTACCTGCTGGAGGAGGCACAGGTGGAACTGTCGAAAGAGCCCAGTCACGAAAACCCTGCAATCATTGCTGCTCATCAGGGACACGAGGACATCGTCAGAGTGTTACTGAATTCCATGCCAGGTGAGAATGCCATCATCTAACGGGCAAAAGACAGCCATGGAAATACCAGCCTCTGTATACTGGGTGGTCAGGGCCGGTGAGAGCTTTAGATTCTCCCTAAGCCTCTCTGTCTCTTTTAAGATGCTCCTTTAAACTGATAACTCCGACAAGTGGTTTACCAAATGCCTCAATGTCTCCTCGCACAGCTGCGTGACAGGTTTGCTCATGTAACATTCTCTAGAGCAGGGGTCACCAACCTTTATTGCACCGCGGATCAGTTTAATATTGACAATATTCTTGCGGTCCGGCCGATGGTGAGGGGGAGGTGGGGAGGTGTTAATCACGATCGGAATATAGGTGATAAGCCAACTATAAGTCACTTATAAGTGGCTAATACACTCTTGTTTCTAAAAGGGTTTATCTAACAAATTTAATATTAAACACAGTGCATATTTTCCTTGCGTGAATATAATGATAAGTCAATTATAACTCACTTACAAGTCAAAAGCATCATGACATTTTAAGTAATGTTTGGATATTAAACACACAGCACATATTTTCCTCGTATGAACATATAAAATGATTGCAATACACCAATATCGCTGAATCAGTGGGAGCCCTGGGCTTGTTTCCCTGCAACAAGACGGACCCATCAAGGGGTGATGGAAGAGAGTGATACTCAAAGGGGGTTCCTTATGCCCAGTCTATTCCGCAATTTAGTTTTCGTTGCAGAAAACCCCGCTTCGCAGAGATATGATGTTAGAAATGGAAGCAACGTTTCCAGTGCTTTTGTGGCTGTCTCAGGATATTCAGCCTTGACTTTGATCCGGAATGCCAGCGGAGATGTTATGTCAAACATACTTTTCAGCCCACCGTCATTTACAAGCTCGAGGAGTTGATCTTCTTCCCACGCTGACATGAATGATTCACCAGGGACATTCACAAATGGGTCACGGACCCATTTCTTTGCACGTCTTGGGTCATTTGCAGTTGGGAAGTAACGCTCGAATTCTATCGACAGCGAAGATAGGTGATGGCACACTTTATCTGCCAACTTGAAGACAGTTGTCATTCTCCCCTGAAGTGACAAATTGAGTTCATTGAGCAGGTTGAAGATGTCACACAGATAAGCGAGTTTTGCTATCCACTCCTTGTCACTGAAGTTTGCTGTCAGTGGTGACTTTTTTCCTGAAAGAAATCTCTGTAGCGGCTCTCTTAGCTCAACAACCCTGGCCAGGGCTCTCCCCCTTGATAGCCACCTGACTTCAGTGTGTAAGAGAAGGCGTTTGTGCTCTGCATCCATTTCCTCGCAAATCTACTCAAACAGACGTGAGTTAAGGACTTTTGCTTTGATGTGATTGATAACTTCAGTAACGTCACTCAATACGCTGTTAAGATCAGGTGACATTTTTTGGCTAGCCAGCATTTCCCTGTGTATGACACAGTGTGTAGACTCGCATTCAGGAACAACCTCTTTGACTCGGGTAGTGAAACCAGACAGCCGTCCAGTCATAGCTGCAGCCCCGTCTGTGCATATTCCAACACAGAATGACCAGTCCAGTTTGCCTGGCATGCAGTCATTCAAAGACTTGAATAGTTCTGCCCCAGTTGTGTTAGTTGGCAGCGGCAGTGTACACAACATATCCTCGTGCACATCATCTTAAAATATATATCGCACATAAGCCTGCGGTATTGCCTTGTTGTCAACATAGGTAGACTCATTGACCTGGATAGCGTACCATAGTGACTTGTTAAGCCGTTCCAACAGCTGTGCTTCGATGTCCTCCGCTATGTCATCGATTCTCCTTGAAACTGTGGTAGCTGAAAGAGAAACCTGTGCCATCTTGTTAGCTGCAGCTTCTCCCAACGGTTCACAGCACGTGTCCTTGGCAGCAGGCAGAATCAATTCTTCACCAACAGTGAAAGGCTTCTTAGCCTTACCAACACAGCTCGCCACTAAGTACGATGCCGTCAGAGCAGCAGCATTTGTGGAGATGGTGGCTCTCAGCACTTGCTTCTGTCCCGCCTGCTCACGTTTTTTCTGCTCAAAAAACTCAATGGGTTTGTCTTTAAGGTCAGGGTGCTTGGACTCAAGGTGCTGAAGCAGTTTTGAGGGCTTCATTGCCTCATTAGACAGCTTGTCTCCACATATCACACACAGGGGGCTTGGAGCGTGCAAGTCACCGGTCACATTAAAGCCATATTTTATGTACAACTCGTCGTATTTTCTGTTGAAGGAAGCTTTCTTTTTTTCTGCAGTCTCGGCCTCAGCTGTCTCTGCGTTACCATCATCGTTAGGCCTTTTATGTCCCCTACCACCTCTTCCAAAGAAACTCTCAAGCGAAGTTTGTTTTTTACTCATCGAGTAGTTGTAAGTTAATGACTGATGACCTCACGTGGATAATGACCTCGCGTGCGTTCAAGTTCAACAGTGGGCGTGACAGGGACTGAGGAAAGATGCAGCTGACTCATATCGTTTCATATCGCCAAATCATATCGTTTCCTCGTGGCCTGGCAGCACATGCTCTGTGGCCCGGTGGTTGGGGACCACTGCTCCAGAGGCACCTTGGGTCCATTCTCTGATGGTCCGCAGTGGAAGCTTATCAGTAGGTACATGCTGTGGGAGCAGATGCTGACTGTGTAGAGGGACCGGCAAGGTGAGGCCTGGGAAGATCTAGGAGGATACGCAGTATAAGGGAATTATACAAGTCATTCTCAAACTCTTCTGGTGTGTCATCGGCAGACAAGGTTTTTCCAATAAAATTTGGAATCTGCTATGGCCTCAGGAAGCCTCTGCCCCACCATTTGGAACATTAAGTAGCCCCCCCCCCCCGCCATCTGTTTGTAGAAAGAGCCTCAGCCAAATAAAATGAGTTTAGAACAAAATATGCTTGAGAGAATCCAAGTGACCTTGAGCAGTCAGTGACCTCTGCCTAATTTAAACCATCCTGTGCTCTGTCTCGAGCATTTGATGCATGATGTCTCAGTGGTGTGCCAAGTCAAAAGGGATGAAAGGAACATGGGGAGAGTAGCAGCAGAGACTTAACGGAACTGTTTAAAGAGCTCTCAAGGAAACAAGCTGGAGACTTATGTACAAAGATCATTAAGAACAATTAGGAAAACGCATGGTACTTTGGTTTACATGGGCAGAGGGACTTAATACTAAAGCAGAGAACCTTCATGCCATTGGGATTCTGGCCAGCTCTGGCTACTAAAGCTTAAGAAGGGATTGCAGGTCTTTGAAGAGGCACAGGGGGTTAACTGGAAACAGGCAGCAGATGAGTCAGTTTATCCAAGAGAAGCTCGAGTTGCTTAGCTCGGAGAGGAGAAGAATGAGGGAAAATTTGATAGCGGTAGCTATAGCAATTCCCATTAGCTGATGGCTAAAGTATGAGGCTTCATAGATTTAAGATTTGGGTAAGAGACCCAATGGGGCGGAGTGTGCAGAAGAGAGGAGTTTTTGTGTAGTGTGTTGTACTGACTTGGAACTCACTCTCCGTGACGCTGATGGAAGGAGAGGTGATTCAACAACTTCTAAAAACACCGAGGGTGGTAAACTGGCAGGGCTACAGCACCAAGCAGAGAGCCAGCGTGATTTTGATCGGCTAATTGGACTCCTGTGCTATAGTGTCTCAATGATCTGTCAATAGATTTATAAAGAACAGTAGCAACTTTGAGGTACACAAAATCTTCCTTTAAAAGATATTTTCCTTTGGTCTTTCATTTCCGGTTTCCTTCCCTTGCAGTGTGTTGCTGGATTTTATTTCCCTCTTTTAAATGAACATCCCCTCTCTGAGGCAAATGGCAACATCTTGATGAGGAGTCAGTATTTAGTAAAGCAGAGAAGCAAGTTGTGTATCTTATTGTTTTGAATTCCTCAAGTAATTTCTTTCAATCTCTGGCCCCTTGTTTTTGACCTGTCAGCTAAAGAAAGTAGATCCTTCCCACTGCATCTGGGGTACTAATAATTGCGTACACTTCTATCAAGTCTCTCTCCAGCCAGTACTTTGTAAGGCCAATAAACTATCTGTTGCTGGTTACTGACTGCATTTCTGAGCTATTACTTCGGCTGAATGGTGCTTCAGGATTCCCTAAAGTGGTGAAGAAAAGGTGGAAACACCAGATTTTTGGGAAAAGGAAGTTCAGCAAAAAGAAGCTGTAGATGCTGGTGATCTGGAGAAGCAAAGAAAGGTACTGGAGGAGCTCAGTAGGGCAGGCAGGAGAGATGGAGGGAATTGGGCAACTAATGCTTTATGTTGTTACTCTCCATCGGGAATGGAATAAAAGAAGGAAGGTAGGCGGTATAAAGAGGTGGAGCAGGTGATGGATCCAGGTGATAGGTGGATCCAGGTGATGGGGGGGGGGATCCAGGTGATGGGGGGAGCCAGGTGATGGGGGGGATCCAGGTGATGGGAGGACCCAGGTGATGGGTGGATCCAGGTGATGGGGGGAGCCAGGTGATGGGTGGATCCAGGTGATGGGGGGAGCCAGGTGATAGGTGGATCCAGGTGATGGGGGGAGCCAGGTGATGGGTGGATCCAGGTGATGGGGGGATCCAGGTGATGGGGGGAGCCAGGTGATGGGTGGATCCAGGTGATGGGGGAGCCAGGTGATGGGGGAAGCCAGGTGATAGGTGGATCCAGGTGATGGGGGGAGCCAGGTGATGGGTGGATCCAGGTGATGGGTGGATCCAGGTGATGGGTGGATCCAGGTGATGGGGGGATCCAGGTGATGGGGGGAGCCAGGTGATGGGGGGAGCCAGGTGATGGGTGGATCCAGGTGATGGGGGGGATCCAGGTGATGGGTGGATCCAGGTGATGGGGGGAGCCAGGTGATGGGGGGATCCAGGTGATGGGGGGATCCAGGTGATGGGGGGAGCCAGGTGATGGGGGGAGCCAGGTGATAGGTGGATCCAGGTGATGGGGGGAGCCAGGTGATGGGGGGGATCCAGGTGATGGGGGGAGCCAGGTGATGGGTGGATCCAGGTGATGGGTGGATCCAGGTGATGGGGGGGATCCAGGTGATGGGTGGATCCAGGTGATGGGGGGAGCCAGGTGATGGGGGGAGCCAGGTGATGGGGGGAGCCAGGTGATGGGGGGATCCAGGTGATGGGGGGAGCCAGGTGATAGGTGGATCCAGGTGATGGGGGAGCCAGGTGATGGGTGGATCCAGGTGATGGGTGGATCCAGGTGATGGGGGGATCCAGGTGATGGGGGGGATCCAGGTGATGGGGGGAGCCAGGTGATGGGGTTGATAAGCAGATGTGGGAGGTAGGAGGGTCAGAATGATGTCAGAAGTTGGGAAGTGATAGGTGGAAGAGGCAAGGGGTTAAGATGATGGAATCTGATAGGAGTGGAAACTAAGGTAGGGAGGAGAGGAGAGGAATCAGTGGGAGAAGTGTGTGGGTAGTGAGCAGATGGAGAGGGGGATGATATAGGGTGATGGGGGAGAATGTGACAGAGCGGAGGTGGCAGGGTTGCCCAGGCAGAATGTGAGGATGTGTTCCTTCAACTTACATTATGCCTCGATTTGACAGTGGAGGAGGCTGAGAACATGGTGCTCCTGCTTGCAGAAGTATTTTTGAAAGGAGTTGTTGATGCAGATAATTAAATCTCAATTAAAAGACGTTAAGTGTTGAAGAATAATCCAGCCAAAAGTTAGAAATGGGTAGAAGAGAGAGCCTTAGTTAAAATGCAGCACACAGACAAAATGCAATGGAATCTCGGGTCTTGAATTTCTCGAGTGGAAGCGGGACCTTATCGTGCGCCGTATCCTTTTGTTACCTAACTACATCAAGAATGTGCTCGTTACAGGTACGTGCCCAGACAAGGACCTACTGAGCTGGATGCTTGCTGCGGCCTGTAGCCAGGGACACATGGCTATAGTGCAGCTCTTGGTGCTTGAGTACAAGGCAGAGGCAAACAGCTGTGGGATGAAGTCACAGAATTATCCCATCATCACTGGGCAGCCATTGTACGCGGCGATGCAGGCAGGTACGTGGGTCTTCACGTCTCCTAGGGTGTACACAGTACATGAGCAGCAGCATTATCCAAACCTGGCTCTTCTTGTGTGTATGTGTTCTATACAAAACTCACCCAAGCCAATAAAGGAAGGGGTGCATGATTTGTCTATAGAATGGCCAGCTGGAGCAACTGCCCATGAATTAGAATCAAGATTAATATCACTGGCATATGCTGTGATATTTATTGTTTTTGCAATAGCTGTACATTAAAATACATAATGTTAAAAACTGTGAAATAAATATATATATATTTGTATAAAATAGTTAAAATAAGTCATGTAAAAAATAGTGAGGCAGTCAGTGTTCATGGGTTCGGTGTCCATTCAGAAATCTGATGCCAGAGGGGAGGATGCTGAATTGTTGAGTGTGTGGCTTCAGGCTCCAATACCTCCTCCCTGGTGGCAGCATGTTCTGGGTGATGCCAGAACATAGAACAGTACAACACAGGATCAAGCCCTACAGCTGCTGATTTCCGTGCTGAGCATGATGCCAAATTAAACTAAATTGCTTCTGCCTGTACACGATCCATATCCCTCCCTTCGCCGCACATTCATGTGTCTGTCTAAAAACTTCTTCCTCATCACTATTGCCTTGGGTTCTGCCGCCCTTAGCGGCACATTCCAACAACTTGAGTAAACCTGCAGATGCTGGAAGTCAAAATAATACTCTCAAAATGCCGGTGGACCTCAACAGGCCAGGCAGCATCTATGGAAAAGAGTACACGATTGATGTTTCGGGCCAAGACCCTTCACCAGTTCTAATGAAGGGTCTCGGCCCAAAACGACAACTGTTTACTCTTTTCCATAGATGCTGCCTGGCCTGCTGAGTTCCTCCAGCATTTTGTGTGTGTTACATTCAAAAAACGTGCCCAACACGGTTCCTCTCTCACCTTAAAAGCATGTTCGCTAGTATTAGAGATTTCTGTACAAAGATTGTGACTTTCTACCCAATCTATGCCTCTCATCATTTCATAAACTTCTGTCAGTTGTCCCCTCAGCCTGTGATGCTCCAAGGAAAACAATCCAGGTGTTTCCAACCTTTCCTAATAGCTGATGTTCTCGGATCCACACTGCAACCTTCTCTCCTCCTATAATGGGGCAACTAGAATCATGCATGACAAATGTAGTTGTATTGAAATAAATTAGCAGCTCCATTTATTGTGTGCAATTCTAGTTGCCCCATTAAAGGAAACGTGGAGGCTCCTGCTTCTGATGCACGGCCAAAACCTGGTCTACAGGAGCTGGTGATCCTGCCAGACCTTCCTTCCCCGGCCTCAGGCCCAAAGGCCTGTGCTCAAGGTGGACAAGGAGTTGATCGCCCATGGCAGAGGTGAAGGATTTTTGGAGAATGCACCTCACATTCCTGTTAGTGTAACATGGCGTTCTAACTTTTCTTCACTCACTGAGGACGTGCCGCTCCTTCTGGCCCAACGATGTGAACCTCCTTGGTTGTTGGCGTACTAGACAGCGAGGCTGGTGCTGCCTAGCACTCGCTCATCCAGGTGTTTCCTGGTAACATCCCACACAGGTGCTGGAGCTTCAGGGCTGGTTGCACCCATCCTGTCCCTCGGATTTGTGCAGCATCAGTTAAGGATGATTAGTCTTCTTGGTTTACCCACTCGCTTTACCCAATAATCTGCCTTCTTCCCACCTTCTGCCTCCTGGCTTTCCGCAGGTTTTCAGTCTTTTCTCTGACACTCTCCGTAGAGAAATACAGGCCCTTCAGCCCAATTCGTCCAAGCCAACCATGTTACCCGCCAAACTAGATTCTTGATTAGTCAGGGTGTCAAAGAAGGCAGGAGAATGGAGTTGAGAGGGATGATAAATCAGCCATGATGGAATGGCGGAGCAGACTCGATGGTCTTCTGGTCTAAACTAACCCCATTTGACTGTATTCTTCTAAACCCCTTGTATCCATGTACTTACCCAAATCTCTTTTGAATGTTGTTTACTGTACCTGCCTCATCCACTTCCTCTGACAGCTCATCCACTTCCTCTGACAGCTCATCCACTTCCGTGCCATCCTCTACATGAAGAAGTTGCCCTTCAAGTCCCTTTTAAGTCTTCCGCCTCTCACATTAAACCCTATATTTTAAGTAGCCCTTACCTGGAAATAAAGACCGAGTCTATTTATCCTACCCATATCCATCATGGTTTTGTACACTCTATAAAGTCATCCCTCAGTCTCCTGTACTCCAAGCAGTAAAGTCCTAACCCACCCAACCTCTCTCCCTATGACTCAAGATTTTAGGATCCTGCAGCATCCACCAAGAAATTTCTGGGCTCTCTACACCCGATCCCAAACCCTATCCCATTTTCATACCCTAATCAGTCGAAGTACAACACAGAAACAAGCCCTTCAGCCCATCTAGTCCATGCAGAACCATTTAAGCTGCCTTCTCCCATCGATCTGCAATAGGACCATAGCCCTCCATATCCCTATCAGCCATGCACCTATCCAAACATTTCTTAACCGTTGAAATCGAGTGTGCGGTCACCACTAGCAGCTCATCCCACACTTTCACAACCCTCTGAAGGAAGAAGATTCCTCTCATGTTCCCCTTAAACTTCTTAACTTTCACCCTTAACCATGACCTCTAGTTGTAGTCCCTCCCAAACCCAGTGGAACAAAGACTGCTTGCATTAACCCTATCTATGCGCCTCATAATTTTGTATACCTCTATCAAATCTCAATCTGCTCTGTTCTAAGAAATATAGTCCTAACCCATTCAATCTTTCCTTAGATCCTACAGACCAGGCAACATCCTTGTAAATTTTCCCTGTACCCTTTCAATGATGTCAACGTTGTTTCCATCTTTACTGTAGGTGGGTGATTAAAACTGCACACAATACTCCAAAAAAGGCATAAGCAATGTCTTATACAACTTCAACATAACATTCCAACTTCTGTACTGAATACTTTGAATTATGAAGGTCAATGTGCCAAAAGCTTTCTCAATTACCCTATCTACCAATGACGCCACTTTCAATGAATTATGGACCTGTGTTCCCAGATCCGTTTGTTCTACCAGACTCCCCAGTGCCCTACCATTCACTGTGTTAAACCAGTGCTTTTTTTGTGTGTGTTGTTTGAATTTCTGCAGATTTCCTCGTGTTTGCATGTTAAACCTACACTGGTTGGTCCTACTGAAGTGTAAAACCTCACACTTGTCAGCATTAAATTTCATCTGCCATTTCTTCATAGCGACAGGCCCAAGATTGGGCTCCTTGGCCTTGGAAAGAAGGCTGAACCATGTATGTAAACCGTGAGATACGGCCTGGAAACAGGCCTTTTGGCCTACTGAGTCTATGCTGACCAGCAGCCTCCCTGTTACACTAATCCTACATCAGCCCCATTTTTAAAATTCTCCCCATAGTGTCATCACCTACACATTGGAGATGATTTATGTAGAAAGAAACCCATATCTGAGGGCTGGAGTGTAACTGATGGCAAACAGCAGCTGAGACTGTTGCTAGTGTCCTGCTCATGCCCCCTTCTGATGTCACTCCACCACCTCCTGCAAAGCTGTACGGTTTCTACGCATCGACTTTTATTCCAGATTTCTACCAGCTGCAGTATTTCATCTCTTTTGTTTATCTCCCCGACTCTGTTGCTCACTGATTATTTCCTACTTCTGTCGGTTTGTTGGTAGTTCTTGTGTTGTTTCTCTCCTCGCCCTCCTACTTCGACTTCGTTGATTATGGTTTTGATGGGAATGTCTGTTTTGTACCAGGGAATGAAGAGATTGCTATCTTCCTGCTGGAGAACGGAGCCCAGTTCTCCTCGTACACTCTCATGGACCACCCTCAGCTCAGCAAGCAGCTCCTGAGGAAACAGTTTACAGAACCGAACAGCCAGTGCGAAGAGTCGACCACACAAGCAGTGAGCCAGCACTTCTCTGATGATAACTAATGGCAAAACACAAAATTAACTACTAACTAACTAGGAGTGATTGTTGGTAATCAAGGGATGTGTCAATAGGGTTTTGAGGATAGACCTCATGTTTGGAGTGAGATCTGAGGACAGCTGATTGATTGAATGATTGAAAAACAGCACAGAGTAGTCCCTGCTGGCCCTTTGGGTCGTGCCACCCAGCAACCCCTGATTGAATCGTAGTCTAGTCACAGGACAATTTACAATGACCACTAACCTACCAACCGGTAATGTCTAAGGAGGCCGGAGCATCAGGAGGAAACTTGCCATCACAGGGAGAACATGCAAACTCCTTACAGGTAGCGGCGGCAATTGAACCTAGGTCACCATTTCTCTAAAGCGTTGTGCTAACCACCACACCACTGAAAATCTCCGGCTTTAGACACACGTTGGACAGTCTGTGCCGGCTCAGAGAAATCAGTAAGGGATCAGGATTATAAAGAGGGGGATCTGCCCCAGAGTATGAGCTGGGGCAATTCACAAGTTTCCCAGGGAATGGCAAGGAGTAATTCGTACCTGCCCCCACAGTGAGGGGGGGAGAGGAAGTAACTCACAGCTGCCCCAGGGAGTGAGAGTCTGCGCATTCCACATCCGCCCCAAGATTTCCCTCAATACAAAGGAGCCGTCTGTGTGGAATTTGCACGTTTGTCCTGTGGTTGCGTGGGTTTCCTCCAGAAGCTCCAGATCCCACCCACACTCCAAACATTTGTCAGGCGATGCGTGCTGTACGTTGGTCCTTGCTCAAGAGTGAGAGTTAGGATTAGTGAGCTTGGTCGTTGGCAAGGATTTGGTGTTTCTGTGCTGTGTCTCTCCACAATGATGTGAAATAGCTTGTGTGCTGGTGAAGGGAGCTGATACAATGGTAAGCACTAATAGCGAGTTGGGTAAATACCTGCAATTGAAGAAATTTGGGAAAAGAGCAGTGAGTGTAGGACCAGTAGGATTTTCTTTCAGACACAGTGGGTCAAGTGGCCTTCTGCTCGGACGGAGGGCTTTTCAGTTCATTCACAAGCTTTGTCACATACTACAGGATGTACTGAGGTGTCTTCTTGCTGTGAGCTTCTGTTTCTTACACTTGAATTACAGGGCCAGTCACTGAAGTGGTCTCACCTGAAGCTGCCTTGGTTGGATCTGGACTGGTTCATAGATATGTCCAATCAAATAACAGAACTCGATCTGAGCAGGAACAGCCTCACTCTCCTCCCCTCAGTTATTCCTTGGGGACTAGTGCACCTACGGAAACTCAACTTGTCCTCAAACCAGCTGAAGGAATTGCCGGATGCAGTCTCGTCAGAAGAAATCCTCTGTTCGGGGTGAGTGAGAGACCAGAGTTGCTGAGGAAGGGCTTGGCGTCTCCAGTTGCAGTGTGCTCTATCGTTGAAGGAAGCAGGGCGATGGGTGTGAAAGCAAGATTGTGGGTGCTGAGAATCTTTAAGAGCCAAGGCTGAAAAGACACTCTCTGGGAAGGCAGCATCTTGTGAATGATAGAGAGGCCTTCAGTAAACAAGCTGTCCTCAGAGTTTCACCAACCAACTGACTGTTATAGAGTCCACCAACCCCAGCCATTGCAGCCCTGTAAATTACATTTCATTTTGCAACTCATTGACTGAAGTATCAAGGTCATTAAAAGTGGCCAACAGCAGAGGGGAAAATTGGGTAAAGTGCTTAATGAGCATCAAACCCACCCAGAATTTGCGTTTTTTTTTATTGAATGTAAATTTATTTCTGAATCCAGTTGATCCTTACTCGCAATTTAACCGATCAGCGTGCCAGTAACTTTTACTTTTGCCAGTCAGTGTTGTGAAGACAGGGACGGAGCATGTAACAAACCGGGACGAATGTCTGAGCAAGATTTACTTACTCCCCGTTACGCCACTGGCATTTAGGCAGCAATGAAAGTCCTCCATCTCTGTCCGTCCTTACCTCCCACAGGGATATAGAAAGATTCTTCAATGCTGTTTTTGTAGCAATTTTTTTTCACCAGTCAGGGTTGTTCGCCTTGAGCTGAACCCCCGAACCTGGAGGACCGGTGAAGCACGCTTAGTCTGGCCATTACCCTTTGACCTGTTTGGTAGGGGTGACCCTACCAAGAGCCAAAGCACAAGGCCCTGACTCCAGCCAACAGAGCTCTCTGGGTCATTGAGGCACGCAAGGCTCCAAACCCTGTGACAAGGTTGTGGTCCACTTGGAGGAATGAAGATTTAGGATAAATAAATTTCTCAAACTTAGTACTATTTGCAGTTAGACACCATGTGCATGGTGGTGGATCCAGTGGAGAGGCAGGAGTAATGACTGAACTAATATTACGCTCTTTCAGAATACTGGAGATTGACGTATCACGAAACCAGCTGACCTGCTTGCCCACTAGCTTCTTGCATCTCCCAAAACTTCAGAAACTGACAGCTTCCAGCAATCTACTGAACGTGTTATTTGATGAAGAAAAAGGTAGGAGCACTATTCATTGTCTAGGAAGTTCCAGACTCATTCTGATATTTCCAAAGTTCTAATCCTGTACGATTGCTCAGATATATGTTCCTGCATTAATAGAGAGTTAGTTTTCACTTCCTGCAGTTTCAGATTACCCAACCACCACTCCCCCCCCATACCCCTGTGCTCTTTTCTCTCTCCTGATTGACCCAGGTTCCTTTTTTCCATACATTCTCCTAACCCATGTCACCCAGTTCATTCTACCTATCACCCATACACTTAACTTGCTGTTCTCCAATCCCCTTCCCTCCAAATGTTTTTATCTGCTCATCGTCCCTCGCTTATGCAGTTCCACTTATCACCTTCCTTACAGCAGATTTCTGCTTCTGCACCTCTTGTGTCTCAACATAATTGACTCCTGTGTGATTGGTCACATGTACATTTGGGTTGCTATGTGAGTGAACATACAATTCAAAACAGAGATTAGTAGATCTCCATACATTAAGTAAATTAAGAAATGTGATCTTAATGGTAGAACACACTGCAGAACTGGAAGACCAGTTATGATCTTGTTGAACGTGAAGTGGACTTGAAGGGCTATAAAGACTTCTACTCTTACCTCTTATGCTCTGAAATATCTGTGTATGACTACAGATAAAAACTCAATCATGGTTATTGATCAGATAAATGTTTGAGTCAATTGTGATTAGACAGTTAAATATTTCATGTTACTGATCAAGTGAAAAATTAAGTCCATAAGACCATAAACCATAAGATATAAGAGCAGAAGTAGGCCATTCGGCCCCTTGAGTCTGCTCCACCATTCAATCATGGGCTGATCCAATTCTTCCAGAAATCCCCACTCCCCTGCCTTCTTCCCATACCCTTGGATGCCCTGGCTAATCAAGAACCTATCTCTGTCTGGCTTAGATACACCCAGTGACTTGGCCTCCACAGCCGCTCGTGGCAAAAAATTCCACAGATTTATCACCCTCTGACTAAAGTAATTTCTCTGCATCTCCGTTCTAAAAGGAAGTCCTTCAATCCTGAAGTCTTGCCCTCTTATCTTAGAATCCCCTACCATAGGAAATAACTTTTCAATATCTAATCTGTTCAGTTCTTTTAACGTTCAGAATGTTTCTATGAGATCCCCCCCTCATTCTCCTGAACAGCCCAAGAGCTGCCAGACATTCCTCAGATGGTAACCCCTTCATTCCTGGAATCATTCTCGTGAATCTTCTCTGAACCCTCTCCAATGTCAGTATATCCTTTCTAAAATAAGGAGTCCAAAACTGCACACAATACTCCAAGTGTAGTCTCACAAGTGCCTTATAGAGCCTCAACATCACATCCCTGTCACAAGTCTTTTGTGATTGCTCAGGTAAATATCCAAGTATTTTTGTGATTGGACAGAAAAATGTTCAGCTGTAATTGTTCTTGTTTGATGAGTCAGGTAAATGTACTGTTTCTTCTGATCCCAGCAACAAACTGGATTGGATTACGAAAGCTGAGGGAGATTGATGTCTCCGACAATAGAATTGAGATTTTGCCAACAACTTTCCTTCATTGTTTCAAGTCTCTCAACAATCTTAATGTGTCTCGGAATGCACTGAAGGGCTTTCCTGAACCTTGGGCGTGTCCTTTGGTAAGTGCAGTTTTAATTAATTAATGAAGAAATTGTTTAAATGATTGATTGGGGTTCTGGATTATCTACCAGATTTTAAATCTGCATGAATTTCAAAGAATAGACTATAGCACATCTGAAACTTGATGGAACTAAAATTGGACGAAATCTATTGGTTAACGGATTATAGAGAGAAATTTTCCTTTACGTTGGCAAAGGGATCTATCTTTTGACTTCTGAGGGAAGAAGCTAATCGCCAAGTCCTTCCATGCTAAACTGGAATTTTTAGGTCCAGAATGTCCTTCAGTGAAGTATTTTATTTAGAATAAAGTAATGAAGGTTAAGCTGCATAGGGTATGGCAAAATTCCGCAGAGTAACAACAAGGTGGTGGGTCGAAAACAAATGAGTGTGAGCTGGAAAATGGAGAGCTGGCTTCTCTTCGGATTTGAAGCTTATGTCAAAACAGTCCTAGTGAGAATGGAATGCCCTCTGCTGTTCCACTATGGAGACAAAAGTTGCTGTTCACAAAAGCCATCTTGAGTTCCTAGTTACATGTCACTGACGATCCTTCCGCCCTCATAATAACCCGTCAGTCCTCGGGGTCCTCCATTGCTATGGAGAGGCCAAACACAAATTGGAAGAACAATATCTCATAGTTCACTTGGGGGTAGACCTTAACCCAATGGCACAAACATTACATTTTCCAGTTTATGTTTACCCACCCCCTAGTATTGTCCTCTCACGCACACTTACCTGCTACTTCTTTTTCCTCTCCTTTTGTTTACCTTTCCCCCCACCAAATGTTTCCATTTGCCCATCATTTCTCCACCTTGAGCCCTTCCCATTTTGGTTCTACCTACCCCTGTCCCACCTGCCTCTTGTACTGCTGTGTACTGGTAATCGTCACTCTTCTTTCTCTGTCCTAATGCAGGGTCTCGAATTGAAACGTTGCCTTAGACTTGTTCCTTTTCTGAAAATACTGCTTGATCCACTGATGTTTTTTCAGCGTTCTGTATTTTTAGTTGTTTTATTACTTGTACTGAAATAAACTGCTGCAGATGCTGGAATTCTGAAATAAAAATAGGTATCATCTGTGGGAAGAGAGCAGGTCTTCATATTCCCCGTTTCCATGGTGATAACTTTATCACTGGATAGGCATTGTATATCTACAGATGTAAAAACTGGATTTCAAAGGACAGCAAAATCTTAACAGTTAAGTGGAGAGTTCTATCTGAAGAATTCAATACTTTAAAAATAGTTTGTCAATAAGAGGCAATGTCTTGCTTCCTGCATGACGTTGAGCAAATTTGTTTTGCAAGGATCACTGTGCATTTGTAATCAATTTAGAAATAAGGCAACGTCCTGATAAAATTTCAGCACTTCTTTGCAACATAGTGACTGTATACGATTTCAAAATGTTTTCCGCGCTGCATAATTTCTCATACCGTCTTCTGACATGGAAGGAATCCTTTTGGTTCAACAAGCCTACACCAGCCCTCAGAATGATACAGTATCCCATTCCCTCACTTGTTTCCCTATATCTTATTTTCTTCTACTCTTGGGGTAGTTTGCATTTGCAAATTTACCTACCTATCAATGTGTCTTCTGGAGCAAACTGAAACAGACAGAGGAAACCCTTGCATTCATAGGGATGACCTGCAAATACTGCACAGGCAGTTAAGGATTGGACGCTGGAGTGGTGTGGCAGCAATGCTATCTGTTTGCCAAATGTGTCATCTCAACTTCGATCCCTTTATCATCAGGCAGAATATCTCCAGGAACACCCTGCCACGTTTGGGAAAGCACAGTAGATAAGTGATAAGTTACACAGTTTGTTGTCTTCTGCACTCTACTTGATCTTTCATCGATCCTGTTATAGTTACTTTTCTATTGATTTGCAGAGTATGCTCACAGGAAAAAGAATCTCAGAGTTGTATGTGGTGACATATATGTACTCTGATAATAATATTTACTTCTAAGGTTCAATTTAATGTCCCAGAAATGTATACAATATACACCCTGAAATGATTTTTCTTTGCAAAACATCCACGAAAACAGAGAAGTGCCCCAAAGAATGAACAAAAGTTAAATGTGAGCACCCCAAAGTCCCCCCCCAGCGCATAAGCGGCAGCGAGCAACTATCTCCCCCCTCCCCACCAGCAAGAAACGCACCCGTTACCGAGCACAAGCGTGAGCTAAACGATAGCAAAGACACAGCTCTTGCAGTTACCCCAAAGACTATCGCAGCTCACCCGGCATTCAGCAACCCACAGGTTCTCTCCCTCCCTGACAAGGGAGAGGGAGGTGTCCCCCATTTTCTCAGTAAGCAGGAGGCATAGCAACAACCCGTTGGTTCACGATGTTAAAAAGTCCGTATCGTTGCTTTCTTCGAGCCCTGTGCCCGAAGATCGCAAAGATCTTGGGTCTTTGGGCCCAGAGCGAAAGTTTTTCCAGTCTCCCCGATGACACATGAGTGACACCGACCCTCGATCTGCCCATCTCCAGAGTCCCAAGATCTCAGGCTTCCAAACACTAGGCCACCTCTTAAGCTGACCCCTTGGTGTGCCGAACGTCGGCCGGTTCTGAAACCCTGAGAACGGGTCCCATTCCCGCAAAGAACCGAAGTCTGCGTGTAACTCCAGGTCAGGGTCTTCAAAAGAACCCTGAAATGGAAAACTAAAGATATTAAAGATAGAAATAGAGCTGTTTCCAAAGATGCAAACAAAGGAGTCGCCGTTTAGCGCCATCTTAACTCCGCCTCCCTTTGAACTTTTCTTGTGTCATTTCCTTTGTAGTTCATTGAATCATCTTGGGATCTAGCTGATGGAACGTTCAGTGCAGAATGCCAGCTTATGATTATACTGTCAGAACATTTATGTGGTCGGAACAGATACGGTTCTGTTTAACGGTGACCCAGGTTGAACGTTGAAGGGTTCAGCGATGGTAATCCTATGGAAAAAGGACAAGAACTGGATTGACTCTCTTTCTCTCGCAAGCAGATGATCGTTGTTCTGGGGCTAGGTGCACAAATAACTTGCTGTGGAAAGTTTCCCAGGTCTTGTTCCTGGGTTCATTATCTAAGAAAGCAGTGTGTGTCTCCACCTCTGTCCTTGTGTTGGGGAAAAATGTCATTGATGAGGCAGCTGAAGATGATTGGTCCCAGAACAATGTTCTGGGAGTGAGACCGTTGGCTAATATTGACCGCAATCATTTTCCTTTGTGCAGGGTCTTCTCTCAGCAGCCGCTGACTTTATGCCATACTTAGTTAAGTGTAGCCTTAATATCTAAGTCAGTCACTTGCCTCATTCCTGGACCAAAGCTTTAAAGAAGTCTGGAGCTAAGTTGATGTCCAATATTGTTTGACACATTTAGTACTGGCAACCAAAGAGGAATTGATCTACCTAGCTGTCGTTCAGCTGGATTCATTCTTGTTGTAAGTGGTTGTCTGATGGTGTCTCTCTGATGGTGGTGACTGAAAAGAGGATGCTGTCCAAGTTGCATGCCATCTTGGACAATGTCTCCCATCCACTCCATAATGTACTGGTTAGGCACATTCAGCCAGAGACTCATTCCACCAAGATGCAACACTGAGCGTCATAGGAAGTCATTCCTACCTGTGGCCATCAAACTTTACAACTCCTTCCTCGGAGTGTCAGACACCCTGAGCCAATAGGCTGGTCCTGGACTTATTTCCACTTGGCATAATTTACTTATTATTATTTAATTATTTATGGTTTTATATTGCTATATTTCTGCACTATTCTTGGTTGGTGCGACTGTAACAAAACCCAATTTTCCCCGGGATCAATAAGTGCACGGGATACAGTGAGCGGCTCGGGATCTGACCACATAGCAGCTCAATCCCTACCTCTTGAGCTACTGAACAGGCTCCCCTCCAGCTGAGTTGCATCAAAAAAAAACCATCTGCTGAAGGAAGTCAGTGTTGAACAGCACATGTCACGGCAAAAAGATTTGCTGATGTTTTGGGTCAACAACCCGCATCTGCTCCAGTTTCCTGCATCTGCATTCTCTGTCTCCGACAGAGCTGCAAAGCTAACTTACTCTGAATAGAAAATTGGACAATTCGTTGGGTCTACAAAACCATCAGTCTGATTAATTTTCATGCAATGGGTCTACGCTCAATCATCATGGAAGCAGAAAGTCCTGTTAACAGTGCTTTTGGGTGGACTTACTTATCTCTAGCATGCCGATTGATGCTCCTGTTAGTCAATGGAATATGTGGCGTAGGCGTACCTGCCAGCCAACGTTCTAGTACCCATTAAGCACAAGTTGGTGGTGAGAATTCTTTCTTCTTGGTAGGTGTGATGCCTTAAGCCTTGGAAGACTGAAGTGCAATATTGACCCAACGTTACTAGCTGAGGACAGTCTAAAAGCCTCAGCCTTGTCCACCTGCTTATCACACTGGCCCGTTGCTAAGACTGGAACTGTTCACGGAGATGCTGTGTCACATAGTTCACCACCATTCATGATGGGATGCAGCAGACTGACAGAACTTCAATCTGACCCATTAAGTTTTGAAATTCTGTTTGAAACTCGCTGCCTTTGCCATTTATTCTCAGCTCACACATGGGAATTCACCCTGTATGGTAGGATGGACGTAGACTGAAGTCTGAACATACTCTTTAATCCTTCACTTTGTCGAAGTATTACCAAAAGGTATAGGAGCTGAATTAGGCCATTCAGCCCACTGAATCTGCTTTGCCATTTGATCACGGCTGAATAATATCCAGCTCAAACCCTAGATCATTAGAAGTGGCATTGTTTGATAAAAGGAACCAGCGTAAACTTGGTACAACAAGCGGTCAGAAGTGGAAGAAAGTACCGGAAACATTTGTCAAAGACAGATTTGAATTTCAGACTCATATTTGTTAGAGGATATTCTATCGATGACTAACTTAAGTGTGTTTATTGAGGAAGTAGCAGCTCTGGTTTTGTGGTAGCTGTAGTCTGCCAGATGTGGTTCGGTTGGTTAACACTTGCGTCTGGATTAAACAGTGAGGTTCAGATTCCACTCTAACAAAAAGTCGGAATCTAGCTGTAGGAGGAGCTGTCTCTCAGGTGGTCCTCTCACCACTGTGGACAATGGATAGGTACCCTGGCCCTAAAGAAACATTATCCCTGCTGTACCAGCCGTTACCCACTGTGGCAGCACGGTGGTGCAGCTGATGCAGTGACGAACAATCAGACCCATCCTCGGGTGCTGACTGTGTGGCACTTACCTTGTGCCCACATGGGATTCCTTCCTCATCCTAAAAATGTACAGGCCCGTGGGTCAATTTGTCACTGCATAGTGTAGAGGAGTGGCAGTATCTGGATGGATTTAATGGAAATGTGTGGAACACTAAAGATGGTAGTCCATATGGACTGTGCCCCAGGGTAGCTGAAGAGATTGTGGAGGCATTAGTAATGATCTTTCAAGAATCACTAGATTCCAGAACGGTTCTGAGGACTGTAAAATTGCAAAAGTCACTCAGTCTTTAAGAAGGGAGGGAGGCATGAGAAAGGAAATTACAGGCCAGTTAGCCTGACCTCACTGGCCGTGAAGATGTTGGAGTCCATTATTAAGGATTCAGGGAACATGGAACCACATGATAAAATAGGCTAAAATCAGAATGGTTTCCTTAAGGGGAAATTTTGCCTGACAGATCTGTTGGAATTCTTTGAGGAAATAAGCAGGATGGACAAAGGAGAATGTTGATGCTGTGTGCTTGAATTTTCAGAAGGCCTTTGAAAAAGTGCCACACATGAGGTCGTTTAACAAAATGAAAGCCCACGGTATTACTGGAAAGATAATAGCATGGGGAGCGCATTGGCTGATTGGCAGGAGGCGAGTGGAAATGAAGGGGGCTGCCGATGACTAGTGGTGTTCCTCAGAGGTCATTGTGACTGCCTCTTTTCACGTAATAGGCCAATGATATGGATGTCAGAACCTTTGTGGCCAAGTTTGTGGATGATATAAAGATAGGTGGAGGGGCCGGTACTGTTGATGAAGCTTAGACAGATTGGGAGAATAGGCAAAAGAGTAGCAGATGGAAGATTGTGTAGGGAAGTGTATGATCATGAACTTTGGTAGAAGGAATAATGGCATAGACTATATTCTAAATGTGGAAAATTCAAACAGCAGATGTGCAGAGGGATCTGGGAGTCCTGGTGCAGGATTCCCTAGAGGTTAACTTGCAGGTTGAGTCTGTGGTGAGGAAGGCAAATGCAACGTTAGTTAGCATTCATTTCAAAAGGACTAGAATACAAAAGCAAGGATGAAATTCTGAGGTTTTATAAGGCGTTGCTCAGCTCACATTTGGAGTATTATTAGCAGGTTTGGGCCCCTTATTCAAAAGAAAGATGTGCTGGCATTGGAGAGGGTCCAGAGAACCATTTATGAGGTTCGTAAGAATGATTCTGGGAATGAAAAGGTTAACATTTGAATAGCATTTGATGGCTCTGGGCCTATATGCGCAGAAGCTTGGGGTGGGGGGGATCTCATTAAAACCTAATGAATATTGAAAAGCCTAGATAGGCTGGATGTGGAGAGGATGTTTCCTACAGTGGGGAGGGCAAATCTAAGACCTGAGGACACAGCCTCAGAAAAAGGGACGTTCATTAGAATAGAGATGAGGAGGAAGTTCTTTAACCAGTCCGTAGATAATCTGTGGAATTCATTACCACAAGCATTGGGTATATTAATGTGGAGGTTGATAAGTTCTTGACTAGTCAAGGTGTCAAAGGTTGCAGGGTAAAAGCAGAAGAATAGGGTTAAGAGGGAAAATAAATCATTCGTGATGGAATGGTGGAACACACTGGGTGGGCCAAATGGCCTAATTCTGCTTCTATGCCTTAATGGGCACTTACTGGTCAGTACAGGATTAATGGGCCAGAAGTCCTGTTTACATCCCGTATGACTCTACAGCTCTATGATTATTTCACTATTACACTACATTACCTAGAAATGACAGTTTGAAAGTATTTAATTGCTATAAAGTCCTTTGGGTTATACCAAGGTCATGAATGAAAGGTACCATTTAAATAAAAGGCTGAAGTGTGTGTGTGTGTGTGTGTGTGTGTGTGTGTGTGTGTGTGTGTGTGTGTGTGTGTGTGTGTGTGTGTGTGTGTGTGTGTGTGTGTGTGTACACACACATTCACTCTTATTTATTTTTTTGAGATTTCTCCTCATCTCTTTTCCAAAGTTATGTCCTTCCATTCTAAGGATAGTCACCCACTGCTGGAAACATCCGCTCCACATCTGCTCTATCTAGGCCTTTCAATATCAATAGGTTTCAATGAGATCCCCCCTCTTCTAAACTCCAGCAAGTACAAACCCAGAGGCGTGAAACCCCCGGGATCAGATTCTTAAACCTCCATGCCAGCACATCCTTTCTTAGATATGGGGCCCAAAACTACTCACAACACTCCAAATCTGGTCCGACCAATGGCTTATAAGGCCTCGGAATTACATCCCTGCCTTTCTAAAAACATTCACTTTTAAAGTGAATGTTAATGTTGCATTTGCCATCCTTGCTTACCAGCCTGCAAGTTAACCATCAGGGAATTCTTCACGTGGACTCCCAAGTCGATTTGCATTTCCAAATTCTGAATTTGCCCCGTGTTTAGAAAATAGTCTACAACTTCATTCCTTCTCAGAAGTGCATGACCATACAATTCCCGACACTGTATTCCATCTGCCACTTCTTTGCCCATTCCGCTAATCTGTTCAAGTCCTTCTCAAGACTCCCTGCTTCCTGAACACTACCTGCCCCTCCACCCATCTTTGTATCATTTGCAGACTTGGTCACAAAGCTGTTAAATTCTGTCAGCACTAACATAAAACATGAAAAATAGTGGACCAGCACTGACCCCTCTGGAACCCCACTAGTCATCAGCTGCCAACCAGAAAAGGCCCTCTTTATTCTCACCCTTTGCCATCCCTTCTTATCTTGCTTAGCAGCTACATATGCAGCACCTTTTCAATAGGCTTCTGCAAATCAAGTGAACATCCACTGACTCGCTCGCCTATGTCCATCCTGCCTGCTATTTCCTTAAAGAACTCCAACAGATTTGTCAGGCAAGATTTCCCCTTGAGGAAATCATGCTAACTTCGGCTAATTTTAACCTGTGCGTCCAAATACCCTAAAACCCCATGCTTGATAATGAGTGGAAAAGGAAGGCCAGCAATACAGTAAAACTGGTGAAGTGGGGGCAGATGAATTTTAAGCTTTGGTGGTGGCACGTCATCCTGAAATGTTTGGACACAGGCAAGGAGATAAAGGAGTTAAAGAATGTATTTGGGATTGTAAATAGGCTCTTAAATACAGAAACAAAGAACTCTGTAAAACCCAGTTACAACATATTAGTTAGGCATTAGCTTGCACCGACTTCATCAAAAATGCCTTTATCTGTGGAAAGCACAGAGGAAGCTTATCAGGACAATACCAGAGGTGAGAGACCACAGATATCTCGAGAGGCTGGGATTACTCTCCGCAGAGCAAGGAAACCATATAACAGCCTTAACTAAATTGTCCAGATTAGAACTAATGATAAATAACTTCCTTCGATAAGAAAATTGATTGCCGTGAGTTAAAGATTTATTAGCAAGAGACTGAAAGGGGAGATGAGGTTGAATCTGGAAGATGCTAGCCGTAAATCAGGTAAGAATTTGATTTCTTGGATACTTTCAAAAGACAATTAGATGTACTAATTTGTAGGTTAGGGAGGGAAGGATTTGGGACTAAATTGGACAGTTCTTTTTGAAAACCAGTCACGGGGAGAATGTACAAACTCCTTACAGGCAGAGAGGGGGACATCAGTGGGTGCTTGAGGGCTTGTATGGACTTGGCAGGCCTAAAGACCTCTTCCCACACTGTATGACTCTGACCTCATGATAGAGGATGTCGTCTGTTTGATAATACAGGGAATTGGTTTGGCAATGTGGAATCATAGAGCAAATTCAGAGCATCAAATTTGTGTTAAATCTGTGACTGCGTGCTGCATTCCTTCTCAAATATTTAATATTTAACCATGAAGACGAGAAAGTCTGCAGTCACTGGAAATCCAAAGCAACATACGCAAGATGCTGGAGGAACTCAGCAGGTCAGGCAGCATCTATGGAAATGAATAGATAGTCGATGTTTGGGGCTGATACCCTTTTCAGGACTGAAAAGAGGGGAAGGATGCTAACTGGAAGGTGATAAGGGAAGCCAGGTGGATGGGAAAGGGACTTCCACTCCATTAGCCAAAAGTGGAATTTCCCAGTTGCCAAACATTTTAATTCCCGTTCCGACATGTCGGTCCATGGCCGCCTCTTGTGCTAAGATGAAGCCATTCTCTGTGTGGAGGAGCAACACCTCATATTCCATCTGATGAGCATCCAACCTGATCGATTTCTCCTTCTGGTAAAAAAATGTTTTCCCTCGCTCTCCCCTCTTCCTCTACCCCTCACTCTGGCCTCTTACCACTTCTCACCTGCCTATCACCTCCTCCTTCCTTTTCTCCTATGGTCCACTCTCCTCTCCTATCAGATTCCTTCCTCTCCAGCCCTTGACCTTTCCTTCCAACCCACCTGGCTTCACCTATCACCTTCTGGCTAGCCTCCTTCCCCTCCCCCTACCCTTTTATTCTGGCATCTTCCCCCTTCCTTTCCAGACTTAATGAAGGGTCTCGGCCCGAACGGCTTATTCATTTCCATAGATGCTGCCTGACCTGCTGAGTCCCTCCAGCATTTTGTGTGTGTGTTGTTTAGGTATTCACATTTGGAAATTATTACTGAACGTGCTTCTGTTCAGCTGGTACTTTCCACATCACAACTTTCAGTATGGAAGGGTTTTTCCTCAAGTCATCTCTCACTCCTTTGATATTTTCCTTAAATCTGTGCTGCTGGTTACTCATCTGCCTGGCCACTAACTTACTGTGCTAATTATTACTGATTCTGTTAATTATTACTTATTATACTAATGGTGAATTACTGTCTTCAGGAGCTGAGTCACTCCCTGGGGATTTGGGGCATGGTTTAAAGCTGCAGATTAAAAGAAGACGAGTTTGTGAATGCTTAATTTAAGCAGCATGGGTACAGTGGAGTAACAGGTGGTTCAAAATAAATCTAAATAAAGTTACTTAACAAAATAACAGTTAAAGTAAATGAGTCCACAAAGCTATTGTCGATTTGAGAGAATTTTTAGATCCTCAACGTGAGAAGGTCTGCAGACGTTGGAAATCCAGAGCAATACACACAAAATGCTGGAGGGACTCAGCACGCCGGGCAGCGTCTACGGAAGTGAATAAACAGTCGACGTTTCGGGTCAAGACCCTTCTTCAGGACTGAGCAGGAAGGGGGAAGGTGCCAGGCTAGATCCTTAGTTCTTACTCTAGTGTTATGGGTTCCATTGCCCTAATGAAGAGACATCTTGTGGAAAAACTGAAATGCATCTTGCGTCCTGAAAAAACACAAGGCCTGGAGCGTCAAAAATGAAGAGAACTCAGAATCTTTTGCATTTTAAGCAGCAGCTGGCTCTGCAGCACTGTAACCACATGACTGTGTGTTGTGTTCCAGGAAGTGGTCATCTCACATTGTTATCAGTTGCAGGCACAGAGGCAATAGGTAACCTCTGCAAAGGGTACCAGGCATGTGTACATAACGTGCATCTCACTCTGTAGTTGGCACTGCCTTCTGAATGTTGGCGAGGGAGATGCAGACCTGAGCACTGTGCCACAGGAAGGCATTGGCGAGGATGCAAATGAGCTTTTTGTTAGGGCTGCAGTTTTATTGCGACCTGGAGAGAGTCTGAAGTTGTTACGTTTGGAACGAGGAGGCTGAGAGGAGAATCGATTGAGTTTTATGAAGTAACGAGAGGTTGGGACGGAGGGAATGGGACTAATCCAAGTCTCTAGGCATTGACAACATTGACTTGGCAATCAATTGAAGTTCAATGGTGGAAGATTTGGAATAGAGATGAAAAAGTATATTCTTACCCAAAGACTAGTGGGGGATCTGGACCTCTGTGAATGAAGGGGTGTTTCACAAGTTCCACGTTCAAAGTAAATTTATTATCAAAGTACATATGTCAGCATTTACAACCGAGATTCATTTTCTTGGCGGGCATTCACAGTAAATAAAAGAAAAACAATAGGCTCAATGAAAGACTGCCCCCAGTAGAATGGACTGTCATTATACCACATTGTATAAGCTCCCAGAAATCACGAACGTACGAGGCCATGGGCAGTGAGCTGGAAAATGGAAGCGACGGCCACTGATACAGTTGGCTGATGACCCACTTTGCTGTCATAAATGTCTCCTCCTCTGTGATTCAGCTAGGTGATGCCATGTGACAGGGAGTTTAGAGATAAAATATTTGAAAGATTGAGGAGCAATGGGAAAGGACTTGAGGCCAGTGTAGATCAACCATAATCATATTGAATGTTGAGGCAGGCTGAAGTGGCCTAGTCCTGCTCCAATTTCCTTGTGTCCTGCTTGTGGCCCAGTGGGATAGTCCTGAGAATAAACTCAATGAGCTGAAATGGCTTCCTTCTGTGTTGTAAAGAAATATGCAATTTCAGAATTCTTCTTTGTACAAGGGAGGGTGGGGCCAGCTAAGGCTGAGACCGAAGATCTGTACAGGAGCGATTGGAGAAACTGAAAGTTAAAATCATGATGAATAAATAGAGGCAGGAGATAATAGTGAGCATAAATATTGAAACGTTGTGTCTGTCTGTAAGTAGGTGGGCTGGTGGGGTGGTGGGGGGGGAAGGTGCTTGGTTTTCCAAATGGTATTCAATAGGCTAAAGCTTCCTGGTCTAATTAGGATGTATCCTAAGTTGCTAAGTGAACAAAGGGTTACAATCTCAGATCTACTACTCATAAACATTAAATTCTCATCGGATATGGTTCCAGAGACCTGGAAAATTGCTAATGTTAGTTCATTATCCCATAGAAAGTACAGGCCAGTAAACTGAAAGAGTATATTCTGGAAATGATTGTTGGGAGCACTATTAATATTTGATTTTATTTTCTTTATTAATGTGAACTTGCTAGAGATTTGTGAGTTGAGGCCAATGCACCTGATAATGAGAATTTTCAGACGGTGTTTTCTTTAGAACAGAGAGCGCTGGGAGAAGAGTAAGCAGGAACGTTTCTACTCCAGCTCTCTGTTTCTATGACTAGACAAAGTGAATTACGCCATACTGTTCCCACTGCTCAGAAGAGTTCCAAACCAAGGAAGATAAATTTAAAAGTAACGGCTAGGAGAACTGCAGGCAATATGAGAGTAACCTCCTCAAGTTGTGACACAAGTGTATTGGTGAAGGGCTTGTGGAAGAAGTTTCAATCACAGACTGCAAAAGGGAATAAGATGAGTAATTGAAGGAGAAGGCTCTGTCTGGCGATAGGGAAGGACGATGGAATAGGGGAATCTGAAATGGCCCTGTAAAAATGTAGCTTTTACAGGATATTCTGGAGTTGATATTCTGGAAGGCTTTCTATGTTGTAATGATCCACTGGTCCTATTTCCTCAATCTTTTTATTTCCAAGGTGGTCACCCAGTTTCTCAAATGAGTATCTAACATGAGCAAAGCTCTCTAATGCATAAATCATCCTCAATCTGTAAAGCTGATGATCACATGAATCATTTTACAACCTTCTGTACTTCCTTGGCATTGAGTTCCTTTCTCTTTCTGTAGGTCACCCTCTTACCATAGACTCGTAATGAGTTGGTTAGTACTGTGAATGCAAATTAACAGCAACGTAACTCCACAATGCAGGGGGAATAATGATGACAAGACCATTACCAATAAATAAACATATCTAGGGTAAATATGATTCAGGTAAACACCAAACATAAAACTTTGAATGTTCCTTTAAGGGAAAGTAGGATTCTTTCTTGTATGAACTCTGAGCACCCACGCAAATTTTCTGTTCGCCAGGAAGCAATAACTTAACTGGCACCGGTGTAAACTTTGATTAAAATTTGTATTGACAACATAATTTAAACTGTAGCAAACAAAAGAAAGAAACGGACCAATTGCATATATATCAGTCCGTACTGTGCACATAATCATTGGGGCTTATTGTTGTGTAATCAATCCAGTTTGCCTCACTGTGTTTTCTCTTGGCACTGAACAATTCTGCCTGAAAGCACAGTCCAAGCAAAACGTAAATAAATATCCAATGCAACACCCAATGGCGAGGCAACGAACTTTCTCCAAGGTCATGTGATAACTAGCTAATTAGAAGTTATCTGTACATTCTCCATGAGACCATTGTCTGCATGAGGATTTTCCAACAGCCATGTCTGTCCCCCAAATTAGTTCACGTTCTTCCGCCATGTTTGTCGTCTTCCTATTTTCCTTCTTTCTCCTACTTCTCCCAAAACTCCTGTACTCGCTCCAGAAAATAGCTACCCCCAATCGCTCTGGAATGTTCCAGGGCATCTTACTGGACAAAATCTTAACAAGACAAATCCTGTTGGCTATTACAATAAGCCTAACTTAATCAACTGAATTATTTTTTTAAACGGCAAAAGAAATGTAGTACTCAATTGTACAATGTAATTAAAGGCACACATTGCATTTTGAGAAAATCTGCGGAAAGTAAAATACCTAATAGCATAACTATTAATAAAATAAAGCATGGTCTTACCCAGGGTATTACATATAGTTACAAAAGGTCTAATGATCATTTGCAGCATTTTCTCTTTTTTAAAATTTCTCTACTTCCTCGCCTCATGATTGCATATCGTTACACAGTCCTGGATATCTCTGTGTAAAGAAAATTTACATTTCACCTCTGACTTCTCAACAGATCAGGAGATAATTAATGTAAAGCTAAAATGCAAATTCTTCTCTTCCAGAAAATTTGTAACGTTTCCAGGAATTCATTGGAATCCCTCCCAAACAGTCTTTGTGTCTTTTGGAAAAATTATCTGAAGGAAGCAGATTTTTCTGACAATTTACTGAAGGAATTGCCATCAAACATCTTTGAGCTTCAGGTATTTTCCAGAATGTTTTGCATATAAAAGCTCTATTTCAGTCACTCGGTGCAGAGACCAAACGGTTGCAAAAGTTCACACATTGGGCTTTCTCCAAATGGGACCATAACCTTTAACAAAAGCACACTTAGGCTGATGGTGTGGAAGTGTGTAAAACTCCAGAGAGGTCAGTGCATTGTGTAGGTGTGAGAAGGGAGTTACGATGTTAGAAGATTGAACAAAAACTTAGTGGGTATCCGGCTGGAGCACTGCCTTCCGTTTGGCCGTCAGAGGCACTGAAGTGGGCTATAGCACACGCTACTGCAGTTTGGAGTTAAAAGTTATGAGGATTGGTTGTGTGGACATGAAATCAGATTCAAGCTACTCAGGAGGAAAATCCAGAATTAGTTCTCCGGGCACAGAATAGTGGAATCCTGAAACTCCGCCCTATCCCTAACACAGCCTCCGTTGAAAATGCTCTGGTTGCTGAGCCTCAAACTAGAGGCTATTACCACCTCGACTGAAAGGTTTTTGTAATGTATGGGTACCAAGGAATGTGAAGCAAATGCATTCAAATGAACCCAAGGGAGAGGTCAGCCAAGATCTAACTGAAAGCCGCAAATGTCCGGGGGGTGTTCTGTAAGCTTCCCTCAAAAAGGCAGAGGAAGGAAAATGGAGAATTACTGTAGAAAACCCAGTGCTACTGTACACCTAGTGTTTCCTTGTGTGTGCAGAGCCTTGGAGAATAGTTGCCTGTTAAGACGATTCAGGAGGGGCGAGGGACATTAGTTACTGTCAGGATGATTCAGGAGGGGGTGAGGGACAGTAGTTACTGACAGGATGATTCAGGAGGGGTGAGGGACAGTAGTTACTGACAGGATGATTCAGGAGGGGTGAGGGACAGTAGTTACAGTCAGGACGATTCAGGAGGGGTGAGGGACAGTAGTTACAGTCAGGAAGATTCAGGAGGGGTGAGGGACAGTAGTTACAATCAGGATGATTCAGGAGGGGTGAGGGACAGTAGTTACAGTCAGGAAGATTCAGGAGGGGTGAGGGACAGTAGTTACAGTCAGGAAGATTCAGGAGGGGTGAGGGACAGTAGTTACTGACAGGATGATTCAGGAGGGGTGAGGGACAGTAGTTACTCTCAGGAAGATTCAGGAGGGGTGAGGGACAGTAGTTACAGTCAGGACGATTCAGGAGGGGTGAGGGACAGTAGTTACTCTCAGGACGATTCAGGAGGGGTGAGGGACAGTAGTTACAGTCAGGAAGATTCAGGAGGAGTGAGGGACAGTAGTTACAGTCAGGATGATTCAGGAGGGGTGAGGGACAGTAGTTACAATCAGGAAGATTCAGGAGGGGTGAGGGACAGTAGTTACAGTCAGAATGATTCAGGAGGGGTGAGGGACAGTAGTTACAATCAGGATGATTCAGGAGGGGTGAGGGACAGTAGTTACAGTCAGGAAGATTCAGGAGGGGTGAGGGACAGTAGTTACAATCAGGATGATTCAGGAGGGGTGAGGGACAGTAGTTACTCTCAGGAAGATTCAGGAGGGGTGAGGGACAGTAGTTACAGTCAGGACGATTCAGGAGGGGTGAGGGACAGTAGTTACAGTCAGGATGATTCAGGAGGGGTGAGGGACAGTAGTTACAGTCAGGAAGATTCAGGAGGGGTGAGGGACAGTAGTTACAGTCAGGATGATTCAGGAGGGGTGAGGGACAGTAGTTACAGTCAGGACATTGTATTACTTCACACCAGCGTGTTATGGTTTAGGACTCATACCGTTGCAATACTCCGGCCCGAACAGTAGATGGAGCTCCAGTGTAGTCCTCACTTACACTGCTGCTATCTCCTCATTGTGAGCACTGTTACCAGCTTCTGGTAAGCTATCTCCTTCAGCTCCTTGGGCCCTTTACTCACCTTCAAAGCATGCTCTGCTGTGTTGCTGTTCAAAATTAGTGAATATTTTGGTGTTAGGTTGTGCTATGAACTTGCAGGAAAACAATCTTTATAAACTCTTTTGTAACTTGCACCAGGCCCTGAATTCTCTGAAGCTCTCTGGCAATCAGTTGCAGTCTCTGCCCCCGGTAGACAGATGGCAATGCCACAATCTCAAGTCGCTCGATCTCTCTCGAAATCAGTTTGGAAAGTAAGTAGTCTGCATTTGTAACAGTGCGATACCGGTCCTGGTTTCCCCTTGATAATACAATACATTGGGGCTGAGATTCCAGGAGACTGGGTCAATTGGAGTAGCTGTCATTGGTAAAAGGTAACACAAACAAAAATGCTGGAGGAACTCGGCAGGCCGGGCGGTATCTATGGAAAAGAGAAAACAGCTGTCATTTTGGGCCGAGACCGTTCATCAGGACTGGAAAGAAAGATGAGAAGTCAGAGTGGGGGCGGGGGGGTGGGAAACGAGAGGAAAGAGTGCAGGGTGGTAAAGATAGGTGAAACCTGGAGAGGGGGAGGGGTGAAATAGAGAGCTGAGAGTGGATCGGTGAAAGAGGTAAGGGGCTGGAGAAGGGGGAATCTGATAAGACCATGGGAGAAAGGGAACGGGGAGGAGCGCCGGAGTGGTAAAGGGCATTGAGTCCACTCTAGATCGTGGTGAAAAAGAAGAGCTGGGGTTGCCGGTGGAGTGAGTATTTGGGGAAAAGTTCACCCCTTTAAGGGTTATCTTCCTTTGCCTCCAGTTCTATTGGATAGACCAGGCCATTATGGATTCATTGAGGCATACAGTACAGAAACAGGCCTTTCACCCAGTGAGTGGTACCAGCCAGCAACCCTCTCCATACATTCCTGTCAGAGCCCGCCCCCAGAGATACCACTGCAGACTCCATTCCGCTGCTGGGGCAGTCAGCTGGGCATGCGACAGCTCTGAGTCCGTCCGGGCACCGGAATCGCGGGACGAACTGAAGCCACAAACCTCAGCGTGCGTGGCTTCCATGTTACTCGTGAGTCCGACCAGCCACACTTTCCCTCACTCCTATAAACAGCACCATCCATAGACTTCTGCACCTTGTGTGTTCAGCGCTTGCTTTGCTCACTTGCCTTCTGGAGTAGGTCAGGAGAGTTTGGTGCTGAGGGTTACCACAATTCACTGGAAAATTATCCCCATGTCACCGATACAACAGGCGACCCCGTAATGTGCCCATTGCATGGCAGTGGGCCGTTTGTGGGATCCCTCTGGCCGTGGCAGACAGTTCCAAAGGTGTAAGAGTCAAGTGGACCTGGTGTCTATCTGGGATACACCATTCCAGGTGTTGGTGGATTTAGCACAGAGTTCGGCCAACACCAGCCAGTCTGAAACTCAACAGGGGTTCACAAACTACAGATCTGGAGAATGAGGGGAAGGTTTTATTTAAATTTTTGCTCTGCTTTAATGTTTTAATCATTTCAGTGTGTCGTCATAGCAACAAACAATCTGGTGGAAGACCTCGGGATCAAGCGGTGTCTGTGGCTGTTGGACCGCTGAGTTCTTCCTGCAGGTTGTTTGTTCTGCAGTCTCTTGTCTCCTCTATCATCATAGCAACTTTAATGGCATTTAAATGCCTCACGCTCCACACCGTAGGCTTATTCAGAAAGTCAGAAGGCATGGGATCCAGGGACGTTTGGCCAGGTGGATTCAGAATTGGCTTGCCTGCAGAAGGCAGAGGGTCGTGGTGGAGGGAGTACATTCAGATTGGAGAGTTGTGACTAGTGGTGTCCCACAAGGATCTGTTCTGGGACCTCTACTTTTTGTGATTTTTATTAACGACCTGGATGAGGGGGTAGAAGGGTGGGTTGGCAAGTTTGCAGACGACACAAAGATTGATGGTGTTGTAGATGGTGTAGAGGATTGTCGGAGATTGCAGAGAGACATTGATAGGATGCAGAAGTGGACTGAGAAGTGGCAGATGGAGTTCAACCCGGAGAAATGTGAGGTGGTACACTTTGGAAGGACAAACTCCAAGGCAGAGTACAAAGTAAATGGCAGGATACTCGGTAGTGTGGAGGAGCAGAGGGATCTGGGGGTACATGTCCACAGATCCCTGAAAGTTGCCTCACAGGTAGATAGGGTAGTTAAGAAAGCTTATGGGGTGTTAGCTTTCATAAGTCGAGAGATAGAGTTTAAGAGACGCGATGTAATGATGCAGCTCTATAAAACTCTAGTTAGGCCACACTTGGAGTACTGTGTCCAGTTCTGGTCGCCTCACTATAGGAAGGATGTGGAAGCATTGGAAAGGGTACAGAGGAGATTTACCAGGATGCTGCCTGGTTTAGAGAGTATGGATTATGATCAGAGATTAAGGGAGCTAGGGCTTTACTCTTTGGAGAGAAGGAGGATGAAAGGAGACATGATAGAGGTGTACAAGATATTAAGAGGAATAGACAGAGTAGACAGCCAGCGCCTCTTCCCCAGGGCACCACTGCTCAGTACAAGAGGACATGGCTTTAAGGTAAGGGGAGGGAAGTTCAAGGGGGATATTAGAGGAAGGTTTTTCACTCAGAGAGTGGTTGGTACGTGGAATGCACTGACTGAGTCAGTGGTGGAAGCAGATACACTAGTGAAATTTAAGAGACTACTAGACAGGTATATGGAGGAATTTAAGGTGGGAGGTTATATGGGAGGCAGGGTTTGAGGGTCGGCAAAACATTGTGGGCTGAAGGGCCTGTAATGTGCTGTACTATTCTATGTTCTATGTTTGTTCTATCAGCAGAAGAACTATTAAAACTGTCTCTAACATTAGTGGAGCTCCACTATAGACAATAGGTGCAGAAGTAGACCATTCGGCCCTTCAAGCCTGCACTGCCATTTTGAGATCATGGCTGATCATCTACTATCAATACCCGGTTCCTGCCTTGTCCCCATATCCCTTGATTCCCCTATCCATAAGATACCTATCTAGCTCCTTCTTGAAAGCATCCAGAGAATTGGCCTCCACTACCTTCCGAGGCAGTGCATTCCAGACCCCCACAACTCTCTGGGAGAAGAAGTTTTTCCTTAACTCTGTCCTAAATAACCTACCCCTTATTCTCAAACCATGCCGTCTGGTACTGGACTCTCCCAGCATCTGGAACATATTTCCTGCCTCTATCTTGTCCAATCCCTTAATAATCTTATATGTTCCAATCAGATCCCCTCTCAATCTCCTTAATTCCAGCGTGTACAAGCCCAGTCTCTCTAACCTCTCTGCGTAAGACAGTCCTGACATCCCAGGAATTAACCTCGTGAATCTACGCTGCACTTCCTCTACAACCAGGATGTCCTTCCTTAACCCTGTAGACCAAAACTGTACACAATACTCCAGGTGTGGTCTCACTAGGGCCCTGTACAAATGCAAGAGGATTTCCTTGCTCTTGTACTCAATTCCCTTTGTAATAAAGGCCAACATTCCATTAGCCTTCTTCACTGCCTGCTGCACTTGCTCATTCACCTTCAGTGACTGATGAACAAGGACTCCTAGATCTCTTTGTATTTCTCCCTTACCTAACTTTACACCATTCAGATAATAATCTGCCTTCCTGTTCTTACTCCCAAAGTGGATAACCTCACACTTATTCACGTTAAACGTCATCTGCCAAGTATCTGCCCACTCACTCAGCCTATCCAAGTCACCCTGAATTCTCCTAACATCCTCATCACGTCACACTGCCACCCAGCTTAGTATCATCAGCAAATTTGCTGATGTTATTCTCAATGCCTTCATCTAAATCGTTGACGTAAATTGTAAACAGCTGTGGTCCCAATACCAAGCCCTGTGGCACCCCACTAGTCACCACCTGCCATTCCGAGAAACACCCATTCACCGCTACCCTTTGCTTTCTATCTGCCAACCAGTTTTCTATCCATGTCAATGTCTTCCCCCCAATGCCCTGAGCTTTGATTTTACCCACCAATCTCCTATGTGGGACCTTATCAAATGCCTTCTGACTCCTCCTTCTCACCGGTCTGACGGTCATCGTGTCTCCCGATCTGAAGGCAGCTCCCCAGTCCCTATCAATCCGTGTGCATGGCTCTGATTTGCCCTGGCGGTGTAGTGTTTAATCACGGTAACAACCTCAGTAACTTTTCCCAGGATCGTGGGACCGGGGCCTGGGCCTGTTCACTGTCGCCCAGCTCTGGGGGTGAAAGGGCAGCAGGGTAGGGGCAGGGCAAGGGGGAAATAGTAGCTGTTGGGAGTGGTGGCGAGGAGCAATGAAAGTGAGTGTGTGGGGAAGGGGCGCGGGAGGCATGTAGGGGGAGGAAGGGGCAGGAGTGGTGTGTGGAGGGGCAGGGGAGGTGTGGGGGAAGGGGCAGGAGAGGGGTGTGGGGGTAGGGGCAGGGGGAGGCATGTGGGGGAAGGAGCGGGGTGACGTGGGGGAAGGGGCAGGGGGAGGTGGGTTGGGAGGAGCAGGGGTGGTGTGTGAGGGACAGGACAGGAGTCCTTGGTGAGTAGGGGCCAGAGGGCCGGTTTCACTCTGTGGGGGGGAGAGTAACACCGTTGATTCCCAGAGCTGTGAGCTGTGACTACAGACTGCCCGTTTGTTCCCATTTACAGGGGAGACGAGTCCTCCAGGACAAGGAAAGTCAATTTTTTTACAATGCGACTGAAGAGAAGTTCGGACTCGGGTAAGGGATCCGTGTGAGGCAGACGTGGCAACAGGTCGTGCAACACACAGAGCAGATGTGCCCCCACCTGCTGTTCCTTTCCGATAACAGCTTGGTGATATCAAGCCGGCCCATGGTCGACTGGGGAATGTTCCCACCCCCTCCATAAACAGAGTGTTCATCTGAGAAACCTGCCGTCTCTCCCAAGATAGATGTTTATTTTCCCTTTTTAGGCATCACACTGAACAAGTCCTTCAAGCCACTCTTCACACTCTCTGCCCTTGCGTGAGTTACACAGTTACACAGTGACACAGAGTTCGCAGTCTGTGAGTCATCCCGGTAGACCTGGGAATGCTCCAACTTTTCATGGAATGGAACCTAAATAATTGTGTGCATTCACATTCCCTCTGATCCCTGTCCTGATGCAAGGTTTTGACCAAAATTGTCAACAGTTCCTTTCCTCCCACACCTATGGAGTTCCTCCAGCAGTACAAACTCCTTACAGAATTGAGGCCGCAGGTCTGTGTCGGTGTAATACTGTTACGCTAACCCCTACACCACCGTGCTGCCCTTTCTGTTGCTCCGGATTCCAACGTCGGCGGTCTCTTGTGTCTTCGCGTTCCTTCTACTCTTGTCTCCAGTCCGTCTGCTCCAGGCTTTCCCAAGTTCCCGAATTCCCAAATCCCTTGAGTGTTCACCGCACTGAGAAATTTGCCCACCATGTCCTGGTTCACAAGCAGCTTTTATTTGCATTAGTTTGCAGTTGGTAGTTGTCTACTTTTGTGAGGTTCTGAACACTGAGTCCGTTCACTCAGCGTCTGTATCACCAAGGCTTAGGCGTTCACTACGGGACAAGTCTTCTTACTTGTCCATGTAAATCCTGGATCAGACCAACACCCTTCCCACTAAACATCTGTTGCCAAATGTACAACTCCCCCTTCCGTAAAGCTTTCAAATACATTGTTCTCGTCTCATCCTGATGGCATTCTGCTGGCAAGGCTGCCATTTATCACCCTCTGTTACCTACCCTCAGACAGGTGTTGACGGGCCACTGCCTTTGGTTTATGGCAGCTGGTGAACGTGAAGCGGTGGCATTTAAGTTCACCTCTCAGAGCTGCTCAGACCCAGCCATCTTGGTGTGGGTCTGAAGTCACAAGTAGACTGGATGGGATAAAGCTGTCGGATTTCTTTCTGTAAATAGTATCAATGAACAAGTTTGAGATGCAAGAGTCTTCAGATGCCCACAAAAAGTGATCTACCGGAGGACCTCAGTAGGTCACAGAGCATCTGTGCAGGAAAGGAATTGTCTGTGTTTTGGGCCATTACCCTGCATCAGGACTGAGAGCGGAGGGGGGTGATGGCCAGTGTAGAGAAGATTAGAAGGGAGTCCAAGGTGATTGATGGACTGAGGAGGAGAGGAGAGGAAGTTTCTTCATGTGGGAGAGCATGGAACTAAGGATGACTGTTTAAAAGGAAGGTTCACTCATTCAAGACAGGGATAAAGTGATCTTTTTATATAAGCTCTGAGGATTATGAGTCTCTGGAGCTCTCTTCAAGTGAGAGTGGAGGAAGAGTTTTTGAATGTTTTTAAGACTCGGGTAGATACGTAGGTTCTTGATAAGTGGGGGAGAGATAGATTACCACAGTGGCGTGGAGTAGAAGTTACCACAGCTTGACTGTATTAAATGGACTGTCAAGTGGCTTCCTCCTGTTCCTGTATGTACTGTGAAAGGACAGGACGTAGTCTCATGAAGCAAAGAGCGCAGAGTGGATGTTTCGACCCTGATTCAGGTTATCAGGCAGCTTGATACAGATCAGCCATCCGCCAGAGTCGCGGGCTGGACAGAAACTCAGGCGCAGTTGCAGACAGTAGGAACGTGATCTTCTTTTAGAGATACAGCTTTCGGCCCAGTGAGCCCGTACTGCCCAGTTACATCCACGTGACCAATTAGTGTGAGGGAGGAAACCGACAGATTCACGGGGAGAACGGACAAACTCCTGACGGATAGCGGCCGATTTGAACCCAGCTCAGGGACGCTGTAATGCCATGACATTAACAGCTGCACCACAGTGCCGCCCCCTGAAATCCGAAATAAAAGCAGAAGAACTCGTCGGGCAGCATTTGTGGAAGCGGGGGCGGTCGACAGTTCAAGTTTGTGATCCTTAATCAGATTTCTAGTAACTGCGGTAAACATTTGTTTGTTTATTTCTTTATTAAGATACAGTGCAGAATAGGCCCTTCAAACCTTTCGAGCGACGCTGCCCAGCTGTTCCCCATTTAACCCTAGCCTAATCACCGACAATTTATAATAACCTACCAACCGGTACGTCTTTGGACTGTGGGAGGAAACCCACGCGGTCACGGGGAGAACGTACAAACTCCTCACAGGCAGTGTCGGGAATTGAACCCGGGTCGCTGGTACCGTAAAGCGGTCCCCACCGAAGGCACACTCAGTAATCTGTTACCAGGTTAATTATGACTGTCTTATATGACGTGAAAGTCGTTAGCGCAGTGCAAAAACATAAAATGGCTATAAATTACAAAGTTAGGAAGTGCTGCCACTAAAAGGAGTCATGGGTTCATGGACCATTCAGAAAATCTGAGGATTGAGGTGAGGAAGCTGTTCCTGAATCATTGAGTGTGTGGGTCCTCAGGTTCCTGTACCACCTCCTGAGGAAAGGGCTTGAGGACTGGCTACTTGCTACTAAGCAGAGGGATGTTTAGAACCAGACTGAACTGAGATTTGAGCCCAGGCTGCGACCAACAGTAACTTGAATGCTAAGTCCCATTCACACAGTAATTAAAACAAAATCGATCCTAAGGGTCTTAACATCTGCAACATTACCTCGGCTAAGTGGAGATGAGCTGTACAGGAAAGAGACCAAGAGGCAAAAGTCTTGTCATAAAATCAGAAAAAGTTGGAAATTTTCCACAGGAAAGAGAAAGATTTAATGTTTCACATCAGGTGTCAGTCATGGGGAAAGGTCGCTGAACTGAAGCATTAATTCTGTTTCTCTCTCCGCCGCTGCTCCCTAACCTACAAATGTGACCTGCATTTTCTGTTTTCATTAGGAAAATGAACACATGGTTGAAGTGGTCTGGGATGAATGGGTCCATTTAACGAAACGTCCTGCAGTACTGGGATAGGAAGGAAATGTGTCATTGGACAGGTTCACATCTGAGCTGAGCTGGGGCTTGTGTCCCAGCAGGAAGGATAACTGGGATGGTCGCAGGAATGTAAACCTGTGGCTAGGAGGGAGAGCGAGTGGTAAAGTATCGTCACGTCAGTGCTAAAGTAGATGAAAGGGAAGAGATTAAAGCAATAGCCGGGTGCCATGGGTTGAAAGGAACTGGGAGATGGGAAGTAGGAAAACTAAGAAAGGGGAAAATGGTGTAAAATGAAAAGAGGGCAAAAGAGTTCACAACTCAAATAAACATTCCGTATGGAAATGCCAGGAGTGCAGGGGCACACTGAATGGATTTAGATGCAAATTTAGAGATGTGGATGTTTGACAGATGGTTGCAAGATGGCTGGGATTGGAAACACTCAACATATAAATTAAGGAGAAGGGAGAAATGGACCTGGTGAGAGTGAAGTGACTTCAGTAGGGAGGGGACTCCAGCAGGCAATGGAAATGTGACGGTACATTAAAGGAATTTCAAAAAAAGTTGACAGCCAGCCACTGGTGTCGTAGCATCTATACTGGACTTTTGAGGAAGAGTGGTCCCTGGTTCAAATCCAGCTCTTTGCACGCTTTCTGTCTGTGCTGGGTTGAGCGTCGCGCCAGCAACTCAGTCTCGTAAAATAATCAGACACATGCTGAGGGAGCAGCGAGGTTGCAGCCTGAGGCACCGCAGGGCACAGAGAGGGACAACAGCAACAAAAAAAAGTTGAAGGACTTTGAGTTCGAGCTGTATAATCGTGGTGAACAAACAAGCCAGAAGAATTTTGGATTGCAGGGTTTTTATAGAGTAAATGTATTAGCAAGAGGATGAATTTGTTGCTTGTGGTTTGGGTAGAGTAGCAGAACCGTCAAGGGATATTGCATTCCATAAACAGCAATATGCCAGAAATAACTGCAGAAGTATACATCTAGCATGTGTATAACTTTAATTGTAGTATCTGAAAGAAATTTAGCTTTAGATAAAGCTGGCCTCATCTGGTAAGATTGTGTCCTGAGAAAACTAGGTGACTGTTTTGCAGGTAAAACAACAAAAGATCTGTGGAAGGTGTTCAAAGAAGAAATGACACAGAAGAAATTATTCCCATAAAGGGCAAGAACTTTACAGGGGTGCACAGAGCAGTCATGGAATTGAGTACAATTTAGAACCAAGAGGCAAAGCTGCTGCCGGTATTAGTGATGAGGTAATTAAGCAGGTGTTAACAGTGACAAAAGGGGCACGTGAAAGGAAATGGGAAAGTCAACATGACGTAGATGTTGGCAATCTGAATAGAAACAGAGTGCTGGAAACACTCATCAGATCAATCTCTGTCTGTCTGAAGAGAAACAGTGTCAGTGGTTAAGGACAGAGACTTCTCTTCAGATTTGATTACGTTTAAAAGAGGGCTGTCCAATTGTTAAAAGTGATTTTTTTTAAATAACAGGTGCAGTGTAATTATACAGTGATGTTGCATAAATTTCAACATCAAGAAAAGTGCAGAGGCTGGAAATCTGAAATGGGAATAGGAATTTCTGGAACCCTATTCTATTCGAGTTACGCGGTACCCTGCCTGTCAGTTCAGGAGAAATGTGCCTGATCTTTCAAATAACTTCGTTTTGAGTCTTCTGGGATGCAGACCAATGTGGTGGAATTCTTAATGAGGTTAAATGCTTAGAAACTCTAGATTTGAAACTTTTTGTGTGTTGATATTGATAAAAATCGTGTTATGACAGCGTGGTAGTGAATTTCGTGGTACTGACAGTGTGGTAGTGAATTTCATGGTACTGACAGTGGTAGTGAATTTCATGGTACTGACAGTGGTAGTGAATTTCGTGGTTTGAGATTGTGGCAGTAAATTTCGTGGCACTGACAGTGGCAGTGAATTTTTTTGCATCATGTTGCTGATGTTGGGATTTCTGTCAGTGGGACTACAGACTTTGAAGTACCTGCAATTGTTACGACAGGAAACCCGTTCCTTAATTATGACTGGCATAACTCACTTGGAAATGAGTAGAAAATTCGTTAATGCTGCCCCACCACAATTTTCATCTGCACAGGCAGACTTTCTAGGCTAGAGTTTCTGAACCCCTTAAACTTAGTCATAATCATTAAAATATTATGGAAATTGTTAGCCAATTACATCTCTATAATAAACCAGAATGCGCTGCAAACATTCAACAGGCCAGGTCCCACATGTGTGAGAGGAGAAACAGAGTTAACATTTCAGATTGACAACCCTTTGGGAATCAGGGCTGCTACTGGAATGTTAGTCTTATCTCAGACACTGGAATGCAAGGCTGTCAAAATAGGGCTACATCTATTCAAAGTTCTGGTTAGACCACATCCGAAGTACCGTGCACAGCAGAAGGTGGATATGTCAGTTTAAGCCAAAAGCACAGCTGCACAACCCAAAATAGTTCTTAAATGCCAAGAGTTAAACTTGGAGACTAGATTATACAAACCACAGTGGTATTCTCTAAAACTTAGAAAGTTGATGGCTGATTTGATCAAACTAAGATTTAAAGTGGAGCTAATTATGTGATTTGAGACGACTTTGCCTCAGGAAGAGCTCCTAAAGCTGGCAGGATCTGGCACGCTCTTCAGCAGGTGCTGGTCAGTTGCAGACTTTACCTTGAGATTGGTAGTTCTTTGTTACCAAAAAAGAAGCAAAGTTGGACATATGAAATAGCATCACAAACCAACCTTGAATGTTGGGTTTGGTTTAAATATAGTATAGTTTCTGTTTTTCCTCAACTCTACCTTCATGGAGCACATTGCAAACCCTCCAACCGGAAAAAAAAACAGCTTTCTCATATTAATACAACTGATTTCCAAGTTTAATTGTCATTCAACTATACATGAATACTGATGAGTGCAGCCAAACGAGACAGTGTTACTCCGGGGTCAAGGTGCAAGACCAGCAGTTGCACACAGCACAAAGCACACACAGGATAGCAAGCACAAATGGTGTCACAATCACACAGTAAAAGAGTCCCAAAACTTGTGCCATCAATCCACAGTCAACCACAGCGGAGTCTGTCTCCCACCGAGCGAACACTGGAGAGCAGCACCGACTCCAGCGTGGACACCGTGCTGGGGCGCTCCTGCAGACAGCACTGCAGCTTGGGGCCCAGTCTTTGCACATACAAAACAACAAGCACATATAGAATATCAGTAAAATATAACAACACAGAATATATATGTATTTAGTCCAGATCTCCCCACCCCCCAGCCCATCAAAATCATCAGTCAACCACAATAGAGCTTCCAGCCTGGACGCTGCACCACGCCGCCCCCAGTAGTGTGCTCCGTCCCTCACGTCCACCAGACAACACCACAGTTTGAGCCTCAGTCGTTGCATATTCAAGCACATACGGAATATTAGTAAAATACAAGCATGCAAAATATAAATGTATATGGTCCAGACCCCTCAAGACCATTGAAATCTTCAGTCGACTACAATGTGCCATGCTGCCCCCGGTGGCTCTCTCTCAGTGGCTGTAACGCAGGCGACCCCCTCCCCCCACAAAGCTTGAGGCCTTCAGTCCATTTAGTGTCATTAATATCTGCAGTCGATCACAACAGAGCTGGTCGTCTTCTGACCAAAACCCTGGGAGGGCAGCACTGAGTCTGTCCCAGACGGCGCGCCACACTGCCCCCCCCCCCCCACCCCCGGTGGACAGAACTGGGCTCACCCCTCATTGCTGACGGCTGCAAACAGGTCTAGTCCTCGCGATGACTTGAGGCCACGCAGTTCCCCTGCTCTCAGCCAATAAATCTGTGAATTGAACTACAGCATTCCAGATTTAAAATTACCCTACCAAAATAACTCTTAAATTTAACAGGAATATACACTCATTGCCGCGTTATTAAGCTGATTAATGCTGGTATCTAATCAGCCAATCATGTGACATCAACAGTGCATAAAAGCATGCAGACATGGTCCAGAGGTTAATTTGTCGTTCAGACCAAACATCAGAATGGGGAAGAAATGTGATCTAAGAGACTTTGATCATGGAATGGTTGTTGGTGCCAGATGGGGTAGTTTGAGTATCTCAGATACTGCTGATCTCTTAGGACTTTCACGCACAACAGCTTCTAGAATTTACGGAGAGTAGCGTGAGAAACAAAAATAAAATCCAGTGAGTGGATGAAATCTGTGGATGAAAATAGCTTGTTAATGAGAGAGGGCAGGGGAGAAGGTCCAGACTGGTTCAAGCTGACAGGAAGGCGACACAGCAACCACGTGTTACAGCAGTGGTGTGTGGAAGGGACAACACATTGAACCTTGAAGCGGATGGGCCACAGCAGCAGAAGACCATGAACGTACACTCAGTGGCCACTTTATTAGGTACAGGAAGTGCCCAATCAAGTGCCACTGAGTGTATTAAGTTTGCTCAGCCTTTCCCATTCCAGTGGAAACAGTAGATTCCTCCGTGAGCTCCACACTAACAATATTTGGAGCATCCTCAAAATATTTAAAACAAAACACATGGAGCAGGGACCCTATAAAAGGAAGCAAAAGCTTCAACTGATCTCTGTTGTGTCAAAATAAATCTCGCGCATTTGACAAACATTGATTTTCCTGGTAGGGGGAAGGAAACCAGGACTAGGGAAGGCATGGAGACTTGGGCTAGACCAAATCCTGTTGTTATCCTGGAAAGCTGAGCCAAGCTTCATCAGTGCAGTCAATGTTTGCACTGACGTGCCAAATAAACACTGGCCCCTCTCAGAAAAACAACCTGTCAGAAACAAAAGCAAAATGTTCTTTAACACTAGTCGACATGAAGTGGATTTCTCTCTCTCTCTTTTCAGCTTCGGTGATTGAATTCCCACAGATCCTTGGTGAATGTTTAGAAGTTCTGCATCTGGACAATAACTTTCTGGATTCAGTCCCTCAGTCGGTGTGCTGGCTGCGTGCGCTCTCTGAGCTGTACCTTTCCAAGTAAGATAGCTGCTGTTTATTGTGAACACATTTTGTGGGATTGCTGGGCACTCCATTAAGAAAGAAGCGTTCTATTTTCATCTAAAGCTGTGACCATATCTTTAAAAAGTTATTTTTGTGAGTAAATACTACTTGTCCAGCTCTGAATGTCTGTCAGATTCTCCTCACTGACTTGTCCACGACATGATTCAACTTCCAATTTGAGCAGATATTGAAAGTGCGTTTTACTATATAATAGCCTCAACTTGCTTCAAAGGAGCAAACAAGACACACAAAATGCTGGTGGAACACAGTAGGCCAGGCAGCATCTACAGGGCCAGGCAGCCCTGACAAAGGGTCTCAGCCTGAAACGTCGACTGTACATCTTCCTATAGATGATGCCCAGCGTGCTGCATTCCACCAGCATTTTGTGTGTGTTGTTTGAATTTCCAGCATCTGCAGATTTCCTCTTGTTTGCGTTTTTAAATTCAAAGCAATTTAAATTCAATTAAGTTTGACGCACAGTGCCTTCAAAGACAGTTGAATATGCAACTCATGGAATGAAGTAGGTTTTATCTGTCTGAATGCTTTGCTTCTTTCTGTCTCAACAGTAACCCTGGAATCCGAGAGCTTCCTGCCGAGCTTGGTCAGCTAGCTAATCTGTGGCAGCTGGACATCGATCAGTTAACTATATCAAATGTTCCAACAGAGATCAGAAGTGAAGGTAAACTAAGCTGTGCTGTTTTTCTTCACTACAATTGGTTGGTTTTTGGTTGAGGCCGAGAGTGAAGCCAAATTGTGGGTGTGGGCTGATGGGACACAGACAGGACCAGAGGAACAGGACCTCTTGGACCCTTTTTGCCTTTCAATGAGATCATGGTTGGTCTGTGACTTAATTCAATTTACCCAGCTTCTTCCATAACCCTCAGTGACTTCAAACAAAAACTTGTCAATCTCAGAAATAAATGACCTGGCAGCAATTACCTTCTTGTGGAAGGGATTGCCAAACTGTCAACTTTTGTGCTTCTTAACTACATCTGTGCAAAGAGGTCTGTGTCTTCAGAGACTTTTCTTCAAATGAGCTGGAGTTAGAGATTTGTATATTGGAATTGGGGCAGCACGGTAGCATAGTAGTTAGTACAACACTTTATAGTACTGGCGGCCAGGGTTCAATTCCCCCTACTGCACATAAGGAGTTTGTACGTTCTCCCAATGACCACGAGGATTTCCTCTGGGTGCTCCAGTTTCATAGAACATAGAACAATACAGCACAGTACAGGCCATTCAGCCCACAATGTTGTGCCGACCCTTAAACCCTGCCTCCCATATAACCCCCCCACCTTAAATTCCTCCATATACCTGTCTAGTAGTCTCTTAAATTTCGCTAGTGTATCTGCCTCCACCACTGACTCAGGCAGTGCATTCCATGCACCAACCACTCTCTGAGTAAAAAATCTTCCTCTAATATCCCCCTTGAACTTTCCTCCCCTTACCTTAAAGCCATGTCCTCTTGTATTGAGCAGTGGTGCCCTGGGGAAGAGGCGCTGGCTGTCCACTCTATCTATTCCTTTTAATATCTTGTATACCTCTATCATGTCTCCTCTCATCCTCCTTCTCTCCAGAGAGTAAAGCCCTAGCTCCCTTAATCTCTGATCATAATGCATACTCTCTAAACCAGGCAGCATCCTGGTAAATCTCCTCTGTGCCCTTTCCAATGCTTCCACATCCTTCCTATAGTGAGGCGACCAGAACTGGACACAGTACTCCAAGTGTGGCCTAACCAGAGTTTTATAGAGCTGCATCATTATCCTGTGACTCTTAAACTCTATCCCTCCCACAGTCCAAAGGTGTACTGGTTGTTAGGTTAATTGGTCATTGAATTTGGCTAAGGTTAAAATGGGGGACTGCTGGGTGGTACAGTACAAAAGGCCAGAAGGGCTTATTCTGTGCCACATCCCAATAAATAAACAATAAGTGGATTAAGGATAGGGATAGTTGCCCTGGTGGCTGATGCACCCATCAGATTAGGTACTATATATCGGTCTGATAAAGAGGCATCGGAGGATGTGACACATAGAGGGATCCTGAAGATGGAAAACCTTGGTCAAAGGTTTTTGTAGGCTGGACGGGAGCGTAGAGTACCAGGGAAATGAGCAAACTGACAACAACGCTATGCTACACAGGTAAATGCAGCTTACTGTAGAGAAGTGCAAACCTGGGGTAGAGTAGGTTGGGGTATAGATGGTGTTCTCTGCACTTGTGAGTGTGAGTTTCAAGGGCAGTGTTGTCTGCCTGGTACCATGGGTAAAGACGTCTGATTGAAACCATCAGGAAACTGGAATAGAAGTGGAAAGATCCAAGAGGGAGCCAGTGATATACGTAGAGCAGGGGTTCTGCTGAAGGAAAAGGCAGCAGCAAGAGTCCAAATTAAACACCAGAGTCACAAAGGCAATAATAATCCCTGGGTGACTGCCTAAGCAACAGACAAGTTAGCACTGGGAGAAAGATCAGAGGACAGAGCGTGTGGTTCACAGATTGGTGTGGGGGAAATTGGCTGCATTCGTGGGGAAATGGTGCCAGTGCTGGAGAACGAGGAAGCTGTTCCACTGGGACAGGTTTCACTCGAACAGGGCTGGGACCCGTGCATCCGCAGATGGAACAATGTGGGCCGTAGGAGGGATTTTGAAACAGAGGGAGGGGAGGGTGTTGGGAGTGGGTTGGAGATGAAAGTTAAGACAAAGGTCAAATAGATACTGCACGGTGGCCGAATGGGTGGTCTGAAGGAACTGCACATATATTGTACATGCAACAGTTCACTTCAAATAGGGTCAGCAGGGAAAATTCTGCAAAGAAACAGTAAAGGCTCTTTATCCAATTATATGCAGTATTTACAACAATTTAGATCATAGGAAAAGTATGATTAGAAATGGATGCAGGTGATTTAATTACAGCCACAGAGGCATGGTTGCAGAGTGATTGAAGTTAAACAATAAACTTTTCGTTATTTTAATTTGAAAGGCAAAATGGAAATAGTGGAAGAGTATCCCTGATGTTAAAGGATGTGGTAAAGGCATTAGGGAGGAAGAAGCTTTGCCTGGGAAATTATGATACGGAGTAATTTTCAGTGAAGCGAAGGGAGAGAGAATGGTGATTGGATTTGTACATAGACCCTCAGGCAACAGTTATAATGCATCAAAAAATCAGTAGAGCTTTTCACAAGTGGGATACAGTAATTATGGGGGACTGGTAGACTGAACAGATCGAATGAGCAGTTATAATAGGGTGATACATTTCTGGAGCACAGCGTGATTTTTACTAGATTAGGTATGCTTAGGAATTAACAAGGCAGAGATATATTTTAGATATAGCATTATGTAATGAAGGGTTAATTAATGACATGGCAGTTAAGGTGTCTTTAGGGAGCATTGCTAGTAATAAAATTAATTTTGTAAAACGTAATGACCAGTTTAACCGCAAACCTGAATGAAGCAAGTTACCAGCACTTGAACTATGAGTTGGTTCCAATGTTATAACCAGGAGGTAAGATTGTAAACAATGGCAAATATTTAATGTAGTGCACAAACAATGTACACCACTTTATGGGCACAAAATAAGAAATGTGCTCCAGCTGCTGCTGACAAAATTTAAAGATAAAAAAAATCAAAGGAAAAGCAACAATTGTGAGGGTTGGAAGTTTTCAGAATTCAGTAAAGAGGGGCAAGGTACTCATAAGTGTATGATAGTAGGTGAGCTAGAAACAGGAAAATTGTAGGAGTGTATATATATTTAAAAAAGGAAAGTACTGGTAAATGGGATTTGTATAGATGGGTACATGATGGGTGATGTGGATAGGGTGTACCATAAGACCATAAGATACAGGAGCAGAATTAGGCCATTTGGCCCATTGAGTCTACTCCGCCATTTCATCATGGCCCTGGCCAATCAAGGATCTATCAACCTCCGCCTTAAATATACATAGTGACTTGTCTTCCATGGCTGCGTGTGGGAATAAATTCTACAGATTCACCACACCCTGGCTAAAGAAATTCCTCCTCATCTCTGTTCTGAAAGGATGCCCCACTATCATGAGGCTGTGTCCTCTGGTCTTAGACTCTCCCACAATAGGAAACATCCTCTTCACATCCACTCTATCAAAGCCTTTCACCATTTGATAGGTTTCAATAAGGTCACTCTGCATTCTTTTGAATTCCAGTGAATACAGGCCCAGAGCCATCCAAACACTCTTCATATGACAAACCATTCAATCCCGGAATCAGTTTCAGCACATCCTTTCTAAGATAAGGAGCCCAAAACTGCTCACAATACCCCAAGTGAGGCCTCACCAGTGCTTTATAAAGTCTCAGCATTACATCCTTGCTTTTATATCCTAATCCTCTTGAAGTGAATGCCTTCCTCACCACGTACTCAACCTGCAAATTAACCATCAGGGAATCCTACACAAGGACTCCCAAGTCCCTGTGTCCCCGTGTATTTTTTCTCCATTTAGAAAATAGTCAACTCTTTCATTTCTTCTACCAAAGTATATGACCATCCCAGCACTGTGTTCCATCTGCCATTTCTTTAAGTCCTTCTGTAGCCTCTCTACTCCTCTAAACTACCTGCCTCTCCACCTATCTTCATATCATTTGCAAACTTTGCAATAAAGACAACAATTCCATCATCCAAATCATTGACATATACATTAAAAAATTGGTCCCAACACAGAGCCCTGTGGAACACCACTGGCAACCAACCAGAAAAGGCTTCCCTTATTCTCACACTTTGCATCCTGCCAATCAGCCACTGATTAGTTTTATCAATGCTGGAACCTTTCCCGTAATACCATGGGCTCTTAACTTGTTGAGCAGCCTCGTGTGGCACCTTGTCAAAGGCCTTATGAAGATCCAAGTACACAATATCAGCCAATTCTCTTTTGTCTATCCTGCTTGTTATTTATTAAAAGAATTCCAATAGATTTCTCAGGCAGGATTTTCCCTTGAGGAAAATGCTGACTGTGGCCTATTTTATCACATGCCTCCAAGTACTCTAAGACCTCATCCTTAATAATCGATTCCAATATCTTCTCACCACTGAGGTCAGGCTAACTGGCCTATAATTTCCTTTCTTCTTCCTCTCTCTCTGCTTGAAGAGTGGAGTGACATTTGCAATTTTCCAGCCTTCCAGAACCATTCCAGAATCTTGTAAGATCATTACTAATGCCTCCATGATCTCTTCTGCCACCTCTTTCAGAAACCTGGGGCTGCACACCATCCGATCCAGGTGACTTATCTAGCTTCAAACCTTTCAGTTTCCCAAGAACCTTCTCTCGAGTTATTGTGACCTTATACATTTCATGACCCCTGACACCTGGAACCTGCCATACTCCTGGTGTCTTCCACAGTGAAGGCTAATGCAAAATACTTGTTCCATTTGTCCGCCTCTTTGTTGTACCTCATTACTACCTCTCCAGCGTCATTTTCCAACAGTCTGATATCCAGTCTCATCTCTCTTTTATACTTTATAATATCCGAAGAAACTTTTGGTATCTTCTTTAATATTATTGGCTAGCTTACTTTCATATTCCATCTTTGCCTCCTTAACGACTTTTTAGTTGCCTTCTGTTGGTTTTTAAAAGCTTCCCAATCCTCAAACTTTTCACTAATTTTTATTCCATTATACGTCCTCTCTTTGACCTTTATGTTGGCTTTGACTTGTCTTGTTAGCCATGGATGTGTCATCTTCCCTTTGGAATGCTTCTTTCTCTTTCATTTGTATAAATCCTGTGTCTTCTGAACTGCTTCCAGAAATTCCAGCCATTGCTGCTCTGCCGTCATTCCTGCCAATGCTCTTTTCCAATCAATTCTGGCCAACTCCTCTCTCATGCCTCTGCAATTCCCTTTACTCTAATGATGACTTGTTGGACTTCAGCTTCTCCTTCTCAAGTTTCTGGGTGAATTCTATCATATTATGATCACTTGCCCCCAAGGGTTCTTTTACCTTAAGCTCACTAATCCATTCTGGTTCATTACACAACACCCAATCCAGAATAGCCGATCCCCTTGCGGGCTCAACCACGTCCTGCTCTAAAAAGCCATCTCATAGACATTCTAGAAATTTCCTCTCTTGGAATTCCGCACTAATTTGATTTTGCCAATCTACCTGCATGTTGAAGTACCCCGTGACCATTGTGACATTGCCATTAATTTTCTATCTCCCGTTGTAATTTGTAGGCCACATCCTTACTACTGTTTGGGGGTCTTTTTACCCTTGCAGTTCCTTAGCTCTATCCACAATGTTTCAACACTACCATCTCTACAGAATTCGCCCTGCAGTTTGGGAGGGAAAGCTAAAATCAGAGGTATCATTATTGCAGTAGAGTAAATGGAACTGTAGACATGAAAGAGCAGCTGGCCAAAGGATACTATCAGGGATGATGGCAGAGCAGTAAAGGCCGGAGTTTCTGGGAGTAACTGAGAAGATGCAAGATCAGTTCATCCCAAAGAAGGAAGAATCATTCAAAAGGGAGAATGAGACCATTGCCAATGACAAGGGAAGTCAAAGACTGTATAAAAGCAAAAGAGTGGGCATACAATACAGCAGAAATTAGTGGGTAGCTAGAAGATTGGAAATCTTTAAGAACCAGCAGAAGGCAACTAAAAAAGCCATAAGGAGAGAAAAGATAAAAAATGAAGGTAATGTACCAATAAGAGGATACCAAAAGTTTTTCAGATTATATAAAGAGAAAAATAGAGGCAGGAGTAGATGTTGGACCACTGGAAAATTATGCTGAATTGGGACAAAGAAATAACAAACGGACCTCTGGAAGACACCAGCAGTATGTCAGAAGTTCAGGAGTGTCAGGGGCAGAAGTGAGTGTAGTTGTAGGTGATTGGAAAGCTGGAAGATCTGAAGGTACAGTAGATAAGTCTCTTGGACCAGATGGACTAAACCCCAGGGTTCTGAAAGAGAGAGCTGAAGAAATTGTGGGGGCTTTAGTAATGATCTTTCAAGAATCACCAGATTCTGAAACGGTTCTGGAGGACTGGGAAGTTGCAAATGTCACTCCACTCTTTAAGACCAGAGGGAGGCAAAAGACAAAATTATAGGACATTTAGCCTGATTTCAGTAGATGGCAAGATGTTACAGTCCGTTATTAAGAATGAGGTTTCAGGGTATTTGATAAAATAGGCTGAAGTCAGCATGGTTTTCTTAAGGGGAAATCTTGCCTGACAAATTAGTTAGAATTCTTTGAGAAAATAATAGGCAGGATAAACAAAGGAGAGTCAGGGATATTTTTACTTGGATGTTCAGAAGGCCTTTCACAAGGTGCCAGACATGAGGCTGCTTAACAAGATAAGAGCCCATGATATTACAGGAAAGATTCTAGCATGACCAGAAAATTGGCTGACTGGCAAGAGGTTGTTATGAAACCAGTAACTGGTTTCACTTACCAGCAAAGATAGATACGTCAGTTGAAGTCCAATGGTACTATTTTCAAAAGTTTTATTAATAAAGGGGCACAAAAATTAAGGTTAAGACAAACATTCAGATAACATGCGTCAATACTCAATCTAAAACGCAGGTACATTAATAATCACTCAGAAATAAGCTCTTTCGTTGTCTAGGGTATAATACTGAGTCCAATTGGAAATATAAAGAGTCACTCTGAAGTCTGCAGGCTTTTCTCTTTTGGTTTCACGTGTTGGAGAGAGAGAGAGATAAAACGGAAAAACTTGCCCAAAACATCCGTGGAATCAGGGGAGCGATCTTCCCCGTTGTTAGTTAAAAAGCGATCTTCCGTTGGTTCCAGCCACAAACCCCGCATTCGGAATTTAACGCACGTGGCTTATTTCAAAATGGCTTCCCGTTCCCACGGGAAGCGTTATCGTGCTTCTTGGTGTCTCCTTGGTGCGTCTGAGGGTCGTCCTCTTTCAGACCCTTCTTTATACTGCCTCACGGGATCTCAGGTGTCAATCAGGTTGCAGGTGATGCAATCTCTCTCTCAACCAGCCCACTTTGCCCGAGGGCTTTACAATGTCCCTGCGAGTTGGCACGTCTGCAGTTCCCAGGTGTCTCCTGAGAACAATGCCACAGTCGCCAGCTTTTGTCCCAGTGGAATGCGGTATCCAGCACGTCGCTGTCTTTCCATTTCCTGTGTCCATTCAGCCTGTCTCTCTCTCTCTCTTGCTCTCTCTCTCGGGTCATTGACCCCCCTTTCACTAGGGCTCTTGCAATTCTCACAAAGGAGGGGGCTGGTATCATAACACCTCCCCTCTTAAAGGTTTTTTACCAGCGGTTAAAAACACAGAGTGGTACAGAGTCTTACAGAAATTTTGAATCTAACACAATACAGAAGCTTTTCTTTTCACTACAGAGTAATACAGTTATACATTCAAGTCAGCATCTAAACAGTTAACAATTACAGTGCCCCTTTCCTTTAATACCTTAACCTCACGTGCCATGCTAACGCCTAGCAGCATCAGACTTCAATTCAATAACCACCTATTTATTTATTGTTTTCAGCAACAAAACTGCAGAGGTGTGATCTTAGCTTAGGTGCATCTACAAAAGTTTATGCGAATACTAATCGTTTCGGTCGGTTTACTTCGCCGGCAGGTCTCCAAAGGTCTGTCTTTATTATTCACAGGCTTTGGCGCAACCCGTAAAACCTGCTTTGCTGTTTAAAAAAAATGGCATCCCCATTAACCGTCACCTCTTTTCTGGCGAGTCCCCCCGTTGGGACTTTGAGTAATTTGGCGTGGTGAACTCCCGCCCGCCTCGTTCATCGGGGCTATTTTTTCAACACCATGCCCCAAACTGTCAAGACCCTTCAGGCTATTTGTTTTTAATTCCAACTCCTCTTTCAGGTAGCATTTCGAATGCAACCTCTTCACACCCCACCCTGGCGTAACAATAGAGTGGGGGGCCCCGCTATTTCCCGACTCACTCTGTGAGCGATCTGCCAGGTTTAAAATTTCTTCCTTCGACTTGGGAACTACAGACTTTCCGTTTCCTTCAATAACAATCCTCATTCCCCCCTTAAATTCGGCATTAACCTTGGCCCCACTCTCGAATACAAACACCGTGGAACTCACACTTCCCACGGTTACCAAGGTTAACCCTTTTCCTACTGAACCAACCCTATCTGATCCACAAAGACGGCCGCCCCGTCCCCCTGAATCAAACACCTCAGACTTCCCCTGAGCTCTGTTACCAGGTTCAGCACCACGTGCGCCCCCATCTTGGACACACCCAAACGGGACATTGGCCCCTTCCAGGCTTTCAATACCCGTACCTTTTTCAAATTCTAACGTCCCCCGATCCTTCCAGTTACTCTCTAGGCAGCCCCCCGTTGGGGAAGGCGCAACCCTGCGAGCTGAAACAACAACCTCGGCCATTTCAGCTGACTTCTCCACAGCAAGGATACCCTTCCTCTCTAAGACTGCCCTCATTTCACTCTCGGGACCATCGAGAACACCTTTAGAACTCTGAACTTCTTCAAACAATTCTGCCAAACCAGACAGATTAACCATGTCCAACTCTGGACATTTTAACAACTTTATCCGTTTCTCAACTTTAGTTCCTACCTCTAGGACCTTTCTCTTCACTAAGGGCAGGGCTATTTCCTCTCCCTTACCCCCTTTTACTTTACTGCTTTCTGTTTTACCACCCTCGGAACCCTCATGGTACAGGGTCGGTAAAAACATCTTGGCCAGATCACCGCTGGCTTCATTTAAACTGCTCACTGCTTTTCTGGACAGGCTGCGTGTGACCGCGCATGCGCGATAGCTTTGGGACTCTAGGGGCGGGGCCACCGCTCTCGCCCGTCTACGGGTCGGCATCATAGCTGCCACCGTTTCAAAAAACAAGAAATAACTATCAACATCCGTCTCTTCGAACGGAGGTACTACTCTCAGCTCCCGACTAACATTAAACCGCTCTCTCCTTAGCTCCTCCCTCTCTCTTTCTCTCCCCGCTGCCGCTCTCTCGGCTGCTGCTAACTCTCTGATCCGAATTTCATGCTGTCTTTGCCTCTCAGCTTGATCCTGCTCGTTTTCCATCTCTAACCCCTTCGCCAAATTTAACAAGTCTGCTTTGGTGCTCACCTCTAGCGCCGCCACAGTCGCGTTTTCCATAAATTCACACACGTCCATCCTTGCTGGTTTTTCTGTCTGGCTACCTGCGTACCAGATCCAAATTATTTTGTTTTGACTTACAATCCCGATTGACTGACCTCCCCCTTTTTGGTGTCAAATCCCGAGACGAGAACCCCACTTGTTACGAAACCAGTAACTGGTTTCACTTACCAGCAAAGATAGATACGTCAGTTGAAGTCCAATGGTACTATTTTCAAAAGTTTTATTAATAAAGGGGCACAAAAATTAAGGTTAAGACAAACATTCAGATAACATGCGTCAATACTCAATCTAAAACGCAGGTACATTAATAATCACTCAGAAATAAGCTCTTTCGTTGTCTAGGGTATAATACTGAGTCCAATTGGAAATATAAAGAGTCACTCTGAAGTCTGCAGGCTTTTCTCTTTTGGTTTCACGTGTTGGAGAGAGAGAGAGATAAAACGGAAAAACTTGCCCAAAACATCCGTGGAATCAGGGGAGCGATCTTCCCCGTTGTTAGTTAAAAAGCGATCTTCCGTTGGTTCCAGCCACAAACCCCGCATTCGGAATTTAACGCACGTGGCTTATTTCAAAATGGCTTCCCGTTCCCACGGGAAGCGTTATCGTGCTTCTTGGTGTCTCCTTGGTGCGTCTGAGGGTCGTCCTCTTTCAGACCCTTCTTTATACTGCCTCACGGGATCTCAGGTGTCAATCAGGTTGCAGGTGATGCAATCTCTCTCTCAACCAGCCCACTTTGCCCGAGGGCTTTACAATGTCCCTGCGAGTTGGCACGTCTGCAGTTCCCAGGTGTCTCCTGAGAACAATGCCACAGTCGCCAGCTTTTGTCCCAGTGGAATGCGGTATCCAGCACGTCGCTGTCTTTCCATTTCCTGTGTCCATTCAGCCTGTCTCTCTCTCTCTCTTGCTCTCTCTCTCGGGTCATTGACCCCCCTTTCACTAGGGCTCTTGCAATTCTCACAAAGGAGGGGGCTGGTATCATAACAAGGTAAAGAGTGGGAATAAAGGTAAACACAGAGTACACTGCAGATGCTGTGGTCAAAGCAACACGTACAAGCAAGCTGGAGGAACTCAGCAGGTCAGGCATCATCCGTGGAAACGAACAGTGAATATTTCCACGGATGCTGCCTGACCTGCTGAGTTCCACAAGCTTGTTTGTACGTGTTGGAATAAAGGTGGCCTTTTCTGGTTGGCTGCTGGTGGCTAGTGGTGTTTCACAGGATCGCTTCTTTTCACTTTATATGCCAATGATCTGGATGATGGAATTGATTGCTTTGTGGCAATGTTTGCAAACACTACAAAGAATGGTGGAGGTGTGGGCAATATCCATGGAGAATGGAGTCTGCAGAAGGACATGAACAGATTGGGAGAATGGGCAAAGAAGTGGCAGATAGAATACTGTCTATGGAAGTGTATAGTCAAGCACTTTGGCTGAAGGAGTAAAATCATAGACTTTTTTCTAAATGGAGAGCAAATGCAAAAATCAGACGTGCAAAAAATGAATCATCCTAGTGCAGGATTCCCTAAAGATTAACTTGCAGGTTGAATCGGCGGTAAGGGAAGTAAATGCAATATTAGCATTCAGTTCCAGAGGACTGGAATATAAAAGTAAGGATGTAACGCTGAGTCTTTATAAGGCATTGGTCAGACTATACTTGGAGTATTGTGAATAGTTTTGGGTCCTGCTTCTGTGAAAGGATTTGGTAGCATTAGAGAGGGTCCAGAGGTGGTTTGCAAAAATTATTCTGGGAATGAAAGGGGAAGCTTCAGGTGGCTCTGGGTCTGTAATTGCTGGAGTTTAGAATGGGGAGGGGGAACAACTAGATAGTGTGGACGTGGAGAGGATCTTTCTAATAGTTGGACAGTCTAGGACCAGAGAGCACAGTCTTAGAGTAGAAGGGCATCTCTTTAGAAGAGATGAGTAGGAACGTCTTTAGCCAGAGGGTGGTGAATCTGTGGAGTTCATTGCTGCAGATGGCTGTGCAGGCCAAGTCATTGGGTAGATTTGAAGAGGAGGTTGATAGTTTCTTGACTATTAAGTGTTTCAAAGTTTACAGGAAGGTGGGATGAGAATGAGGTTGAGAGGGGAAATGAATCAACTGTGATTGAATGGTAGAACAGACTGGATGGGCCGAATGGCCTGATTCAGCTCCTGTGTTTTACCGTCGCCACACGGTTGGATTGATGTGTTTGCCCTGGAGAAGGTGGAGAGGGGATTCACTAGGAAGCTGCCTGGAAGGATAAAGGAAGAAAGGTCAGGGTGGGAGGTGGGGAGTTAAACTGACAGGCAACCAGCTCACAAGACGTAGATGGAGAGAGTGAATCTGTGTATCTTAAGGTGTTTTGTTCAAATCTGCTCTCTGCTTCCCAAATTCTGTGGACGTTCTGTGCGTGCCTGGCTCCTCTGTGAATTAGCGAGTGAATGGAAAACCCAGCAGAATAGTAGGGGCAACATCACATCCTGAACATTCACCATTTTGCATTTTATCGAAATGGCGTCACAGAATGGATAAAAACACATTTTCTATTTGATTCAATTTCTTAACTGCTTTTGAAATGCTGAAAAGTTGTCATCCGTTGAAGTGTCGAGGAAGAGCAGAGTTTAATGATGACTTTCATATGCTAGATGTTAGGCTGGAGTCGCCCAGGACTCTAGTTAGCCCACAGTGGAGCAGCTCCAGGCAATGTACCTTGGGGAAGATGTACAGGGTTTGTAGGAACTGCAGTGCACGTTTACCAGATTCATGATCGTAAAGTGTTACTTACGATCAGAACTTATACAACTCCAAAAGTAGTGTAAAGGTAATTTAATGATTTCAGGAAGCTAACTGGAACAGCTGAGGTAGGCAGAAATAGTGCATGTTGCTGGGTTATCCAAGATCAGGGCCATTGTCTCTAATGTAGACTCAAACTTTTCATTGGTAGTCTTAGGAAAACCTTAGGGCTGAAATGAAACGCTCTTCTACAACTTTACCAAGGGGACATTGCTAATTTTAGATTGCTAGATTAATCAGAGTGAAGGAAGAACACCACAGACCAGCTATGCTCTTACTAATTCGCAAAAAAAGAGCCTTAAATAGCCAACACGAGGAAATCTGCAGATGCTGGAAATTCAAACAACAACACACACAAAATGCTGGTGGAACACAGCAGGCCAGGCAGCATCTACAGAGAGAAGCGCTGTCGACGTTTCAGGCTGAGACCCTTCGTCAGGACTAAGGGTCTCGGCCCGAAACGTCGACAGCACTTCTCCCTGTAGATGCTGCCTGGCCTGCTGTGTTCCACCGGCATTTTGTGTGCCTTAAATAGCCAGCTGCTTTCTCTGTCCTTGGACATCCCTGCCTCGCTGACTATCTGTGCTGACACAAAGCTACCACCAACTGTTTGTAACTGTCCCGTAGGACCAACATCAGTGCTGACCTTCCTCAGAGCACAGCTGCGGAAAGCTGAGCCTTGCAAGCTGCTGAAGATGATTATCGTTGGGCCGCCCCGTCAGGGGAAAACCACCCTCCTCGAGACTCTTAAAACTGGGAAACCTCCACAGCCCATGCACAAAGAAAGCAGCATCCAAACCACCACCTGGGAGCTTCCACGACCTGCCACCATCAAGACTAAGGTACTGATGTTGCTGCTGTGTTTCCAGGGTTACGTTTCAAAAACACGAAGCTGTATTCTTCAATTCTTTGTTCCTCTAGAAACCTTTTAGATGGGCTGAGGATTTCCACCCCACTGTCTTTCAGGCCGTGAATTCTGAACCCTCAGTAAACATTGGACAAAGCTGTTTTCCTCATTTCTCCTTGAATCCTCACATTTCTGCCCATGGTTGCTGTCTAGGGAGGCAACTTGACCAGGCTTCAGAATTTTACATTACTCAATTAATTTGCCCCTCAGCCGGCTCTGTTCTTTCAAAAAGCCTATCATTCTCTCCTCTATAATCATAGTTTTCTAGTCATCCTTGTTATTTCCTCTGCACCCCCTCTGTTGTATCACATCCTCTGACCAGAACTGCTCTATGTCCTAGCTAGTGTTTTTATACAGTTCTAGCAAGAGTTCCCTGATCTAGTGTTCGCTACCTTACCAGTAAAGGTATGTATCCTTTTAGTCACCTCATTAGTAACTTTACCCGCTGCCGTCAAGGGTCTCAGGCTGTGTACTGCAAAGACTTCTCAGAAGCTCCACAAGCCCCCCCCCCCACTTTTTTTTGTAATTTCACTTGTCTTGTTTGCTCTCCCCAAATGCATTCCCTTACAAATTTTCCAGGTTAACTTCATAGGCTACTTTTGACCAACCTCAGCAGCAATTTTCTTCCTCACTTCCAACACGCAGCCAATTTTGGTGACCTGTGTGGGGAAGAAAAGTAGTAAGACATTGTGACGGATGTTAAGGGGTTAATGACCACCTTCTAGTATGTGAATTCAAAGTGTGTAATCACTTATCTGTGACTAACGTGCACTGTGTGACTGAAATGTGCTTTGTAGACGGGATGGGAAAATAACTATGTCTGTGTTTCCTTGTTCTAAAAATCATCACATGTCTGCGCTTGGGAAAGTCTGATGTACTGTCCTGAGAACTAACACTTAAGAAAGTCTATAACCGCACAAGGACATGTAGTGCAAATTCACTATTCTAACGGGCTGTAGTTGAAGTTCCCTCCTTTTTCAGATTTAAGTGCTTCTTGTCACGTACGCCCGGGGTATAAATAAGAGCGTAATCCATTGTTGAGCAGAATTTCAGAACTCCGCTTTCGGAGTCTGGGCCTGCATGATATCGTGTAGTAAAACCCTTCAGTCCGAAACAATTCTCTGAGTCGGCCTGTCTGCTGCTCCTGAGATTTTCTCCCCCCACAACAGTATGTAAACTTCATGGCCTTTATATTTGTGTTCGAATGCAAAATTACCACAAAAGGCAAGGGGGAGGTGCATGCACCGACAGTCGTACGCTGCGTGGCGTCGCAATAAGTTCCATCGATAAACTCCCCCAGTCAATGTCCATAGTAGTGCAGCACCCAAATTATATCCTCAGAGTTATCTGAAAAGCAATAATTCTTTATTTACTAATGTAACAACCAGACCTCGCTCCTGTTTCCCCTGAACCCACACTGCTGAAGCACCCAACACTCTGCATTCTTTGCTTTCACTGAGAGCTTTGCCCATCTCTTACCTTAGATACATCCTCATCCATGTGCCTGGTTTGCTTTTCCCATGGAGGTCAGAGGCCACTGTCACTCTCAGCTTCCCATTTCTGTTCACCATTTCACCGGTCCACACTCGAAAAGAGGAGACTGCAGTTTTTTTCCAGCAGCCCACGTGAGCAACCACGCCTCATTCACAGCCGCGTCCCGGAGATCCCGCCTCATTCACAGCCGCGTCCCGGAGGTCCCTCCTCATTCACAGCCGCTTCCCGGAGATCCCGCCTCATTCACAGCCGCTTCCCGGAGATCCCTCCTCATTCACAGCCGCTTCCCGGAGATCCCTCCTCATTCACAGCCGCTTCCCGGAGATCCCGCCTCATTCACAGCCGCTTCCCGGAGATCCCTCCTCATTCACAGCCGCTTCCCGGAGATCCCTCCTCATTCACAGCCGCTTCCCGGAGGTCCCTCCTCATTCACAGCCGCTTCCCGGAGGTCCCTCCTCATTCACAGCCGCTTCCCGGAGGTCCCTCCTCATTCACAGCCGCTTCCCGGAGATCCCGCCTCATTCACAGCCGCTTCCCGGAGATCCCGCCTCATTCACAGCCGCTTCCCGGAGGTCCCTCCTCATTCACAGCCGCTTCCCGGAGGTCCCTCCTCATTCACAGCCGCTTCCCGGAGGTCCCTCCTCATTCACAGCCGCTTCCCGGAGATCCCTCCTCATTCACAGCCGCTTCCCGGAGATCCCGCCTCATTCACAGCCGCTTCCCGGAGGTCCCGCCTCATTCACAGCCGCTTCCCGGAGGTCCCGCCTCAATCACAGCCGCTTCCCGGAGGTCCCGCCTCATTCACAGCCGCTTCCCGGAGGTCCCGCCTCATTCACAGCCGCTTCCCGGAGATCCCTCCTCATTCACAGCCGCTTCCCGGAGATCCCTCCTCATTCACAGCCGCTTCCCGGAGATCCCTCCTCATTCACAGCCGCTTCCCGGAGGTCCCTCCTCATTCACAGCCACTTCCCGGAGATCCCTCCTCATTCACAGCCGCTTCCCGGAGATCCCGCCTCATTCACAGCCGCTTCCCGGAGATCCCGCCTCATTCACAGCCGCTTCCCGGAGGTCCCGCCTCATTCACAGCCGCTTCCCGGAGATCCCTCCTCATTCACAGCCGCTTCCCGGAGGTCCCGCCTCATTCACAGCCGCTTCCCGGAGATCCCGCCTCATTCACAGCCGCTTCCCGGAGATCCCGCCTGATTCACAGCCGCTTCCCGGAGATCCCGCCTCATTCACAGCCGCTTCCCGGAGGTCCCGCCTCATTCACAGCCGCTTCCCGGAGATCCCTCCTCATTCACAGCCGCTTCCCGGAGGTCCCGCCTCATTCACAGCCGCTTCCCGGAGGTCCCGCCTCATTCACAGCCGCTTCCCGGAGGTCCCGCCTCATTCACAGCCGCTTCCCGGAGATCCCTCCTCATTCACAGCCGCTTCCCGGAGATCCCTCCTCATTCACAGCCGCTTCCCGGAGATCCCGCCTCATTCACAGCCGCTTCCCGGAGGTCCCTCCTCATTCGCAGCCGCTTCCCGGAGGTCCCGCCTCATTCACAGCCGCTTCCCGGAGATCCCGCCTCATTCACAGCCGCTTCCCGGAGGTCCCTCCTCATTCGCAGCCGCTTCCCGGAGGTCCCGCCTCATTCACTGCCGCTTCCCGGACGTCCCGCCTCATTCACAGCCGCTTCCCGGAGGTCCCGCCTCATTCACAGCCGCTTCCCGGAGATCCCTCCTCATTCACAGCCGCTTCCCGGAGGTCCCGCCTCATTCACAGCCGCTTCCCGGACGTCCCGCCTCATTCACAGCCGCTTCCCGGAGATCCCGCCTCATTCACAGCCGCTTCCCGGAGATCCCTCCTCATTCACAGCCGCTTCCCGGAGATCCCTCCTCATTCACAGCCGCTTCCCGGAGGTCCCTCCTCATTCACAGCCGCTTCCCGGAGATCCCGCCTCATTCACAGCCGCTTCCCGGAGGTCCCTCCTCATTCACAGCCGCTTCCCGGAGATCCCGCCTCATTCACAGCCACTTCCCGGAGGTCCCGCCTCATTCACAGCCGCTTCCCGGAGATCCCGCCTCATTCACAGCCGCTTCCCGGAGGTCCCGCCTCATTCACAGCCGCTTCCCGGAGATCCCGCCTCATTCACAGCCGCTTCCCGGAGATCCCGCCTCATTCACAGCCGCTTCCCGGACGTCCCGCCTCATTCACAGCCGCTTCCCGGAGATCCCGCCTCATTCACAGCCGCTTCCCGGAGATCCCGCCTCATTCACAGCCGCTTCCCGGAGGTCCCTCCTCATTCACAGCCGCTTCCCGGAGGTCCCGCCTCATTCACAGCCGCTTCCCGGACGTCCCGCCTCATTCACAGCCGCTTCCCGGAGGTCCCGCCTCATTCACAGCCGCTTCCCGGACGTCCCTCCTCATTCACAGCCGCTTCCCGGAGATCCCGCCTCATTCACAGCCGCTTCCCGGAGGTCCCTCCTCATTCACAGCCGCTTCCCGGAGGTCCCGCCTCATTCACAGCCGCTTCCCGGAGGTCCCGCCTCATTCACAGCCGCTTCCCGGAGGTCCCTCCTCATTCACAGCCGCTTCCCGGAGATCCCGCCTCATTCACAGCCGCTTCCCGGACGTCCCTCCTCATTCACAGCCGCTTCCCGGACGTCCCGCCTCATTCACAGCCGCTTCCCGGAGATCCTGCCTCATTCACAGCCGCTTCCCGGAGGTCCCTCCTCATTCACAGCCGCTTCCCGGAGGTCCCGCCTCATTCACAGCCGCTTCCCGGAGGTCCCGCCTCATTCACAGCCGCTTCCCGGAGGTCCCTCCTCATTCACAGCCGCTTCCCGGAGATCCCGCCTCATTCACAGCCGCTTCCCGGAGGTCCAGCCTCATTCACAGCCGCTTCCCGGACGTCCCGCCTCATTCACAGCCGCTTCCCGGAGGTCCCGCCTCATTCACAGCCGCTTCCCGTAGGTCCCGCCTCATTCACAGACGCTTCCCGGAGATCCCGCCTCATTCACAGACGCTTCCCGTAGGTCCCGCCTCATTCACAGACGCTTCCCGGAGATCCCGCCTCATTCACAGCCGCGTCCCGGAGATCCCGCCTCATTCACAGCCGCTTCCCGGAGGTCCCGCCTCATTCACAGACGCTTCCCGGACGTCCCGCCTCATTCACAGCCGCTTCCCGGAGATCCCTCCTCATTCACAGCCGCTTCCCGGACGTCCCTCCTCATTCACAGCCGCTTCCCGGACGTCCCTCCTCATTCACAGCCGCTTCCCGGACGTCCCGCCTCATTCACAGCCGCTTCCCGGAGGTCCCTCCTCATTCACAGCCGCTTCCCGGAGATCCCGCCTCATTCACAGCCGCTTCCCGGAGGTCCCTCCTCATTCACAGCCGCTTCCCGGAGGTCCCGCCTCATTCACAGCCGCTTCCCGGACGTCCCGCCTCATTCACAGCCGCTTCCCGGAGGTCCCGCCTCATTCACAGCCGCTTCCCGGACGTCCCTCCTCATTCACAGCCGCTTCCCGGAGATCCCGCCTCATTCACAGCCGCTTCCCGGAGGTCCCTCCTCATTCACAGCCGCTTCCCGGAGGTCCCGCCTCATTCACAGCCGCTTCCCGGAGGTCCCGCCTCATTCACAGCCGCTTCCCGGAGGTCCCTCCTCATTCACAGCCGCTTCCCGGAGATCCCGCCTCATTCACAGCCGCTTCCCGGACGTCCCTCCTCATTCACAGCCGCTTCCCGGACGTCCCGCCTCATTCACAGCCGCTTCCCGGAGATCCTGCCTCATTCACAGCCGCTTCCCGGAGGTCCCTCCTCATTCACAGCCGCTTCCCAGAGGTCCCGCCTCATTCACAGCCGCTTCCCGGAGGTCCCGCCTCATTCACAGCCGCTTCCCGGAGGTCCCTCCTCATTCACAGCCGCTTCCCGGAGATCCCGCCTCATTCACAGCCGCTTCCCGGAGGTCCAGCCTCATTCACAGCCGCTTCCCGGACGTCCCGCCTCATTCACAGCCGCTTCCCGGAGGTCCCGCCTCATTCACAGCCGCTTCCCGTAGGTCCCGCCTCATTCACAGACGCTTCCCGGAGATCCCGCCTCATTCACAGCCGCTTCCCGTAGGTCCCGCCTCATTCACAGACGCTTCCCGGAGATCCCGCCTCATTCACAGCCGCGTCCCGGAGATCCCGCCTCATTCACAGCCGCTTCCCGGAGGTCCCGCCTCATTCACAGACGCTTCCCGGACGTCCCGCCTCATTCACAGCCGCTTCCTGGAGATCCCTCCTCATTCACAGCCGCTTCCCGGACGTCCCTCCTCATTCACAGCCGCTTCCCGGACGTCCCTCCTCATTCACAGCCGCTTCCCGGAGATCCCGCCTCATTCACAGCCGCTTCCCGGAGGTCCCGCCTCATTCACAGCTGCTTCCCGGAGGTCCCGCCTCATTCACAGCCGCTTCCCGGAGGTCCCGCCTCATTCACAGCCGCTTCCCGGAGATCCTGCCTCATTCTCGGACCCTTTCTTCTATTTCTTCCATTTTTGGCACTTTACCAATTCTCCCTGAACTACTTCAGTTTGCACTACCAAACTCTGCACAACTCTAATGTGTTGTGCTCATCAGTGTATTTAGTTTTAGAATTATTACACCTGTTGTATCTGATAATAAGCCAATTTCAATCTGAATCTTTGCCCCAGAGAACATGCCTCCTGTGAACATTGTTCCCTCAGATCTGTCTGGGAGCACTGTCTCATATCTTCCCATTATTCATTCATCCAGTAACAACAGTCCTCTTTGGCTGGAAGGGTGTTTCCTGTAAACTGGCCTATCTAATTGGGAACTGCTGCCGAGAGCACTTGGTGAATGCTGGCTCTGTGGGAACTCGCAATGAGTTAATGGACAGTATCATGCTGTAATGATCACACTGGAGATCACAGTGAACCCTAACAGCGCCATACTGTGATCGCCGCAGTGTAAGACCTCAATCTTTATGGGTAGTTCAATTTAATATCAGAGAATGCATACAATATACAACCTGAAGTTCTCACTTTTTGCAGACATCCACGAAACAAAAAGCAAAGAAAACCCAAAGAATGAATGACAGTAAAAGATCAGAACCCCAAAGCCCCACTCAATGTTCAAAGACCTGTCATGTGGCTTCTAACTCCATTGAAAGACACTATTGCTGCTTCTAAGCCCATATTTTACAGATGGGAGGCAGCTCTCCCCCTTTACCTCTCTGCAAAGCTTCACTGAAGATAGATTATCTGCATGGTGTTAAGTTGCTGTTTGTGGAAAATAGCTGCTTGCAAATAAGCTGACTACATTTTCATAAACTTTTATATTCTGTGAAGTGCTTTTGGGCTGTTCAGAGCTCATAAAAGACTATATATAAATGCAAGTCTTTTCTTAAAATGAAAGTTCTAATTCCTGCACTGGCTAATCATCTCAAACTTCTGATCACTCACCTTCTGCCACGGGGAAAATTCAATGCTCTTCGTTACTTTGAAAGCTTCAATCAAATCTCCCTCCGACATCCCTGCTAAAGGGGGCACAATCCCAGTCAGTGGGAAATCCAAGTGTTTGATCTCCAATCCAACATGTGCTGCTCCAGACTGGGAATAAAGTGCCAGTTCGAGTTTTAGTAGAGTATCAGAATATCTTGAGGCTGGACTTAATTCACCAGAAGTATGCTTTGAGTTGGGTTCTTGGCAGGGTAAGAGAAGGTCAGGGCGACTTCATCCAGTGAGTGTCTGACTGTCTCCTGTCGGGGATGTGTGTGGGCTGTTGGGAAAGTTGTGTCTCATTGGAAGGCAGTGTGAACCAGGGGAGGCTTTGCCCCTTCCAATTTGTGCAGAAGTTTCCTGGTTTTGGTGACAAGCAGCAAAGCCACAGTGCTTATTTATTTAATAATTGATTGATTGCGATATGGCACAGAACAGGCCTTTCCAGTGCTCTGAGCCACGCTGCCAAGCAACCCCTGATTTAACCCTAGCCTATCACAGGACAATTTACAATAACCAATTAACCTACCAACCCGAATGTCTTTGGGAGTAAACTGGAGCACTTGGAGGAAACCCACGCAGTCACAAGGAGAATGTACAAACTCCTCACAGGCAGTGGCGGGAATTGAACCTGGAATTTACCAGTACTGTAAAGCAGTGTGCTAACCTCTATGCTACCATGCCACTAGTCTTGACCGAGCAAGGCTTTGGACCTGTGTAAACTGAGGAGACCTTAAGATACTTTGGTTTGCTCCCACAGATCCCTGCAGGTCTATATCATTACTTGTGAATGCGTGACACCCTTCTTTTTAATTGTGCAGTCCCCACTTTGCACTGGTACGGACACTTGCCACTTGCCTCTGGCACCATGACGAAAATATCAGTGTTTGAATGTGCAACATCAAGAATTTTCATCTTTCAAATGTACAAATCTGCCACATCCAGGGCCAAATAATAAGTGTAAACACTCCCAGAAAGATGGAGGCCTAGAAATTCTGCACCCCCACACTCACAGCAAATTAGTGCAAGAGTTACAGAACAACAGTACATGTCATTGGGTTTGTTTTTGCTCATTATTTCATAGGTGGATTCCATTGTGTTTAATGTCTGGGACGTCGGAGGTGCTGCTAAAATGGCCACAGTCAATCAGTGCTTCTTCACCGAGAGAGCCTTTTACATAGTGGTGTGGAACCTGGCCCTGGGAGAGGAAGCAGTGGCAAACTTACAGTCTTGGCTCCTGAACATTGAGGTAAGGATTTGCCGTGGGCAAAACTATAAAGGCACTTGCATGAGGTGCCTGAAGAAATGGAGTGCTGAGTGACATGAGGGAAGGAACTAGCACTGTATTAGACAGAGACACTCATGGCAGGATTATGGGGAGTACAAAGACAGGTTCAGAATAAGTGCACGGAAAACGATGAATCGTATGGGAAAGTGTGTACGGCTGTTATGATCTTGTCCTCACTGTCTACCTGCACTGTACTTTCTGTGCAGCTGTTGCATGGCATTCTACATTCTGTCATTGTTTTACTTTGCACTGCCTCGATGCTCCGTGTAAAGAATTGATCTGTATGAATGTTATACAGTGCTTATAAAAAGTATTCACCGCCCCCCCCCCCCCCCGCCCCTTGGAAGTTTTCATGTTTTATGGTTTTGCAACATGAAACTACAGTGGATTTAATTTGGCTTTTCTGACACCGATCAACAAAAAACTCTTTCATGTCAAAGTGAAAACAGATCTCTACAAAGTGATCTAAGTTAATTACAAATGTAAAACACAGAATAATTATCTGCACACTGCAATTTTTCCCCATTCTTCTTTACAAAACTGCTTAAGCTCTGTCAGATTGCATGGGGATCGTGAGTGAACAGCCCTTTTCAAGTCCAGCCACGAATTCTCAATTGGAGTGAGGTCTGGATTCTGGCTTGGCCACTCCAGGACATTAACTTTATTGTTTTTAAGCCATTTCTGTGAAGCTTCGGCTTTATGCTTGGGGTTATTGTCTTGCTGGAAAACAAATCTTTCACCAAGTCACAGTTCTCTTGCAGACTGCATCAGGTTTTCCTCCAGGATTTCCCTGTATTTTGCTGCATTCATTTTACCCTCCACCTTCACAACCTTTCCAGGGCCTGCTGCAGCGAAGCGTCCCCACAACATGATGTAGCCACTGCCGTGCTTCACGGTAGGGATGGTGTGTCTTTGATGATATGCATTGTTTGACTTACACACCAAACATAACATTTAGTCTGATGGCCAAAAAGCTCAATTTTGGTTTCATTGGACTATAGAATCTTCTTCCAGTTGACTTCAGAGTCTCCCACACGCCCTCACACTCTCGCTGAGATTTCATGCGAGTTTTTTTCAACAGTGGCTTTCTCTTTGCCACTCTTCCATAAAGCGGCAACTGGTGAAGTTCCTGGGCAACAGTTGTTGTATGCGCAGTCTCTCCCATCTCAGCCACTGAAGCTTGTAACTCTTCCAGAGTTGTCTTAGATCTCTTGGTGGCCTCCCTCACTAGTCCCCTTGCATGGTTACTCAGTTTTTGAGGATGGCCTGCTCTAGGCAGATTTACAGCTGTGTCATATTCTTTCCATTTCTTGGTGATTGACTTAACTGTACTTCAACGGATATTCAGTAACTTGGACATTTCCTTGTATCTATCTCCTGACTTGTGCTTTTCAATAACGTTTTCACAGAGTTGCTTGGAGAGTTCTTTTGTCTTCATGGTATAGTTTTTGCCAGGATACTGACTCACCAGCAGTTGGACCTTCCAGATACAGGTGTATTTTTTTTACCACAATCAATTGAAACACCTTGACTCCATGAAGGTGATCTACTTTTAACTAATGATGTGACTTCTAAAACCAACTGGCTGCATCAGTGATGATTTGGTGTGTCATATTAAAAAGGGGGGGGGGGGGTAAAAACTTAAGCAGTCAATTATTTTGTGTTTTATATTTGTGATTAATTTAGATCACTTAGTAGAGATATGTTTTCACTCTGACAAGAAAGACTCTTTTTCTGTTGGTCTGTGTCAAAAAAAAGCCAAATTAATTCCACTGTGATCCAATGTTGTAAAACAATAAAACATGAAAACTTCCAGCGGGGGGGTGAATACTTTTTATAGGCACGGTACTCAGTACATGCAACAATAATAAACCTATTCCAATTCCAGTTTAAAAGTATGAGGACTCAGGTGCACAGCTCTAAAGATTTGGGATCTAACCCAACCTCTGGTACTGTAAGTGTAGTGTTTTCACACTCTCCCTGTGACTCTGTAGGCTTCTCCGGTTTCCTCCCACATCCCATTGTATTCCAGTAGGCTGCTGTCAGCAGTACCTCAGTGTGGATGAGCAGCGGAAGGGTTTGAGAAGCGTGGTGGGTGGGTGAGAGAGAACAAGTTTCAGAGCTAAGAGCCACATAGACTCACTGAATTAAATGACCTTGTTCTTCACTGTAACAAATGTTCAAAGTACATCTATTATCAAAGAATGAATTTATTGTACAACCTTGAGGCTCGTCTCCGAACAGGCAGCCACGAAATAAAGAAATCGTAAAAAAAAAACACATTAAGAAGAGGACTGCCAAACACCCAAAGTGCAGAGAGATTAAAAAAACGAATCATGCAAACAATAAACGTAAGCAAATTGCATTCTGAACTGAAGTCCACAAAGAGACTCTGTACACAGACCCTTCGTTTAGCGCAGAGCCGAGCAGTGGGATGAACCAGCCCGTCCCTAGCCTTGGGCCCCGACACCCTGGCCTTTTCCAATTTGGCACAGTGTCTAAATCATCGTCCAAGCATCAGGTTCAGCTGTTTCGATATGCTCTGGGGCCTGGGCCTCAGCCTCTACCTCAATTCGGCCTGTATCCACCCTTACTGATTTAGCCCAGTGCCTAAATCATCGTCCAAGCATCAGATTCAGCTGTCTCGATATGCTCTGGGGCCTCGGCCTCTGCCTCAATTCAGCCTGTATCCACCCTTGTCAATTTAGCCCAGTGCCTAAATCATCGTCCAAGCATCAGGTTCAGCTGCCTCGATATGCTCTGGGGCCTCGGCCTCTGCCTCAATTCGGCCTGTATCCACCCTTACTGATTTAGCCCAGTGCCTAAATCATCGTCCAAGCATCAGGTTCAGCTGTTTTGATAAGCTCGGGGGCCTGGGCCTTGGCCTCTGCCTCGATTTGGCCCAGTGCTTAAATCGTTGTCCAAACCAATAACAATTATTTAAGTAAATCTAAATCAAGATTGATTAGCTGTAAGCACAAAAAACTGCGTGGGAATAATAATATAATTACAAAAATACGTTTTAAAAATTGTGCGGAGTGAATGCTTAATGCTGACAGATGCAGAGTATTTGGTAAAGGTAGGGGAGAACGAAAAATGGGAAATAACATAAGGAAAAGCTAGAAATACTCAAGAATAATACTCAGAAAGCTGGATGAACTCAGTGGGTCAAGCAGTATCTGTGGAGAGAAATGAACAGTCAGTATTTCAGATCGGGGTCCTTCATCGGGACTGGAAAGAAAGAGGGCGATAGCCGATATGCAAAGGCGGGGAGAATACTCAGATTGGCAGCTTCTGTAACAATGCCTCAGTGGAATGATTTTTAATACCTGCCATGCCCTTTTCCCCTCACAGGAACCCATCGTGTTCTGCAGTTCATTATTACACTTTTTGAACCCCTTACTTAACGAATGTCGAGCTATTGCCAGGTCCTGTCTTGTGAAATTAAAAATCAGGTTTCCCCTTAAATGAGGAGCTTAATTTTAATTAAGGCCACCCTTACCCTTCTCCACAACTACCTTGAGGTCTGCAGAGATGTGCTCATTGTCTCCAGAATGCTCCCCCTTTGACGTTGCAACTACTTTGGATTGGATGAGTTGGGCCAAAGGGCCTCTTTCATGCCCTATGACTTGTCCTCTTACACTCCCTAGAATTGTGTGGGTTCAGTGCTGCCTCTTCTTTTATTGGACTGGCTCAAAATATTTTCCTGGATACATCCTAACAAAGTATCTGTCTCCCTCATTTGACGAAGGGTCTCGGCCTGAAATGTCGACAGTGCTTCTCCTTATAGATGCTGCCTGGCCTGCTGTGTTCCACCAGCATTTTGTGTGTGTTGTTGTTTGAATTTCCAGCATCTGCAGATTTCCTCGTGTTTTGTCTCCCTCACTTGTCTCTTTGCCTCTCTGCTCTCTGTTTCTCTGTTGTTTTCCTTTCTGGCCTTTGACTTCCTAAGAAGTTCTATATACCTCCATCTCTTTGCTCTTCGTCTGTTCTGCAGAGTATCTTTTGCATTCGTTTCCGTTCCGTTCTTGGTTAACAATGTTAGCAGCAGGAGAAACACTAAACCTTCACAAAGTTTTTTGTGGATGTGTTTTGTTTAAGGCCAAGGCTCCAAACGCCACTGTGATTGTGGTCGGAACTCACCTGGATTTGATTGACACCAAATTTCGCACGGAGCGGATCGCTACACTGCGTGCGTACATCTTGGCATTGTGCCGCTCCCCCTCCGGACCCAGAGCCAGTGGGTATCCTGACATCAGTTGTCGGAATTTACAGTGAGTCATATTGCTCTTATATTGTGTTTCAGCCATGTACATCCAGGATCACAGAATGTCTATAGCAGCAAAAGAGGCCATTCTGCCCTTAATCCACAATTTAACCATCTATTCCCATACTGTGTCCTCTCCCCAGAGCTTTCCAAATTCTCACTTTCCGCTATTTATCCAGTTCCCTTTAGAACATCACAGTTAAATCTGTCCCCATATCCAAAGCACTAGTGATTTGCTCTGTGAAAATATTTTCAAATTGTTCATATACTTTCAGTTCTCTTGCTGATCCTCTTCAATCTGTGCCCCTTTAGTTTTTGACACCTTGTAGGAGCAAACTGAAAGGTCAAGGGAGATGATGTTCAAAATAACGGGCGATTTATTGAACACTGGTGTCTACCAGGAGACTCGTCAAAGCTGAGCATGAACTTAGTATAGCCTTTACATTCTCAGTTGTCGAGATTACCAGTAAAGCTGCATTTTGACAACAGAATGATGGCTACAGGGAAGACCTAATTAAGTACCAGACTACATCCCGATTACCAAATCAAATGACTATCCACAGGTCTTCCTGAAAATCCAGTTTTCTTTTACGATGGGTGCTTGCTATAGCATATGTAATTAAAACTTGGTGTCATCGCTGCTGTATTCCGCATACAATACACGTGAACACTCCAGATCCCTATTTACGAGTTACAACTCTTTCCCCTACAGCAGTCTCCCTTTGGCCCTTGGCCTAGAAGACCAAACCCTACCAGTACCCTTTGTTCGGCCAGCTAAATGACCATTCCCTTAACACCGTTGTTTTATCTGCTGTCACAGCCCACACACTAGAGAAACTACATGATGGTAATTAAAACAGTGAGCTGTACAGAGAAACAATTCAAATCCGGGGATAGATCCGTACATTCAAACCCCAATTCCAAGCACTGTCCCGAAAGGAAGGGCCTCTGTAGAGGCATTTCAGCCCTGCTTTCGTGATTCCTCACTGTCTTGGACAGTGGCCATTTCCTCTGGGATTGGCTCTTCCAAATCGGCAGTAAAATGTGGAATGTGTGGTAGTTTTGCGGCTGCATGTTTCCGTAAACAGTACGTTCCAGTGTCCCTGCTGCAGCTGCCTTCGAAAAGCTCTGCCCCGCAATCGTTAATTTGGTTGTAACATCACAGGTATCCACATCAGAGGCAACTGGATTGTGTTGTAACTGCCTCCTGCCATGTGCACTTGCTGATTTTGTGACGCAGTTCACCAAGGTACACTTCAGGAAGGTTTTGTTACTAACAGGCAATTATGGACAGGGAACAGTTACCACATTCAGTTAGTTCTGCTTGTACCGTCCTGTTTGGATATGGCCAGTGATTCCCCCTCGTTGACAATGCATCAAATTCACAGCCCAGCCGGGACTTGTGTAACTCAATTGCATAGGCCAGCGGGTTGCTTAGAGATATTCGAGTTCCCTCTTGGTATTTCCCGACATTATGAACTCCAGTAAGAGGGTACGGCTGATTGTTCGGGAAGGCGGAGGACTGCTGCAACACACAGAGGACCAGTCACCCGGGACATGGTTAGTCAGAGTGAGATCATCGACACCTCCACCTTCACCCACCCATTCATTCAGCTGACTGTCGGATATCCAGGGCCCTCTAGGACACGGTGGCCTTCTAACTGTAGAATGGTTGGACCGACAACAGGCAAGAGTCAGGCAGCATACGTTAATCAGACTGCATTTTTATCACAGCGTCGGGTGTCAGTGTTCACTGTATCATTATATCCTTTAATGGCAGCAATAACTGGATGGTTTCCAGCTCCAAATCAGCCCCTTGTTCCCTATTTTTTCCCAAATCACCATCATTTTGTTCTGTGATCCCCCTCAACTTCTGCTGAAGGGAACTGATTTGCATACCAATTTCTGCTAAATCTGAATTACTGATTGTGGACACACTCGTTGAATATCCTCCGCCTAACAACTCCGTCAAACCCCTTTATCCTTCTCCACCTTTCGTCCTAAACTGAGTACCAGTAACTTGCCTATAAACATTGGAAAGACGGATTGTGCTGTCCCAACAAAAACTAGAGGTTAGTAAAGCAGTGAAGTTAAAGACTACCTGCGCATGTCTGCAGCAGCTATTAGAGTAATCCTTCCGCTCATTTCTCCCAATACTAACCCTACCCCCTCCCTTCGAGACCCTCGGCTCCTGCTACACTGTGGTGTTCTTGTGGTAACGGGGATCCTGCAGTGCTCAATTCCCAAATAGAGCAGCCTTGTTGCCATACCGTACAAGGTTCGTTGTCGCGCTAAGTGTGAATGGTTTGGTAGGCCCGTGTCTCAGCGTGACAGATGTTATCGTGGGTTCCCCTATGATATAAAAATCCGGTTATAAAAGTTCTTCTGAGAGTAGTTTTTTGAGCTCAGTGTTTATTGTTCCTGTGAAATTATATTTGTGTGGTTAAATCATTCCTGGCCAAGGTATTTGTTCAGGTGGGACCGGTGTTTTCACTTGGACCCTTCCTTAGTTACGACATGGACATTACCGTACCTCTTGCTCCCTGCAGATTCTCCTTCACTTGGACATTCTCATGCTCCCAGTCTCGCACTCTCTGTCGATGACTTCTCCTTTCAGATCAGGCAAATGAGTGGACAGCTCCTGTTCAAATCAGTCCTTACGGTTGCAGTTCTCCAGTCCTGTGATCACAGCCTCCGGTGGGTGCAGAGCCCGGCCCGGCCTGTGTTAAAGGAGTAATTCCTATCGATGAGTAGGACTCACTTGCCATTACAACAGAACTGCTGGCAAGACCCTTGACCATCCTCCATTCAGACCAACTTTCCCCATCCTCCATTTGGGCCTTTGTTAGGCTCCCGTTTAGGGGTGCAATTCATTCTTTCACACGTGACAAAACTCCGAGCTGGGTGCTGAGTGCTCGATTAACGTGCAAGCCTCTCGGTCGCTTTTCCAGCCAAGTGTGTCCCCTGATCCACATCAAAGCAGGCCAGTACTCCCTCCCTGGGTGTTACCTCCTCAGCCAGCACATGGGCTGCCAGCTCGGCACAGAAAGGCTTCCACACACCTGATGAAGAGATGGTCGATTACCAGGAAGTGTTGCTTACCAAGGACTGGGGTAATGTACCGTGAAGTCCATCTGAGGTTATTCCCATGGACCGTTAGGCCGAGGCTGATGACCTCATCATCAGTCCTGAAAGTTGAAGTTCATGAATCTTGGGTGTCGTCTTTGCTGCAGTCCATGTCTCTACTTAATCCAGTTTCTGTTACGACCATGGGTGCACACTAGGGCACAAATAGTAACTGAAACTCGGGTATCATTGCTGCTGCAATCCACGCCTGTACTTTTTGTCTCCAGTTTCCTTGTTACCACGTTGGCACCATCCACATCCCTATTTACTAGATATTCCCGCACAATTCCTGCCACTGCCTGTAAGGAGTTTGTCCGTTCTCTTCGTGATCGTATGGGTTTCCTCCAGGTGCTCCAGTTTCCTCCTGCAGACCATAGATATACGAGTTGGTAGGTTAAGTGGTTACTGTAAATTGTCCCGTGTTTAGGTTAGGTAAGCTGGAAGAGGCTGTTCTGTCTTAAATCTCAGTAAATAAACAGGTGCACCTCCACCAATAGGAATAGTTTTGATCTAAAGCTCAGGGTCTTAAATCTGAAGACCTTCGATCCCCTCACAACATTCCAAACGGAACAAATTCAGCCTCTCCAATCAATCCACATAAAAACGGCCCTCGTTCCCATAAATTATTGGAAAATCTCTCCTTAAAGCAGTTTAATAAAACTGAAGCTGCAGGAAACACTCAGCAGGTTAGGCAGCTTCTATGGAAAGAGAAACAGTTAATGTTACAGAATAAAGAGGTTCTTGAGCCCCAGCATAACTGGCTTCTGTGCTCTTGTGTTGTTTATTTATAAAATCCTGGATCCAATGTGCTTTCTTAACCACTTTCTTGGAACCGCCCTGCCAGTTCCAATGATCCGTGCACATACACTTGTGAGCTCTCCCTTCTGAAAGAATTGTGTCCTTTGGTGTGTATCGGTCTAACGTGATGGCGCAATTTTAGGTATTTAGTTTTAGTCCGCAGTGGATCCCGAATTAGCATGTAAACTTCGGGTCCTTTCCAGTTGTTTCCCATAGCATTGCGGTGCACAGCTTCATGGTAGTGCTGTGTCTACCAACACATTGACGTTTGCTCTGTGCCACATCCCTGGGCTTGGTGTTGCTGTTCCAAGCCAAACTGTGGGATTTAATGAACTCCCAATTTGCTCTCTCAGTTTAATTTCACGATAGTTCCCATCCTGTCCGAGCCTTGCTCCCCAGCGGCACAAGCGCTAGTTCCTCCTCTCTCGGTGACATTACCACTGGCTTTGACAGCAAGCAGTTTTCTAATGAATTGGCTCAAGACTCAGTTCGTGTGGAATCCAAAAGCCAGGAAAAATAAAAATGCTTCTTCCTTCTCTCTGTGCTAAGTTGTTAAAGGCACAATGTTGTTCTTGATTTCCTTCTAAACAAGAGTGTTCTGTCTAGAGAGAGAGCTTCTGAGGATGATTCGGGTCAGGGTCAGATCCCTGTGGTCACTTTTCAATAGAAAGAAACGGGATAGATGTCAAGGTTGAATTTTAAAGTACTGGTTATTCCTGTAATTGTGAAGAGGAGGCTGAGACAACACAGGTTCAGGTGCCAGTGAGCTGATCTGTATGTTGTTTCCTGACAGACTCCAGGTAACTTATAAAGTGTGTGTAGAGTTAATACTTAAAGCGTAGAAGGAGGGTATGTGGACAGCATTTATTGAGCTCTGTTCAATATAGATTGGCACTTCCATGGTATCCTGGATAATGGACTGGCAGACCACTGTTAGTTTGGCTTCAGATTTGTGTGTCAGACATGGCTATAACCATCACTGGGGCCCCACGGGACTGTATTGGCCCCATTCCTGTTCACCCTGTATAGCTCAGACTTCAGATACAACACTGAGTCACTTCTCTGATGACTCAGCAATAGTTGGGTGTGTAAAGGGAGGTTGGGAGGATGAATACAGGACTTTGTCAACTGGTGCAAGCTGAATCATCTACAGCTTAACATCAGTAAGACAAAGGAGATGGTGATGGACTTTAGGAAGATTAAGTCTGCACTGCTCTGTTACTGTTGATGGTGAGGAGGTGGATGTGGTGAGGACCTACAAGTACCTGTGGGTGCATCTGGATGACAGACTTGAGTGGAGCACCAACACAGAGGCTGTGTTCAAGAAGGGCCGGAGTCGCCTCTACTTCCCGAGGAGACTGAGGTCCTTTGGAGTATGCAGGCCTCTCCTTCACACGTTTTACCAGTCTGTTGTTGCCAGTACAGTATTATGCAGTGGTGTGCTGGGGCAATGGCATCAACGCAGGCGATGCCAACAGGCTCAATAAACTGATTAGAAAGGCTGGCTCTGTTATAGCAGCCAAGCTGGACACACTGGAGGCTGTGGTAGAACAGAGGACCCTACGGAAAATCCGGGCAATGGTGGACAATTTTTCTCACCCTCTGCATGCCACCTTGGCTGAACAGAGGAGCACTTCTAGTAATAGACTACGACAACTGTGCTGCTCCAAAGAGGCTGTGTGAGGTCATTCTTACCCTTGGCATATTTATATTGTCAACCTATAGCCGGGGAAGTGATGACCCCTCCTGTTAGACTGTTATTAACCTCTAGTTACCAGAGTTCTGTTTGAGCTCTGTTAGGCTCTGTTTACCGTAGCCTGCTTTCGCAGACACCCTGTGCAACACTACCGTCACCTTATCTGGACGGTGTGAATGGGCACTTGTTACTGTATACTATTATGGTAATTCTTGCACTACCATCTGAGCTGTGTGAACTTGCAAATCTTGTAAACTTTGACTTGTAAATCCTGTACTTCTTACTTTTAAGGTAACTTATATTTTATTCTTTCTAACTTCTAATATTTGTATATCTCTGCACTTGTAATGCTACAGCAACACTGCAGTTTCCTTTGAGATTAATCTAGCTTTCTCTCGAAAAAGTGGTTGAGTTAGTCTGTTGCATTGACCCACACACGTTGATAGCTGGTTGTGCAACTTATAAAACCTGGTGCTTTTAAATATTCCAGTGAAGTCTTTCTCAACCTCCTGTGTTACAAAGACAGCGGCTTCGTCCTGTCCAAGGCTGTATTCAGCAATAGCTGGCAGCACCCTGGCACATCCCTGTACTCTGTCCACTGCAATCACGTCAGGCAACTTCCACCTGACAGCAGCTTCTAACATTATAAAAGGCATAGTGGGCAGCTGGATTCCTCTCCCCCAGGGTGAAATATGTCATACTCGAGGGCATGCAGTTGAGGGGAGAGGGAGAGAGTTTAAAGGAGATGAGCAGGGCAATTTGTTTCAGACACAGAGTGTGGTGGGTGCTTGGAATACGCTGCCGGGGTGGTAGTGCAGGCAAGTAGGGTAACAACATTATGAGGCTCTTAGGGTAAGTGTACAAATGTGTAGAGAATGGAGGGATGGACAGTGAGGGGAATGGAGGGATGGACAGTGAGGGGAATGGAGGGATGGACAGTGAGGGGAATGGAGGGATGGACAGTGGGGGGAACGGAGGGATACGGACAGTGAGGGGAATGGAGGGATACGGCAGTGCGGGGAATGGAGGGATACAGACAGTGAGGGGAATGGAGGGATACAGACAGTGAGGGGAACGGAGGGATGGACAGTGAGGGGAACGGAGGGATGGACAGTGAGGGGAACGGAGGGATACAGACAGTGAGGGGAACGGAGGGATACAGACAGTGAGGGGAACGGAGGGATACAGACAGTGAGGGGAACGGAGGGATGGACAGTGAGGGGAACGGAGCGATGGACAGTGAGGGAAATGGAGGGACAGACAGTGAGGGGAACGGAGGGATACGGACAGTGAGGGGAACGGAGGGATACGGACAGTGAGGGGAATGGAGGGATACGGACAGTGAGGGGAATGGAGGGATGGACAGTGAGGGGAATGGAGGGATGGACAGTGAGGGGAATGGAGGGACAGACAGTGAGGGGAATGGAGGGATGGACAGTGAGGGGAATGGAGGGATACGGACAGTGAGGGGAACGGAGGGATGGACAGTGAGGGGAATGGAGGGATGGACAGTGAGGGGAATGGAGGGATGGACAGTCAGGGAAATGGAGGGACGGACAGTGAGGGGAATGGAGGGATGGACAGTGAGGGGAATGGAGGGACGGACAGTGAGGGGAATGGAGGGACGGACAGTGAGGGGAATGGAGGGACGGACAGTGAGGGGAACGGAGGGATGGACAGTGAGGGGAACGGAGGGATACGGACAGTGAGGGGAACGGAGGGATACGGACAGTGAGGGGAATGGAGGGATGGACAGTGTGGGGAATGGAGCGACGGACAGTGAGGGGAACGGAGGGATACGGACAGTGAGGGGAACGGAGGGATACGGACAGTGAGGGGAACGGAGGGATACGGACAGTGAGGGGAATGGAGGGATGGACAGTGAGGGGAATGGAGGGATACGGACAGTGAGGGGAACGGAGGGATACGGACAGTGTGGGGAATGGAGCGACGGACAGTGAGGGGAATGGAGGGATGGACAGTGAGGGAACGGAGGGACGGACAGTGTGGGGAATGGAGGATGGACAGTGCGGGGAACGGAGGGATACGGACAGTGAGGGGAATGGAGGGATGGACAGTGAGGGGAATGGAGGGATACGGAGAGTGAGGGGAATGGAGGGATGGACAGTGAGGGGAATGGAGGGATGGACAGTGAGGGGAATGGAGGGATGGACAGTGAGGGGAATGGAGCGATGGACAGTGTGGGGAACGGAGGGATACGGACAGTGAGGGGAATGGAGGGATGTGGATAGTGGGGAACGGAGGGATATGGACAGCGAGGGGAACGGAGGGATGTGGATAGTGGGGAACGGAGGGATACGGACAGTGTGGGGAATGGAGGGATACGGACAGAGGGGAATGGAGGGATGTGGATAGTGGGGAACGGAGGGATACGGACAGCGAGGGGAACGGAAGGATGGACAGTGAGGGGAATGGAGGGATACGGACAGTGAGGGGAATGGAGGGATGGACAGTGAGGGGAATGGAGGGATGGACAGTGAGGGGAATGGAGCGATGGACAGTGTGGGGAACGGAGGGATGTGGATAGTGGGGAACGGAGGGATATGGACAGCGAGGGGAACGGAGGGATGTGGATAGTGGGGAACGGAGGGATACGGACAGTGTGGGGAATGGAGGGATACGGACAGAGGGGAATGGAGGGATGTGGATAGTGGGGAACGGAGGGATGGACAGTGAGGGGAACGGAGGGATGGACAGTGTGGGGAACGGAGGGATGGACAGTGTGGGGAACGGAGGGATGGACAGTGTGGGGAACGGAGGGATGCGGACAGTGAGGGGAACGGAGGGACGGACAGTGAGGGGAACGGAGGGACGGACAGTGTGGGGAACGGAGGGATGGACAGTGTGGGGAACGGAGGGATGGACAGTGAGGGGAACGGAGGGATGGACAGTGAGGGGAATGGAGGGATACGGACAGTGAGGGGAACGGAGGGATACGGACAGTGAGGGGAACGGAGGGATGGACAGTGAGGGGAACGGAGGGATGGACAGTGTGGGGAACGGAGGGATGGACTGTGAGGGGAATGGAGGGATGGACAGTGAGGGGAACGGAGGGATACGGACAGTGAGGGGAACGGAGGGATGGACAGTGAGGGGAACGGAGGGATGGACAGTGTGGGGAACGGAGGGATGCGGACAGTGAGGGGAACGGAGGGATGGACAGTGAGGGGAACGGAGGGATGGACAGTGTGGGGAACGGAGGGATGCGGACAGTGAGGGGAACGGAGGGATGCGGACAGTGTGGGGAATGGAGGGATGCGGACAGTGAGGGGAACGGAGGGATGCGGACAGTGAGGGGAACGGAGGGATGGACTGTGTGGGGAACGGAGGGATGCGGACAGTGAGGGGAACGGAGGGATGGACTGTGTGGGGAACGGAGGGATGGACAGTGAGGGGAACGGAGGGATGGACAGTGAGGGGAATGGAGGGATATGGACATTGCTAGAATAGACAAAGTTATTTGGGTGTTTAACTGAGACCTGTTCACGTGCCTCCCTGTTCTATGTTCTATCTTTTGTGTAATTTAGTGACCAGGACTGTGCCTGATAACTTTGGTCCAACCGTTTACACTATACCTTTTCCTTACAGTGAGTTATCGTGCAAAACATTGGATGGGCTGGAAGGTCTCCGCAAACTGATCTTCCAAGTTGCTTGCAGCATGAGGGACACAGGGAGTGTAACCACTTCACAGAAGTTAGTTGGAAGATTGGTAAGTAGTTGTTTTGAAAAATGACAGAGAAAGCGGAGCATGTGTTGGAATTTGAAAACTGCCAATGCAGGGCTGTGACCCACTCTTATGGTCTGTGTATCAATGCCCTGCACTATTTCAGTTTGTTGTGCAGTGATCTTCTTCAGTAATTTGATGTAAACCTGACCCAGTTGATTGTGTTGTGACAAAAGGGGTTGTCTGAAGATTTTGCCCCTCCTCTGAGTTAATGCATCTGTGTTCAGGAAGAACATCAGCACCTGGGTTCCCAGTGAGGAGAGCTACACTGATTGGCTCATCACGCTGTCCGTTACTAGACACACGGTGAGGAGAGAGACACTGATTGGCCCATCACACTGTTCAATCATCGACTCACAGTGAAGAGAACTACACTGATTGGTCCATCACACTGTTCAATCCTGACTCTCAGTGAGGTGAACAACACCGACTGGCCCAACACACTGTCCGTTACTAGGCAACTGGAAGTTATTTACATTGAACTTCTTTCACTTTGTGTTTGGAGTGACATAGTTCAGCTCTTTCAGGCCAGTGACATGGGAGTGGAATTCCAGTGTAGGAACATCGTCAGATTCTGGCTTCTCCACTCTGCCATGGAGCCAATTGCAACAACCGATGAATAAACGTAAGGTTTATTAGTACAACTAGCACCTTGATAGACCATGCCAGGGTTACTCACTCACTGCTATGCGCTATCACTTGTTGTATCTCTTTGTAAAATCCCAGATGCCAACAGACTTATGTGTGTGCAATGGGGGGTGTGGGGGCAGAGGGGGATGGAGTAAGGAAGGAGTGTAGAGGTGACAGCTCCCTCCCCACACTGTTTTCATCCAGAGAGACCATGATTTCATCTTTGTGGAGATGGAGAATAGGAGGAGGGTCCCTTGTACCAGATTCAACGCTGCACTGCTCCAGGAGGCAATGAGGTAGATGCTTGTTCCATGGAGGTACAGGCAGCACCTCTGTCCGCTCTCAGCATGTCTAACCAAAGCTCTGCTAACTCTCCCGCAGCAGTACCTTTCTATCTCAAGAGAACAGAGGTGGCACCTGTGAGCGTCAGGAACTAGATCTCCATCAGAGACAGGTTTCAGTTCTCGCCCGTAACTTAAACAAAGAAAGGATTAGCTTTATTTGTCACATATTCTTTGAAACATAAAGTGAAATGTGTCAACACAGTCCAAGTATGTGCTGGAGGCAGCCCACAAGTGACAGCATGCTTCCACAAGCCCATAACTTTCTGACCAAAGTCCATTCGCCTTTGGAGTGTGGGAGGAAACCAGAGCACCCGGAGGAAACTCACGCAATCACAGGGAGAATGTCGAGGCTTAACCCTGACCCTCTTGGGCCATGACTGTGCAGTGAGAGGGCTCCCTCGGGCTAACTTTGGTCATTCAATGTGGACAGTTGCTGTCTACACAATAAAAAGGAAGCAACCTGCACCGTCTTTAAACCGATCTGGAAGGACATCACAAAGGGTGTACTTTAGAATGTTTACTTATTATCTATTAATATACACCATTTCATTTTCATTTATCATTGGCTGCAAGTTGCTAATTAAATGCCTTTCGGTCGTTCCATTCTTGAGATTACAATGACAGGGAGTGAGAGGTGGTGAATGAATCTCACAATGTCTCTCATGGGAACTCCTATGCATTTAAAGTTCCCTCATATATTCTAATCTCTCTCTCCCTCTCTCTCTCTCTCTTTCTCTCTCTCCCTCTCCCTCCCTCCCCCTCCCTCTCCCCCCTCTCCCCCCTCTCCCCCCCCTCCCTCTCCCTCTCCCTCCCTCTCCCCCCTCCCCCCTCTCCCCCTTCTCCCTCCCCTTCTCTCCCCCCCCATCCCCCACTCTCTCTCCTTCCTGGTCTTCTTGGACAAGCGACGTGGCAGATTGTAACATCATCCCCCTCGCTAGCGTCTGAGATGTTGAAGTGTTGGGATGAACGGTAGTTTTTGATGGGCTCCAGATCTTTGCCTCTGGGGGCTTTGATATTGCTTGCATGGTGGGGGTGGGGTTGATGCTTTTGTTACGGTTTGTGTGTGGGGGGGGGAGGTGCTTTAGGGTCCTAACATTGTCCATCATTCACTCCTTGGGGATTTTGTTTTCTGTTTTGAGGATGTCTGTGAAGAGTAAAACTCTCAAGCTGTATTCTGTAAACATTCACTGATACTAAATTGAACCAGGTCACCTTGTGATGTCATTGAGCGCTGGCATCTAAGGCAAGCGTCCATTCCCTCATCATCTGGTGCCATTGTGACAGATGGGATCAGTGTGGGTACGGGATGTATGTCTGGCCAACAAATGCACCGTGTGGTCAATACCCCTTAACGTGGGGCCAGATCTGGTGAACCAAGTATAGGCAGTTCATCACTGCGGCCAAAGTCAGTGTGATCTCTCCACACGCTGGGATAGATGGTTGGAACCATTGCCCAGTTTTCTTGGATTGTAACCATTCCTAAACGATGGAAGAGCTTTGAACAGGAGACCCTTTCTCTCTGTTCGTTGGGACTGAATGGTGAGGGGAATGGTGCTGAAATCTGAAACTCTCTGTGGAAAGGTCCATTGCATTCGGTTTGCAGTTTGCAGTTGGTTTCCACCCCCCCCCCCCCCCCCCCCCCCCCCGTCCTTGTCAGGCGATGATGTGGAACGCGTGCAAGTTCTGTCTGGTACCTGCCTTAGTGCGACCGCCTGCAAGGATCCCAGTACCTTAGCATCTGAATCGTTTGATATTCTTGTCATTAGATCCGACCTGGGATGAAATGTGCTGCCAGTAATGCAAATACCGGCATTGATATCCAAAACTCTTTGATCCCGTAGCTCGGTCCCATTACATGTCTCCCTTGACTCCTCCAGATCTTGTCTATAAATAAGGATAAGCAGCTGGTTGGACTGCAGGAAGGGATGAAAACAGTCTTCACTTCGCTTAATGCGAGGGGAATTACAAGTGCTGACATCCTAAGTCAGTGAAAGTGAATGAAGAATGAGGTGGCGCGGTAGCGTAGTGGTTAGCACAACACTTTACAGTACCAGCGACCTGGGTTCAATTCCCACCACGGTCTGTAAAGAATTGTATGTTCTCCCCGTGACCATGTGGGTTTTCTCCGGGTGCTCCGGTTTCCTCCCACAGTCCAAAGATGTACCGGTTGGTAGGTTAATTGGTCAGTGTCAATCGTCCTGTGATTAGGTTACAGTTAAGTTGGAGGATTACTGGGTGCCTTAGCTCGAAGGTTCCATTCTGCGCTGTTATCTCAGTAAGTGAATGGAGACGCAGGAGACTGAAGTTGGAATCTGGAGCGACAGACAGTCTGCTGGAGAAACTTAGCAGGTTGAGCAGCATCTGTGGGAGTAAAGGGAATGTTGACATTTCCAGTCGGGAGCTACGAAGAACCGATCAGGGTTTTGACCCAAAGCATCACCCTTTCCTCTCAAGCCTGCTGCTTGACCCGCTGGGTTCCTCCAGCAGACAGCTTGTTGTTCCCGGAGAGTGCGTGTAATTGATATCTGTAAGGCAATTGAACGCCAACCACATATTTGCCTTCTCTTTGTTTTCTGAGATGCCCCTGTTATCACTGCCATCATTGAAGTAAGAAAAACGTGACCTTGAGCTCATTTAGTGAACATAGAACATAAACATTTACAGCACATTACAGGCCCTTCGGCCCACAATGTCAAGCCTACCATAAAACCGACTCTAGAAGCTGCCTAGAATTTCACTACCCTCTATTTTTCTAAGCTCCATGTACCTATCTAGGAGTCTCTTAAAGACCCTATTGTAGCCGCCACTAACACTGTCGCTGGCAGTGCATTCCATGCACCCACCACTCACTGTGTGAAAAACTTACCTTTGACATCCCCCTTGTACCTACTTCCAAGCACCTTAAAACTATGCCCCCTCGTGTTAGCCATTTCAGCCCTGTGAAAAAGCCTCTGACTATCCACACAATCAATGGCTCTCATCATCTTATATGCCTCTAGCAGGCACGGAGTAGGTGACCGAAGCACAGAAGTTCTGCCTGTTTCCTCTCCCTTTGTTTGAGCAGTCGGCACTGTTGTATCCCTCAGTTCAGTTGAAGGCCTCTGTCGGCCACACTGAAGGGTTTCAGCTGGATCTGCACATGGGCTGCACCGGAGTCGCAGGGCAGAGTGGCCTCTGTCTGTGAATGATTGGAATACCTGTTGCTCTATGCACTGCCCTTTGTCACACAGAGATATCTCAATGAAAGGATTCGGATTCCAAGGAGTGCTGGCTTCAGCAGGTTATTGTTCACTTACTGCCTGTTCAGAGCAGGATTGAATGTCCTCCATCTCTGGCAGTGTCCAGCGCTTCCTTCTTGCTGCCAAAAGCTTCTTTTCAGTTTTCACTACTGTCAGCCCTGAAAGCCCAGGGTGGAGACTCAGGAATACCGTCGCACACAGAAGTAGAAGTCAGAGGTAGGCTAACTCCTACCTCCTCTAGTCGCTGTGTCTGTGGCGTTGGCACCCACCTGCAGTGACTGGAGCCGGGGCAGAGGGGAAAGAAGCCAGGGGAGCCCATAAAATCATAGAGAGAATCAGCATGGAAACAGGCCATTCAGCCCATTGAGTAAATGCTGGCCATAAACAGCCTGTCCACACTAATCCTATCTTCATTGCATTCTCCCTTTGTTCTGTCAACTGCCCCAGGTTCTACTTCTCACCTGTACGCAAGGGATATTCAGGGCGACAGGGTAGCGTAGTGGTTAGCACAACACATTACAGTGCCTGGTGACCCCGGTTCAATTCCCATTGTTGCCTGTGAGGCATTTGTAGTTCTCCCCATGATCGGGTGGGTTTTCTCCCCCAGTACTAAGACGTACCGGTTAGTAGGTTAATTGGTCATTATATAGTAAAGTTATAAATACCAATTGAAGCACTGACTGGAGCATCAGGAGGAAATGTGCACATCGCAGAGAGAACCCACAAACTGCACACAGAGGTCAGAGTTCAACCCAAGTCACTGGCACTGTGAGGCAGCCGCTCTTCTGTCTGGGGCCTGTACTTCAGGCATGGGGTAGTTCAGAAAGCAGCAAGGACTGCCTGAGTGAAAGAGTCACGTGAGCTTCCCGGGGTCGCCGCCTCACGAGGATCGATGGCTGCACCTGCTCGGGAGCCGGTGCATCGTTTATAAATTTCTTTTTCGGGATGTCGGTGTCACAGTCAGGGCTGCAATTAGTGCCCGTCTCTATATGTCCTTGGGCAGAAGGGTTTGCTGTACCTCTTCAGTAATCACACTATGTATCAACCTGAGCTGCTCCCCAGAGAGGCAAGAGGTGAGCCAGGCGTGTTTTTACAATAGTGAGGTGCATGGTCATCATTACATAAATATTTTTATTTATTGTGATAAAACGCAGAATAGGCTCTTTGAGTCGACCTGTCCAGCAAACCCTGATTAAACCCCAGCCTAATCACAGGACAGTTCTACAATGACCAACTAAAACTGGCCTTTGGACGGTCGGAGGAGCCCAAGCACCCGGAGGAAACCTACGCGGTATTGAGGAAAACGTACAAACTCCTTACAGGCAGACCGCAGTGGGATTAGAACCGGGGTCACTGGTACTTTAAAGCCACTGCTAACCACTACAATAATCATTCACTTTCACTGACCGGGGTGTCAGTGCTTGCATCGAGGTAATTGGCAGTACTGATCCAAGTGAGGTGAAGGCTGTCTTTTGTCCCTTCCTGCATTCCATCCAGCTGTTTATCCTTATTTCCGGACCAGAACCAATGACAAGGTTCTGCACAGGGAGTTGGGTGCTAAGTTAAAGGGCTGGATTGTGATCTCCGGATTGCTACCCGGCCCACATGATGGTGAGGTCAGAACTAGGAAGATTATACAGTTTACTACGTGGCTAAGGATCTGGTGTAGGAGGGAGGGCATAAGATTTTTGGATCATTGGGCTCTCTTCCAGAGAAGGTAGGACCTGTACGGAAGGGCCGGTTTGCACCTGAACTGGAGGGCGACTGGAGTGGGAAGGTTTGTTAATGCTGCACAATGGGGTTTAAACTGGAGTTGCAAGGGGTTGGGAGCGAGACTACCAGAACAGTTAGTAGAGTCAGATGTTGGTAAAAGTTAGGAATCAAAAGCTTGAGCATTGTGCAACTGGTGTCCTGAGCTGTGTGTATCTCAATGCAAGAAGTATGGTAGGAAAAACAGATAATGGTGCTGAAGATGAGGTAGCTGGTTTACAAGCAGAGGCAATGTGTAGTGAGGAGAGGCTGTTAATTGGGCAAAATAGCAGTCAACAGGGTGAGGTACAAAATTGAAAAGGGTGAATGCAGGACTGAAGGTGTTGTATTTGAATGCGCGCAGTGTTACGGAATAAGATAGATGAACTTGTAGCGCAGTTGCCGATTGGCAGGTATGATGTTATAGGCGTCACTGAATCACGGCTGAAGGAAGATTATAGCTGGGGGCTTAATGTCCAAGAATACACATTGTATTGAAAGGACGGGCAGGAAGGCAAAGGGGGCGGTGTTGCCCTATTGGGGGTAAAAAATGAAATCAAATCATTAGTAAGAGGTGACTTAGGGTCGGAAGGTGTTGAATGTTATTGTTTAGAGCTAAGGAACTGCAGGGCTAAAAAGACCCTGATGGGAGATGTGTACAGACCCCCAAACAGTAGTAAGGATGTAGCCAACAAATTACAACGGGAGATAGAAAATGCACGCCAAAGGGGCAGTGTTACAATGGTCATGGGAGATTACAATATGCAGGTAGATTGGGAAAATCAAGTTGGTGTTGGATTCCAGGAGGGGACATTTCTGGAGTGCCTACGAGATGGCTTTTAGAGCAGCTTGTGGTTGAGCCCAGTAGAGGATCAGCTACTCTGGATTGTGTGTTGTGTAATGAACCAGAATTGTTTAGAGAGCTTAAGTTTTTTTAAAAAAAACCCTTATGGGTAAGTGATCATAATATGATCAAATTCACCCTGACATTTGAGAAGGAGAAGCTAAAGTCAGATGTATCAGTATTACAGTGGAGTAAAGGGAATTACAGAGGCATGAGAGAGGAGTTGGCCAGAAATGATGGGAAAAGAACATTTGTGGGGATGACAGCAGAGCAGCAATGGCTGGAATTTCTGGAAGCAATTCAGAAGGCGTATGATATATACATCCCAAAGAGGAATTAGTTTTCTAAAGGACTCTAACAAGAGAAGTCAAAGCCAACATAAAAGCCAAATGGAGCAAAATTTAGTGGGAAGTTAGTAGATTGGGAAACCTTTAAAAGGCAACAGAAGACAACCAAAACAGTCATTAAGATGGTAAAGATGGAATATGAAAGTAAGTTAGCCAATAATATTAAAGAGTTGAGTCAGTGGTGAGGAAGGCAAATGCAATGCTAGCATTCATTTCAAGAGGACTAGAATACAAAATCAGGGGTGTAATGTTGGGACTTTATAAAGCACTGGTGAGGCCTCACTTGGAGTACTGTGAGCAGTTTTGAGCCCCTTAGCTTAGAAAGGATGTGCTGAAACTGGAGAGGGTTCAAAGGAAGTTGCGAAAATGATTCCAGGATTGAATGGCTTGTCATATGAAGAGCGTCTGATGGCTCTGGGTCTGTATTTACCAGAGTTCAGAAGAATGAGGGGTGACCTGATTGAAATCTGTCAAATGGTGAAAGGGCTTGATAGAGTGGATGTGGGGAGGATGTTTCCCATGATGGTAGATTCTAAGACAAGGGGACACCGCCGCAGAATAAAGAGAGGGCCTTTTAAAAACTGAGATAAGGAGGAATTTCTTTAGCCAGAGAGTGGTGAATCTGTGGAATTCTTTGCCACGGGCAGCTGTAGAGGCCATATCTTTATGTATATTTAAGGCAGAGGTTGATAGGTTCTTGATTGGTCAGGGTATGAAAGGTTTTGGAGAGAAGGCAGGAGTCTGGGGCTGAGAAGAAGGTTGGATCAGCCATGCTGAAGTGCTGGAGCAGACTCGATGGGCCGAATGGTCTAATTGTGCTCCAGTATCTAAGACGAGAGGAGTGTGAACCTCTACGCTCCCAGCTGAATTTAAAATCCCCATCTGCCAGTGGAGAGGTTGGGCCCATGCCCCTGGGTGGGCAGTGTTGTAAATTAACCTGTGTACGTGTGTGATGTTTCTGAAGACTCTCTAGGATTGGGAGCTTTGCTGAATGAGGTGTCTGACACCGGTCCCGAGATCCCCAACCCATTCAGGATGTTAAAGCAAGGCTGGAGTGAAGCCTGCAGTAATGGAGTGCTGGCGCTTGACGTGATCTGGCATTTAGGCTGGTGACGGGGAGAGTCTGCAGAAGATCATGTATCTTTGCCAACATTGATGTTTGAAACATTAGCCCCACTCTCCCCCGTACAAAATGAGAGCATCCCATTGACTGTACCCACTTTCCCCCTGATTGACTGACAAATGGCCTGCACATTGATGCTCATTTTCCCAGCCACTCTCTACCTGAACACAAGCACTGATAATCCCATCATTCCACATCTGATGTGGCACAGGGGTTACTGTCCAAGTGCACTTCACAGCAGGAAATGCCTGACCTAATTGCTGGAGTGCTACAATTCAGCTGGAATGCCACGGCGTTGAATTCGACACAGGAAAGCATCAGTTTTCCAAAACAGGACAGAGAAAAGCAATGCTTTATTAAAGGATTTCTGGACAAATTTGTTTTGAGCTGATCTTTGCTATAGGCAATGGAAACTGGATCATGGGATGTCATGGAGTGTTTGAAAGAGTGCCATGCCTCACTGCTCTGATTATAATGCAGAGGGGGCGATGCGCTGTGTAAATCTCGCTGCGGGGGATGGTGGATTTACCCAAACCCATCTACCACTTTACCACATTGCCAGTGTTCTCAGAACTGACTGTTCTTCAGTTGTTCATAAATAAACGTCTGAAATTAAAAGTCCGAATAAACATAACCTGCCTTTTTATTAACTCAGTATGCCTCATCTAATTAAATTTTTATAGATCTTTATTTGTGCTGCTTGGAGTAAGTTATGAAAGGCTCTCTGGCCAGTGGTTATGAAAGTACAAGAAATTGTTCACAGCAGCTTGGCTTGAGTTTGTTTTTATTTTGAAACCAAAAAAGCATAAATAATTAATATTGCATTTTTTGTCTATGCTGAATATTTAGCAACCTCTGTCTGTGTTGTTGATCTTTCTTGAAATCGAACACAATGTTCCATACAGTCTCTAAAGATCTATCTCTACTGCCCAGTGGTACAAACAAAGTGGCTCACATTGCCGCAATATGACGCGTGCTTCTTCATTCCTTTAGAACATATATGTCAAACTCAAGGCCCGCGGGCCAAATCCGGCCCGCAGTGGAATTATCTTTGGCCCGCTAGATAATATCTAATTACTATTAAAGCTGGCCCCAGTAATCGAGGCGCCTATGGCGTATGATATGGCTAATGCTGAGTTTATTCAGGTACCAGGTTTTCAGGGTTTTTAGTGTTTATTCGGCAGTCTTCTTCATAAGAAACGGAATTTGTAAAGTGAAACACTTTGTACTTATAGCAGAGACTGAGACACATGAGAGCAGGCTGAAAAAACGGAGGCAACGAAAGCTGCGTTCGCACACGTCCGACTGATCCGGCCCGCATGAAGCTGCATTTTGCTCAATCCAGCCCGTGACCTAAAATGAGTTTGACACCCCTGCTTTAGAAGATGCACTGATGGACTCTTGTAGGGTGATTAGAATGGTGTTGGGAATTAGAGAATTTGGTTACGTAGACAAGCATTAGAAACAGTGTTGTTCACATGAGGGCAGAGCAATATTAAGTAGGATTCAATCTAGTTGTTGTTTAGAGAGGTCTGTTCCTTGTAGAAGTATCAGTAATCAGTGGACGCAGCTTTATTGGCAGACAAATCAGAGGAAAGGTAACTCTCGTAGCTACAAGATCTGCAATGTAACACAGGGTCAGTATTAACTTCTAAATGGGTACTGGAGAGGTACCCAAGGCTAGTGGGGAGAGAGCATTGTGAAGAGTGGGCCTCAAGGCCTAATAGCCAAATGGATGGCTGTCTGCAGCAAATCTTCATTTGAGTATCATGAAGATACCAATTTTTTCCTCACTTTATTACCAGCTTCATCCTCTTACCCCCAGTCAGTCCACATCAGGTACATTTTACTCTAACACATTTCGCTGGGTGACCAATCCTGCCGTGTGATTTGGATTATAAATGTCACCAACACCCCACAACACCCTGTCCTGTCAGGCAGTTCACAGCACACTGTCCTGTCAGGCGTTTCACAGCACACCGTCCTGTCAGGCAGTTCACAGCACACCGTCCTGTCAGGTGTTTCACAACACACCATCCCGTCAGAGTGTTCACAACACAGTGTCCTGTCAGGCGGTTCACAACACCGCGTCCTGTCAGGCGTTTCACAACACCGTGTCCTGTCAGGCGTTTCACAACACAGTGTCCTGTCAGACTGTTCACAACACAGTGTCCTGTCAGGCATTTCACAGCACACCGTCCTGTCAGGCATTTCACAGCACACCGTTCTGTCAGGCAGTTCATAGCACACCGTCCTGTCAGGCGTTTCACAGCACACCGTCCTGTCAGGCGTTTCACAGCACACCGTCCTGTCAGGCAGTTCACAGCACACCGTCCTGTCAGGCAGTTCACAGCACACCGTCCTGTCAGGTGTTTCACAACACAGTGTCCTGTCAGGCGATTCACAACACAGTGTCCTGTCAGGCAGGTCACAGCACACCGTCCTGTCAGGCGTTTCACAACACAGTGTCCTGTCAAGCAGTTCACAGCACACCGTCCTGTCAGGCGTTTCACAACACACCATTCTGTTGGACTGTTCACAACACACTGTCCTGTCAGGCGTTTCACAACACACCATTCTGTCAGGCAGTTCACAGCACACTGTCCTGTCAGGCATTTCACAGCACACTGTACTGTCAGGTGTTTCACAACACACCATTCTGTCGGACTGTTCACAACACACTGTCCTGTCAGGCGTTTCACAACACACCATTCTGTCAGGCAGTTCACAGCACACTGTCCTGTCAGGCGTTTCACAGCACACTGTACTGTCAGGTGTTTCACAACACACCATTCTGTCGGACTGTTCACAACACACTGTCCTGTCAGGTGTTTCACAACACACCTTTATGTCGGACTGTTCACAGCACACTGTCCTGTTCGGCTGTTCACAACACACCATTCTGTCGGACTGTTCACAGCACACTGTCCTGTCAGGTGTTTCACAACACACCATTCTGTCGGACTGTTCACAGCACACTGTCCTGTCAGGTGTTTCACAACACACCATTCTGTCGGACTGTTCACAGCACACTGTCCTGTCAGGTGTTTCACAACACACCTTTATGTCGGACTGTTCACAGCACACTGTCCTGTCAGGTGTTTCACAACACACCATTCTGTCGGACTGTTCACAGCACACTGTCCTGTCAGGTGTTTCACAACACACCATTCTGTCGGACTGTTCACAGCACACTGTCCTGTCAGGTGTTTCACAACACACCTTTATGTCGGACTGTTCACAGCACACTGTCCTGTCAGGTGTTTCACAACACACCATTCTGTCGGACTGTTCACAGCACACTGTCCTGTCAGGTGTTTCACAACACACCTTTATGTCGGACTGTTCACAGCACACTGTCCTGTCAGGTGTTTCACAACACACCATTCTGTCGGACTGTTCACAACACACTGTCCTGTCAGGTGTTTCACAACACACCTTTATGTCGGACTGTTCACAGCACACTGTCCTGTCAGGTGTTTCACAACACACCATTCTGTCGGACTGTTCACAGCACACTGTCCTGTCAGGTGTTTCACAACACACCATTCTGTCGGACTGTTCACAACACACCATTCTGTCGGACTGTTCACAACACACTGTCCTGTCAGGTGTTTCACAACACACCATTCTGTCGGACTGTTCACAACACACCATTCTGTCGGACTGTTCACAACACACTGTCCTGTCAGGTGTTTCACAACACACCATTCTGTCGGACTGTTCACAGCACACTGTCCTGTCAGGTGTTTCACAACACACCTTTATGTCGGACTGTTCACAGCACACTGTCCTGTTCGGCTGTTCACAACACACCATTCTGTCGGACTGTTCACAGCACACTGTCCTGTCAGGTGTTTCACAACACACCATTCTGTTGGACTGTTCACAGCACACTGTCCTGTCAGGTGTTTCACAGCACTCTGTCCTGTCTGACCGTTCACAACACACCGTCCACAACACACTGTCCTGTCACGCATTTCACAACACTGTCCTGTCCGGCTGTTCACAACACACCGTCCTGTCCGGCTGTTCACACACACTGTCCTATCAGGCTGTTCACAACACACTGGCTGTCTGTTGGAATACCTGATCCCATCCTCATCTCTGTGCGGTTCACACGAGGGAGGGAAAGAACTAGGGATGAGTTTTTCTCCCTCCATGTCACCTTTCTGTCTGCTTGGCTCTCTGAGTTCAACACGCAGAGCAGGGTGACAATGCTGAACTCGGGCCTTGTGGTTTGTCCGTACCTGCATCAATCAGTCAGTGGTTAAACTGAGCGTTTCATAGAAATGGTACAGTTACTGTTTGGTAGCAAGGGGTAGGGCGGACCGTCTCGATTCAGGGAGCTCTTGCACAATTGATCATCGAAGCATAGTAAATGGAGAGCGATCAGCTGAGACTACGTCTGTGCCAGGGAGAGATGCCTGAGCTGATACCTGACAGCAGTACAATATTAGGTGGCAGTCTGCAGAGTGAGAATGAGTGTTGTGTTAAGGTGGATGTCGTTATTTATAGACATCTGGAGCATTTGTAAAGTTCATGCACTGTGGCGCTGCTGAGTAAGACGGTTTCAAATAGTTGCAAATGAAAAGCAGATTGTCATAGAGAGAGAACCAGAAGTGCAAAATGGGAGAAGTATGAGCTAAATCCTGTATTGTCCCGGTACCGAAGAAACCACAACCAAAGGAGTTGAATAACTTCAGACCTGTTGCCTTGACGTCGCACGTGATGAAGACCATGGAGCGGCTGATAATACAGAATCTGAGGCCACAAACCAGGCACGCCCAGGATCCTCTTCAGTTTGCGTATAAGGAGAAGGTGGGAGTGGAGGATGCTATCACGTATTTGCTGCACAAATCACTCTCTCACCTAGATGGGGTCAGTTGTGCTGTGAGGATTACATTCCTTGACTTCTCTAGTGCCTTTAACACCATCCAGCCCAAGATCTTAAGGCACAAACTAACGGAGATGGGAGTAGACTCTCACATGGTGGAGTGGATAGTGGACTACTTGACAGATAGACCTCAGTATGTGCGGTTGGGAGACTGTAGGTCTGACACGGTGGTCAGCAGCACAGGAGCACCGCAGGGAACCGTACTCTCTCCGGTCCTGTTCACCCTGTACACATCAGACTTCCAATATAACTCGGAGTCCTGCCATGTGCAGAAGTTCGCTGATGACACGGCCATAGTGGGGTGTGTCAGGAATGGACTGGAGGAGGAGTATAGGAAACTGATACAGGACTTTGTGATATGGTGCAACTCAAACTACCTGCGTCTCAATATCACCAAGACCAAGGAGATGGTGGTGGACTTTAGGAGATCTAGGCCTCATATGGAGCCAGTGATCATTAATGGAGAATGTGTGGAGCAGGTTAAGACCTACAAGTATCTGGGAGTACAGTTAGACGAGAAGCTAGACTGGACTGCCAACACAGATGCCTTGTGCAGGAAGGCACAGAGTCGACTGTACTTCCTAAGAAGGTTGGCGTCATTCAATGTCTGTAGTGAGATGCTGAAGATGTTCTATAGGTCAGTTGTGGAGAGCGCCCTCTTCTTTGTGGTGGCGTGTTGGGGAGGAAGCATTAAGAAGAGGGACGCCTCACCTCTTAATAAGCTGGTAAGGAAGGCGGGCTCTGTCGTGGGCAAAGTACTGGAGAGTTTAACATCGGTAGCTAAGCGAAGGGCGCTGAGTAGGCTACGGTCAATTATGGATAACTCTGAACATCCTCTACATAGCACCATCCAGAGACAGAGAAGCAGTTTCAGCGACAGGTTACTATCGATGCAATGCTCCTCAGACAGGATGAAGAGGTCAATACTCCCCAATGCCATTAGGCTTTACAATTCTACCGCCAGGACTTAAGAACTTTTTAAAAGCTATTATTAATGCTTTTTGAGATAGTGATTTAGATGCATATCATATTTTTTTACTGAGTTAAGTATTGTATGTAATTAGTTTTGCTACAACAAGTGTATGGGACATTGGAAAAAAGTTGAATTTCCCCATGGGGATGAATAAAGTATCTATCTATCTATCTATCTATAAACTTTCTAGCGAAGCTGAAAATTGCCAGTCAGGTTAAACGTAGTGAAGAAGGTAAAGAGAGAGAGAGAACGGAGGATGAGGCACTGACGCTCGGAGAACTGTGCCTGCAGCTCCTTGCTGTGGCTGCTGGGATCCCGGGGGCTTCATCAAGAGACACAGAGCGCACAAGGCAGTCTTTCTGAGCTGGTTTATCCTGAGAACTGCACATTCTGGCCAACTTTGGGAAGAATCCGAAGACTAGGGAAGGTACAGAAAATAAGAAGCTGAACAGTTCCAAGGATGAGAAAGTTAGGCCTGAAGAAGCTGGGATTGTTCTCCTTGGGTGGTGATGATTTGGTGAAATGGCAGCCGGAGGTGAACCGAGACGAACGTCACAGTATACATTTTGGGAGCACTGATGAGTCTGCTACACACACCGTGAATGGAAGTACCGAGGAACAGAAGGACCTACCTCACAGCGCACACCCATACATCCTTGAAGGTAGATAATGTGGTTAGGGGCTGTCAGTCGGTGGACTCTATGATCAGCTAATTTAAGAAGGGCTAAGTAGAGACTAAAGCTCTACATAGTTTTGGATAGGTACATGGAGTTTAGAAAAATAGAGAGCTATGGGTAAGCCTAGTAATTTCTGAGGTAGGGACATGTTCACAACTTTGTGGGCCGAAGGGCCTGTATTGTGCTGTATGTTTTCTATGCTTCTATAGTACTCGAAGTGTGATCTCGCCAACACACCACACAGTTACAGAAGATTTACCCACTGCATTCAACATACAGAACAACCCCTTTCATCTGCCACCCTCATTGCACGCTGGACCTCTATGAGTTTTGTGTACAGGGCAGCCAGACCCTTTCGTACAGTTTCTCTGTCTTCCTGTTAAAGTGGATAACCTCACATTCCTCCGCATTATACTCCCATCTTCCAAACCTCTGACCGTTCCGTTAACTCTCTGCAGACTACAGGTCAGCTCAATTATAATTACATAGTAAAAGATCCATATCACAATTTTTCAGAACACCAAACACAAATCATCTGTGATTACAAATGAAAATAATTTAATATTGCTATTTTTCCGCACAGTGCTCTAAGAGTGAATGTTGTTGTATATAAAGTTTGTTGTAGTGATTTGTAAATTCTGTAGGGCCATGTCCCAATGGGGATTATCTGTACTTCTTCCTCATGAAATGCACCCGCGTATACCTCAGCCCAACACCTAGACCAGACTGTCTAGTCCTAATGATCGATACACATGCTGAGAAGTAGACTTATAAAGTGATGTTCATTTTCTTTTATTGTGGAACAGGCTGTGGAAGCAAATTTCATAATTTTAAAATTGTGTTGGGTATGTCCTTAAAGATTGGAGATTTACAGGCCAAAAGCATGGATGTGAGATCGTGCTGAAAGATTCCATTAACACGGACCTTCCTTCCAGATACCGAGGAGTTATATCAACCTGCAGACTGCTATCCTGAAGGAACAGCAGAGGAGAAACGATAACAATGAGGTCCAGTACTTAACTGACCAACAGCTGGAGGAGATTGTGCAGCAGACTCCTGAAAATGACATCAAAGACTTTGAAGACTTACGGACTGGTAACGTGTTGATATTTTAAGCCAATTTGAGAAGGTGGGGGGGGGGGGGAGGGCAGCCCAATAGCACCAGAGATCACTGTCTATCAGGAGTTTATCCATTCTCCCTGTGTCTTGTTTCTTCCAAGTGCTCTGGTTTCCTCCCACATTCCAAAGGTGTACTGTTAGGGTTAGTGAATTGTCGGCATCCTATATTGGCATCAGAAACATGGCAGCATTTGCCTCCCACACGATCCTCGTATTCTGTTGGTCATTGATGCAAATAATGCATTTCACTGCATGATTCAATGTGTCTGTTGTGTAATTAATATCTCAGTATTATTTGTGTAATTTTGTATATGTATGGTTTGATTAAGCATTCATGCTCATTTAAATAATTCATTACAGGTTATATTTTAAAATACATGAATTACATACATCATCATGCTACCATGTGATTATGCGTATCTCGCTTAAAGTAAAGAATGAAGTTAGACCTAAGTTTTAGATTCCTGTGTCTTCCCTTTACTTAGTTTAAATGCTTTGGAGTTACAAACTATAACAGTGGTGACAAGGGTTTTTTTAAAGTGAATGAGATGGCTACTGACCTATTGAAGCACAGCCAAAATGTTCGCATTTTTTTAAAATTCAGCGAAAAATGTAGAGAGAAAACAGCGTAGCAAGTGCAAAACAGTTAAGTTTTTTAAAAAAGGGCAAAAAATGTAAGAACTCACAGGTTCATTAACAGTGAGTACTGGGTAATAACAATCATAAAAAAGAGCAGAATGGCTACATCGGGAAGATAGATGGATTTGATTGCTCAGTGGGTAATTGGCTCATGTATGCTGAGCTAATTGAACAAGATTTTGAAGCAAGTTAGATAGCCAGTGAAAAACAAGTACCAATATTGCTGAGTGCATTGGTTTTAAAGGCATACAGTTTGCTTCAAAGTTTAACTGCTCGATTCAAACAGCCGAAAGGAGCTTTGCTGATACTGTGGAAGTAATACAGGAACATCTGAACCGAAACCATTGGTGATTGCAGAATGCTTTAGGTTTCATAGGTGGAATCAAAATGAAGTTGCAGTCAAAATGAAAGTGAGCGTGATGAAAATTGCACCATCTAAGCAGAAACCTGCATGGCTGAACAAATTGTGGTGCCATTGTTGTAGGGGCTCACATACACCAGACCAAGTGAAGCTTGTAGAAAAGGCAACAAAGTGGGACACATTCAAGGAGTATGTCAGGCAGACAAAAATAAATGGACTGTACAGGGAAGGGAAAAAGCTAATAAGTCAAGGTGCAGTTTCAAAAGCAGTGGTCCGACTCAAAAGTTTTTGTAAGTAACATGGCTGAGAAAGCTTCCGATGTGTTAATCTGGCAGATACTTGAGAAACGTGACTTGGTTTTAAGCTGGAAGAGAGTTCAAAGAGCTTCGGGAAAGTTGCAAGCATTCGGCTTTTGTGAGTACAAAGAACCAGAATCTACTCTGCGTGCACTAAAAAGCCGCTTGTAAAAGTGGATGCAAAGACCGAAGCCCAGCTAATGAATGGAAGGCCAAAAAGAAAGGAGTCAGTGGAGATACAAAAACAGAGTATTTGTCAGGTGATGTTCTGGATGAGGAAACCAAGAGGAGAGATCAGATCGTAAAGGGAGCAATAGAAGAATTAACAAGAGAATACTCCAGTGAAGTAAATGGACCTTCCCAAGATCGAGATGCAACAAAAAAAAAAGAGAAAGGAAAGAGAAGTAAGTTATCCAGAGCTGTCAGAACCACTTCCTGCAGACTCAGGATCAACTCTCCTACAACCACCACGGAGAGGCCCCAGAAACTGAGATTGTTTCACAGCCTCAAGTCTCACCTGTGAAGTAGAGTGACCCACCCATCAGGAAAGATGTTATCCCTCAAGAGTAAGAATTCTCCACAGTGCTTAAATCTTTAGGTCTGAATTGGACAATTTAAAAATTTACTATGCTGTGGATGTCTGTGTATTGTGGTTGTATTATATAGTATACAGTGTATATAGTTGAGATGCATTCCCTTTTGAGTTGAAGTTTATAGCTAAGTAGTTATAAACTTATGTTATGTATTTAATATTTACATAATCTTATATGCAATTGTTTGTTTAAATCATTTATTACGGGTTATATGTGAACTGCATACGTCATCATGCTACCATGAGATACGCGTGCACCTCACTTAAAGTAAAGAACCAAGTTTGATTCGCATTTTGAACTCCCAATGTCTAATGTTTAATTAGTTGAACGTTTTGGAGTTACAAAGCATACTGTTTTGTTGTACATGTGACAAATAAAGCTCATCGTTGTGTCTGAAGAGTCACAGGGATTTATAGCAGTGAGGCCAAGCTGATCATGAACTACCTTCCTTCGCTGTAATCCAACCTATCATCCCCACGTTTCTATCAGCTCCCCACCGACCTTCACACTGGGACAGTTTACAAACAGTAATTCACTACCAGCCTGCGCATTGTTGGGATGTGGGAGGAAACCGGATCACCTGCAGGGTACCCACACAGTTACAGAGAGAGTGTGCAAATTCCACACAGACAAGACCAGAGGTCAGGACTGAACCGGGGCCTCTGGTGCAGTGTGGCTGTGCCACTGTGCCTTCTGCTAAGTAAGAAGCCCATATGTATTCAATTCTACACCTCCCTCAAGTTCTTTAATATTTTAAATATAATTTCCTTCATTCTTTTTGAACACCTACAAAATAAAATTCATTAAGTCCTTAAATTAAAACCATTGAATTCTGATGAAAAGCATCCATTGCATGGAAGAAGATGATAAAATATCAAAGTTATCAAACTAAGATTATTCTCATTTATGTCTCTGTTTGGCAGCTCTTGGCTTCCCTTATTGAGACAGGAGCAGTGCTTCATTTCCCAGACACTAGCCACGGGCTTCGCAATCTGTATTTCCTGCATCCGGTGTGGTTATCAGAATGCTTGGAGAGAATTATTAACATCAAAGCGTCCCGCTCTTTTTGCCACAAACGGAGTGATACAGGTGTCGGATCTAAGGAAACTACTTGACGGAACTGGCTTCACAGAGCAGACTGAGGAGCAATATTTCCAGTTCTTAGCCAAATTTGAGATTGCGCTTCCAATTGCCAACAACAGGTAGGTCATTCTCTCATCTTTGCGCAGACAATTAAAAATAAATTTGTCGCCAGTAGCATTGGTATAAATAAGTAAACTGCAAATTGATCATAGTTTGGGTTGGATTCTAGCTTACCAGATCACCAGTGCTTTTGAATACATTTTCTTCATTTTCAAACATGAAATGCCAAGTTCTCACTTTATCACTTTTCATTTGCACTATGAAAAACCAATACATGGGAAACATTATCGTTTAAGGTCATTAAGAGTTTTCTATATTATACTTGATTAATGGAAAGCCAATTAATGCATTATGCTTTGATCATTAGTGGATGAATGAGCTAAGATTTGCAAAAGGACATTTGATGATGTGCTGCATCAAAGGTTATTGTGGAAAGTAAATGGTGAAATATTGGAATGGACAGACAATTGGCTGGCAGACAGAGGAGGCATAGATCAGTCTTTATCTGGTTGCCAAGATGTAATGTGTGATGTGCTGATGCTGGGGCCTCAGTTCTTTACAGTTGGAATGCAGGATTTCAGTGAAGGCATATTGTTATATAGATATGGCTGCAAATTTGCAAATGACAAAAATGGTAGCTGGGAAAATCAGCTGTGAAGAAGACATTAGTTGAAATCAAAGAGATATAGATAGGTTAAGCAAGTGGGGGAAGATCTGGCAAACGAAGCATTATTGAAAATACGGAATTGTTTATATTGGCAGGAAGAATTTAGAATAAAAGAAGAATTTGGTCTTAATGTTAAGATACTGCAGCGATCCACGATGCAGAGGGATCCACCGCAGGATTTGCAAATGGCTAATATGCAGTTAAGAAGTTAATTGGGGAAAGCAAGCAGAATGTAATCAATTATTGCAAAAGGAATTACATACAAAGGGAGGGAGCCTCTGCTTCAGTTATAAAAAGAATTTGTGAAAGCACATTTGAAAGAGTACATTGGTTTCTTAATTAAGGAAGAATGTTCAGGAACAGAGGTGGCAAACCAACGGCACACGTGCCCAAGTGGCAAATGTTTTGTTGGCACGCAGTATACAGTGCAGACCCATGATCCTGTAACCCCCACCCATAAAAAGATGCACAATGATTATCTTTACTGCCACATGAAGCAGGAAATTTTTTAATAATTTAATAATTTTTTGAACAAGTTTTCTAAAATGCTTTGTTTAAATCTGTCTGTCACACTTTGATTAATAGTAAAACATTACATACAGTAAATAAGCAACAGGATTCATTCTTTCTCCTTAAAAAAAGTTCATAATTATCATTATTATTTCAGTAATCAATGATAATCTATGCTCACAGATTACCGTGGGATGCAAGAGGGACCTTTTAGAAAATTATTGTCAATTTGGGGATGTGCTGTCCAAAGATTCACCATCCTTGTTCAGGCAAGCTTTGCTCTGTGATGGCTGAGTTCACTTATGAAGGTTATGAGAAAAACGGTAGTAAGCATATTATATTTCCTTTGGTAGGATAGTGGAGAACAAGGTGTCACCAATTTCAGAGAAAGATGAAGTGATTTTTCTCTCAGAAGTAATGAGTCTTTGGGAAAACTCTTCCACAAAGCGCAGTAGAAGCAGAGACAGTCCTTTTAAGGCAGAGATAGACAGAGGTTATTACACACTGAGATGGGGTTTGGAGCAGTCATTTCTATAGGAATACAGTGAGTGTGTCCCAGGCTGATACGTGCAATGTGCCTTCCTTCCCAGTTACCTCCTCCCACACCTGTTGCCATCCAAACCGGGATTCGACATCAGTAACCTACTAAGGAAGGGAACCAACACCGTCGAGAGACTTTTCAAGATGAGTTTTGTACCCATTGGTTTCTGGCAGCGCTTCATCGCCCGTATCTTGATCAGCCTTTCGGAAATGGACACACAAGTATGACATCTCCTCCCCTCCTACTCCCTCCCCTCCATTCCTGCATCTTCCCCCCTCCCCCCCTCTCCCCTTCCCCCCTCTCCCCTTCCCCCCTCCCCTTCCCCTCCCCCTCCCCTTCCCCCTCTCCCCCTTCCCCCTCTCCCCTTCCCCCCTCCCCCTTCCCCCTCCTCCCCTTCCCCTCTCCCCTTCCCCCCTCTCCCCTTCCCCCTCTCCCCTTCCCCTTCCCCCCTCCCCTTCCCCCCTCCCCTCCCCCTCTCCCTTCCCCCTCCCCTTCCCCCCTCTCCCCTTCCCCCCTCTCCCCTTCCCCCCTCCCCCTTCCCCCTCCCCCCTTCCCCCTCTCCCCCTTCCCCCTCTCCCCTTCCCCCTCCTCCCCCTCCCCCTCCCCTTCCCCCCTCTCCCCTTCCCCCTCTCCCCCTTCCCCCTCTCCCCTCCCCTCTCCCCCTTCCCCCTCTCCCCTTCCCCCTCTCCTCCCCCCCTCTCCCCTTCCCCCCTCTCCCCCTCCCCCCCTCCCCTCCCCCTCCCCCCCTCCCCCTTCCCCCCCTCTCCCCCTTCCCCCCTCTCCCCTTCCCCCCTCTCCCCTTCCCCCCTCTCCTCCCCCCCTCTTCCCCTTCCCCCCTCTCCCCCTCCCCCCTCCCCTTCCCCCCTCTCCCCCCTCCCCTCCCCTCTCCTTACGCACTGTATCCAATAAATAAATAAACTCTGCAAGTCAATCAAAAGACACTGAGCAGTGACGGTTTAAAAACTGAGTGCAGTTTTCCAGCACCTTTGCTTAGTACGTTGACCCGGATTAGCCTTGTTTCTGTGAAGTTGCAGAGGATTCCGGCAAAGTCAGCGATAGCACTAGGCAACAGATTGTTTTGAAAGTGTTTCCCCTCTGAGCTTTTTCTTTTGTTTATGATAGACTGCTTGAAGCTGAGCACAAATATAATTTCAGACGACTTGTATCACGTAGGAATTTGAAGAAACAAGAAATTAACTTTTATTGAATTATAAGCATTTGATTGCTTAACGGTGCTGACGCTTTGCAAAAGTTCAACTAAGCTAAAGTGTAGTGTTGATAATTTTCATTTGTACTCAGTGTCCAGCAATAATCAGCCAGCATTGATGGATTCCAGTTGTCCTGATGCCATTTCCCCCCGACCGCAATGTCCTGGTGAAACTTTTCACCACACTCGTCACTGACAGTGCCCAGATTTGCAGGGAAGAAGTCTAAATGGGAATACAGAAAGTGAATCCTTAGTGACATGTTGCACTTCATGGTTTTGTATGCTTGAAGCATGTTGTCAACCAGCTACACTTAGTTGGTGCTCTGTTGTTGCCAAGAAAATTTTCAACAGCATTCTTAAATTCCTTCCATGTGATTTTCTCTGGACCCGCTATAAGTTCATCAAATTGCCTGTCATTGATGGCCTGTTTGATTTGTGGACCAACAAAAATGACTTCCTTAATCTTGGCATCAGTTATTCTGGGAAATATCTAAATCCTTCACAGATTTCTAGAGCCTTCCTAAAAGCCACCTTGCTGTGCAACATCTGCTCTGCCTAAGCAGGCCCAGGCAGGCCTGGACAAGATAGAAAGCTTCTCAGCTTGCATTGTCCTGAATTAACAAAAATAGGCGTTTTCAAAAAATGGTGCCTGATTGGGAAACTCCATGGTCAGCACTTCAATATTCGTAAGATAAACCCAAAAGTATTAAGGAAGCAAAATCTTTGTTGCCCAGTGGAATTTAAAGGCAAGGGAGTGTGTGGGCACACACGGTGCTGGGGTTAATAATCACGTTTCATTTAGAGCCCCTACCTCTCTACTGAACCCTGACCACCACGCCTCCACAACTTAGTGTGGAGGCCATTTCCTCTGTATCAGTAGCTGTGTGTGCCAAACAGGTCCTGCCTTTAACCATTAACCCTTCCATCTGCTCTCTTGACCAGCTCATTGAGAATGAAAGGAACCCAAAGCGAGGCCGGGGCAAACGGGCTTCTGTTTACAGCTTCACGGGGTCGCAGCGTCGCAATCGCTGCAGCACTTTCCGAGTAAGAAGAAACCAAACTATTTACTGGCAAGAAGGTTTGCAGTTGAACTACGAAGGTGGGAGTCTAAGGTAATCGTCTTAATGGTCATTGTGGGCTAACTAAACGTCGGTCGGGTCATGAAGCCCGGGGGCTTCCTGTGGCTTTTGAGAACCTGACGCGGCCCAGCTCGGCTTAAACCCGAGTACCTCTCTTCCTTCTTGCAGTGTGGAGTCGTCAGAGGTGAACTGGAAAAGGAAAAAAAGTGCAGGAATAAAAATCACGTGCCAGTCGGAAACACGGGATTTCTCAGCGGTTGCGTTCATCACTGACCACGTCAATTCCCTGATTGATCAGTGGTTTCCAGGTAAGAACCTTGGCTTTGACATAGCAGCTCCCTGTGATGTTCTCAAGCTCATGAATCTGAAAGTCTGTGAGATCAGTGACTCTCCACTCACGTCTTGGCCTGTGCTTCATTTCGGCATGAGAGAGGGATGGGTGAGACATTAAACCAAAGCCATCATAGGTTCTGTGGTGTATTTTCAGTTTCCCAGGCATCCAGATAATGGTTATTTCTTGGTCCCCGGTATTTGGTCATTGGAATTGTATCAATGACTGTTTGGGGCTCAGCTGGGATATGTGGACATTTCTGTGAAGATGCAAAGTTTTAGAAAGGTTACAGAGGACATTCACCGGGATGTCATCAGGAAGGCACTACTTCATCTCTAAGAAAGTGTAGAAATGTTAGGAATGATGGCTAAGAGTGGATCTAATTGATGTTTTTGCAATCATGCAAGGCTTTAATGGAGTGGATGCGGAAAAATAATCTTCCAGCAGATTGTTCAGCAACTGCTTGCACTGAATTCAAAATTGGCAAAACATCTCCAAGAGGTTTTTTGTTTTTGTTTATTAATTGTATTCATATGTTGATTGTTATTTTATGCTGCACGAGATCTGGAGTAACTATCATGTTGTTCTGCTTTCCACTGGTGTCCTGTAGGACGATGCTCACTCGATTGCAGAGTTCTGGAATTGTCTCCCATTGCTGGTTCCATTAATGGTGTGGAAAGGGATTTGCAGAACTACTCAACCATTAGAAACGAGAGAGTTATGGATGAAGATTGGGGTTGTAGGGATAAGCACAACTTCTCTGTGAAAGAACCAGCACAGGCTCAAAAGGCCTGCTTTTCGGCAGCTTTCCTGAACTAGATAATTATCACACCTTACATTGATTTTTAGCAGAGCTTCGACATGGTGGGCTGGTCAGTAATGATGAGGATGACAAAGGAGCAAAGGGAAATGATTGATGCGTGTTTTGTGACTGTTGCAGTGTTACCAGTCGGTGCTTTGTGTAGTGTATGGAGATGCTGTCGCCTCGCAGATCCAGTGACCCAAGTTCGATCCTGACCTCTGGTGTTATCTGTATATGATTGTATGGGTTTCCTCCCAAAGCTGCCTGGTTGGAAAGCGAATCGGCTGTTGTAAATCACCACCAGTGTAGGTGGTCGTACAGGAATCAGTGGAGTGGGGAGATGATCAGGATGTGAGAGAGAATGTACGTGGGAATTGGATTGCTGACAGCCACATAGACTGATGGGCCAAATAGACTATTCCGTTGTTTCAGGGAAACATCTAAAGTGAAATCTTACAGATAATTTCTGGAGCATGTTAAATGATTATGCAGATAATGCAAAAATTGTCCCTGTGCTTGACCGAGAGGGAACCTTTAGGCTGCTGGAAGATCTGAATGGTCTGGTGAGTTGGAGAGAAAAATCAGAAGTGGAATTTAAACCAGGGTGTGAGATAATGCACTTAAAGATTATGGTAAATAAAGAAAATAATATGGGTAGTAAGTGGGAGGAGGATGAGCTCTGTGAAGGAATAGAGAAATCTTGGACCCCATACCCACAGTTCCTGGTCAATTTGATAGCTAACAGTGTACAGAGAATATTTTATTACCCAGTGCATGGAATACAAGGGCCATATAATGTAAGAATTATATACTGTGCGCAGTGCTGCCCGCAGTTCTGGTTACCCCATTATAGGAGAGATGTGATTTATCTGCAGACGGTACAGAAGAGTTCCATGAGGTTGGTGTTAGTGCTGCGACATTTTAGCAGTGAGGCAAGGTTAGGTCATCTGGGCTGCACTGGAAAAGTGGAGGCATCACTGAGGTGTGTGTAAATATGAGGAATCTTAGCAAAAAGATTAAAAAAACACCTTCTCAATCAACATTAGAGACTGACATTAAACCCTGTCCTTGCCAGTGCCAATCTCATCCTGAAGTGGATGTTCCTGAGTCCAGACCAGTTCCCTGTAGAAGGAACCTAACCAGTCCAACCACCTTGTTCTTTTGCCGCAGTCTAGCAGTTTCTTTACCGAATGTGAGAGAGACATAAGTATTTAAACCTACATTTTGTTTCTCAGTTGCCTCTAATTGAAATCCCTGACTTATTTTGGCTCCTTGCAGCTTTGAGTCTTTCTATTTTTGTTTTCTCCCTTTGTAAATGCGAGACTCTGTAATTACCACGATTCTAAGTTTAACCCCTTGTGTGATCCGCAGCTCTTACTGCCACTGAAACGGATGGGGCTCCCCTGGTTGAACAGTACGTCCCTTGCCCTCACTGCAGTCCGACAACCACCAGGGAAGCACAAACCCACTTCCAGGGACAAGGTCTCCACTACTTCAGCATGGAGGACTGCTTGCTCACTGCCATCGAACACATGGACATTGAGTGCCCGAACCACCCGACGGCCCCAGTGCCTCTGGACGAGTTGGTTCCTGAGATCTTTATGACTGATTTCCCTGCCCGGTAAGGACAAGAGTTGGAATGAGCTCAGAAAAAAGATTTAATAAAATGTATGGGGATCAGGGATACACAAGAGTTAGAGAAGAGAAGGAAGTGCAGATAGAAGAGAAGAAGAGGAAGTGCAGATTGAAGAGAAGAAAAGAAAGTGGGGATGGAAGTGGGGATTGAACAGAAGAGAGAGTGGGGATTGACAGAAGAGAGGAAGAGGAAATGGAGATTGAGAGGAAGGAAAGTGGAGATAGAAAAGAGAGGGAAGTGAGGATTGAGAGAATGAGGAAGTGGGGATTGAGAGAAGAGAAGAAAATGGGGATTGAAGAGAAGAGGAGGAACTAGGGATTGAAGAGAAGAGAAGAAGAGGAAGTGGGGATTGGAGAGAAGAGGAGGAAGTAGGGATTGAAGAGAAGAGATAATGAGGAACTGGGGATTGAGGAGAAGAGAAGAAGAGGAAGTTGGGATTAAAGAGGAAGTGGTGACTGAAGAGACAAAGAAGTAGGGATTAAAGAGAGAAAGTGGGGATGGAGAGAGGAGAAGAAGAGGAAGTGAGGATTGAGAGAAGGGAGAAGTGAGGATTGAGTGAAGAAGAGGAAGTGGAGATTGAAGAGAAGAAGAGGAAGTTGGGATTGAAGAGAAGTGGAAGTGGGGATCCAGGGAAGAGGAGGAAGTGGGGATTGAGAGAAGAGGAGGAAATGAGGGTTGAAGAGAAGAGGAGGAAATGAGGGTTGAAGAGAAGAAGATGGTGGGGATTGAAGAGAAGAGAAAAGGAGTAAGTGGGAAAAGGAGAAAAGGAGTTGTGAAAGTGGGAAGGATCTTTCAGTTGGATGAACACATGTCCTTCGACTCATTGCCTCCGTGCTGACTATCCAGCGCCCATTTTACACTAATACTGTATTCTCCCTGGATTCCCATCAGCCTCACCCAGATTGCCCCACTCTAGGGGCAGATTACGGTGGCTGTTTAACATACTCATTTCAGAGGATGTGGATGGAAACAGGAGCACCGTGAGGAAGCCCACACTGTCACAGAGCGAACATGCAAACTCCACAAAGACAGCACCTGAGCTGAGGATTACACCGGGCCTGCTGGAGCAGCGAGGTCGTGGCTCTCCCAAATTGCCACTCTGCCCCTCTGTAGGAGGAGTATGAGAAGAGAATGGCAGCTGGTAGTGAGGCAGATTGAGGGGAGGTTAAGAGGAGGGGCTTTTGAATGCAATCACTGGGTGGAATGTTGATATAAAGGGAATGGTGGACTGTGTCGAGGGAGTGGGAGAGGAGGGGAGGGTGTACAGTGAATGGAGAGGAGGGGAGGGTGTACAGTGAATGGAGAGGAGGGTGTACAGTGATTGGAGAGGAGGGGAGGTTGTACAGTGATTGGAGAGGAGGGGAGGGTGTGTTATGAATTCATCCCCCTCACAACTGGCATTCCGCTCAAGGCCTGGGTTCCCCTCACAGTCACATTCCCCTCACAACCGGCGTTCCCCTCACGGCCCGCATCCCCCTCACAACTGGCGTTCCGCTCAAGGCCTGCGTTCCCCTCACGAATCGCATCCCCCTCACAACTGGCATTCCGCTCAAGGCCTGCGTTCCCCTCACAGTCACATTCCCCTCACAGTCACATCCCCCTCACAACTGGCGTTCCGCTCAAGGCCTGCGTTCCCCTCACAGTCACGTTCCCCTCACAACCGGCGTTCCCCTCACGGCCCGCATCCCCCTCACAACTGGCATTCTGCTCAAGGCCTGCGTTCCCCTCACAGTCACATTCCCCTCACACCCGGCATTCCCCTCACAGTCACGTTCCCCTCACAACCGACGTTCCCCTCACAGTCACATCCCCCTCACAACCGGTGTTCCCCTCATGGCAACGTTCCCCTCACAACCGGCGTTCCCCTCACAGTCACATTCCCCTCACAACCAGCATTCCCCTCATGGTCACATTCCCCTCACAACCGGTGTTCCCCTCATGGCACCATTCCCCTCACAACTGGTGTTCCCCTCATGGCCCGTTTTCCCCTCACGGCCTGCGTTCCCCTCAGGCCTGCATTCTTCTCACTACTCACACCTCCGTCTAGCTAGTGCTACAACAGCAAATGTGGATGCATTACACTGATGATACAAGTGACAGAGACTGAAGAGCTTGAACTCTTACACCAAACCTCACTTTATCACAGCTTCCAACACACTTGTCACAATCTCTCAACCCAAAAATAACTTGTTTATTCTTCTATTTTCTATATGTAAGCTAATCCTCGTATTATACCCAATCCCTGTGTTTTATGTAATCATGTTTAATTATCTCTTGTGTGCCAGCTTCTAGAAATCCCAATACACCACGTCCACTGGTTCCCCGAATCGATTCTGCTTGTTACAACCTTATGGGACTCTAAAAGATTTGTCAAATGTGTTTCCCCTTCATGCTGATTCTGTACAATTCAGTTGGAATTGCAGTATAAACGTTGTGTGGTAACTTCCTGAGATAGATAGATAGATAGATAGATACTTTATTCATCCCCATGGGGAAATTCAACTTTTTTTCCAATGTCCCATACACTTGTTGTAGCAAAACTAATAACATACAATACTTAACTCAGTAAAAAATATGATATGCATCTAAATCACTATCTCAAAAAGCATTAATAATAGCTTTTAAAAAGTTCTTAAGTCCTGGCGGTTGAATTGTAAAGCCTAATGGCATTGGGGAGTATTGACCTCTTCATCCTGTCTGAGGAGCATTGCATCGATAGTAACCTGTCGCTGAAACTGCTTCTCTGTCTCTGGATGGTGCTATGTAGAGGATGTTCAGAGTTTTCCATAATTGACCGTAGCCTACTCAGCGCCCTTCGCTCAGCTACCGATGTTAAACTCTCCAGTACTTTGCCCACGACAGAGCCCGCCTTCCTTACCAGCTTATTAAGACGTGAGGCGTCCCTCTTCTTAATGCTTCCTCCCCAACACGCCACCACAAAGAAGAGGGCACTCTCCACAACTGACCTATAGAACATCTTCAGCATCTCACTACAGACATTGAATGACGCCAACCTTCTAAGGAAGTACAGTCGACTCTGTGCCTTCCTGCACAAGGCATCTGTGTTGGCAGTCCAGTCTAGCTTCTCGTCTAACTGTACTCCCAGATACTTGTAGGTCTTAACCTGCTCCACACATTCTCCATTAATGATCACTGGCTCCATATGAGGCCTAGATCTCCTAAAGTCCACCACCATCTCCTTGGTCTTGGTGATATTGAGACGCAGGTAGTTTGAGTTGCACCATATCACAAAGTCCTGAATCAGTTTCCTATACTCCTCCTCCTGTCCATTCCTGACACACCCCACTATGGCCGTGTCATCAGCGAACTTCTGCACATGGCAGGACTCCGAGTTATATTGGAAGAGAGACTCTAAACTTCCCCTCACCCCTACACTATTTAGTTTAAAGACTGGCGGATGTCATTGGTGGGGAAGACAGAAATCTGTTATGGTTGAACCCGGAATCTGATGGACCTGTGGACCATTCTTAGTCTGGCCTTTGCCCTTTGACCTGTTTGGCAAGGGTGACCCTCCCAAGATCCAATCATGAGGTCCTGACAGCAGCGAAAATAGTTCTCTGGGTCCTTGAGGCATGCAAACCTCCAAACCATGACGAGGTTGTACTCTTGATGGGGAAGTTTGTGCCTTTAACCAATGATGTATCTTATCCATGAGGTTCAGCTTGTTTCTGCAGTCTTATGTGTAGTGCTTTGTTAAACGTTTCCTTAAAACCTTTATGGAGGACTATTGTAATTCTTTCATATATCTTTGTAATATCAACATATTAATTTAGGGTTCTCAGGCAAGACCTGCCATTTACAAATAATGATTGTCTTCCCGAAAAACCCATCATTTTTTTCGCCTGATTATTATTTCTAGAACTTTAGTCAGCACTAAACTGACCAGCCTGGCAGTGACCAGGGAGGGACCTCTGAACAAGGACCCTTTACAAAACGCTGGTCAGGCCACAAACACAGTTTGTTTCTGATCTCATTTAATGTACTTTTAAGAAGGTGTAAAAGATTTCCTGGAATCGTTCCACAATGAGGGATTTCAGCCACACCTGAGGTTGTTTGCTGTGGAAAGGGCTGAAGGAGATTACATTCTGGCAATCTAATAGGAAAAACGTGAGGGAGTGAGATTAACTGCAGGACCATAGGGAAAGTGTGAGGGAATAGGAGTTGTACCTATTGTGTCTGTTGTGTGCATATCAATTAAATAAAAGCACACACACAAGAGATGGCTTTAATGGGTGTATTCACATTGCAACCAGAAAATGTCTATGCACGTGCATGGACAACAGATCAACATGTAGTGCTGAGGGGGGTGGTCATTGCTCCAAAAGAAATTGATCCATACATTACACTTCCTCCCCCTTTAGATTAATGCAATATATAACCGTATATGTACAAAACATTCACTTTCCCTTTCATAAACCCATGTTCCAACTAAACATGTTTCACAGTAACAGTCCACAGTTCTAAAGGTTCGGTCTTTTGGGTGGTGCTCCGTTTCTTTCAGGATAGCACCTCTGGACCTGTAGATTTTGCGGTGTCACGTTGCTGTCAGTGACATGATCATCACCGAATGGCAAGTCCGGTGGCTGTAGTGCATCCATCTCGTTGGATGCAGTCGACTCAGGTGTGTTCTTCGGTTGACCATCCAGTATCTGGTCCACACGATGTCCCCATGTCTGATCTCCAACATCCACCGTGTACATCAGTGGTCCAGTTCTTGTAGCTGTCCTACTGGTGTCCACTTGTCACGCACTGGGACTTCTTGTCCAACCTTGAAGCTCCTTGCTGCTTCACTTGGCAACTGGCTGCACTTTCCTCTGTAGATCTGGTTTCAGGAGGTGTATGCGAGACCTCAGATTCCTGCTCGTGAACAGCGATCCAGGTCATCGCATGAACAGAGTTCCGATACACAAAAAGGATGTTGTTCACTTTGTGCTGTAGAGAAATGTCCACCTTGTCCATCATTTTAATGGACTTCCTGAATGTTTGGATAAACTTTCCAGCTAACCCAATTGTTGCTGGTTGGTGAGGAGCTGAGCTGAAATGTCTGATGTCATTTTTCTTCAGAATCCTCCTGACGTCTATTGTGGTCCGTTGTCACTCACAATTTGCTCTGGTCAGCCATTTATGGCAAAGATAGTCCTCAGAGCGGAGACAGTCTTCACTGAGGTGGTTGACTTCACTGGTTTGACCTCCAGCCACTTCGAATGAGCATCCACAGCAATCAGAAACATGGAGTCCACGAATGGCCCAGCAAAGTCAATATGTACTCTTTGTTATGACGATTACGGCTACTCCCAAAGGTGTAACGGTGCCTCTGGGGTGCATTTTGAACTTCTTGGCATCCCAAAGAGCTTTTTGCCAAGTCTTCAATCTGCCTATCTATTCCCAGCCACCACACGTATCTCCAGGTAAGACTCTTCATCTGGACTGTACCCAGGTGTCCTTCAAGCAGATTCTCTAACACCCTAGTGCACAGGTTAGAGGGAACCACAACAGGTGATCCACACAACAGCGTTCTTTGACATGCCAACAATTGGTCCTGTCTTACTGAGAACTCTGGGTTACCATAGCTAGCCATCCTTGCAAGGTGATTTCATAGACTCCGGGACTTAGGGATGCCGGGTCATTCCTTGTTTCCCTTTGTATTTTGAAGTTTGTTACCAGCAACTGGTCCACCAGTGCGGTGTGGAACACTTTTGCTGGGTCACGGTATGAAGACTTTTATTCTTCAGTTGCCAGTAGTGGAAGACAGGATTAGCCATCAGTGTTGCTGTGTTGTTTGGTCTCAGTACCTCCTTGTGCAGTTGAATCCTCAAGTTCCTCACTTGCAGATCCCAGTCAGTTCCTCCATCATCTCCATCAGCACAGATGCGCCACAAGGCTGTGTGCTTAGAGCCCTGATCTACTCGCTTTACACATGACTGTGGGGCTAAGCAGAGCTCTGATGCCATTTTCAAGTTTACTGACGACACCACTGTTGTTGGCTGAATCAAAGGTGGTGATGAATCAGCATACAGGAGGGAGATTGAAAATCTGTCTGAACGAGGCCATAACAACCACCTCTTACTCAATGTCAGCAAGAGCAAGAAGTTGATTATTGACTTCAGGAGAAGGAAGCCAGAGGTCCACAAGTCAGTCCTCATCTGAGGATCGAAGGTAGGGAGGGTCAGCAACCTTAAACTCCTCAATGTTATTGCTGAGGACCTGTGCTGGGCCCAGTCTGTGAGTGCAATAAGGAAGAAAGCACAACAGCACCTCTACCTCCTTAGGAATTAGCAAAGATCTGGCATGACATCTAAAACTCTGAAAAACTTCTATAGATATGTAATGGAGAGTATATTGACTGGTTGCATCACGGCCTGGTATAGAAACACCAATGCCCTTGAATGGAAAATCCTCCAAAACATAGTGGATACGGCCCATCCATTGCGGGTAAAGCTCTCCACACTATTGAGCACATCTACATGAGGCATTGCCGTGGGGTGATGGGGGAGCCCTATCATCAGATCCCCCTACCATCCAGCACACGCTCTCTTCTCACTGCTGCCATCAGGGAGAAAGTACAAGAGCCTCAGGACTCGCACCACCAGGTTCAGGGACGGTTATTAGCCCTCAACCGTCAGGCTCTGAAGCAAAGTGGATAACCACTCAACTTCACTCGCCCCTTCATTGAAATGTTCCCACAACCAATGGACTCACTTCCAAGGACTCTTCATCTCATGTTCTCAATATTTATTGCTCATTAATTTATTATTATTATACTTATTATTTCTCTCTTTTTGTATTTGCATTTTGTCATCTTTTGCACACTGGTGGAAAGCCAAAGTTGGTGTGGTCTTTCATTGATTCTATTATGGTTATTGTGGATTATTGAATATACAGAAGATAATGAATCTCTTGGTTGTGTATGTTGACATATATGTATTTTGATAATAAATTTACTTCAGGCTTTTTGAAGATGAGATATAATATCTTTGATTAGAGGTTAAAAGATCAGTAGAATATCTCTAATTAGAAAGTTGAATCTAAAGAATAGTTCTAATATATCTTCATGTGTTGGCCTGAAGAAAACTGATTTTGCACGGTGTGTGTTTTCAACTGCATGCAAAGGTGGTGGAGGCAAGTTCAATGTAGTCTTGGGAGGAATTGGATGAATCTGTCGTGGGAAACAATTTTCAGGCTCAGAAAGAAAGGTCCGGGGGTAGGAGTGGTAGAGAGCTGGTCCGGTTGCAGCAGAAGGCTCTCTTTCTGACCTGTCCTGTAACTATTCTGTAATTCAAGCTGATCTGACCCTTCAATGCTAACACAATATAACTAGATAGCATCTCCTACCCCATCGTGTGTTTGAAGTATAAGCAGTTTACTGCAACGTTCTTTTTTGTAACCATGTCTACTACTGTTTAACAGGTTGTTTCTAAACGTGAACTACTTGGAACAAACTGAAGGTACAGACCATGTCCTGGGACAAGGAGGTAGTGGTACCACCGTGTACAAAGCAAAGTACAGAAAACTGCCCATAGCGCTCAAAAAGTTTCACTTCAAAAGTTCTCAAGTACAACCAAGTAACCTTCGCAAGGGTAAATACTTTGTTAAAAAGTCTTCCTAATGAATGTGATCCCAGGTATTGAGTTTTTACTTACTTATGTCAGCGTGATTGGCGAACCAGAGGAAAAGATCTATGACTCTAAAAGCTAGAACAGTTATGCGCCAAATCATTTGCAGTTAATGCTTTCCATATTCTCTCACCTCTGTTCGTCATTCAGTTAGGCCGTCAAGCTGGGTGTTCACCCAGGAGAAGCATCAGGATGCTCAACTGATTCAAAAAGGCAGTTCAGATAGTGCTTAGCTTTTTGCTTAGTTTAGTTGTAGGTGCGTCTTAGAAGAATTTCACGAGATTAAAATCCCACAAACTTCACTATGGTTTTATTAAGTCATTTCTGGTCGTTTAAAATCACAGGTGGAGTTCTCAACACCTTTACTAAAATCTCTAAACTTATCTTCAGCAGTAATAAAAATGGACGCACCTAGCCACATCAAGGAATAATAGTAAGCAGTATATAAAACGAAACATTTTTATCATTTTGACTGTAAAAGTCATTAAAATTTGAAGAATTAGTACATAGGTTACAGACATACATATCCCGTAAAAGCACAACAGGAAAGTAATCCTTCCACAGCTGACAAGAAATGTTAAAGATGGTAGTAGATCAAAGAAAGGGACTTATAATGTTACCAAACAAGCAGCAACCTGAGGATTAGCAAAGTTTCAGAACTCGGCAAAGCAACATCACGATACTGAGGAAAGAGAAATTCCAATACAAGAGCGATCAAGTGAGAAACAGAAAACAGATTATAAAAGCTTCTTGTGGAAAAAAGGAAAGAGTAACAAGTACTAATGTGGGTCCTTTACGCTCTGCGGTGGAAGATTTGTATGAGGGAAAGGCAGAGAACTTCAAGAAATATAAAGCAACACACAAAATCCCAGAGGAACTCAGCAGGTCAGGCAGCATCTATGGAAAAAAGTAAACAGTCGACGTTTCAGGCCAAGATCCTTCTCCAGTCCTGAAGAAGGGTCTCGCTCTGAAATGTTGATTGTTCATTCATTTCCAGAGATGCTGTGTGTCCTTCTGAGCTCCTCCAGCATTTTGTGTGTGTTGCTTTGGATTTCCAGCATCTGCAGATTTTCTCGTGTTAAAGAAAGGAATGTCTAATTCCATGGAGAAGATACAAGAATCAGGAAATGGTGGAGAGCAGGAAGTCTCGAGTGTCTGCAGAGATGAAAGTCAGCTGTAACTCAAAAATGGTGTTGGAAAAATTAATGGTGCCAAGAATTTTTAGAGTCGTGGAGTAATACAGCTTGGAAATATGTCCTTCAGCCCAACTAGTGCATGCTGACCACGGCATCCTCCCTGCTTGTCTCAATCGTCTTTGTTCAGCCGAGAACCCACCAAGCCCCTCCCCTCCACGTACCAATCCAACTGCTTTTTGTACCCATCTCAACCTAGTCCACTGGAGGCTCATTCCAGGGATACTCACTATCCTCTATGTAAAGGAGTTTAATCTCTCTTCTTACCTTGTATCTCTGCCTCTCAATTTGGACTCCCAAACCCTGGGGAAAAGACTATGGCCATCCATCTAATCTGTACTTCTGTGAGGTCACCCTCCTTCTCCTACAGTCCAAAGAATATAGATCCAGCAAGATCAACCTCTCCCTATAACTCAGACCCTCTAGTCCAGATAGCATCTTTGTAAATCGCTTCTGTATGCTCGCCAGTCTGTTCTATAACAGGGCAATCAAAACTCTACACATTACTCCAAGTGCAGCCTCACCAGTAACTTAAATTGTTGCTGTGCCTCTCCATTGGGCGGCAATCTTTAGCATTTATCTGTTTTTTTACGAGGCCAAATTCCCAGCTCAACGCTTAACCCAGCGTGGATGGAAAGCATGCCAGGAGTCAGCCGGATTCGAACCTGGGACCACTCACCTCAAAGTCTGGTGCAGGTGCCACTACGCCATCGGCCAGCTAAGCAACTTTAACAGCTGCACCATAATGCCCCACCTCCTAAATCTGGTGCCCTGATTGATGCAAGCCAGCATGCTAAACAACTTATTCACCAAAACTCCCCAGGGCCTGGTGATCTGTGTATCAGAAAGGTTTTGCAGAGCAGGTTTGTATAGATGCTGGACGCACTTGGTTATCTTCCTCCAAAACTGTAGAACTGGGGGAAAGAGGAAAGGGAGAGAAAACTAGGAACGATTGACGATCAGGCTGATACCAGTGGTAGCAAATGCTGGAATTTATTGTAACGGATTAGTGTTGAGGCATTTAGAAAATATAGATAATGGCTAGACAGAGTTAAGCCCAATTTGGTGTGTAATGTAGAGAAACAGGTATTGGCATATTCTCCTGATTCCCTAGTATCAATATTTAATTCTGCTATTGAAGCACCACCCTAAATGTTTGGCAATGCTCATGGTTGCTGTTGCCAGTTTTAATTGGAGACTGATTTTCCACCTTTAGATTCAATGTTTAGGCATTTGGAAGCGATGGAAGCGCAGCGGAATTTCTCCGAGTTCCGACAGGAAACCAGCATACTTCACACCCTGCAGCACCCGTGCGTCGTAGCGCTGGTGGGCCTCAGTATTCACCCTCTCTGCTTTGCCTTGGAGTTGGCTCCGCTGGGCAGTCTCACCATGGTGCTCATCGAATACTCTAAAGGTAACAGAAAACTTAACTCTTAAAAGTGAATTGCGTTGTGGAAATTTCTTCCTGTGTTAGCAGAAATTATTGGGAATGAGAAGCAGATTTGGACTTGGAATTAGAGTGAACTTTAATGTACTGTTCCAATGGAAAATTCATTGCAATTTTGGGTTTATTGTGAAATTGCTTTTTCCTATGAATAATAACTTGGGATCAATCAGCTTGTGAATGAATGACGGCTTGAAATGAACTGGTCTTTTGTGTGGCAGTAAAGCATCTGTTCTCTTTCAAGCAGATACCACCTTTATACCCCTGGGCCACATGCTGACATACAGAATAGCCTATCAAATTGTACTTGGGTTGGGCTATCTGCACAGGAAGAACATCATTTTCTGCGATCTGAAGTCTGACAATGTTCTAGTCTGGTCCCTGGACGTGGCGTGCCCAGTGAACGTGAAACTATCTGATTACGGGGTATCTCGTCAGTCATTCCACGAGGGAGCCCTTGGGGTAGAAGGTACTCCTGGATATCAAGCACCGGAAATTATGCCAGGGATTGTTTATGATGAAAAGGTGTGAATCTGAATTTCCTTATCCAACAATTACATCGTAATTGTGCAGTTTATTATACAATGCTAGTTCTAGTGATGTCTATCCATATTGTCAAGTCCTCTGGTTGTGGATATATTGTCTTAGCTTTTTTTTTGTACAATGATGCTTCATTCTTCTCAGACCTGCAGTTCCACCACTAAAACCTCACCATAAGATATAGGAGCAGAATAGGCCATTTGGCCCATCAAGTCCGCTCCATCATTTCATTCTGGCCGAACCATTTTCCCACTCAGCCCAGTCTCCTGCCTTCTCCCCGTATCCCTTCGTGCCCTGACTAATCAAGAACCTATCAACCTCTGCCTTAAGTATACCCAGTGACTTGGCCTCCACAGCCGCCTGTGGCAACGAATTCCACAGATTCACAACACTCTGCCTCAAGAAATTTCTCCTCAGCTCTGTTCTAAAAGGCCATCCCTCAATTCTGAGTGTCCTCTGGTCTTAGAGTCCGCCACCAAAGAAAACATCCATTCTATCAAGGACTTCCAAAATTTGACAGCTTTCAATGAGGTCACCTCTCTTTCTTCTCAATTCCAGTGGTCAGAGGCCCAGAGCCATCGAACACTTCTCATATGATAAGCCTTTCAGACACCAATCACATTGCTCCAGCCTCTGTCTGATTTCCACTGAAATCAAGACACAAGTGGCCAGCTGTGATGAACTCTCCCTCTTTCAGTTCAGGGCTTTCTGAAACTATTGTTCATCTCACTATCTTCTCCAATCCTGGGAGGACTGGCCGACTTCCATTCTCTTCTCACCCTAACTGAGAGTGGCCTGCAGTGACATCTCCATGCTCTCACATTGATGTTTCGGGGGTGAGAGGAGGATCTATTATTGGTCCTAAGGTGCTTCTCATCAGCTACCTACCTCTCAACAAAATCACCTGAAACCACATCAAAGTCCACGTGTTCTCATTGGCACCCTGTGAAACTTTGCCAGCACTCTCCCGAGCTCAGGATTACTGTCTGAGATGTGTTCAGAATGGTAGGGGGTCTTCGGACCAAAGAGTGGAATGCATGGTTCAAAGAATGTTGTTGGGAGAAATGGGCTTCACTTCATTAGTACTGGGAACACCTTCACTTGAATCTCTAGAAGTTCCCTGGCACATTGAATAATTCGGGCTGCAGAGAAGACTTTTAACCATCAAGGAGGCATGCATATGGAGGCGAGAGGAACTTTAGAGAGTTAAAGAGAAAGGACAAAGCACTAGTGCTTGGTAATGGTGTGTTCTGTTTCTAATTGTAATAGAAGGCTGTCAGCTTGAGACATTGTGTCTCTCTGCAAAGACGTTGCCTGGCTTCCTGATTTTCACTGGATTTTCCACTTTCTCAGCATCTGTAGTTTTATTTTGCTTTCCAATGTCAGCATTTGATGAAGCACTGGTTTGGCCCCAACTGTTGCGCCTGCTTTTGGAAAGGTGTTCAGACTTTGGGTGCAGAAGAGACTTTCCAAAAGAATTCCAAGAAAGGAATTTAGTTATTACCGGAGAGGCAGGGGACAGTTGCAAAGAGTTCCAGTAACAGTCAGAGACTTGTATACAGTTGCTTGGAAATGGGTCCCTTGTCCACCAACTCAATGCCAAGCATGAAACACCCATCCACATTAACCCTACACTATCTCATTTAATTCTCCCCCATGCTCACAACTACCCCATCCAGATTCTGCTACTCTTTTCTGTGTGCAAGGGGCAATTCACAGTGACCAACTAATTTACCAACCCACATATGTTTGAAGCATTTAACATAAAAGGTGTAGAGAGAGTAGATGGAAAGAAATTGTTCCCCCTGGATGGAGGTCTTGGAAACATCTAAACTATGGAGAGAGTTCCTGCCATCATCAACCGCTGAGGCAGTGCTTTACAGATTTCAACCATTCTCTAGGTACAATCCCTTCTAAATACCCTCTCCCTTACCCTAAATGTATGTCCTCCAGTTGTTGACATCTTTGCTATGGGAAAAGTTCAAGTCAAATTGAAATGATAGTTATGTGCACAAGCACAGTGGGGAGGAGTACAAACTTGAAGCAAAATCACAGGCACATGGCAACAGATAACACGCAGATCATTTGTTATACATGAATCATACAAGACAGTGAGGAGAGAGAAAAACGAGACCTTGCAGAAAATACACAACCAGAATCAAATCCATAGTTTTCCACTCCACCTTCATCAGGTACTTCCTGTACCTAACAAAACGGCCAGTGAGTGTATGCCCGTGTCTTCTGCTGCTGTAGCCCAGTAATTTTAAGATTCAACGTGTTGTGGATTCAGAGATGCTCTTCTGCACACCAATGTTGGTTATTTGAGTTGCTGTCACCTTAAACCAGTCTGGTCATTCTCTGAAGTTTCTCATTAACAAGACATTTTCGTGCACAGAAATGCCACTCACTGGATTTTTTTAGTTTTTCGCACCATTCTCTGTCAACTCCAGAGACTGCTATGTGTGGAAAGTCCCAAAAGATGAACAGTTTTTGAGATACTCAAACCACCCTGTCTAGCACCAACAGTCAACATAATTTAGATCACATTTCTGCAGGGTAGGCTAGGTTTGTTTTCCTTGGAGCTGTAGGTGGTCGAAGGTTACTAGACAGGCTGCAGAGTTGGGCAGAAAAATGGCAGATGGAGTTCAATCTGGACAAGTGTGAGGTGATGCATTTTGGAAGGACAAACCAGAAGACTGAGTACAGGATTAATGGTCAGTGACTTAAGAGTGTTGATGAACAAAGGGACCTTGGGGTTCAAATCCATACATCCCTCAAGGTCGCTGCACAGGTTGAAGGCCTATGGGATGCTAAGCTTCATTAACAGGGGGATTGAGTTCAAGAGTAGAGAGGTCATGTGCAACTCTACAAATCTCTGGTGAGACCGCACTTAAGAGTATTGTGTTCAATTCTGGTCACTTCATTATAGGAAGGATGTGGAAGCTATGGAGAGGGTGCAGAGGAGATTTACCAGGATGTTGCCTGGAATAGAGAATAAGTCATATGAAGCAAGGTTAGCAGAGCTGGGACTTTTCTCTTTGGAGCATAGAAGAATGAGAGGGGACTTGATAGAGGTCTACAAGATTATGAGAGGCATAGATAGGGTGGATAGTCAATACCTGTTTCCCAGGGCACCAATAGCAAACACCAGAGGGCATATCTACAAAATTAAGGGAGGGAAGTTTAGGGAAGACATCAGGGGTAAGTTTTTTTACACAGAGGGTTGTGAATGCCTGAAATGACTTGCCAGGGATGGTGGTGGAGGCTAAAACATTAGGGGTATTTAAGACCCTCTTGGACAGGCACATGGATGAAAGAAAAATGGAGAGTTATGGGGTAGTGTGGGTTTAGTACTTTTTTTTAAAGGATTATATGGGTCAGCACAACATGGAGGGCTGAAGGGCCTGTACTGTGCTGTAGTGTTCTATGGTATAGTGTGGACGCCTATAGTTTTTACACGAAACCGGCGTTTTCAAAATTATCCGGTCTAGTGTGGATGTAGCCTGAGAGTAAAGAATTTGCGGAACCATTTGAGGTAGAGTGGGAATAAATAATTGTTACGTGGACTCTTCCAGGTGCCACAATAGTTCTGTGCTTTGGTTCTTTAAGGTTGACATGTTTTCGTACGGAATGGTCCTTTACGAGTTGCTGTCTGGACAACGGCCGATCCTCGGACACCACCAGGCACAGATTGCAAAAAAGCTGTCCAAAGGAATCCGACCGCTACTGGGATCCCTGGAGGAGGTGCAGTTCCCCAGAATGCAGAACCTAATGTATCAGTGCTGGGACACCAAGCCCGAAAAGGTAAAGAAATCGGTAAATTTTTGTCATAGGTACTGAAGTACAGTGAAGAACTTTATTTTGTACGCCATCCATACCAAGCATTTCATCACATCAGTACACTGAGTAGTACAAGGGAAAAGAGCAGAATAAAGTATTAGAGTTACAGAGAAACTGCAGTGCAGACAGATAATAGATAGATAGATAGATAGATACTTTATTCATCCCCATGGGGAAATTCAACTTTTTTCCAATGTCCCATACACTTGTTGTAGCAAAACTAATTACATACAATACTTAACTCAGTAAAAAATATGATATGCATCTAAATCACTATCTCAAAAAGCATTAATAATAGCTTTTAAAAAGTTCTTAAGTCCTGGCAGTTGAATTGTAAAGCCTAATGGCATTGGGGAGTATTGACCTCTTCATCCTGTCTGAGGAGCATTGCATCGATAGTAACCTGTCGCTGAAACTGCTTCTCTGTCTCTGGATGGTGCTATGTAGAGGATGTTCAGAGTTTTCCATAATTGACCGTAGCCTACTCAGCGCCCTTCGCTCAGCTACCGATGTTAAACTCTCCAGTACTTTGCCCACGACAGAGCCCGCCTTCCTTACCAGCTTATTAAGACGTGAGGCGTCCCTCTTCTTAAGCAAGGCCATGGCAGTGATAGATAGTGGGATCAAGGGTTGTACAAGAGGTCCATACAGTCGTCTAAGAACAGCAGGATAGAAGCAGTGCTCGAGCCTGTTAGTACATACTGTTCCTCTGTGCATTTGCATCCTCTGCCTGCTGGGATGGGGAGAAGAGGAACTCTGGGATGGGAGGGCTGTTTTACAATGTTGGCTGCTTGATTCTGCAAAGAGAGAGAAAAGAAAGTGATTTGCCAGGAAAATGGGAGATTGACAAGGCCAGGTAGGTGAAGGGGCAAGAAAGGGCTGGACAAGCAACTTGCCTTCATTTAGAAAGTAATGGAAGAGATTTAGAAAGTGCAAGTACTTGACAACCAGCAAGAAAGGGCACAAAGCACTGATTTTTCAGCTCTGGTGTAGAGAAACATCTCCTCTCTTCCTTGTGCACTACTGAGATGAGCCTGAAGGTGCAGCGGAGTTCCCGTTTTCCTGGCCATGGCAGAAAGCTCAGGAAAGACCCACGGCAGAGCCCTGGCTGCTCTAAAGCCAGTAAAACCTTAAACAGTCAATGGTAACAGCCAGGAAATGAGCAGCAACCTTTCAGGGGTAGCAATACGGTGAGGAGCGGAGTTAATACAAGAGTCAAGTCAAGTCACTTTTATTGTCATTTCGACCATAACTGCTGGTACAGTGCAGAGTAAAAATGAGATAACGTTTTTCAGGACCATGGTGTTACATGACACAGTACAAAAACTAGACTGAACCACGTAAAAAAAACCAACAGAACGCTTCACTAGACTACAGACCTACACTGGACTGCATAAAGTGCACAAAAACAGTGCAAGCATTACAATAAATAATAAACAGGACAATAGGGCAAGATGTCAGTCCAGGCTTCGGGTATTGAGGAGTCTGATAGCTTAGGGGAAGAAACTGTTACTTACATAGTCTGGCTGTGAGAGCCTGAATGCTTCGGAGCCTTTTCCCAGACGGCAGGAGGGAGAAGAGATTGTATGAGGGGTGCGTGGGGTCCTTCATAATGCTGTTTCCTTTGCAGATGCTGTAAAGAGCAAAGTGGAGACTGGAGTGCTACTGAAAGGGGCAGGTGGATTGATGCTGAGGAGATTCAGCTGGTAAAGGGGCAAGTGGAATCACCCAATAAAGGGGTGACTGAGACCATGGAATAATACAGCACTGATCCCTCTCCCCTCCTGTCAGTCAGACAAACCCAGAACATGATGAACCCACAGATAAGTGTAGTGGGACAACTGAGTCTTGTGACTCAGAGGCCTGGTGTAAGAATACAGTTGCCTGGATTAAAACCCACATTAGGTGAACGTAACCTCACTTATATTCTGGAATTACTGGTTAGCAGGTGTTTATAATACAACTCCCCCCCCCCCCCCACCACCACACCCTGAGCTGATTGACTAATGGCCTACATGGAGGAATTTGCTCTCCTTATCTAGATGGTTGGCAGTAACCCAGGCCACATCCCAATGACATGTCTGCTGGTAGGTTAATAGGCTGTAAGTTGTCCCTAGTGTGTGGGCGAATGCCGGACATGAGTGAGGGATCAACGCTGATAAGTGGTCGACTGTTGAGGTTGTTGATGGGAATCTGGGGAAAATGAAATGGGATTAGTGTAACTCAAAGGTCAGTGTGGTTCATTGGACTGAAGATCAGAGTAAAGCGCTCTGTGAGACTGCTTTCAACTCTGATAAGTCCCCTGTCATAGACTTCTCAGATCCACTTCCCACACAGCCCGGTGGTTACCTCAGTTTTTGGACAGTGCTTCATTGCTCCTGTCCTACACCTAACAAGTCTAACACTCCCAACCAATCTGGCGATAATTTTCCATCCTGCCCCTAGCTTGCCCCATCTGTCACCAAGGTGGGTGGAATCTGGGAGAAGTATAGAGGAAGACAACAGAAGAAAGACTGGCCTCACAGAGGAGGCTGGAAGCCTGTTTTATTGCATAGATACTGGTTAAGGTTGTGTTGGCTGGTAGTAGCCAGGGTGACGAGAAGGACCAAGAAGAAGCAGATGGTTATGGAAGGGATGAGTTGTAGAGTGGGTCAGGAAGGGTGACAGTCTGAATTAATGTAGTTTGAACAGGAAGAATTAAACAGTGGAGCAGAAAATGTGATATTAGTATTGGTTTTGGGTCATTATTGTCACACGTACCAAGCTAAAGTGAAAAGCCTGCCCAGCATACTACTCAAACAGATTAAATCATTACACGGTGCATTGAGCTAGAATAAGGTAAAACGATAACAATGCAGAATAACATGTAACAACTACTGGGAAAAGTGCAGAGCAGGTGAATGATAAAGTGCGAGATAATGAGGTGGACTGTGAAGCCAAGAGTCTGTTCAAGAGGCTTAGAGGGTAGAAGCTGTACCTGGGCCTAGTGGTTTGCACCTTCAGGCTTCTGTATCTTCTGCCCGATGGGAGAGGGAAGAAGAGAAAATGGTCAGGGTGGGTGGGGTCTTTGATTATGCTGGCTGCTTTACTGAGGCAGCAAGAAGTGTCGTCTATGGACTCTGCCTATGCTTCTGGCTGCCTCAGTAAATCTGGGGTCCATGGCATAAAAAAAAGTTGGGAACCCCTGCCTTAGAGGGAAGGCTGTTCCCCGTGATGTGCTGAGCTGTGACCGTAATTCTCTGCAGCTTCTTGCAGTCACATGCACAGCAGTTGCCATTCCAAGCCGTTATGCATCCAGGCAATATGGTGTATCAATAAAAGTTGATAAGGGTCATCAGGGACATGCCAAATTTCTGTAGCCTCCTGAGGAAGTAAAGGTATTGATGAGCTTTTTTGGCCTGACATCAACGTGGTTGGACTAGGACAGGCCATTGGTGATGTCCACACCTGGAAACTTGAACTTCAACACCTTGGGTGTTGTGTTATAGGAGTGTGTCCATCACCTCCCTTTCTGGAGCCAATGACCACCTCTTTGTTTTGCTGACAATGAGGGAAAAGTGGTTGCCATTACACCATGTCACTAAGCTCGCTATCTCCTTCCCAGTCAAAGGAAGAAGTTGCAAAACATGAAATAAGATTTTAAGTAGAGATGGAAATGAAGGAACAGACGATGCTGGAATCATGCAGCAAGTCTGCTGGAGGATCTTCTGTCTGAAACGTTACTAGTTTCTCACGCCACGGCTGGTCTGCTGACTGTTTTCAACACTTTCTGGTTTTACTTTAGATGTTCAGCCCCTGCAGTTTTAATCTGGGGATTCCAGGTGATTAGCAAGTTGGAACAGCTCCATCTTCAGTCTGCAACGCCAGAGCAGGGGGAGGTGATAAACACAGTGCAAGTCTCAGGTTATAATGTGACTACGATTTTATCTCGAGCAGCCTTCAAGCGAAGAAATCTCTGCTGAACCGTGCTTTCCTTGTCTCCCTCTTTAGCGGCCGGGAGCAAGCTCTGCCATCAGGTTGATGCAGGACCCCAGCTTTCCAGCCTTCATGTATACCTTGCAGTGCGGCAGACAAGAATTATTCTGTCCTTCTCGAGACCTTGAGCACACAGTTATTTTCTGGGATGAAGAAGGAAGCAAGAGGTATAACGTAGTGTTTTGTTCCTTTCCCGGCCTCCCTACCACCCATCCCCCACATTCTCACCTGGTACGTGTACAAATATACTAAGCACTGAACAGTGTAACTTTAAATTTTAGGTAAACATATCTGATCTCTTTCTAAAGACCTTGTAATCTACTCGTATGTAACTCAAATGTGGCAGTAAGAGTGGGGTCCGAATCTGCACACAGAAAGTCCAATAACTGGAGCTGATGCTGAGGGCTTGATAGGTGTGTGTGGCGAACCTTAAGTTTCTTCCATGTTTGGAATTTGGGAGATAGCACACGTTGTCCTTGAGAAGGTGCTGGTGAGCACCTTCTTGAACCATCCCAGCCCTAGTGAAGGTCCTCCCACTGCACTGTTGAGTAAGGTGATCTAGGATTTGGACCTATTAACAATGAAGGACTGACAATACATTTCCAGAGGAGGAGGATGCTGACTTGGAGGAGGACCTAGAGGGTCTGGTTCTCCCATGTGTCTGAAGCCTTGAGTTTAGGACATTCTGTCAGAGACAAGTGACTTAAGTGCATTTTTCAGGTAGTACCTCATCCCCTGTGCCACCACCATGCCTTACTGACATTCTCAGCAGTGGGAGCCCCGATCATCTCCAGCATGGTGTGCAGTCACATTGTTCCTCCTCTTGCTACAGGCTAATCCCTCTTTGGATAGAAGGGTGCTTAACCAGATACTGCAGATGCTCCAAACCTCAGCAAGGTTGAGTTCAAGATGTGTTAACATGGGTAACCCATTGGGTATTCCCGAAATGCCAATGAAGGTTCTTCAAAGTGAAACGTTAGTTTCTGTTGAGATACAGCGCGGAGTACGCCCGTCCGGCCCTTCGAGCCTCGCCACCCAGCAGCCCCCGATTTAACCCTAGCCTAATCACAGGACAATTTACAATGACCAATTAACCTACAACCGGTACATCTATGGACTTTAGGAGGAAACCAGAGTGCCCGGAGGAAACCCACCCAGTCACAGGGAGTTTAACAAACTCCTTACAGGCAGTGCCTGGAATCGAACCGGGGTCACTGGTATGGAAAGCGTTGTGCTAACCCTGTTCTCTTCCAGTGCGCGTGGCCTGACCCGCTGAACATATCCAGCATTCTGTGGTTTAGCTTCAGCAGGACAGAGCAGGAAAGATTCACAGGGATGTTAACAGGTCTAGAGGGCTTGAGTTACTAAGGAGAGGCTGGATTCTCTGCGACTTTTTATAAAATCATGTGGGTGGGCGTTATCTTTTTCCCAGGGTAGAGGAGTCTAAAACCACCTTAAGTTTAAGGTGAGAGAGAAAAATTTACGTGGGATTTGAGGGGTAACTTTTTCCACACAGTGAGAAGTGGATATATAGAATAAGCTGCAGAGGCAGATACCATTACAACATTTAAAAGACGTTTAGACAAATTTATAGTCAGGAAAGGATTCGAGGATCTGGGGCTAAATGTAAGCAAGTGGGACTAGCTCAGGTAGGCAACATGGTCAGCATGGCTTAAGTGGGCCGAAAAGCCTGATTCCATGCTGTATAACTCTATGATTCTGCTTCCAGCTTCAGTAGTTTTGATTGACCTTTCTGATATTGGCACTAAACTCATTCTCCCCAGCTGGGGAAAAGAGTACTCTATTTTAGGCAGCATCTGTCAAAAAGGAAATAGATTTAATATTTCAGGTTGAAGAACTTTCATCAAACCCGTCAAAATTTGATTTTGCTGAGAAAAATCTAATGGAACTTTACATTGAGTATGAAAATGATGTAATTCATTCCAAAATGAGGGACTTAAAATCTAAACAAAGGAAACTATGAATATATGAAGGAAGGATGGCTATCATTGATTGGGAAGAATTAATTGCAAACTATGAAGGTTGACAGGCAATGGTTAGCATTTATAGAGGAAAACCTAACTTTATTCCTTCAAGGCGCAGAAACCCAATAGGAAAATAGTTCAAGCAAGGCTGACAGGAAATATTTAACAGTGCCAAGTCCAATGAAGAGGCTGATAAAGTTCACAGCAACAAACCACTGAAAGAATAAAAACAGAAGCATAAAGAATCGAGGGTCTAGCAAGAATGAGGGACTGAAGAATTAATGAGATAATAGTTTGAGGGAAGTTGATGAAACTAAAATCTGATAAATCCTAAGGTTAAGAGATCTACTGTACATCTCAGACTTTTGAAAAAGGTGGCGATAGAGATGGTCAATGCTATGAGTAACATCTTCCGAAATTCCTCAAATTCTGGAACTGTTGCAGGGTAGCAAAGGTAACCATTTTTTTAAAGAAAGGAGGGAAAGATGGTAACCACAAATCTGTTAGCCTAGCGTTAGTCGTAGGGACGATGTTGGAATCTGTATTGATGAATGTTGGAGCAGCCCACACTGGACACGACAATGGGTTTGAGCAGAATCGGCACGGATCTGTAAAGGAGAAAATCAGGTCTGACCAACCTACTGACCTTTTTAAAGTATGTGACGAGTTGACTCCATAAAGGCTGTGTTATATTTGGATTTTCAGAATGGTTTCAGTAAAGCCCCACACATGAGAACGGAGCACAGGGAATTTGGAGGAATGTTATTGGGCGGGTGATAAACAGATCTTTCTCAGGTTGGCATATTATCACCAGTGGGGCATCATGCTTGGATCTCAGTTGAGCGCAATGCTCATCAGTTGTTTGCTGAAGCAGTGTTGTAGAGGTGCTGAAAGTAATGGGACAGTAGAGAAGTGTCATTGATCATCAGAAGGCTGTAGGACCCTGCAGGGGCAGCTCAGTGTTGGGACGTGAATAAGACCGTTCACAAACTGGATACGACACCGAGCCTGCGAGCCGTCTTGTTCAGGCTCCAACTCTGAGTAGGAGGGGAAGGTATGGAAGTAAGTCATGGAATGAATTGACAAAAACAGGTCAGTCTGTGCTGCTTCTGACCTCTGCCCTCCCAGTTGCACAAATCTTTGGCATCTCAGCAGTTTACTTTGGCTCTAGCCTTCACAGTCCCATAGAGCAGAGTAAGTGACTGAGCTGCTCCTGGAACCTTCTGACTATCAATGACACTTCTCACCTGCCTATCACCTCCCCCGCGGGGTGCCTCACCTCCTTCCGCTTCTCCTATGGTCCCCTCTGCTCTCCTATCCTATCTCCTCTCCTATTCCTTCCTCTCCAGCCCTTCACCTTTCCCGCACACCTAGCTTCACCCATCACTTTTCAGCTATCCTCCTCCTCCTCCCTCCACCTTTTTAATCTGGCTTCTTCTTGCACCCCCCCCCCCCCCACCCCTAACCACCTTCCTTTCCAGTCCTGAAGCAGGGTCTTGGCCCAAAATGTCGATTGTTCACTTCCTTGGATGCAGCCTGACCTGCTGAGTTCCTCGAGCATTTCATGTCTGTTGCTCTGGATATCCAGCATCTGCAGGGTCTCTTGTGTTAATGTCACTTGGACTTGGTCTCCTTGTAAACATAACCAGCAATCTGATACACTGATAAATAAATCAAAGCGATTAAGTTCATTTACAGCCAAAGCTTACTTAAAACCACGTTCAACAGGCACATTAATTCTTAAGTAAAACAAAAAGAGATTAAACACTTCACTGTCCTCGGCTTTGAGATCCTATTTGGTGATCTGACTCAGGTGAACAGAGCTGTGCTTCGCAAAGCCGAATGGTCAGATGTAGGAGCTCTCTGGCCCTGGACTCAATACCAAGTCCAGTGGCCACACAAGAGGTGTAAAGTGCTGATACCAATCTCCCAATGTGTTCCTGGACTTCGTGTTGCAATGCTAAGGGATAAGCTGTTTGGCAGAGTTAGAATCAGGTTTAATATCACTGGCATATGTCATGAAATTTGTTGTCTTTATGGCAGCAGTACATTGCAGTGCATAATGATAGAGAATAGAGTGTGAATTATTGGTATATATATTAAATGAAATAAGTAGTAATTAAAGAAGTAGTGAGTTAGTGTTCATGGGTTCAATGTCCATTCAGAAATCGGATGGCAGAGGGGAAGAAGCTGTTGCTGAATCATTGAGTTTGTGTCTTCAGACTCCTGTACCTCCTTCCTGACGGTAGCAATGAGAAAAGGGCATATCAAGCTGCTGATACAATCCAGCCCAGTATCTCTGGATCCCTTTCTGCTCAACTAATGCACTCTTTGAAGAAGTATTGGCAGAATTTAGGGAGAGTGTTTCTATCAGAATTATGCTTTATATTTCTGTATGACTGGTAGGAATTACAGCGTGGTGAATATGGACAAAGGACTGATTGAAGTCGATCACATCAGCTGCCCTGGCGTTGGACTGAGCTGCCAGGTGAAGCTGCAGACGGCTTTGTGGACAGCAACGAAGGTGAGTGATGGGAGACAGCAGAACACAGGTACAGGCTGAAATGCTCATACTCGGTTCCTCCACTTTGGCACTGTGTGTGTGAGGTTTATTTCTATTCTGTTAAATTTACAGCACACTTTTCTGCAGCTTTGGTGCTGTTACGAATGATATTTATCTGTACACAGTTCACTACTTAAATAGCTTACAAAATTTAAGCACTGCTATTGATGGGTGGATTATTAATCCAGTATTTGTATTTAAGACCTTAAGATATCAGAGCAGAGGTAGGCCATTTGGCCCATCCAGTCTGTTCCACCATTCAATTATGGGCTGATCCAATTCTTCCAGTCATGCCCACTCCTCTGCCTTCTCCCCATACCCTTGGATGCATCTCAGTTCTAAATGGACGTCCTTCAATCCTGAAGCCGTGCCCTCTTGCCCTAGAATCCCCCACCATGGGAAATAACTTTGCCATTATCTAAAAGCATATCTGAATTTCTCCCAATGCAGAGTGAGTTTTGCTTTAGGACAGGGGTTCCCACCCTTTTTTATGCCATGAACCAATACCATTACCAAGGGATGGGAACCCCTGCTTTACAATGTCCTGTCAGGAGCAGAGCTGGCTCAGTTTGTGCCTCTTACTCTCGGTGAGGGAGGAGGAGAGACCGGAAATGGAAGAACAAGATGAAATTCTGCCCTTCACCTAAAAAAAAAATCTCTCAGTGTGCAGTGAAGAAAGTACAAGGATTTCCAAACGCGAAGGCTGATAACTGTTCAGCTTCAGCTCCAGAACGTCCCCACACAAGAGTCAGACTTCTCAGCAGCCTTCTAATCCTCTTGCTCTAGAGCCATCGTTGTCCAGTGGACGCTCTTCTGCGTCCCTCATACTGCAACTGTCATCGTGCCCCACTGCTGAGGTTTTAAATAAAGTTACCATTGACTTTACCAAGTTTAAAGCTTTTAAAGTCGGTTGATATATAAGCATTTGTCAGTAGATTCCAAGTCCCGTTACAAATATGACTATTCAGTTCTGGAACTTATTTTCCATTTGGCACCCAGCCAAAGCTCAGATTTCCCTGGACTGAACGTCAGAACTAAGGCAGTATCTCAGTTTCCAGCAAATCATGAGCTGCCTTGGAAATGGTAACGTGGTGGTTATGTTACTGGATAAATAATCCAGTGTCTTGCAGTGATTTTCTGGAACTGTCCAAATCCCACCTTGCCAGAAAAAGGTCTTTCTTTAAGTAGGGGTGGAAATTGCTGTTGTTAACAGTGACCTTGTAACCAGTGGATGGTTGTGAAAGCTCACCTGGTTCACTGATGTCCTTCAGGACAGCAGACCTGTGCACAACATAGTTTGCCCTCAACTCCCCTCTGACATGGGCAAGCAAAGCCATGTAGTTTGGTCAAACATTTTGAAAGAGCTTAAGAAAAATAAATCCAGAACTTAGAAATGCAGATCGCACCCAGCCAGGCAACCCTGCAGGTTCCTCTTCATTGAGATCTGGAACAGAAGCGTGGTTCCTCAAGGCCTGTAGGCAGTATCATATTTGTTAAGCTATGACCATCACCATCCCCACAGCACTGACATTGATAATTGTGAGAGAATCCCCTTTAGATACTTCACAGATGCTCTGTGAAAGCTCATGAGACTGGATAACCTGTGGACAAAGAAATCTGATGATTACATCTAATGCCTATTCTCAGCTAAGGAATCAGGGTTTTGATCACTTGGCAGTCCTCCTTCTACCTGGATACAAGCAGAGGCTAAAGAGCAAAGCTCCAGAGATAAGGTCGTCATGGGAGGTAGAGGAGCAGCTAAGTGATTGCTTTGAGTTGGTGGACAGAGGACTCATCTGTAGACCTCAATACACCATGGTCGTCACAGACATTATTAAAACATTTGTAGCCCAGTGTGTCCCCACAAAATCATTCAGAGTCTTCCCCAACCAGAAACTCTGGACGAACCATGAGATCTACAATCTGCAGAGGGCCGGATCAGAGGCTTTCAAGTCTGGTGACTAAGAAAGTTACAAGAGGTCCCGGTACGATCTCTGGAATGTCATCTCACAGGCAAAGTGGCAATTCTAAACTAAACTTGAATCAACGAAGGATGCAGGGCTTGAATACTTTCGCCTCTTATGAAATTAAATCAAGAGACATAGGTGACAGCAGGGCTTCACTTCCAGATAAGCTCAATGCCTTCTGTGCTTGCTTTGACCATCAAAACATGGGGGAACCATCACTACCTCCCACAGCCCCCGATGACCCTGTGATTTCAGTCTCTAATGCCGACGTGCAAGCAGCCTTCAGGAGGGTGAACCCACATAGAGCATCGGCCCAAACAAAGAACCTGGCTAAGCACTAAAAACCCGTGCTGATCGACTGGCTGGAGTGTTCACTGTTATTTTGGACCTCGCACTTCGGCTCTATGAGGTGCCCACGTGCTTCAGGCAGGTTTCATATACACTGGTGCCTGAGAGGAACGTGGTAACCTGCCTCAATGACTGTCGTCCAGTAGCACTAACATCCACTGTGGCGAAGTGCTTTGAGAGGCTGGTGAAGAAACACATCAACTCCTGCCTGAGAAGCGACTTGGATCTGCTCCAATTTGCCTACCGGCAGATGCCATCTCATTGGCTCTTCACTCAACCCTGGAACATCTGGACAGCAAAGATGCAGACATCAGGGTGCTCTTTATCAACTACAGCTCGGCATTCAATACTATCATCTCAAAGCTAACCAATAAGCTTCAAGACCTTGGCCTCAATACCTCCTCGTGCAATTGAATCCTTGATTTCCCCGCTTGCAAATTGCAGTTAGTTCAGATTGGCAATATCAGTTCCTCCACAATCTCCATCAGCACAGGTGCACCACAAGGCTGTGTGCTCAGCCTCTGCTCTACCTGCTTTACACGTACGACTCTGTGGCTAAGCACAGCTCCGATATGCCATATTCAGGTTTGCTGATGACGCCACTGTTGTTGGCTGAACCAAAGGTGATGATGAATCACCATATAGGAGGGAGATTGAAAATCTGTCTGAGTGGTGCCATGACAACAACCCCTTACTCAATGTCAGCAAGACCAAAGAGCTGATGATTGACTTCAGGAGGAAACCAGAGGTCCAGAGCCAGTCCTCATCAGAGGATCAGAGGTGGAGAGGGTCAGCAACCTTAAATTCCTCAGTGTTATCATTTCACAGGACCTGTCCTGGGCCCAGCATATAAATGCAATTACAAAGAAAGTATGGCAGCACCTCTACTTGCTTGGGCGTTTGCGAATATTCAGCGTGACATCTAAAACTTTGACAAACTTCCATAGATGTGCAGTGGAGAGTATATTGACAGTTGCATCACAGCCTGTGATGGAAAGACTAATGCCATGAATGGAAACAACTACAAAAAATAGTGGTTACAGCCCAGTCCATCACAGGTAAAGCCCTCCCCACCAGTGAGCACATCTACAAGAAACCTTGTTGCTTTGAAGCAGCATCCATCGTCAGGGACCCTCACCACTCAGGACGTGACCTTTCTCACCGCTGCTATCAGGAAGAAGGGACTCACACCACCAGGTTCAGGAACAATTACTATCCCTCAACTGTCAGGCTCTTTAACCAAAGGGGATAACTTTCCTCAACCTCACTTGCCCCATCATTGAAATGTTCCCACAACCTACAGACTCTTACCTTCAAGGACACTTCATTTCATATTCTCAATATTTATTGCTTATTTATTAGTGTTATTTGTTTTTGTATTTGCATCAGTTTGTTGTCTTTTGCACACTGGTTGAATGTCCAAGTTGGTGCAGTCTTTCATTGATTGCTTTATGGTTATTATTCTATTATGGATTTATTGGGTATGCCTGCAAGAAAATTAATCTCATGGTTATATACGGGATTAATCTTCTCAAGTTTCCTTCTATCAGCATCCTGAGGGAAACCATTAGCTGAACCAGCCACAGATATACTGTGTCTGCAAGGAAAGGTCAGACATCCTGCAGTAAGAGACTCTCCCTCTGTCCCAGAAACCTTTCCACCAATTAAGAAGGCAAATTCTCCATTTGTTTAGACTATTACAGATTCAGTAACAAGGTTGTTTATCATCCAGAGCGAAGCAATCCCCTTCCACCATAATGAACATTCACTTTCCCTATAGCATTGTAACATTTCCCTACAGCAGAGGAGATTTACAAGGATGTTGCCTATATTGGGGAGCATGCCTTATGAAAACAGGTTGAGTGAACTCAGCCTTTTCTCCTTGGAGCGAAGGAGGATGAGAGGTGACCTGATAGAGGTGTACAAGATGATGAGAGACATTGATCATATGGATAGTCAGAGGCTTTTTCCCAGGGCTGAAATGGTTGCCACAAGAGTACACAGGTTTAAGGTGCTGGGGAGTAGGTACAGAGGAGATGTCAGGGGTAAGTTTTTTACTCAGAGAGTGGTGAGTGCGTGGAATGGGCTGCGGGCAACGGTGGTGGAGGCGGATACTTGAAGATGTCCTGGCTACTATAGTGGCTAGTGCCCATGATGGAGCTGACTAATTTTACAACTCTCTGCAGCTTGCTTCGAATCTGTGCAGTAGCAACCTCCCATTCTAGATAGTGACGCAGCCAGTTAGAATGCACTCCACTGTACGTCTGTAGAACTTTGTGAGTCGCTCAGTGGCCCTTTTATTAGGTACAGGTGTGATCTTCTGCTGCTGTGGCCCATTCACTTCAGCGTTCAACATGGTGTGCGTTCACAGATGCTCTTCTGCACGCCACTGTTGTAACATGTTGCTATTTGATTCAGTCTTGCTCCCCGTCAGCTTGAACCAGTCTGGCCATTCTCCTCTCACCTCTCTCATTAACAAGGCATTTTCACCCACAGCACTGCTCACTGGATTTTCTTTTGTGTGTCTCACTATTCTCTGTAAACACTAGAGATGGTTGTGCATGAAAATCCCAGGAGATCGGCAGTTTGTGAGATACTCAAACCACCCTGTATGACACCAACATGGTCAAAGTCATTTAGATCACATTTCTTCCCTGTTCCGGTGTTTGATCTGAGCAACAACTGAACCTCTTGACCATGCGCCAGTTACTGCCATATGATCGGCTGATTAGATCTTTTTCATCAATCAGCAGGTATATAGAGAAGGTATAGGTATATAGATATATATCCCTAGTAGAGAAGCCACTGAGTGTATCTGGGCATTCTTTTCTCCACACCGAGTCATAATGCTTACACTTACTGCCTAACAGTACTAAGGATATACCTTCATTAGAGTATCATGTTTAAAGGGACATCTCCTCTCCATCTCAACCTGGGTAACAAATACTGGCTGTGTACATGACTTGTGTGGCACGTGGCCAAGTGGTTAAGGAGTTGGACCAGCGATCTGAAGGTTTGAGCCCCAGCCCCAGCCCCAGTGTTGTGTCCTTGAGCAAGGCACTTAACCACACATTGCTCCAGTCCACCCAGCTGAAAATGGGTACCGGGAAAATGCTGGGAGTTAACCTCGTGATAGACTGGCGTCCTATCCCGGGGGAGTCTCATACTCTCAGTCGCTTCACGCCACGGAAACCAGCATAAGCACCGGCCCGATGAACCTGTAAGGCTCGGGACAGACTTTAACTTTAACTAATGTGATATAGGTACAACCTGTGAGAATAGATGGACCACATCCCACCAACACACAGGTGAAGTCCTCTGTGTTTGGTGTTTCTGTGCAATGGCTATTCCTTCCCATTGTCAGTGCTTAACTCACCTTTAAACTCGTTTTGAATTGAGGGGGTTTGTCATACATCGGTCAATTTAATTTTGCCTTTGTTGTCTGTTCATTCTGCAACATGCTCCTGCTTAATTCTCTTGTGTTTTCTTTTTAATAGGATCATAAAATTCAGGTATACAGCCTTAAAGGGATGTGTCCCTTAAATGTGCCCCTGCTGGTCCTGGATGTTCCTGCCGTCGTCACGTGTTTCCTGCCAGTATCACGTGGAAGCCAGGTAACAACAATGAAAACGTCATCAATAATGTGCCAGTAGTCTCCCCCCCGCCACCACTCTGCTCATCACACCGGTCAGGTTGTGGGTGTGTGGGTGATTGGGGAGGAAGGGGGTGTTTGGAGATTGAGATGAGGGGGTTTATTTCCGGGATGGTATGGATGTAGGTGAGGATTCCACTGGCGCTGGTGCCCTCCAGCTGGGCACCAGAGTACCCCAAAGCGGAGCAGCACCCTGACACAGAATTAGCTCTGAGCTACACGGGTGACAAATGCCCAGGGGTGGAACCGATACCCTGACAGGCTAACTGAATCTCAGTGGGGAGATCAGACGTGGAAACACCGGCATTTACTCGCAATGCCAATATCAGCTCCCTGATGGGGTTGCGATGGTGTGTTCCATCACAAAGCACACATTAGAAGCTGAGTCTGAGGCTGTTCTGACTGTGGAGGGAAGAAAGGAGTCCCTCCTCCATTCCACACACTGCCTCCTTCTGCCAGTGTTCCTTCAAAGGCATTTTGGTAGACATTTAAGCTGCTTTTAGATAAGCACATGAATGTGCAGAGAATGGAGGGATGTGGACCATCTACAGATGGAAGGGTTAGTTTCACTGGGCATTATTAGCTTAACTGGTTTAACACAACATCATGACCTGAAGGGCTTTCCAGTGCTCTGTGGAGCTCTACAGGCCTCTCGAAGCACGTACACATCACCATATAAAACCATGAGATTCATTTTCTTCTGGCATACTCAATAGATAATAGCCACAACAGAATCAGTGAAAGACTGCACCAACTTGGGCATTCAACCAGTGTGCAAAAGACTCCAAACTATGCAGGTACACAAAAAAACAAATGACAATAATAAATAAATAAACAATAAATATCGAGATGAGTCATTGAAAGTGAGTCCATACATTGTGGCAACATTTCAATGATGGGGCAAAGTGAGGTTGAGTCAAGTTATCCCCTTTGGTTCAAGAGCCTGATGGCTGAGGGGTAATAACTGTTCCTGAACCTGGTGGTGAGAGTCCTGAGGCTCCTGTAGCACCTTCCTGATGACAGCACTGAGAAGAGATCGTGTCCTGGGTGATGTGAGGCTCCTGTACCACCTTCCTGATGACAGCAGTGAGAAGAGATCGTGTCCTGGGTGATGGGGGTCTCTGATGTCAGTGCTGCATGTTTCATGTGCTCAGTGGTGGGGAGGGCTTTACCCACGGTGGGCTGGGCTGTATCCACTACTTTTTGTAGGATTTTCCATTCAAGGGCATTGGTGTTTCCATACTGGGCTATGCTGCAGCCAGTCAATGAACTTTACACCACTCATCTATGGAAGACTGTCAGAGTTTTAGGTGACATGCCGAATCTTCACAAACTGCTAAGGAAGTAGAAGAAGACGAGAAAATCTGCAGATGCTGGAAATCCAAGCAACACTCAAAATGCTGGAGGAACTCAGCAGGCCAGGCAGCATCTGTGGAAATGAGTAAACAGTCGACGTTTTGGGCCAAGACCCTTCATCAGGACTCATGAAGTGATGAAGGGTCTCGGCCAAAATGTCAACTGTAAGTACTTTTCCATAGATGCTGTCTGGCCTGCTGAGTTCCTCCAGCATTTGGTATGTTGTAAGGAAGTAGAGGCACTGCCTTGCTTTCTTCATAATTGCTCTTACATACCGGACCTAGGACAGGTCTTCTGTAATGATAACACAGAGGAACTTCAAGTTGCTGACCCTCTCCACCTCTGATCTTCCAATGAGGACTGACTCTTAGACCTCTGGTTTCCTCCTCCTGCAGGCAATAACGAGTGTCTGAGATGCATTCGATTTCTGAACAATTGAACCAGTCTTCCGATTAGCCCATTGAATTATCTTCCTCGAAATCCTAATGCCGTCTCCCAGTGAGTATGAGTGAGTGTGGAGCAATGCTGGGCGCAGGAAAGTAGGTTTTGTATGAATAGGTGCAAGGTGTTTGGCATATGCTGGATGATTCTGACTCGGTGATCGACTCTCAGCCTCCCAAACATTCCTTGCAACTTCAGCAAGAGGAGAAGCCGTACCGGCTTAGAGCCCAGATATAATGTGCACAGACACTGTTTTTCCAACTTCGTTCTTCTGGCAGGAGACCAGAGGATGCCAGCTGTAATTCAAGATCCATATGTCAACAATTAAGCCACATCCAGATGAGCATGTAATATTTTTCTAATCCTGCCATAATTCTACTCTCAAAGTCTGTAATTTAATCAGGACAAGTGCATTAAAAATATTATTAGATGACAAATGGAAAGCATTCCTGCTCTGTTCCCTGGCCCTTGTTGAACCTAGCCATTTCATCTCAAATGGATCTCCTGTATGCTTCAGAAGTACCTAGCTTCTACCTGTAGTCAACCCTGGGGGTGAGGCAGGGTTGGTCAGTGGAATTCCCAGTGTGACCTCTGGGTACAGGTCCTCCTCAGCTTATGAATGGCCGACTCCTATACAGCCTGCGGGTACAAACGAGTGGTGCGACGGATTTCCCAGCTGCTGTGGGCGGCAGCTAACCTCCGCCAGGTGCGAGCCTAAACACCAGAGGTCCTGCAGATATTCTAACTCCAGAGTAACGCACACAAAATGCTGGAGGAACTCGGTGGCTCAGGCAGCAACTATGGAAATGGATAAACAGCCGAGGTTTCAGGCTGAGACCGTTCGTGAGGACTGGAAAGGAAGGGAGAAGATGCCGGAATAAAAAGGTGGGGGGTGGGGAAGGAGGGAGAGCTGGAAGGTGGTAAGTGAAGCTGAGTGGGTGGGAAAGGTAAAGGGCTGAAGGAGAAGGAACCTGGTAGGAAAGGAGAGTGGATGATGGGAGGAACAGGAGAAGGAGTGGCACCAGGGAAGGTGATAGGTAGGTGAGGAGAAAAGGTAAGAGGTCAGAGTCGGGAGGATGAGGAAGGGCGAGGGGGAAAGAAAAAGAGAGAATTAAAAAATTACTGGAAGGAAAATCCGAGGTTCATGCCATCAGGTTGGAGGCTACCTAGACGGAATATGAGGTGTTGCTCCTCCGCCCTGAGAGTGGCCTCTTCGTGGCAGAAGAAGAGGCCATAGATCGAGATTTTGGAACAGCAATTGGGATAAGAGTTAAAATGGCTGGCCTCTGGGTAATTCTGGTTTGGCAGATGAAGCAGAGGCGCGCAACAAAACAGTCCCTTAGTTTAGGTTGAACACAAGTAGGCCGCATCGGGAACGCCGGATACAGTAGACAACTTCAGCAGATTTGCAGGTGAAGTGTTGCCTCACCTGGAAGGACTGTTGGAGCCCTGAATGAGGGCCTTGTTTACAGCCACAATTCCAAATTGCAACCCATTCGGGTTACAGAAGCAGTTGACAGGAGCAGAACTGTGACGTGACGAGGAGATGACCTGTATTGTCGGAGACCATGGGAGGAGGATGCATAATTTGTCATCAATTAACTCTTCCCCTCACAACTTACAGCACAGTGCCAGTGGACAGTAAAGATGATAAATGTCACTTTGATAGGGAATTTTGTGTTAAGCATTCTTCCACCAAAGGATTGCAGTGTTCTCTGGCGTGTGTTCATGTGGTCCAGGACATGACATTATCCACTGGATTTCTCCTGGACCATCGTTCCGTGTCGGTGACCAACACAGTCAGACGATTGTGCTGGGGACAGCTTACGAGTGTCACCACATCTCCAGCGGCCACACAGCGCGTCCAGAATTCTTTCATCCATACGCGCCTGGAACGTGGGAGGAAACCAGAGCACCCAGAGGAAACCCACGCAGTCACGGGAAGAACTTGAAAACTCCTCACTGACAACAGAGGGGACTGAGCCCCAATCGGTGATTGTTGGCACCGTAAAGCAATTGTGCTGACTGCTACGCTGCTGTGCCGGAGTCTGACTGGCACACAGCAGAGAAACCATTTCAGATGTAGATGGCAGTCTAGGATAATGTGAAGGGTGACGGATGACACACATTGTTCATAATGGAAACTGTTCTACACAATCCACAAACCCTGTCATCAAGTTGTGTTCATTTTAAGAGACGGTGGATGACATAATGATGTCAGTGTAAGGTGATTGTTTTTGCTTTGTTCATAACAGAAGTAAAGGGCTGTGGCTTTTGTTAGAAACATAGAAATCTACAGCACGTTACAGGTCCTTCGGCCCACAATGTTGTGCAGGCCATGTAACCTACTCCAGAAACTGGTTAGAATTTCCCTACCACATAGCCTTCTATTTTTCTAAGCTCCATGTACCTATCTAAGAGTCTCTTAAAATACCCAATTAAATCCACCGAAGACAAGCAAATTTATTTGTTAAGCAAATAAAATTACTTCTGCAAGTTTTATTCACAAAACCTTACAGTCGTATGTTTGATTCCAGTTGATGGCTGAGCTTTGTGACAGGTCGGCTGCCCAGGAAGATTGTTCTTGTGTCATTTTCATGATGTGAGGTAAGGCTCATTTATCGGAGTCATATTCTAACCACTGCCCATCTTCCCACAGAAATGTCCACTGATGCTGGCTGGCATGGCCGATGGAATGGTCGCGGTCTACTCATTGGCCAGTGAAATTCCCAAGGACTGGTCGTCCTACCTGTGCTCGCGTTCCGCAAACAACTTCCGGTTCAAAATCCCCGACAGCGACCCGCGGCAGAACGCATACCCGGTGGCTGACATGATAACGGTGAACAACGAATCGGAGGTGTGGTACAGCAACGGTCCCGGGATCCTGATCGTCGACACGCTAACTACAGAAATCATTCGCCGATTGGAACCGTACCAGCCGCCTTCGCAGGTCGTCTCAATGACGTGTAACCTGGGCTGTAATGGAGAAGAGACTATCTGGTGTCTGGATGACAAGACGAGCACGTTGGTGATGTACCGTGCTTATCAGATCTGTGCTCGCTTTGCCTGCAGTGACAGTAATCCATTGAGAGATGTGTTTCCCATCCAGCAGCCTGTTAGTGCCACAGCAAACATCGCCATCACACCCAAGGACACGAGTGAAACCAATTCCACCGACGTCAGCATTATCTTCCACGACGAGGTTGGCACTCAGATAATAAGACATTGTGACTCCATGACCGATTACTGTTCTTTGTCCTCCAGCTCTTCCTACTCCACCGACAGGAACATCAGTTTGCTCGTCTCCTCTGCCAGCCCAACGAGCGCTCCCACTTCTCTGACCTACGAAGATCCAGACAAAGGTGGTGCGCCTGAGAACGTCTCCCCAGCTGCAGATAATCCCAAGCACCTACAAGCTGTAAAGGTCCTCACAGTGAAGGACACGTTATGGATACCAAGGTGAGCTTCACGCTTTCCAAAGCCAGAATCACTGCTGATACCAGTGCAGGATTGGTGAATAGTTGCAAACAGTCAAACTGTGCAGGGTGGCAAATACTCGGGCTTCTTCATTTCTAGTGTATCAATGAATTAATCGTTACTTTAATTAACATCCTCGAAGTGGAGGTATATCAATGGCTTCTATTAAATCCGGTTTTGTGTAATTGAGGTAAAACAAAACATTACTTTAATGAGCTGATCATTTCTGAGGGGAAACTGAGAGTGTGGAATGAGCTGCCAACACAAGTGGTGCATGCAAGCTGGATTTCAGGGTTTAAGAGAAGTTCGGATAGGTACGGTACATGGATGGTAGGGGTATGGAGGGCAGGTTGATGGGAGTAGGCAGTTTAAATGGTTAGACGTAGACTAGATGGGCCAAAGGGCCTGTTTCTTTACTTTTCTGTGATTCTGATGCTGCTCTGTACTGGGAATTAAACTAAACATCAACAGGGTTCAGCTCGTAGGATGAAATAGGAAGATGCGGGAAACCTTCAGCAAATTATCCCGCATCTGTGGAAAGAGAAATGGTGGTCAGAGTTTAAAAAATATGAAAAGTTAACTCTGTTTCACTTTTCACAATACTGCCAGACCTTCTGAGCGTTCCCTGCATTGTCTTTCTTTCATTGCAGTAATTTGATCTTCACTTGGCTTTAGGGAAGTTTATAGATCGCCGAGGTTGGAGCGAGGAAGCAAAGCAGTGTCTTGGGTAACCAGCGAGAAGTGCATCCAGCAGCAGCTTCTAACAGGCTGTGTGAAGGAGGTGGAGCTGGAACTGGGTGAACTCCGGATCATTCGGGAGGCTGAGGGGGCGATAAACAGGACGTGGAGGGAGGTAGCAACACCCCTGGTGCAAGACGTAGTTAAGTGGGTGACCATGAGGAGGGGGAACGGGGAAGGGCAGCCAGTGCAGAGTCCCCCTGTACCCATTCCTCTCAACAGCAGGTACACCTGTTAGAGGAGTTGACCCAGCGGAGGAAAGCCTCAGCGATGTGGCACTGAGTCTGGCTCTGTCGCTCAGAGGGGAAGGGAGAGAACGGGCAAGCTGCAGTGTTAGGGGATTCGTTGTTTAGGGGAACAGAAGGGAGGTTCTGTGGACGAGAGCGAGATTCCTGGATGGTTTGTCGCCTCCTGGGTGCCGGGCTCAGATCGCGTCCACGGCGGTCTGAAGCAGCCGGAGGTCGAGGTCCATGTAGGTACCAATGGCATGAGTAGCAGGGCTGCCAGGGTCCCAAGGTGCTGCAAGAGAATTCAGGGAGTTATGTGCTAAATTACAGAACAGGATTGTGATCTCAGAATTGCTACCCATGTCAAGTGCCGGTGAGGCCAGAAATGGGAAGATTATTCAGTTTTATATGTGACTAAGGAGTTGGTGTAGGGGGAGGGCTTCAGATTTCTGGATCATTGAGCTCTCTTCCAGCGAAGGTGGGACCTGTACAGAAGAGACGGTTTGCTCCTGAACTGGATGAGATTAATATCCTGGCAGGAATGTTTGCCAGTGCTGCATGGTGTGGGGGGTGGGGGTGGGGGTGAGGTTAAACTCGAGCTGCAGGGGGATGGGGACAGATAGTGGAATGGTTTTGGAGAAAGGTGCTGTTAAGCCTACATACAAAGCCAGGATTCAAAAGGCCAAGGATGGTGGGACTGATGTTCTGAGCTGAGTATAATTCAGTGAAAGGAATATTGCAGGGAAGGCGAATGAGCTCAGAACACGGGTCAGCGTGTGGAATTATGACATTGTAGCCATTGTTGAAACTTGTTTGCAGGAGGAGCAAGACTGGCAGCTTAATATTCTGGGGTTCCATTGTTTTAGACGTGACAGAGTGGGAGGGATTAAAGGAGGAAGGGTGTCATTACTAGTCAGGGAAAATATCACGCCAGTACCCAATCAAGACAGACTGGAGAGTTCATCTACTTTGGGTGGAACTGAGGAATAAGAAAGGTATGACTGCGTTAATGGGATTATATTATAGGCCACCCAACAGTCCACGGGATTTAGAGGAGCAAATTTGTAGAGAGATCGCAGACTGTTGCAAGAAACATAAGGTCATGATAGTAGGTTTCCACGTATTGACTGGGCCTCCCATACTGTAAAAGGGCTGAATGGGAAAGAGCTTGTCAAATGTGTTCAGGAAAGTTTCCTTAATTAGTTCATAGAGGTCCCAATGAGAGAGGGTGTGATACTGGATCTCCTATTAGGGAATGAGCAGGGCACGCGACGGAAGTTTGTGTTGGGGATCACTTTGCAGCTAGTGACCATAATGCCATTAGTTTCAAGGTGAATATGGACGAGGATAGGTCTGGTCCATGGGTTAAGATTCTAAGTTGGAGAAGGGCCAATTTTGATGGTTTCAGAAAGGATTTGGCAAGTGTGGATTAGGACAGATTGTTTTCTGGCAAAGGTGTACTTGGTAAGTGGGAGGCTTTCAAAAGTGAAAGTTTGAGAGTACAGAATACATATGTTCCTGTCAGAATAAAAGGCAAGGAAAGCTCGTTTTCAAGAGATATAGAGGCCCCAGATAAGAAAAAGTTGCATAGCAGGTATAGGCAAATGAGGTACCTGAAGAGTATAAGAAATGCAAGAGAGCACTTCAATTTTCAAAGTAAATTTATTGTCAAAGTACATATGCCACCATATACAACCCTGAGATTTATTTTCCTACAGACATACTCAATAAATCCATTATTGAATAATAACCATAATAGAATCATTGAAAGGCCACACCAACTTAGGTGTCCAACCAGTGTGCAAAAGACAACAAACTGTGTAAATATAAAAAGAAAGAATTTTAATAAATAAATAAGCAATAAATATTGAGAACATGAAATAAAGAGTCGTTGAAAGTGAGTCCATAGGTTGTGGGAACATCTTGATGATGGGGCAAGTGAAGTTGAGTGAAGTTAATCCCCTTTGCTTCAGATGCCTGATGGTTGAGGGGTAATAACTGTTCTTAAACTTGGCGATATGAGTCCTGAGGCTCCTGTATCTTCTTCCTGATGGAGGCAATGAGAAGAGAGCATGTCGTGGGTGGTGAGGTCCCTGAAGATGGACGCTGCTTTCCTCTGACAGTGTTCCATGTTGATGTGCTCAATTGTTGGGAGAGCTTTAACCGCGATGGACTGGGCAGTAGCCACTACTATTTATGGGATTTTTCATTCAAGGGCATTGGTGTTTTCATGCCAGGGTGTGAATGTACTTTACTTCACATCTATAGAAATTTGTCAAAGTTTTAGATACCATGCATTCACGCCCAGCTGTCTCCCACCACTGCCTCTCCTTCACCCCTAAACTACGAAGCAAGCCTCCCACCACCACTCTTCTCTTGCACGACTGCTCCTGACGCCTGTAATTCCAGCAGCCCCTCGCATTCCTTGCACCGAGTGAGATGCAGGTCACACTGCTCTCTCCCTCTGCCCTCAGCATTGGTATTGACAGGTCAATTGATGCTTTGTTGGTCTATTTGCAGGCATGGTGGTGACATCATTGTGATTGAAATTCAAAGCCAGGGCGGCTGGGAACAAGGCAAGGTGGTGGCTGTGCTGAACGCTGGATCGGTTACCGAGGAGAGGTGAGAGGGTGCAACAACTGAGATGTATCAGAGTCAGGTTTAATGCCACCAGCATATGTCGTGGAATTTGCTAACTTTGCAGCAACAGTACAATGCAATACATGATAAATGTAGCAAAACAAATAAATTACAGTAAATATATATGTACATTAAATAGTTAAATTAAAATAAGTAGTGCCAAACAGAAATTTTAAAAATCATCTCCTGATTTCCATGCCCAAGTTACCCTAAACTGGATACCAATGCATCAACTGCACAGAGGGAACGTGTTTTATTAGGTTTGATTAGTAACAACCATGTTTAGAAAATCAGAACTTTCTAATATATTTCCTAGTTTTTAAGTTTGTTAGAAGTATCCCTGTGCTATGTAATCAATCAGATTTCAGAAACTACGTAGTATTTTAGATGCCTTTCTCCAATTTTGAATCACAACCCCAGTACCAGTGCTATCTTTCTTCATAATTATCTTGAAACTAATGGACTCATAATCACTTGATCCGTTCCATGTCCCTTTAATGTGATTATCTGGAGCAACAAGTCCATGGTAAGAACTCAGCGGGTCAAGGAGCATCTCTGGGTGCAAAGGGACCGTCAATGTTTCAGGCCAGAACTCAAGATGTCAACAATTCCTTTCCTCCCACAGATTCTACTTGACCCACCGAGTTCCTCCCGCAGTTTGTTTCTTCTGATGTTCAGCTCAGCTTGCACTTGGTCAGATACTGTGAGAAAAGCAAACCCTATTATGAAACTGATATATATTTGGCAGCCCTTTACTGCATGGAGCAATAACTTTCAGGCTTGGAGCTGGAAAATGGAAAGTTTACAAACCTGCTGAAATTGTTTTGCATTTCACTGCTGTTACTTACTCCGCTCTCTCACATTGCCGTCTCCCACAGCACACTGGTAGAGGCTGCCGTTGTGGCAAAGGACACAGTGGTCTGCTGCTTTCGAGACGACGTTGGAGACTGGCGACTGTGCTTGTGGAGGGGCTGGGGCTCCCAGGAATTCGAGCTGTTCTATCAATCGTTTGAAGAATTGGGGAGAATGGAAGTCAGCATGCGCAAACGGAGGTAGCATCACAAGCTAACTCCGCTCCTCTGGACTTGTGGCTTCACAGCACCGAATCCATTGGCACAAAGACAGAAATAGGTCTCTAAGCTGGAGTTTAAAGACCAGACTTTAAAAAAAAAAACAGTCCTTGTCTTTGAATGTAACCTGTGGGGACAGGAGACTTCAGCCCAAGACACTCTTCAAAGTAGCTAACACAATGAGTGGAAGACGATGAGGAATCCGCCATCTTCTGTTGGAATTCATTCCACTGCACAGCGATTGCAGCCTTCAGTTTATACACAGGCTGAATTCTCATTTCAGGATCCATTCTGTCTCCTTCCATTTACAGACTGATACTGCTGTTCTTTGTTATGTAAAGCCATATGGGTCGTCTTGTCTGCAAAAAAATGTTAAAAGGGACTAATTTATTTATTATGCAATAAATACAATTAAAAATTATTTGTCTATATGTGATGAGGGTCTTTAATGTCTGTGAAAGTCATTTGTAACATTCTAACACTGCATTTCTCTTAAATCAACGGTCCATCATCCCTTATCTCCTCTGTAGCCGGGGCATTGGGGTGGATGTTCGGTCCACTTGGGTGAAAGAGTCTGTGTCCTGCGCTGCAAGGGCACCCTCTGAGGATTTCCTACTCAAAAAAGCAGATCGGGTGAAAGACGTCAGAAATCAGGCACTAGAACAATTCGAGCTCACAGGCATCTTGAATTGAAGCTTGGGTGCTTAAATTCAAGATGCCAAATCTGCTGATCCCAACTGGAATAAAGTCACGGAGAGCGACAGCAAGGAAACAGCCTCCTCACACCCCCTTCCCCACCGAGTGTGCACCACCAGTGGTCCTGGTGGGCAATAACACCCCTCTCCCCGGGGCAGTGGGAGTTTCTAAGCAGGGCAGTGGCAGGGGGGCGCTCAGTAGCAAAGGGGGCAGCTGAGGGATTACAGGCACAGTTTAAGAAATGTATTACTTGTTATAAACATTTAATCATCAGTGCCTCATAACTGATAACGATCACATCATGATCACCTCATCTTTTGCTAACGCACCGTTCTCTTAGACTTTGCTCCAACTGTGTTACGAATGTTGACACTTCTACATTTCAAGGTTCAAGCTAAAGTTATTATCGACTTATATACATCACCATATACAACCCTGAGACTCAGGTTCCTGTGGGCATACTCAATAAATCCATAACAGAATCATTGAAAGACTGCACCAACTTGAGCGTTCACCAGTGTGCAGAAGACAACAAACTGCAAAAACAAAAAGAAAGAAAAAATGAGATGTCTGGACTGAAGAAATAGTGTTATTTCCAATCCCAGCCCACACATTATTGCCGTTTACTACTGTAGTACAGTGCTCTCTACTACAATTTCCATAATCTAATCATGCAGTGAAGCAATTCCTGTGTATCTGGGTATGACACTCAATGAGGTAAAATTCAGAAGCTGCCCCATTTTATGTACCTTCAGGCAGAGAGTCAGGTGAGCTATGATGATGACATAACTTCCTTTCCCTTTTCCTTCGATCACAGCGTTTGAGGTTGGACATAACTGATAGATGATGGGCCGTGGTTGTTAATCCATAATGAACATGACAGAAGCAGACAAAACAAAAAAGAACTGTAGACAAAAAAAAGGAAACAAAAGAATTGAGGAGTATCTGAATTATGGATTATTGCCTGCACCAAATCACACGTTACCATCCGAAAGCTGAAGCTGAGAGTCAGTTTTATTCTGACTGGTTACGGGCTGAACCTCAAATTCTCCAAGAGAGTTTAATGCAGTTGGGTATCTGTAACAGGAACCAATAAGGAGACGGAGTTGACAAAACAGACCTGCAACGTCTTGATTAGATTTCAACAGAAGATCTTTTTGGCTGCCTTCTTCTAATTTCAATGTACCTAAGGGAGCGGACAGTCATTTTCCACGCTTCTACTGTTGTGATCGGTTGATTGGTGAACAAAGCATCTCTCTGATTGGGTCATTTCTATTCACCAATGAGATTTAGCACTGTTGCACCAATCATAAGCACCCCACTGCATTCCCCCAGGAGATGCAAGAAGGGCGAGTGTGAAAAGCTTTCCTCACCCTCTGTGAAACAATTGCTGGGACAGTGGAAATATCTGGACGAGGAAGCGACAACACTGGCAAAACTTACTCCCAGACCAAGTCTCACATCCCATGCCGGACTGCAGTTCTAAGGCAGTGTTCAACAAAACAGTGATGTTTTGCCAGGTACAGGTATTGATTATAGCCAATGTTTTGATGACAAACTCTGCCATCTTTATCAGGAATGATATCTGAGCATGTCTAGTCAGGTGATATTTATACCTCCACAGACCGTCCTTTCTGATTGGTTAATCCCATCCAATCAGGTTTTCACTCTCCCACCTTGTTAACAATCGAATTCCAGTTCTTACTTAGAGTGAGACCTTCGTCTTTGTTAAAATTCTTTCCCTCTACTTTGATTTCAATGGCTTCCTTCAGCCGGCAGTCTCAAAAGTCATTGGCGAAACACGGTAGTTTTGTGCCGTCAAAGTCAATCCTGTCATTGTGAATACAGTGTTCTACTACCGCAGATTTCTCCAGGTAACCTAAACAGATACACCTCCTGTGCTCCTTGATGTGGGTTTCCACCGTGCATCCCGTCTGGCCAATATACACTGCTCCACATTCACAGGGAACCCTGTAAACACCAGCTGAACTGAGTCCCAGGTCATCTTTGACCCACATAAGCTGTGAATTGAGCTTCCTTATGGGTTTTGTGGATGGTGTTAATCCGGTAGTCCGGATCCTGGCAATCCTTCCAGAAACTGTGGAAATATCGGGAAGACGGGTTCCTTCTCATTAAGTTTCCACTGACCCTTTTAAGGGCCCAATTGATTTACTTGACTTTGTAGCCATTTGTCTAATCATCTTATTTATTAATGGAGCCTCACTAGGTCCAAAATAGTTTTTGCACGGTGAAGTAGAAAGAACCGCTCGAAGTCGGGAGGTGTAATGGAGGCTGTGGTTGTTGAGGTACAAGTCCGTGTGAGCGGGCTTCCTACTTGCCCAAGGCTACCATCCAGTTTCCATCGTGTTAGAATGGGAGGCAACCATTCTTCTCCATCTCCATTGTAATTTGAATGCTTGAATACCAATCAGATGGTTGTGGAACTGTTTAAGTGCTTGGAGTCCATGAGGCCACACTACAAAGGTGTCATCAACATATCTGAAGAAGCATTTGGGGCGTAAGGGCGATGAACTCAAGAGTCATCTCCTCAAAGTGTTCCATGTAGAAATTATCAATAGCCAGCAACAAGGGCGATCCCATGGCCACTGTGTCCATTTGTTCATAGTAGTTCCCCTTATAGAGGAAGCCCGTGGATGTAAGGGGTGTTCGAAAAGGTCAATAGTACCCTTATCAAACTAACTGCAGGCGGACCAAGTTGTCTTTAATGGGAACTCTTGTGAACAGGGACACCATATCGAAATCAACCATTACATCCTCCGGGTTCAACTGGATGTTGGTTACCATTTTAACAAAGTCAGTTGAATTTGTGATGTGATGCTCACAGCCCCCAAAAAGGGGGGGCAGAATGCTTAGCAGAAGTGCTTTGTACATGTCTGCTGGCAGTTGGATTTCTTCAGTAAAGCGGAGGTCATCCTCACAATCGAATCCTTACCTCCTCTACGGTTTTTGGATTGCTTGCTCTGCTCCATCAATGTAGACGTGACAAGCTAAAGCTCTAGGGACTGGAGCGAAGTTTAGCCCCTTGACGAGGACTGATCTACTTTGCCCAGTTTGATTGATGACAATCATTTCTGGGTCCGATTTTGGGATGGCTGCACTTCGTTTGGATAGTTTGCTGTAGCCTCGGTCATGGCAATTATCAGAAAACCACTCACGCGGTCTGAAACCTCAACAATAACAGCCACCATCACACCTCCCAACATAGAGCAGTTATTTCTACCTTGATTAACAGTGCAAAAACTATTTCTGGCCCAGAGAGTCTCCCCAATGAAATTCCTATTCCGCATGATGTTCCTGCAGAATGGCTACAAGGCGAATGAAATCAATCAGCCCTTAAAAGGGCCAAGAGAGAAACCAGGAAACCAACATTGCTAGTGTCTGCCTTCTCTATATCTCCACAGTTTCTGGAAGGATCACCGGGATCCTGAAGATTAACACCATCCGCAGATTAACATCATCCACAAAACCCATAAGGAAGCTCAAATCACAGCGTATGTGAGTCAAAGATGACCTGAGGCTCAGCTGAACGCGGAACAGTGTATATCGGCCAGGTGGGACGCACAGTGGAAACCTGCATCAAGGAGCACAGGAAGTTTATCTGTATGGGTTACCCAGAGAAATCGGTGGTAGCAGAACACTGCATTCACAACGGCCACAGGATTGACTTCAAAGATACAAAACTACTTTGCCGCATCAATGGCTTTTGGGACCGCCTGGTGAAGGAAGCCATTGAAATAAAACTAAAGGAGAAGAATATTAATAAAGACGAAGGTCTCACTCTAAGTAAGAAATGGAATTTGAATATAACAAGGTGGGAGAGCAAAAACCTGATTGGATGAGAACCAACCAGTCAAGAGGGATGGACTACAGGGTATAAATACCACCAGACTAGACAGGCCCAAACATCATTCCTGAAGAAAATGGCAGAGTGTGACACCAAAACATTGGTTATAATCGATACTTGCACCCGGCTGGAAGCCCAAGAAGAGTTTATTCGTCATATACACCGGGAAAGCACTAGACCCTAAAACAGTATAGGTTTGTGTCCTTCATGCAACATATTATTGCTTATTGCTGAATCTGGGAAGATCCATACAATTGGAGAACTGATTCTGCCAGAAGTAAGGGAGGTTCTGAGTACTGTTTTGCATAAGTCACCAGACTCAATGACAACTCTGCTCAAAGATAAATAGATGATACGTCTTAAAATGTAGAAGACACATTGTGCAATATACCTAGGGCAACAGAATTTGCTCTGCAATTGTGTGAGTCAACTTTGCCAGACAACAAATCTTTGTTTCTTCATTAGGTTTGTTTCATAAAAGGTGGAAGCATGGTTCAACAATAGTTACTTGCAAGGGGACTAGGAAAGATGTACAAATTTAACAGGAAGGATGGAGAAGAACTGATTTTGCTACAAAATGACTGAGCTCGAAAAATTATATCAGGACTTTTGGTTGCAGAAAGAAGTCACTGGATGCTACCTTATACTGCAGAAAGGGTCAAGATATTCTTTAATGCCTTTCCAACATCGTGCTTAGTGGAGCATAGTTTCAGTGCAGTCACCCAACTTCTTTGAAAGCAACAAAACAGACTGCAAGTTACTGAACGTGGGGATCTGAGACTCCTGAGTGACATTCAGCCGGATGTGGAAAAGCTGATATCATTGCACCAAGCCCACCCATCTCCTAGAAAAGTGAAAAAGCAATGATGTAGTGAATAGTGAGACTGCTCATACGAGGGGTGATTGATAAGTTTGTGGCCTGAGGTAGAAGGAGTCGATTTTAGAAAACCTAGCACATTTATTTTTCAACATAGTCCCCTCCTACATTTACACACTTAGTCCAGCGGTCGTGGAACATATGGATCTTGGACCTCCAGAAAGTGTCTACAGATATGTGATTGATAAGTTTGTGGCCTAAGGTAGAAAGAGATGAGTTATTAACTTCAAACTTTCCACATAATCACTCAAAGAGTTGAACTGCATGTGTATGTAACGAGAGCTGTATAACTCATCTCCTTCTACCTTAGGCCACGAACTTATCAATCACCCATCCGTGGACACTTTCTGGAGGTCCAAAATCCGTATGCTTCATGACCGCTGGATTAAGTGTGTAGATGTAGGAGGGGACTATGTTGAAAAATACATATGCTAGGCTTTCTAAAATTGATTCCGTCTACCTTAGGCCACAAGCATATCAATCACCCCTCGTATATGCTCTAAAACGATTGATGAAAATTGTTTTTAATGTACTTAAATATTCTCCCCACTTTCCTATCCACTCCTCCCAGATTCAGCAACTCATTAACAGACTAGGCACAATTAACCTACCAACCTGCGTGCCTGTGAGATGTGGAAACCAGGTGGTCACAGGGAGAGCGTGCAGACTCCAAACAGACAGCACCAGAGATCAGGATCGAATGTGGGTCCCCGGTGCTGTGAGACAACAACTGTGTTATATACACCTTTGTACAGCTGTATGACAGCATGGGATTCCGGTAGGGGACTGATCTCTGGATTATCTGAGCCAAGCCATTTTTTTTGAAGGATTAGGGGATTAAGGATGATTTGGATCTCTTCACAGAAGTAGAGTTAAGATGTGGGATGGATCAGCTATGATTGTATAGAATGGCAAGTCAAGCTTGAGGGATTTGCTGGCGTCCTCCGGCTTCAGCTTTTAGCACCAGTGGTTTCTTCAAAACATTTTCTTTGTTGATACTAATCATTTTGTGCACTTTAGTGTTTGTCCCTTGGTTCCCTGTTTTATCAGGAATCCTTTTGTGTTCTCCAGCTGAGGATATACAAAATTTCTGCATGGGGTCTCAGCTATTTCATTCTTCCTAGCACAATTCATATCTCAGCTATGGACAAATCACTTTCTTTTACTTTGCATGTCTGTTTTAAGTCTCTTAATCTGCTTTCATATTTCCAACTGCGGGGTGATCTCACTGAGACCTACCAAATATTGAAAGGACTAGATTGGGTGAATGTGGAGAGGATATTTCCTATGGTGGGGGTATCCAGGACTAGAGGGCACAACCTCAAAATTGAGGGGCAGCCCTTTAGAACAGAGGTAAGGAGGAATTTTTTTAGCCAGAGAGTAGTGAATCTGTGGAATGCTTGGCCACAGACTGTGGAGGAGGCCAAGTCCATGCGTATATTTGAGGTGGAAGTTGATCGTTTCCTGATCGGTCAGGGCATCAAGGGATATGGCGAGAAGGCAAGTATATGAGGTTGGGTGGGATCCGGGATCAGCCATGATGAAATGACAGAGCAGACTCGATGGGCTGAATGGCCTAATTCTGCTGCTATGTCTTATGGTCTTTATTTTCATATTCAGTTTTACCAATAAAATCGTTCTGGCCTTTGTCATTTTTAAATATTCACAATCCAAGAGCTTACTACACTTCTTCACAACGTTTAAGCATTTTTTTAAACCCGAAACAAACACCAATTCATTCAATTTACCCGATTTATTCCCGCAGAGCTTTATTTATCTGATTGGAATATAATTTATTAAAAGTCTTCAAGTATTTCTTCAAGTGTAATGTCTAATCTATTTTCCAATCTTATTTAGCTAAAAACATCCTTTATTTGTTGGCAGCTGACTTTATTTACAGATTCCATGAACAGTGGACACAGAGCTCAATGTTATGTTCTATCCTATTGAGAATAATGGGCACCAGAGGAGATGTTATGTAGTTGCTACAAACAAGGTCAAAGTTATACCAACTCAACACACGGGACAAGATCTAAATTGTGGTAAACGCTAAAGGTACTCAGGGGCGGGGCAGGCAGAGGGGAACACAGGGAATCTTTCAGAAGGGGGACTAAAGGCCACAGATGCAGGAATCTGGAGCAAGAAAAAATAACAATCTGTCAGAGTAGCACACACAAAATGCTGGAGGAACTCAGCAGGCCAGGCAGCATCGACGGAGACGAGTGAAGAGTTGACGCTTCGGGGCGAGGACCTTCATCAGGACTGGAAGGGAAGTAAACTCAGAGTATGAAGGTGGGGAAGAAGTGCGAGGTAGTAGGAAGATGGGTGAAATGAGGAGGGGAGGGGGTGAAGTAGAGAGCTGGGAAGATGATTGGTAAAAGAGATAAAGGTCTGGAGAAGGGGAAATCTGGTAGAAGAGGACAGAAGACCATGGAAGACAGGGAAGTGGGGAGCACTAGAGTGGGGTGAAGGGCCTTCTTATTCCGGCTTCTCATCTTTTTCTCCCCAGTTCTGCTGAAGGGTGCCAACCCAAAACGTCGACTTTTTAAAAGAGGCTACCTGACCTGCTGAGTCCCTCCAGCATTTTGTGCGTGTTGCTTTGGATTTCCAGCATCTGCAGATTTTCTTGTGTTTGCGAATCTGCCAGAGGAACTCAGCGGGTCGAGCAGCGCCTGTGGCAGGAAAGGAAATGTTAATATTTTTGTCAGAACCTCGCATTGATGCAGCTTGACCCAATGAGTTCCTCTCGCAGAATGTTCTGGATTGATGATGACTTTTCATCAGGACTGGAAAAGTCAAAAACAAGATCAGCATGTTTTAAAATGCAGAGGAGGTAGATGGGGAGAGCAGACTGACTCACAAAGTTCCTGAGCATCTATCTGCAGCATTCACTGGTTTTATTTTGTATTTTCAACATCTATGATTTTTTTTCAAACTATAAGATATCTTCTCCACTATAAAATATTGTTCCAAAACGTATTGGGATTGAATTCTGAGTGTCGGTTCTTTGGATTATGTTATTCATGTTGATTTGTCCTGCTGTATTTCAGCTAAAGTTCTGGGCAGATAGGTGTTCCCTACAGGTAGGGGCCATTGTTTAAATCGATGCCAGTCACCCTCTGGCCAAGCCTGCAGCTGCTGAGGAGCCTGGTACAGTTACAACCACTGGAACACCATTAATTCGGATTCAACCTCTGGAATCCTCAATTGGAGATTTCAGGTTGTTACGCAGTCTGTCGGGCTTTAGATGCTCTAACTCTCTGGAATACGGGTAACTGGCGTAGCCCCTTTAAGGGTTCAGGACCCTCTTGCTAATTGGCAATCGTGTTTAGGCACCAAGAATTCACTATTTAAAGAGCACCTGAACGGAGCCTCTCTGCTCAATCTTAAGCTCAACCAGAGATATTGTCCAGTGTTTTGATTTGTGCTCGGTTCTCATTCCAGCTTTATACTGTGTCTCAGTCCGAGCCTTGAATACTCCAGCATCATCCTCAACAAGGTCCCCTGTCACAGGGGTCAGGGTGCCGGAGAAGGTTTCCTGATCCGTTGGCACTTGGCTGGATCCTCTGAGCTTTGCCACATTGAGGGCAGCACGACAAGCAAGGCAAGGACAGGGTAGGTGGTCAAATAGTAGCCCTCTATCACACCAGCTCGTGCCTGTGGAAGATTAGAAACATAGAAAACCTACAGCACAATACAGGCCCTTTGGCCCACAAAGCTGTGCCGAACATGTCCCTACCTTAGAAATTACCTAGGGTTACTCATAGCCCTCTATTTTTCTAAGCTCTATATACCTGTCCAGGAGTATCTTAAATACCCTATCGTATCCGCCTCCACCACCGTTGCCGGCAGCCCATTCCAAAACCCCACCACTCTCTGCGTAAAAAACTGACCCCTGACATCTGCTCTGTACCTACTTCCAAGCACCTTAAACCTGTGCCCTCTCGTGCTAGCCATTTCAGCCCTGGGAAAAAGCCTCTGACAATCCACACGATCAATGCCTCTCATCATCTTATACAACTCTGTCAGGTTACCTCTCATCTTCTGCTGCTCCAAGGAAATAAGGCTGAGTTCAGTCTACCTATTCTCATAGGGCATGCTCCCCAATCAAGGCAACATCCTTGTAAATCTCCTCTGCACCCTTTCTATGGTTTCCACATCCTTCCTGTAGTGAGGCGAACAGAACTGAGCACAGTACTCCAAGTGGGGTCTGACCAGGGTCCTATATAGCTGTAATATTATTTCTCAGCTCTTAAATTCAATCCCACGGTTGATGAAGGCCAATGCACCGTATGCCTTCTTAACCACAGAGTCAACCTGCGCAGCAGTTTTGAGTGCCTTATGGACCTGGACCCCAAGATCCCTCTGATCCTCCACACTGCCAAGAGTCTTGCCATTAATACTATATTCTGCCATCATATTTGACCTACCAAAATGAACCACTTCACACTTATCTGGGTTGAACTCCATCTGCCACTTCTCAGCCCAATTTTGCATCCTATCAATGTCCCACTGTAACCTCTGACAGCCCTCCACACTATCCACAACATCCCAACCTTTGTGTCATCAGCAAATTTACTAACCCTCCATTTCCTCATCCAGGTCGTTTGTAAAAATCATGAAGAGTAGGGGGTCCCAGAACAGATCCCTGAGGCACACCACTGTTCACTGACCTCTAGGCAGAATGTGACCCATCTACAACCACTCTTTGCCTTCTGTGGGCAAGCCAGTTCTGGACCCATAAAGCAATGTCCCCTTGGATCCCATGCCTCCTTACTTTCTCAATAAGCCTTGCATGGGGTACCTTATCAAATGCTTTGCTGAAATCCATATACAGTACATCTATGGCTCTACCTTCATTAACGTGTTTAGTCACATCCTCAAAAAATTCAATCAGGCTCGTAAGACACAACCTGCCTTTGACAAAGCCATGCTGACTATTCCTAATCACATTATGCCTCTCCAAATGTTCGTAAATCCTGCCTCTCAGGATCTTCTCCATCAGCTTACCAACCACAAAAGTAAGAGTCACTGGTCTATAATTTCCTGGGCTCTCTCTACTCACTTTCTCGAATGAGGGAACAACATCTGTAACCCTCCAGTCCTCCGGAATCTCCGCATCCCCATTGATGATGCAAAGCTCATTGCCAGAGGCTCAGCAATCTCCCTCGCTTCCCACAGTAGTCTGGGGTACATCTCATTCGGTCCTGGAGACTTATCCAACTTGATGCTTTCCAAAAGCTCCAGCACATCCTCTTTCTTAATGTCTATATGCTCAAGCTTTTCCATCCGCTGTAGATCCTTTTCCGTAGTGAATACTGAAGCAAAGTACTCATTAAGTACCTCTGCCATCTCCTCCGGTTCCATACACACTTTTCCACTGTCACACTTGATTGGTCCTATTCTCTCACATCTTATCCTCTTGCTCTTCACATGCTTGTAGAATGCCTTGGGGTTTTCCTTAATCCTGTCTGCCAAGGCCTTCTCATAGCCCCTTCTGGCTCTCCTAATTTCTTTCTTGAGCTCCCTCTGCTAGCCTTCTAATCTTCTAGATCTCTATCATTACCCAGTTTTTTGAATCTTTTGAAAACTTTTCTTCTTGACTAGATTTTCAACAGCCTTTGTACACCACAGTTCCTGTACCTTACCATCCTTTCCCTGTCTCATTGTAACGTACCTATGCAGAACGCCATGCAAATATTCCCTGAACATTTGCCACATTTCTTCCATACATTTAGACAATAGACAATAGGTGCAGAAGTAGACCATTTGGCCCTTCGAGCCTGCACTGCCATTTTGAGATCATGGCTGATCAATTACTATCAATACCCAGTTCCTGCCTTGTCCCCATATCCCTTGATTCCCCTATCCATAAGATACCTTCCGAGGCAGTGCATTCCAGACCCCCACAACTCTCTGGGAGAAGAAGTTTTTCCTTAGCTCTGTCGAAAAAAACCTACCCCTTATTCTCAAACCATGCCCTCTGGTACTGGACTCTCCCAGCATCTGGAACATATTTCCTGCCTCTATCTTGTCCAATCCCTTAATAATCTTATATGTTTCAATCAGATCCCCTCTCAATCTCCTTAATTCCAGCGTGTACAAGCCCAGTCTCTCTAACCTCTCTGCGTAAGACAGTCCAGACATCCCAGGAATTAACCTCGTGAATCTACGCTGCACTTCCTCTACAGCCAGGATGTCCTTCCTTAACACTGGAGACCAAAATTGTACACAATACTCCAGGTGTGGTCTCACCAGGGCTCTGTACAAATGCAAGAGGATTTCCTTGCTCTTGTACTCAATTCCCTTAGTAATAAAGGCCAACATTCCATTAGCCATCTTCACTGCCTGCTGCACTTGCTCATTCACCTTCAGTGACTGATGAACAAGGACTCCGAGATCTCTTTGTATTTCTCCCTTACCTAACTCTACACCATTCAGATAATAATCTGCCTTCCTGTTCTTACTCCCAAAGTGGATAACCTCACACTTATTCACATTAAACGCCATCTGCCAAGTATCTGCCCACTCACCCAGCCTATTCAAGTCACCCTGAATTCTCCTAACATCCTCATCACATGTCACACTGCCACCCAGCTTAGTATCATCAGCAAATTTGCTGATGTTATTTTCTATGCCTTCATCCAAATCGTTAATGTAAATGGTAAACAGCTGTTGTCCCAATACCGAGCCCTGTGGCACCCCACTAGTCACCACCTGCCATTCCGAGAAACACCCATTCACCGCTACCCTTTGCTTCCTATCTGCCAACCAGTTTTCTATCCATGTCAATGCCTTCTCCCCAATGCCCTGAGCTTTGATTTTACCCACCAATCTTCTATGTGGGACCTTATCAAATGCCTTCTGAAAATCGAGATACACTACATCCACTGGATCTCCCCCGTCCAACTTCCTGGTTACATCCTCGAAAAACTCCAACAGATTAGTCAAGCATGATTTACCCTTGGTAAATCCATGCTGGCTTGGCCCAATCCTATCACTGCTATCTAGATATGCCACTATTTCATCCTTAATAATGGACTCTAGCATCTTTCCCACCACCGATGTCAGGCTGACAGGTTGATAGTTCTCTGTTTTCTCCCTCCCTCCTTTCTTAAAAAGTGGGATAACATTAGCCATTCTCCAATCCTCAGGAACTGATCCTGAATCTAAGGAACATTGGAAAATGATTACCAATGCATCCGCAATTTCCAGAGCCACCTCCTTTAGTACCCTAGGGTGCAGACCATCTGGACCTGGGGATTTATCAGCCTTCAGTCCCATCAGTCTTCTCATCACCGTTTCCTTCCGAATGTCAATCTGTTTCATTTCCTCTGTTACCCTATGTCCTTGACCCATCCATACATCTGGGAGATTGCTTGTGTCTTCCTTAGTGAAAACAGATCTAAAGTACTCATTAAATTCTTCTGCCATTTCTCTGTTTCCCATAACAATTTCACTCAATTCATTCTTCAAGGGCCCAACATTGTTCTTAACTATCTTCTTCCTCTTCACATACCTAAAAAAGCTTTTGCTATCTTCCTTTATATTCCTGGCTAGCTTGCGTTCGTACCTCATTTTTTCTCTCAGTATTGTCTTTTTAGTTAAGTTCTGTTGTTCCTTAAAAATTTCCCAATCATCTGTCCTCCCACTCACCTTAGCTCTTTCATATTTCTTTTTTTTTAATGCTATGCAATCTCTGACTTCCTTTGTCAACCACTGTGGCCCCTTTCCCCCCTTTGAATCCTTCCTTCTCTGGGAGATGAACTGATTTTGCAGCTTGTGCATTATTCCCAAGAATACCTGCCATTGCTGTTCCACTGTCTTTTCTGCTAGGCTATCTGTCCAGTCAACTTTGGCCAGCTCCTCCCTCATGGCTCCATAGTTTCCCCTGTTCATCTGCAACACTGACACCTCTGATCTGCCCTTATCCTTCTCAAATTGCAGATAAAAGCTTATCATATTATGATCACTACCTCCTAATGGCTCCTTTACTGCAAGATCGCTTATCAAATCCTGTTCATTACATAACACTAAATCCAGAATAGTCTTGTCCCTGGTCGGCTCTCGTACAAGCTGTTCCAAGAATGCATCCCGTAGGCACTCTACAAACTCCCTATCCTGTGGTCCAGCACCAACCTGATTCTCCCAGTTCACCTGCATGTTGAAATCCCCCATAACTACTGCGACATTACCTTTGCCACATGCCAATGTTAACTCCCTATTCAACTTGCACCCAATATCCATGCTACTGTTTGGTGGCCTGTAGACAACACCCATTTGGGTCCTTTTGCCCTTACTGTTCCTCAGTTCTATCCATACAGACTCTACTTCTCCTGACCCTATGTCCCCCCTTGCAAAGGACTGAATCTCATTCCTCACCAACAGGGCTACGCCACCCCCTCTGCCCACATTTCTGTCCCTACGATAGCACGTATACCTTTGTACATTCATTTCCCAGGTCTGATCTCCCTGCAGCCATGTCTCCGTTATCCCAACAACATCATAGTTACCCATTCCCACCTGGGCTTCAAGCTCATCCGCCTTATTTCTGACACTTTGTGCATTCAGATATAGAATTGTTAACCCATTTCTCCTCTCTCTGTTTGAATCGCTGCCTATTGTGCTTAACCCAGCTCCCCGAACTCCCATCGGGCTATACGCCCCTAGAATTTTGTTGTCCTTCCTAAATTTACTTATTCTTTCAACACATTTAACTCCATGTTCCGTCAGACCATCCCTCTGTACATGAGTCCTCCTTATCACTTGTTCCGCCTCACCTTTCTCAACTACACACTTAATATTCCGGAACCGTGTAGTCCCCACCTGTCCTTTATTCTTCCTCTCACTATCCTCTCTCACGTTCTGGATCCCCGCCCCCTGCAAGGGACCCAAAACTGCTCACAATGCTTTAATTGTGGCCTTACCAGTTCCTTATAAAACCCCAATGTGATATTCTTGCCCATTCAAAATGAGTGCTAACATTCCATTTGCCCTCTTCACTACCGACTCAGCCAACAAATTAACCTCTAGGAAATCCTGCACAAGGACTTGAAAGCACCCTTTGCACCTCAGACTCTTGAATTTTCTTTCCATTTAGAAAATAGTCATCCAAACCATTGACATATAATATAAGCAGAAACAGACCCCTATGAAGCACTACTAACCAACCAGAAAAGGCTCCTTGTATTCCCACTCTTTGCCTCCTACCACTGCCCTATTCGTGATATCTTTCCTGTGATATCATGGACACTTAACTTGTCAATGAGCCTCATGTGTGGCACCTTGTCAAAGGCCTTCTGAAAATCCAAGAATAGAACAGCCACCTCTGTCTATCCTGCTTGCTATTTATTCTAAGAATTGCAGCAGATTTGTCAGGTAAGATTTTTCCTTGAGGAAACCATGCTGACTTCAGTCTATTTTATTATGTGCCTCCGAGAACCCCAATTCCTCATCCTTAACAATTGACTCTAACATTTTTGCCACCAGTGAGGTCAGATTAACTGGCCAATAATTTCCTTTCTCCCTTCTTGAAGAGCGGAGTGACATCCAGTCCTCCAGTATCATGGCAGAATCCATTGATTGTTGAAAGATCATTACTAATGCCTCCACAATCTCTTTAGCCAACCCTTTCAGAACCCTGGGGTGTAGTCCATCTGAAGATGATTTATCTACCTTCAGAGAATACAGTTACTCAAGCTCCTTCTCCACGGTAATGGCAACTTCTGCCCCCGGATGGCAACTTCTGCCCCCTGACACTCTCAAGCTTCCAGCATTCTAGTAATGTCTTCCACAGTGAAGACTGAAGCAAAATACTTATTTAGTTCATCTTTCATTGCCTTGTACCCCATTACTACCTCTCCAGCATCATCTTCCAGTGGTCCAATATTTGCCTCTCTTTATATTGGAAGAAACTGTTGGTATCCTTTTTAATATTATTGGCTCGCTTACCTTTATATTCAATCTTTTCATTCTTTATGACTTTTTGAGTTGCCTTCTGTTGGATTTTAAAAGTTTCCCAGTCCTCTAACTTCCCACTAATCTTTGCTCTACTATAAATCCTTTCTTTGGTTTTTATATTGGTGTTGGCTTCCCTTGTTAGCCACAGTTGCATCATCCTGGCTTTAGAAAACTTCTTTTGGATGTATCTATACTGTGCCTTCCAAATTGCTCCCAGAAACTCCAGCCATTGCTGCTTTGCCATCATCCCTGCTAGTGTTCCCTTCCAATCAACTTTGGCCTGCTCCTCTCTCATGCCTCTGTAATTCCTTTTTACTCCACTTTAATAATGATACATCTGACTTCAGCTTCTCCTTTTCAAATTACTGGGTGAATTCTATCTTATTATGATGATTGTCTCCCAAGGGTTCCTTAACCTTAAGCTCTAACCAGTTCATTGCACAACCCCCAATACAAAATAGCTGATTCCCTAGTGAGCTCAACCATGAGCTGCTCTAAAAAGCCATCTCGTAGGCATTCTAGAAATTTCCCCTCCTGGGATCCAGCACCATCCTGATTTTTCCAATCTACCTACATATTTAAATCCCCCATTACTATCATACATTGCCCTCTTGACAAGCCTTTTCTATCTCCTGTTGTAATTTGTAGCTGTTGTCCTGGCCGTTGTTCAGAGGCCTATGTGTAACTGCTATCAGAGTGTTCTTACCCTTGCATTTTCTAAGCTCTACCCACAAGGATTCTACACCTTCCGATCCTATGTCACCACTTTCTAAGGATTTAATTTCATTTTTCACTAACACAGCCATCCCACTCTCTCTGCCTACCTGTCTGTCCTTTTGGTACAATGTGTATCCTTGGCTGTCAAACTCCCAGCTACAATCTTCCCTCAGCCACGACTCAGTGATGCCCACAGCACCAATCTGTAACTGACCTTACTCCGCCTACTGCACGCACTGAAATATAACACCTTCAGTCTTGTATTCATCACCTGTTTGATTTGGTCCCCCTTTTACACTGCAACTCATCCTGCTGACTGAAATTCTGCCCTTCTCAGACTGTGCTTGCTAACAGTCTCACTACACACTGCCTCTGTTTGTAAACCATCCTCAGCCCTATCACTCCAGTTCCAATCCCCCTGCGAGATTAGTTTAAACCTCCCCCCCGAACAGCTCGAGCAAACCTTCCCACGAGGATATTAGTCCCCCTGAGGTTCAGGATTGCTAATGAATCCTGTTCACTGATTGGCTGCAGTTCAACCTCTGAAAACTGTTGTGCAGCGCCGCTTTTTAAATCTTCAGTCATGGACCTGAGTGAAGTCACCCCTTCTCATGATCCCAGTCACTGATTGGTTTAAGTTCAAACTCAAACTCATCTTTCTGAGCTCCATCGAGTACAGGCCCAAGGCCACCAAGCACTCCTGAACTCACCTGCAGTCTTTGTCCATTTCGATAACATTCCCATTCCTGAAGCCCCACACATTTAGATATAGATGCTTCACTGATCCCAAAGGAAATTACAGTGTCACAGTAGCATCACGTGCACAGATATACAAATATTAGAAGAGAAGTAAGTAAGAATAAAAAAAATAAGTTACCGCGAACAGTCTATGGGGGGGTGGGGGGGTCATCACTTCCCCGGCTATAGGTTGACTCATTACAGAGCCTAATGGCCAAGGGTAACAATGACCTCACATAGTGCTCTTTGGAGCAGCACAATTGTCTTAGTCTATTACTAGAAGTGCTCCTCTGTTCAGCCAAGGTGGCATGCAGAGGGTGAGAAACTTTTTCCAGAAATGCCAGGATTTTCCATGGGGTCCTTTGTTCTACCACAGCCTCCAGTGTCCAGAGCCAGCCTTTCTAATCAGTTCATTAAGCCTCTGGGCATCACCATTGCACCAGCACACCACCGCATAGAAGATTGTACGGGCAACAACAGTCCTCACCACGTCCACGTCCTCACCGTCAATAATAATAGGGAGCAGTCTTCCTAAAGTCCATCACCATCTCCTTTGTCTTACTAATGTTCAGCTGCAGATGATTCAGCTTGCACCATTTGACAAAGTCCTCCACCAGGGTCTGTATTCATCCTCCCGTCCTCCCTTTATACACCCAACTGCTGCTGTCATCAGAGAATTTCTGCAGATGACGTGACTCAGTGTTGTATCTAAAGTCCGAGCTATACAGGGTAAACAGGAAGGGAGCCAATACAGTCCCCTGTGGGGCCGCAGTGCTACTATAGCCACATCTGACACACAGCTCTGAAGCCGGACATACTGTGGTCTGCCATACAGGTAGTCTATTACCCAGAATACAATGGATGTGCCAACCTGCATTGAACGGAACTTTTCCACCAGCAATAAGGGTGTATGGTACTGAAGGCACTTGAGGATTGAAAACATGTGATCCTCACTGTGCTGTCCGGCTTATCCAAATGGGAGTAAATCTGTTCAGCAGGTAGATGACAGCATCGTCAACTCCAAAGTAACTAAATAAAATCTGGACTTAAATAAGTTAATAAAGCAGAGTGACTCTGAAACTACCATATTATTATTAAAACAGATTTATTTTACTAGTGTTCTTAAGTGAAAGAAATCCTCCTCCTTCCCAGTCATTCTACCATTCACTGTGGGCTCTGTGCGGTTGAGTGTGCATTGTCTGCTGAGCCTGTCAGTCCAAGGGGCAATGGGAGATGGAGTGTAAACACTGGCCACGGACGGACAATTACTTCTCATGACTTTTTGCAGGACAGAATTATTAAAATGATTACTGATGCTCCTGAGTTCCATTTCTTTGCAATAGTGCTGTTTCCTCAGCCGCGTCTGGCGGTCTCCCGCTGAGTTGCCGCTGTCCAGACTGCACGAGCGGTGGCCAGCAGTGTGGAACAGTGATGTTTTTAAAGCACTGCGCCACATTGACCACGACAACCCAGTTACAGCTCGGCTGAACCCCACCACCCAATCAACTACAAGGCTAGAGCCAGCTTTCCTCTGAAACACATGCATGTAACTGGTGTACATTAACTTCTGTGCACCCCTGAATCATTTTACTGGATGTGGAAAGCACCGGATGGCAGGCTGGGCCCAGAGCAGATGTACTGAAGATGTTAGAGACCAGAACAGCATACAGGAGCCTCTCAATTCAAGCAACGAGGATTCTTCCTTGGGTGAATAATACTGTTTAAATAGAGGGAAAGGGAAAGATATATATAATGAGTGCATGAATGCAAGAGGATGATCCTATTGGTTGAAATTGGGCCAGACAGTGGCAAACTTGTCAGATAATTATAATCCGTGCCCAATTTACAAAGTAGCATAGAAGTCACAAATCCAATGCAAAACAGGGCCAAACTGGCTGGTTATAAGTTTGGGGGCTGTAAGCAAAGGTGAAGAAAACAATTAGAACCTACATAGTTTCTCTGAAGAAAGATTGTCAAGTCACTGTACTTTGGTGTGCTTCTGGGTTGCGAACTCAGAGACAGGTTGGTGTCGGAATGATGTCCGAAATACTAAACAGACACGATGAATGTTTGAATAGCTATGCTGGTCGGGCAAGTCTGTGGGAGGTGGCCTCTTAAACTCAAAGGCCTACCCGACACAGCACTGTGCTGGTGTATGGAGCAGGGGCAGGTGAAGAGAGGGGAGCTCCACACTGTGTCCCGGTCAAGTGAAGTCCCAGTGGAGGGAATGCAAACACGGTAGAACCACAGAAGGCACGGTTACACATTGAGGTTGAACACCAGATATAAGTGATAAAGTATTAAGAGAAGTTACTCCACAATTAAAAGAAGAATCAATCTTAAACTCCATCATATCAATTCCAAGGACAAGACTCTCCACACAGATACCTCTGCCATACGCTTTCCTTTAATGTGGACCCTCTTTACTATTGTTGGCAAAGCAGCATAGAGTTCTTTAATTTTCTACATCACCAACCGCCACATTCAATGGATCAAACTTTGCGATTGCCCTAAAGTGGGATTCCACCAGTGGTGACAACTTTTCCTCCATTTTCCTTTCCCCATTCTGAAGGGGCGATAGCTTTTCTGCCTCCCTGGTCAGCTCATCTGCCTCCACCAAGCATTCCCCTTCTCACAGCACTTTCCCACCTCAGTTTGTCCCTTCTCACACACTGACTCACACACTGCAGGTGAAGCAACGACTCACTTGCACTCACCTTTTACAAACGTACTTATAATGTGATCTGCTCTACATTACAGAAACCAAGTGCGTATTGGTCTCTGCTTTGTTGACCACACTTGTTTAGACAATCCTAAACTTCCTATTATCTGTCACTTTAATTCCCTAATCCATGCTAATCTGACATGCCAATCTGTGCACTTCTTTCAATGGGGTCAATGTAATTTGAGGAAAAACACCTCACCTTCTGCCTCAACACGTTGCTACCTTTTGGACCCAATATCAACTACAACAATCTCACATAATTTATTTTTCTCAGAACTGCTTAGGTTTCTTCAATTGTAGTATTAATTCTGCTTCATGACCTTTGAAATTCCCTAATTCTCCTTCCGGTTTCATTGCTCCGCAACAACTCTAACCTGCCTCTCACTCCGTTATGTTGCCTATTTCTTTGTTTTCTTTATCTCTAAGTTCCCATATTAATCAATCAATCAGATGGCTTTATCATAACACTTACCATGGCAACTCTGGTCTCACCCTATCAAAGATATTCCCTTCTTCTATCCATTCTATCCTGCCTGCAACTGATAACTAAATTGTCAAAGAGTCATAGAAAAGTACAGTAAAGAAACAGGCCTTTTGGCCCATCTAGTCTACGTCTAACCATTTAAACTGCCTCAACCCATCGCCCTCCATACCCCTACTATCCATGTACCTATCCAAATTTTTCTTACACATTGAAATTGAGCTCACATGCAACACTTGCCCTGGTAGTTGTTCACACTCCCATGATGCTCTGAGTGAAGAAGTTTCCCTTCATGTACCTCTTAAACGTTTCTACTTTCACACTCAACCCATGACCTCTAGCTGTAGTCCCATCCAACTTCAGTGGACAAAGCCTGCTTGCATTTACCATATCTGTATCTCTCGGAATTTTGTATACTTCTATCAAAACCTCTCCTCGATTTTCTATGTTCCAAGGAATAATTCCTAACCTATTCAGTCGTTCCATATAACTTAGATCCTCCAGACCCAGCAACACCGTCGTAAGTTCTCACTGTGTTCTTTCACCCTTATTTACATCTTTCCTGGGAGTGGGTGACCAAGACTGCACACAATACTCCAAATTAAGCCTCACCAATGTATTACACAACGTTAACATAACATCCCATCTCCTCCACTCAATAATTTGATTTATGAAGGCCAATGCACCGAAAGCTTCTTTATGACAGCACGTGCTCTCACTTTTCCAACTCTGTTGAAATTTCTCTGACCAGAAACGTTAGCTCTATTTCCTGTTCCGTGGATGCTGCCTGACCTGCTGAGCGTCTGCAGCAGTTTCAGGTTTCCACTATCCAAAACCTAGACTGTTGCATCATGGGAATAGACAATTATATCCGACAGTCAGGCAAAAGGGGTTTGTTTAACTTGGCGTTTAGTTACTAGTTCAATTAGTGTGGCGTAGTGTTGTGGACCCCAGGGACTGTCCTATGTACATGCAATAGTTTAGTTGGGTATTACTGGAAGACATTTAAAATAAAAAAATGTTCTCTGTGAAGACCATAACAACATTAAGACAATGAACTTTATAAAGGGGAAGAAGAGAAGACTGGGCCTCATCCAAGGGGACCACAACCTTGTTGCTGGATACGAAGGCTCGCCTGCCTCAATGACCCGGAGAGCTACGTTGGCTGGAGTCAGAGTTTTATGCTTTCGCTCTTGGTAGGGTCACCCATGCCAAACAGTTTAAAAGGTAGAGGCCAGACTAAGAGTAGTCCACAGGTCCTCCAGATTTGGGGGTTCAACTCAGGGCTAACAACCCTGAGTGGTAGCACAAAATCGTAATGGAAACAGCAATGAAGAATCCTTCTACATCTGAGTGTGACGGTGTTCCTGAGTCTCCACCAGGGACTTGCATGACTGACAGACGGTATGATAACCAAGGGAAAGTGACTGATATGATGATGGAAGCCCTGAACTCCAACAGAGATGGAGGACCTTCATTGCTCCCCAAAAGGTCAGTAGTGCGATGGGCAGTAACACTCATTATGGTGGCTGATGAGGTTAACAGACTGACATTGATAGCAAGAGATCAAAAGAAGTAAGGGTGAGTTGACACACATATTCCACATGCTATCATTATAACCAGCTTTCAGAATTTTTTTTTCAATGTTGTTAAGAATTCACACACAGTTTTTGAGGGTAATTTTCCTTAAATATGTAGAAAACTAGATTCAAGATTGATATATTGTAAAGAAAAAAGATCAAATTATAAACTTTGACCTGTGCCCTATGTGTTATAAGTGCTGGTAGAAACAAACTTGAACCCATGTGTTACTGTAAAAGTGGCACAGTGCGTGTGCAATCTCCTTCAGCATTGGCTCCCGAGATGAACAAAACACTTAATATCCCTGTGGAAATCACAGAGTGATCCTTGATAGAACAGAAGAGGACAAAGAGTACACTCCACCTACATCACAAGATCGTGTGCTGATGTGCCAGAGACGAAGCTTTGAAGAAACCTGTAAACTCAGAAAGCCAATGAAGAATCAATAATTGATAATTAATCCCCAATCTGGGCTTTACTTGTATTTCAGTTTGGCAATGGAGTTACGTCAACACTGAAATCATTCCAAGCCGTTGTTCTTTAGGGGATCTGGCTTTGCTTTTGCAGCCGGAGGTCTGGATGATGCACAAGGTGTTCACAAGACTGTCCTGGAAAAGCTTCAAGTTTAAACAAATGTGTATTTTTTCTGGAAAGAGGTGATTATGTTCAAGTCTGAGAATGAGATGCAGCTGGTTAAAGTTGAGTAGTGAGATCATCAAAGCCAGGAAAGCTGACAGTGTCTCTCAGTTCAGGTCGTTTTGAGACCCAATCCTGCCATGAGGCAGACACTAACCATTAAAGAGAAATAGTCATGCGGGCTGGAAGAGGGATCATCAAGAAGCCTGTGACACGTGGAAGGAAATCTTCAGGAGGGAATTGCTGCCAGACCTGTCACCGGTGATGCGCTCTGAGCTCAGAACCATAACCAGTCACGGTGCGGTGATCCCAAAGCAGATGGTGTTCGAACTCCATTCACAAAACCCAGATATAGTAAATATAAAGAGAGTGGCCAGAAGATTTGTCTACCAGCCTGGCAATTAACGCCGTTGGCTCTATACGGATTGTGTTAGTAACTAACTGCAGTGAGGAGTCCTGGGATACAGCTGAGCACTTTGCTTCGAACAACCTCAGCCTTCTGTGGATATCCTTTCACTCCCAGCAAATCCACAGGGAATTGTACCTCACCCCACTATGAACACTGGTTCATGGTTGTTTAATGTACACAAGTGTAAAGATAAGTGAAATAATTGTTACTCCTGATTCGATGCAGCACAGAAGATAAAGTACACAATAACAATAATAAAAACATAGTAAATATAAATACATAAGGTAGCTTATATACATAAATTGATTGTATGTCCATAAAATGACACTAGGTGGCACATTAGGTGGCACATAAGGTGACTGACAGGAAATAGCGAAGTAGTGGTGGAGTGAGTGGATGGAGAAGCTGATCAGCCCTATTGCTTGGGGAGAGTAACTGTGTCGGAGTGGTCCTGGAGTGGATGTTACGTAGCCTCCTCCCTGATATGAGAGGGGTGTTTGGGATCTTCCACGATGTTACTGGCCCTTTTCTGGCACCTTTCTGTAAATGATGGCAGTTAGGCTGGTGTCGGGGATGCGTTGGGCAATTTTGGCTACCCGCTGTAAATCTTTCCTGTCTGCAGTTTCTGTACTAAACAGTGATACAGCTTGTTAGGATGACCTGAGTATGGATGTGCATGGTCCAGCCTCCTTAGAAAGTAGAGGTGCTGGGAGTTTTCTTGACTGTGTAGGATGAGAGGTTGTGGGTGATGTGCACTCCCAGGAGTTTGAAATTGTTCTCAGTTTCCACTGCTGTGCCACCGGTGTATGTGAGTGGTGGGCATTCTCCTGAAGCCGATAACCATCTCCTTTGTCTTGTTGACATTGAGGAAAAGGGTACTGCCTGGCACCAGGCTTTGACCTCTTCCACCTCCTCTCTCTAGGCCATCTCATCGTTGTTGGTGATAAGACCCACCACTGTCGTGTCGTTGGTGAACTTGACGACGTGTCTTTGGCTGTGCAGTCGTGTGTCAGTAGAGTGTACAGCAACGGGCTCAACACACAGGCCAGGAGGGTGGGCACTCGCATTGAGGATGACGGGGAGAGAGGAGCGGTTGTGCACCCTGACTACCTGAGGTCTGTTCCAACACCCAGTCGCACAGACCCAGGACTAGGAGTTTATTCATCAAGTTCTGTGGAACAATCGCGTTGAATGCCAAAGTGAAATCTAGAAACAGCACTTTGATGTGTGCCCTTGTTTTCTAGGTATGTCAGGGCGGTTCTGTCAGTAAGCATATTGGTGACTATCCCATGCGGCAGGGATGGAGATTTTTGTATGTACCATTATCAACCATTCAAAGCTCTTCATGATGGCTGGCGGTAGTCGTTTAGTTCGGAAGGTTCTTTGGTACAGCGATGATGGTGGCTGATTTGAAGCAGCCTGGATGAGTGAAGTGTTGAAGATGTTAGTGAGCTAGTGTGTGCACGCTCCCTGAGGACTCGGCCTGGGATGTTGCCTGGTCCGGCCACCTTCCGCCAGCAGAGCCCTTCTCACGGCAGCTGCCGCTCATCTGGGAGGTGACCAGCTTTCGTGGCCTCGGAGGTGCATACGCGTTTTTTAGAGCTCCAGAGCATCGCAGGCTCTTAGGGAATGCACCTCTGCGTTCAGCCAGGCTCCTGGCTGGGCCATAAGACGATCGCTCTTGAGGTACCAACGTCATCTACACACTGATGTAGCTGGTGACCGATCAGGCATATTCCTCAAAGTCTGTGTCTTCTCCTCGATGTGTATTGATATTTCTAACACCTCCGTCCTCCTGATACACTCATGCCTCAGAATATCAGTGTGCCCTTCACTTAACTCACATGTCCTTCCCCTGGTGAAGCTTCCATTTAGGATCTCACTCACATCCCTTTGAGTCCACACGCAGGTTACTCCCTGGTTCCTAAGCCACTCATTCCTTCCTTAGCTACCCAGCTGCTAACGTAAATCAAGTATTTCAGGATTCTTTCCGGGCTTCATGGCCAATTGCGGATGGGCAATGAATATTGACTTCACCAATGACACCCATGTCCCCAAGATCGAAGACTAATCCCAAGGGATTGTGTGTTACTGGGGGAGGTGGAGTTGATTGATCACCTCTGTTTCCACAGAAGGGAGGGCACGCCTCCCCTCACGTTTGAGAGCCAGCGAAGGAGTCCCCGGTGCGGATAGGTGCGGAGCTCCAGCTCAGCGAGTGACATCACACAGAAGAACGGCGGTTTATGATTCTGAGTTAAGAGAGTTTGAAACTCAAGGGTCCACCCTGAAGGCACTGAGAGCACCCAAGCAATTCCTGTCCCCACCCTTCCACGGTGAGGCAGGGAAGGAAGCCTCGACAAGTTGTTGACTCCCATTTTGTAAATGGTGCCCCCTGCAGACACAGTGCCAATGGTGAAAGGCCAGGCTGGCTAATGGAAGGAGCATTGCAATAGGCTGCTTATGATGAGTGAGTTAAAGCATCTGCCAAAACTGAGAACTTCTGACAATCCTGAAACCCATAGAATCATCGACGCTCAGATGAATCTGAATTTGCTGTGGAGTGGGGACGGTCTGTGTATCAAGCCTGCTCCACTACTTAATACAATCCTGACTCTGACCTCAAATCTGCATCCTTGCTTCTTCCTGGGAACCTTGGACATCAAAAATCTATCTTCTCCTGTCTTGAAAATAGGCAAAAAAAAGTTTTTATTGCTCTTTAGGGAAGAGAATTCCAAATATTCATAAGATGGCGCCTTCGAACACCGCAACCAAGGGCGACTTCCTTCAGATGGTTCATGAAACTACTTCTTTCACTTCTTTTTCCTTCAAATGTACTGATGGAGCCTGAAATTTACCGTTCAGCGCCAGCAACCTGCATCTTGGTGGTGTGTTTCTGGGCCAGTTGAGCGATGTGTCACTTCTCCATGAGGCTTTGAGAGAAGTGTGCGGCCAGGAACCTGCAGACGGGGAGTGAGCTCATGATTGACTCCGTTTCCTGCTGATCTCGCGTCGAGGAAGACTGAAATCACCGAGGTGAATGCGGAAGGTGAAGCGGGTGTCAGCGCCGTCTAATCGCCTCTCTCTCGCTGCTGCCAGAGAAGGTGTCTGTGTGTGATGGTTTTTCTCCCACTCTCTCTCACTGCTGCTGAGGGAAGGACCCTACAACGGAGTGATCCTTCTCTCCCTCGATGCTGTCGGAGGATGGTGGCGGAGCAAGGATTAATTGACACAGTTCGTGGATCGGTTCACATCATAATGTGCTTATGGTTTCTGATTGCTCCTCTTCCTGTTACTATTTTGGGTGATTTCCAATCAGACTGGATTTCAGATACCAAACACCGAAAATTCCTGGTCTCTTCTCAATTTTCTGTGCTCTGTGTTCTTCACTCTTTGTTCGTTGCTGTTTGTATGGTTTGTTATTTTTTAGTGCATGGGGGGGTGAGTGGTTGAACTTTTTCATTGGAAGGGTACCGTGGTTTTCTTTGTTTCGTGGCTGTCTGTGGTGAAGGCAAGTCTCAGGGGTGTCTGCTGCATACATACCTTGATAATAAATGTACTTTGAAAAATAGGCCTACTTCTATCTTAAATAGGTGAGTCATTATTTTTAAACAGTGAGTCCCTAGCTATAGACTCTCTCACTGGAAGAAACATCTTCTCCACGTCCCACTTTAAGACCTTTTGTTATATTTTATGTTTCAATCATGTCTCCTTACACTGTTCCAATCTCCAGCATACGAAGCAGGCCTGTCCAATCATTTCTCACATGACACACATTCCCGGTATTAGTTCAACAAACTACATTTACACCATCTCCTATGGAAACCAATGCTGCATACACTATTACAGATGTGGACTTAAGGTGGCATTATATAATTAAAGCATACACTCCCAAACTTTCTTTAAATTATCCTTGCAATCAGATTTCTGGATTATTGGGACCTCTTTTGGTGCACTTGAATCCCGGGGGACCAATAACCTGGCAGGAAGTTTTGCTAAGGCTACTGGGGAGAGTTTAAATTAGAATTGTTGGGGGTGGGAACCGAACTAAAGAGACAGAGGAAAGGGTGGATGGCTCACAAATAGAGGAAGCTTGTAGACAGTGCGAGAGGGAGGATAGGCAGGTGATAGAGAAGGGATACGCTCAGACTGATGGTTTGAGATGTGTAAATTTTAATGCAAGAAGCATCATGAACAAAGTGGATGAGCTTAGAACGTGGATCAGTACTTGGAGCTATGATGTTGTGGCCATTACAGAGACTTGGATAACTCAGGGGCAGGAATGGTTACTTGGAGTGCCAGGCTTTAGATGTTTCAGAAGGGACAGGGAGGGAGGCAAAAGAGGTGGGGCTGTGGCACTGCTGATCAGAGATAGTGTCTCGGCTGCAGAAAAGGAGGAAGACATGGAGGGATTGTCTGTGGAGTCTCTGTAGCAGGAAGTTTGGAACAGAATGGGGCCAATAACTCTACTGAGTGTTTATTATAGACCACCCAGTAGTAACAGGGACATTGAGGAGCTGATAGGGAGACAGATTCGGGAAAGGTGTAATAATAACAGGGTTGTCATGTTGGGAGATTTTAATTTCCCAAATATTGATTGGCATCTCCCTAGAGCAAGGGGTTTAGATGGAATGGAGTTTGTTAGGTGTGTTCGGGAAGGTTTCCTACACAATATGTAGATAAGCCTACAAGAGGAGAGGCTGTTCTTGATCTGGTATTGGGAAATGAACCTGGTCAGGTGTCAGATCTTTCAGTGGGAGAGCATTTTGGAGATAATAATCACAAATCTATTTCCTTTACCATAGCATTGGAGAGGGATAAGAACAGACAAGTTAGGAAAGTGTTTAATTGGAGCAAAGGAAATATGAAGCTATCAGGCAGGAACTTGAAAGCATAAATTGGGAACAGATGCTCTCAGAAATGGCAGGTATTCTTGGGAATAATGCACAAGGTGCAAAATCAGTTCATCCCCCAGAGAAGGAAGGATTCAAAGGGGAGAAAGGGGCCACAGTGGTTGACAAAGGAAGTCAGAGATTGCATAGCATTAAAAAAAAAGAAATATGACAGAGCTAAGGTGAGTGGGAGGACAGATGATTGGGAAGTTTTTAAGGAACAACAGAACTTAACTAAAAAGACAATACGGGGAGAAAAAATGAGGTACGAACGCAAACTAGCCAGGAATATAAAGGAAGATAGCAAAAGCTTTTTTAGGTATGTGAAGAGAAAGAAGATAGTTAAGAACAATGTTGGGCCCTTGAAGAATGAATTGGGTGAAATTGTTATGGGAAACAGAGAAATGGCAGAAGAATTTAATGAGTACTTTAGATCTGTTTTCACTAAGGAAGACACAAGCAATCTCCTAGATGTATGGATGGGCCAAGGACATAGGGTAACAGAGGAAATGAAACAGATTGACATTCGGAAGGAAATGGTGATGAGAAGACTGATGGGACTGAAGGCTGACAAATCCCCAGGTCCAGATGGTCTGCACCCTAGGGTACTAAAGGAGGTGGCCCTGGAAATTGCGGATGCATTGGTAATCATTTTCCGATGTTCCTTAGATTCAGGATCAGTTCCTGAGGATTGGAGAATGGCTAATGTTATCCCAGTTTTTAAGAAAGGAGGGAGGGAGAAAACAGAGAACTATCGACCTGTCAGCCTGACATCGGTGGTGGGAAAGATGCTAGAGTCCATTATTAAGGATGAAATAGTGGCATATCTAGATAGCAGTGATAGGATTGGGCCGAGCCAGCATGGATTTACCAAGGGTAAATCATGCTTGACTAATCTGTTGGAGTTTTTCGAGGATGTAACCAGGAAGTTGGACGGGGAAGATCCAGTGGATGTAGTGTACCTCGATTTTCAGAAGCCATTTGATAAGGTCCCACATAGAAGATTGGTGGGTAAAATCAAAGCTCAGGGCATTGGGGGGGGGGGGGGGGGGAAGACATTGACATGGATAGAAAACTGGTTGGCAGATAGAAAGCAAAGGGTAGTGGTGAATGGGTGTTTCTCGGAATGGCAGGTGGTGACTAGTGGGGTGCCACAGGGTTCGGTATTGGGACCACAGCTGTTTACCATTTACGTCAACGATTTAGATGAAGGCATTGAGAATAACATCAGCAAGTTTGCTGATGATACTAAGCTGGGTGGCAGTGTGACATGTGATGAGGATGTTAGGAGAATTCAGGGTGACTTGGATAGGCTGGGTGAGTGGGCAGTTACTTGGCAGATAACGTTTAATGTGAATAAGTGTGAGGTTATCCACTTTGGGAGTAAGAACAGGAAGGCAGATTATTATCTGAACAGTGTAGAGTTGGGTAAGGGAGAAATACAAAGAGATCTCGGAGTCCTTGTTCATCAGTCACTGAAGGTGAATGAGCAAGTGCAGCAGGCAGTGAAGAAGGCTAATGGAATGTTGGCCTTTATTACAAAGGGAATTGAGTACAAGAGCAAGGAAATCCTCTTGCATTTGTACAGAGCCCTGGTGAGACCACACCTGGAGTATTGTGTACAGTTTTGGTCTCCAGGGTTAAGGAAGGACATCCTGGCTGTAGAGGAAGTGCAGCGTAGATTCACGAGGTTAATTCCTGGGATGTCTGGACTGTCTTACGCAGAGAGGTTAGAGAGACTGGGCATGTACACGCTGGAATTAAGGAGATTGAGAGGGGATCTGATTGAAACATATAAGATTATTAAGGGATTGGACAAGATAGAGGCAAGAAATATGTTCCAGATGCTGGGAGAGTCCAATACCAGAGGGCATGGTTTGAGAATAAGGGGTAGGTCATATAGGACAGAGTTAAGGAAAAACTTCTTCTCTCAGAGAGTTGTGGGGGTCTGGAATGCACTGCCTTGGAAGGTAGTGAAGGCCAATTCTCTGGATGCTTTCAAGAAGGAGCTAGATAGGTATCTTATGGATAGGGGAATCAAGGGATATGGGGACAAGGCAGGAACCGGGTATTGATAGTAGATGATCAGCCATGATCTCAAAATGGTGGTGCAGGCTCAAAGGGCCGAATGGTCTACTTCTGCACCTATTGTCTATTGTCTACGAAAGGATGTGCTGACATGTTCAGAGGAGGTTCTTGAGAATGATTCTGGAAACAAAAAGGTTACCATATGAGGACTGATTGATGGCTCTGGGCCTGAACTCACTGGAACTCAGAAGAATGAGGGGCGATCTCACTGAAATGTTGAAAGGCCACGATAGAGTAGATGTGGAGAGGATGATTCCTGTGGTGGGGGAGTCTAGGACCAGAGGGCACAGATAGAGTGGATGTAGAGAGGATGGTGGGGGAGTCTAGGACCAGAGGGTACAGATAGAGTGGATGTGGAGAGGATGGTGGGGGAGTCTAGGACCAGAGGGCACAGATAGAGTGGATGTGGAGAGGATGGTGGGGGAGTCTAGGACCAGAGGGCACAGATAGAGTGGATGTGGAGAGGATGGTGGGGGAGTCTAGGACCAGAGGGCACAGATAGAGTGGATGTGGAGAGGATGGTGGGGGAGTCTAGGACCAGAGGGCACAGATAGAGTGGATGTGGAGAGGATGGTGGGGGAGTCTAGGACCAGAGGGCACAGATAGAGTGGATGTGGAGAGGATGGTGGGGGAGTCTAGGACCAGAGGGCACAGATAGAGTGGATGTGGAGAGGATGGTGGGGGAGTCTAGGACCAGAGGGCACAGATAGAGTGGATGTGGAGAGGATGGTGGGGGAGTCTAGGACCAGAGGGCACAGATAGAGTGGATGTGGAGAGGATGGTGGGGGAGTCTAGGACCAGAGGGCACAGATAGAGTGGATGTGGAGAGGATGGTGGGGGAGTCTAGGACCAGAGGGCACAGATAGAGTGGATGTGGAGAGGATGGTGGGGGAGTCTAGGACCAGAGGGCACAGATAGAGTGGATGTGGAGAGGATGGTGGGGGAGTCTAGGACCAGAGGGCACAGATAGAGTGGATGTGGAGAGGATGGTGGGGGAGTCTAGGACCAGAGGGCACAGATAGAGTGGATGTGGAGAGGATGGTGGGGGAGTCTAGGACCAGAGGGCACAGATAGAGTGGATGTGGAGAGGATGGTGGGGGAGTCTAGGACCAGAGGGCACAGATAGAGTGGATGTGGAGAGGATGGTGGGGGAGTCTAGGACCAGAGGGCACAGATAGAGTGGATGTGGAGAGGATGGTGGGGGAGTCTAGGACCAGAGGGCACAGATGGAGTGGATGTGGAGAGGATGGTGGGGGAGTCTAGGACCAGAGGGCACAGATAGAGTGGATGTGGAGAGGATGGTGGGGGAGTCTAGGACCAGAGGGCACAGATAGAGTGGATGTGGAGAGGATGGTGGGGGAGTCTAGGACCAGAGGGCACAGATAGAGTGGATGTGGAGAGGATGGTGGGGGAGTCTAGGACCAGAGGGCACAGATAGAGTGGATGTGGAGAGGATGGTGGGGGAGTCTAGGACCAGAGGGCACAGATAGAGTGGATGTGGAGAGGATGGTGGGGGAGTCTAGGACCAGAGGGCACAGATGGAGTGGATGTGGAGAGGATGGTGGGGGAGTCTAGGACCAGAGGGCACAGATGGAGTGGATGTGGAGAGGATGGTGGGGGAGTCTAGGACCAGAGGGCACAGATGGAGTGGATGTGGAGAGGATGGTGGGGGAGTCTAGGACCAGAGGGCACAGATGGAGTGGATGTGGAGAGGATGGTGGGGGAGTCTAGGACCAGAGGGCACAGATGGAGTGGATGTGGAGAGGATGGTGGGGGAGTCTAGGACCAGAGGGCACAGATAGAGTGGATGTGGAGAGGATGGTGGGGGAGTCTAGGACCAGAGGGCACAGATGGAGTGGATGTGGAGAGGATGGTGGGGGAGTCTAGGACCAGAGGGCACAGATGGAGTGGATGTGGAGAGGATGGTGGGGGAGTCTAGGACCAGAGGGCACAGATAGAGTGGATGTGGAGAGGATGGTGGGGGAGTCTAGGACCAGAGGGCACAGATGGAGTGGATGTGGAGAGGATGGTGGGGGAGTCTAGGACCAGAGGGCACAGATAGAGTGGATGTGGAGAGGATGGTGGGGGAGTCTAGGACCAGAGGGCACAGATGGAGTGGATGTGGAGAGGATGGTGGGGGAGTCTAGGACCAGAGGGCACAGATAGAGTGGATGTGGAGAGGATGGTGGGGGAGTCTAGGACCAGAGGGCACAGATAGAGTGGATGTGGAGAGGATGGTGGGGGAGTCTAGGACCAGAGGGCACAGATAGAGTGGATGTGGAGAGGATGGTGGGGGAGTCTAGGACCAGAGGGCACAGATAGAGTGGATGTGGAGAGGATGGTGGGGGAGTCTAGGACCAGAGGGCACAGATAGAGTGGATGTGGAGAGGATGGTGGGGGAGTCTAGGACCAGAGGGCACAGATAGAGTGGATGTGGAGAGGATGGTGGGGGAGTCTAGGACCAGAGGGCACAGATAGAGTGGATGTGGAGAGGATGGTGGGGGAGTCTAGGACCAGAGGGCACAGATAGAGTGGATGTGGAGAGGATGGTGGGGGAGTCTAGGACCAGAGGGCACAGATAGAGTGGATGTGGAGAGGATGGTGGGGGAGTCTAGGACCAGAGGGCACAGATAGAGTGGATGTGGAGAGGATGGTGGGGGAGTCTAGGACCAGAGGGCACAGATAGAGTGGATGTGGAGAGGATGGTGGGGGAGTCTAGGACCAGAGGGCACGGCCCCATAATAGAGGGACAGAGATGAGGAGATATTTCTTTAGCCATGGAATTCATTGTGACCTGTGAAGGCCAGGTCATTGGGTATATTTAAGGAAGAAATGGATAGATTCCTAATTAGTCGGGGCATGAAGGAATTCGGGGAGAAGGCAGGAGATTGGGGCTGAGAGTGAATTGGATCAGCCATGACAGACTCGATGGGCCAAACTGTCTAGTTTTTCTCCTATAGCTTATGGTAATATGCGGGGAAACCACTGAAACCATTTGAATTGTGAAATGTCTGGATAGAATGGATATAGAGAGGATGTTTTCATTATCAAGTGAGTTTAAAATATGAGGGCACAGCCTCGGAGTATTGGAGTATTAGAACCAAGAGGAGGAGGAATGTTTTCAGCCACATGGCAGTGGATCTGTGGCATTTCTTGAATGATAGAGGGGTTAAGTGTTTTGGGGTGAAGGTAACAGAAAGGGGGTTGAAAAAAATAAAAGTTCTAAGTAAATTTATTATCAAAGTACATATGTTACTATACTACCTTGCAATTCATTTTCTTGCAGGTGCTTGCAAAAAAAATGAAATATATCAGAATTTATGAAAAACAGTACATAGACAAAAACTGACAAGCAACCAATGTTCAAATGAAGACATTGTACAAATAAAAACAAACGGCTGAGAATGTAAGTTGTAAAGAGTTCCTGAAAGTGTGTGCCTAGGCCATGGAGTCAGTTCAGAGCAGTGGTGGGTGAAGTTATCCGCACTGGTTCAGGAGCCTGATGGTTGTATGGTCATAACCATTTCTGAATCTGGTGGAATGGGTCTTAGTCTCTTGTACCTTCTTCCCAATGATCCCCCCTCCCCCCACCACCGAGCACTCAAGCAATTTGAGGGTACTGGGCCAAGCTCAGGCAACTGGGACTAGCAGAGAGGATGCTGTGAACAGTATGGACCAGTTGGCCTGAATGGCCTCTCTTTCCAGCTGTTTTACTCTATGACTTTGACTCTTAATTCATTATGGGCAGAACAGCTTTGTTGGCCGTCTGCTTCTAAATTTCTTTGATTACTTTTCTTTAAGATCCTTTAATACAGTTTTAATATTTGTACTTCTGTGTCGTGGTTGTTTAGCCTTCAAGCTCTGGTTTAATTTGAATCCAACATGCAATCAACCTCCCTACTTCAACAACTCTACCCAATGATTTTGGCCGCACCCCTGAACGCCGACAGAGACTGCCACCTAAAATCCATGGCCATGCTTCTTATCAAGAATCTTCTGGAAGCAAAGCATAAATTATTCAAGAAAAGCTTTGAAAATGAAAGAACTAAATGATCACAAAATAATTGTGACTCTTTTTAAAAATTAAAAGTTTTTCAGTTGACAACTGAATATGTCTGGTTTTGTTTAACGTTACACTCGTTGCCATGACTTTGTTATAAGCACAATTTCTCTTTTCTGGCACTTTGCTCGCCCAGGGGTTGTTGGCAGACAAACTGCACCACCTTTTGGCAAAATTGTTTGTAACTTTTATTTTTTTTTAGATATAGCAGTACAAATATTAAATTGTAATAAACAAGGAATCTCTTTGTTTAAAATCATATCTTGGTCTCATGGGTTCCCAAAAGGATCAAGCGTTAAAGGATCAACTGTTAAAGGAAAGTTTCACTGGGTATTTAAAGATGCCTGGTGCGTCCTGGGTTGTGTAATCTCCGTACATTCAAGAAAGCAAAGACACAAAAGCAGCTGAAGGGACAGCAACTGATCAGAATATAAGGTTAGAGTAACATCATTGCTTGGACGTACTAACTCCCAAAGGCACTGACTCAGGATGGAGTTATGTACTTTTTAGAGCAATAGTTCTGACATTAAGTTGCTATGGACAAGGAATCTCTTTGTTAAAATCAGATCCTGGCCTTTGCTTAGCTCAGGGTTCCCAAGTAGCTCATATTTAGAGAAAAGTTCCAAAAAGTCCATCTCCTGGGACTTGGCATCTTTACGAAGCACGGTATCCAGGTTTGATCACAGTAAGCTGGCTTAATATTAATATTAGTTTAACTTGCTTATTTTTGAACATTGTGGCCCAGTTAAAATGGTGTCCCCATAGGACTTTCATGCACTCAACTTTGGACAAGACTCATATTTAAAAGGTGCCATCTTCTCCAGTAGTGCTGGTTAATCATGGATAATTTTAAGACCAGCTGAAGAGAACCTCTATCAATTCATACTGTGACGGAGGTTTGTCACTGCTGCAATGCTGCCGTGGAGCCCTGGAGCGTGAAAGCAGTGTGGATTTGGGAGCAGACCTCACAGACTCTAGCCTCACCATCCTAGTCAGACTGGTGGATTGATAGAGACTCTGGAAGAACTAGAGATTGATAGAGACAGAGATTGATCAGTGGCAGGAATGATGACCTGAGCCATAGGGTGCTGAATTATTTAGTATATTCAAGGCTTAAATAGATAAACTTCTGCAAAAATGGGCTATGGGGAAGATGGAGGAAATGGAGGTGAGGAAAATGCATAGATTAGTCATCTTGATGGCCTTTGCTTCCTACTGCTTTCATTTCTCGGTTCCTATCGGTGCATTACATGTAAATAAAAGTGATTATAAATGACATTGTCTGTTGTGAGAGCAGCTGGGTCCTATTGCTCTGATTTTATATCGTGTGGTGCTGTGGATTGAATTTCTACATCCATTCCAGCATTGATAATTGTTATGATAAATCCATTTAGCAGCCTTCTCAACTTTCCCTACCGTCTGTCGGAATTGTAAACAAAAGCACGCCCATGTCTGCAGTTTCATAGTGCAGCAAATGGTTAGAGTCTGGGATGGTAATGGGCATTTGTTCCGTTGAGTCAGTTAAAAAGTACTGGGCAGGTATCAGAAAGGAACACATTTATAAGGTTGTTTGGAGGGAACAGAAGAGTGGGACGAGATGGATTGTTGTCACAGTTGGTATAGACTCCTTCCCTGCTGTAATGTCACTATGATTCTCTCTTTCTACTTCCATCTGTTTTTCTTTCACCCCTTTTAAAACAGTGCCAAAAATGCTGCTGCTTCTCCCCAAAACCTATCGCTTTGCATTTCTCTGCGACGTTTTATCTGCCACATGTCCGCTACTTCCTAAGCCAATTGGAAACCAGGTGAATATGATCCACAGTGTTTATCTCATTTCAAAAGCTCAGTAACTTTTGAAATCTTTAAAATTGTATTCTGTCTATCCAGGTCCAAATGCTTCATTTAAAAAAAAATCAAGCTGTGTGTTACTACCCCACACTCTGAAATCCAGCCATTCACACTCTACTCTGCTGCCTGCCACTTGGCTAGTGAAATGATATGTACTTCACAGAATATTTCTGTCTATGCCTCTTAATTTTGTTGATCTTTTTTTCCCACCCAATCACTTCTTGAGAATGTGGTGTGAAGAGTGACTGCAATATTCTCTATAAACCTTAATGTAAACCTACAGTGGCTAGATGGGAGATGCCAGAGAGTAGTGGTGGATAACTGTTTGTCAGGTTGGAGGCCGGTGATTAGCAGTGTGCCTCAGGGATCTGTACTGGGTCCAATGTTGTTTGTCATATACATTAATGATCTGGATGATGGGGTGGTAAATTGGATTAGTAAGTATGCAGATGATACTAAGGTAGGAGGCATTGTGGACAATGAAGTAGGTTTTCGAAACTTGCAGAGAGATTTAGGCCAGTTAGAAGAGTGGGCTGAACAATGGCAGATGGATTTTAATGCTGATAAGTGTGAGGTGCTACATTTTGGTAGGAATAATCCAAATAGGACATACATGGTAAATGGTAGGTCATTGAAGAATGCAGTAGAACAGAGTGATCTAGGAATAATGGTGCATAGTTCCTTGAAGGTAGAATCTCATGTGGATAGGGTGGTGAAGAAAGCTTTTGGTATGCTGGCCTTTATAAATCAGAGCATTGAGTATAGGAGTTGGGATGTAGTGTTAACATTGTACAAGGCATTGGTGAGGCCGAATTTGGAGTATTGTGTACAGTTCTGGTCACCGAATTATAGGAAAGATAACAACATAGAGAGAGTACAGAGAAGATTTACTAGAATATTACCTGGATTTCAGCACCTAAGTTACAGGGAAAGGTTGAACAAGTTAGGTCTTTATTCTTTGGAGTGTAGAAGGTTGAGGGGGGACTTGATAGAGGTATTTAAAATAATGAGGGGGATAGATCGAGTTGACGTGGATAGGCTTTTTCCATTGAGAGTAGGGGAGATTCAAACAAAAGGACATGAGTTGAGAGTTAGGGGGCAAAAGTTTAAGGGTAACAGGAGGGGGAATTTCTTTACTCAGAGTGGTAGCTGTGTGGAATGAGCTTCCATTAGAAGTGGTAGAGGCAGGTTCGAATTTGTCATTTAAAGTAAAATTGGATAGGTATATGGACAGGAAAGGAATGGAGGGTTATAAGCTGAGTGCGGGCCAGTGGGACTAGGTGAGAATAAGTGTCGGCACGGACTAGAAGGGCCGAGATGGCCTGTTTCCGTGCTGTAATTGTTATATGGTTATGTGGTAATCTTAGAACACAATCTTGATCATAGACAAGAGAGCATTTTCAGTGTTGTTTGGCCATGTGCACTAAAATTGACTTTTCTACCCCCGAGTTTTGTTCTTGTAAAAATTGTGTGTAATTCACATCGAGTTTTGTTTTCTTGTAATTGCTGCCTATCTAATGCTCCGAGACTGCAATGTTGTTGCAGGTAAGCTTTCTTTGTAATTGTGCATTCATGCACTGGTGCCTATGATAATAAGCTTGACATTGACTGTTTTCACACAATTCAAGTGAATTTGGCTCAACGTGTAAAATATCTGTTCCTTGTTCATCAGTCACTGAAGGTGAATGAGCAAGTGCAGCAGGCAGTGAAGAAGGCTAATGGAATGTTGGCCTTTATTACAAAGGGAATTGAGTACAAGAGCAAGGAAATCCTCTTGCATTTGTACAGAGCCCTGGTGAGACCACACCTGGAGTATTGTGTACAGTTTTGGTCTCCAGGGTTAAGGAAGGACATCCTGGCTGTAGAGGAAGTGCAGCGTAGATTCACGAGGTTAATTCCTGGGATGTCTGGACTGTCTTACGCAGAGAGGTTAGAGAGACTGGGCTTGTACATGCTGGAATTAAGGAGATTGAGAGGGGATCTGATTGAAACATATAAGATTATTAAGGGATTGGACAAGATAGAGGCAGGAAGTATGTTCCAGATGCTGGGAGAGTCCAGTACCAGAGGGCATGGTTTGAGAATAAGGGGCAGGTCATTTAGGACAGAGTTAAGGAAAAACTTCTTCTCCCAGAGAGTTGTGGGGGTCTGGAATGCACTGCCTCGGAAGGTAGTGGAGGCCAATTCTCTGGATGCTTTCAAGAAGGAGCTAGATAGGTATCTTATGGATAGGGGAATCAAGGGATATGGGGACAAGGCAGGATCCGGGTATTGATAGTAGTTGATCGGCCATGATCTCAAAATGGCGGTGCAGGCTTGAAGGGCCGAATGTCTATTGTCTATTGTCTTATTGTCTATTGTCTATTGAATCTTGATGACAGCTGACAGCACTTCCATCAGGTAGGTTGACCAGTGAAGCCAGAAATAGGAAGATTTTCCAGTTCAACACGAGGCTAGGGAGATGATGTAGGAGGGGAGCTTCAGATTTTTGGATCATTGGGCTCTCTTCCAGGGAAGGTGAGACAGCTTGCACCTGAACTGGAGGCGGAAGGTTTGCTGGTACTGCACGGTGGGGTGAAGGTGGGGGGGGGGGGGGGAGTTTAAATGAGAATTGCAGGGAGATAGGAACCAGAGTGACAGAACCGGTTGTAGAGACAAATGTTGATAAGGCCTCAAAGTCGGGAATCAAAATGAGCATGGTGCCACTAATGTCCTGAGCTGTGTATATTTCAATACAAGTATCGTAGGAAAGGCAGATGAGCTCAGAACTTGGATCAACACTTGGAATTATGATATTGTTGAGGCCATTACTGAGGCTTGGTTTCAGGAGGAGCAGGACTGGGAGCTCAATATTCCAGGGTTCCATTGTTTTAGACGCAACAGAGTGGCAGGGATTAAAGGAGGCGGGGTGGCATTACTAGTCAGGGAAAATGTTATGGCAGTGCTCAGTTAGGACTGACTGGAGAACTTGGCTAATGAGGCATTATGGGTGGAAATGAAGAATAAGAAACATTAATGGGGCTATATTCCAGACCATCCAACAATCCACAGGATTTAGAGGAACAAATTTGTAGAGAGATCGCAGACTATTGCAAAGAAAATAAGGTTGTTACAGTAGGTTATTTTAACTTTTCTCATATTGACTGGGAATCCCATACTATAAAAGGACTAGATGGGATAGTTTGTCAAGTGTGTTCAGGAAAGTTTCCTTTATCAGTATGTAGAAGTCCCGGTGAGATTTGCTATTAGGGAATGAGACAGGGCGGGTGACAAATGTGTGGGGGGCACACTTTGCATCTAGAGATCATAATGCCATTAGTTTCAAAATTAATATGGAAAAAGATAGGTCATTTCCTTGAGTTGAGATTCTAAATTGGAGAAAGGCCAATTTTGATGGTATCAGAAAGGATCTGGCGAGTGTGGGTTGGGACAGGCTGTTTTCTGGCAAAGGTAAACTTGGTGAGTGGGAGGCTTTCAGAAGTAAAAATGAGTCAAAGCTTATGTGCCGGTCAGAATAACAGATTTAGGGAACCTTGGTTTTCAAGCGATATCAAAACCCTGGTTAAGGAAAAAAAAGGAGCTGCATAGCAGGTATGGACAGGCAGTAACAAATGAGGTATTTATGTAGTATAAGCAACGCAAGAGAACACTTAAAAAAAATAAATCAGGAGGGCTAAAAGAAGGCATGAGGTTGTCCTCGTAGACAAATTGAAGGAGAATCCTGAGGGATTCTACAGATATGTTCAGAGCAAAAGGATTGCAAGGAATAAAATTGGTCCTCTGAAAGATCAGAATGGTAGTCCATGCATGGAGCCAAGAGATGGGGTAGGTCTTAAATGGATTATTTTGCATCTGCATTTACTCAGGAAACGGGGACAGAGTCTATAGAAGTGAGGCAAAACAGCATCAAGTTCATGGACCCCACACAGATACAGAGGCCAAGGGGTTTCCTTAGACCCTGTGGGAGGCAAGTGCAGAAACTGCAGGGGCCCTAGCAGAGATAGTTACACCATCCTTAGTGACAGGTGAGGTACTAGAGGATTGGAGGATACCCGTTGTTGTTCCATGGTTTAAGATAGGCAGTTTCTTATTAGTTAAAAAAAATAAAATAATATTGCTTTAGACCAAATTTGTGTCTTCTCAGCCCAAATGTGACACAAGTTGTAGTCAGAAATGGTGAGAGAAAGCAGCACTGCTTTCCTCCAGTAACTTACATCTTACTACTTGTTAAAGAACTGGAGCTGCAGCTCGATGCCACTTACCTCATACCAGAACTGAACTGACTTTATTACTTACATCCTTCACATACACGAGTAAAAATCTTTGCTCTACGTCCCCAACTAAATGTGCAATCATAGTCATTTATGATAATTTTCAATAAATAGAACAGTCAATGTAACACAGAAATACACTCAAATCAGTGTGAATTAATCAGTCTGATGGCCTGGTGGAAGTTGTTGTCCCAGAGCCTGTTGGTCCTGGCTTTTATGCTGCGGTACCGTTTCCTGGAGGATAGCAGCTGGAATAGATTGTGATTGGGGTAGCATGGGTTCCTAGTGATCCTTTGGGCCTTTTTTTTTTACCCACCTGTCTTTATAAATGTCCTGAATCATGGGAAGTTCACAACTACTCCTGGTGCGTACAAACAAGGTGGATGAACTCAGCAGGTCGGGCAGCATCCGTTCAAATGAGCAGTTGATGTTTCAGGCCGGGACCCTTCGTCAGAAAGGATCTGACAAGAGTGTGTTGGGACAGGCAGTTTACTGGTAAAGGTAAACTCCCGGTGCGGCCTCCTCTACATCGGCGAGACCCAATGCAGATTGGGGGACCACTTCGTCGAGCACCTCTGCTAAAGGGAGGTAGTCACCCCTAGGTTACAGAGGGCAAATAACTGGGTGACTGTCAGGACTAGGAAGGGAAATGGGCAGCCAATATAGAGTACCCCTGTGGCCATTCCCCTCAATAATGTATAGAAGAAGAAAGCCTTCAACTCTGAGTGGAGTCATCAGAACACCGTCATGACGGCAATTTTTTTTAAAGCAGGCTTTCTTGTTTTTACGAGGCCAAGTTGCTAGCTCAACACTCAACCCAGCATAGATGGAAAGCATGCAAGGGAGCCAGCTGGATTCGAACTCGGAAACCTTCGCTCCGAAGTCCGGCGCTGATGCCACTACGTCACCAGCCGGCTACCACTTTGGATATTGTTGAGGGGAATGACCTACCAGAGAGGCAAAGAAAACTGCAGTAACAATAGGGGATTCCATGTTAGAGGAATAGACAAAATTCTGTAGACACTCGGATAGTATGTTGCCTCCAGGGCCAGGTTCATCCCAACAAAACAGCTCCCTTTCCCATTGTCAGTACCCCATGAACTGAATCCATGATCTCCTTGAAAAGAAGCACGGATAGAAAGCATCAGATGGACCATTCTGGTTCCATTTCCCCAACGTCAGTGAAATAGGGCCTCCTACCTCCAAGCTCATAGGTTCCAACTTGCTTCCAGTTCTATGACTGAATCGTGTACCATTCACTGGATTGACAAGCGCAGTAGTGTCATGTTTTGCTTTTGTGCCGCAAGTGTACAGAATGAGACCGCCCTGTCAAATTCCACTGTGATGAATGCACAAGGAAGCTAATGTTTAAATCAACCAAAATATCATAAACTCTTCTTGGGCTGGGCCCAGGTGTTGATTTTCACCGGCGTTTTGATGAGGTTTCCACTGTCCCACATTGTTCAAAATTGCATTCCAGTCCTTACTTTGAAGGAGACCCTGGTCTTTGAATTTCCCCATGGGGATGAATAAAGTATCTATCTATCTTTGTTAAAATCCCTATTCTTTAGTCTTATTTCAATAGATTCCTTCACCAAGTGGTCGCAATAGCCTTCGGCACAGTACAGTAACGTTGTGCCAAAGTCAATCCTGTGACTGGTTCCTCCTCATTGTAAAGTTTCTTGTTTTCTCCCCCACTGGACCTTTTAAGCAGGAAACCATCACTACCACCTGTCTTCCCTATATTTCCATGGCCTCTGGCAGTACGGCCAGAATCCTGAAGAAATACCAGATAAATACCATCCACGAACCCGTAAAGATCCTCAAATTCCAGCTTACACGGATCAAAGATGACCTATGACTCAGGACGGTTGGCGCTTACAGGATTCCCTGTGCATGCAGAGCAGTGTATATTGATAGACAGGACACACAGTGGAAACCCCCATTAGGGAGCAGAGAAAGTATATCCATTTGGGTTGCCCAGAGAAATCGGTGGTGGCAAAACACACAAAGACCACAGGATTGAGTTTGACGGCACAAAAATACTGTACGTACCATTTAGTGGTCACTTTTGGGACCATTTAGTGAAGGGAGGCATTGTAATAGGACTAGAGAATAAGAATTAAAACAAAGGTGAAGTTTTCGCTCTGATCTCTGTTTTAAGATGGCGCTGCCAAAGTTGTGAGACAGTTTACTGGTAGATCAGAAGGTGAGTACAACTAAAGACATTACTGATATCAGATTTTCTGAAGTAAATTGTGGTCAACTATCAGTGCAAACGTGTGCGTGTGTGTGTTTTCCCCTTTCTCTGCAGTGATTATGGTTCTTTTAAATTGGGTTCTTCAGGGTTTCTTGCTTTTGTAGCTGTCTGTAAGCAAACAAATCTCAAGGTTTATAATTTGTACATCCTTTGATAATGAATGTACTTTGATTTGATTTGAAGTTAGAACTGGAATCTGATTTTAAACAAGGTGGGACAGCAGAAACTTGATCAGGAGAGACGGATACTGGGAGTTGAGCATACAGACCACCGGCCTAGACATCTTACCTGATGAAGATGGGGGGAGTTCCTGAGTGCAATATTAGTTGTTAAAGAAACAATTACAGCAGCAAAGATGTACTGGGAAGGCAGTTAGTTATGCCCTAGCTCTAGTTTAGAAAGACCAAAACAGGGTCTGCACTGGATTCTGGAAACAAAATTTAAAAAAAGGGTAATGATGTTGCTGGCAATACACTGCAGGTTTATTAGTCAGAAGATAGAAGAGGTAGTGGAGAAACAGACTCAAAACATTAAATACTTGGGAAAAATTTTGAATTGCCAAATCATAGGAGATGGACCAGGTGCTGGAAAATACGATTAGCATGGATGAGTAGGATAGAAGCCCAGAGAACTACAAAAGCAAATATTTGAGTGCAAAGCAACAAGGTATTTAACCCACCCCCATTCTTCTAAACTCCAGAGAATATAGCCCCAGAGCCAAATACTCTTCACTGGCAAATGGGTGTATTAGTGAATAGGTTGCCATGGGTTTGGATGATAAATCTGCAGTTAAATAATGTCTATGTGAGGTTTGTAGTAATGGCAAGGGCTCAACATATTGTTACACGAGCCCTGATTGATGGTAGGTGTGTGAAACAAACTGAATTGTTAGATGAGAAATGATTACTTTAACACAAGTGAAAACATGCAAATACAAGTTAACCTCCTGAGGCTTGAATTGAATTTTTTGTCCCGACCTTTTCTTAACCAATCTGAGGTGGATTGGCAATCCGTTTCTTGTCTTCCATTTCTTACTCAGTTTAGGTGCCCATACTTTGGCAGCTTGTTCCAACTCACAAATCTCAAAATTAAAGTTAACTTTAAAATACTGTATTTATTGATGTCAAAACAAAACTTGAACTTTAATTCAAATTTAATAAACCAGACTGTACACAAGTACAAAGGAGTTAAGAATTTTGCATGGAGCTTTAAAGTTACAAATGTGCAATGCAAAAGATGGAAAATAATAGATAAATATTAAATTGCATCACAGTTTGAAACCTAAAAATAAACTAATTGTCCCAATGTGAGACTCACTACAGATGTGGAGATATTTTGGCTATGAAAATAGTCTTCCTCAAAATTACGAACACATCCAATTTGAAACTGTAAATCTTTGACAAACAAAATTAAGTTTCTCGCACTTAAGTTTCCACTGCATATAATCGATCTATGTTCAAAGCAAAATATAGTTCAGAAAATTTCCCTTAAAATCCTAGGTGGTGTGACAAGTAATGAGCTTTATATGTATTGGTAATGGAAAATGGGAGTAGTATAGATGGCATACTAAGGGTTCAGTTTCCATGACACAATACTCTACAAGGTGCTAGACTCTGAAATAACAAGCAGGAAACAATTGCCAAGGTACATGATACTGTCTGGGATGTCAAATAGGGCCTCCCAGTGTAAACAAATCTAGACCTCTCCACATTGATCCAAAATAAAATTCTGGTTTGCAACCCCAATGTGTGATACATTGCCTGTGGGAAGGCTTCAGGACCCACAGCACTTTAATAAAATGAATGATTATTAGAGAGCAAGCTGAAACAGCTTTCGTCACTTGTTAATGTGGAAATGGTATTGGGGAACAAGAGCTTTTGCAAGTCAACAAAGCATCATCAAAGAATGAGAAAACTGAAGGACGATGGGAGGTAGAAACTAATTCCAAATTTGGTCGATCCATTTCTATTTAAATGTTTAAAAAAAAAATGAGTATGAGCATTTTACCCATTCACTGAAATAGTAGGAATGGGATATTTTTTGTCAATAATAATCTTATCTATTAGAATGCACATATGCAATATTCTGTTCTGGACTGGAAAATTAACGTAGATATGTGCGTAGCTAGCTCTTGAAACCATTTGAAGCAGTTACTGGAAACTTAAAGTATTGTTAAATTTCTACAAAGTTCTTGCTGAATGACTTCAGTATTTCTTTGGATGTCCTCATCGTCCTCTGCTGATGAAACTCACTAAGCTTAGCTTAATTCATAGGGACTGGCAGAAAATATGGAAAGAGGCTTAAAATGATTAATATTTGACAAATAAGCACACAAGTGAACCCTGTAGGTGGTGAGGTTGCAAGATGAGTTGTTCAGGTACCACCTTATCAATTAACAGAGAATCCATTGGCCTTGGTTAGACTATCCTGCAAATTAATGCTACAAAATACTGAAATGTCATAAAGATGAGATCAGCAACCATGCAAATCATGAAAGATAGAAGGAAATCAACCATAGCTTTTAAAAATTTAGTGTTATGTTGAAGCCACTGTTAAACTACCTCCACTTTAGAGAGAAGTGCCCGTTTCTTCTGAAAGTTTTTTTTCTATCGTTTCCATAACGACTCAGTTCTTGAGATCACACCATCAATAAACATTGCTCCAACACTCCATCAATACATATACAAACATTTTCTTCTTGACAACTTTTCCTTCAACGTTAGCTCTAATAAAGCATCCCATGGTTAACTCGGTTTGCAGTAAATGAATAGCTACACACATATACGGATGTCTAGGGAGCTCACTTGGGCTCAAATGAAATCCTTTTTATATAAAAAAAAAGGCTGGACTGACATTCAGTTGGGAAGGGATTGACTGTTGGGAGGGTGGCCTTGCAGTGTTGGATCCACAATCTAAGTAAAGAAACTGATTCAATGGAAGAACTGGACTACGAGGTAGAATTTTCAAAATCAAGCACCAATACATTAGATGGTGATGGTTTGAAGAGAGAGAAGAAAATCAGCTTTCAGAGAAAAGGCAGCTCTGCAAATAATGCACACAAAGATGAGACAGCAATCTTAAAGATATGGTTCATTCCCCTCTGCTTGAATTGCCTGTGAAGTATTTTCTAGCCAAACCAAAGGCCAAAATTTACACTTTTGGATCAGGATGGAATGTTGGAGTCTGCATCCCGAGGAAAATCGTTATTTTAAAGGATAAACCTGTATTTCCTTTCTATGCAAACATTATAAAAATATTAAAAATCCCTACATTCTAGATCTATGGCTCAAATAAGTCTACTACAGGAATGGAGGAGCTTACTTTGTGGAGGAGGGCTTTGGTGGCAGATGAAAACAACACTTTTAAAAAAGGCTGTGTGCATGCAACTTAGAACACAACCACAAGTTGAAGTTGCTGCAGAGGGGGCAAAACAAACCAGCAACATTGGGCAATGGGAGAATGGCATGGCAATGATAGAGAATCACAGAAATGACTGATCCAAACCAGACAGCCACTAATCAAGTACCTCCACAAACAAGCCAAGCCCTCCTAGATACACACATTCATTGAAAAAAACTAATCATAACTTAGTCATTACTTCACAAGGTTGCCGTCTAAATTCTATACACTCTGACAAAAAAGGAACAAAGTTAACAACCAAATGAAATCTTGATACACTAGTTCATTGACTAAATGTCAAATAAAAGTTATGGATTAACAACTTAGTCAGTGTGCAATAGCCCTGACAATTAAGTGGGCTCAAACCCTTACAAATTTTTAAATATTATAGCCAAATCATTCACATTATAAAAGTTAGATCTAGAAAATTTTGGGGAGCTGGACAGTCATGATATTGGGCTGATTCCCGTTACCCCAACTCTCTGCTCTGCTAACTGGAGCAACATACATTAAACAATGTAATTCTTTAATCATCCTAACATTCACTAGCATATTAAATAGGGCCTGTGCAGCCAGCAACACTGACGTGAACACTCAGTTCCATTATTCAATGTAAAATGTTTTCTGTAAAACAATTATGTACAATATAATCAATTTGCTTTATAAAAACATTAAAAAATAAATTAGAAAGTTCTCCAGCTAAGCTGGATATTATGCTGTCCTCTTTGAACTATCAAGTGTGCTGATGTTGCTGGGACCGGACTGCTGTTTCTCTAGCCACAGTTCCGCCAGCTGCTGAGCACAGCCATAGGTTGAGGCTCTGGAGGCCAAGCACATTTTGTACTGATTTGGTTCCAAGTTTGGATCACAGTAGATTGGATGGTGGATGTGAACGATTCCAACTTCTTGACTCCTGAATGGTTTTAAACCAACCTGAATGACTTTGTTGTAGAGATCCACATCCTCCATTCCCCAGCCTTGGATCGAGATGTTAAATCCACCAGCAAGTACAAGATCACTTTTGTAAATGCACGAGATCCCAAACCCATAATATCTCCAGAATCCAGTATTTTTTGTAAAAGCAGAGTTGTTATTATTGGGAGATTTCCCGGCATGTACAATCTTTGGGTCAAATTGGGTAAAGATAACTGGGAAGTACACTTGCTTCCCTGGTGCAGCATTATTTCTGCAACGCTGCAGAAAATCTATTGAAAAAATCAAGTCAACATCACAAAATAAAAGTAGAGAATCATTACTAAACTGGGCAGCTCCATAATGCAGTGCAAGAGCCCTGGAAAACTCTCCAAGTACTGGAAGAACCTGGATCTCTGCTTTGGGATATTTCACTTGATAACCTCTTGTCAATTCCAATTGCTTTGTTTTATCTGGATTGGAATCAGAACTGAGTAGCAAGATAACTAACTTGACATTTTGATTTGAAATCAGACAAGTCCTTTCAAAGTTTTCCATGAATCTCACGAACATTTCAAAACGACCAGACAGAGGGACCAAGATGTTGATTTTCTGGTCTTTGGGCTTCTCTTGCCCAACATTACTCGCTCTAAGTTGGAAGGGAAGAAATATCTGCAGGGGGTTTGAGAGGATGGAGAAAGATTGTGAGATCCTGTTAATGCTGTTGGCCAAATCTGCCGCATCAATCTCTTCACCCTCAGAAAACTGGACCTTGCTGAAAGTTTGCTGCAGGTAAGCATGCCTCCTCACCGGGACAGTCATCTTCTTTCCCTTGTGCTTTTTATAGAGAAGGAGCAGGTCAAGTACATACTCTGCCCCATACATAGGGTTAACCCTTCGGTAACCGTACTGAATTTCTTTAAAGTCAATAATCCGTCCCCTGGACTTAGCATTTGCATTGATCATTTCCATCAACTGCATGACAATGTCATTCAAAGCTTCTTTCTGAGAAAAATCCATCCCTCTTCTTGGTGGCTCTCCATCAAATGCTGAATAAAGGTACTTCCCCGTCAGGAACTCCCATTCCAGAACCTCTTCCCTGTGTTGAGGTTGGAACCGCATGAAGGAAGGTGGAATTCCCAAGTGAATGTCATCTTTGTGAAGTTCAGTGTTGCTGTACTTGCCCATCAGCACAATCTCCCGGTGAAGCTGGATGGTGCGATGGCGAAGCTCCGAGATCCGACGACTCAGCATGTAGCTGTGAAGCCGGTATTGATACTCTGGGCTCTTGTTCGGATGTAGAGTGATCGCTCGCTGGATCTTGCTATTGTGGAGGTTCTGTATATAGCCCTTCTTATTCTGTTCATAGTTTTCATAAAATAACTGCTGCATCTGTGAAGAAAGAAAAGACAAATTATAAACACAGAGGTGTACATTGTGTTTTCTCTATACAGACAGAAAATAGAAGGCCAATTGATTCTGAGCCTGCTCCCATCTTTCAATACAATTATTGCTGATTCAGAGCTGGTTTCAGCTTTGTTCCCATATCCTTGGTTTCTCGAACACTAAGAAAAGGAAATGCAATATTCTGGGTGCATAGTAATTCCTACAGTCACCTTCAGAACTTGCCATGAACAGTCATTTAGCCTCAGAGTGGTGAAACCACAGGAGTTGCTGGGCCAAGTACAAAGTTGTACCTCTGAGCCAATATTCAACGTGCTCAGGCCAGTATGGATATAGAGATCAGGAGTAGCTCTCCTGGTCCACTACTTCCAGACATCAGCTAAGAACAGACTGGGCTACAATTGGGCCCATTTTGGCCCGTGCTGCTCAGGGATGGTGCACTGATTTACTCACTGTGGGTTTAATGTTCTATTGGGCCAGGTGCCAAAATGCATAGCCGCTATTCAAAATGTATAGTGTTAAACTCCTACTCATTACTTAGGAACCTTTTGCAGTAATCACCTATGGAAAACTTGATCAGTAACATGCATTGTGAGGAAAAAAAATAACTTGCATCTCCCATGAGCTTGAAATAGGCAGAAGGAAACCATCGAACTGCAATATTTTCAGCCTACAGAGGAGGTTGACACCTGACACAGTGGCACCAAGATAACAGCCTTTCCCTCAATGTCCAAAAAACAGAAGAGCTCATTGTGGATTACAGGAGGAACGCAGACAGGATCAACATCAATGGGAATGCAGTTAAGGGGGTGAGTAGTTTCAAGCTCCTCGGTATACACATCACTGATGATATCATCTGGACTGTACACACCGGCTGTATGGCAAAAAAGAGCACAATAGCGTTTCTTCCACCTCAGGCAACTGAAGAAGTTCAGTATGAACACCCAAGTTCTCAAGATCTTCTACAGGGGTGCCATTGAGAGTACACTGAGTGGCTATAATACTGCCTGGTACGAGAACTGCACCAACCTTGATTGCTGGGCACTGCAGAGAGCGGTACGGACAGCCCAGCGCATCCGTGGATGCGAACTTCCCTCCATTGAGGACACAGAGCAGCGGGTGCAGAAAGAAGGCCTGTAAGTTCACTGGGGACACCAGTCACCCCACCATAAACTGTTTCAGCTGCTTCCGTCTGGCAAACAGTACCACAGCATTAAAACCAGGACCAACAGGCTACGGGACAGCTTCTTTCGGCAAGCCATTAGACTTATAAATTCACGTCTGTACATTGTGACTGAGTCATAACACTAAGATTTTTACTCCCCCATATTGTGGGATGGATTTAAGATTTAAATAAATTCAGTTCAATTACACATCAGTTCCACAAGCCAATAATCCTCCCTGATTATCATAGAAACTAAAAATGTGTGGGATTTTTGCAACAGCTTGATTACAGCAGAAGCTTTTCGGCCTAATCTTCCTTTGAGCTCTCTGCTGATGGCCCTGCACAAGCTCACTACATATGGCAGTATCCCAGCTTCATCCACCCAGCGACTGATTCCGTCCATGGCCCTCCACATATTCACACATTCGATTTGTCTTGTACCTTCAAGCAGCTGAGTAGTTTTAATTGGCTGGTATTAAAATTTTAATTGGCTTGAAAACTGGATTAGAGATGGAAAATACTAACAGCACAATTACAGTAGTTCTGATGAAAGGTTGTCGACCCGAAATATAACTGCTTCACTCTTCACAGATGCAGTCTAGCTGCTGACTATAGGCAGCATTTACCACTTTCATTCCAGATTAAGTAAATTCAGCCCTGTGTAACTTTTCTAGGTAAGCTTGAGGGCAGAGTAAAGTCCTGCATCAAGAGATGTGGAAAACTAAGTGGACAGTTCTCAATATCAGTGGATGTTTCATGAATTGCCTGTAACACATCGGTGATCCTGGTTCAGAGAGGTACTTAATGTTTAGCCAAATGACTTGTAGTGGCTTTATATATTGTTTCTTGATCTATTGCATTTAAACAAAATTTAAAACACACTTCATAGCTTCAGGGTCTAATTCACAACCTCCTCTTGTGCCAAACATGAACATGTAACTAATTGTATCATGTGCCTAGGCCTAATTCTTCAAGCTTCAAAAAGCCACAAACACGACTTGAAATACTTATGTGTTCCCTTCTTATTTTAATAAAACTGCTTAAAGGGAGTGGGAATGAGAATTGCTTCAAGCTGACGTATCAAGGGAATTGAGCTGAGCTCACTCCAACGCTGGTTCAGGGTGGAGTGGTGATGCAGTGGTTAACTGACCAGACTAGTAACCCGAGACCAGTTATCCAGAGACATAGTTCATATTGCATCATGGGGATGTGAATTTTAAATCCAGATTAATTGGGAATTAAAAATAAAACTAGTTACATTGGTAACCACAGAAGTCCGCAATACTGAAGTTAACTGTTTTTCTGTCTGCTCAGCCTTTGCCTGAACAGCATAATTACAGTTTTGCTTTAAATTTATGATTTGTAGCATGTGTGGCATTCTGGCTTTTGTTTTAGTGTCTCCTGTGGATGAATTATTCAACACAAAACACGCACACAGGTGTTTATGTGTTTATGGGTTGGAACGTGCTGAGAAATGCCAGAAGTCTTGCACAACACTGTCTGTGTTTCTCAGGGTCAGGCCTCCCCTGTGGACATAGGAACCTTGAGTGTCCTGGACCAGCTTCTGCAGTTCTTTCCCTGCTGAATCTGTGCAGAGCACTGCCTGCTCCATTCAACTCTTTGGAAACTGTGGATCGGAGGAAGAAAGGTAAAATAAACACAAACACCAGGGATACTCTGCAGGTCAGGGAAGTGGTTCAGGTTGATGACCTTGCATTGGAACAGGAGAAGTGAGAAGATGAGTGTTTCAAATTGCAGAGGATGCAGGGCAGAGGAAACAAAGAACAGGAACATCTGTGACAAACTGGAGACCAAATTGTCCAGATACTGTACAGTACATGATTCATGTTTATGTCATGATGAGTGGGAACAAGGCAATTTGGAAAAAATTACTGGGTGGGTGTGCATCTTGTTGAAAGATTTGTATTTTCATTAGGAGTCTGCTTAATAATTCACATTAACACAAGTGGATATCACCATGTTAATTGCAACGTTTCATATAAATTGATCTGTCTTCATTCTTAAACTTATTGTTAAACTAAACTACCATAAACTGAATGTTCTGCGCAGGATGAGCTCAACAGCACATTATTCTGACCCCAAAGTACAAATATACCTTCCAGTAACAAAGATTCATAGCAAGATCCTGGAAAACCTGGTCTACTTCTCCTTTCTAAATGCCATCTCCTGCAATCTGTCCCCACGAATACTGTTTACAGGCGCTGTACATAAAAACTGTTGCCAAAGCTGCCTGTGCCAAAGAATTCCACAGATCACACTCTGGCCAAAGAAATTCCTCCTCATCTCCACTCTAAAAGGATGCCCCTCTATTCTGAGGGGGGTCTTCCGGTCTTAGACTCTCCCAACATAGGAAACATCCTCTCCACATTCATTCCATCAAGGCCTTGCAGCGTTCGATAGGTTTCAGTGAGGTCATCCCTCATTCTTCTAATGCTAACATTGTATTTGCCTTCCTCATCACAGACTCAACCTGCAAATTAACCTTCAGAGAATCACGCACAAGGACTCCCAAGTCCCTTTGCAACTCGGAGTTTTGTAATTTTGTTCCATTTAGAAAATAGCCTACCCTTTCAGTTCTTCTGCCAAAGTGCATAACCATACACTTCCTAAAAACTGTATTTCACGTGCCACTTCTTTGCCCATTCTCCAAATCAAGTCCCTTCTGTAGCCTCCCCATTTCCTCAAAACTATCTGCCCCTCAAGCTAACTTCAGATCATCTACAAACTTTGCAACAAAGCCATCAATTCCATCATCCAAATCATTGACATATCATGTAAAAAGAATCGATCCCAACACAGAACCCTGTGGAACACCACTAGTCACTGACAGCCAACCAGCAAAGGCTCCCTTTATTCCCACTCGTTGCCTCCTGCCAATCAGCCACTGCTTTATCCATGCTAGAATCTTCCCTGTAATACCATGAGCTCATAGCTTGTTAAACAGCCTCATGTGGCACCTTGTCAAAAGCCTTCTGAAAATCCAAGTACAAGATATTGATTGATTCTCCTTTGTCTATCCTGCTTGTTATTTCTTCAAAGACTTCCAGCATATTTATCAGGCAAGATTTTTCCCTTGAGAAAACCAAGCTGACTGTTTTATCATATGTCTCCAAGTGCCTTAAGACTTTATACTTAATAAACGACTCTAACATCTTCCAAACTACTGAGGTTAGATTAACTGGCCTATAATTTCCTTTCTTTTCCCAGTAGCCAACAATTTCAATTGCCATTCTGACATGCCAGTCCATTGCCTCCTTTTCTGCCATGACGACGCCACTCTCAGGTTGGAGGGGCAACCTCCTTCTGTCTAGGTAGACTCCAACTTGATGTCATAAATAGCAATTTATTCAACTTCCAGTAACATGTTTTTCTTTTTTTATTCCCCCTCCTTTCCCCTCACTCTTTCCTTTTCTTCATTTCCCCATTCTAGCCTCCTACCTCTTCTCCTCACCAGCCTATCACCTTCCCCGGTGCCCCTCCTCCTGTTTCTCCTACGAACCACTGTCCTATCAGATTCCTTCTCCTCCAGCCCTTTGCCTTTTCCATTTATCACCTCCCTGCTTCTTACTTCATTCACCCTCACCTACCCACTTTGCTTCACATATCACTTTCTAGCTCGCCCTCCTCCCTCTTATTTGGCCTTCTTCTTCCTTCTTTGATGAAGGGTCTCAGACCGTTGATTTCCATAAATGTTGCCTGACTTGCTAAGTTCCACCAGCATTTTGAGTGTGCATCCCTCAGCTAATCAACAAGCTTCAAAACACGGGTCTCTGTACCCACTTCTGAAACTAGAACTTTGACGTCCTTATCAGGAGACCACAGTCAATGCGGATCAGTAATAACAAACTCGTCACACTGACAATCAACATAAATGCACCTCAATGATGCTCTATTCCCTCTATACTTATGACTGTGTGGCCAGGCACAGCTCAAACACTACCTATAAATTCACCAATGTCACCACTTTGATGGACAAAATCTCAAATGGTGGCAAGGCAGACCATTTGAGTGAGACACATTGGTTGGTTGAGTCAGCTCACAACAGCAACTTTGCTCCCAGTGTCAGCAAGACCAAGAAATTAATTGAGGACTTCAGGAAGGGGAAGTTGGGAGAACACAGACCAGTCCCCATTGAAGGGTCAGTGTCATCATCTTAGAATCCACCCTGGGCCGAACACGTTGATGCAATCATAAAGAAGCCACACCAATGATAGTATTTAGAAGTTTGTTGAAGCAACCTGACAGGTCGCATTACAACCTGGTATGGAAGCTCCAATGCACAGGATTTAAAGGGACTGTAGAGGGTTATAGTCTAATCCAGCTCTATCACAGGCACAACCATCTCCACCAAGGACATCTTCAAAAGATGGTATCTCAAGAAGGTGGGATCCATCATAAAGGATCCTCACCATCCAGGACATTCCCTCTGCTCATTACTACCATTGGAGAGATGGTACACAAACCTGAAGACCCACACTCAGTAATTCAGGAATAGCTTCTTCCCTTTTGCCATCAGATTTCTGAATGGTCCATGAACCCATTAACATGAGTTTGCTATTTCTCTTTTGTAACTTATAGCAATTCTTATATTCCACACTGTACTATTGTTACAAAGGAACATATTTCACGGCATACGTCAGTGATAATAAACCTGATTCTGATTCAATATAGATGACATAGTTGAATGTGTCGACAGTGTTTTGGTCATTGAGGAAAAAGTGTCTTGGAGATCAAGAACTGTGCCTCTGGGAAGCAATTACCTGGGCACTTCAAAATGCTTATGAAACCTGGCCTACCAACTGCAGGCACGTCATGGCACTGAACACTGAAAGCCATCACCATTGTATTCTGTGCAAAACCCACTGGAATAAAAAATGTTATCAATATGAGCATCCTCTCCCTGACTTAGATCCCATGCACTGAAATTATAACTGAACTCAGATTGATCCATTGAGTAGGCAACACAAATTGCATAACTAATATCAAACTCCTGAAACTGACACTTTTCTTGGGAAATACTTCAAGGATCAATAGTACTTAAGGACCACTAACTACTGAGACTTCTTGACCCATGAACACTCAAAGTGGGGAAGGGACATCATCTTTCACCACCCAGGCCAGCTACCCCAGAGCCAACTGTCAAACAGTGTGCATTTCCTACATTGGTTCATCAATCACATCGGAAACCACAGGTCAGGAGTGAACCACTGTAAGTGTGATGGGTACCTTTGTGAAATTTCAGGGGATTCTGTTCTTGGTCGCTTGTTTTTTTCCCCTGGTGTGCTAATATTTCAAATCTTTTCTATTGGCATGACAAAGTAGTTTGTGGATGATACAAACACCAGTTGTATGACTCAGAGCAAAGATTTAGTAAGATATAGATAGTCTGACCAGTTGGGTAGAAAAATAGCAAATGGAATTTAGTACAAAGAATTTGAGGTACTACGCTTGAAAGGTGCAACAAAACAAAGGAAAAAACATTTAATAGTAAGTGGTGTAGAGAAATAGTGGGACCTTGTAGTAGTCCTTTACAGATTCCAAAAGGTAGTAGAACAGCTGGTTAAAAAGGCATGTGGAGGTTTTCCTTTATTAGCCAGTACAACGAGCTTATGACAGAACTGTATGCAATATCTATATCAGGGGTGTCAAACTCATTTTAGGTCACGGGCCGGATTGAGCAAAATGCAGCTTCATGCAGGCCGGATCAGTCGGACGCGTGCGAACGCAGCTTTCGTTGCCTCAGTTTTTTCAGCCTGCTCTCATGTGTCTCAGTCTCTGCTATAACTACAAAGTGTTTCACTTTACAAATTCCGTTTCTTATGAAGAAGACTGCCGAATAAACACTAAAAACCCTGAAAACCTGGTACCTGAATAAACTCAGCATTAGCCATATCATACGCCATAGGCACTTCGATTACTGGGGCCAGCTTTAATAGTAATTAGATATTATCTCCCGGGTCAAAGATAATTCCACCGCGGGCCGGATTTGGCCCGCGGGTCTTGAGTTTGACATATATGATCTATATGATCAAACTTGTATGGAATTTTGATCAGCACACTATAGGAGACCCATTACACTGCAGTGAGATGTTGCCAAGACTTTATAAAGGTAGCCTGGAGGGAAGACTGGATAAATGAAGGTTGGCTTTCTTTAGATCAGATGAGGCTGAGGAGACTCTAGAAAACCAAAGGGTATGGATAAAATTAAATGAAAATACCTACTTCCATTAGCAGACAGGTAAAACTAAATTGGGGTGGGGGTGGGGTTTAAAGTAATCTGGAGAAGGAGTAGAAGCAAGATGATCTTTCCCCTTTCAAGACTAGTGAGATTTGTAGCTCACCACCTGAAAAGTACTTGAAAGTGAATATGAATTGCTGTGACCTACAGGGATGGGCACCTAGTGTTGAAAAATGGAGTCAAGCTATTTCAACAAGCACAGGTACATTGGGTCAAATGCCCTTCCACATCTACAGTTTCTATTACACTTGCAGCAAGTTGAGAAAGGTTACTGAGGTGACATCTGTAAATGTGAGAATTGTTGCCCGAGTAGGTGGCATGTTTTAATTCTACATTTAATTTCGACAATTTTCAGAAACAAAGTGATCTAACTGAACGCAAGGCCAGCCAGATAATGAGATCTGCTCACATCAAGTCGGCCGCTTCAAGTTTCGTTTTCATTATTTATTCAGGATGCAGGATCATTGGAAATATTTATTGTCTATCCCTAAACTGCCTCTGAGAGTATGAGAAGTCTTGAACCATTGCAGCTTTTTTGTGAAACTATTCCTACAGTGTTATGGAGGGAGGGAGTTTTGGAAAATAACAATGATCATTTCCGAACCAAGGCTGTGCATGTGACTCAGAGGCTAGCCTTTTGGTGGAGCGCCTCGTACACCTGTGTCAATATCAAACTTCATGACCGAGGTTCTTTCTAAGTTTGAAAGATGCCACGAGTAACCCTTGTGAGTTTGTAGATAGTAAACATTGCAACAGTGATGTGTTAGATGGAATGGCAATCAGGTGGGTTCCTGTCCATTGGACAGTGATACCAGAGCAGCACTCATTCAGGCAAGGGATAGGGTTCCTGTCCATTGGACAGTGGGGATAGGGTTCCTGTCCATTGGACAGTGATACCAGAGCTGCACTCATTCAGGCAAGGGATAAGGTTCCTGTCCATTGGACAGTGATACCAGACCCGCACTCATTCAGGCAAGGGATAGGGTTCCTGTCCATTGGACAGTGGGGATAGGGTTCCTGTCCATTGGACAGTGATACCAGACCTGCACTCATTCAGGCAAGGGATAGGGTTCCTGTCCATTGGACAGTGATACCAGACCTGCACTCATTCAGGCAAGGGATAGGGTTCCTGTCCATTGGACAGTGATACCAGAGCCGCACTCATTCAGGCAAGGGATAAGGTTCCTGTCCATTGGACAGTGATACCAGACCTGCACTCTTTCAGGCAAAGGATAGGGTTCCAGTCCATTGGACAGTGGGGATAGGGTTCCTGTCCATTGGACAGTGATACCAGAGCTGCACTCATTCAGGCAAGGGATAGGGTTCCTGTCCATTGGACAGTGATACTACATCTGCACTCATTCAGGCAAGGGATAAGGTTCCTGTCCATTGGACAGTGGGGATAGGGTTCCTATCCATTGGACAGTGATACCAGACCTGCACTCATTCAGGCAAGGGATAGGGTTCCTGTCCATTGGACAGTGATACCAGAGCTGCACTCATTCAGGCAAGGGATAAGGTTCCTGTCCATTGGACAGTGATACCAGACCCGCACTCATTCAGGCAAGGGATAGGGTTCCTGTCCATTGGACAGTGGGGATAGGGTTCCTGTCCATTAGACAGTGATACCAGAGCCGCACTCATTCAGGCAAGGGATAGGGTTCCTGTCCATTGGACAGTGATACCAGAGCCGCACTCATTCAGGCAAGGGATATGGTTCCTGTCCATTGGACAGTGATACCAGACCTGCACTCTTTCAGGGAAAGGATAGGGTTCCTGTCCATTGGACAGTGATACCAGAGCTGCACTCATTCAGGCAAGGGATAGGGTTCCTGTCCATTAGACAGTGGGGATAGGGTTCCTGTCCATTGGACAGTGATACTACATCTGCACTCATTCAGGCAAGGGATAAGGTTCCTGTCCATTGGACAGTGGGGATAGGGTTCCTGTCCATTGGACAGTGATACCAGAGCTGCACTCATTCAGGCAAGGGATAAGGTTCCTGTCCATTGGACAGTGATACCAGACCTGCACTCTTTCAGGCAAGGGATAGGGTTCCTGTCCATTGGACAGTGGGGATAGGGTTCCTGTCCATTGGACAGTGATACCAGACCTGCACTCTTTCAGGCAAGGGATAGGGTTCCTGTCCATTGGACAGTGGGGATAGGGTTCCTGTTCATTGGACAGTGATACCAGAGCTGCACTCATTCAGGCAAGGGATAAGGTTCCTGTCCATTGGACAGTGATACCAGAGCTGCACTCATTCAGGCAAGGGATAGGGTTCCTGTCCATTGGACCGTGATACCAGAGCTGCACTCATTCAGGCAAGGGATAGGGTTCCTATCCATTGGACAGTGGGGATAGGGTTCCTGTCCATTGGACAGTGATACCAGACCTGCACGCATTCAGGCAAGGGATAGGGTTCCTGTCCATTGGACAGTGATACCAGAGCTGCACTCATTCAGGCAAGGGATAGGGTTCCTGTCCATTAGACAGTGATACCAGAGCCGCACTCATTCAGGCAAGGGATAGGGTTCCTGTCCATTGGACAGTGATACCAGAGCCGCACTCATTCAGGCAAGGGATAGGGTTCCTGTCCATTGGACAGTGATACCAGACCTGCACTCTTTCAGGCAAGGGATAGGGTTCCTGTCCATTGGACAGTGATACCAGAGCCGCACTCATTCAGGCAAGGGATAGGGTTCCTGTCCATTGGACAGTGATACCAGACCCGCACTCATTCAGGCAAGGGATAGGGTTCCTGTCCATTGGACAGTGATACCAGACCCGCACTCATTCAGGCAAGGGATAGGGTTCCTGTTCATTGGACAGTGATACCAGAGCCGCACTCATTCAGGCAAGGGATAGGGTTCCTGTTCATTGGACAGTGATACCAGACCTGCACTCATTCAGGCAAGGGATAGGAAGGTATCCCACTGCCTTGAAGATGACAGAAAATTCGGATGCAGAAGCAAAGTTAGCGATAGAGTGGAATGAGAGATAATAATAACAATTATTTTTAAGTGAGGGAAGCGTGGATCTAAGCCTGAATTAATCACACCAAAAGAATCATTCAGGAAAAAAAAATCAGTGGGAGTTATAAACAACCAGGAATTGCTAAGTCATAAGTATAAAATGCCAAAGTGAACAATGAAGTGCTGCAAGTTTTCCTTAAATTTCATAGGAACTGTTACAAGGGAAAAGACAGAGCAATTAGAGCAATTATAGAATAGAAAATTCAGTGATGACTTGACTGGGGCTGAGGTCAAGGTCTACTCACTGAACAAGTACTCAACAAAGCACTGAGCCAATGTAGGTTTGGTGTCACTAAACAAAACCACTTCATTTTCAGCAGAGCCTGCAATAAAAAGTGAAAAAATTGAAAGTATCAAGGAAATGGTGGTTGTGCGTGACTGGAAAGCATGGGGTGCTGAGAGGGAGAAAACAATGTTAGTACAGCTTATATTACCAGCACTTTAGTCAATTCTTCCCTGCCAAGGAACAGCTGAGATCACTGGATAAAGCACAAGTTTTGGGACATTCTGATAACATTCTGATGGCGATACTAAAGACTAGATTGTATTTTCCTCTGCCTAAATTGCTCTAATACAGTCGTAAATTGGCATCTCTCTAAAAGAGCAGAAGATTGCCCAGGGGTATATTGTCCATTGAAAGATCATATCTGATATCCTTAATTTACCAGTCTACACGAAATGGAGCAAGTCGTTGATTATGCAATTTTGCAGAGCTTATTCTCCATGACCGCTCAAGGCCTAGTGCAGATTCTACCTAGAAATAAAATGCAAGCATGGGCTGATAATGTGGCAAGTAATATTTAGGCCCCAAAGATGCCAGGCAATAACCAGTAGTCAAGCCATCTATTTGGCATTCAATGATATTAGCATCCCAAGCCCCTGCCATCAACCCTTTGGATGCACTCATGACCTGAAACTGAACTATCTCACAATTATTGTGGCTGCAAGAAAAGGTCAGAGGCTATAACCTCATATCAAGGGGCTGCTCCAGACAGCTCAAAGATTTTCCACGATCCACATTTCAAATGTATGAGGGGATACTCCCCTCCAGTCTGTATGAGTGCAACTCCAATACTTTAGAGGATCAATGCCATTAAGGTCAAAGCAATAGCTTGAAAACAAGGGAGTTTTTACCCTGGGTTACAGCATGGCCCTCAACACTGGAGTTGATGGCCTGTGCAGCTACAAAGAAATGTTACCATTCACTCAAAGTAATCTGGTTAACATGAAGTTTTCCCTACAGAAAGTTTATGGCAGCGTATGTAAGCTTCATTATTTAAAAGGACATGGGTTAATTCTACAGAGAGTAGTATATTAGACACTGCAGTTTGCTTGAAGGGCAGGAAAAAAAAGCAGATGTGCTACAGAGTTGAAGCAGGACCTATGGCTTGCTACCAAGAATTTACAATTGTTTTTAATAATGGCTAATACAATAGCGGTCAGGGACAGGCTCTTTGTCACAGTCTTCGCTGAACATGGTGCCAAATTCAACTAACCCATCCTGTCTGCCTGCATGTAGATGTATTTATCAAAGACCCACTTAACTACCACTATTGTATCTGCTTCCATCATCACCACCGTCAGTACATTCCAGGCACTTAGCCCTGTGTTTAAGAAAAAACTTGCTCCGCACATCTCTTAAACTGTTCCCCCATTTACCTTAAAATTATGTCCTCTGGTTTTTAAGGAAAATAAATTAGCTCTCTACCTTATCTATGCTTCTCTATTATTTTTTTTTTTAAAAAACAAACTTCTACCAGGTCTTTCCTCAGCTTCGAACACTCCATAAAAATCAATCCAAGTTTGTCCAACCTCTCCTTACAGCTATCCTGTCATCCAACAACTTCCTAATTCAATTCCAAAGCCTCCACATCCTTCCTGCAATGGGGTAAATGCAACTGCACACAACACTCCAAGAGCAGCCTGACCACAGTTTTATACAGCTGTAATGTGACTTCCTGGTGCTTATACGAAGCATGTCAAGTCTTCTTATGGCTATCTAATTTTGTTGCCACCTTCAGGATACTATGGATTTGGGACCAAGACCCCCCCCCCCCCACATTAATGCTGTCATTAACTGCATACTTTTCCCTTACATTTGACAGCGCAAATACCTCACACTTCTCCAGATTAAACTCTGCCTGCCATTTCTCTGCCCATATCTGGATCTCATCTAAAATCTTTAACTATCTTCTTCATTTCTGTATCTTCACCACCCTTTGTGTTGCCTGTAAATTTACTAAACACTATAGACCACTTTCTTTTACACAGCACCTAATTAAGTCCTATATCCTTCGTGACTGTTCAACTCCAGCCCTACCCATTTTAAACAACGGGACTAATTATACCTCCAAGTCATTTCACAAGTAGTATTCTTCTGGGATCAATATTGTTGTTGCTTACATTTGAAAGTCAACATTTGCAAAGCACAACTCCAGTGCAAAAGTGTAGAACTTTTACCATTTCAAATCATGAAACAGAAACCTCAGATTAAAAAAGACAGCTGCATGGACCAAGACATGTACAAGACATAACCTCCAGAGGAAACCCGAAAATTGAAGGCAAAAAATGTAGCAGTGAGAAAGAAAAGACTGAGCCAATACTCTGATTCAGTAAACAGTGGAATCTTATTGAATTGTCCAACATTTTTTTTTGGAGGGTGGGCTTGAAAGAACAGCTGTCACACTGGTGTTTTCCCCCTTGTTGGCCATCTAGAACCAGGGGATCTCTCTCAAGGGCAAGCCATTCAGAAATTTCTTTACTCCAACAGTATCAAATTGTTTTGAGTTCTCTATAAACAGATGGCTATGGAAGCTCAGCACAGTATATATTCAACATAGAAAGATTGGAATAACCACAACTATTGCTGGAAGTACTCAGTTGGTTTGGCAGCTTCTGTAGGAAAGAGATAGATTTTCAGGTCAAAGACCCTTCACAAGAATAGGGAAAGGTCAAATGCAATTAAGAGTGATAACTTGATCAAAGAAATATAATAACATTGCAAATAGGTCAGGTTTATGAAAGGAGAAAGGAAATCTGAACATCAGAGATGGACACCTTACAGCAGAAATGGACAGTTATAATACAGACCAAAAAAGCAATTTACTTTAGAAGAAATCGATAACAGTCCAGAAGGCTACAGCATACCTACACAGAAGAAAATACTCCTCAAGCTTACAAACATAATAATGGACTGACAGGCAACTCTGATTTGGTTCAACAGACTGGAGGCAGGTGCTCCGCAAAGCATTTACCCCAATCCAGGTTTGGTTCTTCTTATGTAGATAAGACCACAAATGCCACACACCACATTTGAAGAAGTGCAGATGAATCACAACTTCATCCCAAAAAAATTATTTTGGATCCCTGCAGGATGGCAAGGAAAAACATGGAAAACACTTGCATATTCTGACATTGCGTGGACAAAAATTACACACAATGGGGAGACACTGGATCGTAACATGATATTAGTGCAGGGAAGTGCTACTAAGTAAAAGAGCATGGAATAGCAGAGTAAGGCATGAAGCGGATTAACTCACTCCTGTTTCTATTTCTTTTGCTCCTCTGTAAAGACATTCAGCTGCAAATAGTTACACCATCCCCCAGAGTTAACTGATTGCAAAGCTGCTGGATTTTATTGAGCTCCCAGCATCAGGAAAGGGAATACTGTCCAAGGTTTCATTTTCATAGTGTTAAATCTTATACGTGTTAACCATTGGTGTGTGCACTGTTAATTATTCAATAAGAAGCTGTGTCTGAAAATAATAATGCATTTCAACTACTAAATCACTTCAAGATTCTGTAACTGCTTTAAAAAACAAAATGGAGTGAAGTATATTTGAATCTTGCACAATGAACTCATCCATTGTAAAATGAAAATTTAAAATGGCATAATCTTACGACTTTCATGCACTAACATCATGTTACAATCTAATTGTATGTTTTTTTAAAAAAAAAAACCTTTTCTCCTTCTCATCATGCAGGGATCTAAATAGTCCAAATGACCCGGCACTAAGGACATCTTCAAAAAGTGATGTCTCAAAAGGACCCCACCCCCATCACCCAGGACATGCCCTCTTCTCATTCTACCATCAAGGTGGCCTGAAGAAACACACGTAACGTTTTGGGAACAACTTCGTCCCCTCTGCCATTAGATTTCTGAATGGTCAATGAACCCATTACACTACCTCAATATATTTTCGAGCACATAAGCTTGGAGACAGGGTTGCAAGCTCATGATTGACTCCATTTCTCACCCATTAAAGCGTCGAGGAGTGAGCGGAAGGTGCTGTGTCTACTAGCCTTTTGTTTGCTGCTGCCGAAGGAAGGTGGCTTGCGAGTGATAGTCCCTCTCTCCCCCACGCCCACTGCTCCAAGAGGAATGTCCCTAGCTTCGAATGGTCTCTCTCCTCACTCGATGCTGCCGAAGGATTGTGCTGGAGTCCTGGGTCTTGGGCAAGGTTTAATTGAGGCAGTTTGTGGATTGTAGTCTAGTTCATGTTATATGTTCCTGGCCAGTCCTTTTCTTGTTTCTGTTTTGGGTGGGGTGGCCTGCAGATAACGAATGACAGCACTAGATTGAACTGGTCTGAGCTGAATATGCCTAAATCTTTTCATTTTTGTGCTTTATATTCTGTATTTTTTGCTGTTTGTGCGATTTTTTGCACACTTGGTGGTGGAGGGTGTTTGATGTCTTTCTCTGAATGGGTTCCAGGGTTTTCTTTGTTTTATGGCCGTCTGTGGGAAGACAAATCTCGGAGTTGAATACTGCGTACATACATACTTTGATAATTAATGTTCTTTGAATCTTTTTGCACTACTTAATTTTAAAAAATTGTTATTGTAAGTTATAGTTTTGTTTTATTATGTATTGCAATGCACTGCTGCCAAAAAAACAACTTTAACAACGTATGGCCGGGATAGTAAAGCTGATTCTGAATCTCAGGTTTAGGAATCCTTGTCATTTTTCCAAGCAGAATTAAGTAAAACTCACAAGTGAAGAACAGAAACATGTGAAATGGAAATCAGAGGGTTCCTTTAATTCAGCAAGTAGAAGACCTTAAAAGTAGTCTTTAAATTTTTAAAGTTTCACAAAGGTAAATAACGATATCTAGAATATAATGTTTAAGATCATTAAATAACAGGCAGCCACTCAGATCAAATGAGAAAAAAAGTGTTTGCAGCAAAAATGAAAATGCTTTCAGTTGAAAGATACTGAAAAGCATTAAACAATATGGTAAAATCCCAGTAAGGCACATAGAAGATCCAGAGTACAGACCAGATGGGCTAAAGTTGCTTACTTTCTCATTGTGTATAGTTTAGTTTTGTGGTGCAAGAACAAGGCTGTCTTATTTATTCACAGGGAACAGATGTCATTGCCAGAGGCAGTTATTTATTGCCCTGTTTGTACTTATAACTAGAAATAGTGACTATTTTTAAACCCGACAGTCTGCATAAATCTAATATATTGAAGAGGGTTTACTTAATAGCCCTCATAAAACCTTGATACACAGTGAAACACTGCTAAGAGAGAAGCACCAAAATAACAACCCCTTACAACATAAAAGGGGTTGCATTTCTAATTAAAATAAGGAGAAGCAAAGAAAAGTTTCATAGATTCACCACTATTTTCATGAAGGTTCTTCCCATGGTTGTACTAAATGTCTTACCACATATCCTGAGATAGGGGTACCAAGGTCCAGCCAAGTGAAAACTTCCTGATATCAGTCTACCAAGTCTTCTAATAGCTCTTTCTTCAGTCGTTTACCTTTTCCAGCTATCGCCACCAAGCTTATCACTTCATTCCCCACTCTCCCCCCTCATTAGACTTTATTTGTCACCTACCTATCGGTCTGTACTCCTTTCCCTCCCCATACCTTCTTATTCCGACTTCTTCCCCTTCATTTCCAGTCCTGATGAAATGTCTCAGTCCAAAACATTGACTGCTTATTTCTCTTCATAAATGCTGCCAGACCTTCAGAATTTTTTGCGTGTTACATTTGAGATGTTTAAATGTTTTGATTAAATTACCTCAGTTTTCTGAACAAGCAACATAATCTTTCCTCATAAATTCTTGCTACCTGATGAATCAGTCTAGTTAACTTCAATGCTCTCTGTGACAGCATATCGTTTCCTAGATAGGGAGACCAAAACCATACACAATACTCTAGGTGTGGGCTCATCAGGGCCTAGTACAACTAGAGGAAGACATCCTTACATCCATATTCAAACTCTTTTTACGAAGGCCAACATGCATTCCATTTTGTGCCCGATTGATACACCTGTACGCTTTGCCAGAGTACAAAAAACACCCAAGTCCATTGCTACAATGTTTCCCTATCTAAAGCTATTAATATGCTTGTTTTTTTCTACTTCATACTTACCAACTTGACACTATACTAGCCATGCTTTTGCCCACTCACTCTGCATTCTCTTCACAACCCCACTCAGTTCAGTGTCATCAACATGCTTAAAAATATTCTGTTGATTCCTCATTCAAATTATTGATAAACACCATGAATAGCTGAAGCCAAGAACTGACTCCTATCCAGTTTTTTTTGCCCTTTAGCCAATCAAGTATGCGCTCGTCTATCACCCCAACTTTAATGACTGGGTCACCCTCATCTATTCTGCTAGTTACAATCTCAAAAAAATTCCAACAGCTTTGCCAAACATGATTCAACTTTACATCAACTTCACCAATCCCAGGAGTATTTTCAAATAACTTTCTACCACTTTCTTATTAGTATTATAGCCTGATATTGTCTATAGTTCTACTTTCGCTCTCTCCTTTCATAAAGTAGTGGGTCTTCCCCCCCGCCACCCCCCCCCCCAAAGTCCTGCTGAAGGGTCTTGGCCCAAAACATTGACATACTCTTTTCCATAGACACTGCCTGGCCTGCTGAGTTCCTCCAGCATTTTGTGTGTTGCTTGGATTTCCAGCGTCTGCAGATTTTCTCTTGTTTAAAATAGTGAGGTAACTTTTATTTATGCTACCTTCAATCTGTACAAAATGTTCCAGGATTTGTGGAATTTACAAAGATAACAACCAGTGCATCAATTATTTCCAGAACCACCACCTTCAAAGTCCTGGGTTGCAAGTTAATTACCCCTTGGCTCCATTATCCTTTATTTATAAACTAATACTAATTAGTTTGTGCTCATTTAAGACATCTAATACTTCATTACTTCATGGAGGTTTTCTTCCACGGTGACAGACATTTTTTTTGATTAATTCCGCTGCCATTTCTTTATAGTGAAATATAATTTCTCCTATCTCCACATGCAAGGGCAGATAGACAAAATGGCAGAAGGATAAGCTATAATTTTTCCACATATTTCTGATTTTCCAGTTCTTACCAATTCCTTGGTCCTCTGATATAAAAATTTTCCTAATCCCTCATCCACTTCAAAGTAAATTTATTAGCAAAGTACACATATGCTACCACATACTACTTTGAGATTCATTTTTGTGCAGACGTTTACAAAAAACTATAGTGTTCGAAAGAAGGCAAACTGCAAATAAAAAATAATACTGAGAAGATGAGTTGTAAAAAAAATACTTAGAAATCTGTAGGTGACAGAATCTGTTGAAATTTGCAGTGAATGAAGTTATCCACATTGGTTCAGGAGCCTGATGGCTGTAGGGTAATGATTGTTCCTGAACCTGACAGTGCACGGCCAAAAGCTTCTGTACCTCCAGCTCGATGGTAGCAGTCCAGCAATCCCCAGATTGGCGAGTCCTGGCTCAGAGGTCTGTGTGTGTAGAAGGCACAAGAGCCCATGATGGGCCAGGTCACTGGGGTCGGAGGTTCGTACAAGTCTGGATATCGAGGCCCTAAGATCAAAGTCACATGACCAATGAGTCCCAAGGTAGTCCAGAGGCCCATGATCTGTGAGTCCGGAAATGATTATTTTCTATGACTTAGAGATGCAGTGCAGAACAGGCCCTTCTGCACTGCCCAGAAACCCACTTATTTAACCCTAGCCTAATCACAGGACAACTTACAACAACCAATTAACCTACTAACCACTACATCTTTGGATTGTGGGAGGAAACCAGTGCAGTTGAAGCCTAAAGGTCAAAGGCTCATGATCAATGAACCCTGGGCTAATCAGAGGCCCTAGAGATCTGACTCCTGGGAGTCTGGACCAGGAATTAGTGTTGGAGGTCCAATATTTCTGAGTCTGAGATAGGACTTGAAACTTTCTCTGACTAGGGCCTATAGAACCAAGGATCCCAATCATATAGTGATTATTTGTCCAGAAATTTCTTCTGCTATGTGATGGCAAAATCTTTGAGCAGGTAGGTAATTTCAGTGACTGGTAGTAACTCTTAGTTAGTCTGCAAGCCTGATGCTGCCAAGCTTCCAGCCGTCCATTAGATAAAAAATAAAGAAAGGGACTCTCACTCCAAATATTTCCACTGTTTTCCACATCCAGAATCAAGATCAGGTTTATTATCACTGTTTTACATAACATGAAATTTGGTTTGTGGAAGTAGCACTGTGCAAGAATGTACAATTAAGTTACAAAATAAATTAATAGTGCAAAACAAAAATGGGGAATAGTGTGGTACTGCACATGGGTTATGGACCTTGCAGAATTCTGACAGAAATGAAAGAAGCTGTTTCAGAATCACCGAGTGTGGGGCTTCAGGCTCCCAAACCTCCTCGCTGATAGCAGTAATAAGAGGGCACGTCCAAACAGTGAGGGTCTTTAGTCATGTACGCTGCCTTTGTTATCTTTAACCTTAAGGTGGTTTACCATCTCCTGTTCCTTTCCCGTCCAGTATCATGCTAATAATGTTACCAAGTAATACACAAGTTCATGATACTTCTGTATCATGCAATACCAAGTGCAATATCCAAAATAAATCTGGGAAGCTGTCTTGGACAACACAAAATATAGATGTTAACCAACAATCTTAGCTCCCTACCAGTTCCAAACTGTTTAAATCTTCTGTAAATCCAATCCAAATTACCAAATCTATATTCTCCATCTAAAGGTCTGCAAAATTTAACTGCTGTAATTGTATCTTTCCTAAGGCAAGAAGAGACAACCAATATTCTTAGTCTAATCAGTGCCCTGTACAATTCCAGTAAGACACCTTTATCTTGGGCTCTAAGCCTCTTGTAATTACATTTACCTATTGCCACCCATCATTGTACCATAAGCAGACAGACACATTACACCAGATCCCCTCATCCAAATCATTTATTATGTACAGTAATGTGAATAGGTGGAGTCCTCTGTACCACCCACTAATGCACTCCATTAATTGTGGTTGTGGCTGTGGTTGTTAAGTCTCTGCCTGAGGGCTGGGAGTAGAAGTACAGCCAGATGATCGGACTTTCCCAAGTGGATGGCATGGTACGTGCTCTTAATGATGGTGTAACAGTGGTCAAGTGTGTTGGCTCCTCTGGTTCCAGAAGTGATACTCTGAGAATTATTTCGGATGATTGACAATGGAATCTAATGAAAAATTAACTTACTCTGCATACTGGAATGCGTTGCATTACGAATAGTGAAAAGTTATTCAATACAGTTTAAAGGAATATTAAGTTACAGCAGGGGCTCAAGATTAATTGACCAGTTGCTTTAATGAGCCAGCATAAGATTATATAAATTTCAGGCACTGTAAGATTATATCATTCTATAAATTCCACAGAACTCTCTTCAAAACCTGGCTTGTAGCATACAGAACTTTTAGATTAATACATTAAGACTCTCTGTATGCCTGGAGAATAGCAAGCCAAAAAAAAGCAAAAAAAAGTTCAAAAAAACCTTGTTGGACTGCATTTGTAGAGATTCATATGAACAGCCCAATGTAGCCTTAATTTTAGTTAAACTAACCATCTCATATGATTTGTGGCAAAAGTACAGCATCGCCAACCACTGCCAATCATAATGATTCTAATTGCTTCCTGCACCTACATCAGAGAGCAAAAGTTGCATGTACAGAACGTCTCCAAACGTGGTTTGACCGTTTACTCAAATATACAAATATTTATGAACTACAACCAAGCCCAATGAAAGCACAAAAGCAGTAACCAAAAGTCAGTTTTTAGACAAAAAGGGTTCGACAGAGAACATACTTGCTTCATTAATATCTTAACAGATATGCCTATGACTGTAATCTCCCCAATATTTATTGACCAACCCCAATTATTGTAAAGTGGTAGTAAGTAAACTTTGATTGCTGCAGTCTATGAATGTACTCCCTGCACATTTAAAATAGACAGCTCTATGATTTATATTGCTCAACTTCCATTATTGAGTTTTATTTAAGTTAGGAACATATGCAACTTAGCTGTTTCCATCTTTATTGCCGATTCCTCTGTTTTGGGTGACATTAGAAGCTTGGGAAGTATTCTCGAAAGAAGTGGAGGTCTGCTGCAGTACATTATTGTCAACAGTACACATTCAAACTGACAGTTTGCAAGCAGTGAGAGAGAGTTAAAGGATGATAGATAGGCACCGATCAAGTGGCTTTGATCTGCTTTATTATTGGTGGAACTGCACTATTCCAGGTACGTGGCTTAACGTGCCTTGGAAATGTAAAGGCCAAGTCCACACAGAGCACATTACTCAAAGAGACTCCTGCATCTACTGTAGAAGTTTGGTTCAGTAATTTATTTTTAGCTGAAGTGTACTCCAGGAGTGTTGATGGTGGGGGACTCTACAATGGTAATTCTGAATCAGTTAGACAGATATTCACCACAAAAAAAAAAACACTAAAATTTACCATCTAATTAGCCCAATCCAGAGTTATTTTTCGCAGCTTACTACATGCAAGTAACAATGGCTTCATAATCCGAGATTGGAAATGGAACCAAAGACAAACATCCTACTCCTGAAGAAAGGTAGATCACTGATGAACAGTTGGAGAGCCAGGTCCAGGCTACCATCCTAAGGAAATTAGCCATTGTTAATCAATGGAAATCAGCTCCGCTGTTGCTAGGCTTCAGACACAGCACCCTGAGGCACTGGTGATAATTACAGGGGACTTCAACCATGTGACTTTGGACAAGACACTACCTGCTTTCTCCCAGTACGTGGATTGTTACACCAGGGGTAATAGGACTATTGACCTACTGTATGCAAACGTAGAGGATGCATATAGTGCATCCCCGCTGCCTTCACTGGGGAAAGCTGATCACAACCTGGTTTTGCTACAGCCCAGATATAAATGGGGCATCCCATTACCACACGCTCTTTTAGAAAGTGGACTCCTGAAGCTGAACAGGCCCTGAGAGACTGCTTCGGTACTACTAACTGGGATGTACTGCAAGGGGGGCTCTGTGGGAGCATTGAGGAGGTCACTGAATGCAAAACGGACTATATTAACTTTTGTGTGGATGCCGTTGTTCCTGTTAGAACTGTTCGCTGCTATCCCAATAATAAGCCCTGGATCACTAGTCACATCAAAGGCCTCCTAAACCAGAAGAAGAGGGCCTTTAAAGATGGTGATCGGTTGGAGCTTAAAAGAGTTCAGAAGGAACTCAGAGTACAGATAAGGGGGGCAAAGGAGCAGTATAGGAGGAAACTAGAACAAAAGCTGCAGAAAAAAAGCATGAAGGAGGTGTGGGATGGGATGAAGATCATCACCGGATGCGGTGCAAAGCGGGGGGCAAACATAAGTGGAGATGTGGAGAAAGCGAACCAGCTAAACAACTTCTTCAATAGGTTCGACAGCACAATCTCATCCTCACCGCAGAACTCCACACCAGGCTTACTTCCCTCACAGGAAAATAGCCACTCACAGGAGACCTTGCCCACGTCCAGGATTATGGCTGCACAGGTGGAAGGTCAACTGAGGAAGATCTGTACCAGCAAGGCGGCGGGACCGGATGGAGTTTCCCCATGATTACTGAGGGCCTGTGCGACTGAGCTGGGAGAACCACTACAGCGCATCTTCAACATGAGCCTGGAGCAGAGAAGAGTACCCAGACAGTGGAAAACATCCTGTATTGTCCCGGTACCGAAGAAACCACAACCAAAGGAGTTGAATGACTTCAGACCTGTTGCCTTGATGTCGCACGTGATGAAGACCATGGAGTGGCTGATAATACAGAATCTGAGGCCACAAACCAGGCACGCCCGGGATCCTCTTCAGTTTGCGTGTAAGGAGAAGGTGGGAGTGGAGGATGCTATCACGTATTTGCTGCACAAATCCCTCTCTCACCTAGATGGGGTCAGTGGTGCTGTGAGGATTACATTCCTGGACTTCTCTAGTGCCTTTAACACCATCCAGCCCAAGATCTTAAGGCACAAACTAACGGAGATGGGAGTAGACTCTCACATGGTGGATTGGATAGTGGACTACTTGACAGATAGACCTCAGTATGTGCGGTTGGGAGACTGTAGGTCTGACACGGTGATCAGCAGCACAGGAGCGCCGCAGGGGACCGTGCTCTCTCCGGTCCTGTTCACCCTGTACACATCAGACTTCCAATATAACTCGGAGTCCTGCCACGTGCAGAAGTTCGCTGACGACACGGCCATAGTGGGGTGTGTCAGGAATGGACAGGAGGAGGAGTATAGGAAACTGATACAGGACTTTGTGATATGGTGCAACTCAAACTACCTGCGTCTCAATATCACCAAGACCAAGGAGATGGTGGTGGACTTTAGGAGACCTAGGCCTCATATGGAGCCAGTGATCATTAATGGAGAATGTGTGGAGCAGGTTAAGACCTACAAGTATCTGGGAGTACAGTTAGACGAGAAGCTAGACTGGACTGCCAACACAGATGCCTTGTGCAGGAAGGCACAGAGTCGACTGTACTTCCTTAGAAGGTTGGCGTCATTCAATGTCTGTAGTGAGATGCTGAAGATGTTCTATAGGTCAGTTGTGGAGAGTGCCCTCTTCTTTGTGGTGGCGTGTTGGGGAGGCAGCATTAAGAAGAGGGACGCCTCACGTCTTAATAAGCTGGTAAGGAAGGCGGGCTCTGTCGTGGGCAAAGTACTGGAGAGTATAACATCGGAAGCTGAGCGAAGGGCGCTGAGTAGGCTACGGTCAATTATGGAAAACCCTGAACATCCTCTACATAGCACCATCCAGAGACAGAGAAGCAGCTTCAGCGACAGGTTGCTATCGATGCAATGCTCCTCAGACAGGATGAAGAGGTCAATACTCCCCAGTGCAATTAGGCTTTACAATTCAACCGCCAGGAGTAAGATATGTTAAAGTGCCGGGGTTGATTGTATTTAATGTATTTAAGTAAACTACTTAAGAACTTTTTAAAAGCTATTATTAATGCTTTTTGAGAGAGTGATTTAGATGCATATCATATTTTTACTGAGTTAAGTATTGTATGTAATTAGTTTTGCTACAACAAGTGTATGGGACATTGGAAAAAATGTTGAATTTCCCCATGGGGATGAATAAAGTATCTATCTATCTATGTTAAAATTAACAAGTCATTGATTAAAAACAGATGAAACAACTTTTTTCTTCAAGAGGATGAAGTGTATTTGAAATGAAAGAGGATCTAGTGCTTTCTCAGCAAACATGACTAATAAACTCCTCTCAGGCGTCTAGCCAGATCCAAATATAGATCGTAACCAATGTTTCAATGACAAACTCTGCCATAGCCAAACAAAACTTCGGTTATAATCGATACCTGTGCCCAGTTGGAAGCCCAAGAAGAGTTTATTCGAGCATTTGAAATGTTCTTTCTGAAAACTGGTAAATACAAAGTGTTCAGAATATTTTCAATGTGGTGGTAATAGGTCGTTGATAGGGTAGTGGGGCAATGAAAGGATGTGAGGGATTGGCAGGATTGTAAAACTGATGTAGAACTGAGGTTAGTCGGTTCAGCCACAGTGATATTTAATGAGAGACCAGTCTCAAGGTGCCAAGATGCTGATTCCTGTTCCATGTTTGCATTAAATGTGAAGACCATATACAGATTTTTCAATATATGTAATAAAGCGGTAGTGTACATTGAACCTTACCTAAAAGGCTATGAACAGTTTGTGAGGATGGCAATATGCCCTGTAAGAGAAAATATTCCATGTGATGACAAACATATATTACACATTTGAAGAGAAGAGTACTACAATGCAAGTCATGACAGAAACTGGGAAAGCACATAAAATTAAGAAATTGTTACAACCGACAGAAAGCAGAGAACTGTTTACATTACATTAATCCAGGAAACCAATGCAACTGCTGAGACCATATACGAGTTTGAAAATGGACTAAAAGCAAGCCCTAAACTGTCTTTGCAATGATGTCTGTCAAGAGATGGGACTATGCTACAACTGGAGAACAGTAATTTCAGCAAGGTAGACTGTGTGACATCTTCGTTTGCCTGAAGCTCAAGAATGTGCCACAAACAACTCAAGATCTTGCCAAGACCAACTCAAACTTTGGATTGCAATGATCATAGAATGTCTGGGACTTTGGTGAATGGTCGCAAGAACCTCTAACAAGCAGAAACACCTTCCTCTATCGATTGAACTTCAATTTCTCAAACATCTGGTAAATGCCCCCCCCCCCCACCTTCACCATTCCCACTTCCCTCTCATCTCCTTACAGGCCCATCAGTTCCGTCTGGTGCTCCTCACACCTCCCTTTCTTCCATAGTCTTCTACCTTCTACAAGATTTCCCCGTCTCTAGCCCTTAATCTGTTTCACCAATCAATTTCCCAGCCTTTTAGTTCACCCCCTCCCCTTTTCCAATTTCACCTATTACCTTGTCCCTCTTCCTCCCCTCCCCCACCTTATTACTCTGACTTCTCGTCTTTTTTCCACCTGATAAAGGGTCTCAGTCTGAAACGTCAACTATTGACTCTTTTCCATAGATGCTGCCTGATCTGCAGTTTGTTCAGAATTGTGTTGCTTGGATTTCCAGCATCTACACATTTCCTCTTGTTTGACACCTTCCTCTGTGCAAGGTACAACTCAATTAGTAGAATGTTTCCTCAAATCCCAATGAGCTGGTTTTACCATGGCTCTAACGTATGACAATAGCACAAGACATTCCTTAAATTACATTTGAATTGATCAAATTTGATTTAGACTTGTTTTATAACATTCTACTGACTTAGCTGATGTATTCTTTTTAGCCAGTTTCTAAACTTTATCCAGTTAGTGAGCAATATTTTTGATTAATACCAAAAATTACTGACTGAAATGTTACTGAACTCACAAAACTCACTCATAAGTGCAACAGCGTCACAGCTGAACAGGCTCATGGATAGGAAAGGGTTAGGCAGATACGGGTCAAATGCAGGCAAATGGGACTAACTCGGGAAAGCATCTTAAATCAGCATGAGCGGATTGGTTTGAAGAGCCTATTTCTGCGCTATATAATTATGACACTAGAATACAATGCTCAAATAAGATAAAGGTCTAGAAAATCTTAAAAACAAGCAAGAGTTTGACCCTTAGAAACAAGGGGTTGGCAAAAAACAGTCAATGAAACTATAATGAAATTTTGGGAATTGTCCTTTCCTTAATATCCTGAAAACTGGCATTAAAAAAGAATTGGTGAATACAAAAAAAATTCGACAGTCAGTGAGTGCTGCCTCCAGTAATATAATCTCCGTCAAGCAATCTTACATTCATTTTGGGGTTTCTCAACATATTAGTTCAACGACTAGCAGTGAACTGAACAGCAACAAAACCTTAGTCATCTGCAAACAAATTCCCAAAATCTTAAGGGCTCAGAAGAACAGGACTACTAAAATAGCTTCACCTCAACCAAATTCACGTGAGCAGCAGGACTTGACACCGCGATGACCAACATCAGTCAGTACTGAGTGTCCAGAGCACACAAGGAGCCTGGACTAATTCATCACTGCCACTGGACACCTCTACACAACTGTTTACATATCATAAGAAACAATAATCCATTTACTATCACGAACACATATCCAGCCATTTTACAAAACAAGAATCTACTGGAATTGACCAATTAGAGTTAATGTGTTCTCAGAATAATGCCACATATTGTGTGAATAGATTGTTGGTATTGGAATAACTATATTCACTGTTTGTGAACTGGGATGGAAAGGTTCAGCACCTTTAATATTATTTGCCAATTGAATGGGAAGATTGATGTCCCTTCTAAGTACCATTTAACAAGGCAAAGAAATTTTGTCATTGGGATTGGGTTTAGAGTTTTCACAAGGAGTGGACTTGGGCTCAACTTCCTATCCCAGAACATAAATTGACAGGAAATGGTATCTACTGCATTCCAGAGCAAGGATTTCCTCAACAATGTTGTCCTTCCCTGAAAATTTAGAAATAGCGCCTTGTAGCCCTGTCATTAATGTACATCAAAAGCAGTGGTCCATGTACATGGGAACATAACAGTACATACAGGTGTCCCATTTACAAATGTTTACTTTACGCCACTTCGCTTTTACAAAAGACCGACATTAGTAACGTGTTTTCCCATTCTAAGGAGTATTTTCACTTTTACGAAAATTTTCCCCATATAAATTAATGGTTCTTTGCTTTATGCCATTTCAACTTAAGAAATGTTTCATAGGAACGCTCTACCTTTGTAAAGGAGGGGACAGCTGTATGCTTCTTTCTAGTGTAAAACAGAACAGTCCACTACTTCTGATGTCCTGTCACTTAGCCAACTTTCTATCTGTACTGCTAAACTATCCCTCTGGATTTTCTATACTTATCCCACGCTTATTTGTCTTACCTGGCTGACATGTTTTAAGGTCTTTTCTTTCAACCCCTGCTTTTACTGTCTTTGGTCACTGAATGAATAAAGACTTTGCAGGAAGACACCTACAAATGTAGCTTAAAGATGGGCAAGAATTGTACCTCAACATTCATGTTGCAAGATTTCCAAATGAGATTCGGAAAGAAAATCAAATGGCAGAGCATTAGCTGTAGAAGTTGTAGAAGACCCTAGATGCCAAAACCGTTGCATGTCTCAGGAAATAAACAATTTTTTAAGACAAGAATGGATGAGAAAATGCTGGACCCAGACAAAATGCATCCCATATTTCGAATGATCATCTCTTCTGGCTACAGTGACAGAGGACTAGGAAACCAGCTGATGTGGTACATTGTTTCTTGGGCTTTCACAAACCAGATGGGGCCACATTACTGGTGAGCAAATCAGGACTTCAACATGTTAGACAAGTGATGTGCTACACTATCAACGCCTTGCTTAAATCTGAGTACCAACACAAAAAGGGTCAGAACGCCAAGGAAAAGAGGAATTAAAAATTAGCTTAACCATATATAACAATCACAGCACGGAAACAGGCCATCTCGGCCCGCCTAGTCCGTGCCGAACTCTTAATCTCACCTAGTCCCACCTACCCGCACTCAGCCCATAACCCTCCACTCCTTTCCTGTCCATATACCTATCTAATTTTACCTTAAATGACACAACTGAACTGGCCTCTACTACTTCTACAGAAAGCTCATTCCACACAGCTATCACTCTCCGAGTAAAGAAATACCCCCTCGTGTTTCCCTTAAACTTTTGCCCCCTAACTCTCAAATCATGTCCTCTCGTTTGAATCTCCCCTGCTCTCAATGGAAACAGCCTATTCACGTCAACTCTATCTATCCCTCTCAACATTTTAAATACCTCGATCAAATCCCCCCTCAACCTTCTACGCTCCAATGAATAGAGACCTAACTTGTTCAACCTTTCTCTGTAACTTAAGTGCTGAAACCCAGGTAACATCCTAGTAAATCGTCTCTGCACTCTCTCTAATTTATTGATATCTTTCCTATAATTAATTCGGTGACCAGAACTGTACACAATATTCCAAATTTGGCCTTAGCAATGCCTTGTACAATTTTAACATTACATCCCAACTTCTGTACTCAATGCTCTGATTTATAAAGGCCAGCGTTCCAAAAGCCTTCTTCACCACCCTATCTACATGAGACTCCACCTTCAGGGAACTATGCACTGTTATTCCTAGATCTCTCTGTTCCACTGCATTCCTCAATGCCCTACCATTTACCCTGTATGTTCTATTTGTCTTAGTCAGAGGTTGCAAAGTATAATGGTTGATGGAACTTCAGTGACCAGAGGGCTACGATTAGTGGCATCCTGCAGGGCTCAGCAATTGTCTCCTTGATCTTCATTGTTATTATGAAAGCCCATATAGGAGCTATGACTGTCTGCAAATGATAATGATATCGGTAATATGGCTGATAGTGAAGTTCAAGGGTGTAGGAAAATACGATAGGGCTGGCTGAAGGGCACAGAAGTGGCAAAATCAATACAAAAAATATGTAAGCCAATGCTCCTGGGGAGGGAGAACAGTGAACAAATCACAGAGTACAGCATGGAAACAGACAGATCACGTTGACCAAAATGCCTAACTAAACTAGTCGCATTCTCCTAATGGAAGGATAGCAGAGAAGCCCTCCAATGCAAGTCCTCAAATCCCACAAATTAACACAGTATACCATCCAAAGGAAAATACAAGAGCAAGTCACGATAACTATACAAAACTAGCATTAAACTGCAGTTACAATCTGATGATCACACCACAAGGATGACAGCACTGCAGCAGCTTGAAGAGTTCAAGCATTTTATGTCAGCTCAACACCCCTGCAAGAGCATTAATAGCTGACCTTGCCAGCAATAAATCTTAGCAATCTTTTGCACTTAAGAACCTTAAAGTTATGTAATGAAAATTAGTTCTCCTAACATTTTCATACTAAAATTTGATTCACCGCATATTAGTCCAAATGGAATTGTTAAACTTGTGAGATTACTTCTAATAACCACTGAAAATATTAGTGCTTCTTCCCACCACTGAATTTTTTCCTTCATCATTTAAAGCTTCTTTTTGCACACCCTACGCTAAGATATTTGAGATCTTGTACTCCTTAAGGAGAAAACAAAATCTGTGATTGAGTGGGAGGTTGGGTCTGGAAGAGGCTAGAATTAGCAAGGAATGTGCAGTTTACTTTACTCTGCTCCTGACACATGAAATACAGGCATAAAAAGGGCTTTGTTTTTCATTGCAATGAACAAGGCTCGCTTATGCTGTGTACAGATTATCAAGGCACCAGCACCCTTTACTTCAGTAAGTGCAGCTCACGTTCCAGGTAGATGTGGACAATTTCAGAGAAATACACACTGGGAATTACTGGAGAAAGACAAATGGTACTACAATGCCCAGCCACTAGAGACCCAAAGCACAAGACTTAATGAAAACAGTTTGAAAATTAGTGACACTCACAATTTGATAACAGCAATAATTTAGGATTATCTTAAAAAACTGTTGGAAGGGCCAACAGCTAGTTCGTTGGAGGGGATCTTTTCTGGGACATTATGGACAATGAACAAGATCAGCAGTGCCCATGTTTGTGGGAGTTATAATCACAGCATATTTAGTTAATAAATAATAAAATTAACTTAGGGGTACATCCAATTCAAAAAATGTTACATCCGCTCCAAACTGGCTTAAAATTTTAAACTAATTCAAATACTCCCCCTTAGTTACATTAATTTCAGACTGCTCACCTAATCAGTACTGTGTTATAATTCCTGAGGTTTACATTGAATGCACTACTGTTTGGTATTACCCAGAATCATGATCAGGTCACATGGCTCTTTCCAACTGAAGCCAGAGTAAAGAAAAAGGTAACTGCATAAGGTACTGCTGTGAATGGACTGAACTATGCAGCTTACTACTACTACTGAATATTTTCGACTGACCTCCTTATTAATTTGGGAATTGACATGTACAATTTCTCACATGCAAACAGTACAAGCTCAGAGTGCAAATGACTCCATTCCCTGAGCTCAGGGGCTTCAAGTTTCAGGAGCCAGGTCAGACTACTATGTAACTTTTATTGCTAGGAGTTGAAGTGTCACTATTTGCTCACACTCACTACACAACTAATTCAACCCATTCTGACACACAAGAGATTGCAGACGCTGGACCATGTGAACAGCCTGCTGAAGAACAAGCAAAATGAATTGTTAATGCTTTGGGTCCAAACACCGAATCAAGTCTAAGTGGAGAGGGGAGGAAACTAGTATAACTCGAACCAGGTAGGGGAAGGGCAAGAAAAACCTGTGAGAAAACTGTAAAGTCTACCTCCATACGGCTGGGCATGAACAATGCGTTTCCTAATTTTAGGAAACCCTCTCCTATGGCAGGTTCTTTCCTATCCCTCATCCCCTCTTAGGAGTCTCCTCCAAATCCCCTCCATTTTTGTCCCCTTTACCCCCACACAAATCCACCACCCCCAGCAAATTTGTCACCTTGTCCCCTTCCTGATTCCATCCACATATCAAACACACAGTTCACCCACGGGCTTCCTCCCAACCTCCTCACCTTCATCTAGTTCTAGCTAGTTCCATCTGCTCATCACTTCTCCCCTAATGGTTCCTATTATCACCATCTTTACTCATCAGATTCCAAAACCTTTGCAGTCCTGCTCAAATCCCTCCAGCAGCTGTATCCAACCTTTACATCATCTATCATTCACCTGCCACTCTCCCAATTCCACTAGACCCCCACTCCTCTCCACTGCAAGCTGCTCATCATACCTTCCACAGTCCACCAGTGAGTATAGCCTCTTGTCTCACCCCTCCCCTTTTCCTCTTTACACAACCACCTCCCTGCTCAGTCCTCGTGCTTGGTTTTAACTCAAACTATGAGATTTCTGTTCCTCCTACAGATCCTGTTTGACTCACTGAGTTCCTCTGACATATTTTTTCATCCATTCTAGGGCATGTTTATTATGCTCAGCTGACACTGTGACAAATGACATGGTTAATCTGAGGATAGTATTAATACCCTGGTTTCTGCTAAAACTCCACCCATCCAAGCAGGTCCATTCCTACAAAATTTCAAAATCTTAAAACACTAGAATTCATTCACTTTTCTTTAATGAAGGTTGTCTGCCAAAATTGGCTGCTCAGTGTGCCAGGACTTGCTGTCCAGAGGGCCCCCTCCAAATCATGCTGAATGAGGTAAGTTCTCTGACAGAGCAACTATTGTTTAGCTTTTAATATGAAGTGCAACAGTAAAACATATTCTAAAAGCTGATAACATTTTTTTTTTTTAAAAACACACACTCACATAATCAACCAAAGAATTTAATAAAAGCAATCAAGTTTATTTGTTTTCTAGGTTCAGTCCCCTCCCCATTCTCAACACATAGTTAGTTTTAAGTCAGCCCTGGGGCTTTTTTCCCAAGCACATTCCCTACAAACCCTCAGTTTAGATTGTCACTTTCTATCCACTCCTTACATACAGCGTTGTTCAGTTTTCATTTTATTTATATTTACAGCATGGTAACTGTCCCTTCTAGCCCAATGTTATTGAAAATGACAACTGTTCTTAGGACCCAAGATCAACGAGAGGAACATCTCCTCTCGTTTGTGCACAATCTGAAGCACAAACTCTTCCAAGCCTCAATGAGTAAGGGATTTTAAAAAGACAAAAGGCCCAGAGTGCTAAGGGAATCATGGATGACCGGGGCTGCGTATGTTATTGGATGGATTACAAGTGCAATGGAAACTACTTAAGCACCATCTGATCCTACGTTAAATGCTGCGATGAACACATTTCAATGTCTCCCTTTATCTTGACTTATTCAGCCATTTGCATCACTAACTAATGATCTCTTCACAAGCAAATTCAGATATTCGTTTAGAGAACAATTTACTATAGCGGCACCACAATCATCAAACCAGCACAGCACCTCAATTGGAACATAATTTAGCCCATAAACACTGGAACAACTCAGCAAGTCAGGCACTATTGCAGAAGTGAAATAAACAGTCAATCTTTCTGGTCGAGATCCATAGTCAGGATTGAAAGGAAAGGGGGCAGAAGCCAGAATAAGGGCAAGGGAAGGAGTACAAGCAGGGAGGGGATAGGTGCAAGACGTAAAGAGCTGAAGGAGGAATCTAACAGGAGAGGAATCATGGAAGAAAGGGGAACCAGAGGGAGGTGATGAGCAAAGGATGTGAGAGGGTAACCAGAATGTAAAATGGAAAAACAGAAGGGTCGGGGGAAGAAAAACAAATTACCAGAAGTTGAAGAAACTGATATTCATGCCATCAGATTGGAAGATACCCATTCTTAAAGCACTGCTCCTCCAATCTGAGTTCGGCCTCATTTTGGCAGGAGTAAACAACGCACTGACATCAGAAGCAGTGACCAGGAAATTCAGACTGATAATGAAACCATAACTGGTTTAGTCATGTCATTCAGGAATAAAAGCAAGCCACCCATGACTTGCCTGTTAAAGGTGACTAACTTGTAAATGCATCTTCATTTCAGGACAGAAAATAAATGCTAGCCATGCCAGTGAACCTGGATGGTTTGAGCACCTCAGAAACTGCTGATCTCCTGGGATTTTCATGCACAACTGTCTCTCAAGCAGGGGTCCTAACCTAGGGTCCACGGACCCCTTGGTTTATGGTAGGAGTCCATTGTAGAAGGAAAGTCGGGAACCCCTGCTTTAAGAGTTTAAAGAGAATGGTGCAAAAAAAACACCATCAAGTGAACAGCATCAGGATAGGGTGTGGTAGCTGTTTACAAATCTTAAACTAGAGTTTCTGCAGATGCTGGAAAACCTGAACAATGTACACTTATACTGCAAAGCCACTTGTCACTACTGATCTTCAGAGGAAAGAAATTGCTACCCTTGGCAGGTTTTATGAAACTACAGAACAGTAGCAATGGTTTCAACTTAATTCAATGGGTCATACATTTGTTTAAAAATCTCTCTGAGAATAACACCTAATAAAGCATACAGCATCATCCCAAGTTACTTCAGGGAAAACTAGCTTCACAAATTCAACTGCTCTCTCATTAACACACACAAAATGCTGGAGGAATTCAGCAAGTCAAGCAGCATCTATGGAGAGAATAAACAGTTGACGTTTTGGACCAAGATGATTTGCTAATGCTAGGTGCTTTACTAGGTTTTGTTCTTTTACATAGCAGCAACATTACAGATGAGCGGTTAGCTGGGTATTCAAGTGGATCTGGTGTCCCATGTAGGCCAGACTAGATAAGTACAGTATAACAAATATCCACCCATTGAAAAATATTTGTGAACCAGACTGATTTATGATTATGTAGTTCTGGTCATTACTTACTTTTGCTGCAAAGACCGTTTGTCACCACTGATCTTCAAGGATGCAACATGCAAGTTAACCTTGAGGGAATCCTGCATAAGGACTCCCAAGTCCATTTTCCACCTCTGATTGCTCAATTTTCTCCTCATTTAGAAAATAACCTATGCCTTTATTCTTTCTACTCAAGCACATGATCATATACTTCCCTACAATAGGCTACAAATCACTCCTTGAAAATCTCTACAGTCTGATTTAATTGCTTTGCACAATAAACTCCAGTGGGGATATTTCAAACAGGTGGACCACGATTAAATATTGTGCTAGGCTAGTTTAGGAACACAAGAGACTATAGTTGCTGGAACCGGGAACAAAAAAAAGTAAACTGCTGGAAAAAAAAGAGTTAAATTACTCAAGTACGATGTCAATCTCTATTGAGTGAGCAACCCAATTAGCCTGCATTAGAAGACAGCTCATTTACTGTTGTATGAAACTCAATCTAACAATTCCCACCGTCACACTGAAATGCACTCTGTGGCAACAGAGGGACAGAAGACAATTCTGGTCAAGACCCTGCTTCAGAAGTGGGAGTAGATCAGGGAAATGATAGCTTCTAGAAGTGGGAGAGAGGAGTGAGGCTGAGACCAGTAGGTGATAGGTGAAACCAGATGCGGGAGCGATGACTAAATCAGAGTTCAGGTTTCCTGTGACGGGGGCCTCCCTACTGACACCCTTAGAAGTCAACTGCAGCTCCAAAAACTAAAGCAGCTCTGCACCATCCAGGAGAAGCAGTGCGTTTACCCACCAACAAAACAACATTCATTTCCTCCACCACTGCACCGAATACTACCCGCACTAATGTGCTTGGACCACAGTTTACCCAGCACCTCCCAAACCCATGATGGCTATCAACAGACAAGGAGCAGCTATATGGGAACTCACTGCTTTTAGGTTGTCCTCCAAAACACACACCCACTGCCTTATTATTGCAAAATCCAAATCCTGGAACTCACTGGGATCACTAACGATTCAACCCCACTTTCCTACAGACAGGGCCAACTAGCTTTGCCAGTGACAAAGATTTCTCAAAAAGTTATAAACAGTGGTGTCCAAATTACTCAAGTACCATGTCGTCCTCTGCTGAGCAAGCAACCCAATTAGCCTGCATTAGAAGACAGCTCATTTACTGTTGTGTGAAACTCAATCTAACAATTCCCACCATCACATTGAAATGCACTCTGTGGCAACAGAGGGACAGAAGACAATTCTGGTCAAGACCCTGCTTCAGAAGTGGGAGTAGATCAGGGAAATGATAGCTTCTAGAAGTGGGAGAGAGGAGTGAGGCTGAGACCAGTAGGTGATAGGTGAAACCAGATGCGGGAGCGATGACTAAATCACAGTTCAGGTTTCTTGTGACGGGGGCCTCCCTACTGACACCCTTAGAAGTCAACTGCAGCTCCAAAAACTAAAGCAGCTCTGCACCATCCAGGAGAAGCAGTGCGTTTACCCACCAACAAAACAACATTCATTTCCTCCACCACTGCACCGAATACTACCCGCACTAATGTGCTTGGACCACAGTTTACCCAGCACCTCTCAAACCCATGATGGCTATCAACAGACAAGGAGCAGCTATATGGGAACTCACTGCTTTTAGGTTGTCCTCCAAAACACACACCCACTGCCTTATTATTGCAAAATCCAAATCCTGGAACTCACTGGGATCACTAACGATTCAACCCCACTTTCCTACAGGCAGGGCCAACTAGCTTTGCCAGTGACAAAGATTTCTCAAAAAGTTATAAACAGTGGTGTCCAAATTACTCAAGTACCATGTCGACCTCTGCTGAGCAAGCAACCCAATTAGCCTGCATTAGAAGACAGCTCATTTACTGTTGTGTGAAACTCAATCTAACAATTCCCACCATCACATTGAAATGCACTCTGCTTAAGATGCAAGCAGATCATGCACCAAGTTTAATTTATGATTCTACAATCTTTCTCAATAAACAATGGATAAAATTGCATTTAGTGTGGAATTTAAATCTAAACCTTTTAAATCACATCATAGAGCATCAGTACTGACAGCTCCCATATTGACAAATCTAATAGACTGTAACCAAATCTGCCGTCAAGGATTAGACAGGAAAGCAAGTTGTCAATTAATTTAACTTACACAACTTTGGCAGGTGAAGTATATTGCTGGATTTACATTGTTTTATCCTCACACTGGATAAGAAAATTTAGCCGATTCAGGTTAATGGTAGCAAAACTATAAATTACTGATTAAACACATTTTCCTCAGATACCATAACTGCAATCAATAGCCTGCAAATTCCCTTTCAGAGCTGAGCTTTTGAACCGCCTGTATGACCTGACAGTTTTACAGTGTGAACCGAGGCTGCAGCGTGGGGGGTACAGGCCAAATTGAGGCAGCGGGGCCCGGGCCCGAGTGCGGGAGGTGAGCCAATGCTGGAGCCACTTGGAGGCGATTTGATGCAGCAGAACTGAGGGAAGGCAGAGACAAGGTGGATGGACCCAGGACCAGGTTCAACAGCGAGGAATGAGCTGATGTTTGCCATTTTGTAGATCATATATATATTTTTTTTAAGTTAACTTGGTTGCATGAAGGTCAGTATTCCACTTGAACTATTAAGATCGCTTGTAAAGTTGGCATGGCTCCAATCTAGAAAGAATGCTTTGCTCATTTGAGTCAGTTCAAAAATATATTTACCACTGAATGCATCCTTTTCTCAGTAATGAACTATGGCAGTGAGTTTACTTACATGGCATAAAATGTTAAAAATGGCAGTTTGTATTCATTATTCAAGGTAATCATAAATTTGGGTGGTGCCCCAGGTAGTCATTCGTTCAACATGTTTGACTCTTGTTACTGATTATTCAAAGATGTAAAGTTTAAATCTTTTACTGGAATGATTGTGGTGTCTGAGATGTGATCCTGCATATCTATTTCCTTCCAAGGGAGTTCACAGCCCATTTCCAGAAACATTGTCCTCTGGCTTTACTGCATTTAGTTCTGAGACACCAACTGGTGTTTCTCTTAGTTTCTGGAATTGACAAGGCTCAAGTAAAGCCATGGCAGAATTTCTGACTGTACCACTTGTGAAATGAAAGTTTAGTATTTGAGTGTATCTCCTGGTTTGGCCTGATAATGACATATACACTAAATGGCAGAGAGTGAACTAAATATTGAGACCTAGCACCATCATCCCAGTTGTGGCTCTCCCTTCAGCCATCGAATTAAAGCTTTGCCATGCCATCTAATCCATCTCTGGAACAATTTTATGATGACTTAATTTATTTATGTGCTCTTGCCCATCAAACCCTGGCGTTTGGATTACTTTTTCCAGCTGTATTCTTGTTTTGTGCATATTTTAAGTTTTGGTTGGTTCAAATTTAAAAAAACAAAATACAGTGGATTCCAGTTAATTGGGACTTATCAGGACCAGTACATTTTGTCCCAATTAACTGGGTGCCATAATTAGCAAAGTTTCACGGAAATAGGTAACAAGGTATAAAAAGAAACAAACTACTATTTAACTGAGTAACAAATAACGTTTTTAAATTAAGTACAAGTTCAGTAACCCTTATCCAAAATCTTGGGGCTGGAAGCGTTTCAGATTTTGGGTTTTGGAATATATAATGAGATAGCCTGGGATTCCATTATTTTTGACTGAACTTGTGTGCTCTCAGTAATTAGTCTTTGTCACACATATGTAGCCATTCAGCGTGTTTTCTCTTCAGCCAAAATCTTGGGAAATTCAGTTAATTTCTTTGCTGCTCCTTGCTCAGCAAACACTATCACCACAAATCTCTAAAAATTTAATGCATGCCTTTAATTTCTGCAACCAGCCTGATGAATATTCACAATTACTATTAATTTTCAGTTCATTGTGATAGATTTTTGCTTGTTTCACGATCAACATACTGTCAGATGACATACATTCACTCTGGTGACGAACCCACTCTTTCAATACAGAATTGAGATCTTCACTTACTGTAGTGTTTTTCTATTTTTCATTCTGTTCTTTACATGTGATGTCACTTCTCATCTGTCTGTTGTGTGCGGAGACCGACGCACCTCCTGGTAACCCTCCCAATGACTTGTGGAATTTCCCATTGGAGACAAGTCGGTGCTCAAAATACATTGTGAATAAAGGGTACTCAACTTACACAGGACAACTCATAACACTAAAACTACTACAATATATAAAACTGTATTAGTTCCTCATAGTTATTTGGTGTACACTGACATTTTTTCATTGACTGTAAATGAAAGTGCAGGTAATGGACTGCCTTCAAACAGTGCTTTCGACAATTGCATGCTCCAAATCTTCATTTCAAGACGATGGTCAAAATCTTCAAATCCTTCGTAGTTCCTAACTTGTTGAAGTAATAAAACTGTTTCATTTTCACTCCCAGTTGTTTCTGGCATCTCCAAGACTGAATCTCCAAGACCACAGTGAGCAAAACAGTTCCGAATTGTCTTGCTGGTAATTACTCACCAACTATCAGAGACAAAAATCACTGCTTTTTTTTTTTAAAAACACAAACACACAAAAATATTACTAAACAACTAATGACCATATGACATGCACGTGACCGATGCTAGTTCAAAAATGTTTGACAAGTCTCCTGTCCCAATTAAGTGGCATAGTGCCCCAAATAAAGGAAATCCCAGCTACTTTCCAGATTGGTTCTGTACTTTAGGAGCTGTCCTGAATAAGCAGCTGCCTCTATTAACTGATGGTCCAATTAACCAGAATCCACTGCATCTATTGGATTGGGAATTGTGCACAAAACTGTGGATTTTATTTCCATCTGAAAAAGTGGACACAGGGCAAATGTACTACGTATTGCTATACATCATGCTACCATTTAAAGTTCTGTCCTGAGTTCTCAGTTTGCAGCTAAGGTTTTAAGTTAAACCCCTTCCATCCACTGCCATTAAATGTGAACGCCAAATACCTTTGAGTTTCAGAAAGTATCTGTATATCATTCTTCCCCTGAAATTTATAATTTCAATATCATATTTCATAAAACATCCTGAGTGTTGCTTCTACTGTCATATGACCCTTGGCCGATCATTCTGACCCCAAAACCAATAGCATCAAGCACGAGAATGCTCTGCTACCTTCCCCATAAGTAATTATTCTATTGTAGGTAGAAGACTTTGTCACTGGCATTTGGAACACTGGACACCCATGTTTGCATAATTATGTCCACATAACTTAAATCCATTTCTTATGTGATGAAGACCATGGAGCGGCTGATAATACAGAATCTGAGGCCACAAACCAGGCACGCCTAGGATCCTCTTCAGTTTGCGTATAAGGAGAAGGTGGGAGTGGAGGATGCTATCACGTATTTGCTGCACAAATCACTCTCTCACCTAGAGGGGGTCAGTTGTGCTGTGAGGATTACATTCCTCGACTTCTCTAGTGCCTTTAACACCATCCAGCCCAAGATCTTAAGGCACAAACTAACGGAGATGGGAGTAGACTCTCACATGGTGGATTGGATAGTGGACTACTTGACAGATAGACCTCAGTATGTGCGGTTGGGAGACTGTAGGTCTGACACGGTGGTCAGCAGCACAGGGGCGCCGCAGGGAACCGTACTCTCTCCGGTCCTGTTCACCCTGTACACATCAGACTTCCAATATAACTCAGAGTCCTGCCATGTGCAGAAGTTCGCTGATGACACGGCCATAGTGGGGTGTGTCAGGAATGGACAGGAGGAGGAGTATAGGAAACTGATACAGGACTTTGTGATATGGTGCAACTCAAACTACCTGCGTCTCAATATCACCAAGACCAAGGAGATGGTGGTGGACTTTAGGAGATCTAGGCCTCATATGGAGCCAGTGATCATTAATGGAGAATGTGTGGAGCAGGTTAAGACCTACAAGTATCTGGGAGTACAGTTAGACGAGAAGCTAGACTGGACTGCCAACACAGATGCCTTGTGCAGGAAGGCACAGAGTCGACTGTACTTCCTAAGAAGGTTGGCGTCATTCAATGTCTGTAGTGAGATGCTGAAGATGTTCTATAGGTCAGTTGTGGAGTGCGCCCTCTTCTTTGTGGTGGCGTGTTGGGGAGGAAGCATTAAGAAGAGGGACGCCTCACGTCTTAATAAGCTGGTAAGGAAGGCGGGCTCTGTCGTGGGCAAAGTACTGGAGAGTTTAACATTGGTAGCTGAGCGAAGGGCGCTGAGTAGGCTACGGTCAATTATGGATAACTCTGAACATCCTCTACATAGCACCATCCAGAGACAGAGAAGCAGTTTCAGCGACAGGTTACTATCGATGCAATGCTCCTCAGACAGGATGAAGAAGTCAATACTCCCCAATGCCATTAGGCTTTACAACTCTACTGCCAGGACTTAAGAACTTTTAAAAAGCTATTATTAATGCTTTTTGAGATAGTGATTTAGATGCATATCATATTTTTTACTGAGTTAAGTATTGTATGTAATTAGTTTTGCTACAACAAGTGTATGGGACATTGGAAAAAAGTTGAATTTCCCCATGGGGATGAATAAAGTATCTATCTATCTATCTATCTATGTCGGATGCACTAGCAATTTCCTCTTTAGCTATAGCCTTTAGTTAAATGTTTGTAGGTAAAAAATATTTGTGGGGATCTTTAGAATCTATGCGAGGAAACTGCTAACAATGACTAAATATAGATATCTGAATGTCGAGCAAGCAGTAAATGAAGGGAATCAGTAGACTGATTTGCATCTTTGGCAAAAATGGATTGTACAGAACAGAATTTGGTTACCACAATGCAATGTGCTGTAGATTCTTTTTAGATACAGCTTTTTGTTTCGATGCTTGCAGTACAGTTCTCCAATGTGCAGACTCCAAGGCTTCTGTGCAATTAGGGTCAGACAATTAATGCGGTAACCACATCAGTAAGAGAATTCACAAGCAACACACACAAATTGCTGAAGGGACTCAGCAGGTCAGACAGCATCTATGCAGGGGAATACAAAAGCCACCATTTTTAGGGTGTTTTCCTCCTCCTAGACGAGCTGCCAACCACAGCTACATCTGGCAAAAAAAAATTTCTATCTCCAGACATTAAGAATTCCCACATACTTCCAAGAGTAACTAATTAGAAATCACTATCTCAAACATAAGTGTTACAATGACTGCCAAATGACAGGAAAAATAGCAGTCATGGAGATTTCCTGCATAAAACGAAATACTGTAGTTCTGGATTGAGAAATTCCACCCAGCGTCTCAGCTGCACCTAACCTGGCTTAATGCCTTCGTAAAAGAACTACAGTTCTTTTGGTTGGTCTACTTCTTTTATACACACACCAACCCAGAAAAGCAATAAGCCAACAATTAAACTCAGACGTGGTTTAAAATTTGATTGTACAAGATAAAGATTCCAACACGTACACAAGGTACAGTCGGCCCTCCGCATGCGCGGATTCAATCAACCACGGATCGGGAAAACCAGGAAGTTCTCTCTCCAACACTTGTTGTTTGAGCATGTACAGACTATTTTTTTTGTCATTATTCTCTAAACTATACAGTATAACTATTTACATAGCATTTACATTGTATTAGGTATTATAAGTAATCTAGAAATGACTTAAAAGTACAGACAGCCCCCGGGTTATGAATGAGCTCTGTTCCTGAGTCCGTCTTTAAGTTGGATTTGAAGTCGGAACAGGTACATTATTATTTAGCGTCAGTTAGTCAAATGTTTTTCTTGGTATATAGTACATATTTTACCTTTCTATGCATATAAAACACTTAAGAAACATACGTATTTCAATAATTAAACCACTGCATTGCTTAGTAATAATTGTAGCTTTCATCGGGGCAGGGTCTATCACATGCTCCATTAAAATTGTTTCAATCGTTGACTGACTGTAGCCTAATGCTTTTCCAATGACCGATGACGTTTCACCTCTTTCCGATCACTTTATTACTTCCACCTTATTTTCAATCGCAATCATGATTATTTTCATGAACAGAAACACTGCGGATTCAGAGCTGCGCCGCCGGGTCCTAATGTCCACCACACGGAGACACATTAAATAAAGTCTGGGGTTCCGCTTGGTCCTAAAGACCACTGCACTGCTTCAGGTTAAATAAGGGACTTGAGCATCCGCAATTTTTGGTATCTGCGGTGGGGGGGGGGGGGGGGGGGGGGCTCGGAACCAATCCCCTGCGGATAAGGAGGGCTGACTGTATATGCATTTGATCTCTGCAGCACTACTCACTCCATCTCAATACTATTCCAAGTCTGATCAAGCCACTGCTCTTCTCACCGCTGAAATACCACTCAGATTTTAATTAGCCTTTTGTTCAAATACAATTCCATCACAGGAATAAAGAAAAAATAAAATCTTCAACCTGAACACCGATAGCTTTTTAAACCCCCTGCCCCTCCCCTAAATACTGTCTGATCTGCTGAGTGTTTTCAGCATTGCTTTTATTTCATATTTCCAGCATCTGCAGTATACTTTTAAAAAGTAATTCTAATGCAGAATATCAGATAATTATCCCTTACTTGATAAGCAAACCTCAGGAATTCATAAGGTTACACTGAAATTTGGAAATGAAAGCTCAGTTATTGAAGAATTCATTGCAGCCTCTTATTTTAAAGATCAATTTAATTCAAGTGTTTGCTTGAAGTTTCAACTTAAGGGCACTTCCCCCTATGTTATCCAGTGCATTAGTTATGATGCCGCATGTTATAAGGTCCAAGAAAAATGTCTAGTCTGCTTTGTAGATCACAAACCTACAATTTCAGCCTTCTCTAAAAATTTGTGCTAACTACCCTTTGTCTTTACAAGTAAATTTTCCCCCCCCACAGCTGCTGAAAACTCAAGGGGCAAAGAAGCGAGAATTACTAAACCCTGTATTGGCTGCTCTACACAAAAATGATCAACTCCATCTGTGAGAGGTTGGGACCACCTTGAATATAGAGCATTTTGCTGCAGAGGAGAACTTAGCAATAAGATTCCAAAAATTTATTCTGTTGCAGGACACCAGTTGGGCCCACATCTAAAAAGGATTCTACACCATTCACCTGCCCATTCTATGATTCATTCTTCTACTGCTAACATCAAGGCACCACACAGTCCATGAGTAACAGTTTCCCTCTGGCCCAATACAAGGATCTCTTTACTTAAATAACAATAAGGCTTGAACCATCCTCACTCATTACATTTCCCAAAAGCCTGCAGTTGAATCATCACATTTCCCTTACAGAATCTGCATCAGTCTGAGGTTAGTTCCAACTGGAACTGCTGAGGCCACAAAAGAGAATATTCATTTTGCAAGTTAGAGAACATTGTGTAATAATAGGTGGCATTGTTGAATATGTAGTCAGATAGTATATTGACAAAGATCTGGGGAAAATACAAAATAAGAAAACTGGATGGGTCGTGTCTAATGATGAAGAAATGGAAAAGCATATTTTGAAAAAGACGGGATAGAACAAACAAGCAAACCAACCCAAATATTAAGGTCCCCCACAACCTCATCCACAGCTGTGTCACCACCCATGGCTCCAATTTGCTAATTAAATTTGCTGACGACATGACACTGATTGGCCTAATCTCAAACAATAGCGAAGTGGCCTACAGCCAGGAAGTCATCACCCTGTCACAGTGGTATCAAGAATACAACCTCTCCCTCAATGTCGCAAAAACAAAGGAGCTGGTTGTGGATTACAGGAGGAATGGAGACAGGCTTGACATCAATGGATCTGGGGTTGAAAGGGTGAACAGCTTTAAGTTCTTTGGCATCCACAACACCGAGGACCTCACGTGGTCTGTACACACCAGCTGTGTGGTGAAAAAGGCACAACAGTACCTCTTTCACCTCAGACGGTTGAGGAAGTTTGGTACAGGTCCCCAAATCCTAAGGATTTTCTACAGGGGCACAATTGAGAGTATCCTGGCTGACTGCATCGCTACCTGGTATGGAAACTGTACTTTCCTCAATCACAGGACTCTGTAGAGAGTGGTGCAGACAGCCCAGCACATCTGTAGTTGTGAACTTCCCATGATTCAGGAGATTTACAAAAACAGGTGTGAAAAAAGGCCTGTAGGATCACTGGGGACCTGAGTCACCCCAACCACAATCTATTCCAGCTGCTACCATCCGGAAAACAGTACCACAACATAAAAGCCAGGATCAACAAGCTCCAAGACAGCTTCTTCCACCAGGCCATCAGACTGATTAACTCATGCTGACTTGAGTGTATTTCTGTGTTACATTGACCGTTCTATTTATTATAAATTACTATGACTGCACATTGCACATTTGGATGGAGATGTAAAGATATTTTACTCATGTATTGTATATAAAGGATGCAAGAAATAAAGTCAATTCAATTCAATAAAGTTGCTCCACGACAACTTTGTATGTCAATGATTGGGATGACAGAATTAACAGCTTTGCGGCCAAGTTTGCGCATGGCATGATGATACGTGGAGGGACAGGTAGCATCGAGGAAGCAAGAACTCTGCATAAGGACTTTGATTGGAAGAATGGGCAAAGGGGTGGTAGATGGAATATAGTACAGGGGGGGTGTATGGTTACTTTGATAGATGGAATAAAAGTGTAGACTACTTTCTAAACAGGGAGAAAATTCAAAATCCAGGGTGCAAAGGTGTTTGGGAGCCCCTGTGCAGATTCCCTAAAGGTTAACTTGTAGGTTGAATCAGTGGTGAAGGTGGCAAATGCGATGTTAGCATTCACTTTGAGAGGACTAGAATACAAAAGCAAGGATGTAATACTGAGACTTTATAAAGCAGTGGTGAGGCTTCACTTGGAGTATAGTGAGCAGTATTGGGTCCCTTAAGGAATTATCTATGCTGCCATCGGGAAGAGGAAATCTCATTAAATGTTAAAAGACCGAGGCAGATGTGGAGAGGTTGTTTCCTGTAGTGGGGGGGGGGGGGGTGGAGTCTAGGACTAGAGGGCACAGCCTCAGAATAAAGGGGTGTACCTTTAGAACAGATGAGGAATTTATTTAGAAAGTGGGTGGTGAATCTGTGTGAAAGCCACGTCACTGAGTATGCTTAAGGTGGAGGTTGTTAGGGTCTCGATTAGTTAGGTCGTGGAAGGTTACAGGAAGATGGCAGGTGTTGAGAAGGGAATGGATCAGCCATGATAGAATGGCGGTGCAGACTTCATGGGCCAAATTCTGCTCCTCTGTCTTGTGGACAAAACAGCAATAAAGCTAAAAGGTTACAAGTGTGTATATACAAAGGCAAAGGCTCATTGTTTAATCAGCAACAGAGAGCCAAGTTGGAAGTAAGAGTTTAAAGAGGATGTTTATTTAGCAAGAGCAATTCAGATGGCAAGAGAATGATAATACTAGGCTGAGCAGATTTAATCTGCATCTCAGTGGCCAACTTCACATCCAACATGATAGCTTAACACTGCAGAGAAAAAATCCTCAATGCAAGCAACTTCTCAAAGACAACAACAATATTTGGCCATGTTCTAGAGGCTTGCTGCAACACAACTAAAAACAAACTTTTTGAGTCAACTTTTCAGTTACTCCGAAGAAGAAATAAAAACACCATCTGCCAACTGGCCTTGGAGGCATAACATCTTAGAATGCCCGGCTAAAACCAAATAGCTGACATTTAGATTGAACTACAGGCACGGCCAAGCAAACTTTTAAACTCATGAAAACATACTTGGGGTTGTGAGACAGCTCCTTCAACGGCAACTCTTCTCAAAATTGAGCAACCAGTCTGTTGCCTGCATCCGTGCGAATTGTAAATAACCAAGGCCACAGTACTGATCCCCGTGGCACACCACTAGTTACATCGTACCAAGAAAAACAATCACTTATGCCTACGTTAGTTAGCCAGCCGATGTACGACTTCTTACTTCCCACACCCACCTTTGACGCGAAAACTTTTATACAGAAGTCTCCTAGACTCTTAATTAGGACTAAATCCACGTAAGTTTAAAACGCGACAACATAACCCCTAGTTAGGAGTGTCCCCAAGCAGTACAATGTTAATTCTGTCATGTCAAGCACCTTTAAATGAGATTACGACTTACTTCTAACTATGATTATTAAGCCGAAACCTTCCCCCACCCCCATTCCCTCATGTTTTTGGTCGAGTCACCCAACTAAAACCAATAAACTACCAGGCGAACATCATTTGTCATCTGCCTCAAAGTTCCAAACTTTAAAGATTGCAATGCACCAGCCTCCGACATTTGGAACCACTCTATTCTCCCTTTGATGAAGTGGTCGGGTCAACTTTTTCTTTTGCCCCCTGAAGTTCACACGCTGCGGCTTGACCCGGGCACATCAGTTGCCCGGGCAGAGGAAGCGTGGCTCCGGGCTACCCCCGCGGGTCTTACCTCGTACGACCAAGCGCACTGGACGCCGGCAAACCTGCGCACACAGCGGCCGAGCTCCAGGTCCTCGTGGGTGGTGTACATCTCCCGCAGGCACTGCCCGATGTGAGGCAGCACCCGGCGCAGCAGCTCCCGGCTCAGCACCACGCCCGGGCCGCCCATGCAGAAGTTCTCGCCGGGCTCCAGCGCCAGCTTGCCCATCTCCTCGGGGGCGCCGAGGCCGGTCTGGCCCAGGTAGAGCGGCTGGCTGCTGTTGAGGCCCCGCAAGAAGCTCGCCAGCTTCTCGCCGCGGATGTAGGTGTCGTCGTCGGCCCGCACGAACCACTCGAATTGCTGCAGGTGCCGCTCCGCCATGTACTTGAGCATCAGGAAGGACTTCTTCTGCGGCGGGTAGGTGTCGTCCACGCCGGGCAAGGCGACCAGGGGCAGCGGCAGGCTCAGATCCGAGCCCTCGCTGGAGAAGAACTCCACCCGGCCGGGGATGTGCTGGGCCCAGGTCCGGTAGGCCGCCAGCGCCCGGCTCTTCAGGTACTTCTTGGCGCTCATCACCCCCACGTACATGAAGCGCGAGGCCGAGGCTTCGGAGGCCGACGGCGACGACGGGTGTAGCCGGCCGGCCCCGGGCCCCCGGCGGCCGCACACGGCTCGCACCCACTGGCGCTGCGCCTGTCCCCGTTCGGAGGCCCGAGGGAGGATGAGCCAGGAAGCCAGCGCGAAGCCGAGCACCAGGCCCAGCAGCACGCTCAGCCAGGAGCGCCGGCACCGGGGCGCCATCCCCAGGCCCGCTCTCTCCCTGCTGAGGAGGTCCCGGTCCCTCTCGCCAGCCGCTCAGCTTCGCGCCGCACTCAGCCGAGCCACTTCCAGGGGCGGAGCAAGGCCCCGGACCGCGGCCGCTCCATGCTCCGCTCTGCGGGTTCCCAGCGCCGGCAGCAGCGCCTTTAACGCGGCCCGAAGCGCTCCGCTGATTGGCGGCTCGTCCAGATCCGGCCCCTTAAAGGTGCCATGTCAGCGGCAGCTGGGGGTTTAAATCCCGCCCCGCATCCAGCCCGCCGATTTCAACTCCGAAAGCTTCCTCCCTCCGGGATTTCGAGCAAAAGTATCACCGGGTGCTTAAACAAATCCCAGCCCGTTCCCTGGTCTCGCAAATACAGACACCTGCCCAGGAACTTGCTTCAGCAGCAGGATTCCACTAAGATCAAGAGGAGTTAGGAATCTGGAACAAAATCCCGTCTGATCTTTCAGCTCAGGGCCAATTTCCACCATTTCATGGAACATCGAACAGTACATCAGAGGAACAGGGTCTTCCACTCACCATCTTGATGCCGAATGAAACTAATCCCTTCTGCCAACACATGAAACAATATCCATGTACGTTTTAAAAACTCTTGAATGCCCTTATTGCGCCTGCTTCCACCTCCACACGTATCAACAAGTTCCAAGTACTTGCCTCTCTAAAACATTTCCCCTCTCATTTTAAAGCTATGCCCTCTATATATTTCGTCATTTCTACCACGGGATAAATATTCTGGCTGACTACCCTATCTGTGCCTCTCATAATTATATGAAGTCCTAGCTGGTCTCCCCTTCCACCGTTTGTCTTGCTGTGTGCGGGTGGTAATGTAAGGTTTGTGTAGTTGCAGGCAGGCCGAGGTCTCGTAGTTGAAGCCCACCTTCTGGAGACTAACGTGGAACCTAATTGAAAAGTGAAGTCACTTATAAAGTAAGTGTACGTGCTCTAAAGATTTTTCACATTTAAAATATAGCACTGATGACAGGAATTATGACAGGAATTTGTCAACTCAGTCATTCAACTAAACATTTCCAAATGCCCTGGCATTATTCCTTAAGTAACATCCCCAGAAAGATTTATACTTTTCATCTGCAGTGATACCATGTACCTACCTTAGAGATTATCTTCAAAATATTTATTTGGCACAGAAGCACTTAGGACATCTTGTTGAAACACAGCGGCTATCATCCATATTTTTGACTACCTCAGTGTGTCAAAGTATGTCTGATGTATAATTACTACTGTAAAATTATAACAAATTTAGAAAAGATTCAAAATCCAGCATTATCCCAGGGGAGATTTTAAAATCAAGCCACGTCTGCCTGTATAGAATTCTTTCTGGATTTAAAGCACTACACACCTTGTCCATAAAGTTAAAGACCCAATACCACCCGTGTGCTGCAAACCTCTGCAATTTCCTTTATTTAAGGTCGAAGCAGTCAAACTAGGGGTTAAAATGAGCAACCACAAAAAGAGATTTAGAGCCCAAAAACTAGTCCTTGTGCATTTAAAACCATTCAAGAGTTAAACCCAAAAAATTCATGGGGATTAAAACCACTGCAGTTTTGGACAGGGATTTGAAGTCTGAGAGGATGTACTTATTATACGAGGAAATGCAGCTTAGGTTGACCGGGCTAATTTCTAAGATGGTGGGAACCCACCCAGTCAACAAGAAGTGTATTCATTATAATTTAGGATGGGATATATTGAAAAACTACAGAGCTCAAGAGTTCAACTGACTGTAAAGAGGATATTTACCCTGGCTTTGGTATCTGAAATGAGGGATCACAGGTTGGAGTTCACTGCCACTTAAGGTTGTGGCGACCAAGTCTCTGAATAAATTCAAAGAGATGGGTAATTTTTCAGGCAAAAGGGTGTCAAAGAGAAAGGATGAACATGGCATGGTAGTACTGAACTGGTTATGGGTCAAATGGTCTTCAGCTGTTCTTACTTTACTCAATCTCCGTGTGAGAGAGTGGGCAAGTTCAAGGACTTAACATGAAAGTGAGTGTTGCATGTTGGATTTCTTGCCAGTGAGGTAGTACAAGGGAAAAGGAAGAACAAAATACAGAATATAGCGTTACAGAAAAATGCAGTGCAGCCAGTCAATAAGGTGTACGGCCAAGACAAGATAGTTTGTATGGTCAAGAGGCCATCTTACCATACGAAGGAAAGATTCTTACAGCAGTGGGATTGGAGCTGTCCTTGAGCCTAGGTTTTGCATCAAGACCAATGGGAGAGGTAAGGGAGAAGGGTGAATGGATTTAGGAAGTGTAAGTCCATGGAAGGGAGGCTGGTTTTTGTGATGTGCTGAATACAGTTTCTTATTGTCTTGGGCGGAGCAGTTGTCATACCAAACTGTGATGTGTTCTATGGTTTGGTTATAAAAACTGGTAAGGATCATTGGGGACGTGCTGAATTTCTTTAACCTCCTGGGGATGTAATGGGACTCAGGTACTTTCTTGGCCATGGTTGAACCTGAACAATATTGCATTGTGTATCCTGCAGGTTTACCTGCATTGTGATCATACAGGTAATGGGAAATCGACTTCAAGCTTAAGTTCGAGTTTAATTATCATCAACCATACATGAATTTCCATGAATACAATCAATGTTCCTCCGGGCCCCAAGGAGCAAACCACAGTACCAAGTCATGCACAGCACAAGGCACACGTAGCACATAGAAGATAGCAGTAAACATAAAAAGTGACGTCCTGTAAATTGATGGTTCATGGGTGTTAACAGCAAGAACAAGCAGTTCTCAGCAGTCCGCATATGAGCGTACGCATACACTCAATCTAGCTTCATTGCACTGATCGAACTCTGGAGGGAAGCACTGAAGGAAAGGGGGCGGCGCCCAACCCAGCATGGACGCCGTGCTCCAAAGTCTCCTCTCTTGAACAACTTCAACAGGCAAGCCCGTGACTTCAGGCCTAGTCCTCAGTACAACTGAGGCCACGCAGCTGCCCCACCATCTATCTTGCAGATAAACAAGGGAAAGGACTTGCGACATTTTACATTATCAACGTCCAACAGGGCCTTGCAATCACAAGAGAAACGTACAAGGCAGTCGTTCGCCGTTAGACTGTAGACTGCCTTTGTGCATCGACTCTGATGAATTCCTGTAGCAAGTGGTAACACCGTCCACACTAAGTCCAGCTCCTCCGCCAACAAGCAGCTCGCTGATGGTGTAGACCTGCAGTACCTGACTTTCTTAATGTCAACTTCTCTCACACCACACTTTTTGCTGTAACAAAAGTCCCAACATGAAAAGCCATTGACCTGAAACATTCACTTCATCTCTCTCTCTCCACCTACACCCCCACCCCAACCTACTGAGTATTCCGAACATTTCCAATCTTTATCCCAAATATTCAAGGAGGTAATTTTCCAGCTGAGCAACAGATCTTCATCTTTCAGTGGGAAACCACTTGAAGATTTTATTGAATTTAGGAGTCTGGAGGCCACATGTAATGGCCAATACCAGATTTTAATTCAGATGAAGTGGTAACCTCAGTGTGCAGGACAAAACTGAAGCAGAACACAAATAAATAGGTTGGAAGTTAACTAAATTAAGCTGTGTCATTTTAGCAATACAATCTACTTCAGACTATAACTTTCATAAAGTGTTTTGGCTTCTGGTTCTAGATTAAATGTCTCAAACTCTTAAGTTCTGCATTTTTTTGGATTGTATTTTGCTGATAAGATCTCAGATCATGACCATGGTGCAGCTAATTTATGATTTCTGAAATTAATCATTGTTTAAAATGATTTATCTGTAGTGATAGGAGACCCCTTTGTGCTTTATTAATATTTACTTTTACTTCAAACTTCAAAGTGATCTTAGTTCAACTTTGCTGAATTATCACTTTGTCGTGCCTGTGGCTCAGATGTTATTTTGACTGAATGGGAAAACTCATTTTCCATTGAGCACCATATAAAATTAAGACACAAGAGACTGCAGATGCTGGAATCTGGAGCAACACCCAAATGTTTCAGGAACTCAATAGGTCAGGCAGCGTCAATGTCGAGAACTGAATGGTCAGTGTTTCATCGTCTGGACCCAAAACATTGACTGCCCATCCTCCATCAATGCTGCCTGACCTACCACGTTTGTCCAGCATCTTGTGTGTTACATGCAAAGATCGAGGCCTGTTTCAGTTAACAAGAATAAAAGAGTGAGGGGTAGACTCCTTCAGTATGCTCCATCATATAGTATGATCATGGCTCAGAACATACTGGCCTCGGCCCTGTTTTCCTCCTCCTCCTCTGCCCAGATTCCTAGTAGTGATTACAACACGTGTAAAGAGAAAGAAAACACGGCTTGAATGCAGAAAAATCTCAATTAGTGTTGGATAGTGCTATTAGTTTTCTTTTTCTAGTCGAGGGTTAAAAGTGAAGCAAATAAAAAATCCATAGGAAATAGGGAGGGAATATATAGCATAACTTATTTTGTTTTGAGCTGTAACAGTCACAGAAATGCAGTGGTGCATCTAATGTTGTCACTGAACATTGCATCAGCCAGTTTCACTGTAATTGCACTTGACTGCAAGGTGCAAAACAACTCAAAGATATCAGTATTTCTCCTCAAGGACAGGGGTTTCCTTAATGGTAGGGACTCATGGCATTTAAACAAAAATCAGGAACCTCTGCAGTACAGGCTTCTTTGTATTGCAATTATTTTGATCAAAGGGATAGTGGCAATGGTTGAATCTTGATTTCTGGTACATGGGTTTCCACTGGGTGCTAAAGCATTCCCAAACATCTTAACAATAAGCTGTCTGATAGTTTAATAAGTTACCATAAATTGCCCTCAATGTTAGTTGAAGGAGAAATGGGTTGGGATAGTTGATGGGAATTGTAAGAGGAGTTAATGAAGAATTGTTAATGGCTAGATTGAATGCAATGCACCGAAGAGCCTGTTTCCATTTGATAAAACTCAAAAAAGGAAGATTGCACATTTTGATCAGGAAAATTTGAAGTACCCCTTAATTTTCATGCGAATAGAATAATTACTCCAAACATTTGCAGCAATGACTAATTCGAGTGTTTTAGAGCTAGATGGTGTAATTATGAGTTGTGCAGTTGCCAGAGCAGACACAAGTGGAAAAAAATTGCTGTAGATGTTAGAAATCTCGTGTAAAAACAGAAAACCCTGGAAACACTCAGAAAGTTAGGCAGGAATCAGTGCAATCCAGATGATTAAAAGAGCTCAGCAACTTGACAATCCTCTAGTCTCACCTTATCAAACAGACTAGATGGGCCATAGGGTCTGTTTCTATGTTGTAGTGCTCGGTGACTCAATGTCCTTACCATCTCCCCACCCACTTTGTCAGCAACTTCAAACTACCGGTAACTTGTTTTCTCTTTCCCAGTGCCAACAAAAGATCGTTGACATGAAACACCAACACAAGTACCACCTTAAAAATTGTGTCCAGCATTTTCGGCTTTGCTGAATTGAGATCTTCATTACAGTAACAAAGGATTCATCCACTATGTATTTAAAAAGTATGCACTGAACAGTTTAAGCCATATTCAATTATTTATTTGTAATTGTACCTCTGATCAGTCATGTTTATAAACCACAAAGCCATTTAGCCATTTGAGTCACTGCTGATTCTTTGCTGCAACAAACCCAAACTAATTTCATACATGGGTATCTAACTCTTCAAACATTCATCTAATTTAATGTAATTTCTGCAACAACCACTCCCTCAATCGCCTGCATAATAAATAAATCTTGTCTTATATATCTGTTTGAAGAGAACACCTCCAAATTACCGGTATGTTCTTCCAATGATGATCTTCAGCCTCTCTCCTTCATTATCAATATAATAAACAATTTATCCCCTCAAAACTTTGTAATTCTGAAAACCACTAATTAAGCCTCCAATCAATTAAGCTGGAGGGTGGAAGCGGGTGTTGACAATCTGCTGAGCAGGTATTACAAGTATCTACAGAAATAAACATACCCAGAATTTTAATAAACACTTGGACCTGCAGAACCAAACACACACCTAAAGTACAGAAACATTGGCATATGGATCTGCACAAATTTTCAGAAATACATGCACATATACTTGGAAACAGTACAGAAACATTTACTAATTCAGTTTATCTCCCCACCCATGCTGCCTGAACGGTTGGAAATTTTGCAGCATTTTCCCCAAATTTTATTACAGAAACATCTGCACAAATGTAGAGAAAGACATACATGGACTCACAGAAATTTAAAGACATAAATCCACAGAAACCCTACTTTCTTTCAGAAACACTCAGCGACCTATAGACACATATACAACAGCAATATAGTGCAGCAATGTTCAAGTACTATCAGGTTCACATAATTGGATCTGCAGGATCAAGCCCAAATAAGGATTAACATAAATACATTCAATGATTTTTATAACTATGAAAAAGCCCACCCACAAATAAGCAGATGCACAACATGCATCTGTACAGGTGCCTAGGTGTACGTACATACACGTGTATTCAGAAAAATAAAGTACACACAATTCTACAGAGTGATGATCAAAATTCTACATAGGCATGCATGTGAAGTTACTTAGATTTACAGTAATGTTATGTAAATTAAAGGCAAGTTAGATAGATCTGCAGAAACATCCGTTCACCAGCCTAGAGATATGAATGAGTTATAGATGCACTCAAAGCTACAGAAACTTCCATTTACTAAAACAGACAAGTTTAGAGAAATCGAACACACACAAATCTACCAAAAGCATCCGAAGATCCATACACACCCACGTACACTCAGACCTCAGGAGCCACACAGAACCACTGAAGTACACACTCAGAACTGCCAATGCACACAAAAACAGAGCAGCACCCACGTCTACAGAAACATCTGCAGTTTTTCCAGAAGCACTCACATCTGACCCCATGAAAACAGGCATCTAGAGGAACACAAACACACATGTTCCTACCAAGTCCTCCCCAAACACAGATCTGCACAATTATGCCTGCACAACAATCTTCAGAAATGCATACGTATATATTCAATAAAACCAACACAAAATGCACAGGAAGTTTAGCTGTGACCACACATCTCTACAGAAAGCACCGCCCACACAAACTACAGAAATAGATACACAAATCTACAGAATCATACAGTCATAGATAAAATATGGAAACAGGCTCTTTTGCCAACAAGTCTGCATCGAACAGCAACCACCCATTTCCACTGATCCTACGTTAATCTACAAGTGGGTCGACAGATGCCCTCAAGCCTAAAATACCCATCCCCACAATGCTGCAGAAGCACATCCAAACACTAAAAACTACATCTCCATGAGTCCTAGTAAACAAAAACATGCACACACTTATGGAAAAGCAGGCATACTATTGTAGAGGCATTTTAACAAAAGCAGATATGCACAAGTCCATATACAGAAGCAACATTCTATAGGAATTATGTACAATGGTCTACTGAAACACACACACTGATCTACAGAAATTCACAAACATCGCTGTAGAAACACTTCCAAGTTTTCACAGAATTATCTACAATAATACATGTATCTACACAAGCCATTTATACACAAGCATAAAGACGTACATGGGTAGAGAGAAAGACAAATGGAAACTGAAATATGCAGATACATATGCACACTGAATCAGTCCTTTTTTCATTTGCCTGGTCATCAAAGCCACAGAGCAAACATATTTCACATATCACAATAAATATTTGGAATCCCATAGTTAATACTTTTAATCATAGACTAAAAACAAAATTAATTCTTTACGCTGATACTTCAAAATCAAAGATATTCATTTAACATGATGTCTTAATGCCACTACCCTTGCCCGTTTTCAGAGATCCTCACTGGCACAAATGCCATTTACAAGGATAACATCATTCATAGCTGTCAATTCATAAATTTTCAGTTGAGCGAACACCGCCTTGTACATTAAAAAGTGAGTGTTAAAATTGAGGTCTAACAGCAAATTGAAACTACTCCTAGCAGAATAAAATGAATGAAATTGACAAGCTTGGGTAAGAGGATAGTGATTCTTCAAATGTGGCCAGTGCCAACTGCGTGAAGGGCACTGACCCATCTTTAACCTCATGCCCCAGCAGATGGCCCTCTGTGACCTGGTCTCCATGAACACGAACCTCCACCATCCCCTGTCAGAGGATTAAAACCTGAAAAAAAAACAACAGAAAAATGTGAGAGGAGGTGAATGTTGAGAAAAGCAGGCAGCAGAGAGGAAAGCTGAATTACGTGGAGATGAAGGGATCTTGGGTGGGGAAAGGTGGCAAAGGCTAAGGAGTGGACACGTGCACAGATAGTGTCCAAAAGAGATTATTGCAATGCATAAAACACTGTTACCACTAATAACTGATGTGAGCCAATGTACTCTCATAGTACTGGGTTGCCAGGGAAACACCAAAACTCTGCCTCAGCTAATGAATCTGTGATGAACACCAAATGGAGGTATAATTAAGGGTAGCGGGGCTCAGAATAGAAAGGTGGTGGACTTCAATACCTTTCATCAAAGTGTATATCACCTGAAGCATCGGTGGCAGGAGAACAGACCCCGGGGAAAGTTATTTCTGACCAGGAGGAGATGAACTATATCCCAGGCTTGCAGCCTATGCTTATTTACCGAATTAATGGAGGTCAGTACATTCTCAGATTCAAGAGAGGTCAGGGTCAAACAGAGCAGGACAGCATGAAGCTCTCTTTGACTTTAAGCAATTTATGTTTAAAGAATTAAATACCTGAATGGCGTAACTGCAGAAATATCATTACTAAATGTGTATAAAAGGAGGAAAAGAAGTTACAATATTCCTTGGACCATGAGTAGACAATGAAAGGAAGAATTAAACACAGTGAATTCACATGGTACAGGAGAGAGGATGCAGTGGGCTGTACAGAATATGGAAAAAAAGACTATGTGGTCTGACAATATTACAGTAGTTCTCATTAGCATTTGAGCTCCAAAACCTATAACGTTTCAGCACAAGAGACAAAAGATCTATTAAGCCACCAGTTTATGCAGAGAGTCAAGTTATGAAACAGGCCCAACAGCCTGCTGAATCCATGGCAATCATCAAGCATACATTTATACTAACCCTACACTAGTCCCACTTTATTCTCCCCACATTCCCAGCTGCTCTCCTGAGATTACAACACTCACCTACACGAGGCCCTCTGTAGGTCGCGGTCAACCTTGGATGATCCGTCCCAGCTGTCTACATGATACACAAGCCAGGGCAATACAATATGGAGAGCAAGCCGTTGCCCCTTCTCCACACTGTGGATGAATCCCTAGCAACGGCACAGACCAATACAGTTTGGAATCAGCGCTGTTGCAGGAGTTGCCATTCAGCATCGAGCTCAGCATAAAACAACCTTAGGAACTCCAGCTCCGGATTTTTACTCCTGAACCCTTCCGCATGAGTGGGTATATCGGCAAGGCAGTGTAGGTTTGAGAACAGAGATTTCCTTCGCCTAGATGAGCTGCCAACCACGGCTGACAAGGCTCATCTGCCTAAAGCAACCACTTTTATGATGCCAGTAACCCACTTCTCCTGCCAGTAGAAACAGTTCCACTGGGCTTAATAGCTGAGCCACACACAAAGGCCAGGAGCTGGACTTGGTTGTTAGAGGCTATTTGAAATGCACACCATTGGGAGTTTTTAAATAGGTAGAGGGAGCTTATCCTCTCTGCCTCCCCTGGCTATAAAAAGCTTGGAACCTCACCTACACACAAATAAGTAATTCTCAATAGCTGACCACCACGTCTTAGAGATACAGGAAGAAACCAGAGCACTGGAGGTCAGTGTTGTTTCTGGCTCACTGGAGCAGTGAGGCAGAAGCTGTAACTGTGCCCTGCACTGTTCGTATCTGTTAACCACTACAAATTGCAAGAAAAGTGCACTTCAATTAAAGTGTCAGACCATAACCAAAGTAACACAGATTGTGAACTCAGACTGCTCCTGGTAGTCCAGTGCTATAAATGAACTCTGCCAAAACTTAACACAGACGTCCTGTCAGTATTTTGTCCAAAGCAGTGAACAAGTGAATTTAAAATATTCATTATCCATAAGCATTTCTGCCCTTGTGGTTCCTGAAACACAACTCCACATTGGTGAATACCTGATAATGGTGGGCACTCACTCACCTCCTCTCAAGGGCTTTTTGTCAGATTTAGGCTTTGTTGGTCTCTGTATGTTGGATTCTGGCTCCTATGTTAAACAAGGATAAAACAACCAATTAGTCCTGTAACGCAAACACCACTATGGCAGCAAACATTATAAATATTTTAAATTGTAAATTATGAAAGATAACACAATCATGTTACAGAATTCAAGTTTGCTTTCTTCCCAGAGCTCTTTCCTTCTTGCATATTTTCCCATGCTTTGATTTTCTCCCTCCTTTTCTCTTCTTCAACCTGCAATAAAATAAAAAATAAGAACATCGAAGCATTCACTGCCCCAGAGCAGAATCTGCAAGCCCCAGTGCAGCAATCTACCTAATGAATTCTGTCTTAGTGCAAAATCCCCAGACCAAAGCTACACACGTTCACTTGTAAACTTACTACGTAATTGTTAACTCTTAGTTTTAGTTCTCCTTTACAAAAAAAATGTACTGCCTCAGAATTATCCGAATTAAATAACATCTTCCATACTCCTAGCACGGACACTCAGGAACTCAGCATTCCACCAAACAGATGCCATCAGTTCTCCTTGCTGTTTTCAGAGCCACAGCTCCGACATAACATTCAGCCCATCATGCCTCCTAACACCACCCATTTCTCCTTTTACAAATTTTTAACTAATTGTCTTTGAATCTTCCACCAGCCTTTGGCAAGGTAGATTTAAGAATACAAATGAAGCATTTAAAAATATTCCTCATTTTCAATTGGTTTATAGATCACTTGCCAGTGGAACACCATTGTATCATTACTGAATTTGAAGGTTGTGTTGTATGTACAGAAGTTCAAAGCTTGTTTGCATAGACCTTTGACTTTACCACCAGCACCAACTGATTTGATGTGCCCTTACTTCTTTCTGTTTCTCTTTGTATTTTGCAGCTTGGGCATCCAGTTCTTGCTGCATTCTAAGACGGGCAGCCTCCATTGCTTCCTGTCGCCTCACAATTAATGATGGTTCTGGGACAATGAGAATAAATTGATTTAATAGAATTGTGAAAACACCTCTATTTAAAAAAAAAACTAACTCTAATGAGTAACCTGTTTTCAAAATAAATGACAATAAGTTACTGAGTTCTCTGTCACATCTGTGAGGTGTGAAAGTGAAGTTGAGTTTATTGTCATCTACACTAGTACACGTAGGCACAGTGTGAGATTAATAACCCCCCAACAAGAGAACAAATTGTAATTGCAAAAAGGTTTAAATGCAAAATTATTCCAAGAACACTTAAGATTAGAAAATCACAGAAACAACAAGATACAACAATGTGCACAAATTTTTCAAATAACTGTATAAAGCCAGTTTGTGGGAATAAGCTACTGTCAGCATTAGACAATAATGCAGAATCTCCAGGGACATACAGCGTCATTCCAGAAGGCTTATTTTGTCTTTTGTTTGCTTTTCTTGTTTATTTTGATAACCAAACATCCTTCCAAATCAGTTATTTATTTTGTTAATATTTTTCACTTCCTGAAGCTGAAATATGCAGTAGAGACTACACAACAAATTTCATCCCCAATTCTTTATTCTATTTATATATTTCTTCTCTGCCAGAAGCTCTCCCATTACTATCCTGATTTAATCTTTCATCAAAATCCTTGCTCCGGGTTGATTCAAATGCATTCCACCTACACCACAACCCACTACGGAATGGCCAGTTACAATTGCATTATGACCAGCTATGGTTTGGCCAGGTACACCCTACATTATAACCAGCAATGGAACAAGTGGTTACACCTACATTACAACCAGTTAGGAAATGGAGCTAGTTACTTCTCAAATATAAATGCATTCAGCTTCAAGGTGGTCAAATTCCTGGCACTACAAAAGACATGCAGCAGAATATGCAATTCTTTTCAAGGTGATTAGAACTTAGATTACTTCCCCTGGGTATGATTGTAAGAATAGATTTAATGAAAGGAGAAAATAACTCCAGGGATATAAAGGGAAAGACTATGCAGATGAACACCAGACTGAGTGAGCCCTTCTGTGCCATAGCTTTGTCACTGGATTGTCCACCTCACTAGGCTTCACTGGGTTGGGTAGAAGACTGCTAGGCAGCTGTGCGAGACTACTGAGATAAGCAATTACAGGAGAATCCAAATGCAAAATAATAAGGAATGGGTCCTGCAGATCTGAAGTCAACACAGGTCAGCAAGCAGACAGAAATAGATCCATCAGATTTCTAGTGCCTTTTGGAGAAGTTGAGGCAAGCTGCGGATGGTCATAAAAGAGAACTACAGAACCCAAATCTGGAAAGGCATTAAAGTGACTACACCACATCACTACACTTCAATTCTGACTGAAAAGCTCCACAACCTGGGACTCTGCAACTGGATCCTCAGCTCCCTAACCGGAAGGCCACAATCTGTCCGGATCCAAAATAACAACTCCACTTTGCTAACAATCAACGCTAGTGCACCTCAGAGATGTGGGCAGACCGAAAAAAGCTAATTGTGGATTTCAGAAAGGATAAGGCAAGGGAACACACACCAGTCCTCATAGGGGGATCAAAAGTGGAAAGGGTGAGCAACTTGAAGTTCCTGGATGCCAGTATCTCTGATGATCTATCCTGGGCCCAGAAGGCACGATAGCGGCTACATGTCACTTGGACTTTGAGCAGATTTGGTACGTCACCGAAGATACTCGCAAATTTTTATAGAAGTACTGTGAAGTGCATTCTAACTGGCTACATCACTGTTTGTTATGGGGGACTACTGCACAGGATTGAAATAAGCGGCAGAGAGTTGTATACTTAGTTCCAATGTGAGCACTAGCCTCCGTAGTATCCAGGACATCTTCAAGGAGTGATGCTTCAAAAAGACATTTTCCATCATTAAGAACCCCCATCACCCAGGTCATTGCCACCATCAGGAAGGAGGTACAGAAGCCTGAAGGGACACATTTAATGATTTGGGAACAGCTTCTTCCCCTCTGCCATCCGATTTCTGAATGGACATTGAACCCATGAACACTAACTCACTGCTTCTTTATTTTTGCACTACTTATTTAATATATGTATTCTTAATGTAATTCATGTTTTTTCTATTATGTATTACATTGTACTGCTGCCGCAAAGACAACAAATTTCATGACATATGCCAGTGATATTAAATCTGATTCTGATCCTGAAGTGGATTTTAACAATCAGTGGACACAGGTTATCTTCTGTGGGTGGAAGTTACTTACTGCAAGCACAATCTGACTTTAACTCCCACCCGACCCCTAGTCCTGGTCTCGCTCTCTCTCTTTCTACTTAACTATGGTGTCTCTCATTATCTCACCAATATATTAAATAACTTGTGTGCAACCAATCTCCATAATGTAATCCTTGTGTTTCCAGTAAAAGAACATTAAACAGAGAAAATGGAGGAGACTATTTGGCTCCATGAGCCTGCTCCACATTTCAGCAACCCTGGCCTGATCATTCACAACACCAGTACCCTGTCATCTCACAATATCTCTTATTAATGGAATCCAGAAATCTATCGTTCTCTATGCTATCAATGGTTCAAATGGTTCCATATATTATCACAGAATGTATACAGTGTACAACCTGAAATACTTAGCATTTGCAGACATCCATGAAAATCAGAACCCCAAAAGAATGAATGACAGAAAAATGTTAGAACCCCAAAGTCCCCTCTCTCCCCTGCCCTGTGCAAGCAGCCAAGTATCAATCCCCCCCCCCCACATTTCAGCAAAAGGCATGAGTGCCTACCATCCACCCACCAAGAGCAAGGCGCCCAAAGAGGGACCATGATCTTGCAGTCAACAAAAACTACTGTTTACCCTACTGTTTGACACACCACTGGCACCTTCTCTCTCTCTCTCAGTAACAAGGGACAGAGAGAAGTCACCATTTCACAGGGAGACTAGCAGCCATTGTTACGATGCCACGATCACTTTTAAATTCTGTGATTCTTCAACTCGAGAATCAGCAGCAAACTCTCCCTACCATCGAGAGAAAGACAGAGAGCCAAAGTCCAAGATGGAAGTAGGTAGCTCCTCGGGATCTATTACCTTTCAGTCCCATTAATTTTCCCAAAAGTAATTATTTTCCAATGCTTGTTTCTTTGAAGTTTGCACAATTAAAAACACATGGTACAGGAGGCCATTCAGCCCATTATGTCAATGTTTAAACCCAGCTTCTCAGTTAAACTGGAAGGTACCCTCACTGAACAAACCGTACCGAGTTCAGCCTCTGAAGGCCGTGCCTGCTGGCGGCTCTTCAACTGCAACATCGAGCCGATTCTCTGAAGGATGAAGTAGCCAGCAACGCAGCTGAAGAAGATGTACCAGCCATATTCCGAAAGGATGTGGAGCACATGTGTCACTGAAAGGCAAACAGAAACACTATTGCTGGCATTTTGCTCATGCAGGAAAGCGGTAAACATGCAGCTAGCGCTGAGCCCACTCACTAGACACTGTTCGTCCCCAGACGGTTAAAATCCAGCAACTCGGGTCATTTTTCCAGGTCCATGGGCAGCAGGAGACAGGGAAATTTCTGGTGGGTCTTGTCCCAAACTCCAGCAGATGAATTTAGAACGAAAACAGTTACATTCTCCTACTCGGCATCATACACGATGGTGCCCTTCTTGTCTTGGGGCAAAATAGAGTGACAGAACATTTTTAAGGAAGTAATTGAAAAGGCTGAAGGGAATGTAGAAGGTGTCAAGTACATGAATTTTCGGAGCGCTGGTTAGTTCAATGGAATTAAGGGAACAGTCACATATTGCAAGGATGGGAAACTGCTTAAAGACAGACAAAGAGTGGTGGTAAATGGTTGCTTTTCAGAGCTGAGGATATTATGTCGCAGAAATCAGGGCAGGGACCACTGTTTCTTTAATATATTAATGATAAGGATTTCCAGCATCTGCAGACTTTTGTTTCTCATTTTTAGTTCATATTGATTGACAGGGTAGACTTTAGGGGCCTAATGGCCTAATCCTATTTCTTGGGTTTTTGAAATTTCTGCAGAGGCATGCTTACTAACGTGCTTCCAGGGTTGAAGGATTTCAGCAACAAGGCTGGACTGGAGCTGAGTGCTGTGAGCAGTTTTGGGCCCCCTAAGAAAGGATGTGCTGGAATTGGAGAGGGCCCAGGGGAGTTTCACGAGAATGGTCCCAGGAATGAAAGGATTAACATAGGAAAAGCATTTGATGGCTCTGGGCCTGTACTCACTAGAGTTTAGAAGAATGGGGAACAAAGGTAAGGCCCTTGCTGAGGACAGAATGTTCAGCCTTACCGAGGGCTAGGCTAGAAGGAATGGTGAAGACAACAGTAGGGATTGGGAGGAGGGGAAGAGAGTTAGTGGCATCGGGGGGGGGGGGCAGGGGTTGGGTTATCAGGGGAGGTAGGGTAGGAGGAATATGGAAATTCTGAGGACCTAAGAGGTGGCAGGGGAGCCTGAGGCCCAGGGGTGTAGAGTGCAGGTGGGGGAAGGGGATGCCGGGGGCCCAGCCCAGAGTTAGAGGCCACGTAATTTGCAGTCAGAAGGTTTGGGGTTGTCAGAACCAGAGAAGGCAGCAATGGGTTCCATGGTCTGGAACTGCCTGGGATCTTTGGAGCCAGAGTTGGCAATAATGGGCCCACAGTTTGGAGGAGTCCAGGGCACTGGAACCGGATTTGGCAATTGCAGGATCCACGGGCTGGAGACGGGCGATTCTCTGAACCTTCCTAGATGTGAGGAAAATGAAGACCTGATGGCTGAAGGCATGGATCCAGCAGAGGATGAAATGTCAGAGTGGATCATGGCGGGCAGAGGAGGGAGAGGTCTGGAGCTGTGGCAGAGACTGAGACAGGAGTGGGTTGTGTGCAGAACTTGGAGGAAGAATTGGCAGGAGAAGCAGTGAATCGAATGTAGATACCTTTGATCTTTAATGGGTCCAAACTGGGAGGACAGAAAACTGAGCTGCAGGCCATGTGGAACAAGATGGTGGTGAAGACAAGTTCCCAGGAAGAAAACGTACGTGGCTTTGGTAGCAGGTCTGGGTGATTTCATGGTTGAAGATTCAGGGAATAGCAGAAATCACTGAGGAGAAGCAGTGACAGAGGGATGAAGATTTAAACTTCTTCAGGGTGGGCATTCCTTGAAGAAACCGCAGTGAAAAGGCAATTCATAAACAAGAGATTCTGGACACACACAAAATGTTGGAGGAACTCAGCAGGTCAGGTTGTAACTATGGAAATTTATTAACAGTCAATGTTTCGGACCGAGATCCTCCTTTAAGACTGGAAAGGGAAGGGAAAGAAGCCAGAATTACAAGGTGGGCTGGGGGAAGGAGGACTCGCTACAAGGTGGTAGGTGAAGCCAGGTGGGTGGGAAAGGTAAAGGGCTGGAGAAGAGAATGAACCGAAGGAGACAAGGAATGAGGAGGGGACCCTGGGGTGGCAAGAAGCAAGAGGCCGGAGGGGGAATAGAAGAGGAGGGAAGTTGGATGTTAAAAAATACCGGAAGGAGAAATTGATATTCATGCCATCAAGTTGAAAGCTACCTAGGCAGAATACGAGGTGTTCCTCCTCAACCCGTCTTTTACCTGGTTCTAACAAAGGGTCACACATCCAAAATGTTGACTATTTCTTTTTCCGCAGATGCTGTCTGACCTATTGGGTTTTTCCTCAACATTTTCTGTTTTTGTCCAAAACTATAAGCAGCCCTTTAGAGTTAAGGGTACCAAGAATATATGATGTAATTACTTTGCACCCCCAATTTCCTTATTAATTTCACCCCTGTGCCCACTATACCCTAAGTGTTCTGCACTGTTCTTAAAACCTTCACTTACTTACTTTACTCTGCCTTGATGTCTTGGTTTGTGTGTGTTTTTACTCTCAGTTCAGTAACTGCCTCCACAATACCGTCCTACTGCCAGTCCAGCCACTTACCCACGTTCATTCCAGAAACTAAACCTACTGCCATCGTCCCTTTCAATGGGTTAGTCATGTACCAATTACAAATATTTTTAGAATTTCACTCCTCCTGTAACACTTACTGCTGCCTGGCACCCCTCAGTCACCCGTCTACATACTTGCTCCTCTATCCCATTTAAACAATTCGTGTACACTCCGCTGAACATGACTACCCATTGCTGACTGGGGGAGCCACTTCATCACGTGCCTTCGCTCTGACCACCGCAACACCCAGGCTCTTCCGGTGGTCAACCACTTCAATTCCTCTTTCCATTCCCATACAGACACGTCCATCTGCAACCTCCTCTTCTGCCACATTGAAGCCAGGCAAAGTTAGAGGAGCAACACCTCATATTCTGAGGATAACACACACACACAAAATGCTGGAGGAGCTCAGGTCCGGCAGCATCTATGGAAATTAATAGACAGTCAACGTTTCAGGCTGAGACCCTTCTTCAGGACTGAGAAGGAAAGGGGAAGGTGCCTCATATTCTGTCTTAGTAATCTTTAACGGGAAAGCATTAAGTTTGATCTTTCTTACTTTCAGTAACAACTCCCCTGTTTTCTCCCCCCACTTTTTCCCATCATTGCTGCGATCCCCTCACCCTTTCTCTTCCTCCCCCCCACCTTCATGGCCTGCCAGTCACCTCCCCCTTGTTCCCCGCTTCCTTCCTTCATCATGTGCTCTACTGTCCTCTCCAATCACATTTCTTCTTTAGCCATTCGTCTTTCCCACTCCCTCATCTGGACTCACCCATTTCCTGTTGGATTGTGCTCCCCTCGCTTTTTCATTCTGGATTCTGCATACTTCCTTTCCAGTCCTGAAGGGTGTCAGTCTGAAATGTTGACTATTCATTTCCCTCCACAGATGCTGCCTGACCTGCTAAGTTCTCTCAAAATCTGTGTTGCCTCTTTCTTTGTTCCTCAATTTGACCCATGTCATCTTGCTTGTTGATTTTTCCTGTACATCATCTTTCCTCAAATATAATTATTTCCTTCATTAATATTGCTACATACACACACTCCTATCTTACCTCCCTATCTCACCTGAAAATCTTTAAATCATGTTTCAGTGACTCTCGTACAGCCATCTGTTCAGTACGTCCTCTTTGACCCTTGCAATAAGCACAGTCAAACCGTTTTACCGAATGTCCGTTCTAGCTGTTGTTTCTCATGCCTTCTAAACCCACTCCTAACTGCCCAGCCCCTTCACCAAACGCTCATCTTCCACATCCAAAGTTGCTGCTACTACCACTTCTGTAACAGCGAGGTTTTGTTGTAGGGGAAAGAATAGTGTGAATTAGTAACTAGAGATGTGGATTGTGCTGTCGTGGGAACAGGAAGCTACAGACCAATCATAGAAGTAGAGACAAGGAATGCAACACTGATTCCAGTTCCAGGAATTTCATTAATTACGTTATCTAACACCATTGTTGTAACATAAAATTGGACCTGCTGCTACACCTGTGGAAAATATTATTCTGTAATCAGGATCTTGTCTGGTACTTAATTAAGTCTTGTTTTGATAATCTTTGTTATCAATATGTAGTTTTACTGGTAATCATGTCTGATGAGAATGTAAAATGTGCATCAAACTCAAGTAAATCAGCTTTGACTGGGCTCCTGGTGAGCTGCAGTTTTTATAAAGTGTCTGTTATTTCAGGTACTAACTCTGTGTGGCCCTTCAGTTTGCTCCTTCCCCCTGCCAAGCTAGTTTATATCTTCCACGACAGCATCAAAGCTCAGCTTGAGGATATTCTTCCTGGAACCAATGCAATGCCACCGCTTAGACCTATCAATCACACTCCCCCAGAAATCCACAGTACTGTAGATCGTTCCACTGTGAACTGACATAGATAGTACAGCTTCCTTCTGCATAATAAATGTATGATATTTTAAAATTCTAAATTGATTTATTTAGATTAATACCAGTTTCCAGCTCCCAATCTCTACATCCCATAAAGAGAAGCTAGATTATGAAAATAAACTAGCACAAAATATTAAAAACACAGTAAAAGTTTTTATAATTACATAAAGCAGAAAAGGGTGGCTAAAGTGAAAGTAGGTCCCTTGGGACAAGAAGGGGAAATTGATATTGGGTAATGAGGAAATAGGAGAGGCTTTGAATAACTATTTTGTGTTGGTCTAACATGTCAAAGAGAGATGATATGGATGCAATGGGAGGTGAGGACCTCGATACAATAGCTATCACTAAAGAGGTAGTGCTGAGCAAACTTGTGGGCCTGTAAATAGACAAGTCCCCTGGTCCTGATGGAACGCATCCCAGAATACTGAAGGAAATGGCAGAAGTTAAAGTAGAGGCTTTGGTGATGATTTGCCAAAATTCTTTCAGCAGGTTCCAGTGGATTGGAAGACAGCGAATATCATGCCACTGTTCAAAGTAGTATGTAGGCAAAAGACAGGCAATTATAGGCTAGTTAGTTTAACATCTGCAGTTGGGAAAATGCTTGAAGTTATCATTAAAGAAGAAATAGCAAGGCATCTGGGAAGAAATGGATCCATCAGGCAGATGCAACATGGATTCAGCAAAGGCAGGTCCTGTTTGACAAACTTACTGGAGTTCTTTCAGGATATAACAAGTGCAGTGGATCGAGGGGAACAGATGGACACTATTTACTTGGATTTCCAGAAGGCGTTCGATAAGGTGCCACATAAAAAACTCATCCATAAGGATGCATAGAGTTGGGATGGTGTATTAGCATGGATAGGGGACTGGTTATCTAATAGAAAGCAGAGTGTTGGGATACATGGATTTACTCTGGTTGGGAATCAGTGGTGAGCAGTGTGCTATAGCAGACTATCATTTAAATAGTAAAATTTTGCAGCATGTTGCTGTGCAGAGGGACTTGGGAGTGTTTGTGCATGAATCATAAAAGGTTGGTTTGCAGGTGCAACAGGCTATCAAGAAGGCAAATGGAATGATGGCCTTCATTGCTAGAGGAATTGAATTTAAGAGCAGGGAGGTCATGCTGCAAGTGTACTGGTGAGACAGCACCTGTAGCACTGTATGCAGTTCTGGTCTCCTTACTTGAGGAAGGATACACTAGCTTTGGAGATGGTGCAGAGGAGGCTCAACAGGTTAGAAACATAGAAAACAATACAGGCCCTTCGGCCCACAAAGCTGTGCCAAACATGTCCTTTTCTTAGAAATTACCTAGGGTTACCTATAGCCCTCTATTTTTCTGAGCTCCAAGTACCTGTCCAGGAGTCTCTTAAAAGATCCTATCATATCCAGGTTGATTCGAGAGATGAGGGAGATTATGAGAGATTGAGTCGCCTGGTACTGTACTCGCTGGAATTCAGAAGAATGAGAGATCTTATAGAAACATAAAATTATGAAAGGGCAGAGACAGGAAAGTTGTTTCCACTGGTAGGTGAGAGCAGAACTAGGGGACATAGCCTCAAGATTTGGGGGAGTAGATTTAGAACGGAGATAAAGAGAAACTGATTTTCCCAAAGAACGGTGAATCTGTTGAATTCTCTGCTCAATGAAGCAGTGGAGACTACCTCAGTAAATATATATAAGACAACGTTGGATCGATTTTTGCATGGTAAGGGAATTAAGGGTTATGGGGAAAAGGCAGGTAGGTGGAGATGAGTCCATGGCCAGATCAGCCATGATCTTATTGAATAGCAGAGCAGGCTCGACAGGCCAGATGGCCTACTCCTGCTCCTATTTCTTATGTTCTTATCACGATAATCTTAGACCTTCACTCTAACACCTTTTAAATATGATGAGTGTATTTGTCACAACGCAAAATGACAACAGCAGGACTCCTGCCACGTCCAGGGAATGGTAACTTGGAGATGAACAATAGCAGAAGAGCCCGAGCAGGACCAAATCACCAAAATTAGATCAACATGACAATCTCAAACTAAGCAAGGTGAAAATATCGCTGCTCCCACATAAGACCATGTTTGGAAAAAATGGAAATCTACATCGCCATCTTTCACCAACCTCTTAACCTCCTCCCATGATCCACTTTCACTTCCAGCTGTATCGGACCTGATCTAATCTTATTTCACTGCTTTCCACTACTCACACTATTGTAGCAAGGCTCTCCTCAAAGATATCCTTTCTCACATAACACCATCACTTTTATTGGAACTTTTGTGAGTTCCAATTCTCATTTTTCATAATCCATTTGAAAGGCCATCTGGTGTCATGTCTGGCTCCCTCTCTTGCTGATTATTTCACTCTCACCCTTGCCTTTGTCAGCATTTGCTGCCATTATCTCCAACTCTCTCCCAAGCACCCCCATTTCCGATCCATCCTCACACCTACACTCATCTCGTAAGTAATGCACGCCCGGTCCTCACCTTTTTTTGCACACGAATTTGACTTTTTAACAATACAATTCCCTAATACCACAATAACTTACCTAAAAGTGTCTCTCTCACATATGGACTTGTTGTCGGGGCCTCAAACAAATGCAAAATCAGGATCATCTGTGTAAAGAGCATTGCCGGTCCGCTCCAAGAGACCAGGGGATGAGAAACCACTGATGTTTTTAGGGTTGGCAGTGTGTTTTCTGAATGCCAACCGCCCCCAGTGCGGACGTAAACAATCAGTCTTTAAAGTCACGTATGCAGAGCACGTTAAATAATCAGAAACACAGTTTGAAGTGACACCGTGAGGTTTGAAAGTGACTCTGGTCCGTCTTTCCCGTAATCACTGAGGCCCAGTCCCCAACACCCTCGTCTGTCACTGCCCGCCAGGCCTCTTCTCACCCCCCGACACACAGTCTCACCTTGTCCCAGCCCCAGCTTCCCTCCGAGTCCCGGACACCGAGACGCTCCCTACCCCCTCGCCTGCCCTCAGGGCCCCCGACCCCTCACCTACCTGCCACCACCGCCGGCCCTTCGCGCTCGTCCATCGCTTCACTTCCGACGGAAAAGCTGATCGTTGACTTCCGGCAGCACTCCACCAATCAGGGCCTTGGCTGACGTGGCCGAATCAGGACGGTCTCTCGGAACTTAAAGGAGTAAAGCAGTATGTGCAAGTGGGGCCCACCGCCGGGCCGATGTCCAATTCGCTTCTTGATGTTCATAGAATCTCCGAAAACCTCTTCCTATGTTAGGAGTCAGATCTGAACAGTTAAATATCGGGAATCTGGCACCCAGCTTACCCCGGCAGACTGCTAAACCGATGCCCCTCAACCGGAGCGCAGCCTCAGCATCTCCGAGAGACGACAGACACTGCAGAGCCGTCAACTTGTTCTGGCGAGACATCTTTGAACTGAAATATTATCGCTGTTTCACTCCGCACAGATCCTGACCAACCTGCTGAATCATATCTATCGTTATCAAGAGATTGTGCAGATGCTGATTATCTTATTCCAGGCACACAAAATGCTGGAAGAACTCAGCAAGTCAGGAAGCACCTATGGAGGACAATAGATAGTCGATACTTCGGGCCGAGATTGGCCTGAATAATTACCTTCCATAGATGTTACCTGACTTGCTGATTTTTTCATATCTGTTATTATTTTAATTTTACAGCGTTTTCCTAGATGTCAACCAGCAAGTATTTACACCAGAATAATCACCCATCCCTCTACCTCCTGTACTGCTAATCAAGAAATTACGCACGCCACTTAGCCCATCGAGTCCATGCTAAGGAAGTTCTACTAAGACAAGATCTTGATCGACATCCTGTAGTTTGCAGCTCTTCAGTATCTGAACAGTTGAAAATTCAATTTCTTAATGTGTCTACCAGTTAAATAACCCCAGATGAGAACTGTGTCATTCCTGCACGTCAGATCCAAGTTTCATAATCTAATCATGTAAACCTCTCCAACACAATTTTGGGCCAGCACTTAAATCTACAACACACATTAATGCTTGGTGACATTGTGTCATTCCCAAACTACTGTGTTACTGGGAGTTCTGCACACACTTGACTCTCCCGTGGCATCTCACTGGAGGAGAATGGCCTAGCACTTGGAGCATGGTGGACAGCCAAGGTACGTTGTTCTCCTCTCGGACTCATCCATGAACTGCGTAGGGTTGCCGGGGACCTTGTTGCATTCACAAGTTGATTGCGCAACTCCTTGGCTGTACTTGGAAAGCCACAATCACCGCCCCCTTTTGGGATGACGCGCACACTCACCAGACAACACAGTTGTGGTTCAGGTTGCAATAATTGTTTTCTGATCACTGCTTGAAACAGCAATGGGTCCACAGGGGAGACCAATTGTTCTTGTAGTCAGTGTAGAATCAGCTTCTCACATGGTTGATGCAAACTTGGTTCCCATTGCACGGAGGATATTTGCTTTCACGCAAGTATCCAGTATGCCTTCATCACCATTCTAATATTGAGGGGTCCCTCTTTTCTCCAGTACAGATCCGACCTGAATGTTACCATTCATTATATATATTCTAGTTTTATTAACCCTCTCAAAGTGCGTAACCTGGTATTTTTTCCAGGATTAAATTCCATCTGTGATTTCACTACCTATTGGAACTAACCAATATTGTTCAGTGAGCAGAGAAATGCCCGCCTAACCACAGCACAGCAAGTAATCTTTGTCACAAACAAGAGAAAATCCGCAGATGCTGAAAATCTGAGCAACACACACGAAATGCTGGAGGAACTCAGCAGGCTAGGCAGCATCTATGGAAAACAGTACTGTATAGTCGATGATTCGGGCCAAAACTCTTCGGCAGGGCTGGAGAAAAAAGCTGAAGAGTAGATTTAAAAGGTGGGGGGGGGGGGGTGTAGAGAGAAACATAAGGTGATAGGTAAAACCTGGAGGGGGGTGGGGAGGAGGATGAAGTATAAAGAGCTGGGAAGTTGAATGGTGAGATGAAAAAGGGGATGGAAAATGGAGGGGGCATTATCAGAAGTTTGAGAAATTGAGTTGGAGGCTACCCAAACAGAATATGAAGTGTTGGTCCTCCAACCTGTGTGGCCCCATCATGACAGTGGAGGAGGCCATGGATGCCCATATCAGAAAGGGAATGGAATTAAAATGGGTGGCCACTGGGAGATCCCGCCTGTTCTGGCAGGCTGAGTGTAGGTGCTCGGTGAAGCAGTCTCCCAGTCTACGTTGGGTCTCACCGATGTACAGGAAGCCACACCTGAGCACCAAATACTGTAAATGTCTGCAACAGACTCACAGGTGAAGTGTCACCTCACTTGAAATGACTGTTTAGGGCCCTGGACGGTAGGAGAGGGAGGTGGTGTAGGGGTAGGTGTAGCACTTGTTCCGCTTGCAAGGGCAAGTGCCAGGAGGGAGATCAGTGGGGAGGGACAAATGGACAAGGGAGTCACATAGGGAGGGATCCCTGCGGAAAGAAGTGGGGGGGAGGGGAAGGTGTGCTTGGTGGTGGGATCCCGTTGGAGACGGCAGAAATTTCAGAACATTAGGTGCTCGACAGGGAGGCTGGTAGGTGAGGACAAGAGGAACCCTATCCCTGGTAGGGTGGCAGAAGGATGGGAGTAAGAGCAGACATGTGTGAAATGGAAGAGATGTGGTTGAGGGCAGCTTTGATGGTGGAGGAAGGGAAGCCCCTTTCTCTGTTTAACTGTTGTGTCATTGTGGACTTAGTAACCACAGCTCTTACAGCCTTATCATTAATGTACTTGAAATAGAAAGCACCAGCACCAATCCCCATGCTACACTGCTGGTCATAGGGTTCTTTGTTTTGTGGCTGCCTGTAAAGAGATGAATCTCAAGGTTCTAGAGAGAACATGTATACATTTCATAATAAAATGTACTTTGAACTTTAGTTACTTCAGAAATCCTCAACTATCACCCTCTGCCTCCTTCCACCAAGCTGAATTGTCCTAGATGGCCTGGGCTGTAAATTTTTGGATATGATACCTTGTCAAAGGCCTTCTGAGGTTTCTGGAGACCCATCAAAAGCACAACCCTGCACTTAATCTTAACAGATCGATTGTTCTGCCTGGAATGCCCATCAAAGCAATGATTAAAACCTGGCTTTCCAAGTACAGATGATCCTGCCTTCAGAATTGTCCCCAACAATATAGAGCTCCAGCGACCACCAGGTTCAGTAACTCTGCACCAAGTTTATACGTTATCCATGTGATAATGGTTCTCTGCAGGTGGTCAATTTCCTCAAACATCCCCAAAATGTGCAGTTGGAATGTTAACTGGCCACCAAGTCACTCTTATATTAAAAAAAATCGCTGATGAGATTGCTGTGTTATCGGAGAGAGGAGACAGCCTTTTTATCGCTAGTGAGATTGCTCTGCTATGGCGAGGGAGAATATTACCCTGGGTTTCCGCATTTTGGACTTTTAAACTCAGGTTTTTTTTGCATTCTTCTTTTGCCTGATTTTTCTAATTTTTTTAATGTGCAGCAGAGGGGATATGGGGATCGATGTGCCTGTTCAGGGATGAAAGATTTGGGGGTTGATGATCGTGCTGCCTTTCTTTTCTTTCTTGGTTTCATGGCTATCTGGAGAAGAAGAATTTCAGAGTCGTATAGTTTGATAATAAATGAACCTTTGAAATTCTATCCAGTGTGGGTGGGGGGGGGGGGAAATTCCCATTACAGCAAGACAGGTCTGGAGAGCAGTAAATAAAACAAAATCACATTGAAAAGGTGATGCAAATGATGGTGATGTCCTGGGAGCCAGACCAAACAGGGCTCAGACAAATGGGAGTCCCTCCACTTCGGCTACATCTTAGCAAGACGAACCGGGTGAACAGTGACAGGGATAAACAGCAATAGGAGATAGATGTACATTACTGGTGAAGGTTCACAGGGTTGACATAACGGGAGAATAGAAATATAGCATGGATACAGGCTCTTTAGCCCACAATGATAATTAACCATCCATTTATACTACCCTACATCAATTTATTTTGCTTTAAATTCTCCCTGCATTCCCATTTACTCCACTGCAAGCACAAAGCAATTTAAGGAAACCAATTCATCTACCAATATGCAAGATGTGGGAGGAAACCAGAATACCATGAGAAACCCCACCTAATCAGAGAGAACACACAACTCCACAAGGTCAGGACTGACCCATGTCTCAGGGGTACCTTCTGTACCCACTTAAACAGGTATTCAATGCAAGATTTGCAGTGAGTCCACAGGAAAAAAAATTGCGGGGGGGGGGGGAATTGCTGAAACAGGCGGCCACAAATACTCTCCAGTCACTTATTCTCCATTTGGAGTTGTATATGCCACATCCAGTATGACTGTCCTGCTTCTAGAATGCTGAACCATCTTACATTATGATCAGAGACCTCTAATGTTGATCGATGCTGCTAGTTCTCGTAGTTTTCCCTTTCGCTCAATTCCCTTTATCACACACTAATAAAATGACACCACTCTCCCTAAGCCTGCATCCACAGACCCAATGCATCTGGTAAAAGCTGCCAATGATCTCCCTTTCTCTCTGTTCACAGTATACACACACACTTCCTCTTTTCCTGGACTTAATGCATCTGCTACACACCAGTATAACGTGGTCAAATTTTGTTAAAAAGCTCTATTGATCCTAAAAAACAGAAAATGCTGAAAATACTCTAATCAGGGAACGTCTGTGGGAAGAGAAATGAAATTAATGTTTTAATTCTAAAGACCAGTTGGCAGATTTAAATCTGCCTTGCTCTTGTATGAATACTGACCAAGCGCATTAAGAGTGGAAGGGGATGTTATCTTCTGGGGTAATTTGCTTCTCTTCAAGTTCTGTGGGTCTCCGGTGACTGATGGAGCAACATGGGATCTCGTCTTCCAGGTGAGGGCAGGTGGTGCCTGACATATAAATTTATAAGATGGTCACCAAGATCCTATTTCATGGTAATTACTATCCCCAATGAAGCTGGGACTACAACACTAAAAATCAGTTTCCACAGCAGTGAACCTGGAGCTTGTTACTGTGATGGATATGGTGATATGTTTGCTGCTTAATGAATTGATTTTCTCTAATGATTTGTTCATCAGCTTCAGAATGCTCTTGCCACAGGCTTTCAGAACATCACAAAAGCTCCTGCCCCAGTCACTCTGTACTGCATTCCCCAGCACCAAACTTTATTTTAAATATCTCCCCCACCCCTAGCACTGTACTTAAAGTCTTCTAATCTCAAATGTATTTTAGTGGAAAGGTGATCCCTTTGAATCACTGTCTCTCTCCCATGTGCATCTATGTTAAAGTCAACAGACAATTACAATGCAAAGAATGTTTATTATCAAAATTCTGACAAGCAAACATATACAGCCCAAACATGATTTGAGAACAATTGAAGTGAACTGTCACTTAGAGCAACACAAACCAGACTTTCTTGTATCAAATACTGATTTGCATCGACAGTGGTCCCTGGACGTAACAGCTGGATGTACAAGTTCCAGGTGATAAGAGCTGTCGACTGACAGATAAACACAAGCTCAGTGCTCGTCCCTTCACTAAATTCAAAGCTTCATGTCCAAACCCAAGACTGTGGAAGTTTAACCAACACCAAAGGAAGCATCAGTTGCCATTGGTAACAGTATCCGTCTCCATTTCCTCCTCCTCAACTTCTTCTGTAGGACCTGCAAACACAACACATTGTGACTATCATTTTAAATTTGCTACTCAGAGATTAACGATTTCAATAAGTGTCAATAAAAGCTGCACGGAACCAGGAGTTTACAACTCAGCCACAGAGAGAATACAATTTCCAACTCAAAACACTTTAGAGAAAGAACCTGCAGAGTAGGGGATTGAGTACACCAGCATGAGTGATCAAGAGTCACTGCTTCAGCAAGCAGATTCCATTTGAAGGCTTGGTTCAATTATTCACCAAAGCTTTCCCGCCAGCAAGTGGAAACACCATCAGTAACAGCCACACAGCTGGCTGCTGGGACGGTGCTACTCATCTACATTGGGAGGCATTACAGTGCCTTCCAAAGCAATGGTTCCACTCCACGTTCCATCATAGAATGAGCTTACTATGAGGAAAGAGAACACACTTCAGGGATGCTCTCCAAGTGTCAATGAAAAAATGCAACCCCCCCCCCACTGATAAGGTAATGCAGGGAATGTTTATAAGCCTGGTTGCTGGGACAGTGGGACTACCATGCAGGAAGAGGATGAGTAATCAGAACTCCACACCACTTTAAAAATAGTTTAGAAATGAGAAAAAATGGAGCAAGGACAGTTTAATGACTCGACAGGGTAGAACGAGAACCCTTCTCACAACTAGAGCTTAGAACCAGGGGTTACAGCCTCAAATTGGTGTTAGGGCATGCAGGACATAAATTAGGAGAAATTCCTTAACCAAAAAAAAAGCAACTCTTTGTAAATCTTTATCCCAAGGACCACGAGCTCGGTCATCAACAGCAATCAAAATGGAGATTAATAGATTTCTGCATCTTTTCCAACATTTCCTTGAGGCATGGTCTGGGGCATTGTTTCATTTAAAGCACAATATTGGCGTCAGCAATGATTGTCAAAGCCTCTCAAATGCAAATTGAGCACCATGCTGTTAAATGTTCCACGAGCATAACTGGGTGCACACACCTACATTGTTGCTGCTATTCCTCTCTGCGCCTTATGGTGTGTCAGGCAGCAACATCGCCGTTTCTTCAGCATTTGTCTGTTTTTTTTTAAAATACGCCAAGCTGCTCGCTCAAAGCTCAACCCATCGCGGGTGAAAAGCAAGCAAGCAGCCAGATGGATTTGAATGCAAAACCAGTCACCACAAGTCCAGTGCGGATGCCACCACACCAGCAGACAGCACGCAAACCTACGTACTGTTAAATAATTTAGCTCCCCCCCACTGTGCTCATATCTTGGTTTGGAAAGATGCAGTTACAGGTTGGCCAGGAACTTTGCTTCTGTAATCATGAATTGTTTTGGACATCTTGTGAACTTTCCCTACACTTCATCATGGTTGAAGTTACAATTCCAAGGCACTTCAAGCAACAAGAATTTCTTCCTAGTGGATGTTTCTTTCCTAATTGTAGTTTGAGGAAGGTGGGGCACTGAGGCCAATGGCTGAGGGGGTCATGTATGCAAGCACAGTAAGGTTGGATGTTGCGGGTTGATGTTCAGCCTCAGGGCTCAATATTACATCAATAATTTGTAACCACAGTTGAGCTGTACAGTCCATGCAGACAGGTTTCTACCCGTCAGTTTATACTAAGATTTGAGAGTGGAGGTGGCAAGGTCTGTTGACATATTAAAAAAATGGCCTTTGTTTATAGGAAATGCAGATCTACCGAGAGATTTGGACAAAGGGCTAGCAGAACTAAACTACAATTATAGAAAATTTAAAGCACAGACCATTTAGCACCACATATCTACGGGGAAATAGAGCAACTAATCTAACCTCGCATTCCATCATCATGTCATAGTTTTTCTTGTCCAAATCCAAGTTACAGCTCAAACATGTGGTTTGCTACCTCTTATCAATCTTTCTGATAGTGAATTCCATATCACAGGCTGAAAAGAGCCATCTTTCAACTGATTTTAAATAGAAATCCTCTGATTTTTGAAAAATGAAACAGATACTCTATCTAGATCCTTCATACACCACAATTAAATCTCCCCCAAATCTACTGTTCTAGAAATCCAACCCCATCTGATCTTTCATCAGAAAAATCCCATCTTCAATCTCAAAGGCTTAAGCTTGAGCAATTGGGATAAACTTTAATGGGAATCCAGTCAATGTTTATGAAAGGTGAGACAGGGCTTTGTACAATCTCACTAACAGTTTGTTTCTTTTTGAATAGTGCAGGGGTTCCCAACCTTCTTCATGCCCTGGACTAACAGAGGGATCCATGGACCCCAGGTTGGGAACGCCTGAGATTCTAATGGCATAGGGAATTCAGCATCAGAAAGTAGAATAATTAGTCTGCATAAAACAATGCAACACATTACTGGCAGATTGGGCTTGGTGGGGAAAAAATGAACTTTCCTTGCCCCGGACCATTTGATTTTGCAGTGCTTGCTTCTGACTCAAGACTTCCTACTACTCACCAGTCTTGTCTCTGCCTGGGATTTGTCCAGCCTGTAGCATCCCTTTCAGCTTTTCCACCTCAGCCAGAGTTGATGCATTTGCAATAGCATTCTGCAAATGGAACAAAAACAACAGGTTTGAAACGGTCTTGGTGTTGTCCAATAAATATGTCATCCTTTGTCCTCTTCACAGGCCTGCTGTTTCTGTAATTGCCACAGCAACCAGTTGCCCCCATCGTGAAGGAGATAACAATGTACCAACCACTCAAAGCAAGGAAAACCTTGGGGATTTGGAACTAATACTTGCCAAAGCTACTGAGAATATTTTGAAAAAAAAAAGGACTTCTGCAGAAAAAATATTTTGGCATCATGGGTAATAGGTAGTGACTTTATACACAAGAGAAATTATACTACCCCTATGTATTACGTAATTCCGTTAGTCTTGTGAGACCATGGATTTGCACCTTGGAAAGTTTCCAGGGCGCAGAAATTATACTACCCCTATGTATTACGTAATTCCGTTAGTCTTGTGAGACCATGGATTTGCACCTTGGAAAGTTTCCAGGGCGCAGAAATTATACTACCCCTATGTATTACGTAATTCTTATAGGCATCCGTTAGTCTTGAGAGACCATGGATTTGCACCTTGGAAAGTTTCCAGGGCGCAGAAATTATACTACCCCTATGTATTACGTAATTCTTATAGGCATCCGTTAGTCTTGAGAGACCATGGATTTGCACCTTGGAAAGTTTCCAGGGCGCAGAAATTATACTACCCCTATGTATTATGTAATTCTTATAGGCATCCGTTAGTCTTGTGAGACCATGGATTTGCACCTTGGAAAGTTTCCAGGGCGCAGAAATTATACTACCCCTATGTATTAATTCTTATAGGCATCCGTTAGTCTTGTGAGACCATGGATTTGCACCTTGGAAAGTTTCCAGGGCGCAGAAATTATACTACCCCTATGTATTAATTCTTATAGGCATCCGTTAGTCTTGTGAGACCATGGATTTGCACCTTGGAAAGTTTCCAGGGTGCAGAAATTATACTACCCCTATGTATTAATTCTTATAGGCATCCGTTAGTCTTGAGAGACCATGGATTTGCACCTTGGAAAGTTTCCAGGGCGCAGAAATTATACTACCCCTATGTATTACGTAATTCTTATAGGCATCCGTTAGTCTTGAGAGACCATGGATTTGCACCTTGGAAAGTTTCCAGGGCGCAGAAATTATACTACCCCTATGTATTACGTAATTCTTATAGGCATCCGTTAGTCTTGAGAGACCATGGATTTGCACCTTGGAAAGTTTCCAGGGCGCAGAAATTATACTACCCCTATGTATTAATTCTTATAGGCATCCGTTAGTCTTGTGAGACCATGGATCTGCGCCTTGGAAAGTTTCCAGGGTGCAGGCCTGGGCAGGGTTGTATGGGAGACCGGCAGTTGCCCAAGCTGCAGGCCTTCCCCTCTCCACGCCACCGATGTTGTCCAAGGAAAGGGCACTTCGGCACTTGGCACCGGTTGTCGCAGAGCAATGTGTTGTTGAGTGCCTTGCTCAAGGACACAACGCGCTGCCTCAGCTGAGGCTCGAACCAGTGACCTTCAGATCACTAGACTGATGCCTTATCCACTGGGCCACACGCCAACACATGTATAAATTAGGATAAATTATATACAAGTGTTTCCTCTCAAAAGTCACTTTAGGGTTAATACCAGAGGGTAAAAAAGACCAATGTACAAAAGTAGTGAACAGGTTTCCCCTCCCCTTTCCTCTTCAATTTACCACTCTGGTCTCATCTCTTATCCCTACCCACCTATCACTCACCCTGGTGCCCCTCCTCTCCTTTCTCCACTGGTCGACTCTCCTCTCCCAAACTCCTCCTCCTCCAGCCCTTTACCTTTTCTACCCATCACCTCCCAACCTCTTCATCCTCCCTACCCCCACCCACCTGGCTTTATCTATCACCTTCTCACTTGTACTCCTCCCCTCCCCCTCACCTTCTTCCTGCTTCCTTATCAGCCTCGGTTCAGTTTCTTGGCCCAAACTGTTAGCTGTTTATTCATTTCCATAAATGCTGCCTGACCTGTTGAGTTCCTCCAGCATTTTGTGTGTTTAACAGGTTAAATGCTCATTTTTGTCTATACTCCATCTGTGTGTTTGAGATGGTACACACGAGGAGAGCCAATCAGGCAACATTCTTTAGCTTTTGTTCAATGCACTGTGTATGAAGACCTGCCAAGTTTGAGCTCACGAGACCAGTGCCAGAATGGAAGAGTCAGAGCTTGAAGTCACCCAGAGTTGCATGGTGGGGTGAAGGCCAGATGTGAAGGGCTTTAGCTACACCAGACATGTTACCACAGTACAGAAGGTAGTGATTAGTTTGGGGCTAATAAGAGCAATAGGAGTTAACCCAAACTGTCAGCATTCAGCTTGGCCCTTTGCCACTTAGGGCAAGTTGCTTTTTACTGAAATCAAATTATTTCCAGTTGCAGATCTGAATTACAAAAATGACCATATTAACAATTTGATCACAAACAAGAGAAAATCTGCAGATGCTGGAAATCCAAGCAACACACACAAAATTCTTGAGGAACTCAGCAGGCCAGCTTCTATGGAAAAGAGTAAACAGTCGACATTTACAGTCCTTTATGTTTATGTTTACAGACATAAACAGTCCTTCAGCAGGACTGGAGAAAAAAAGCTTTGGAGTTGATTTAAAAAGTGAGAGGAGGGAGAAACAAGGTGATAGGATGAGGTAAGAAGCTGGGAAGCTGATTGGTGAGAGACACAGGGCTGGAGAAGGGGGGAGTCTGACAGAAGGCCATGGAACAAAGAAAAGGGGGGAGGCAAGAGAGGGAAAAGGGGATGGGGTTTAAGTTTAAGAAATTGATGTTCATGCCAACAGATTGGAGGCTACCCAGACGCAATATAAAAGCGTTGTTCCTCCAACCCAAGTCTGGCCTTATCACGACAATAGAGGAGGCCACAGAAAGACATATTGGAATGGGAATGGGAGTGGAATTAAAATGGGTAGCCACTGGGAGATCCTGCTTTTTCTGGCGGACGGAGCTTAGGTGCTTGGTGAAGCGGTCTCCCAATCTACATCAGGTTTCACAATGTACAGGAGGCCACACCGGGAGCAATGGACACAGTACATGACCCTAACAGACTCACAGCTGAAGTGTCATCTCACCTGGAGGGACTGTTTGGGACCTTAAATGGTAGTGAGGGAGGTGGTGTAGGGGCAATAGCAGTTGTTCAGCTTGCAAGGAGGGAGATCAGTGCGGAGGGATGAATGGAGAAGGGAGTCACGTAGGGAGCGATCCTGTGGAAAGCAGGAAGTGTGTGTCGGGGGGAGATGCGCTTGGTGGTGGGATCCTGTCGGAGATGGCGGAAGTTGTTGAGAATTACGTGGGGTGGGGGGTGAGAACAAGAGGAACCCTATCTCTGGTAGGGTGGCGGGAGGATGTGGTGAGAGCAGATGTGCATGAAATGGAAGAGATGCAGTTGAGGGCAGCGTTGATGGTATAATTTGAACTGTCCTTTCCCCAGACTATCTCCAAGAACTTGACATTGCGGAACGAAAATAGCCATTTACTTGGATTTACATATTTATGCACATTTTTCCCCTCTGACCAGAGTCCTCAAGAGTTCAGATATAAAACAGACAGTTGGTGCTAGCAATGTACTAAACCTAGACAGTTAAGGCCATTTAACCAACCTTCTCTCTGTTAGCTTTAAAAACATGCCTAGTTTCTCAAACCCTTGTGCCCATTGCAACTAACCCCAGTGTCCACTCCTCTATTCTCTCCCTGAAGTCCTGAACTTCGCTAAGCCACTGTTCAAATTACAGGACATCATCTGTCCAATTCAAATATCTTTTGAAGAAAAACAAGTGAAGTTTGCCCACACCATTCCTGGTTGCAAAGTATTCTCAAACAAAAAAGACCAAATTTGAGGAAGTAGTAAAATTAATGTTTCAGAACTTGGAGCAGTTAAAAATTAAACACGTTTAAATTTGCAGGATGGGTGCATTGAACAAAAGGAACATCTGTAAAAGGGTGGAAACTGATTGAGTAACACAAAGGATGTGAGTGAAGGCCTTTAATTGCAGCCAATTAATTTCCTGTTTGCATCTCCTCCAGATGGACAAAGTCAAAAGAAAGTTCTGCAAATATTGTAGTTATTGGGAGACTAAAATACGAGAACACTGTAAACACCCAACAGTTTAGGTAGTAACAGAGAAGAGAAAATTTTTAGTTTGATTTGTAATCATGTAATGGCCGTTGTGACAAATGGTGTGTTAGCTTTTATATCAAGATTTGATTAGAGGAACAATAATGGCTTTTCAACTGAAGAAGGCCCAGTGACCCCCAACCCAATGTATAGTGGACAGATGTGATTTGCTTACTCAAGAGATGCACCTGCCACAGAGGCAGTGCTGCAAAGTTTCACTGGAGCGTTCTCGGGATTTTTGAGGGGCTGGTTTTCTGTCTACAAAGAAAGATAGAATGTACAGGGACAGTGCTGTAGGGGTAGGAACAGTGAGGGCTAATCACTAGTAAATAGCGATTTGGAGTGTGCTAATGTGGCAACAGGGAACTGCAGACAAAGCCTAGCAGTAGTCATAGGAGTTGTTACTGGATTCCAAGTTTCAGGAGCTTGATTAATTGTGCTATAGTGCGCATCCATCATTGTAATAGAAGACTGGATTAAGTAGAGCCATGGAATGCAGCAGCAACAACACCCAAGTTTCAGGAATTTCTTTACGTTTTAATGTGCAGCAGTATGTAATAGACCTGTGGACAGTCACTTTAATCATTAATAAGATTACTGTTACCCAATTACCTGCCTAGTCCGTAACTTAATTCATCTCCCTCTAGACAGTATTGAATTCAACCTATAATTTTACTGGTAATCTCATCAACTGACAATGTGCCAAATTCATGCTCAGGTAGATCAGTTTTGACTGGTCTCCTGCTGTGCACCAGCTTTATTAATAAATGGTCTTTCAGTTCATTCCTACAGACTGTATTGGAATCTGAAGAACGAGAGGAAGTCACCGAAACTCATAAAAGTGGTAAAAACTTTGACAAGTTAGATGAAGTAAAGATGTTTCCTTCAACTAAGAATTCTTGGAACGGGGCAGTTTGGGAATATAGGATAGGCAATTCAGGTTTGAGATGAGGAAACATTTTCAAGGTAAATGTTTGGAATTCTTTACCCTGGAAGCTCAGTCACCGAGTCCATTCCAAAGAGAAAAATAAAGGTAGGTTGCCCACAATTCTGATGAATGACAGAGCAAATTCAAAGGCAGATGGCTTACTCTTGCTTCTTATTTTCCCAAAATTAATATATCCATTAATTTGTCACAGAAACACCAGTGCCATGTTTACCTGTTATTCCTCTCACTGCCCAAAGAAAATATATCAAATTAGCTAACACAGTGGGGAGAGGGGTGCCACCTTTGGATTCATCCTCCAACCACCCTCCCTCTCCTCACCTGATTTGCAATTTTCTATTTTTGTTGGGTAGAATTATGGAATTATGGTGCAAATGTAATCAGTCATCACCCAAGAGAACAGATCAGCTTTAGTGCTTTGTTGCCGCACTGTACATTTATTCAGGAGAGACTTTGAAAAACTTAAGTTACAAATTACTTTGTGATTATTTCCTTTTTTTTACCTGATCAGACAAATATCTTGTTCATACATTATTCCCAGAAACATTCCAGACCCTACCCCGTAATATTCCGTCATTTCACTTTCCAATTCCAGCATTTACCTTTGAGAGGTCCATTTAAAGTTGCAGCACAAACTAGACTATTACCTTAATTGCTTCAACTTCAGGTCCAGAAGGCCCCATTTTCTTCTTCTCTCCTGACAATCCTGCACCTGGTGTGAAACTTAAAACACACAATTTAGTCAATTAAGCTGTCACACACAATCTTCTCTGGACCTTTAAAGCCACAATATTTAAAAACCAGTGCGGTATCTGTTCTTTTCATTAACTGATACATTTTACAGCACTTCCCTGAACAGATCACTACTTGAAATAACTTCCCTCAGAAACACAAAGATGCTGGGATGGTAGCAATTGAAGTAGCCAGCAATTTGGAAGCACTATTAATCCTTGACAAGTTAACAACCTCTAACAGGTTAAACAAGATAAGCCCAAAATTACAGTGTTTCTGAGGCAAGACATCAAGTTAAATTTAGTATCTGTATCTTACGTCTTTGTTTTCTTGGTTATATCCTTTGCAAGCTGTGCCCCACGTTTGCCTTTGAACATTCGATCCGCTTCCTGACGTTCCTGTGGCGATACATCACATCCAGTTACAGTCAAACTGATTGGCTTATCCCAGAACAGTAACATTTTGCCTACCCCCGTACTTTTAGGAACACCAATATATAGTTTACACTAAACCACATCCTAACAAACCAGGAATTAGTCAGGGAATAATGGATTCCCTTGAATGCCCACCCCACGTATCAAGTTGTCACAATGCAAAGAGTTTCACTGGGCTTTGCCACGTAGCCAGACCATAACACTGCAGTTGAGTAATAATCTGTGTCTCCCTGCTTCCCAGCTCCCCCCCACCCCACCCCGAGAACCTGGCTCATCAATTGTGATCATGCCCAAACTCAGGACAAAGTGAATCCAAAACTGTCCCAGATTTATGTTTAAAAGCTTGTTGGCAATTACTTCTGCCCCAATGGGTACATAGTAACTTTGCAGTAGCTACAGGATCAAGCATGGGAAAGACCACACGTGGATGCAATCAAGTCCACAATGTATCTATCATTAATCTGGATGAAATCCAACTATGATGAATGTGCACAGGAACCAATCACATGTGAGAGCAGCACATTGAACAGGTAATGATGAAATATTTAAAGCACAGATTTCAAAGTCAGCACGTTATTTTACAGGAAGTCAATACACTTAGTATTATTCTTATTACTCTAAGATTCTTGGGATGTTTTACATTACATAAATGCAAATTTCTGTTAATCTCCAAAATAATTAGCAATTGATTAACCGTGGAGGTATTTGGTGCGTTGATACTTATTCCCAAGATAATGATATACACATATAATCTAACAGAACTTTCTAGAACTGGTGAAAAAGCAGTGTGGTTCTTACAAAATAACATTACTACCCAGATACTTAATTCAACAGAGTCAATTGTCAAAAACAGTTTATAATGTCTAAAGAACTCAGAATAATAGCAAAATAAAGACACTCTCAAAATCGTGAAATCATTGCTTCAGAAAGCTCTTAACAATAAAGGTCAACCTGTACCTAACCCAAGGTAGGAAGGAATCCAGCAAAATAACCTTCATGACTGTGAAAGGAACACGGCTAGTATTTTTGGATTTAGCACTAGTTTTGGTTATGAACCTGGATTAAAAAATGTGGTTTAGGAAAGCAGCAAGCGGAGTAAATGATTGTTTTTTGAAACTAAGGATGGTTGACTGTGGTGCTCGCAAGAGCCAGTGCTGTTACCGCTGCTTCCTGATTTAGAAATAAACTGCACTGTTGAGTAAAATTACAACAAAGTACCCACCATCAATCACCCAACCAACAAGATGAATTCAGATTTCTGTTTTACACAGGTTCGCTACACAGCAGTACAACTCGATGGGAGAAGGGAGGAGGAAAGAACTGACTGCTGCTCCATAGTGTGAACAATGACAGAGCACAACAGCGCACACCAACACACACCAATGCACAACGGTGCACACCAACGCACAACAGCACACACCAACATTAAGTTCCAGCTTTGCATCTGATGCCAGACATTACTTCGACTTGGTGCAAGCTGATGGAAAGGACTGAAGGCCCAAATCAAAGTTTAACACTAGCCTCTTGTCCATGATACAATAGTACAACAACAACGATAACAGCCAGAGCTACAAATTTCAAGTGCTTAAACCAGCAACACAAAACTGAATCTTGTGTATTTATACCACTTTTAAAATCAAGAGTTCAAGGAACAGTGGCCTGGAGGACTATCCAGAGACACGTTCAAGACCTGGCAGAACAGCAGAGGGATCTAAATTTAAATTGATAACCAGTGCCCTGTTGCAGTCAGAGGCTATCGTCCCCACAAGCATCATTAACACATTGAAATTTTACTCAGCAATGCAGTTTATTTCTAAATCAGGAAGCAGTGGTAACAGCGCTGAACCTTTGGAACACCACAGTCAACCATCCTTAGTTTCAAAAACCAATCATTTACTCCGCTTGCTGCTACCTTAAACCACTTTGAAAATTAAAAAAAGCCCAGGTTTAGCTGGCCCTCTGCTTCTATGAGCCTCAAGTGTTATTAACTGCATTTTGTGATACCTTGTAAATACGAATTTAAAAGGCACTTAACAACACCCTTTAAACATAGAATACTACAGGCCGTTCAGCCCACAATGTTGTGCTGATCTTATAACCCCCTTCTCTCCTACAGAGCTCTTTATTTTTATGTCATCCACATGCCTATCTAAGAGTTTCTTAGAAGTCCCTCATGTATCAGCCTCTACCACCACCTCCAGCAGGGTGTTCCACACAAAATTTGTTCTTTGGATATCTTTTTGACTAATCTACATTGAAATTAATAAGACATGGTTTTTTACAAATCGTACTGGCTCCCCATAGTAAACTTTGCCAAGTGTTTGGCAATTTATTTTCCCGATTGTCATTTCTAAAATCAGCATTAATATACCGTTGGATCAGCTTAGTTGCCAGGAAAATCCCTATGCCTTTCTTAAACAAAACCGCCACATCTGGAATTTCCCATTCCTGTCATCTCCCCCAAATTGAAGGATTAGAAGACTGTGGTCAGTTAATTTCACTTAACAACCCAAGTATCAGGAGGGAGATGGGGGGGAATTGACAAGTTATGGACAATGATGTGCTGGTTGCGAAGGCTACTGGAGTGATAGGTGAGTGAAAGAGGAACCCCATCACTGGTGGGGTGACTGCAGCATCGATGATGGAGGAAGGAAAGCTCCTTTCGTTGAAAGTGGAGGACATCTCATTAGTTCTGGATTGAAAAGCCTCATCCTGAGAGGAAACGTGACGGTGACAAGAGAAACTGAAATAAGGGGATGGCATTTTTTAAATGAGTGACAGGGTGGGAAGAGGTATATTCCAGGAAGCTGTGAGAATCACTGTAGCATACCAGACAAACAGCATTACATACCATATTTACCCACCTGTCCAACAGGCTAGACTGACCAGAGCTGGCAGTATGCAGACAGGAGGGCCAGAAAACATACTAAATTACAACAGGAAAGAACCAACCATTGTCCTCCAACCAAGCTGCGCTACAAAACTGGCAACTAGTGAACATAAGAGATCTATCTTGTCCATGAAACAAAACCAAACCCACCTGGTCATTCCATGCCCAGCCGATGGAAGATACAATTGCAAACACTGACCAAAGAGCTGACATCAAACTTTCCAATCCAGCTTGACAAATATTCCATCAAAGCATTAACATTTCAGACATTTAGGTTCATATCTAAGTTTGTTACCACCTCAAAGATACATCTGAATTCTTCACTCACACCTAGCCAAAGACTGGAAATAAATTCCATCTCAATGTACATGACCAAACTTAAAATTGCCCATTTCTGAGCTGGATCTACATCAATGTGCAAGGAAACTACCCATTGCACATTTTGTGAGCCTACCATCAGGAGGCATTGACAATTTGATCAGTTCTGTGCACAAGATTAAAAATGCCTTCATTTTAACTAATACAGTTTGTCAAACGATACAGCTACTGCTTTTGGGGTTGGGGAAGTATGCCAAAATCCTTTTGGTTCTACCGTTAACTTTGGTCTTCCTTGAACCACAGCAGAACCATTTTTAGACTTCAGACCCATTTATGCCATTGGTTTTCATAGAGACCAACACTGCAGTTGCTCCACAAACAGTATAAACTTCTTTACCACTACCACTCTTCTTTGAATGTCAACCACACCATGGTCAGTTCAGTCAAATGCTTTTTTGATGTAATTTTCAAATGACGTACAAGTAATTTACTGTAACGCTGCCCTCTGGGTCTCCATAACTGTATGTATTCACAACTTACCAAGCTAAACCCCCATGAGTAACCATCTCCTCCCCAATGTCAGACAATGGCCAAGCTCAAATTCAAACTCAAGTTTGAGTCTATGTTCCTCAAGATGCAGATACTCCCTATGTGTACTACTTTCCTGCAAGCTCATCAACATACTGGCAGCTCTTAAGAGCATAAGATATGGAAATACCATTGTCCAATTGTGTACGGTGTAATCTTGAACTGACATTAGTTACATCTACCTTGCCATTTATAGATTTCTTAGCATTATCTTAACAGCAAGTAGCACCTCTGCCTCACAGCATGCACTGACAGGAAAAGACAGTTGAATAAAATACCAGAGAAAAATCATTTTTCTGCAAATATAATCTGTCACACAAGGGAATAATTCCAGCATTCTGTCAGAGCTGTGGCAATGGAACTCAGTACTCCAGGGAGCATTTTCCTTCTCATTTCAGAGAAGACATCACCATATGACATGATTTGTTTATATTGATGAGCTCCCACAAAACAAATCCTTCAATCTAAAGGAACCTCATTCCATAGTGTCAAGATATACAGACAACAAACTGCACAAAATCTTTAACAAAAATGTGCTGCAGCAGCTGATCCAAACCATACCTTCAGCTTCACCTTCTGGAAATCCAGGACTTTAATTTGTGGAACTTTGTGGATTACATAAAGTCGATAATGTTTCTTACTCGTTACAGGATTCCGCAGGAGGCTGCAAAAATCAGGGTTCATTATTTTTAAGTACATTCAGCCTAACAAACCGTCAGTACAGTCAAAATTTCACTGAATGGAGGAAAAAGCAGGAAATATAGGGTGACATGGAACAGAACAAGTTAATGGCTTGGCACAGATGCTGTCATATGAGTTGGCAGATGGCTTCAGAAAAACAGCAGGAATATACAGGGTTCAGTAGAAAACTGGCACAATAGAAAATAATCATTTTGCAGGTCACTGCTAGTGCTTGTGTTATAAATGGCTTACATCAGGTCATTAGGATTCTGCAGGCCACAGTGACCAAAGCAGAATATGTTATCAGTTAAGTCCAATCTGAGCAGCATCAAAAACAAGAGAAAAATCTGCAAATGCTGAAAATCCAAGCAGCACACACAAAATGCTGGAGTAACTCAGCAAGCCAGGCAGCACCTATGGAAATGAATACAGTCGACGTTTTGGGCCAAAACCCTTCAAAGGTCCTGCTCTTTTCAATAGATGCTGCCTGGCATGCTGAGTTCCTCCAGCATCTTTTGTGTGTTCCTCTAAGCAGCAGCGATGGTGTTACATTGCCATCTGCTGAAACAAACACAATGACAAATTCAAAGTTCAGGTAAATTTATTATCAAAGTACATATATGTCACCATGAACAACCGAGATTCTTTTTCTTGTGGACATTCTCAATAAATCCAATAACAATAATAGAATAATTGAAAGACCACACCAACAGGGTGGACAACCAGTGTGCAAAAGGCAAATGACAAATATAAAAAGAAAAAATAATAAATAAGCACTAAGTATCAAAAACATGAGACAAAGAGTCTCATCTTCATGGAACAGGGGCAAATGAAGTTGAGGGAAGTTTCGGAGCCTGATGGTTGAGGCTAATAACTGCTCTGGAACATGCTGGTGTGGGTTGTACCTCCTTCCTAATGCAGCAGTGAGAAGAGACATGATGTGGGCAGTGAAAGCTCCTGATGATGGATGTTTAACAACACTGTGTAGAGTTGATCAATGACGGGAAGGGCTTTACCTTGGATGGACACATGGTCACAGCTCACAAACTGGCTAGCTGGACAATTTGGGTTTGAGCTCCAACAAGATGCCTTTTATACGAAAACTTCCACTCAGAAATTTGAGTTTATCAGCGCCCAACTAAAATTTAGTGTGGGTTTTACAATGGCTGGAATGTGTATTCTTACATTGATGGGCTCCTTCTCTCATCACAAAACATTATAATATTGAATTGACACACAAATTAAAATTAAACAAGGTTCTATATCAATGATCCAAACTGGTACTTGATAGTAAACAGAAGGGCATAATGCCACACTTAAGTTGTGTATTTTTATTTACAAAGTACACTGGCCAGGCTCAACATGTCAGTTACAAAGTTGTACATACTACAGTTACAGTCCCGGATGTGTCATTCAAATCAGATAAATACAATCAAAAACAGTGATAAATAAACTTTTCACAGGCTTCCAACTGGGTACAGGTATCCATGATAACCAACATTTCGATGATAAACGCTGCTATCTTCATCAGGGATGATGCCTGGTATATCTAGTGGTCTTTATACCCCCATATTCCATCCCCCCGATTCCTTAGTCCTCACCCAATCAGGTTTCAGGAGTCCCACCTTGCTTATAATTGAATTCCAGTTCTTAAAGTGAGACCCTCGCCTTTGTTAAAATCCTTTTCCTCTAGTTTTATTTTAGTGGCTTCCTTCACCAGGTGGTTTCAAAAGTCACTGGCACTGCACAGTAATTTTGAGCAATTGTCCCACAGGGTGAGAGAGTGGAAACCTGATTGGATGAGGACCAACCAATCAGTAGGGTCAGACTACAGGGTGGGGGAGGGTATAAATACCACCGGACTCGACATGCCCAGGCATCATTCCTGATGGGCACTTACAAACAAGCTGGCTGAATTCAGCAGGTCAGGCAGCATCCATTGAAAGGAGCTCAGCCCGAAACGTTGACTGCTCATTTCAACGGATGCTGCCCGACCTGCTGAGTTCATCCAGCTTGTTTGTATGTGTTGATTTGACCACAGCATCTGCAGTGTACTTTGTGTTTATCATTCCTGACGAAGATGGCAGTTTATCATCAAAGCGCTGCTATAGTTGATACCTGTACCTGACTGGAAGCCCTAGCAAGTTTATTTGTCATATGTACCAGCAAAGCACCAAAGTCCTTTTTCAAAAACAGTAAACAGGCAGTGAAACTTCGTTAAGAGACGACACGTGATCAGATGTTGCCTAGCATAAAATATAACACTGCCACAGAAACAAGACCAACTAGCCACCTACTAGTCAATAATGAACATACCTCAAGAACGAGAGGGACTTGATAGTTGAAAGTGTATCTAGATCCCCCTATGGAGAAAGGAAAAAAACACATGAATACCAGCAAGGCAACAGATGCAACACTTTTATTCAATGACATTACCAGGGACTGGAGGGCTTGAATTACATGAAAGACAGCTTAGAATGACTCCTTTCCCCTGGGGTGTAGAAAACCCAGCAGTGGCCATACAGAGGGGCAAAAAACCATTAAGGACATAGACAAGCAGCGTGGTCCATCTTTTTCCTAGGGTAAGAGAGTCTACAACTAGAGGGCACAAACTGAACATATAGGGAAAAGTTTAAAAGGACCTGGGGGGCAATTCCCTGTGCGCAGAATGAGCTGCCAGAGGAAGTGGTAGTTGCGTGTGCAATCACAATGCTCGGAAACACAGGGTAGGAAATATTGTAAAGGAAGGCTGCAAAGTCAGCGAGTGCAGGAGCAATGAGAACTGACAGTATTGACATGTCAGAAAGTGGCTCCACTCACCAGTTCCTGTAGATTGTTGTTCGTGAGCACCAACTCCTGCAGGTTTGGCAGGGCCTGCTCAAGGCCTTCGCCTATCCGACTGAAACAACATTTTATAGATCATTACTACAAATACCTGTAAATCATCACGTACCGTCAGTGGGAATAGTTTTATGCCAGAAAATATTCTAACAGTTCAATCACTAAATCGGAAACAGAGAAGTCTACTTCACTGCAGGTATTTTATGATGTACTGGGTCCAGAGCAGGGTTTCCCAACCTTTTTTATGCCATGGACCCCAGGCTGGAAACCCCTGGTCTAAACTGGAGACCGAATGCCCAGCCCATCACAGTGTACTAGCTGAAAATGCACACAATGCTACAATTCTATGTAGCATTTTCCCTTTGCACTTGCCTGTAGAAAACCGTCACTAATTGGCACCCAGCAGTCCTTTGACATTCTAATTAATGAATTTATAGAAATGTATTAGTTTCTACTAGCTGAAATTCTTATCTTACTTCTTAAGGATATGCAATATTAAAACTGGCTGATAAATCTGACATACATCTTCACCTTTCAGTTTCTGAACAATTTTAATATTTACATGAAGTCATCCAGTTCTGCATAAACTTTAATGACTTCCCGCTGGAACACATTGAGCCTTAAAATTCCCATTTACAATGCTACAATAGACAATAGACAGTAGGTGCAGGAGTAGGCCATTCGGCCCTTCTAGCCAGCACAACTATTCACTGTGATCATGGCTGATCATACATAATCAGTACCCCGTTCCTGCCCTCTCCCCATATCCCTTGACCCCGCTATCTATAAGAGCTCTATCTAACTCTCTCTTGAATGCATCCAGAGACTTGGCCTCCACTGCCTTCTGGGGCAGAGCATTCCACATATCCACCACTCTCTGGGTGAAAAAATTACCTACCAATGTACCACTTAAATACACACGTGCCCATTTATCCTACTATAAAACGGTCCCCTTCTGTCAGATTGAGCAAGTTTCCATCAAAGGGCTCACTCACCAGATCCGATTGTTGTTCAACAGCAGGCTCTTCAATCTGCGGAGCAACGGAAAGCCATCCAACTTCCGAATCTCATTGTCGGAGAAATCGATGGAGTCAAACTGATCCAAAGTCGCCCCCAGGTTCTCCACCACGGGGATTTTATACCCTACAACAGGGAGAGAGTTCGGTGAGACAAACCAGGAGCGAGTCGAGTGGGAGGGGACACCGGGACAGGGCCAGAGGGAGACAGACCGAGGAGATTCCCGGGCCCGCCGCTATCGCGGCCTCCGGCCGTTTCGTTGGTTCCCGCGCCCTGCACCCGACCCGGCCCAGCGGCTCACTCACCCCGGAGGTCGAGCTCCCGGTCCCGCACCGGGTTGGTGTACTGCGCCGCCAACTCAATCAGCTCGGCCGTCAGCTTCACCATGCTCACCAGCGACTGCAACGCACGCCGGGACCTGCGTCACTCCCGCGAGACCTTCCTCCCGAGATGCTTCAGAGCTCGGGTTCGGCCCTTACTCCCGTGGTGCCTTGCGTATTTAACCCTCTCTCTCCCACCATGCCTGGGTGGATCCGATTTCGCTCCCGGTGCCGTGGCGGAGTTGCTACCGCCCGGGCAATGGGAGTGAGTCAGGCCCAGGCGCGGAGGCGGTCTGAGCTGGCACGGCCCACCATTGAGTGTGAGTAGGGCTGGGCTGCTACATTGAACCACTGTCGGGTCCTGAATCCTTGAGTTTCTATGTCAAACTTAGGGGGTCTGAGTGAAATAGATGCCGTTAGGGGGAAAGCTGAACTTGTGTAAGATCAGAAGGGGGTTTGATGTGAGAGGCTTCCCCGCCCGGCAGAAGCCTTGAACCGGAGACAGCCTCGGGATAAAGGACTGAGATGAAAGTGAATCTTCTCAATCCCTTGTTCTGTGCTCGCTGAATCATTTATCTGCTCAAGGCTACATCAGGATCAGCTTTCTGATTCAAAGAAACAGGCCCCAGTGAGTCTGCAGCAACTACCCATTTACACTTAACCTATATTAATCTCACTTTATCTCCTGCTTTTCACTTTCTTCCAGTTTTCACTGCTTCTGAAATCTATAGTTATTCCCTCCTTCACACTGAACCATGCCGATTTCAACGGTGTTTTGCGACCTTGACGTTGCTTTCTCTGGGGAAATGCCTCATTCATAGATAAATGTAAAGGGCATAGCAGAAAAGTCATTAAAACCCGGTGATGAGGAGAATCCAGAGTTGTTGCTAGCAACAGGAAGTTGATTTTGATGGTAAACACGGACCCCTGGTGGTCAGACATGGAAGCGCAGCCCCACCGCCGGGTTACAAACTTGTTCAAACGAGTTTTCCGGAAACAGTGGGGACGATTCGCGGGCTGCAGCCGCCTTCTGCCACGTTGGACTCTGTTCACGCAACATCTGAATGGTTAAATGTCTGCTCAACTACTCTAGTTGGCCCGACTTCTTTTTTAAAAAAATACATTGCCAATTTGCCAACTGCAAGTAGTCAAATTCTGTCATAACTTGGGGAGGAGCAATATTGTAAAGAGGAATACGGAAACTACAGAGGATTTAAACAAATAGGTTGCGCCTGCCGGAAAATTTCGCCGACATGCTGGAGAAGCAAGGGTCCAGAGCAAGTGAGGAAGAAAAATAAATCAAGGTTCAAATTAAATTTATTGTCCACTACCTGGAAATCAATTTTCTTGCAGTCATTTACAGGAAAAACGAAACAACAGAATTTTGCAAAAAAAACTACATAAACATCGACTTGACAACCCAATGTGCAAAAGAAGACATTGTGCAAGAAAAAATAATACTGAGAACGTGAGCTGTAAGCTTGTGAGAAAGTAGAGATGTTGTGATTCCTTCTTTGTGAAGGCACTTAAATGCTGATCCAGTACAGATCCTGTGATATGTTAAAGCTACCTGTCCTCTCCATCCGTGATTGCCAAATGACATCTGGCTTCTTCCTCCTGTAAATAAAGTGATATTAATGAAGCAAATACTGCTCATCTGAATGAATCTAAAAGATGATAAGCCCTACTGACTGAATAAAGTCCATCGCAGAGTTTTCAGTGTAGTCATGGAGAGGGTGTTGTCATCTTCCAAAATTCCGCCGATCTTTGTATCATCCCTGCAGACTGAAGGGCAGCAAACACAAGCTCGGCTGGAGGTAGAAAACAGAGAGCCTTGAACTGTCAGTCTGATGCTGGAATCTGTGACAAAGGAATACTTAGAGATTACTAATATGATTGAGTAGAATTAGTATGGATTTATAAAGGGAACTAATCCATGAGTGTTTTTTGAATTATTGTCAGATGCACAAGTACATGTATGGACCATGACAATAAAAACTTACTTGCAGCAGCATCATAGTTGCATAAGAATAGGAACAGGAGTAGGCCATCTGGCCTGTTGAGCCTGGCTGATCTGACCAAGGACTCATCTCCACCTACCTGCCTTTCCCAATAACCCTTAATTACCCTGCTATGCACAAAATCTATCCAACCTTGCCTTAAATATATTTACTGAGGTAGCCTCCACTGCTTCATTGGGCACAGAACTTCATAGATTCACCACTCTTTGGGAAAAGCAATTCCTCATCTCTGTCTATTCCCCTGAATCTTGAGGTGATGTCCCCTAGTTCTAGTCTCACCTGCCAGTGGAAACAACTTCGCTACCTCTATCTATCCCTTTCATAATTTTATATGTTTCTATAAGATCTCTCATCCTTCTGAATTCCAGTGAGCACAGTCCCAGTCGAATCAATCTCTCCTCATAGTCTAACTCCCTCATCTCTGGAATCAACCTGGTGAACTCCTCTGCACTACATCCAAAGCCAGTATATCCTTCCTCCAGTATGGAGACCAGAACCGCACACAGTACTCCAGGTGCGGCCTCACCAGTACCCTGTACAGTTGCAGCATAACCTCTCTGCTCTTAGGTTCAATCCCTCTAGCAATGAAGGCCAACACTTCATTTGTCTGTTTGGTGGCGTGCTGTACGTACAAAGAGCCTTTTGTGATTTATGCACAAGCACTCACAAGTCCTTCTGCACAGCTGCATGTTGCAATCTTTTACCATTTAAATAATAAACTGAACTTCCATTTTCCTTCCGAAGTGGGTGACCTCACATTTACCAACGTTGTACTCATCTGCCAGACCTTGGCCCACTCAATTAACCTATCTATATCTTTCTGCAGAATCTCCGTATCCTCTGCACAATTTCCTTTTCCGATTTAGTGTCATCAGCAAACTTTGATACACTATGCCTGGTCCCCTCTTCCAGTAATGTATATCGTGTATCAGTTAATGTATATCGTGAACAGTTGCTGCCCAGCACTGACTCCTGGGGCACACTGCTCACCACTGATTCCCAATCAGAGTAACACCCATGTATCCCAACACTCTGCTTTCTATTAGTTAACCAGTCCCCTATCCGTGCTAATACATCACCCCCAACTCTATGGTAAAGTCTTTTATATAACACCTTCTGGAAATCCAAATAAATAGTGTCCATCTGTTCCCCTCTATCCACTGCACTTGTTATATCCTGAAAGAACTCCAGTAAGTTTGTCAAACAGGACCTGCCTTTGCTGAATCCATGTTGCATCTGCCTGATGGATCCATTTCTTTCCAGATGCCCTGCTATTTCTTTAACGATAGCTTCAAGCAATTTCCCAACTACAGATGTTAAACTAACTGGCCTATAGTTACCTGCCTTTTGCCAACATCCTTTTTTTGAACAGTGGTGTGACATTCGCTGTCTTCCAATCCACTGGAACCTGCTGAGAGTCCAGAGAATTTTGGTAAATGATCACCAAAGCCTCTACTATAATCTCTGCCATTTCTTTCAGTACCCTGGGATGCGTTTCATCAGGAGCAGGGGATTTGTAAATCTTTAGGCCCATACAGCACTATCTCTTTAGTGATAGCTATAGTCCTCACCTTCAATCGCATTGTCACATACCCTGTGACTGGGTTACCAAACCAGCAGAAATGGAATGATACGTTGGAGTCTGGTATCACTGTTACTAGAAGCGTTTATTAGTAAACTAAGTAATACAGTGCCAAAAATGCAAATATACATATAAAACAGGTTAGCAATGATAAATACAGAAGTGTAGGAGGAAGAATCAAAACCAAGCTCTATCAAAGTCTAGGGGTAAATGAATAGTCTCAAGACAATGCAGAGTTCAGCTCAGTTCAGTTTGGGTTGAGGTAGTTGCTGTTGTAATGTTGGAGAGAGAGAGAGAGAGAGAGCGAGAGATGAGCAACTGCAGCAGGCAAACCTTCAGTTGTCTTGTTCCGTTTTACTGTTGTGGTCACTGATTATGACCCCTCCGTTCCAGGGCAGACTGTTCTTCAGCGGTGGGCTTGTCACCCAGGCAAGGGTGTTCACACACACAAGCCCCCACCGGCCTGTCTTCACACACTGTGAGCCTCTGACCGATTCCCCCCGAATCGATCCTCCAAGCCCCCACCTTCCTGTGGGTGCACAACACTCTTTCAGTGTCCCGTGGCTTGTCTGCCGGTGTCTCAGCAGACTCCCTTTTATCTCCCCCTGCCGGGGTATCAGCCATCCATCAACTGACCATGTCCATCTCCATCAAACTGGGCCATTCCTTGCTGTCTCAGCAAGAATGTTAATGAGCAAAAAAAGGTGTCCTTGTAGTAAAGGTAAGTAATCAGTGAAGAAGCCATAATACTAAATCATCTATGGAGCCATAACTTTAAATCTTTGTCTCTCTCTCACATCTGCAGCAGGATGCCTCCCCCCTCTTTATCTCTCTCTCTTGTCAACAGCATGGTTCACAGGGGGGTCAACTCTGGACCCCATCTCCATCTGGTTTTCTCATCACATATAACAAATCCATATCATTTCTCTTCGGCATGTTAGACCTGTCCTGCACAGTGAAAACCAACACAAATTGTCATTCAAAGCCTCGGCCATTTCCTCATTTCGCATTATCAACCCCCCTTCTCGTCCTCCAAGGGACCCACGTTCACTTTAGCCACCCTTTTCCACTTTATATAATTATCAAAACTTTTAATATCCATTTTCATATTTTGTGCGAGTTAATTTTTGTAATCTACTGTATGTTCCCTTTCTTTATTGCTTGCTTTGTGGTTCTTTGTTGCTTTTTAAAGTTTTCCTAATCTTCCAGTTTCCCACTACTCGGCTTTTGGTTTGATGCCTTCCTTTATTTCCTTGGCTGGCTCTCCCCACCCTTACTGTCCTTGTTTTTAAATGGAATGTACTTCTGTTGAGCACCGTGAAAACTCTCTTTGAAAGTCTTCACTGTTTCCAAACGGTCACACCATGTAGCCCATGTTCCCAGTCTACCCTATCCAACTCCTCCCTCATCCCATTAGACATAGGAGCAGAATTAGGCCATTTGGCCCATCGAGTCTGCTCTGCCATTCAATTACAGCAGATCCTTTTCTTCTGCTCAACCCCGTTTCCCGGCCTTCTCCCCATAACCTTTGATGCCACGTCCAATCAAGAACCTATCAATCTCTGCCTTAAATACACCCAACGACCTGCCCTCCACAGCTGCATGTGGCAACAAATTCCACAAATTCACCACCCTCTGGCTAAAGAAATTTCTCCGCATCTCTGTTTTGAATGGATGCCCCTCTATCCTGAGGCTGTGCCCTCTTGTCCTAGACTCCCCCACCATGGGAAATATCCTTTCCACATCTACTCTGTCTAGGACTTTCGACATTCGAAAGGTTTCAATGAGATCCCCCGCCCCCCATCCTTCTGAATTCCAGTGAGTTCTGAGCCATCAAACGTTGCTCATATGATAGTCCTTTCATTCCTGGAATCATCCTTGTGAACCTCCTCTGGACCCTCTCCAATGCCAGCACATCTCTTCTAAGATGAGGAGCCCAAAACTGTACACAGTACTCAAGGTGAGGCCTCCCCAGTGCCTTATAAAGCCTCAGTATCACATCCCTGCTCTTGTATTTTGGACCTTGAAATGAATGCTAACATTACACTAACCTTCCTCACCACCGACTCAACCTGCAAGTTAATCTTTAGGGTGTTCTTCACAAGGACTCCCAAGTCCCTTTGCATCTCGGATTTTTGGATTTTCTCCCCATTTAGAAAATAGTCCGCACATTTATTTCTACTACCAAAGTGCAAGACCATGCATTTTCTGACATTATATTTCATTTGCCACTTTCTTGAAATCTCCTAATATGTCTAAATCCTTCTGCATCCTACCTGTTTCCTCAACACTACCTGCCCCTCCACCAATCTTCATATCATCTGCAAACTTGGCAACAAAACCAGCTATTCCATCATTTAAATTATTTATATACAGCATAAAAAGAAGTGGTTCCAACACCGACCCCTGCGGAACACCACTAGTCACTGGCAGCCAGCCAGACAAGGACCTGTTTATTCCCACTCACTGCTTCCTTTCAATCAGCCAATGCTCTAACCATGTTAGTAACTTTCCTGTAATACTACGGGCTCTTAACTTGGTAAGCAGCCTCATGTGTGGCACTTTGTCAAAGGCCTTCTGAAAGTCCAAATATACAACATCCACTGCATCCCCTTTATTGATCCTACTTGTGATCTCCTCAAAGAATTCCAACAGGTTCATCAGGCAGGATTTTCCCAGAAGGACACCCCATGTTGACTTTGTTCTACCTTGTCCTGTGTCACCAAGTACTTCATAACCTCATCCTTAACAATTGACTCTTAACATCTTCTGAACGACTGAGGTCAGGCTAACTGATCTATAATTTCCTTTCTGCTGCCTTCCTCCTTTCACTTGCAATTCTCCAGTCCTCTAGCACCATGCCAGAGTCCAATGATTTTTGAAAGATCATTGCTAATGCCGCCACAATCTCTAATGCTATCTCTTTCAGAATCCTAGGGTGCAGTACATCTGGTCCAGGTGACATATACCTTTAGGTCTTTCAGCTTTTTGAGCATCTACTTCTCTTCCTTCACACACTGCAACATCTGGCACGCTGCTACTGTCTTACGCAGTGAAGACTGATGCAAAATACTTATTTAGTTCATCTACCATCTCCTTGCCGTTATTATTTCTCCTGACTCATTTTCTAGTGGTCCTATATCTACTCCGATCTCCCTTTTATTTGAAAAAAGCTTTTACTATCCACTTTGATATTATTTGCTAGCTTGATATTTCATCTCTTCCCGTCTTTTAGTTGCTCTCTGTAGGTTTTTAAAAACTTCCCAATCCTCTATCTTCCCACTAATTTTTGCTTTGTTTTTACATTAGCTTTGACTTCCCTTGTCAGCCATGGTTGTACTATTTTGCCATTTGAGTATTTCTTTATTTTTGGAATACATATGTCCTGCACCTTCCTTATTTTCCCCAGAAATGCACACCATTGCTGCTCTGCTGACATCCCTGCCAGCAGCTCCTTCCAATTTACTTTGGCCAACTCCTCTCTTGTATCACTGTAAGACGTACAAAAAAGCTGGATGAACTCAGCAGGTTGGGCAGCATCCGTTGAAAGAAGCAGTCAACGTTTCGGGCCGAGACCCTTCGTCAGGACTAAAGAAGGAGGGGGCAGGGGCCCCATAAAGAAGGTGGGGGGAGAGTGGAAAACCAATCAGAGGAAAGATCAAGGGGTGGGGGAGGGGAAGCAGGGAGGGGTGAAGAAGGAATCTAAGGGGAAAGCACTATGGGTAGTAGAAGAAGGCAGAGTCGTGAGCGAGGTGATAGGCAGCTAGAAGAGGAGACAGAGTAGAGGTGGGATGGGGAAGGGAGAGGGAGGGAATTTCAACGGATGCTGCCCGACCTGCTGAGTTCATCTAGCTTTTTTGTACGTCTTGATTTGATCACAACATCTGCAGTGAACTTGGTGTTTTGTATCACTGTGATTTCCCTTACTCCACTGAAATACTGCTACATTAGACTTTACTTTCTCCCTGTCAAATTGCAAGTTGAACTCAAATCATATTGTGATCATTGGTTCCTAAGGGCTCTTCTACTTTAAGCTCCCTAATCACCTCCAGTTTATTACTTAACAACCAATCCAGTATAGCTGATCCCCTAGTAGGCTCAACAACAAACTGTTCTAAAGTCAGTGTATTATGCCTAAACAAGGGAGACTACATCATCTAAAAAGCCATCTCTTAGGCATTCAACAAACTCACTCCCTTGATCTCTTACTACCTTTCCTTTCAGTTAGTCCTGACGAAGGGTCTCGGCCTGAAATGTCGACAGTGCTTCTCCCTATGGATGCTGCCTGGCCTGCTGTGTTCCACCAGCATTTTGTGTGTGTGTTGCTTGAATTTCCAGCATCTGCAGAGTTCACTCTCTTGAGATCTATTTACCAACCTGATTTTCCCCAATCGACTTGCATGTTAAAATTTCCCATGACTATTATAACATTGCCCTTTAGACACACCTTTTCTATTTCCTGTTGTAGCCTGTGGTTCGCATCCCAGCTACTGTTGGGAGGCCTGTACGTAACTGTCATCAGGGTCCTTTTACCCTTGCAGTTTCTTAACTCAACCCACGAGGATTCAACATCTAATCCTATGTCACATCTTTCTACTTTGTTTAGGCATGATACACTGGATTTAGATCGAAATATTGCATCCTCCATTTGTATGAGAAACTCAGTCATACTATGATCACTCTTTCCAAGAGGATCCCTAACTACAAGATTGCTAATTTGACCTGTCTCATTGCACAGGACCAGATCCAAGATAGCATGTTCCTTTGTAGGTTCAGTAACATGCTGTTCAATAAAGCTATCGCGTATGTATTCTATGCTGTCCTCCTCAAGACTACCTCGACTAACTTGATTCACCCAATCTATGTGCAAGTTAATGTCCCCCACGATAACTGCTGTTCCATTCTTACATGCCTCAGATATTTCTCTGTTTATGGCCTGTGTCACTGTCATGTTATTATTCAGTGGCCGATAGACAACTCCCATCAGTGATTGTTTTTCATTTACTATTCCTAATCTCTGCCCAGATGGATTCAATATTCTGCTCCCTAGATCTTATATTGTCTCTCATTATCACCCTGATCTCATCTTTAATTAAGAGCACTACCCCAACTTCCTTATTTTCTGTATTGCCTGATGTCCTTAGATATTTAATTTCCAATCCTCTCTACCCTGCAACCACATTTCTGTAATGGCCACTAAATCATACCCCTTTGTACTGATTTGTGCCAAAGTTCACTGACCTTGTTTTGAATACTACCGGCATCCAGATAAAGTGCCCTAACACTCATTGTGCCTTTAAAATCTAGTATTCTTTGTCTCTTTTGCACTTGACTTTTCTGCACTCCACCCTGACTTTTCTCTTTTTTAATTTTTGCCTTTATCTTTACCCACACTTTTCCAATCTGTTGAACCACCACTATTTAGTATATAAGCAGCATTCACAGGAAAAACATATATAAAAGTTGAACAGTTTTTAAAAGAAAGAACACAATTAGAATAAAAAAGCCACAAAGTCCGTTTTAGTACAAAGTGGTCATGGTTTTGCTAAACTCTGGTGATTAGAGTTGTGCTGGCTGCTGGTTGAAGGGAAGCAGCTGCTGGTGGTGGTGTGGGACTTAAGGCTCCTGTGCAATGATAGCTGTGAGATGATGGCATGGCTGGAATGCTTGGGATATATAATGATGGACTTCTCTCTACACATGCTCCCTGACCTGCAGAGTACCTCCAGCATTTTGTGTGTGTTGCTTTAATGATGGATGATGCCTTGAGGCAGCACCTCCTGTAAGTATTACCATTGTTTCAGTAGAATGCAGGGGAAACTGCTTGATATGGTGTATTTGGGTTTTCCGAAGGCTTTCAATAAAGTGCCGTGAAGGAGATTGGTGAACAAGGTCAGGGAATGGGATACAATTGGTGAACAGGTGGAAAACCGAGCGCAGGAATAACCAAGATCCTTCTCAGGGTTTCAGGCGGTGTACTGCAGAGATCCCAACCTCTCAAGATATACATCAGTGATCTAGTTTTGGGAAGCAAATGTATTTCCAAATTTGCTGATGACACAAAACTACACTCAGACATCACTTTATTGGGTAACAGAAAATACACTGCAGATGCTGTGGTCAGAGCAACACGTACAACACACTGGAGGAACTCAGCAGATCGAGCAGCATCTGTGGAAACAAGCAGTTAACGTTTCGGGCCACCCTTCATCAGGACTGAAGAGGGAGGGGGCAGAGGCCCCATGAAGGTGGTGGGGTGAGGGTGGGAAGGAGAAGGCTGGTAGGTGCCTGGTGAAAAACCAATCAGAGGAAAGATCAAAGGGTGGGGGGGGGGGAAGCAGGGAGGGGTTAGGCAGGAAAGGGGAAGAAGGAATGTAAGGGGAAAGCACTGTGTAGTAGAAGAAGGCAGAATCATGAGAGGTGATAGGCAGCTAGAGGAGGAGGCAGAGTGAAGGTGGGATGGGGGAAGGGAGAGGGAGGGAATTACCGGAAGTTGGAGAATTCGATGTTCATACGGATGCTGTCTGACCTGCTGAGTTCCTCCAGCTTGTTGTATGTGTCACTTTATTAGGTACCTCCTGTACTTAATATTTAAGTGGCAACTGAACGTGCAGCGAGGATGCTCAGTCATTCCTATAGAGATGATAGGTGTCTGGGTGTGAAAGGGATATGGGTTGCTGTAGGTGATGATGTTTGAGGTAGAGGAGAGGAGGTGTATGTGTGCGAAATAAACTGAAGGGTCTATAACAGAGTGAAGACCAAGAAGTCCTGAATATTTCAAGTAATGGTAATGTTTGCTGAGAGGATGATGAAGATGTTGGAATGGCAGCTGAGCTCTCTGGCAGAGATTTAAATAGATGGAAATGAACAAAAGCTGCAGGAGAGAGAAAAAATCAAGTTTGGAACCCCCTTTACCTTCTCATTTCACTTTACTCACCGTTGATCAGCCACCTCCTCCCAAACACTTGCCCCTCACACAACACTTACACATTTTACACATTATACATTATGGCCTTTGGCTCTCCATTCAGCACACGGTTCCTACTTGCTCCTGCCTTAAACTCATTTCCTTCTCCATTTTCTGGCTTACGAAACTGTGGTTTGCCTGTTTGACATTACGTTCAGTTCTGAGCGTTGAACTTTGGCCTTGCGAGGGCCTTGGAAGAGAATTCAGAAACGATTTGCTGGACTGGATCCAGCGGTGTGGGGATTATGGGGAAAGGCTGTGATTGTTCTTGGAACACAGATGGTTGAGAAGGATTTTGATCAAACTGTTCAAAAATTAGAAGGATCAGACTGAATAAGAAAAAAAAGACATATCCTTCCTTGATGGAAGAGAGAACAAACAGGGCACAAATTTAACGATCAACATCAATACCAAAGTAGGCATGGCAGAAGGCCGGGGAATGAAACGGTCTGTAGCAACCTGGATAAGAAGATTGACTAAGTAGCAGGAATCCATATCGTATTGGAAGATTGTTTGGACTGGAGAAGGGCCTACAGTGGAATTCCTTAGGGATTATTCACAGGTATACTGCTTTTCCTAATAGTTTGCATTTTGATATATGGAGCACAATATCCAAATCTGCAGTTGATGTGGATCAGCTAGGATGTGGAGTGAACTGTGGAGTTAAAAGGTAGTGGACTGTAGATAGGTTAGTAACAAGGAAGAAGAGGTAGTAGGTGGAATTTAATGCTAGGGGAGGTGAAGTACAACTTGGTAGGAAGAAGAGGAAATATAAATTTGGGAGGCATATTTCTGAAAGGGGTTCTTAAAGTAGTTCATTGGATGAAGGAAGGCAACTTGAAAAGGATAATAAAGATGTGGAATCCTGCTCAATATAATCAGAGGCACAGAGTTACAAGAATAGATAGATAATGAACCTTGGGGCCTGCCGGTGGCATAGTGGCATCAGCACTGGACTTCGAGCTGGATGGGCCTGAGGTCAAATCCGGCCAGGTCCCAACCTGCCACCTGTGCAAACAAAAGGCCTGGCAACCTACCTCTGTATCTTGAAAACCTTATGGACAACTACACAACCCATAGGGTTGAGTTGACGGCACTCAACAACAACAATGAACCTTTATAAAACACTGGTTCAGCCACAGCAACTGTATTTTGTGTCCATTTTATTTCAGATTTCTAAGTCTAATCTAAATCTAGTTAGTCTAAATCTAATAGATTTCTATTTCAATTGATGGAAGTCAAAATCCAGGGAATATAAACTAACTAAAGCACCAAAAGTGATCTGAGGGAAATCTTACTAATGCAGTAGTCAGGGTCTGACAAAGCTGTCAGAGATTCAACTGTAGTATTCAGAGGATGGGTAGGTGTCCAAAAGGAAGGGAATTACAGACCGTGATGGAACAACGGGATTACTCCTGTGAAGATCTGCTGGGCTCAGTGATCCGCTTCTGTACTGTGACCATTCCATGATTTCATCACTGCTGGTATGCACAGCCTGAAGGGGCAGTAGAAACAGATTTAATCACAGCTTTCAATAGGGAGTGTGGCCTGTGGCCAAGTGGTTCAGGCGTTAGACTAGCGAGCTGAAGGTCGTGTTCGAGCCCCAGCCGAGGCAGCGTGTTGTGTCCTTGAGCAAGGCACTTAACCACACATTGCTCCAGTCCACCCAGCTGAAAATGGGTTCCGGCACTATGCTGGGGGTTAACCTCGCGATAGTCTGGCGTCCTTTCCCAGGGGGAGTCTCGTACTCTCAGTCGCTTCACGCCACGGAAACCGGGATAAGCATCCCCCTGATGAGCCTATAAGGCTCGGGACAGACTTGAACTTTTCAATAGGGAATTGGAAATGACATAAGTTAGATACGGTTTTATCAGAAGGCTTGCTGTAATGTATCCAGCTAATGATTTCATGCCAATAAAGTTCTCCTTTTCCTCCCCTCCATGATATATTCCACCCACCTACACCCGTCGCAACGTTCTCTCCTGATGAATTCCTTGATGTTCCGGTTCCTGAGGACTCTCCTCCAATCAAGTTCAAAATGATTGTTATTCAACTGTATTGTTATGAGTGATGAACAGACCTGATGGAAATGGGGTGCAGAGTTAACCCTTCCCAACCCCCCTCCTGAGAACTACGAACTATTGCTGTTGCTATGCTGCTGCTGAGAGAGAGAGATAAAGCCCAGGCAAGAACATCTGCTACAGATAAGAGGGGGAGAGAGACTGTTGATTTACTGTATTTTGACTCTTCCTGGATTATTTGCCTTTCACTACAAGGACTTTACTTTGCTCGTTAACATTCCTCAGGAGACAGCAGGAGTGGCCTGGTTTGATGGACACGGTCATTCAGAGTTGATGGATAGCTGAGACCCCTTGAGTGGGGATAAAAGACAGGTCTGGAGAGACACCCTTCAGACACACTAGTGGACACTGACTGAGTATTGGGAACCCACAGGAAGGTGGGGGCTTCGGAGACCGAACCAGGAAATCGGTCAGTAAAGCTCACAGTGTTACGGCGGGGCCGGTGGGGACTTTTGTGTGTGTCCACTCATGCCAGAGTGACAATTCCACCACAGAAGAACGGTCTAGCTGAAGGACGGAGGTGTCATAACTGAATGGCCACAACGGTACAACGGAATCAGAAAGCAATAGAAGGTTTGCCTGCTGCAGCTGTTACATCTCGCTCTCTCTCTCTCTCTCCAACGATTACAACACAACAACCATAACTACCTCAGCACGCATGTATGAACTGAACTGAACTTTATACTTTTCTATGACAATTCATTTACCCCTAGACATCGATAGAGCTTGTGTATTATTGCTTATTATTATTCCTACACTTTTAGGATTATTACTAACTTGTTTTATATGTATATTTGCGTTTTTGATACTGTATTGTGTAGTTTACTAATAAACACCTTTAGTTTTGGTACCACCAGACTCCAACGGATACTTCTATCTTTGCTGGTCTGACACCCAGTTACAGGGTACGTAACAATATATAGCTAAATGAAACAACATTCCTCGGGGACCAAGGTGCTAAGCACAGTACATATACCACACACAGCACAAAATAGTATTAACAGATGTAGTTTTCTTTAGATGTACAAGTTGACGTAAAGTTCATATACCACATATAGTTAAATATACAATGGTATTCCACTGCTGGCGCTGTCATAAATACTGTGTACTCTGTGGTTGCAGGCTGCTCAGAAGTCTTACAGCTTGGGGGTGTAGAAGCTGTTACCCAGCCTCACAATCTCAGTACCTTCTGCCTGACAATATTCCTACTCATATGCACGAAATTCCAGTCTATCTTATTTGCATGTTTCTGGCCAATATCTTCCTACTCCCAAGACCTTTCTCTCTCTAGTGCACCCACCCCTAGTGTCCATCTGTCTCCTATTGACCCCAATGTCTCCTGTGCTCCCTTCCACATGTCCCTGATTACATACCCTCGAAATCTCCATTGGCTCTCTCCAATGTCCTTCCATTTCCCTCTGAGTCAACCTTACCTAATGCTCATACTCTCTCCCTTTGCTTTGCCCTTCCCCAGAGCCGTGCCCCCTGGGTCCCCGTCTAGTTCTCAGTCAGGGTTTCCTTCTATTGTCTCCCTCAGGCCCTTCTCTTTGGTTATCAGTCTTATCTTAGCCTCTTGATAACCCTTCCTAGCACTCCACACTCTCCTGGGGAACCCTGGGTTTCCCAAATCTCCTCCAGAACAATTCTCCAGTCATCCCTCTGCCCCCCACCCCCACTGACATTTCTGAATCCACCTCTCTCAAAGTCTCCGGGTCTCCAGTTCACTCTTCCCTGTACCTCTCTATTCTCCCTGGTCTGCTTGAAACCCCAACATCAGGATTTGCCAATCCCCTCTTCCAGGTTATTCCTTTCTCCCAGGAACCTGTGTCTTCCCTCTCCATACCCCTGCCCAACACATTCCCTTCTCCCAAAACCATCATCATTCCTGCTCTTCCCCACTCTTTGCTCCTGTCTCACTCCTTCCTTACTACCCTCCCCCTGCCATTGCTCCAGTAAACCTTGCCCAGCTGCTTCCATTTACCCAGGGTCCTAACCCAATGCTACCAATTTTCCTTCATTTCATCATGTTGCTTCTAGTTTTCATGGTCCCTAACTCAGTGTGTCAGCTATCAGTGAAAACACCCGTAGGGTGATATTGTGAACTTCAACCCTCTCCAGACAGTTGTAGACACAGCTCATGGAAATAAGTGCTCCTCCATGGACTGCAGCCACACTTAGACCATAAGACATTGTAGCAGAATTAGGCCACTCAGCCCATCAAGTCTGCTCTGCCATTCCATCATGGCTGATCCCAGATCCCATTCAACTCTATACATCTGCCTTCTCGCATATCCTTTGATGCCCTGACCGATCAGGAAACGATCACTTTCTGCCTTAAATAAACACACAGATTTGGCCTCCTCTGCAGTCTGTGCCAGAGCATTTCACAGATTCACTACTCTCTGGCTAAAAAAAAAATCCTCCTTAACTCTGTTCTAAAAGGTTGCCTCTCAATTTTATGGCTGTGACCTCTAGTTCTAGATACCCCCACCATAGGAAACATCCTCTCCACATCCACCCTATCTAGTCCTTTCAACATTCAGTAGGTTTCAATGAGGTCTCCCTGCATTCTAAATTCCAGTGAGTACAGGCTCAAAGCTGCCAAATGCTCCTCATATGTTAACCCCTTCATTCCCAGAATCATCCTCGTAAACCTCCTCTGGACTCTCTCCAATGACAACACATCTTTTCTGAGATATGGGGCCCAAAGCTGTCGACAGTACTCTAAGTATGGCCTGTCTTATAAAGGCTCAGCATTATCTTCTTGCTTTTATATTATATTCCCCTCGAAATAAATGCCAACATTCCATTTGCCTTCTTTATCACAGACTCAACCTGTAAATTAACCTTCTGGGAGCCTTGAACTAGGACTCCAAAGTCCCAATGCACATCTGATGTGTGAACCTTCTCCCCATTTAGATAATATTCTCCACTATTGTTCCTTTTACTAAAATGCAATATCATACATTTCCCAGCACTGTATTCCATTGGCCACTTTTTTGTCCATTCTTCCAATTTGTCTAAGTCCTGCTGCAATCGCATTGCTTCCTCAGCACTACCTACCCCTCCATCTATCTTTGTATCATCCACAAACTTTGCCTCAAAGCCATCAGTTCCATTATCCGAATCATTGACAAACAATGTGAAAAGTAGTGGGTCCCAGTTGGGTTTGAAATCTGGACCATCTGCCTCGAGGTCCAGTGCTCATGCCACTACACCACCAGCTGGCCCATTCCAAATGCTAGGCACCTTCAGTCCTGCATTTTGAATTTGCACTGTGTGGTACAATCTAACTCTTTGCTCTGTCCACAGTTGTACCCAATCATTGGCTTGTCCTTCCTTACATTCACACTACACCCATCATCTGTTTGTAAACCTGTTGGCCCATCCTCAGCTCTATCGTACTGGTTCCCAACCCCCTGCCATATTAGTTTAAACCAGTCCCAACTGCTCTAGCAAACCTGGCCGCAAGGGAATTGGTTCCCCTTGGATTCGTGCAACCCGTCCTTTTCGTACAAGTCTCACCTACCCCAGAAGAGGTCCCAATGATCTAGAAATCCGAATCTCTGCACCCTGCTCCAATTCTTCAGCCACGCATTTCTAAGCCTCCTCATTCTATTCCTATCTTCACCGTCACATGGCACAGGCAACAATCCCGAGATTATTACCCTCGAGGTCCTGCTTCTCAACTTCCTTCCTAACTCCCTGTATTCTATTTTCAGGACCTCCTCCCTTTTTCTACCTACGTCATTGGTACCAATATGTACCACAACCTCTAGCTGTTCACCCAACCATTTCAGGTTATTGTGGCTCTGTTCAGAAACATTGCAGATCCTGGCACCTGGGAGGCAAACTACCATCTGTGTTTCCTTTACAGGTCTACAGAATCACCTACCTGTCTACCTAACTATAGAAACCCCTATCACTCCTCTTCGATTCCCTACCCTTCTGAGCTACAGGGCCAGACTCTGTACCAAAGGCACGGCCACTGTTGCTTCCCCTAGGTATCTACCTCCACCCCCGCAACAGTATTCAAAATGGAGTACTTATTGTTGAGAGGGTTGGCCACAGGGCTGCTCTCCACTATCTGACGTTCTCCCTCCCCACTCCTGACAGTCACCCATTTATCTGTCTCCTGTAGCCTTGGGGTGACTGCCTCCCTGTAGCTCCTGTCTATCACTGCTTCACTCTCCCTAACAAGCCGAAGGTCATCGAGCTGCAGCTCCAGTTCCCTAACACGGTCTCTAAGGAGCTGCATCTGGTGCAGATGAGGCCATCAGGGAGGCTGGAAGTCTCCCAGAAATCCCACATCTGACACCCAGAACAGAACACTGGTTCAGTAGACATACCCCCTATTCTCTCAAGATTTAAATAAGAAATCTTGGTATAGCAGCCATCATAATAAAAGAACCCTCCCACCATGGACATTCTCTTTTTGCCCCTCTCATCAGGTAGAAGATACAGAAGCTTGAAAGCATGTACCACCAGGCTCAAAGACACCGACCCTGGTGGTACAAGACCATTGAACAATAAGATAGACTCTTGACCTCACAGTCTACCTCATTGTGGCCTTGCACCTTACTGTGTGCAAGCAGTGCACTTTCTCTGTAACTATAATACAACGATCGGCACTCTGTTATTGCCACTTCCATGTACTGATGTGAGGAAATGATCTGCGTGGATGGCATGCAAACCTCCAAGAGGACCACAACCTTGTTGTTAGGTTTGGACCTTCGCACCTTAATAACCTGGAGAGCTACGTCGGCTGGAGTCAAGGCCTTGTGCTTTAGCTCTTGACAAGGTCACCCATACCAAACAGGTCAAAGGGTAGAGGCCAGATTTAGAGTGGTCCACCAGTTCTCCAGGTTCAGGGGCTCAATTCAGGTCTAACAACCCTGACTGTTAAAAGAAAATTGTTATGGAAACAGCAATGACGAATCCTACACCTGAGAGTGATGGTGTTCCTGAGTCTCTATCTGGGACTGGCATGACTGACAGTAATGAAAACTGAGAGGAGGTTACTGACACGATGAAGGAAGTTCTGAACACTGCCAGAAGTCCTTCACTGCTGCCCTAAACGCCAGCGTGCAAAACCATTGTTCACTGTAGCTCAGTACATGTGACAATAACATACTAAATAAATTAACTGGCCTCAAAATAAAGGCTTGCACCATTTGACTACCAAATTACAAATAAACTTAACATATTCGTATAGAAACTGCAAGGTTGACATTCTGTGAAAATCTAATGATTTGAACAGTTATAGATATGTGAAATCAAGGTAGTTTATTTAATATTTACAGTAAAAACTTTGCTGGAATAGCTTTCAGTTAATGTTTCAGTTCCAAGTTGTATGAGTTGTGAATTTAGAGGAAATGCTACAGTTTTCTGTGGCGTGGAATGAGTGCTGTCAGTTATTTTTAGCCTGAATTTTTCCAACTTCTAGTTATCACTCATCAAGAGAATGTTACGTATCGTTCTCCTAAAATATCTGTTCATTCCTTAAATGGGTGCAGTGGTAATTTCCAAAGCCTCAGCATGTGATAATTCTTGTTACATGAACATTTAATTGCAACTCAAGCATATTTGGAGATGAAGAAAGCTGGAGGCATTTGTTGTATAAATTCTGTGGTTTGTCTTTGAATACACAGGTCCGGGCCCTGAGCTGTACTAGAGTTTTCTGTCATCCTATCTAACTTTAACAGGTTAATATTTTTCCATCCTTGTGTTTACCTGCCTCTAAATGTACTGCTGCTTTAACTTGAATGACACTATGTGGCAGCAAGATCCCTATTGTAAAGTCTTTCTGAGGCTGTTCTGGAATTTCATACACTTGTAGAATAGTGAAGTATACAAGGAGCTCATCTATTGGTTTTTCATCATTTCCACTCTCACTCTCCTTATATCTCCAATTTTTTTTTAACATTAAATTCAAGTTTAAAGTCAAAGGCACATATAGCCAGAGTCTGGATGCCCTGAGCATTCGCTCTCTGCAACAGCAATGCAGCAACATAGACTTGTTGTTGTTGAGTGCCGTCAAGTAGTCGTTGATTCATGGTGACCCTATGGAGAGCGTAGTTGTCCGTAGAGCTTTCATGGCAACTTTTGAAGGAAGGATTGCCGTGCCTTTCTTCCAAGTAGAATCTGCCGCTGCCCAGGTGGTGACCTGGCCAGATTTGAACTCAGGACCAACCATCCTGAAGTCCAGTGCTGATGCCACTACCCCACTGGCTGGTCCAACATAGACTTACATGAACCTAAATTATACATAACCTGCATTACAAAATAAACATACAACATTACAGTGAGTTGAGAAGAAAGGAAGCAGTCCAAGGTAGCGTTTGCTTAAGAGCCTGATGGCAGTGGGGAAGAAGCTGTTGCTAAACCTTGAGATGTGGGTCTTCAGGCTTCTGTATGACAGCATTGAAAAGGGTGTATGGCACAGCTCTATAAAACCCTGGTTAGACCACATATGGATTATCGTATTCAGTTCTGGTCACCTCATTAAAGGAAGTATGTGGAAGTTTTCGAGAGGGTGCAGAAGAGATTGACCAGGATGCTGCCTGGATTAGAGTGTGTGTCTTATGAGGATACGTTGAGTGTGCTGGAGCTTTTTCCTTTGAGCAAAAGAGGGTGTAAGGTGATTTGATACAGATGTACAAGATGATAACAGGTATAGTTTGAGTGAATAGCCAGATATTTCCTCCCAGGGCAGAAAGAATATAATCTTAAAGTGATTGGAGGAAAGTATAGGGGGTGGGGGATGTCAGAGGTATTTTTGTTTTACACAGGAAGTGGTGGGTGCGTGGAATCTTTGCTGGAGTGGAGGATGTTTAAGAAACTCTTAGATTGGCACTTGGATGATAGGAAAATGGTGGGCTATGTAGGAGGGAAGGTTCAATTCATCTTAGCGTAGGTTATAAGGCCAGCACAAGATCATGGGCAGAATGTGCTCTAGTGCTCAATGTTCTATTTGAAAAAGGTATACAAAATTATGAGAGGTATAGATAGGGCCAATGCAAAGAGGCTTTTCCCACAGAGGATGGGTGAAACTAGAACTAAAAGTCATAGGTTACAGTAAAAGGTGAAATTTTTAAGGGGAAGCTGAGAGGGAAATTCTTCACTCTGAAGGTAGTGTTAGTGTAGAATGAGCTGCCAGAGGAAGTGGTGATGCAGGATAGAATTAGAATCAGGTTTAATATCACTGACATCTCTGCAGTGAAATTTGTTGTTTTGCAGCAGCAGTACATTGCATACATATTTTAAAAAAAGAAAACTTTACAATAAGAAATATCATATAAAATTAAACTAGATAATGCAAAAAGAGAGCAAAAAAAAAAAGAGGTAGCATACATGGCTTCAGAGTCAATTCAGAAATCTAATGGTGGAGAGGGAGAGGTTTCTCCTGAAAATGTTGAGTGTGTGTCTTCAGGCTCCTGTGCCACCACCTTGATGGTATAAGAGGAGAGCACGTCCTTAATGATGGATGCCACCTTTCTGAGGCATCGTCTATTGAAGTTGTCCTCAGTGTTGGGGAGGCTTGTGCCCATGATAGAGCTGGCTGAGTTTACAACTTTAAGCAGCTTTCTTCAATCCTGTGCAGTGGCCCCTCCATTGAAATGATTTCAACATTTAAGAGAAGTTTAGATAAATACATGGATGGCAGGGGTATGGAGAGCTATGGTCCAGGTGTGGGCTGTTGGGACAAGGTAGAGCAACACTTCAGTAAAGACTAGATGGGCCAAAGGGCCTGTTTCTGTGCTGTAGTACTCTGACTCCTCTCCAGTCTTGATGAAGGGTCTTGGCCCAATACATCGATTATTCATTCCTCTCCATCAATGCTGCCTGACCTGGTGATTTCCTCCAGCTTCATGTGAGTTGCTCTGGATTTCCAGCATCTGCAGAATCTCTTGTGTTTACAAAGGCCAGAGAATTTGGTGGAGGAGAGGGTGTGCTGAGGAGGGCTGGAATGGGCGCAGTGGTATGGTAGTTGGTAAAAAAGATTCTAAATATATATAAGAACCTACCTAATTGTATCTTCCCAGCCAAGTGAGAAAGGAAGTGATATTGGATCTGGTTTTGGGAGTAAATGAAGTGTGTTACGGTGAGAGAACATCTGAGTAATTACAATCATAATCTTGTTATGTTTAAACTAATTATAGAGCCTTGTGGGCATCCAGTACAGCACCATTGCCTTTGGCTCACTATGTCTACACAGACTTCAAGAACTTATCCATACTATAATACAATATCCTGGCAATGCAAGTGTTCATCCAGATGCTGTTTTAAGTGCTATGGGAATAGCTACTTCTGATACTTTCTCAGAGAGTGTGTTTCACATTTTAACTACCCTTTTGAGTGATGAAAAAAATTCTTCTTCACTTCCCCTAAAAACCTCTCACCATAAACCTTTACGCTCTGGTCATAGACACAGAGGAAGTGGGTGAAGACCAGAAAAGTAGCAACATTGAAATAGTATTTCAATGAGCAGAGTATCAAGGGAAATGGAATTAATGCAAGCAAGTGGGATGATTATGGACAGACATGATGTTTGGTATTGACCTGATGGGCTGAATGGTTTCTTTTTCTGCTGTTCAGCTCCATGACTTGATGAGCTACCCTTTCTGAGTCCCTCATAATATTCTCCACCTCTATTTGGTCCCTGTCAGCCTCCTCTACTTAAAGAAAACAAAGCATGCCTATCGGGTATCTCATTACAACTGAAACACACTACCCCAGGCAGTGTAGAAATCTCCTCTGCACCTTCTCCAGCGTAATTACATTCTCCCTAAAGTGTGATGACAGTAACTGCACACAGTTCTGGTTTAACAAACATTTTATAAAGTTGCTCTAAGATGCTCCTGCTTTTGTATTCTATGCCCCAGCTAATTACGCTAAGTGTCCTGTGTGCATTCTGCATTGCCTTATCTCCAGTGCTGTCACTTTCAGGGACCTTTAGATTTGCACATCAAGGCCCTTCTGTTTCTCAGTTCACCCTAGGGACCTTCTCTTCATTGTGTATGTTCTACACGTATTAGACTCTCCAGAGTGCGTCACTTCACATTTATCAGAATTCAACTCCATCTGCCACTGCTCTGCACAACTCAAGAGCTCAGCAATATTCAGCAGCCAGCCGGTGGTAGTGGCATCAGCATCAACACCAGTCTTTGAGGTAGGTGGTCCCAGGTTTGGCTCCTTGCACGTTTTCCATCTGTGCGGGGTTGGGCGTCAAGCTAGCAACTTGGCCTCATTTTAAAAAAACAGACAAAGTGCTAAAGAAACGGCAAGATTGCTGCCCAAAACACCACAAGGTGTGGAGAGGAAGAACAATATCATGTAGCCTGAAACCACTCACCTATCACCAACACTGCCACTTTGTGTATTCTGCAGGTACAGAACCACGCCTCCTACATTCACACCCAAGTCATTAATGTATATAACAAACAGCAAAGGTCCCACATCGAACATTGCTGGTCTCTCTGAGTGAGGTTCAATATCATCGAGTCCATTCCAAAATGAAGTTGGTGATATGGTACGTTACAGAGATGAAAAGATTGCTCTGATTCCTGAGGTTTTTCTGTTCCTGGGGCAGAAAGTTTGTGGCAGTACAGTAAAACATTGATAATCCTCTGTCTGACCTGTCAGATATCCCAAAGCTTCAGCATCAGTCCCTGTAGGTGAAGATTGCATGAACTCATGATTCTGTCTGTCTACACAGCCCAAGCATTGACCAAATCATGGCTTCTCCGCACGCTTTGAGAGAACCAGATTTTTTGAAGAATCCAAATTCTGTAGGCTAGGAGAGATAGAACAGCCCTCTCTCTCTCTCTCTCATTGAGAGTCAATACCTCTGGCCATCTAAGGTCTTTATTTATCCAAAGTGCTGGCATCCACACTCCTGTTATAAAATAGAGGCTCTATTTGTCTGTTTTTTTCTAGAAATTTTATAGACAGACTGGAACTGTTTGTCCACAACACATGGAGACACATCAGTCCTGCTGAAGGGTCTCTGCCCGAAACGTCGACTGTACTTCTTTCCATAGATTCTGCCTGGCCTGCTGAGTTCCTCCAGCATTTTGTGTGTGTTGCTTGGATTTCCAGCGTCTGCAAATTTTCTCGTTTGTGACATGGGGATGGCTTGGTTCAACTGCAGGAAGCAGTTCTTCACTTACCTCCTCACTTGAAATCTGTACTTGATTGAAATTTTACTGCAAGGGAGCATTTGGCACAGAATTGAGAACCTCAAGTCCATGCATAAGTGGTGGAAGAACTGGAAAGTCTATTAAAGGGGTTTTCCCTCAATAGTAATGATCAGTTAGGCACCAAGAGGATCTGTATTTACTAACAAGTACTTTTATTGGCTCAGTTCACAAGCACGTGAATTTACACAACTGAACACCTTTGTGCACACCCACTAAGTTTCCCTGACCCTCCATGAACAAAGAAGAGAAAAGGTAACACCCTGCAAAAGGAGTCTATGCTGGCCTGGCTTTTTTCTTGATCCCAATGTAATTTGCATGATACTGACGTGGGGTTCTCAACTTCTGTGATGGTTGGTCTCCACACAGTTGTCGCTGCCTGTGCTCCCAAAATCCTCCATTCTTATTATCGGATCAATCTATATTTAAATTTTGTTGGCTCATCTGACTGTCCTGTGTCAATTTCTCATTGGAAGTGGCTCAAGGCTACAAGTAGTATTGGGGGTTATGGCTGTTTCCTCTAGCCCTGTGCCTTAGGTAACTTCTTCTGTCTAACTCAGACTGCTTCAAACCAGTCTAAACAGGTCAGCCAAACACTGGGCCCAGGTGACCAGATCACAGTCCATTCCTTCTTCATGCCTGCCACTTTACATGATAAACAACTTCTTATTGAAAGATGAGTAAGCAGTTGGTGGAGATCCAAAGCAATACACACAAATTGCTGGAGGAACTCAGCAAGTCAGGCAGCGTCTATGGAAATGAATAAACAGGTGATGGTTTGGCCCACGACACTTTTTCAGGACTCCTGGTATCAAGTTCAGCAGATCATCAGCAGAAACTCGTGTCCACATTCAATTGCTCTGATTAAATTGTCCCTGAGCAAGAACCAGTTTACCAGTTAACAAAATGGCAGCTGCAAGGGCAGCCTCACAAAATGGCTGTCTCCATTCCTGCAACCACAGGACAAGAACAAGGACTTTTGCTAGTCCATTTCCACTGCCCCTGCCTCATTTCCTTATTCACTGATTTGTAGATTGTAGTTATTTCTGGCCAACAAGTCAAACCAGCATAGGACGTATACTATGAATGGATTTATACTAGGGAATGTAATGGAACAAAGAGACTTAGGAGTACGAATGCATTGTTTGTTGAAAGTGGTAACACAGGTAGACAGGTTGGTGAAAAAGATGTTAACCACACTGGCCTTTATCAGTCAGGAGAATAAGGAAGGAATTGAGTAAGTCACTGGTGAGGCCACACTTGGAATACTGTACAGTTTTGGTCATCCTGTTATAGGAAAGATGAGGTTAAACTGGAAAGAGCACAGAAAAGATTCACAAGTAAGTTGCCATGACCTTTGCACTTCCCTGTAAATTCCCTGCACATCTTCTCCTCTATTTCTGTCATTCACTGGTGATCTACAGAATAGACCCAACATCATAAAGTTCTCTCTACTGTATCTAGATAGATTCTCTCTTTAACCTCTGCATCATCCTCTGTCCAGCATTAATTTGGGCAGCTCCTCCTTCCTGAACACTTTGTATCAAGCAATATCTAATGCTCAGTTCTACTCCATTTTAAGCCAAAGTTCTGCTGTAGCAGCCTCATCATTTTCCCAGGTGGCTATGTGGGCCTCTAGATCACAGCTTTATTTAACACATTATATGCATTCTCATACGTTTAGTAAACCAGACTTGGTTGTTAAATTACATCCAATTTCATCTACCAAAAAATCCTTCTGTGATTGATTCTAATGTGATCTGTCTTCTTACAGTGTTGCCTGTAACTTCATCCTACCATTTCCTTACTCTGACATTACTTGCTGGTGCACTCCTGTGCTTGCAAATGCTGTCCCTTCCTAAAATACCCAGTTATTATTACTCCCGACATTGCCAGACCAACTGCCTCCCTAAATACAATCCCTATCTTCCACTTCCAGGTTGGATTTTCTTCCTTCTGATGATACTCTCTGGTTCCCACACGCCTGTCAAACTAAGCCCTCTCCTTCTCAAGTGCTCTCAGAAAGCACCAGCAAACTCTCCCGTTAGGATATTATTCTCTTTTCTCCACAAGTGCAATCCATCTGACCCCTTCTCCCAAAAACTGTTTCAGTTCCCCAGTATCTGAAGCCACGCCTTTGCTGTCTTTATCTTTCTATTTCTGTACTAACACATGGGACTGGTGGTACTCACAGATTACAAAGAGTTTTATAATACTCCTAGGTCCACAACCCTCATCCTTCTTTTTACCTACTATGTCATTGGTAGTACAACACAGTACGACTGAAGTGAACTGGAAAAGGGGCTGATTTTCAAAGTAAAATATTAAACAGGGCCTTGCCTTGCCCAGGTTTATATCTAGTACCCCAGATTATCCGATTAAAGGCAAAAGGGGTTCAGGCAACAGTAAGACAACTGTGGGTGGTGACTTCTCCGCCTCCTTAGGAGATTAATTTCTAGCCAGAAAGTGATTAAAACTCTACACATCCAAAAGCATTCAATAAAGGTAATGCTGTAGGTGTCAGAATGCCATTTTATTTTGAAGTTTCATGGCATGACTTCCTTATTACAGAAAAGTATAAACATGGTTAAAGTATAAATAAAGCAATAAGCCAGTGTTAATTGATAGGATAATATAAAAAAACATTTCACTGGGTATAGACTAAGACAGTCATCTTGGGTTTTTTGCATAAATATTAATACTGGCAGTAAAAATAATTGGAATTCACAGAAATACAAATATTGTTTGACCAATGCAGTTAATCTAAAGACAATAATACTTGCGGTAATTCAAATACTGACTGGAAAATACAAATCATCAATCATACATTCATGTTTCAATGATTACAGAACCTTGAACTGAATTGCCTAACCCAGGTCAGGAGTAGATGTGGTAGCCTGTGTCTGTCACAAGCAAATCTCCTACATTCACGTTCAAGCAAAGTTCTTCCCATTACACTGACAACACTGTCAGAAGGAAAACTATTGCAACAACCTTCATCATACCATTGGACAATTTAAGAAAGGACATGCTGCATGCAGTAGGAATTCTATGTCCCCTGCATTTGCTCAAAATCAGGAAGGAGCAATGCAGCAGGAAAGCCAGAGAGTTGAAACAACAAGGTCAAAGCAAAGTAAGGGCAGAAAAATCTGTGGAAGCTCTTGTTAGCTAAAAGGCAAAAACTGAGCATGTGCAAAATGTTTGAATCTCCATAGCCATCAAGCTGGTGATTAGCATAATCATATTGGGATCATCAGTGCACGATCACAGAATCTCAGCTCCACACCATACAAACGATTCTTTTACAAAAAAATCATTTGCCCATAACCTCCCACTTCCTGCCCAATTTCTACAAACAAATTTAACACATACGAAACCTGGTTTAGGATTGGTGCATTGCATCTTGTCTACCCACCAAGTTTGTGCTGACATTCTTGTATATTACACAATCAACCTACGGCACACTCCTTCTATGGATAGTCAACTGATTCTTACGTCTTTCTTTCTCCTCCAAGGTGAGTGTGTCAGATCTTGTGCACAATTCCTTTAAATCTTTAAGTTCCTGCAAGACTTTGTCAGCCTCCGACCACTTTGCCACAGCTTCGCTTAGTAACCGTGCAGCATTCCGGTTTGACTGGCTGTCACGTGTAATATCGCTCTGAGGACGGTGCACTCCTTCTGTGTCATCACCTGGACTACAAACTTGTTGCAGAAGTTCTTCTGTTACCTTTAGCTCCAGTGCTATTTCTCCTTCCATTTGTTCCACTTTCTCTTTCTTTAGGCCTGCATAAGGGGCTTTATATACTTTTTTCATTACTTTTGGCTTGGAATCCGCTAAGATATCTCCCAAGGAAGAACATTTGGCTCTGGATAGATTTGATTTAGCAAGTGAACTAATACTGTTTGTTTCACAGGACAGCTTCTTCACTTCACCGTTCCTGGATACATTTACTTGGAGATTAGGCTCATCTTCTAGCCTATGTGAAACAGTTTCTACAGTGTGTGATAAAGCATTTCCTTTGAACTCCTTGGCCGCTGACTCCTCTCCTTCCTTGGCCGCTGACTCCTCTCCTTCCTTGACTGCTGACTCCTCCACCTCCTTGGTTGGTGGTTCCACCTCCTTGGTTGGTGGTTCCACCCCCTCCTCCGCTGCAGGCTCCTTCCCCTCCTCAGGAGTTGGCCCTTCCTCCTCTTTCTCGACTGCAGGCTCATCCCCTTCATTTGCCACTGGCTCCTCACTGTGACTAACCACAAGTTCTGACCCATCATCCACTTTTACTTTACTGCGTTTGATCTTCGGCATGAGGACAGGCATATTCTTGTTGCTGTTGTCACTAACTTTTGCCTTTGATTGCTCTTCACTTGTACCTTCAGTGGTAGGACTGTGAACGCCAAGTTCCAATCGCTGCATTCCGTCAGACACAGCCGAGGCAACCTAACATTTAAAAAGAAACTATGTGAGTCTATCGATACTTTCTAACATGACTATAAACATTAACCAAAAGTGAAAAGAAGTGATAAACTTGGCCATAAACACAAATCAGCTGGAAATCTTGAGCACACAAAATGCTGGAGAAACTCAGCAAGTCAGGCAGCAACAATGAAGGGGAATGAACAATCAATGTTTCGGGCTGCGACCCTTCATCAAGACTGGAAAGGAAGAGGGCAGAAGCCAGAATAAGGAGGTGGAGCGGGGGAGGAGTGTATGCTGGCAGATGATAGGTGCAACCAGGTGAAGATGCCTGGGTGGGGAGGTGGATAAGATTAGAAACTGAGAGGGTAGAAGAGGTATGGAGCTGAAGAACAAGAAATCTAATAGAAGAGGACAGTAGGAAGGAAGAAGGGAATCAGAAGGAGATGGGCAAGCGAGGAGAGGAAAACGGGTGAGAGGGTAACCAGAATGATGACTGGGGTTAAATAATCAGAAGTTAGAGAAATCCATGTCCATGACATCAGGTGTGAGGCTAACCAGACAGAGTACGAGGTGTTGCTCCTGAGTTTAGCCTTAGCAATGCAGTAGAGGAGGCCACAGACAGACGTTTCAGGAATGGGAATGGGTGGTCGAGAGATCTTGCAGCATCTATGGAGAGAGAGCTAAGCAGCTGGTGAATCAGGTATGGACTGATACAAGCTGCCTGACACAAGTATTTAACAACAGCAATCTCTAAACCAGGATAGAAATGTCAACCTCTAAGGAGAGAGAGGGTAAGCTTAAGGGAGATGTGCAGGACAAGCGTTTTTTTTTTACACAGAGTGGTAGCTACCTGAAACAAGCTGTTAGTGAAAGCCAATACAATAGTGACATTGTTAGACAGACACATGGATAGGCAGAGAATGGAGAAAGATGTGTCATGTGCAGGCAGAAGAGATATAATTTAATTCGGCATCGTGTTTGGCGCAGACGCTGTGGACCAAAGGGCTTGTTCTCATTCTCTGTAATCTATATGCCGAGTTTGATTGAGGAATACCGACATTGTTAAGTGGTGTGACCAAGGTTCAGATAGTAGGATGGCAGATTAGTTTCCATGCCAGAGTTAAGGGTCAATATAGAACAGCAATTGAGCGAGTATTACTAACTGCTGACTAACACACACTGTCTTAATTAATAATGGTGCAAATACTGATTTGCAGCCAAAAATTATATGTGTGCCAGCTGTACACAAGATACATGTTCAATGGTAATTAAATCATTAATTACAGTTAATGTTCAATGGGGTTCGATATTCAATTGACTCTTCTCCTTGCTGGAGTATTCTAGACCCAGTTCAGGCCTCAAAATGAGGGATCAGCAATTCAAGCCAGAAATGAGAAGAAACTGCTTCCCCCGAGAGGTAGTGGAGCTGTAGAAGTTGAGTGAAGTTATTCCCTGGTTGAGGGAATTCCTGAAGCTGGTGGGGTGGGTCCTGAGGCCCCTGTACTTACTTCCTGATGGCAGCAGTGAGAAGAGAGCACGACCTGGGTGGTGGGGGTCACTGGCGATGAATTCTGCCTTCCTACAAAAGCACTCCATGCAGATGTGCTCAATGGTGGTGGTGGTGGGGGGGGGGGGGCTTTATCCACTACTTTTTTTAGGCTTTTCTGTTCAGGGCATTGGTGTTTCCATACCAGCTGTCATGCAACCAGTCACCACGCATCTATTGCAGTTTGTCAAAGTTTGAGATCACATGCTGACGCTTCTCAAACTTCTAAGGAAGTAGAGGCGCTGCCATGTTTTCTTCGTAGTGGCATTGGTTAGAATGTGCTAGACTCAGGACAGATCCTCTGATATGATAACACTGAGGAATTTAAAGTTGCTGACCCTCTCCACCACTTATCCCCTGACGAGGACTGGCCCATGGACCTCTGGTTTCCACCTTAAGTCAATAATCAGCCGCTCGGTCTTGCTGATGCTGAGTGAGAGGTTGTTGTTGTGGTACTGCTCAGCCAGATTCTTAATCTCTCCCCCATATGCTGATTCGTCACCGCTTTCAATTCAGCTGACAGTGGTGTCGTCAGCAAATTTAAATATGGTATTGGAACCGTGCTTAGCCTCACAGTCGCAAGTATAATGCAAATAGAGCAGAGTAATAATCCCACAGGCTTGTGGTGCACCTGGGCTGATGGAAATTGTGGAGATGTTGTTACCAATCCAAACTGACTAGAGTCTGCAAGTGAGGAAATCAAGGATCCAATTGCACAACGAGGTATTGAAGCTTATTGATTAGTTTTGAGGGGATGATAAGTACTGAATGTCAAGTTGTAGTCAATGAAGAGTATCCTGATGTATGTATCTTCACTGTCCAGATATTCTAGGGCTGAGTGAAGAACCGATGAATTGGCATCTGCCGTTGATCTGTAGGGTTGACAAACTGAAGTGGATCTAAGTTGCTTCTCAGGCAAGAGTTGATGTGTTTTATTAGCAACCTCTCAAAGCATTTTATCACACTGGATGCAAGTTCTAATGGACAACAGGCACTGAGGAAGGTTACCACATTCTTCTTAGGTACCAGTATAATTGAATTGACTTTATTTCTTACATCCTTCACATACACGAGGAAAATCTTTACATTATGTCTCCGTCTGAAAGAGCAATGTGCAAATTATAGTAATTTGTAATAAATAGTATGTACAACAGGACAGTCAATATAACATAGAAATACAATTGTGTCAGCATGAGTTAATCAGTCTGATGGCCTTGTGGAAGAAGCTGTCCCGGAGCCTGTTGGTCCTGGCTTTTATGCTGCGGTACCGTTTCCTGGATGGTAGCAGCTAGAACGGGATGACTCAGGTCCCCAATGTACTTTGGACCCTTTTTACGCACCCGTCGCCATAAATGTTCTGAGTAGTGGGAAGTTCACATCTACAGATGCGCTGAGCTGTCCGCACCACTCTCTGCAGAGTCTTGCGACTGAGGGAAGTACAGTTCCCATACTAGGCAGTGATGCAACTAGTCAGGATGCCCTCAATTGTGCCCCTGTAAAAAGGATTTGGGGAGTCATGCTGAATTTCTTCAACTGTCTGAGGTGAAAGAGGTGCTGTAGTGCCTTTTTCACCACACAGCCGGTATGTACAGACCACGTGAGGTCCTGTGCTGTGTATTCTGAGCGACTCGAAGCTGTTTACTCTCTCAACCCCAGATCCACTGATGTCTATAGGGTTTAGCCTGTCTCCGTTCCTCCTGTAGTCGGCAACCAGCTCCTTTGTTTCTGCGACATTGTGGGAGAGGCTGTTTTCTTGACACCACTGTGTCAGGGTGGTGACTTCTTCTCTGTAGGCTGCCTTGTTATTATTTGAGATTAAGCCAAACAGCGTAGTGTCATCGGCAAATTTAATTAGATTGGAGCTGTGGGTGGTGACACAGTCGTGGGTGTACAGAGAGAAAAAGAGGGGGCTTAAGGACACAGCCCGGGGGGGGGGGGGGGGGAGTCCTGTTTTGAGGGTCAAAGGGGCACTCTTACCACCTGCCGGTGATCTGACAGAAAGTCCAGGATCCAGCTGCACAAGGCAGGGTGAAGGCTGAGGAATCTGAGCTTCTTGCCAAGTCTGGAGGGAATTATGGTGTTAAATGCTGAACTGTAGTCCAAGAACAGCTTTTTCACATAAGCATCCTTCTCCAGAGGTGTAAGGACGGTGTGTAGAGCCGTGGCTATTGTGTCATCTGTCAATCGGTTGTGTCGGTAGGTGAATTGTAGGGGGTCCAGTGTGGGTGGTGGCAAGCTGCAGATGTAGTCCTTGACCAGTCTCTCAAAGCATTTGCTTATTATTGAGGTGAGTGCGACAGGACATCAGTCGATCAGACATGTTACCTTGGTCTTTTTAGGTACCCGAACAATGGTGGATGTTTTGAAGCAGGAGGGCACTTGACATTGGGAGAGGGAGAGATTAAAAAGCCTGCTCAAAGAAAGTGGATACCTCAGAATGCCGAAGCGAGAGGTTAGGGACAGCAGTTGATCAACACAGGTTTGTAGTACGCGGCCAGGTGCTTTCAGTGGGCTTACCCTCATGAAGGATGCTCTCATATTGGCCTCAGAGACTGAAATCACAGGGTCATCGGGGGCTGTGGGAGTTTGTGACGGATAAAGCAAGCGTAAAAGGCATTGAGTTCATCTACAAGCTAAGCCTTGTTGTTTAGTTTCACTTTGTAGGAAGTAATAGCCTTCCCGCCCCCTGCCACAGCTGTTGAGCATCCTTCAGGGCAACATACACAAAATGCTGGAGGAACTCAGCGGGCTAGGCAGCACTTATGGAAAAGACTATGCAGTCGACGTTTCAGGCCGAAATCCTTTGTTTGTTCCGGAATTGCCACTCCATATGTGAGATGGCTTTCTGGACATCGTACCTGGACCTCTTGTATCCTACTTGTCACCAGACTGGAATGCTATTGATCTGGCCCTCAGCAGACTGCAGATCTCATGAATCATTCAGGACTCCTGGTTGAGGAAGACACTGAATAATATTGTGGGGGCACACTCGCCTACGACTGTTTTTATAAAGTCCATGGTGTATTCATTCAGATCCTCTGGTGAGTCCTTGAACACAGCACAGTCTACCAACTCGAAGCAATCCCGTAATCACTCGTCTGCCTTCCAGACCACCTTTTTGTTGTCCTTATCTCTGGAGCCTTGCTCTTTAGCTTCTGCCTGTTTGCAGGTAGGAGGAGGACAGCCAAGTGATCACATTTCTCAAAGCACGGTGTAGATATGGGAGGCCTCCTAATCATAGTATAGCAGTGGTCAAGTGTGTTGGGACCTCTGGTGCTGCAGGTAATATGTTGATAATAATTGGGCAGCAATTCCTTCTAACAAGCCTGACTGAAGTTCCCACAATGAGTTGAAAGGCGTCAGGGTAGGCTGTTTCTTGTTTGTTGATGTACGTCAAGTGGCTGCTTAACGTCGGCCTTCGGCAGAATGTAAACTACAGTCAGGATCACGGAGGACTCTCTTGGTAAGTAAAACGGTCAGCACTTAATCATTAGATGTTCCAGGTCAGGGAACAAGAGTGCAACAAGACCAGTGTATCCAAGAGCACCACAAGGAATCAGCGGTTTGGTCCATGGTGTGTACTGAGAAGCCCTTGATCCTACTAACATTATGTGGCATGTCCGGAGTGAGCCATGTCTCTGTAAAACGGAGAGCACAGTAATTTCTCATTTCCCTCCAATATAGCAATGTTGCCCTTGGGTCCTCAATCTTGTTCTCCAGCGAATGTACATTTACTATCAAGATGCTGGCGAGAGCAAGTTCCATGCCCCTTCATTGTAGCCTGGCTTGGTCTCCTCTCCTCCTCCCTCTCTTTCAGCCATGGCAGGTACCTTTGTTTGCTTAAAGCATGCCTGAGAGTCAAGTCTGCTGTCCTTCAGAAGATCGTGAAATCACTAGTTCATTTAAGACTTTTCAAAAGTATGTTACTTAAAGGGAAATTACAGGCTGCAGATTGCAGTGTAAAAGTAGTTCAAAAGAGATATATTTAGAACATTTGTAAGTTGCCCACAGCACGTCGCTGTGATTACCAGCACCATCTTATACAACCTATGGATTCACTTTCAAGGACTCTTCATCTCATGTTCTCAATATTTATTGCTTACTTATTAATTATAGTTATAATTTTTGTATTTGAACAGTTCGTTGTCTTTTGTACATTGGTGCCTATCCATCCTGGTGGGTGGGGTCTTTCATTGATCCTACTGTGCTTCTTGTATTTACTGTGAACGCCCGCAATAAATCTCAGGGTTTTTATATGGTGACATATATGTACTTGGATAATAAATGTTCTTTGAACTTTGAATTCTCTGGGCAAGAGGGTTCAACGTATTCTAGAAACAGACGGCTTTTTTTTTAAACATCAAGGGATAAGGGTGCAGGAAAGTGATACCAAGGTAAAAGGTCAGCCATGATCTCACTGAATGGGCTACTCCTGTTAATGTTTCTTATGTTATTGCTGGTTGCTAAATAGCAGTTTCTTAAAATTAATCTGCAATAAATTCTTTTTGAAGCGTTTACTCTGCTCTCACTACAACTGCTGCCATTCCCCTCCTGGTTTCACTTATCACCTCTCCCTCCCCCACCTTTTGAATCTACTCCTCATCACGCTTTTCTCCAGTTCTGCTGAAGGGTCTCAGCCCGAAACATCAACTATACTCATTTCCATATGTGTGTGTTGCATGGATTTCCAGCATCTGCAGATTTTCTCTTGTTTGCTGCCCGTCCTGATGGCTTTCAAAGATCTTCATTTTCTTTCGATTTCAGATTTCCAGAATCTGGGGTAATTTGCTTTAACATAGTTTCATCTTCAGCATGAACTGATGAAATGAAGGTGGTTCATTAATTTTAGGGCCTGTGAATTGCTGAGAGGGTTTGAATCAAAATTCCCAGTCCCTGAAATAATAACTCCAGGCAGACTAGATCCTCAGAGGTCACTTATTGGAAAGGTACTTAGCCATTTCACGCATACTTCATTAAATTTTCCTAAAGCCCGTTACTTGGACCTTTGGCATACCATAAATTGAACCTGCAACATACCAGGATATAGAGAAGTTTGAGAACTACAGATAATGGGTCAGTTATAGGGGATCAAACAGGTCAACAAAGCTGACTTAAAACTACAAAATGCATTTTGTGCTACACTCTTACGGAAGAGGAAATATCTGACCATCTCTGGAGCAGAAACGTAAATTGACCTTTGGATTTTAAATGCATCATTTTTGACCAATTAAAGCAATGTTTCTTTTTTAATGCATGTTCCATGTGGATGGGTCCTGTGGCAGGAAATGAAGCTGAAAACAGGGTGTGTCAACAAGCCTCGCCATCTCACATTGGATGCTGTTTTATAAATAGTTCTTGCTGCAGAGGTTTGTGAATCTTCCTCACAATCTTGATGCATAACATTCTTTCAACAACTCTTAATTTTGTAAAACTATGGTTGCAATGTGGTTCTCGGTAGTAATATTTAGTGAGTTTTGACGTGTATGCTTAAATTGTAGAAAGTCATAATTTTACAGCTATCTAGCCAACTTACCTCTCTCCGGTGCTGTCTGGTGGGTGGTCTTCGGGTGTGGTTTATTTTTACTCTGTCGCGCGTCAGGTGATCCAGAGAATTTTTTTCATCCACTGTAACCTGAACAAAAACAAGTTACTTAGCTACCAATACTACAATGCTCAGAAACACTGCAGGCACACAAACGTGATTACATGTCTGATCACACTCATGGTCCAAGAGTGAAAGCAAGGATATCCAGCCACATTTATCTGCACTGCTGTTCCTTGCATCAGCACATTTACGGGTTCAGGTTCTCAACTGCATACAGCAACTTTCATCAAGATACACAGTAGCTAAACAGCAACAACTCCATAGGAATATGATGAGTGCAGAATAATGGGTTACATTCTCTATCACAGGATCTAGGTTTTCATCATCTTACAGTGTCTCAAAATTAAAGTCATTTTTGTGGAGTAAATTGAGTGAAGTACTAAATTTTTTGATGAGGTAATGGAGTAGACTGATGTAGAACTTTAGAAGACATTAGACAAAGTCTCACACAAAAGGCGTGTTATCAAAATTAAGGCACATAAAATAAATGGGTTAGTTGTAACATTATTAAGAAATTGCCGTAAAACTCTGGAGATTGCAGGCAGTTTCCCGAGGGGCCCATGCTTGGACTACTACTTGTTATGATGTACAGTACATTAGTGAGGGCAGAAGTGCAAAAGTTGTAGGTGACCCCAAACCTGAAAGTGTAACCAACACTGAGAATGGTGTTAAAGTAGTTCAGTGGTTCAATGATTCCATTTAATATCAGCAAATGCAAACAGTATACAACCTGAAATTCTTACTCTTCACAGACATCCATGAAACAGAAAATAAAACCCAAAGAACGAATGACAGAAAAATGTTAGAACCCCAAAGCCACCCCTTCCCTTCCCACACACAAACAGCAGCAAAAACATCAATCCCCACCTCCTCCTCCCAGCATCTGCCTCAAGCTCCCCCTTACCCACTACGCAAGCAATAGCAAAGCCACCCAAAGAGACCATGATCTAGTGCAAGTGAGCATTGATGGGCTGGCAGGATTTATAGAAAACAGGCAGCTGAAACTTAACATGGAGAAATGTGATACTAGAAGGCCAGAAATCTTTGAAAGTAATGGGGCACACTAGGAACATGGCTCATAAAGTAGATCCCCATTTATCCAGAATTTGGTGGTGATGGACTCGCAGACTTTCTGGATTATTGGAAGTTACTTCATTAGTATTCCAACACTCCTTTAATGATATCTAAAAATGCTAAGCAGTAGTAATTCAGTGAGGCTGCTAACTTTGAAGAGAACATAGGAAATAGAGACAGGCAAGTTTCAAGGAATGCAAGACCTGGGGTCCCAGTGCCTGCACAGGGAACACAGCACACATTACAGTATATGAGCAGCCAAATGCCAAGCCACACAGCTTCTGAATGGTCAGACAGATTATCAGAGTTTCACCATGGAGCATACTGGATCCTGAATACAGAAGAAAATTATAAAGCAAAGAGAGTACTGGAAATATTTGGGAGTTAACAGTTGGTGAAGAACTAGAATTAATGTTTCAGTTCAATCATCCTTTATTAGCCTGAAATGTTAACTCTGCTTCTCTCTGCTTGCCCTGTTAAGTATTTTCAGCATCTTCTGTTTATATTTCAGATTTTCAGGATCTGCAGTGTATTTTTTTTTGCTTTACAAAATCATGAAGGTTATGTTGAGCATTTATTAATAAAAAAAACTAGTGAAGCAACAACTGGGTTATTAATGGGTATTGCATCCAATACGATGGATGTGTAGGAATGATATGTAGAACCTCAAAAGTACATAAAAGATTTGCTGGAAAGTATCCAGGAATGATAACTTTAACCACAAGGTTAGACTATGATGTTGTTGCTGTTCTTCTTGGAAGTTGAGATTAGTTGGAGGTACACAAGATCATAATGTGCTTAGATAAGGTCAATAGAAAGAAGGCATTCCTATCACAGCGAGTTCAAGGACCAGGGAACACAGACACAAAGTAACAAACATAAAATGCTGGAGGAATTCAGCAAATCAGGAGATCCTCCAGCATTTTGTGTCTGTTGCTCAAGATTTCCAGCATTTGCAGAATTTCTTGTGTTTAAAGACTTAAAGTAATGGAAAAAGACGAGGGATATAAGAAGAAGCTTTCTTACAGACTGGAATGTATTGCCCATCAGTGGTGGAAAGGGAGCTCTATTGACACAGCCACAGAAAAAAAGGAAGAATGATTCTTTCTAATTCCTGTAGAGGCTCGATCATTTCCAAAACAATGCAGCCCATTAAAGCCGCTTAACTACTCTGTGTAAAGGTTACTTCTTTATCTCCTGTGTCTTTTTCCATCACTTTCAGACATTGTTGCCTGAACCTTGAACTCACTGAAAACGAAACAGCTTCTCTCTATTTATCCCATCTAAGCACTTTATGAGATTGGAAAGCCCCTGGGAAGTGAAAGAGGAAAGTGAGGATACTTTGTTTTTGTAAAACTACGCAATAACTAACTACCAGTTACAGTCATCATTGTGATATGTGAATCTATTACACTCTTCATCTATGTTACCCTTTTATATTTTAATGCTCAACATTGTAAAAACATACTGACACTGGCCATCTGTCTGCATTTCCTCTCTGTCTGCTTCCAAGAGGGGGGAGATATTTGTGACTCACGAAGATCAAAACTTGTGATAAGTGTACACTTATTGAACAAAGAAGCTGAAGTGAGGACAGCAGTCACAAGTTGATTACCAATCCAATCTGCGCAGCAGCTTAATGACACTGAAAACAATTACCTTATCAAACTGTTCATTGTTGGCTTCTTTGATTGCTTCATTTAAGGCTTTCAGCCACAGATCCTTCTCTTCAGCATTTGGAACTTGAAACTTTGGTTCAGGAACCTGAAAAACAAGGACACAAATGGCTTAGTTCATGTATCAAATCATCTTTCATTATTCCTCAAACATACGTGGTGGTCTAGTCAGTTTTGCAGAAAAATGGGAACATAGTGCCTTTCGTGAGGTAAAGAACTCAAAGGAACATGGGAGGATATTGAGTGGTGTAAACTCAGAAAGTGATCTCCAAGTGCGTATTTGTGCATGTTCTTAAAGTTAGAAAGTCAACAAATGTTTACAGAATCAATGGGATAACTTCCTTTAATAGTATTCAACGTTCTAAGTAAAATTTATTATGAGAGTACATATATGTCGCCACATACAACCTTTTTCCTGTGGGCATACTTAGCAAACCTATAGAACAGTAACTGTAAACAGGATCAACGAACAACAATCTGTGCCAAAGCAAACATAAATAAATAGCAATAAATAATGAGTATGAAATAACAAGATAAAGAGTCCTTAAACTGAGATCATCGGTTGTGCGAACACCAAAGAAAGAGTGAGAGTAGCCTTTGTTCAAGAGCCTGATGATTGAGGACTGTTCTTGAACCTGCTGGGGTGAGTCCTGAGGCAGCCAAACCTTCTACCTGACGGCAGCACTGAGAAAAGGAGCACGGCCTGAATGGTGGGAATCTTTGATGGTGGATGCTGCCTGTCTACAGAAACTGATGTGCTCACTTGGTTGGAAGGGCTTTACCCGTGATGTACTGGGCCAAATCCACTGTCTTCTATAGGATTTTCCACTCAAAGGCATTGGTGTTCCCGTACCAGGCTGTCATGTAGCCCATCAGAACACTTGCCAACACACATTCATAGAAGTTTGCCAAGGATTTTACTGACATGCCGAACCTCAGCAGATTCCTGAGGAAACGTCATGCTTTCTTTGCAATTATATTTACTCCCCCAAATCTTGAGACTATGTCCCCTAGTTCTAGTCTCACCTACCAGTGAAAACAACTTTCCTGCCTCTATCTTATCTATCCCTTTTGTATCTTTATATATTTCTATGACATCCCTCCTTCTTCTGAATTCCAGCGAGTACAGTCCCAGGAGACTCAATCTCTCCTCATAGTCTAACCCCTTCATCTCTGGAATCAACCTGGTGAACCTCCTCTGCATTGCCTCCAAAGCCAGTTCCTCAAGTAAGGAGACCAGTACTGCACACAGTACTCCAGGTGCGGCCTCATCACTACCCTGTATAGTTGCAGCATAACCTCCCTGTTCTTAAAATCAATCCCTCTATCAATGAAGGCCAACAAGTAAGTGTTACTGGACAATAGTCATTTAGACAAGTTACCACGCTCTTCTTGGGCACCAGTACGACTGAAGCCTGCTTGAAGCAGGTGGGTACCACACACTGCCGAAGCAAGAGGCTGAAGATATCTGTGAACACACCAGTCAGCTGGTCAGCACAGGTCTTTAGTATTTGCCCAGGAACTCTGTCCGGACTGGATACTTTCCTTGGATTCACTCTTTTGAAGGCAGCCCATACATCTTCTTAAGATACTGAGATCATTGGGAGACATGGGGTGCATGATGGTTCCTCCTTATTCTGGTGGTCAAAGTGAGCACAGAAGGCATTGAGCTCATCTGAGAGCCAAGTTCTGCCATTCCCCATGTTGCAAGATTTAACTTTGTAGGAGGTTAATGGCATTCAAACCCTGCCACAGCTCTCGAACATCCCTTGTTGATTGCAGTCTCATCTCCACTTTACCCGTGAGATGGCTTTCTGGAGATCACACCTGCACCTCTTGTACCATTCCTGATCTCCAGACTTGTGAATGCCTTTAATCTGGCTCTCAGAAAATTCAGAATTTCATGGTTCAAATGGGGCTCTTGATTAGGGAAAACCCTGAACAATTTTGTGAGGACACAATCATCCCCAGCTGTTTTAATAAAGTCTGTTAAGATCCTGGTGTCATCATTCAGGTCCTCAGATGAGCTCTTGAACACAGTCCAGTCCACTGACTCAAGGTATCTGTAACCATTCCTCTGCCTCCCGTGACCACCCTTAGTCGTCTTGATCTCTGGAGCCGTGCTTTTCAAGCTCTGTTTATATGCAGGTAGTAGGAGTATAGGCAAATGATCCGATTGGCTAAAAATGCAGTCTCGGAAAGGAACAATAGGCATTCCTTATCGTAGTAAAGCAGTGGTCTAGTGTGTTGGGACCTCTGGGTCACCAGGTTACATGCTGTATTGGCATAAGGTTAGTATTGGCACAGAATAGAAAAGGTTACTCTAGACCCGTATACAATAGCAATTTGCTCACAGCTGGAATACCTGACACAGTTTTGATCACTGTTTCACAGGAAAGATGTGATTACACAGATGAAGGTGTGAAGACATCAACAAAGACGTTGCCAGGATGGGAAAACTGTAACTACTGAGTAAGATTACATTATCTAGGGTTCTGTGATGCAGAAGGCTGAAGGAGAAAACCCAACAATGCACCTAAAGTTACAAGGGCACACAAAGATAGAGCACACAAGAGACATTTCCCTCAGCAAACCGTTTAAAAAAAAAGCTGAAGGCACAAATCTGGATTAATTTTAGTGAAAGGACTTGAGACAGGAAAATCATTTTTCACCCAGGGATCTGGAACTCATCACCTCAAAGGGTGGAAAAGGCAGAAATTCTCATCAAATTCAAACATGTACTTGAAGAACTGTAAACTACAGGACTATGGAACAAGGCTGGAATTAAGGTTCTTTTTCAACTAGCAGAGAAACAATGGGCTGAATGGCCACTTCTACACTTCTAATCCTTTGTGATTCTGATGATGACAGAGCAGCCAGCCAAACTAAACCAAAAGAATAAGGTCTAAGAAGTACAACCAGAAATGGAATCCGTTTTTCTGACATGTTTCTTTCCCCTGTTGTTTGCTGTTCATTTGCAATATATTCCAATGTTGCAAAGAAAACCCCACAGATGATGACCTTGTGGCTAATTATTTCTAGCACCTTGTTTTACATCAGAGTTCCATGATTAGGAATATTTTAGTTTTGTTTTAAACTATATGGGAACCTTGTCAATATCCTTCTGATTTTACTCATGGATTTACTGTTCCTTCCAAGGGGGCACAGTTGCCCTTGTGGTCTGAATAAGTGTCTCTTAGCACCTGTCAGCTGTCTCTGCCTCTGTTCCAGGGTGGGTAACCAGCTTGAAGCTCTGAAGCTTCCCAAGCCCGATATGGAAGTTGTGTCCCAAACAAGACAAACCAGTTATCTGTTCACTTACTTGTTTTCCCCAAATCTGTACAAAAAAAAAGACAAGTTAAACCCCAATAATGAATACTATCTTACTGCAACTTCCTCTATTAATCCCAGCAAATACTCTCTCCGGTGCACAATTCCTCTTTCATTTCCTCTTAACAATCTTTTTAGTCCTTTCAATTTCGTGCCACTGGTTCTCTTTCACTAGCCAATCCGCTAGCTGTGGACGCCAAGTAAACGAGTATATCTAATGTGGAGATTGACAGGCTCTTGATCAGCAAGGGCATCAAAGGTTATGGGGAGAAGGCAGGAGAATGGGGTTGAAAGGGATAATAAATCAGCCATAGTGGGGCAGACACAATGAACCGAATGGCCTAATTCATCTCTTATGTTTTACGTTCAATAGCACTGAGCACTGGTCTCCCTCTCAGATTTGTTACTCTCTGTGTTCCTTTAGTCTCCATCTTAAGCCAGGCAAATACTGGGCAGTTTCCTGTCTTCAATCCACTCCCAAACTGTATGAAGTTAACTAATTCATACAGCACAGAAAGAGAACATTAACCCAACGTGTTCCTATTGATATTTATGCTCCACCGAATACTGAAGCATGAGAAGATGCAGCTCACTCAGGGTACGTAAGGCATTGACTCTCAGCACTTTGGTGCTTTGAGCAGCGGCTAATCAGCGATTGGGATTAATTGGCAAGAACAAATTAAAACAAGGTAGGGGCAAGTGGAGCAGCCATTGTGTGAGTGGACAGTATTACAGTTGGGATTCTGAGGCTTCAGCGAGGAGAAGCTTGAGTGAGAGAAAGTGAAAAGCTGTAATAGAGCTTTGAATAGAATGAATAGAGAGGCTGTTACAGTCAAGGTGCAGGACAACAGGAAATTGGGTGACAGTCAGGAAAGGGAAAGGGGTTAAAGAGCCAGTGCCGAGTATTCCCCCTCAACAACAGGTATACATTTTGGATACTACTGGGGAGATGACCTAGCAGAGGGAAGTCACAGCAGTCAGGTCCCTGGTTCTGTGACTCAGAAGGAAAGTGGGGGGGTGGGGTGGTGCAGGGGAAGCAGAGGTGAACAGTGGTGATAGGGGATTTGTTAGAGGAACAGAAAGGCTGTTCTGGTGACGAGAATGAGATTCCCAGATGGTATGCTGCCTCCTGGGTTTCAGGGTCCGGACATCTTGGATCGAGCCCTCAGCATCCCTCCTTAAGTGGGAGGGTGCACAGCCAGGGGCCGTGTTCCATGTAGGTACCAATGACATAGGTAGGAAGAGTGACAAGGTTCTGTAAAGTGAGTTTAGGGAGTTAGGTATTAAATGGCAGGACCTCCAGGGCTGTGATCTCAGGATTGCTACCCATGCTTCATGCCAGTGAGGCCACATATAAGAAGATTTCCCAGTTTAACATGTGGCTAAGGAACTAGTGTAGGAGGGAGAATGTCAGTTTTTTGGATCATTGGGCTCTCTTCCAGAGAAGGTGGGATCTATAAAGAAGAGATGGCTTGCACCTGAACTGGATGGGGACTAACATCTTAGCGGAAAAGTTTGCTGTTGCTGCACGGTGGGTTGGGGGTTCTTAAGCTAGAGTTGCAGGGGGAATGGGGAATGGGAACCAGAGTGCTAGAACAGATAATGGAGAGGTTTTGGAGGAAGATGTTGGCAAGACCTCAGTCGAAGCCAGGAACCAAAATGTTGAGCATGGTGTGACTAACGTCCTGAGCTGCATATATTTCAATGCAAGAGGTATCGTAGGAAAGGCAGATGAGCTCAGATCAACACCTGGAATTATGATGTTGTAGCCATTAGTGAGACTTGGTTGCAGGAGGGCAGGACTGACAGCTCAATAGTCCGGGGTTCCATTTTTAAAAAATGTGACAGAACTGGATGGACTCAAGGAAGAGGGGTGGCGTTACTAGTCAGAGTAAAGATCATGGCAGTCCTCATTCAGAACTCATCAAGTGAGGCGTTGTGGGTGGAAATGAGGAATAAGAAAGGTATGACCACGTTAATGGGGATATATCACAGACCACCCAATAGTGCACAGGATTTTGAGGAACAAATTTGTCGAGAGATTGCAGGTGACAGTAGGTGATTTTAACTTTACACATGTTGACTGGAACTCCCATACTGTAAAAGGACTAGATGGGATAGAGTTTGTCAAACGTGCTCAGGAAGGTTTCCTTAATCAGTACGTTTGAAGTCCCAAGGAGAGGATGTGCGATACTTGATCTGTTATTAGGGAATAAGACAGGGCGGGTGACAAGTTTGTGTAGGGGAACACTTTGCATCTAGTGATCATAACGCTGTTAGTTTCAAAGTAACTATAGATAGACAGGTCTGGTCTGCAAGTTGAGATTCCAGTTTGGAGAAAGGCCAATTTTGATGGTACCCCAAAGGAACTGGTGTACTTCGTAAATAGGAGGCCTTCAAAAGTGACTTTTGAGAGTACGAATCTTGTTTGTGCATATCAGAATGAAAGGTAAAGATGACAGGTTTAGGGAACTTTGACTTTCAAGCTAAGTAGCGGCCCTGGTTAAGAAGAAAAAAAGAGGCATAGGTAGGTGGGAACAAATGAAGTACTCAGGAAGACTGGTAAGAGGCAAAGTGTGGGAAAAAAGGGAGCATTTTCTGGTTGGCTGTCAGTGACTAATGGGGTCTGTGCTGGTGCTCATTCTTTTTATGCCATTTATTAATAATTTGGATGATGGAATTGATGGCTTTGTTGCAAAGTTTGCAAATGATATGATGATTGGTGGAGGGGCAGGTAGTTTTGAGGAAGCATAGAGGCTACAGACAGGCACATTAGGAGAATGGGCAAAGAAGTGGCAGATGGAAGACAGTGTTGGGAAGAGTACGGTCATGCACTTTTGGTAAAATAAATGAAAGGGTTGACTATTTTCTAAATGGAGAGAAAATACAAAAAAAACTGAGGCGCAAAGGGACTTGGGAGTCCTTGTGCAGGATTCCATAAAGGTTAATTCGCAGGTTGAGCTGTGGTGAGGAAGGCAAATGCAATGTTAGCAATCATTTGAAGAGGTCTAGAATATAAAAGCAAGGATGTAATGTTGAGGCTTTACAAAGTACTGGTGAGACTTCACTTGGAGTATTGTGAGCAGTTTTGGGCCCCCTACCTTAGAAAGGATGCATTGAAACTGGAGAGGGCTCAAAGAAGGTTCATGAAAAAGTCTGAACGGCTTGTCATATGAAGAGTGTTTGATGGCTCTAGGCCCGTATATAGTAGGAATCAGAAGAATTGAAACCTATCGAATAGTGAAAGGTCTTGATAGAGTGGATGTTGAGCGGATATTTCCTATGGTGGGAGAGTCTAAGACCATAGATTCAGCCTCAGAATAGAACAGAGATGAGCAGGAATTTCCTTAGCCAGAGAGTGGTGAATCTGTGGAATTCTTTGCCACAAGCAACTGTGGAGGCCAAGTCTTTAAGGCAGAGGTTGATAGATTTCTGATTGGTCAGGGCATGAAGGGATTTGCAGAGAAGGGAGGAGATATGGGGCTAAGAGGAGAATTGGATCAGCCATGATGAAGTAGTGAAGCAGAATTGATGGGCCAGATAGCCTGATTCTGCTCCTACATCATATGGTCTTATGGAGTATAAGAAATGCAAGAGAACACTTCAGAAAGAAATCCAGAGGGCTAAAGAAGGCATAAGATTGCCCCAAGAGATTCTGTAAATATGTTAAGAGCAAAAAGGACAAAATTAGACCTCTGGAATATAAGAATGGTAATCCCTGTGTGGAGTCAAAAGAGATGGGGGAGATCTTAGATGGATTTTTTGCATCTGTATTTACTCAGGAGATGGACACAGAGTCTATAGAAGTGAGGCAAAACGGCATCGATTTCATGGACCTTATCCAGATTACAGAGGAGCAGATAGAACATAGAACAGTACAGCACAGGCCCTTCGGCCCACAATGTTGTGCCGACCCTTAAACCCTGCCTCCCATATAATCCCCCCACCTTAAATTCCTCCATATACCTGTCTAGTAGTCTCTTAAATTTCGCTAGTGTATCTGCCTCCACCACTGACTCAGGCAGTGCATTCCACGCAGTAACCACTCTCTGAGTAAAAAACCTTCCTCTAATATCCCCCTTGAACTTCCCACCCCTTACCTTAAAGCCATGTCCTCTTGTACTGAGCAGTGGTGCCCTGGGGAAGAGGCACTGGCTGTCCACTCTGTCTATTCCTCTTAATATCTTGTACACCTCTATCATGTCTCCTCTCATCCTCCTCCTCTCCAGAGAGTAAAGCCCTAGCTCCCTTAATCTCTGATCATAATGCATACTCTCTAAACCAGGCAGCATCCTGATAAATCTCCTCTGTACCCTTTCCAATGCTTCCACATCTTTCCTAAAGTGAGGCGACCAGAACTGGACACAGTACTCCAAGTGTGGCCTAACCAGAGTTTTATAGAGCTGAATCATTACCCCGCGACTCTTAAACTCTATCCCTCGACTTATGAAAGCTGACACCCCATTTCTTAACCACTCTATCTACCTGTGAGGCAACTTTCAGGGATCTGTGGACATGTACTCCCAGATCCCTCTGCTCCTCCACTTTACCAAGTATCCTGCCATTTACTTTGTACTCTGCCTTGGAGTTTGTCCTTCCAAAGTGTACCACCTCACACCTCTCTGGGTTGAACTCCATCTGCCACTTTTCAGCCCACTTCTGCATCCTATGTTTGCTGTTTTGAGGCAAATTAGGTTGGATAATTCTCCAGGGCCTGACAAGGTGTTCCCTCCAACCCTGTGGGAGGTAGGTGCAGATTGCAGGGGACCTCGCAGAGATATTTAAAACAGGAAATTATCAGCCAGTGAACCCAGCATCAGATGTGGGAAATTTATTGGAAGGTATTTTAAGGGACCGGATATATAATTATTTGGATCGACATTGGCTGATTAGGGATAGTCAGCATGGCTTTGTGTGTGGTAGGTCATGTCTAACCAATCTTATAGAATTTTTCAAGGAAGTTACCAGGAAAGTTGATGAAGGCAAGGCAATGGATGTTGCAACAGGCACTTTAGCATGGCATTTGACAAGGTCCCGCACAGGAGGTTGGTCAGGAAGCTTCAGTTGCTCGGCACTCAAGATGAGGTAGTAAATTGGATTAGACAGAGTGGTGATAGATGGTAGCCTCTCTGACTGGGAAGTCTTTGGCTAGTGGAGTGCCACGGGAATCAGGGCTGGGTCCATTGTTGTTTGTCATCTATATCAATGATGTAGGTGGTAATGTGAGTAACTGGATCAGTAAATTTGCAGATGACACCAAGATTGGGGGGTGTAGTGGACAGCAAGTAAGACTATCAGAGCTTGTACTGAGATCTGGACCAGCTGGAAAAATGGACTGAAAAAATGGCAAAAAGAACTTAATGCAGACAAGTGCGAGGTCTTGTACTTCGGCAGGACCAACCAGGGTAGGTCTTGCATAGTGAATAGTTGGGCATTGAGAAGTATGGTAGAACAAAGGAATCTGGGAATACAGGTCAATAATTCACTGAAAATAGCATCACAGGTAGATAAGGTAAAGAAAGCTTTTGGCACATTGGCCTTCAAAAACCAAAGTATTAAGTACAGGAGGTGGGATGTTATGTTGAAGTTGTATAAAGCATTGGTGAGGCTTAATTTGGAGTATTGTGAACAGCTCTGGTCACCTAACTAAGGTGTAATTAAGGCTGACAGAATACAGAGAAAATTTACAAGAACGTTGTCAGGGCTGGAGGACCTGAGTTATGAGCAAAGATTGATTATATTGGGACTTTATTCCTTAGAACGTGGAAGATTGAGGGGAGATTTGTTTGAGAGATACAAAATTGAGGGGTAAATGCAATCAGGCTTTTTCCACTGAGGTGGGGTGGGACTACAACTAGAGATCATAGGTTGAGGGTGAAACGTGAAAAGTTTAAGGGGAACGGGGGAAATTTCTTCACTCGGAGGGATGTGAGGGTGTAGAATAAGCTGCCAGCACAAGTGGTGCATACGAGCATAATTTTAACATTTAAAAGTAGTTTGGATAGGCAGGTGGATGATAGGGGAATGGAGAGTAATGGTTCTGGTGGAGGCCGATGGGAGTGAGCAGTGTAAGTGGCTCAGCATGCACTAGGTGGACTGAAAGGCCTTTTATCTGTGCTGTACTTTTCTATGACTCTGACTGCATAAATTGTGTGTGCAGGTGGGAAAGTAAGGTGCAAAGTGGAATGATACGTTGAAAACAAATGCAGAACTGTGGCTGTTATTGAACTGTCAGTATTCATGAAAAGGAGATGCTCTGCACAGCACATTGAGCAGGCACGTGGATTGTGGGAAGGTAATTGCTGATTCAGTTAAAGACCTGTTGACTTGGGCTGACTGCAAGAGAAAGTTCCCACAATGAGCAGTTGCCAGATATAGGAGTAAACATAACTCTGCAATGTCATAAGAACATAAGAAACAGGAGCAGGAGTAGGCCATCTGGACCATCGAGCCTGCCCAGCCACTCAATAAGATCATGGCCGATTTGTCCGTAAACTCAGCTCCATTTATCTGCCCTTTCCCCATAACCCCTAATTCCCTTACTATGTAAAAACCTATCTAACTGTTTCTTAAATATATTTAGTGAAGAAGCCTCAACTGCTTCCCTGGGCAGAGAATTCCACAGATTCACCACTCTCTGGGAAAAACAGTTTCTCTGCATCTCCATCCTAAATCTTCTTCCCTGAATCTTGAGGCAATGTCCCCTAGTTCTAGTCTCACCTACTAATGGAAATAACTTTCCTACTTCTAACTTATCTATCCCTTTCAAAATTTTGTATGTTTCTATAAGATCTCTTGTCATTCTTCTGAACTCCAGAGAGTATAGTTCCAGGCAACTCGATCTCTCCTCATAGGCTAACCCCTTCATCCTTGGAATCAACCTGGTGAACCTCTTCTGCACTGCCTCCAAAGCCAGTATGTCCTTCTTCAAGTATGGAGACCAGAACTGCACACAGTACTCTAGGTGCAGCCTCACCAGTACCCTGCATAGTTGCAGTATGACCTCCCTGCTCTTGATTTCAATCCCTCTAACAATGAAGGCCAACATTCCGTTTGCCTTCTTAATAACATGTTGTACCTGCAAGCCAACTTTTTGCGATTCATGCACAAGCACTCCCAAGTCCCTCTGCACAACAGCATGCTGCAATCTTTCAACATTTAAATAATAATCTGCTCTTCTATTATTCCTGATGACCTTGCATTTATCAACTTTGTATTCTATCTGCCAGACCTTGGCCCACTCACTTAACCTCTTCACATCCTCTTTACAATTTGCTTTTCCACTCAGTTTAGTGTCACCAGCAAATTTTGCTATGCTACACTCAGTCCCCTCTTCCAAATCATCAATGTAAATGGTAAACAGCTGCAGGCCCAGCACCGACCCCTGTGGCACCCCACTCACCACTGACTGCCAACCGGAGGAACACCCATTTATACCAACTCTCTGCTTTCTATCAGTTAACCAATTCACTATCCATGCCATTACACTTCCTCCAACTCCATGCATCCATATCTTAATTATAAGTCTCTTGTGCGGCACCTTATCGAACACCTTCTGGAAATCCAAGTACACGACATCCACCTGTTCGCTCATTATGTCCTCAAATATTGACTGGTTTCCTTCTTTCGATGGTTCACTCAAATCACAAGGGCCAAGGGCACCATGATCATTAAATGCCTGTTAAATATGTGCTACACCCCTCCAAAAGTGCCCAAAAAGTCTCATATTCCCCAGAGGGAGTTGCTCATCAAACATGTAGCTAAAGGTGATACCCAGAGAAAGTCTACTTGTGCTTCACTATGCTCACAGAAGACTGGAGGCCATTCAGTCCAGGATGCCAATGCAGACGTTCTGAAAGAGCACAAACGAGAAGTCAAAGCCACCAATAAAAGCCAAAGAGAGGGCGTATAATAGAGCAAAAATGAGTGGGAAGTTAGAGGATTGGGAAGCTTTTAAAAACCAACAGAAGGCAACTAAAAAAAGTAATAAAGGAAAAGATGGAATATGAAGGCAAGCTAGCCAAGAATATTAAAGAGGATATCAAAAGTTTCTTCAGATACATGAAGTGTAAAATAGAGGTGAGAGTAGACATTGGACTGCTGGAAAACAATGCTGGAGAGGTAGAAATGGAGGACAAGGAAATGGTGGACAAATTGAATAAGTAGTTTGCAACAGTCTTCACTGTGGAAGACATTGGCAGTATCCTGGAAGTTTGAGAACATCAGGGCCCAGAAGTAAGTGAAGTTACCATTACTAGGGAGAAGATTCTTTGGAAACTAAATGGTCTGAAGGTAGATAAGTAACCTGGGCCTGATGGTATACACCCCAGGGGGTTGAAAGAGGTAGCTGAAGAAACTATGGAAGCATTAGTAATGAACTTTTAAGAATTACTAGATTCTGGCATGGTTCTGGAGGAATGGAAAACCACAAATGTCACACCACTCTTCAAGAAGGGAGAGAGGCAGAAGAAAGGAAACTATAGGCCAGTTAGTCTGACCTTAGTCATTGAGAAGATGTTGGAGATGATTGTCAAGGATATAGTTTCAGGGTACTTGGAGGCATATGATAAAATAGGCAGTAGTCAGCATGGTTTCCTTAAGGGAAAATCTTGCCCGACAAATCTATTGGAATTCTTTTAAGAAATAATAAGCAGGATAGACAAAGGTTGATTTTGTGTACTTGCATTTTCAGAAGGCCTTTGACAAGATGCTACACATGAGGCTGCTGAACAAGAGCCCATGGAATTTCAGGAAAGATACAAGCATGGATAAAGTATTAGTGGACGATATGAAGATAGGTGGAGGGGCAGGTAGTTTTGAGGAAGTAGAGAGGCTACAGAAGGACTTTGACAGATTGGGCGATGGACAAGGAAGTGGCAGATAGTTTACAGTGTCACGGAAGAAATAAAAACATTGACTATTTTCTAAATGGAGAGAAAATTTAAAAATCTGAGTTGCAAAGAGATCTGGGAGTCCTCATGCAGGACTCCCTAAGGGTTAATTTGCAGGTTGAGTCTGTGGTGAGGAAGGCAAATGCAATGTTAGCATTCATTTCAAGAGGACTTGAATATGAAAACATGGATATAATGTTGAGATTTTAGAAGGCACTAGTGAGGCCTCACTTGGAGTATTGTGAGCAGTTTTGGGGCCCTTTTACCTACGAAAGATGTGCTGACATTGGAGAGGGTTCAAAGGCGGTTCATGAAAATGATTCTGGAATTGAACAGCTTGCCTAATGAGGAGCATTTGATTACCCCAGGCCTCTAGTCACTGGAATTCAGAAGAATGGGGGGGGGGGGGGGGGGGAGAGAGAATCTCATTGAAACCTATCAAATGTTGAAAGGCCTCAAAAGAGTGGATGTGGAGAGGATGTTTCCTACGGTGTGCGAGTCTAACACCAGAGGACACAGCCTCGGAATAGAGGGGTGTCCTTTTAGAACAGATGAGGAGAAATTTCTTCAGCCAGAGGGTGATGAATCTGTGGAATTGGTTGGCACAGGTGGCTGTGGAGACCATGCCATTGGGTATATTTAAGGTAGAGGTTGATAGATTCCTGATTAGTCCGGGCATGAAGGATTATGGGAAGAAGGCAAAGGATTGAGGCTCGGAGGGAAAATCCATCAACCATCATGAAATGGTCGAGCAGACTCAATGGGCCAAATGGCCCTACTCTGCTCCTATATCTTATGGTCACTGGAAGCACTCAGCAGATCAGGCACATCTGTGGAAAGGTCAGAAGTTTTTTTTAAGCAGAGTTGGTGAACTCTTTCTCTGTCTGTAGATGCTGTCCAACCTGCTGAGTATTTCCAGCATTTTCTGTTTTTATTTCTGATTTGCATCAAATGCAGTATTTTTGATTTGAACTGGTAGTCCAATTACTACCAATTCCTTGCTCATTTCCTAAGGCACTGCACGTTTTCCTCTCTATGTACTTAACCAATTAACTTTTATAGAAATTTTTGTTTTAAATTTCTTGCACCAGCCTTTACAAGTTGTGGTTTCCTGACCAGCAAAGCAACACTAATTAGTAATTAAAAACAGGTGATCAGGAGATGAGAAATGGATGAGCACAGATGTGTTGAAGGGTTAGGTAGCAGGTTACAAAGATTTAGTTGGGGTGGGTACAAGGGTATTTTTGATACTACAACGCAGATAGAAATCTGGTGGGGAAACATTCCAAGCCAGTACCAGCAGAGGAGGAAACACAAAGCTGAAAGGAATCAGTTGCAAAGCTGATAAGCAATAAAGCAGGAGTATAATCAAATCTGACTGACAAAGGCAAAAGAAGCTCAGAAGATCACTGAATGATTCTTTGAAGGTTATAGCAAATCTACTGGATCTATGGATTTATAAAGGGAAAAGCACAAATTAGAGCACAACATTAGGATTATAAGGGTTTTACTAAAATGGATACAGCACTCAAGTTGGAGACTACTCACAGTCTGGAGTTTGCATTCAAGATGTGGCCTGAGTAATGGTGAACACAGTAATTTAGGTGCACTTTGACCAAAATTCCAGAGTGGTTAAGGAGGAGGAGTGACCCTGATAATAAAAAAATGGGATAATACCACTAGAAATATAGAGTCTTAGCATGAGAATCAAGTAGCAGAAGTTTTTTTTGCTTGGGGAGGTAAGAAACAAAAAGAACCTAAAAATAGTAATAATATAGATCATAGTGAAAATCAGGAACATAGACAGGATCCTGTCTATCAAGGATCTTTACACAGGATTTGGCAAACCAAATTAGCTGTAATGTGGTAAAAGACAAATTCAAAGCATGCAAAATAGATGTTCGTTGAGGATTCAACAAGGTAAAAAGCCAACTTAGATTTAGTACTGTAGAATAAGAAAGATTCATTAATAATTTGGAACATATATAAAGATTGAAAGTTGCTTAGTTCAATCTGAAGCCAGCATCTTGAAGCGAAACAAAACACATTATGGAGAGGTGTGAGTTGGCTACGATACAATATATGACAATAATTAAGCAGAGGGTATGGGTTTAAATTTAAAGGATTATTATAAAGTTTGCAAACAAATATATATCCCTTGTGGCTGACAAATTAAATCAAAGAAAGGGCAGAAATTGCAGCAAGCCTAAGGACTGAGACAGGGAGGACTCAGGGTAAAAGTGCAATTTCAGGAAAAGTTTAGAAACACATCAAACTATAAGTTTGTCTTCTCCCTCCTTGTTCAATCTCTTCCCACCTATGTTCGTGACACTTCTCATGCTTTGAATTTTTTCAATGATTTTAAGTTCCTTAGCCCCCACCGTCTTATTTTCACCATGGGCGTCCAATCCCGATATACCTCCATCCCCCACCGAGATGGTCTCGAAGCTCTTCGCTTTTTTTTGGATTCCAGACCTAACCAATTCCCCTCTACCACCACTCTCTCCCGTCCAGTGGAATTAGTTCTTACACTCAATAATTTCTCCTTTGGCTCCTCCCACTTCCTCCAAACCAAAGGTGTAGCCATGGGCACCCATATGGGTCCCAGTTATAAGAACGTAAGAACATAAGAGATAGGAGCAGGAGTAGGCCAATCGGCCCCTCAAGCCTGCTCTGCCATTCAACAAGATCATGGCTGATCCAATCTTAACTCTAGTTTTCACCAAATCCCACAAGGCAACAGTGCCAACCAACAGGGCACCATGCCGCCCATTTTATTTTATTATTCATCCCGCCCAAACCCATGTGATCACCCGGGGAAAAAAAACCGAGTTGCCAATTGAGGAGAAAAAATCTGGAAAATTCCTCTCCGACCCATCCAGGCTATCGAAAACTGGTCCAGGAGATCACATGGCTGATCTAAACCTAGCCTCATGTCCACTTACCTCCACTTACTTATGCCTGCCTTTTTGTTGGCTTTGTGGAACAGTCCATGTTCCAAGGCTATACCGGTATCCATCCCCCTCTTTTCCTTCGCTACATCGACGACTGCATTGGCGCTGCCTCTTGCACGCATGCTGAGCTCGTCAACTTCATTAACTTTGCCTCCAACTTTCACCCTGCCCTCAAATTTACCTGGTCCATTTCCGACACCTCCCTCCCCTTTCTTGATCTTTCTGGCTCCATCTCTGGAGACGGCGTATCTACTGGTATCTACTATAAGCCTACAGACTCTCACAGCTACCTGGACTATTCCTCTTCCCACCCTGTCTCTTGCAAAAATGCTATCCCCTTCTCACAATTCCTCCGTCTCCGCCGCATCTGCTCTCAAGATGAGGCTTTTTATTCCAGGACGAAGGATATGTCTTTGTTTTTTAAACAGAGGGACTTCCCTTCGTCCACCATCAACTCTGCTCTCAAACGCAATCTCCCATTTCCCGCACATCTGCCCTCACCCCATCCACCCACCACCCCACTCGGGATAGGGTTCCCCTTGTCCTTACCTACCACCCCACCAGCCTCCAGGTCCAACGTATAATTCTCCGTAACTTCTGCCACCTCCAACGGGATCCCACTACCAAACACATTTTTCCCTCCCCCCTTTCTGCTTTTCGCAGGGATCGCTCCCTACGCGACTCCCTTGTCCACTCGTCGTCCCCCATCCCTTCCCACCGATCTCCCTCCTGGCACTTATCCTTGTAAACGGAACAAGTGCTACACCTGCCCTTACACTTCCTCCCTCACCACCATTCAGGGCCCCAGACAGTCCTTCCAGGTGAGGCGACACTTCACCTGTGAGTCGGCTGGTGTGGTATACTGTGTCCGGTGCTCCCGGTGTGGCCTTTTATATATTGGTGAGATCCGACGCAGACTGGGAGACCGTTTCGCTGAACACCTACACTCGGTCCGCCAGAAAAAGCAGGATCTCCCAGTGGCCACACATTTTAATTCCACGTCCCATTCCCAGTCTGATATGTCTATTCATGGCCTCCTCTACTGTCAAAATGAGTCCAAACTCAGGTTGGAGGAACAACACCTTATATACCAGCTGGGTAGCCTCCAACCTGATGGCATGAACATTGACTTCTCTAACTTCAGTTAATGCCCCTCCTCCCCTTCTTACCCCATCCCTGACATATTTAGTTGTTTGCCTGATCTCCATCTCCCTCTGGTGCTCCCCCCCCTTTCTTTCTCCCGAGGCCTCCTGTTCCATGATCCTTTCCCTTCTCCAGCTCTGTATCATTTTCGCCAATCACCTTTCCAGCTCTTAGCTTCATCCCACCCCCTCCGGTCTTCTCCTATCATTTCGCATTTCCCCCTCCCCCCACTACTTTCAAATCTCTTACTATCTTTCCTTTTGGTTAGTCCTGACAAAGGGTCTCGGCCCGAAACGTCGACAATGCTTCTCACTATAGATGCTGCCTGGCCTGCTGTGTTCCACCAGCATTTTGTGCATGTTGTTGTTTGAATTTCCAGCATCTGCAGATTTCCTCGTGTTTGAAACTATAAGTTTCTATTGATATATACAAGGAAAAGATTAACAAAAGCACATGCTTTACAAACAACCAGGGAAACTATATTGGTGAATAAGAAAACCGCAGATAAATCAAATAGAGTCCTAAAGAGTTACAGTGTGGAAACAGGCTCTTCAGCCCACCGAGTCTTTACAAGGAGGTTTGGAGAACTTCCTCAAATCTTTTCTCCGTTTACCTCTCTGGACAAACGTGGAACAGCCTCTGGTTCGGAAGCCTGATGCAAACCTGGTCTAGCTGATGGAACCATTTGAATCTTGTCTTAATCAACAACAATAAGGCCATCACAAAACCTCATGACAATATCTTCCAGTTGCCTGTGCTCCACTGCAGATACGATTGACTGCTATACCAATTATTATCTCAACCTAGAGGAAAAATATCTACATAAACAAACATATTGCAGCAAAAAGATCAATAACAAAGGTTTCAAGGTGGTCTCACCATGTGACCACGTGAAAGCAAGATCTTTCTGAAAGCACCTCAAAGACAGCTTGCAACTACAGAAAGTCATGAGAAGCTGAATGGCGTATTCCTGCTTCTATCTCTTAAGTAATGATCCCACCATTGCTCCCAGATGAGCTAAATCTTTTTGACTCCCGATTCGATGTTGCCAACACTGAGCCCCTGAGGAGAGGCACCAAAGAGACCTGCACCTTGGTCATCTCGGAGGCTGAAGTACGCAGGTGTTTCCAATGAGTGGATAGTTGCAAGGCTGCAGGACTGGACAGCATCCCAGGGCGGGTACTCAGAGTGTGCACGGCACAACTGGCAAGTGTGTTTACAGACATTTTTAATCTCTCCCTCTCCCAGTGTAGAGTGCCCTCCTGCTTCAAAACATCCACCATTATCCCTATACCTAAAAAGACCAAAGTAACATGTCTGAACAACTGCCATCCTGTCGCACTCACATCAATAATAAGCAATGCTTTGAGAGGCTGGTCAAGGACTACATCTGCAGCTTGCCACCACTCACACTGGACCTACTACAATTCACCTACCGACACAACTGATCGACAGACAACACAATAGCCACAGCTCTACACATCGTCCTTCCACACCTAGAAAAGGATGCTTATGTGAGAATGCTGTTCTTGGACTACAGTTCAGTATTCAACACCATAATTCCCTCCAGGCTTGACAAAAGGCTCAGAGACCTCGGCCTTCACCCTGCCCTGTGTAGCTGGATCCTGAACTTCCTGTCAGATCGCCAGCAGGTGGTAAGAGTGGGCTCCCTCACATATGCCCGTCTGACCCTCAACACAGGTACTCTTCAGGGCTGTGTACTAAACCCTCTCCTTTACTCTCTGTATACCCATGACTGTGTCACCACCCACAGCTCCAATCTGCTAATTAAACTTGCTGACAATACTACAATGATTGGCCTAATCTCAAATAATAACGAGGCAGCCTACAGAGAAGAAGTCATCATCATGATACAGTGGTGTCAAGAAAACAGCCTCTCCCTCAATGTCGCAAAAACAAAGGAGTTGGTTGTGGACTACAGGAGGAATGGAGACAGGCTAATCCTTATTGACAACAATAGATCTGGGGTTGAGAGGGTGAACAGCTTCAAGTTCCTTGGCATACACATCACCAAGGATCTCACGTAGTCTGTACGTACCGGCTGTGTGGTGAAAAAAGCATGACAGCACCCCCTTCACCTCAGACAGTTGAAGAAGTTTGGTGTGGAACCCCAAATCCTAAGAACTTTCTATAGGAGCAGAATTGAGAGCATCCTGACTGGCTGCATCACTGTACCTCCCTTAATCACAGGTCTCTGCAAAGAGTGATGCGGACAGCCCAGCGCATCTGTAGATGTGAACTTCCCACTACTCAGAACATTTACAAAGACAGCTGTGTAAAAATTGCCCGAAGGATCATTGGGGACCTGAGCCACCCCAACCACAAACTGTTCTAGCTGCTACCATCTGGGACATAGTACCACAGCATAAAAGCCATGACCAACAGGCCAGCTTCTTCCCCCAGGCCATCAGACTGATTAATTCATGCTGATTCAATTGTATTTCTATGTTATGTTGACTATCCTGCTGTACATACTATTTATTATAAACTGCACATTAAGACGGAGACGTAACATAAAGATTTTTAATCCTCGTGTATATGAAGGACGTAAGTCAATTCAAATCAATTCCTCCAGTCAGAAGTGGCCATTGCCGCCAACTTACAATTAGCTTTTTTAGTTATTTAATGTAACTGTCCAGTAGTATTTGTGATTTCTGTGCAAGAACCTATGTATTCACCTACACTTCTTACTTATGATAAACAACAAAGATATTTTCTTCTTTGGTCCAAGGAGAACAATCTCACACTTTCACATTTTCAACTTCAGCTACCAGTTTTCCCATGAGCCTTACAGGTCCTAGCTCTTCAAGTACAGTATACAAGTACATTTCGGCATTTATTAGGTGAACAAAGAATTCACAAGTGGTGTCAGATCTTTGTAAAGATCAGCAAGTCATATTCTCTCATTTTTAAGCTTCTTATTATCTTGACCTTTCATAATTTATGCATTTTTCAAAATCTGCAGTCAGTCTCCTCAGACCTACTAAATTCATTAATATCCTTTTGCAACTTTCTGCTTCCATTTACTCTATTTAGCAAGCCTTTCTTTCACCATTGTTGATAGAATATGATTTTAATTATGCCAAACTCTTTATTGCAGCATTTCCTAAACAAAATGCATCTTGGGGGGGGGGGGGTTAAACTAAATTTGCAGGGGGCGGGGATCCAGAATGTGAGAGAGGATAGCAAGAGAAAGAATAAAGGACAGGTGGGGACTACATGGTTCCAGAATATTAAGTGTGTAGTAGAGGAAGGTGGGGCGGAACAAGTGATAAGGAGGACTTATGTACAGAGGGATGGTCTGACGGAACATGGAGTTAAATGTGTTGAAAGAATAAGTAAATTTAGGAAGGACAACAAAATTCTAGGGGTGTATAGCCCAATGGGAGTTCGGGGAGCTGGGTTAGATAGATAGATAGATAGATACTTTATTCATCCCCATGGGGAAATTCAACATTTTTTCCAATGTCCCATACACTTATTGTAGCGAAACTAATTACATACAATACTTAACTCAGTAAAAATATGATATGCATCTAAAATCACGCTCTCAAAAAGCATTAATAATAGCTTTTAAAAAGTTCTTAAGTAGTTTACTTAAATACATTGAGTCCTAACCCCGGCACTTTAACATATCTTACTCCTGGCGGTTGAATTGTAAAGCCGAATGGCATTGGGGAGTATTGATCTCTTCATCCTGTCTGAGGAGCATTGCATCGATAGCAACCTGCATCGATAGGTTAAGCACAATAGGCAGCGATTCAAACAGAGAGAGGAGAAATGGGTTAAAAATTCTATATCTGAATGCACGAAGTGTCAGAAATAAGGCGGATGAGCTTGAAGCCCAGGTGCGAATGGGTAACTATGATGTTGTTGGGATAACGGAGACATGGCTGCAGGGAGATCAGACCTGGGAAATGAATGTACAAAGGTATACGTGCTATCGTAGGGACAGAAATGTGGGCAGAGGGGGTGGGGTGGCCCTGTTGGTGAGGAATGAGATTCAGTCCTTTGCAAAGGGGGACATAGGGTCAGGAGAAGTAGAGCCTGTGTGGATAGAACTGAGGAACAGTAAGGGCAAAAGGACCCAAATGGGTGTTGTCTACAGGTCACCAAACAGTGGCATGGATATTGGGTGCAAGTTGAAAAGGGAGTTAACATTGGCACGTGGCAAAGGTAATGTCGCAGTAGTTATGGGGGATTTCAGCATGCAGGTGAACTGGGAGAATCAGGTTGGTGCTGGACCACAGGATAGGGAGTTTGTAGAGTGCCTACGGGATGCATTCTTGGAACAGCTTGTACGAGAGCCGACCAGGGACAAGACTATTCTGGATCTAGTGTTATGTAATGAACAGGATTTGATAAGCGATCTTGCAGTAAAGGAGCCATTAGGAGATAGTGATCATAATATGATAAGCTTTTATCTGCAATTTGAGAAGGATAAGGGCAGATCGGAGGTGTCAGTGTTGCAGATGAACAGGGGAAACTATGGAGCCATGAGGGAGGAGCTGGCCAAAGTTGACTGGACGGATAGCCTAGCAGAAAAGACAGTGGAACAGCAATGGCAGGTATTCTTGGGAATAATGCACAAGGTGCAAAATCAGTTCATCCCCCAGAGAAGGAAGGATTCAAAGGGGGGAAAGGGGCCACAGCGGTTGACAAAGGAAGTCAGAGATTGCATAGCATTAAAAAAAAGGAAATATAACAGAACTAAGGTGAGTGGGAGGACAGATGATTGGGAAGTTTTTAAGGAACAACAGAACTTAACTAAAAAGACAATACTGAGAGAAAAAATGAGGTACGAACGCAAGCTAGCCAGGAATATAAAGGAAGATAGCAAAAGCTTTTTTTAGGTATGTGAAGAGAAAGAAGATAGTTAAGAACAATGTTGGGCCCTTGAAGAATGAATTGGGTGAAATTGTTATGGGAAACAGAGAAATGGCAGAAGAATTTAATGAGTTCTTTAGATCTGTTTTCACTAAGGAAGACACAAGCAATCTCCTAGATGTATGGATGGGCCAAGGACATAGGGTAACAGAGGAAATGAAACAGATTGACATTCGGAAGGAAACGGTGATGAGAAGACTGATGGGACTGAAGGCTGACAAATCCCTAGGTCCAGATGGTCTGCACCCTAGGGTACTAAAGGAGGTAGCTCTGGAAATTGCGGATGCATTGGTAATCATTTTCCAATGTTCCTTAGATTCAGGATCAGTTCCTGAGGATTGGAGAATGGCTAATGTTATCCCACTTTTTAAGAAAGGAAGGAGGGAGAAAACAGAGAACTATCGACCTGTCAGCCTGACATCGGTGGTGGGAAAGATGCTAGAGTCCATTATTAAGGATGAAATAGTGGCATATCTAGATAGCAGTGATAGGATTGGGCCAAGCCAGCATGGATTTACCAAGGGTAAATCATGCTTGACTAATCTGTTGGAGTTTTTCGAGGATGTAACCAGGAAGTTAGACGGGGGAGATCCAGTGGATGTAGTGTACCTCAATTTTCAGAAGGCATTTGATAAGGTCCCACATAGAAGATTGGTGGGTAAAATCAAAGCTCAGGGCATCGGGGGGAAGGCATTGACATGGATAGAAAACTGGTTGGCAGATAGGAAGCAAAGGGTAGCGGTGAATGGGTGTTTCTCGGAATGGCAGGTGGTGACTAGTGGGGTGCCACAGGGCTCAGTATTGGGACCACAGCTGTTTACCATTTACGTTAACGATTTGGATGAAGGCATAGAAAATAACATCAGCAAATTTGCTGATGATACTAAGCTGGGTGGCAGTGTGACATGTGATGAGGATGTTAGGAGAATTCAGGGTGACTTGGATAGGCTGGGTGAGTGGGCAGATACTTGGCAGATGGCGTTTAATGTGAATAAGTGTGAGGTTATCCACTTTGGGAGTAAGAACAGGAAGGCAGATTATTATCTGAACAGTGTAGAGTTGGGTAAGGGAGAAATACAAAGAGATCTCGGAGTTCTTGTTCATCAGTCACTGAAGGTGAATGAGCAAGTGCAGCAGGCAGTGAAGAAGGCTAATAGAATGTTGGCCTTTATTACAAAGGGAATTGAGTACAAGAGCAAGGAAATCCTCTTGCATTTGTACAGAGCCCTGGTGAGACCACACCTGGAGTATTGTATACAGTTTTGGTCTCCAGGGTTAAGGAAGGACATCCTGGCTGTAAAGGAAGTGCAGCGTAGATTCACGAGGTTAATTCCTGGGATGTCTGGACTGTCTTACGCAGAGAGGTTAGAGAGACTGGGCTTGTACACGCTGGAATTAAGGAGATTGAGAGGGGATCTGATTGAAATATATAAGATTATTAAGGGATTGGACAAGATAGAGGCAGGAAATATGTTCCAGATGCTGGGAGAGTCCAGTACCAGAGGGCATGGTTTGAGAATAAGGGGTAGGTCATTTAGGACAGAGTTAAGGAAAAACTTCTTCTCCCAGAGAGTTGTGGGGGTCTGGAATGCACTGCCTCGGAAGGTAGTGGAGGCCAATTCTCTGGATGCTTTCAAGAAGGAGCTAGATAGGTATCTTATGGATAGGGGAATCAAGGGATATGGGGACAAGGCAGGAACCGGGTATTGATAGTAGTTGATCAACCATGATCGCAAAATGGCGGTGCACGCTCGAAGGGCCGAATGGTCTACTTCTGCACCTATTGTCTATTGTCTATAAAATGGAATTCAGAAAGCCGAACTCCTTCTTGAACAAAAGAAAGATATTGCAGTCTTTCAGTTACTATTTGTAACATTAATCACAAGTTAATTATAACTTTTAGTAGGAAATAGAACCCACATGTACATGAAAATGAAAAAAAAAACTGCAGATGCTGAATATCTGAAATTTAAACAGAAAATGGTGAAAACACTCAGGCATAGTCTGTGGAAAGAGAAAAAGTTAAAATCTCTGGTCAACAACTGGGAAAGACAAAAATCAGCCAGTTGTAAATTGCAAGAGGGATTAGAGAGAGTGAGTTCCTCTGAGAGGGCAAGGCTAAGGTTGGTGAGCAGATATGGTATAGACACTATCAAGTGAAAGGAATATTGGATATGGAGAATGAAAATACAAATGAAAGAGTATAATAGTCCTGAAATGCTGGTTGGTTATGCCCATGAACTCAAGGTGTGCTAAAAGAGAGCATTTTGAAGGAATATTAGAGATGGATGACAGTTAGCAGAAAAGGTCCATTTTAACCTCATTCGCTTACTATACCTGTGTGCTTATCCTCTCTCCTGGATAGAGGAAGGACAGCATTTTGATGATCCTTACTTTCCATACAAGTTCAAGTTCATTGTTATTTCAGCCATTTACACATAGACTGCCAAACAACATTCCTCTGAACCAAGGTGCACAACACAGGATATATAACTCACACACAAAACAAAGTAGTATTACCAAAAACAAATTTACAAATGATAAGGTGCATTTATGACACAAGTTAAAAAGTAAACAGTGTAACACATCTGTCATTTCATAGATGGTGAGACCATCAACCTGCACATTTAACTGATAACCCTTTGCAACTTCTGCCAGGTACAGAAGGAGCAGCAGCAAGCCATCAGGTCTTCAAAGTCTTCCCCGCCACCATTCAGTATGATCATAGCTAATCTATGCTGGCCTCAACTCCTCTTCTTTACTGGTATCCCATAACCCTCAAACCTCAATTTTTCAAAAAAGTATCTGCTTCCACTTTAAATACTTCTATTGATCCTACATCCTGGGTACATTCCTCATTGGGATCCCATATATCTCAGTAAGATCACCTTCGTTCTTCTAAACTCCAAGGAATGAAGACCTAACCTGGTTACCTCTCTTAATGGGAGAATCCTCTTCTCCCAGAAATTAGCCTGGAGAATCTCCTCTGGAATGTCTCCAATGCTACAATATCTGTTTTTGATTGGATCACAAAGGAACAATTTTCTTTGTATCTTCCAGGTCCACTCCCACATTCACCCCAACTATTGCCTTACTAAGGTGCTTTCCCATGCAATCGCAGGAGATGCAATCTTGGTTCTTCCACTCCCTCCCTTCCAACTGTCCAGGGATCCAGATATTAATTCACTTCTTCCAATTTACTGGTTGGCATTCACAATGTGGTCCTCCACACAGTGGTATGTAGATAGTGTGACTGCTTTCTATAAACACTGCCTGACCTGCAAGGTACTCTAATATTTTTGTGTTTATATACTGTAGTGCACATTTGCATTTACAACTGTATAAAGGGATTGTGGGAAGTGGGGTGATAGGTGCCAAAATTGGATTCTTCTCAAAATTAAATGAATTGCATTCAATCGCAAATTAGCTTTACCAAGCCAGGACAAGTTTAAGGGCTGGACTGCAGTCAAGCTGGCCTTTAGAGTGCACCAGAGTGTGTGGCATTCAGTCATCCAAATGACCATCTGTTGCTTAGTCACCAACTCTCATTAGACTGCTTCACCACAGGAAATAAGCGATACCGAGCTCTGTCTAAACTTCTGAACGCAAGGTATAATATAGGATTAGGCAAAACTATACAACGGAACTCCAGCCTGCAACACATAGAATGACACAATTTCCTAACTCAAAGGAAACCCAGAATTTAGAGTTAATCCCACAGATACATTGCCTAACATGCACACAGGGCCAACTACAGCAAGGCTTTTGCACTTTACAAACTCTGAACTGACCTTTAAAGCTCAGATTCCCATCTAAGAAATAAAATCCAAAATAATTCTATTTATTGGTCAATAGAACCCAATTGAAAACAAGAAGAGGCTTAAAATTTTCAAAATGTCAAAATTTAAGAGCATGAAATGGACAATGTTAATTAACTAATTGAAAATCTTTGTAAAAATCTTAAGTAATCATAATAACTCACCAAAATAATCGTAACACTGAATTCAAACAGTATCAAGCAGGTACTGGAGACACATAAGAAAATATGTATCTACTTTATTAAGGAATGCTCTGTTTGCTCTGGGAATGATTAAACTAGTGCCAGGATTGCGAGTTATCTCCACTCAATGACTGTTCTCAGCACTTAAACAGGCCTTGAAAAATATGCATTTTTAAAAACAATGTTTACAACCATAACATCTGTGTTTTTAAAAGCAATATCAAGTTAGTTATTTTTCCAACATGGAGGTCACGACAGGGAGTTCTACAGTGAAAGGAACAAAGGAGCAGAGACATTATTTCCTCCCTTATGAGAGTCATTGAGAGGGCTGATGCCTACCTTGTTAGGCTCACACTCAGGGCTGGAGGTCAAATACCACACTCACCATTAGCCACAATTCTGGGTGCAAAGTGCTGTGCCCTATAAGTGACATCCTTTGCAGTAGATTATTTGCTCCCTTTGGATATTCCTTACAGGGGCCCAAAGTGGGACACTAGGCCAGGGACTTGAACAGAGACAACAATAGGGGAGATGTCAGAGGAAGAGTTTTGTGGTTTTTTTTAACATGAAGAGTGGTAGGTGCTTGGAACACACTGCTAGAGATGGTGGTAGAGGCTGATGCAATAGGGACATTTAATAAACTCTTAAGATATGTTCATGGATGTAAGAAAAAATGGTGAGTTATGGACTGTGTAGGAAGACAAGATTAGATCGATCCTGGAATCGGTTTAAATGCTGGCATGACATTGAGGGCTGAAAGGTCCATACTGTACTGTTCTACGTTCCAAAAGGCTAGTATCTGACCTAAGAGCTACCACTTCATCCAGCTTCCAGATCTTGGCCAACCTCACTCAGAAACCCAGAGGACCAGCACACAGCTCCTGATTATTTTCACTTTCAGGGTCATCATTAAAGATGAGGTCAAAAAGCATCTCCTGCAATATCTACCAATAGTTTGACCCCTTCCCTTCACATCACCTCGGGAACTTCCATGTATGAATTTAGTATTCACAATGTTGTCGACGTGATACAATACAATGTAGATACCAAATGCAGGTTGGGACACTGCTTCACAGACACCTTGACTCAGTTCACAAAGCGGATCTTGAACTTCCTGCTCCCAATCTGACCTCAGTACTCTGGCTTCTTATGTTGTTCCAAAATACCCAGAGTAACCTCAAGACGGTACAACCCACAGAATGCAACTATTTCAGATATTCAACTTTCCAGTTTGTGTCAGAACTGACTAGTTGTGATCAAATGTCATCAACCTGTAATTTTAACTCAACATTTCACTCGCCACAAATAGATTACCTGAATTGCTGGATATTTCCAACATTTAGATTGCTCTAAGTGCAGAGACTGATATCTTAAAATTCAGGCACTTTTTAAACACTCTTCGCTCCAACCTCATCCTTCTAGCTACACTGATCCCAGACAGATGAGCTACAATTAATTGATCTTCACCACTTTCCCTCATCTGGCAATACCACCCTCAGCCTCATTTGGTCTCCCTTGGACCTTACCCTATAGCAGATGTTCTCTTTGTCATTTCCACTTCACCCACTTCTCAGCAACAAAAGGTGTGCTTGACTTAGAGTCATAGAAAAGTACAGTACAGAAACAGGTCTTTTGGCATTCTAGTCCATGCCGAACCATTTAAACTGCCCACTCCCATCGACCTGCACCCAGAACACAGCTCTCCATACCTCTACTGTCCATGAGGTTATCTAAACTCTGCATGAACCACTTGTGCTGGCAGCTTGTTCCACACTCTCATAACTCTCTGAATGAAGAACTCCCCCCCACCCCATGTTCCTCTTAAACTTTCACCTTTCACCTTAACCTATGAGCTCTGGTTATAGTCCCACCCAATCTCAGTGGAAAAAGCCTGCTTGCATTTAGCCCTTATAATTTTGTATACCTCTATCAAATTTCCTCTCAATCTTCTATGTTCCAAGGAATAAAGTCCTAACATATTCAAACTTTCATTATAACTCAGGTCTACTAGAGTATGCAACATCCTTGTAAATTTTCTCTGTACTCTTCAAACATTATTTACATCTTTCCTGTAGGTAGGTCACGAAAACTGCACACAATACTCCAAGTTAGGCCTCACCAATGTCTTATACAACTTCATAACATCCCATCTCCTGTACTCAATACTTTGAAAGCCATTGTGCCAAAAGCTCTCTTTATTTCTAATTTGTCTCTGAAGGAATGAAAGACGATTAATCTGAAGCTCTGTGTTTTTTGCCTCTCCATAGACATGCCTGACTCACTATTTCCAGCACTTTCTGCTTTTAAACATATATGTGTCACTTTCAAGAGATCTAGGGGCATTCTCTCCACATCTCTCTTCCACACCTTCCAGAATCCTGCCATTTACTTTGTATTTGCTTACATATAATCTACAATTTTCTACCTCACAAATGAACAAATGATTAATTTTGGTATTGCCTGCACATTTTTGTGTGTGTTTTTAGGTACAGCATCGATTTTCATGTTCTCTCTTCACAGAGGCTGCTAGACCTGTAGATATACACTTGGTGTTGTTATTTCATTCCTTGTATTCTCAGCAATAGTATTTTACCTCAATTAACATATAATTGTTGACTGGGTTTGCTGAGTGTGACTTAGATGCCTAGCAAGTTTCTCAACCTTTGCATTAAGATCTGGCTTTAAAGGAAATATATACCTCTACAACACCAAAACAGTTTGGAAAATTTAACAGCCTCTCAAGAAAAACTGCAGAATTTGGCCTGAATGTTAGTAACAAAGGTGCAAAGCTTTAACTGCATCAGTGGGCTCAATGACACAGGAACAGCCACATAACATTAGTTCCTGCAGCCATTGCACACATATGCCTTCAGGTCCCATTGTGTTCACATACAAGCTTATTACAGGACAGTGACTTGTTCCTCCTACAAATTCTTTACAGTAATTTGGATTTTATTTTAAAAATTTATTTAAAAATAAAGAGGAAAGATTTAAAAGTGCAGTTAGTGACATACACATCATCTTTTTACTTCTGCTTATTGTATGTAATCTTCTGCTTTTTCACCAACACAATTAATTTAACTCTGATTTCAGAATTTTACTCAGCAAATAAACTGCACAGCTTTCACAACAGTTTCTTAATATATTTTCTCACAACTAAGCCTGGCAACTTTCTCCACTTGGTATCACCATATGAATAAGCAATGTTTACAACAAACATGGGCAAAAATGCCTGCCCAGAGGTGAGCTGTAAGTAACTACGGTACTCCTTACATCAAGGGAGCAATCAGAACTGTACAGCCTGCAAGGGATCCATTCAGACCATGCAGTCTGTGCTGACTTATTGTTCAGCAATCCAAACCAATATCCTATATTTTTCAAGTTGGCCTGCAAATTATTTTCCCTCAAGTTCCTCCCCAACTGACTTCTTGACTGATTCTGTGTCAATTACCTTTACTGGAATTGAATTCTAAATCATAAACCCCCCCCCCCCCCCCCCACCCCTGAGTACAGAATTTTTCCTCCATGTATCTTTTGGACAAAATCTTAGATCTGTACCATATAGTTCTTGAAATCATCTGATGAAGAGGACTATACACTCCATTTACCCTACCTAGAGCAGTCAAAATTTTGTACACCTCCATCTCATTTCCTCTTAACCTCCTCTGAATTCAAAGAACCCCAGCTTTTCCACTCTAAGCTTATCTGAAACTCTCACCCTGAAATTGTAAATCTTTTCTAAAACTTTCTCGGGTGTTCAAGTCCTTAATAAATTTAGGTAACTAGTAATGGAAGCAATACTCCTGTTGTTCTAACCAGGTCCAGCAAAACTTTCCTGCTGTGCCCAAGTTTACAAATCCCAGTATCACATATATTTTCTCACTTTCAAGTATTTAAGCACCTATGTCTCAAATCACTCTTTTCCTGCACTTCCTTTGAAGACCTATTTTCAGGTCAAGTGGAGAAAGCATCTGGTTAATTCATAACCAAATCATTAAATCAGAATTAGCAGCCTCCAGCTATGAGAGAAGACCAACCCAACAGTTGGTGAAAATCTCTCAAGCATTGGCATTTCAACAGACCTTTATTTTCCATACTGCTAATTTTTGTAGAATGTAGAGCAAAGGAAGCTGTCATATATTAAAGGGCAAAACCCTTCATCAATGGACAGAAGTGTTGGTGAAAATATTTTTGTGCTCAACCCATGCAGCAGCTCACATCACCAAGACAGTACTGAAGAATGACTTGGTAGCGAAATAAACTACCTTGAGTAAGCAGTCGATCAATTTATGGCATCTGAGTTATATGTCGGCTTCTACCTGCTCAAGATAGTTGGTCACTAAATCTATTCCCTGCACAATAATTCCCTTCTTCTTTATGAACTGAGAAAGACTGTTTACAATCTTTTTGATCCCAGGGTGAACAGTAAACCTCATCACATACACTGTAACATCTAGCAGAATTAGCATGGGGACCATAGGAACAGGTTCTTTCTATTTATCCTGTTCTGCCCTGCCTGAGCTCGCCTGCTGTTAAATTCTTCATCATTCTTTATTGTCTCTAGACTTGGCTGTCTGAATGCAATCCTGGCAGGCTTCCCTCATACAAAGCAAGGTTATCCAGAAGTTCACAGTTTTCTGCACTTCCTTTAAAGATCATTTCCTGGACCAGTGCGGCAAGAATCCGAATCTTCAGCTTAGCATAAGGCTGAATAATCAATCCAGTTAACAGAACTAGCAAGGTATTTAACAGAGCAAAATACACAAATTACAAACACAAATAAACAGTGCAAACAAAAAGAGTAACAAGGGAATATTCATGGTTCCTGGACTATTCAGAAATCTGATGGTGGAGGGGAAGAAGCTGTTCCTGAATCAGTGAGTGTGGATTTCAGGCCCCTGTACCTCCTCCCTGACGGGAGAACCAAGAAGAGAGCATTAGCCGGATGATGAGGGTCCTCAATGATGGATTCTGCCTTCTTGAGGCATTGAGTCTTGAAGATGTTCTTGCTGTGGGGAGGGTTGTATCTGTGATGGAGTTGGCTGAGTCTACAACTGTCTGCAGCCCCTAATGACCTTGTGCTTTGGAATGCCCATACCAAGTTGTGACTTAACCACTCAAACTGCTCTCCATGGTTTTGCAAGAGTCTTCTGTCACCTCAAACTCCTAAAGAAGTATCTCCACTAGCGTGATTGCATCAATAAGTTTGGGCCAGGATAGATGCTCCGAGATGTTGACACCGAGGAAGGTGAAGCTGCTCACCCTTTCGACCGCTGACCCCTCAGTAAGGATTAGTGTGTTCTCCCAAATTGCCCTCCCTGAAGTCAACAATTAATTCCTTGGGCTTGATGATGTTGAATGTAAGGTTGTTTCAACACTACTCGACCAGCTGAACATTGTCACTCCTGTATGCCTCCTCACTGTCATCGGAAACTTTATCAACAACAGTGGTGTCTTGCCAACTTATAGATGGTGTTTGAGCTGTATTTAGCCACAGAGTCATGAGTGTAGGGAGACTTGAGCGATGGGCTAAGCACACAATCTTGAGGTGCACCTATGTGAATTGACAGACAGAAGAATTACAGGCCGATAGCCACTGAGGCAGCTCACACTGCTCTTCTTGCACAGCAACATGATCGCTGCCTTTTTCTTTTAAGAATGTGGGAACCTCAGACCGTTGCAGTGAGAGGTTGAAGATGTCCCTTAACACTCCTGTCAGTTGGTTGTTATGGGTTTTCAGTACCCATCTACATACACTTTCAGAGCCTGATGCTTTGGAGGATTCACCCTCTTGAAGAACGTTCTGACGTCAGCCTCCAAAGACAGAGATCGGGGGAGTCACCAGATGTTGGGGGGGATTCACAGAGATGTAGTGCTATTCCCCTTTACAAGGCGTGGTTAAAAGGTGTCAAACTCATTCATGCTATTAGGTTTTGCCTTATAGGAAAACCCTCCACAGCCATTGTGTGTCTGATCGTGCCTCTAACTTCATACAGAAACGATGGATTTCCATGTCATACCTGCAGTTCCTGTAGGATTCTGGATTGCTGGCCAACGCCACAGAGCTAGCTCTCAGCAGACTGAACCTCACCCACGCGGGCCTTATGGAGTCAGTGACAGCGGTGGCATATTCATTCAGATCCAGAGATCACTCCCTGCATATATGTAGGCCATTTCCAATATTCAGATTCTGGATTCAGGTTTCAGCAACACCTCTGATGTGCATCTCACAGCTTTAATATGCCCATTCATGATCACTCCCTCCTTAACTGCCCTCATTAATCTGTTAACCATACAGCCCCTTAAATTGCGTGTTTATTTAGGGCTTTTTCTCACTTCCACACCGATACAATTTAAAAATAAATTTCCAGCACTGCTAAAGGGTCACTGACCTGAAATTTTAACTGTTTCTCTTTCCACAGATTACAGTGTTCCAGTACTGATTTTATTTAAAAATTTTGTACATTTTTAAACCCTTAGCCCATAGCTCCCAGAGGTATCTATGCTCCTCAATTCTGACCTCTTGATCAACCTCTGATGTGTTCATTCCAACATTAACGACTGATTTGTCACTGGAACTATAAAATGGTGCCTCCTACTTATGCAGAGGATGGATGCTTCTCATTTAAGTGCATATTCAAAATAAGGCAGAGACTGAAGTTTAACAAAATGGAAGAAATAGGGGAAAAAATTGTGTTAATATTCTAAAAAAGTGCCAGAATAATAAACGTGAGGCACCCACGGCCACAACAAAGTCAAGAGTTTGAAATTCAATGTGTAACATTACATAGAGAGTGTGAGCTGGTTAGTATTATCATTCATTTCTCTCCACTTTAATGGGATTTGCTCTAATTTACAACCCACTGCAAACCTTACAATCAGATTATTAATTAACCTAAATAATAATTAACATCAGAAATAATCATCTGAAAAATTAATTAATAGTGGAATAAATTAAGCTGGAAAGGATTGGTGATGTGCTGTGGTTTTAGAGTATGGAATGAGGATTACTGAGATCCACAGCAATATAAGCTGAAGATTTCCACAATCCAAGCAAGTTGCTCTCATATTGACAAGCTGAAGTAAGTTTCAGCCACTGCTGTGCTTTGAGGAACGGGAAAAGTATTTTGTTCTAGAAAGAAATCACATTCCATAAGTTGTGTAATGCAAGTTTGGTCATTGGGCAAGGACAGGAGGATTTAATTAGAGTAAGACGTATGTTGGGATCCAGAAGGTGGTATTGGAGGATCGTCTACCCTCTCACTTGTCCAATGACTTGTGTGGACAGGAACAACAACGGCAGGAAACTGAAAAAACTGACCACAATACAATAGTACAGGGAGTCATTTTTGTTGAAAGAGTGAAAAGGAATTAAGATGTAGTGAAAAATAGTATAGGTAAGATCTATGTACTACACCCTCAAGCCATGTGTGAATTTCAAAGGTTGTGTTGTCTGCCCAGTTAAGGATCTCTCCTTGGAAGTGGGAGGGGAAAAAGCTCATTTTCATTGTCCATGCAGGGAGAGATTTCCCTTTAAGAAGTTACATTCTGGGAAATGTTTTGTATTGTGAAAATGCACAAATTGAAAAGGCGTTTCCCATCAGTTTCAATGTAAAACTTTGGCTGCATACCAAAGCTGAAGAATTTTGATTAAAAATACTTAAAAATAACTCAATACAAATATTGTAAAAAATAAATGTTAATACTTACATCTTAAAATAACAATATACAGAATGTGCATAATGTACCATTTTAGAGTATCTATTTACCAAAATGTACAAGATATCACTCTCTTTCTCCCTCTGCCCAGGTTTCTACTACACAGCCTTGCCACCCACTCCCTCTCCCATCAGCCTACATTCTCTCCTCTTCCAGCTCTCACTTCTCTAAGCCCCTCTTTTTGTCACCATCTTTGACCCCCTCCCTCCATTCTCCCACCCATGTCCTACCATCTCCTCAACCTTTGCAGGCACTCTCATCACCCTGGCTCTTGTTTAAGATAGTTCTACTTACTGGTCTGAGCAACAACTTGTTGGTGGCCAATGAAACAAAACGAAGCAATTAAATACTTCATTATTCACATTTTTTCTGGTAAATAATTGCTATAAACAGTGGCCTATGACTTCCTTGGTGGAGTTAAGTGGAATTGCCTGTACAATTTGGCATTTTTGTGGTGGGATTGGAGTCTCACTGGGGCAGGATGGTTGTAGCATGTCCAGGTTAGAGGTGCTGGAGCGGACTTGGAGGTAATTCAATGCAGCAGAGTTATAGAAAGATCTGAGTTTGATCGACTTAAGAGCCAAGCCGAATTGAAAAAGGTGGGTAAATCAATGCACAGAGCCAAGGTGAAGCGAGGTGAGGGAAGATCGGGAACTGCCCTTATCAAGGTGGAGCCTGAGCCCAAGGACAGAAGGGACGCAAGGTTTGGACGATTAAAACGATTGGGGTGTCAGAGGTCAGAGGAAAAAGATGGGCTGGTTCAGCTCACTGTTCCACGGGGTTTGCTTAAGTTTGTGCTGGACTGAGGCTGTATCCTGCAACTGGTGTACTTCTGAATTGGCCTCTGTGGACTTCTGAATTGGCTGCAGTGATGCCTGGCATGGTGAACTTCAATTCTGGAAGCTGTTTGCTTACTTTATTGTTTGCACGATTTGTTATTTTCTCTCTGCACATTGGATGTTCAGCTATCTTCTTTTGTTTTCAATGCGTTCATTGTTTCATGGCTATTTGTAAGGAGACAAATCTCAAGGTTGTATGCAGTACAACCTTGAACTTTGTAGTAGAACAAGTGCACTTTGAACTTTGAATTTTGTTCTCACTTCCCTTTGGCTAGTCAATATTCTCCTCTGCCAATCAGCTGGGAACTCTTATCCCTTTTTCAGTAGCACTCACTCTTTCACTCTCACTTTGTGATTAACAGAAAAAAATGAGGCAGGATAAACATATTACTTTCCATCAGACAATCTGTAACTGGTAGGGTGCTGAAGGGATCACTGCTGGCATTCAACTGTTTACAACCTTAAGTGAAAGGCTTGTCTGTATTATAGTAATATTTGCCGGCAATACCAGCTAGGTGGAATATCAAAATTCCAAAAGGACAAAAAGTTTCTGCAAAGGATATAGTTAGGATAAGTGGACGGAAAAAATTTAGCAGGTCAGAAATAACATTATGCAGTTTGGTAGGAAGAACAGAAAAGCAGAACGTTATTCAAATAGAAAGAGACTACAGACAGGGAACCAAGGTGCCCTGGTACATGAAACACAAAATGCTAGCGTGCTGGTAAAGTGAGGAATGAGGAAAGCAAATAGAGTCTTGTTTTTCATAAAAAGAGGATAGAATACAAAAATAAAGAAGTAACACTTTGTACAGAGCATTGTTGAGATTACTGAATAAACACCTGGATTACTGAATACAGTTCTGCTTACTTCAAAAGAATTTGGTGACATTGCAGGCAGTTCGGAAAAGAATCACAGCATAAGGTTAACCCCAATGAAGAGCTTAGAAAATAATGAAATGAGATCTTACAGAAACTGAAAGGTCAGTGGGGATAGAAGATGAAAGGATGTTCCTACAAGTGAGAACCTAAAGTAAGGAGACATCATTTACAGATAGAGTATTGCATTTTAAGATAGAGATGAGATGGAATTTCAAGTCTCTGTGGATCATGGATCTTTGGAACTCTCCCCTAGGGAGCTCTGGAACCAGAGTTGTCTAATGTTTATTTTTTTATTTATTTAGCGATACAGTGCAGGGTAGGCCCTTCCAGCCCTGTGAGCCACACTGCTCAGCAACCCCGGACAAACCCAATGAGCTCTAACCTAATAACAGAACAATTCACAATGACCAATTAACCTACACAGTAAGTCTTTGGATTGTGGGAGGAAGCCATAGGACCCAGAGAAAACCCACGCATTCCACAGGAAGATGTAGAGACTCCTTACAGTTGGCACCAGAATTGAACTCTGAACTCCAATCACACCCTAAGCTAACTGTTACGAAGCCCATATTCGAGGCCGAGAAAGAACTCTGAACACTAGGGGAATCAAGTTGTGGAATACAAGAAAGTGGAATTGAGGCCCAGAACAGACCTGACATGAACTTATTGAATGGCAAAGCAGAATTGAGGGCACACTCTGGTGCCTCTTTCTTACATCCGTCAGCTGCCAGGTTCCAACCTCTGAATTCCCTATTCTTTCTACAAGATTCATCTTAAAACCCCTTCTTGGACAAAGCTTTTATGTTAGTATCACCTATTCCAATATATTTCCCTGAGGCTGATTACATTAAAGAGCATAACATAATTGTCATTACAGTCCCAAGTACAAGCTGGGCGTGACTGACAGCTATATATTCTTTTAAACTTGGAAAGGACAAGGAAATTAAGCAAGGAAGGAAGAACAGCCACATGGGAAAAAGATACTTTTACAACTTTTTATATTATAAAACACAAGGGTTTCATTAAGGATTTAATTAAGATGAAAAAGCAGTTGGAAGATATCTACAGATCTCCAAAGGGCAATGAAGCTGTACCCGGTTGTATAAATACAATCACCAGAGAAGCAGTTTGGTAAAAGCCAGAGTATATTGGAAAATTTTTACTTTTACATAGGTTGGAAAAGAACTGTGCAAGTCATAAATGTATCAAAGCTTGTTCAGAGAGTTTGTTCAAACAAATGATTTAGAACAAAAGGGAAACATGTGACGACCAGCAGAACTGCTTGACAATCTGACACGGAATGAATAGTTTTAGATCAGTGAACATAACAGGAACAAAACTGATGTTAGGTTTGGGAAGAAAAAGGGAAAGTCACAAAAAGTTTTACTGTTACATGAGTTGTCTTCCATGAAACATGAACTATTAACAGGTAAACCTACAAACAGAGACATTCAAAGGAATATTTAATTCAAGATCAGTATCAAGGACTTTAATGACTGAAGTTTCCATTGTATACTAAATTTTAAAAAAAAGTAAATGAATTATTGCAAGGCAAAACGAAAGGATTGTAAAGTGCAACATCAAGAGTAAAAGTAACATTTTATAAATATACTTAAGAAAGGAAGTGACTAAAAAAAAACCATGGACCTATTATAGAAAGGCACAGGCGCTGCAGTAATCATGATAAGGAAATGGTAGGTGTATACTTTAGCAATATTTTTACAGAAAATAAAATACCAATTACAGAAAGAAAACAAAATGAAAAGGAAGATTTTTTTTTACTTTAATGGGGGAAAACAAATTAGATTTAAAATTAGTAAAGTTGTTTTCACCCTGGGATATTAAAAGCAGTGAATGAGAAAAATTAAAGCAGACTAACTTACAATCTTCTGAACATTCTCTTGTTGCAGAAATTGTACAATGGGTTGGAAAATTTAAATATACAGAGCTGATAAAAAGTATTCACCCCCCCCCCAGGAAGTTTTCATGTTTTTTTGTTTTACAATATTGAATCACAGTGGATTTAATTCGGCTTGTTTTGACACTGATCAAGAGAAAAAGACATTTTCATGTCAAAGTGAAAACAGATCTCTACAAAGTGATCTAAATTAATTACAAATATAAAACACAAAATAATTGATTGCGTAAGTATTCGCCCTTTCAGGCCAGTATTCAGTAAATGCACCTTTGGCAGCAATCACAGCCTTGAGTTTGTGGATAGGTCTCTGTCAGCTTTACACATCTGGTCATTGCAATTTTTCCCCATTCTTCTTTACAAAACTGCTTGAGCTCTGTCAGATTGCATGAGGATCATGAGAGAACAGCCTTTTTTCAGTTTGTAACTCCTCCAGCGTTGTCATAGATCTCTTGGTGGCCTCCCTCACTAGTCCCCTTCTTGCACAGTCATTCAGTTTTTCAGGACGGCCTGCTCTTGGCAGATTCACAGCTGTGCCATATTCTTTCCATTTCTTGATGACTGACTTAATTGTACTCCAAGGGATAATAAGTGACTTAGAAATTTTCTTGTATCTACCGCCTACCTTTTTGTAGAGGTGCCTGGAGAGTTCTTTTGTCTTCATGGTGTAGTTTTCCCCAGGATACTGAGTCACCAGCAGATGGACCTGTGTATTTTTACTACAGTCAATTGAAACACCTTGGCTGCACACAGGTGATCTCCATTTAACTAATTATGTGACTTCTAAAACCAACTGGCTGCACCACTCATTATTTGGTGTGTCTTATTAAAATATCACATATGAATACTTAAGCAATCAAGACTTCTGCATTTTTATATTTGTAATTAGTTTAGATCATTTTGTAGAGATCTGTTTTCTTTTTGACACACAAGAGTCTTTATCTGTTCATCAGTGTCAAAAAAGCCAAAATAAATCCAGTGTGCTTCAATGTTGTAAAACAAAAACACATGAAAACTTCCAGGGGGGTGGGTGAATACTTTTTATAGGCACTGTATTTAATAATGTGATATTTTTTCAGTGGAAGAGAGAACTCCAGACTTTTCAGTTCAATGTCAATTGTATGTACAGCAGTGGGGCACTAATTTGATGGATTTCTGTAGATGGCATCTCTCGGAGGGTACTGTAGAACAGTGGTTAATGCACGAGTCTCCAGAGGCCTTAACTACTGATAAGGGACACAAGTTCAAATGGTGTCATGGCAACTAGGAACTAAAACTAAAATAAATATACAATGGTAACCATGAAACGACTTGGATCTTTTGTAAAAATCTACGTGGTTCACTCATGTCCTTCAGGGAAGGAAATCTGCCTCTCTTACTCAGTCTGGGATGCACACAACTCCAAAGTCAAGAATGTGATTGATTGTTCCGTGCTTCAATTCAGAGTCAATTAGAGCTAGGCAATAAATGCAGCCACAAAGAAAGGCATCTATCTCCCGTGAGCAAATAAGCAAAATCTGGCAGATGCGCCTCTGTGTGGGGATGGGTGAGGTCAGGCATTCTCAAAGGAAAAGTGGAGTCTTCTAAATAACTGGGTCTGAAAAGAATCCAGGGCCACATAAATAAATAATTAAAAGTTAGTGTTTAGGTGCAGAATGCAATTAAAAAAAAATAAATCTTGCCCTTGATCTGAAGACAACTGGACAGTAAAAGCGAGCAAGTTAAGTTCCAGCTGAACAGGGCTACCTATAGAACTGTGGTCAATTCCAGACAGGGAGTGGTAAAGATTCGTAAATTGTGCTAAGTTAAGAGTAACTGTGTGCATTAATGTGGCTTGTAGCCTCTGAGCACAGTCAAAAGTCATTTTAAACAAGGTGGTTACAATGCAAAAGGGATTTGAAAGAATAGGTGAACAGAAACTGTTTCCTCTAGCAGTTAAGTCTAAAACAAAAGAAACAACTTCAAATTTCTCATGTATCTTTCAATAAAAGTCATTCAGCCTATCAGGTCATTTGATAACCTATTTCCCAGTAATCTGTTACATAACGTGAGAAAATATTAGGACAAGGAGGAGGCTATTTGGCCTTTCGAGTCTGCTCTGTGATTCAAAGTTCAATGTAAACTTCTTACAAAGTACATATGCAACCCGAAGATTAATTTCTTGTGGGCATACTTAATAAATCCATAGAATAATAACCATAACCAAATCAGTGAAAGACTGCAACAACTTGAGCATTCAACCAGTGTGCAAAAGACAATGAACTATGCATATACAAAATAATAAGGAATAAATAGGCAATAAATATCAAGAACATGCACTGAAGAGTCCTAGAAAGTGAGTCTATTGGTTGTGGAAATACTTTAATGATGGGGCAAGTGAAGTTGAGTGAAATTATCCCCTTTGGTTCAAGAGCTTGATAGTTGAGGGATAGTAACTGTTCCTGAACCTGGTGGTGTGAGCCCTGAGGCTCCTGTACCCTCTTCCTGACGGCAACAGTGAGAAGAGAGCATGTCCTGGGTGGTCCCTGATGATGGATGTTGCTTTTGTGTGACAGCATTTCATGTAGATATACTCAATGATGGGGAGGGCTTTACTCGTGATGGACTGGGTCATATCGACTATTTTTTAAAGGATTTTCCATTCAAAGGCATTGGTGTTTTCATACCAGGCTGTGATGCAGCCAGTCAATATAGTCTCTACTACACATTTATAAAAGTTTATCAAAGTTTAAGATGTCATGCCAAATCTCTGCAAACTCCTAAAAAAGTAGAGGTAGTGCTGTGCTTTCTTTGTAATCGCACTTCCATGCAAATAATATCACTGAGGAATTTAAAGTTGCTGATCCTTTCCTCCTTTTATTCTTCGTTGAGCTGACATTCTGACACAGCATCATTATCCAGTATTATTCCCAAGTCCCGAGATTCACTTAAGTAATCTATTGATTTCTTACTGAGCTTATTGACTGAGTTTCTACAGTAGTGTCTGATACAGAAGTCTAAAGATTCATCACCCTGAGTGAAGAGGTTTCTCCTCATCTCCATCCTAAATGGCTGATATCTTCTTCTCAAACCATGTTCCCTGTCCTAGACATCTTTTTGTCAGGAAAACATCCAGCCTCTAAGGCTCTTGAGAAATTCTAAGAAAACCTGTTTAAATCACTTCTCATTCTTCTAAACCTAAAACTGTCCCAGTATACTCACTATCTCTCAAAGCAATAAAATGAATTTCTGGAAGCAGTCTAACAAATCTTCATTGTACTCCTCTATGGCAGGTTCATACAGTGCCTTGATAAAAGTATTCAGCGCCCACAATGACTTTCACATTTTACTGTCTCATTTTCTACACTTAAAATATATTGGAGTAGGATTTTTTTAAGCCAATTTATAAAACATGCATGATATCACATCAAAAGAAAAATTCCAAAACCTGTCAACAAATTTACTAAAAATTAAAAACCAAAATTGTGAGGCTGAAAGACTATTCATCCCCTTTGTAATTCCTACGCTAACTTTCCTTAATATTACCTTACCAACTCACCCAATTTGTTGATGTAGAAAATTGGAGGATTGCCTGGTTTCAACTAATTAATAAAAATTAATACTCTCTCTCTCTCTCTCTCTGTAAGATCCAACAGTATGGTAGATTTTCAACAGACCAAACCAACATGAAGACAAAAGAGCATCCAAACAAGTCAGGGAAATGATAAAGGAGAACCACCAATCTGTGGAAAGGTACAAGTCTGTCTCAAAGGCATTGAACATACCTTGAAGCTCAGTGCAGTCCAACAAAAAAGTGGAAAAAAATATTAAACCACAGCCACACTGCCTAGATTACACCGTCCCGCTAAACTTAGTCACCAGAGAAGAATGACACTTGTAAGAGAGGCTACAGTGATGTCAACAGTCACTCTGATGAGCTGTAGAGGACAGTGGCTGCAAATGGAGATGAGGTTCATGGCTCCAGAATCTCTAAGGCCTTGCACAAAACGGTATTTATGGAAGAATGGCAAGGAAGAAGCCCTGACTTAAAAATAAAGCATATCCTTGCCCATCAAGATTTTGCAAAGCTTCACTTACAAGATACCGTAAAGACGTAGAAGATGATCTTGTGGTCGGATGAGAATATAGTAGAACTCAAAAGTGCACTGCAGATGCTGTGGTCAAATCAAGACGTACAAAAAAACTGGATGAACTCAGCAGGTCGGGCAGCATCCGTTGAAATGAGCAGTCAACGTTTCGGGTTGAGACCCTTCGTCAGGACTAAAGAAGGAGGGGGCAGGGGCCCTATAAAGAAGGTGGGGGGAGGGTGGAAAACCAATCAGAGGAAAGATCAAGGAGTGGGGGAGGGGAAGCAGGGAGGGGATAGGCAGGAGGGGTGAAGAAGGAATCTAAGGGGAAAGCACTATGGGTAGTAGAAGAAGGCAGAGTCATGAGCGAGGTGATAGGCAGCTAGAAGAGGAGACAGAGTGAAGGTGGGATGGGGGAAGGGAGAGGGAGGGAATTACCGGAGGTTGGAGAATTCGATGTTCATACCAAGGGGCTGGAGACTACCCAGACGGTATATGAGATGTTCCTCCAACCGAAGTCTGGCCTCATCATGGCAGTAGAGGAGGCCACGTATGGACATATCCGAATGGGAATGTGATGGGAATGATGGGAATTGGATATGTCCATACGTGGCCTCCTCTACTGCCATGATGAGGCCAGACTTCGGTTGGAGGAACAACATCTCATATACCGTCTGGGTAGTCTCCAGCCCCTTGGTTTGAACATCGAATTCTCCAACTTCCGGTAATTCCCTCCCTCTCCCTTCCCCCATCCCACCTTCACTCTGTCTCCTCTTCTAGCTGCCTATCACCTCTCATGACTCTGCCTTCTTCTACTACCCATAGTGCTTTCCCCTTAGATTCCTTCTTCACCCCTCCTGCCTATCCCCTCCCCCACCCCTTGATCTTTCCTCTGATTGGTTTTCCACCCTCCCCCCACCTTCTTTATAGGGCCCCTGCCCCCTCCTTCTTTAGTCCTGACGAAGGGTCTCGACCCGAAACGTTGACTGCTCATTTCAACGGATGCTGCCCGACCTGCTGAGTTCATCCAGCTTTTTTGTATGTCTTAATACAGTAGAACTTTCTGGCCTCGACACTAAGCATTTTGTGTGGCATAACTCTAATACAATGCATCAGCCAAGTAACATCATCACTACTGTAAAGTATGGTGGAGGTAGCAGAATGCTATGGGGATGCTTTTCAGCAGCAGGGACTGAAAATCTGGTATGGATTGATGGGAAGATGAATGTTACTAAATAGAGAGATCCTGGATAAAAACCTGCTAGCCTCTGTCAGGAAGCCTAAACTAGGGAGGAAGTTTGTCTTTCAGCAAGAAAATGACCCAAAGTGCACTGGCAGAGCAACCATGGAGTGGCTTCGAATGCAGAAAATTAATGTCCATGAATGACTCAGTCAGAGTCCTGACATTAACCCAATCAAACACCTCTAGCAAGACCTCAAGATTGCTGTCCACCACCACTCCCCAATTAACCTGACACAGCTTGAGCAATTTTGCAAGGAGTAATGGGCAAATCTTGCTCCATCACATTTTTCAAAGCTAATAGAGAATTATCCAAAAAGATTACTGGCTGTAATAGCTGTGAGAGGTGGTTCAACTAAGTATTGAGCAAAGAGGGATGAATGAACTGCTGACATTTCAGTTTTTAAATTTTTAGTTTTCCATGCTCTACCATTTTCCCTGTTTTTTGGGCTCTACTGTGAAAAAAGGAGCATGTGATTCACAAGTTAAAATTCTCAGTTAACTTGATCAAAAACCCGGGTTGCAATACTCATTTATGTGAACAAAGGGTTAGGGCTGAATACTTTTACTGTACTTTCTTAGGTAAGGAAAGCAAAACTATACACATGCTCCAGGCTGCATCTCAACAATACAATCTGTAATTAAACCGTCTCATAATAAAAGGAAACAGGTCATTTGCCCTCCTAATCACTTGCTGCACCTCTGAGACTTATATACAAGCACAACTAGATCCTTTCGAATAACACTACGCAGTATCTCATCATTAAACAGTTACTCTGCTTTTCTCCTTTGTGCATCAAAGTGACTTCACATTTTACGATACCCGACCTGCCATGATCGTGTCCAATTCTCTAAAAGCCTCTTTATATCCTCTTCTGTACACATGCCACCAATTCAGTATCATCAGCAAGCAGGAAAATACAAGACCATGACCCCTCAACCAAATCAATGATCGTAAATAGCTGGGGCCCGAACATTAATCCCTGTACTAGTTGACTGAGCCCAGCCAGCCCAGCTTATCCTGGCCCCCTCCTACCCCTTCCCCATTTACTTTCTGTACAATAAACAATTCCCAATCCATGTCAATCCAAAACAATCCCTTATTTCTGATTAGAGTCATTACATGTGTTCCAATCTTGTTAGTCAATCTCCTGAAGAACGGTCTTGGCCCAAAACATTGACTGGTTGTACATTTCTATGGACGTTGCCTGACCTGCTGAGCTCCTCCAGCATTTTGCGTGTGTTGCCAGTTAATTTCCTATCTGGAATCTTATCCAAAGCACTGAAGTCAAAATACAGCATATTCACTCATTCAGCCTTATCTATTCTATTAGTTACGCACAGAAAAGAATAACAATGAGATTAATCAAATATGATTTTCCCTTCATTGTTGATTCTTCTGAGTACCAAATTTCATTTTAAGAAGTTATGTCATTATGTCTGGCACTTTCCCCACCACCTATATTAGGCTAAGAAGATGGCACTTCCTGTTTTCTCTCTCTCAAATAGTGGAGTCACCTTTTCAATCGACAGGAACAATTCCAGCACCTACAGAATCTTCCAAGATGGTAACAAAAGGATCCACTGTCTCTAACACCATCTCTTTCAAAATTTAGGACGTAATCATGGATATATCAGTGTTCATGCTTACCTACCTCCCTTTTTGTCAAATACTGTATTTATTTGCTTCAATTCCTCACTCTTACTGGACCAACTAGTTTCTAATATATCCAGCATATCTTATGTGTTTCATTCCTCTACCATTTCTTTTTTCCCCTTCTATAAATTATCCTATCTTTATCTACAAAAGCCTCACAGTTGCTTTTGCTGCTCTGTGTCTTTTTCATACCAATAAAAGCTCTTGCTGTTCGTTTGTTTCTTTCCCATCTACTCTCATATTTTATCTTGCAATTCATTATCAATGTTATTGTTCTCGTTCATTACGTTCTGAAATATTCCCAACCATAGGGTCCTCCACTACTTCTGACTTCTGATATGTTCCTATCTTTAATGTTTCTAGTTAGTCGTAGATGAATTTCTTTTCCTTTTGGGCTCCTGTGCATTGAAAGAACTTGCATTTTTACAATTTGCTCATTATTTGTTTAAATGCCCGTCCACTGTCAAGCCTTTCAACACTGCTACCTTTTCTTTCATTCTGTCAACCTTCCCCCTTAGATTGAACACTGTAGTTTTACATCAAACTACATCACTTTCAGACTTAAAAGTAAAATTCCACGATATTATGGTCATGGCCCCTCAACAACAAAATCTTTCTCTCTTAGATTCTTGCCAACAGCTTCCTGATTCACTGACCACACATCTACATGAAGAATAACTTACCAATTAACCCATCAACCAACAAGTCTTTGAATACACGAGGAAACTGGAGCACCTAGGGGAATTCTGCGTGGTCACAGGGAGAAACCACTAGAGCTTATTAGGGTTAAGGGTAAAATTGAGAAGCTGGAAATGACACTACCAAGAAGCTATAGATGCTGGGCTCAATTGAAAATAGCAAGGCAGAGACTTTTATTCATTATCAACAAATGATGAGCAAAGACATGCATATGGAGTTAAGGTGTTGAGCAGCCATAAGTTGGCCTGACACTAATAACCATGTTACTCCAGCCCGTGCCAACACACGTCAATGACATTGTATCCTAGCCCACCTTCATGCTGCAACTCCCCCTCCCATAATAAACAATGAACAGTATCACAGGAACCGGCTCCTCCCCCCAGGCCACAATGTCTGTGTTGAGCATGATGCCAAATTAATCTGTTCTGCCTGTGTATGATTCATATCCCTCCATTCCCACCTCCGTTATACCTACTTTCACAACCACGTCAGCAGTACACTCCACACACCTATACCACGCTCTATGCAAAAAGAAAACCTGCCCCACATCTTCTCTTTAATTTGCCTTCTCATCCTAAAGCTATGCCCCCTAGTATTCAACATTTCTACCCCGGGGGAAAAGATTCTGGCTATGTACCCTTTCTGTGCCTCTGATTCGTCAGGTCTCCCCTCAACCCCTGATGCTCCAGAGAAAATAATCCGAGTTTGTCCAATCTCTCCTTATAGTTAACACCCTCTTGGGTGTTTACTATCCTGGTAAAACTATTCCGAAATCTCTCCACATCCTTCCTGTAACGTGGCGACCAGAACTGCATGCAACACTCCAAGTTTTATACAACTGCAATGCGATTTCCAGACCTAAAGTCTCTGCTCCTAACAATGGAGGTACGCATGCAATACACACATATAGCATATTCAGAGCTTAGCCCGAATTCTGTTCTGACATCACTTGCATCTGATTCTCTTCCTGTGCCCAGTTAACAACCCAAGCATGAAGCAATCTGTACCACCCAACAGTGACCTCTTTGTACAGTCGCCACCGCTATCCAGACCCTTATGCTAATCTCTATCACAGCTCTGTCCACATTGAAATTCTGAACTACTACTTACTCACCTTCGCTCCAGAGCAACGCACAAGAACCAGTCTGAACTGTTTTCTCTTCTTTAGTAATCCTCGTAGTTCCTGGCAGCACTGGTACTTCCCAAGGTCCACTGTCTCCTCGCACTGGGCATCACCCTGAAACAGCGGAGAATGATTCTCAGTAAGCAGATTCCAGACTCTGGCGACAGTCCTCAAATCCCAGTGAAACATCAGCAATGGGAGCCAAAAACCTTGCTCAGCACGAAGCTGTCTCAAAATCCCCAGAGACTGATGCCAACGCTCTCAGCTAAAACAAAGGCATCCCCAGATCCCAGGCGCAAACCTTAGAATAACCTTCAAATGTCTGGGCTGAAACAGTTCTGGAAAACAACCAAGTTCAGATCCTCGACCTGTAGGTTAGGCAGCATGGAAAGTGGTCCTTCAACCCAAAACGGCTATTTAATCAACAAGAAAGTTAATCTGTGCACTACCCCCAGATACTCAGGGGAAACTACAGGTAGTCCTAAATGCCTGGGCTGAACCAGTTTAACCGAACCACTCCCAAAGGTAAACCAGGGACAGACCTCAAAAGTCCCGGTTAATCCCAAAATGCAGGGAAAACCAACAAGATGGGCCAAGACTAGAGACTTGGTGAGTACAGAGACTTGCCCTGACGTTACCTGCTGCTCGTAGATGAGGAGGCGGCCTTTGTCTAGTCGGATGTAGCGCTCCTTCCAGGCACCCCCGAGGAGCCCACGGCTGCACTGCTTGCGGACCCAACCAGCCTGGCCCGGACTGCCACCCTCCTGGTAACACAGATACAAAGACAGTGAGAGATGGGAAGGAAATGAAGACTCCAACTGTCATCGCCTGAGATAGGATAATCTGGATTATGAATCAACTCCAATCCCTAGACCTCAGATCCTCCACCGCCAACTCCCTTAACTGAACCCAAATCCCTTAACTTCAGCTCCAGCCCCAACTCCAGTCAGTCAGCACAGTCATCCCCACAGAGGCAGACTGAGCTCCATCCACAGCCCGCTGGAGTCTTTCCCCGGGTAGGGTCTCCAGGACGATAGACCACGGACTCGGGTCCAGTGAGAGACCCCAAACCATGAACCGCTGACCGAAACCATCACCCTTTAGACACGGCCCCAGACCCCAGAGACCCCCAGTTCCAGACCCGGGCCACCTAATGCCCGAACCCAGCCCACAGTGCCCTCGCTCCGAGCCCCGGCCTCAAATCTAGACCCCGATCCCACCAGACGTGGACGGCGCCACTTCCAGGCCCCGACCCCACCCGCAGACCCCCACCCCCAGCGGACCGGGACCCTCGCCAGGCACATCCCCCGGTCGCAGCACGAGGAGTGCGGCAGGCGAGGCCCGGCTCGGACCGCGGCGGCCCCTCACACCCACCTCTCCCATGCCGGCGGCTCAGTCTCTGGGCAGGGACGGTCCGAGCTCCGAGCATCCTGTGAGGGGCGGCCCGGGCTCGGCGCTTCCTCTCTCTGACTCACCGCGCCTGCTTCCGGCAACAGGCCGATCGCGGGGGGAGGGGGAGACGAGAGGGACGGCAGGGAGGGGCAGGGGTGGTGGTGCTGATGGCGGGAGGGGGTGAGGGAAGGGTGCAGAGGGATAGGGAGGGAGGAGAGGTGAGTTACGGCTGGAGGAGGCAGAGAGTAACGGATAGGAGGGAGGCCGGCAGAGGATAACGGAAAGAGAGAGAGAGAGAGAGAGAGAGAAGCAGAGGGTAAGGGAAGGAGGGAGAGAGGCAGAGGGTAAGGGAGGGGGAGGCAGAGGGGAAAAGAGGGAGGCAGTGGGTAATGGAGGGGCGGGGAGGGAGACAGGCTAACGAAGGGGGAGGAGAGGGAGGGAAACAAAGGGTGACGGAGGGGAGGGACGCAGAGGATAACGGAGGGATGGGGAGGGAGGCAGAGGGTAATGGAGTGGAGGGAGGGAGGCAGAGGTTATGGGAGTAGAGTGGCAAGGTAGGAGGGAGTGAAGATAGAGGGGTTAGAGAGGGAGGGTTTAGGCATAGAAAGTTGGAGGTTTAGGGATGGAGTGAGGGAGGAAGTGGGAAGAAGGGGAGCAAGAATGGAATGAAGGAGAGGATAGGATGGAAGGATCATGTAGGGATGGACAGGTGAGTGAGGGAGGGGTAGGAATGGAAAGAGGGACCAGGAGGGAGGGGAAGTAGAGATGCAGGGTGTGAAGGAGTAAAGATGGGTCAAGGAGGGAAGGAGTGAGGGTTATGGGGTAGGGAAGGTGTAGGATGTAGAGTGGAAGGGAGGGAAGGGGCAGGGGGTTAAGGGAGGAGGGAGGAGTAGAGAGGGAGAATGGATAGAGGGAGGGGGAGAGATGGAGAGGGACAGATGAGATAGAGAAATTGAGGAACAGAAGATCGGGATGGACGAGAAGGAAAGGTTGTGGAGGGAGGGGTTAGAGAGAGGTGGGAGGGAGGTTGAATAGAGGGCATGTGTGGAAGGAGGAGGGGTACACCAGAGAAAGCCATTTTTTCCTAAGCCCATGCTGGCCTTTTGTACAAGCATATATGAGCATTTCTAATTTGTCTTGTTTCTTGGCTTTTTGCTTGTGGTCCTACAAAAACATTTCCAATGGAAAGAAATGACTTCTCCTTCAGGCACTTATTGCAGATCATTGTTATTCATCAAATGAAACAGATTATCACGGAATCACATAAAGTTTAGCACACTGAAGATCAAAAGCAATTCTGCTGGTCACCCTCCTTGCCCTGGCTCCAATGCCCTCTTAAGTGTTTTTTTTAGATGCCCATCCAAGCCTCTTTGCATTGCTATGGTTAAATCTGCTTCTGTTTCTACCCTGGGATAGTAAACCAGATCCTAACCAGTCACTGATTAAAGATTTCTTCATGGTCTAGGTTCACAAAGTCACACAGCACAGAAACAAGTCCTTCAGCCCAACTCATCCATGCTGCCCAAAATGTCCATCTACGTTAATCCCATGTCCCTCTAAATTTGTCCTAGCCATGTACAGTACCTGTCCAAATGTTATAATTGTACCTGATTCTGCCAATTCCTCTGGTAACTCCATACACTCTCCTCTCTCCGTGTGAATTAAGTTGTCCTTTAGAGCTCTTTTAAATTTTACCCCTCTAGATTTAGAGTCTCCTATTCTGGGAAAAAGACTGTGACAATTGACCCTGACTACATATGCCCTCCTGATGTTAACTTCTACCAGATCACCCCACAGCCTCCTTACTACAGGGAAAAGAATCCCGGGCAATCCAGCCTCTCCTAATAACTCAAGACCTCCAGTCTCGTTAACAGCCTCGTGGAGCTTTTCTGCACCCTCTCACATCCTTCTACAGTGTGACAACCAGAACGGCGCCCAGTGCTCCAAAAGTGCGGTCTAACCTACGTTTCATTAACCAATGCTGTTTTGGGTTCTTCACCTTGTGTGCCCCACCATTTGACCCCCAGCAATTTCTCTCTTGCTTTATGATTTAAATGCCTTTATCATGGAGAACAAACCCATCATCCCAATCTGTATCGTACCCTCCGGATTAAGGTTAGTAAATCTGTTTTGCAGCCTCCCTTAAACTTTTCCATGTTTCATGTATGTATTGTGCTGTCATGCTCCAGCTGTGACTAAACAAGTGTTTCATGAAAATTCTTCTTTGCTTCCTTGTTGCTGAACCGTGTGCTCGATGTAGAAAGGCCAGGCTCCCAGATACATCTATCACTTTCTCAACCAGCCCTGCCAGGTTCACACGTAACCTCACACTTGCCAGTACAGTATGTGTGTCTTTTAGAATTATGTGCTTAGTCACATTGTCTCTCCTCATTCTTGCTACAAAAGTATAACATATTGCATTTATCAGCATAAAACTTCATGTGCTATCTGCTTGCCTATCGCTATCTCCTTGAAACCCGTCAGTATCCTCCAAATGTTGCATTACCAGCAAAATTTGAAATAGTGTCCTGTGCATGTCCAAATCCATGAAGAAAGGTAGTGAGCAGTAGTATCAATACCAGGAGCTGCACTCGACTTTTCCCCTTCGGTCAGAGACTAACTTCTTAAAAAATCGGAATACAGAGGGAATTGGTGACACTGGAGGACTGTTCAAGGTGCAGAAAGTAGGATGGGGCTGAAGAACTGGGTCTTGGGCTAGGTTTAATCGACACAGTTTGTGGACTAGACTCTGTAGTTCGCATTATGAAGTGTTTCTGGTTTCTGGTTACTATTTTGTTCTATTTTGATCAGGGCGTACTGGAGTCAACAAACGACACCGCTCTATATTGAACTGAACAGAGCTAAAGTGAGTATACCCACGCCACTTTGACAGTGACTTTGCAGGCTGGTTTTATATTCTGTGTGTATCGCTCGTTTGTTTGCTGTTGCAGAATTTGGTTCTTTTTGTGCATGAGGTGGGGGGGATGATGTTTTCTTTGAATAGGTTGCATGGTTTTCTCTGTTTCGTGGCTGTCTGTGGGAAGGTGAATCTCAGTGTTGTATACAATGATAATAAATGTTCTTTGAACCTTTGGTCTCAGCAGTTCAAGTACCGTCGATGGAGAGATATGGAAAATTGATGTTCTGAGACCCCAAGCGTTGACTGACCATTGCCCTCTACAAGCAGGCACCTGACCTGCTGAGTTCCTCCATCAGCTGTTTTGTTTCATTCCAGATATCAGCTCCTTCAGTCCCACGAGTCTCCACACGGTGACTTGCAGCCCTGGGATAGTGCCCAATGTGACTGTCATCATTGGGATGGTTACCAATTATCATGGTACAGGGTCCAGTTAACAGCCAGCGCAGGTTAGTATCCAGAATGAGAGGAGCAGTAGTAACCATATGGAATCCTAGGAAGCATCAAGATAAGTAATTGAAGGAGAAATGGATAACTTGGCCCTTCCATTTGCTTTGCTGATCTTTTCGGAGCTCATTCCGTATAGTTCCATTTCTAACTCAATTAACTGAGCCTCCAAAATACTTTTGTGTCAAGATTTCCAAAGAGTCACCACTCTTGTGCTAAAACACCGGCCTTCAAGCCCTGGGAGAATTTTGTATGTTTCAATTGAATCACCTCTCAGTCTTCCATACCCTAGAGAATATAGACCCCACCTGTGTCATTTATCTCCATGGAACAAACCCACCACCCAGGAATCAATCTGCAGTCTTTCCTGACAGTGTATCTCTCCTAAGGTAAGGAGAACAGATCTGTGTGCAATATTCCAGAAGTCATCTCACCATCCTCTATCATTTGGACAAGATGGCTTACTTTTGTATTCAAATTCTCTTGCAATAAAGCACAATTAATTGTTTGCAATGCTATTGGACCGTAAGACTATAAGATATAGGAGCAGAATTAGACCATTTGGCTCATCGAGTCTGTTCCTGCATTTCATCATGGCTGGCCCATTTTCCCTCTCAGCCCCAGTCTCCAGCCTTCTCCGCCATCCCTTCATGCGCTAACTAATCAAGAATCTTATTAACCTCTGCCTTAAGTACACCCAATGACTTGGCCTGCTTGCTGCTTGTGGCAACAAATTCCATAGACCTACCGTTCTCTGGCTAAAGAAATTCCTCCTCACCTCCGTTCTAATGGATGTCCCTCTACTCTGAGTATGTGTCCTCTGGTCTTAGTCTCTCCAAACCATAAAACACTATCTGTTTTATGTTTCAGTGAACTCTATAGATACACCCACATCCCTCATAACACTGATACCTTCCATTCTTTTGCCATTTAATAAAAAAGTCTTGCTTTTTTGTTACCAAAATGGATAGCCTCACATTTTTACAGATTATATTCTATCTTCCATGGTCTTATCCATTTTCTTGAGCTGTATACTGTATATTTCTGTGACCTCTCCACATACTACTTTGCCCATATTGGTGCTTGGCATTGTTGAAGGGATTCTGAGTAACTGTAAGTACCAGGACAAGGGCCAGTTAACTACAGAACTGGGGGGGGGGGGGGGGGTGGGATTGGGCCCACGTTGAATAAATGGTAGAAATGAAATAGTTTTTGGAATCACGTACTGGGTAGTGTCCAAGTAATTCATTGCACTGGGTTAATGAGCAGAATTGGGTTATGCTTCGAGATAACTGTCCTTATGAGGATAATGTCCAGGCTAATTGGCAGCAATCTGTTAATTGGTGGCACTGGGATGGCTTCATGGCAGTGGAGGGTCCAGTGATCATGCAGCTCTTGGACCAGGTGCCAGGTAACTGGCATCACCGGATTAGTGACTGGTGAAGCTGTCAGTTCCAAGACAGAGTAACTGCCAGGAACCTGATATATCCAAGGTAGCTAGACCATCTGGGATGGGATCCAGTATAATTAGCAAAGCTTGGATAGGGTCCAAAGTTACTGGCAGGTGACTGGAAAGGGTCTAGAATAACTTGTAGTGCCCCGGACATGGTTTGGGATAAGTGACAACACCAAGCTAGAAGTGCAGTTGTACTAGAGAGGGTTCAGAGTAACCAGCAGTGCCCTAAATAGAGTCCAGGGTAATCAGCTACAAGGAGAAAGGGATTGCGGTAACTAGCAAGAAATAGAGTTTGGGTTAACTGTCAGGAGGTCTACAAACTGCATTGGGATAAGATCTGGAATAACTGGAAACTTCAGCACAGGATGCTGGAGCAGAGTGTCCCAGGCTGCTAGTAGTATATGGTTAGGAGCTGGGCTGTGTTCTAGGACACCTACAGCATTGAATAGGGACTGGAGAAACCAGCGAAAAGAACCCAATAATTTCTGGGAATACTAGCAATACCAGCTGAGGGACCTGGGTAACTAGTCGTACTGGGACAAGGTCCAGAGTGTCTAGCGGCTCTAGGATGGGTTTACAGTAACTAGTGGCACTGGGATGGGGTCCAGGGTAACTACCAGTACTCTGACAGTGTCCAGAGTAACTATTAGCACTATGACAGTGTCCAGAGTAACTAATACCATTGGGATGAAGTCCAGAGTAACTAGTAGCATTGGGATAAGGTCTACTGTAATTATTAGTACTCTGACAGTGTCCAGAGTAACTATTAGTACTCTGGCAGTTTCCAGAGTAACTATTAGTACTCTGACAGGATCCAAAGTAACCAGTAACATTGGGATGGTGTCCACTGTAACCAGTCTGCAATTCTGTGCTGAATGTATTAATCTGAATATAACAACTGGAGGTAAGCTGTTTGCTGGGGATTCTCACTCAGCCTGGATAACCATTCAATTGGTGGGCATTGTGGAATCATTTCTGACAGCGGGAAGTAAAACTAAATCAATAGGTGACCATTATGCTGTTAGTCAAGGTCAGCAGAGGAAACTACTTTAGGGAATACGGTGACTGCCCTGTGGTAGCTCCTGTGAATGTTGCATGCTTGACATCTGCGTAGCTGCGTTCAAAGTGCTCGAGCGGCTGTGTTGATGGATGTGGCTACACATCCTGAGAGCAGGACTGTAGCCGTGCACAGGCTACGTGGATCAGCTGCTGCAGACTGGGGTATGTTACCCTCCCAGTGAAGGCATTTCACCGGTGATGCCTCTTGCCATCTGTAATTCTCTTCTGTTCAGTTCACTGGCAGCAGCTGACAGAGGCGGGGCACAATGCCACATGAAGATGGTAAGGAGAGAATGCCGCCTTACTGGGGCTACTGCAGACTCTCAAATGATGCAGAGTGTTTGGTCCCAGCAAGGCTGTGCCCTCCCATCACAATCCTTATGGGACGAATAAATGTTCACAACGTTCAGGTCCTTTTGCCTTTACATTGATAATAAGAGGATGGGATAGGTTGCCCAACATACTGCTTCTGATACAGGGCTTATTAAAGATGAAATGGTTAACAGTGCAAGGCATGATGAACAGTCACTCATTTGTGTATTAACTTACACATGATCAGATATAACCTTCTGTATGAATTTACGATGAAAGCCAAAAATCACTAGCTGCTTCTATCAAACTGAAAAATGCATCTGATGCTCTTGTCTGCACACCATCTTGTGAAATTCCCCAGAGAAGCAGGATGCAGCCCATAAATGGTCGAAATCATGTTGCACTCTGTGGAGAGTTCAAGTTCTAGTGCTTAGCATTGCAAAATAGAGCACAGTGAGAAGTCATTTCTAGGCAAAAGTTTCTTCATGGAGTGTGTGGTTGAAATCTGGAAAGTACTGTCTCAAAGTGCAGGTTCAATAGTATCATTCAAAGGGGAATTGGAAAAATATTTGAAAGGAAAACATTCACAGGCCTTTGGGGGGGAAAGCAGGAGCCCGGAACCAACAGGACAGCCGTTTTGAAGACCGACGTCCTTCTTTGCCCGTCTCTCTCTGATGACGAGCCCTCCTTATGTATTTCGTAAATTTATGTCCTGCTAGTAAAAAAAAAACTCAAACAACACCTTTTTGCATAGAGTTACTCCTGAACAAGGATGTGGTTTTACTGCACATTATCATTAACCTGTAGTTCATTGATGCTGTATTTGGTCAGTGTTTGAATATTGTATGTAACACACAGTTAGAATGTTTGTATTATGATCCAATTAAGTGTTTAATTTGCTTGAAAACTAGGCAGCTACTTGGCACTGGATTGAAACAATTGCCGAGAGTAATTGATAACCTTCAGGTAACCTGTAGATTCAGTTAATGACACTGAATAGTTCAGAAGTTAGCTGGAGCTGAGGGCCAGCAAGAAAACTGAGTGAAGGAGGGAGGGAATAAGGATTCAGCATCAGTATTCAAATAGCAGGATGTGACTAACTGTTAAGGCCACAGCTTTTCTCTATATTTATAAATGGTTCAGATGATTGGATAAAAAAAACCACATGGCTGTGTTTGGTGGTGCTGCAAAAATCTCACATTGTAACCTTGGCAAAAGCAAGATTTAAATGACAGAAACATTAATGGATTAAGCAAGTAAGACAAATTGATGCAAATCTCTATTAATATAGGTAATCATGAGGTCACTCAGTGTGGATCTAAAAAAATCAGAGTATTTTGACAGAGAAGTCTAAAACCAGTGGAAGTCCAGATGTACATGGATGATTAGAACATCATGGCATGTTCAAAGAATGGTCAAAATGTTGGTGACTTCTATGTCTGATAGATTTAATCACAATGTTAAGTTCAAAGTACATTTATTATTAAAGTATGTATACTTTATGCATCCTTGAGGTTTGTCTCCTTACAGGCAGCCACAAAACAAAGAAACCCAATAGAACCTGTTTAAAAAAACATTAAACATCCAATGTGCAGTTAAAAAACCAAATCCTGCAAACAATATAAGTAAACAAATACCATTCAGAACTGAAGTTCATGAAAATGAGTCCACAGACATAAAGTCGGTCATCGCTGCAGCCTATTCAGGAGCACATTAGTTGCAGGCCACAGCCTCAGTTCAGCTCAGAGACGAGTAAACCTTGCAGAGCAGCGAGCTGAATCTGCTCGTCCATGGCCTCCAGCCCTGACACCTTGACCTTTTCAATCTGGCCCGGCACTTAAGTTGGCCAAACCTTGGATTGCTCCTCGTTCTCAGACCTGGGCCTTGCCATTTCGATGCGCACTCAGGCCTGGGAGCATGCTGTAGGTAGAATAGCCTTTATTGAATTATATCTAGAATATTGAGAAGTGCTAGTGTAGATTAGATCCTGCAACCATCAAAGGAGACAGCTGAGAGACAAGCTGGGGAAAATAGTTTGTGGTGAAAGATGTTCTTTGGGTAGAATGTCAACATATTTTTAAAAACAGGAGGAAATCTGCAGATGCTGGAGATCCAAAGAGACACACACAAAATGCTGGAGGAACTTAGCAGGCCAGGCAGCATCTATGGAAAAGAGTAAACAGTCAACGTTTCAGGCCGAGACCCTTCCAGGTCTCAGCCCAAAATGTTGAATGTATTTTTAAGATTAGTTGTGGACCGGCTGGCAAGTGTTCAGTCAGAAGGATTGAGAAGTCAAAGGAAAAACCTGAAGGCTTGTGGCACCAGGCTTAAGAACAGTGTTGGGGAAATGACACAACCCTGCTTGACATTGAGTTTCATTGAAATTGTTTCTGCTGTGGACCTGATGGTTAGGATCACAACTTACATCCCATCAAGAAGGAAACTAATAGTAAAAATGATTTTCTGAAGATGAATTTGATAGAGTCAAGGGGTGGAATGTAAATAAGGTACCAGGAGATCCAGTTGTTCATAACCATAGGCAGGTGTGGTCATTGTCAGATAAATTATCTCCACAAGAGTGATGCTAGCGGTTTCTAAGATCATACTGCTAGAGACGATGTAGAGTTCCAAATATATATCCAGTCTGAATGGTGAGCTGCCTTCTTGTAATGCTACCGTCTTTTTGGTAAAGCTTCTCCCACAGGGCTACTGGGTACAGAGTACGAGAAATTTGATCCAAAAATGATGAAGGACCTGCATTATACTTCCAGGGAAGGTTGTGGAGGGTGGCGTTGCCAAGTACCAACTGACTTGTCTTTCTTAGTGGTAGTATGTGTGGTTTTAAGGAGGTGTTGTCAGAGTAGCCTGGGATTAGAAACTACAGTGCATTTCATAGACGGTGCATCGTGAAGCTGCTTTACACCAGGGATGGAGGGAATGTATGCTTAGGAGGCCAATAATAACAGCTGCTTTGCCAGGATGGATTTGAAATTCTTCAGAATTGTTGGACCAGTACTTACCCAGGCAAATGGAGCTTATTCACCGTGGTCCTGACGAGTCTTGTACGTTGAACTCCTGTGTTACAGAAGGGTTGCTTTCCTAGAAAGCTGTCCATATTGTGATTTTCTGCAATGTAAAACTTATTTCCCTTGTTATAAGTGGGGATGTGAGATGATTCCCTCTCAACAGTAACGAAAGTACAGGCTGCTGTGTCTTCGCAGCAGAGGCCACTTAAAAGTTTCCTTGCTAGTTTCCAAGTCAACCTTCTAAATGGCCAAAAGCTTCATTCGGAGACCCAAGTGATTGTAACAGGCATTCACAAACTGCAAATAAAAAAAGAATAAATAAATAAGAACAAACAAATAAATATATAATACTAAGAACAGGAGTTTCGGAGTGCATGAAAGTGAGTCCATAGGTTGTGGAATCAGTTCAGTCTTGGGGTGAGTGAAGTTATCCACACTGGTTCTGGAGCTGAGGGTTGAAGAGTAATAACCGTTCTGGTGTGGGACCTAAGGCTGTGCCGATGGCAGCAGTGAGAAGAGAGCAGGGCCTGGATGGTGAGGCTTCTTGATGATGGACACTGCTTTAATGTGGCAGCACTCCTTGTAGATGTGCTCGGTGGTGGGGAGGACTCTGCCTGCCGTTGACTGGGCTGTATCCACTATGTTTTGTGGTGTCACAGCAACGACCTTCACTCAATGTCAGTAAGACCAAGGTCAAGTTCAAGTTTAATTATCATTCAACCATACATGAATACAGCCAAACAAAACAGAGTGCCTCTGGAAGAGACCAAGGAATTGATTGTGGACTTTGGGAAAGGGAAGTCAAGGGAGTAGACACTGGTGATCATAATGGAGAGGGAACTTCCTGGGTGTCAACATCTCTGAGGATCTGTCCTGAACTCAACATGTCGATGCAATTACAAAGAAGGCACCACAGGAGCTATATTCCATTCGGAGTCTGAGGAGATTTGGTACATCACCAAAGTCACACATGCATTTCTACAGATGTACCGTGGAGAGCATTCTAAACGGTTACACCACCATCTGGTTTGGAGGGGCCTCTGCACAGGGTCAGGAAAAGCTGCAGAAAGTTGTAAACTCAGCCAGATCCATCATGGGCACTGGCCTCCCCAGTACCCAGGACCCTTTCAAAAGGCAGCATCCATCATTGAGGACCCTGTCACCCAGGACATCCCCTCTTCTCAGTGCTGCCATCAAGGAGGCGGTAGAGGAGCCTAAACATGTGAACTCCGCATTTCCGGAACAGCTTCTTCCCCTCTACCCTCAGATTTCTGAATGGACTCTGAGCTCATGAACACGTGCTCAGTATCATTTTCTTCCATCTACAATAGGGATGGTGAGGGAGAGTGATGGTAATGTCACTGATGCGAAGGGTAAGTGGTTACATTCTTTTGTTGAGCTCATGTCTGGAGGAAGGTCATTGAAGAAGCAGCAGATTGAGTCATACACACAGGTGCGGTGCCTTTAACCCAGCGTACCCATGCTGACCTTCTTAGCCTATCTACACTCAGACCATTTGTCTGCATTAGAACCTCATCCTTCAGTGTCGGGATCTAAGACACTGCCCTGAGCAACTCTGATATTAATGTTCTTGGGTTGGTGTGATTGGACTCCGGTAACCTCAATCATCTGGTGTTGTGTGAGCTATCAGTCCAATCTTTAGAGTGCTTTTCCTTGGCGCCTTCAGGATTATCAGGACTTCTTGAAGCCACTCTCAGTCATTGATGTCAAAAGCCACCACTCTCACTTTACCTCTGGAATTCATTTCTCATCTCTTCCCATAACTCTTGCAGTCTTCTCCTAACCCCTTTAGCATTATGGAGTAGTCTACATTTCCAAGCATCAGCTTCAATAAATCCTTCTCCCTTCAAAAAATCTTCAATCTCTATATAAAACCCCTTTGATCTTCCCAGATCCTTCAGGTTTCTTCTGACTTTCCACATCTTTCACTACCCCTCAGACACTTCTGCTTTCTATCCATCGACCCCATCTGTTCCACGGACCTCCCTGATCTGCTGATCTCCACCTCAGGCATTTCCTAGCAACCTGGACAACACATTCCCAGATACCTACAGTCACCCCTATTACGATTCTATCTCTGTCTTAAAAAATATTCAAAGAGAGTTCCAGACTCACAGCCCTCTGAGTGAAACACTTAAATTTCTGTCCTCTAGTTTTTAAATAGTAGCCCTCATGAAGAAGGATGCTAGTGGCTCTACTTCATTGGCATGCCTTCTTCATTAGGAGTTTGAGGAGATTTCGCAGATCACCAATCACTTTCAAACTTCTATAGATATAGAGTGGAAAGCATTCTTCCTGTTTGCATCACAGCCTGGTATGGAATCTCCAATGTGCAAGATCACAAGAGACTGCAGAGGGTTGTTGACTCAGCCAGCTCCATCACGGGTGCAACCATCCATCCATCAAAGATGTCTTCAAGAGGTGGGGCCTCAAGAAGGCGGCATCCATCACGAAGGACAGTCACTACCCAGAGCAAGGCCTCTTCTCCTTTGGACCATCACGGAGATGGTACAGGAGCCTGAAGGCCTCCACTCGATGACTCAGAAATAACTTCATCCCCTCCGCTGTCAGATTTCTGACCGATGGGATGAACCCATGAACAATACCCCATTATTCTTCTGTTTGCACTATTTATTAATTTTGTAATTCATGGTATTTTTATGTCTCCGTTCTGTATTGCTGCTGGAGAGTAACAAAATTCATGTCATATAAGAGAGCAATTCCCATTCTGAGGTTCTCCCACAAGAGAAAATATCCTCTGTTCATTTGCCTGTTGCACCCCCTCAGGATTTTATATTTTTCAATAGTCCCGTTTCACTTTACGGATCTCTAAGGGATACAAGCTCAGTTTATCCAATATTCTCTGGTAAAGCAATCTCCCTTACTGTGTATTAATCCAATAAATCTTTTTTGAACTGCTTTATTCACATCCTCCCTTAAAGAAGGAGACTAGTACTGAACTGTTGTGGTCTCACCAATGGCCCCTCTAACTGAAGCCAAACCTCCCTACTTTTGTGTTCAGTTCACTTTGCATTAAGCAAAGGGAACGTAAGCAATCCCAGTTGTTTGCAGAATGACATACAAATCAGACCTTTGCAATCTGTCACCAATTAGATAACATATCTTCTATTGCCAAAATTGGGGTGTCCATTCTGGGGCAGCTCACTCACCTTTGGTCCCCACCGGACACTCAGCTTCCAAGTAAGCTTTTGAAAGCAACAGCAGCCACACCCCAGCATACTGCTTCGACTGGCAGGCTAAACCAGGAGAAGGTAGCCAGCAGGCATAAGATAGGGACATACCTGCCCTAGCATGCGGCGTCTGCTCCAGCGGATTGGGCGGATGAGATCTACAGTGACCAGGAAGGTGGTACTGCAGCGCTCCCTGGAGAGCGAGGGGCATGACAAGGCACAGAAGATGTCACGGTCATCCACTGCGACCACGGAAGACCCCGGTTGTGATGACTACTCGTACTAGTGAACCCATACCTCTGAGGTCGAGAGAACGGAACCGCCCCAGTGCTATGGCTTTTCAGCTTTAAAAACTCTCCCACACAGCTTTCCTGTCGTCATCAGATGAAACAGACTACCTCCATTGCCAAAATGAACAATTTTGCCTCTTACAAAATATACTCCCAATCTGCCAAATCTTTTTCCACTCACTCAACCCATTGATCGGTTTTGTAATCTCCTTTTGCCCTCTTTCTTGTCTTTGTGCTGCAGGTGGCGGGGGGAGATGTGTTTGTACCAAAGGGCGTAAGGTGCTCTTTCCCTCGTTAGCCTGCAGGCAAGGTGCAGAACCTGCTTAGCACCCACTCCCTCCCCGATCAGAGTCACATGAAGTCAGGGGAGCAGGCGGTGCATATCTCGGTTAGGTGAGCTCTGACAGTCTGGAGAGTATTGATAATGGCTGGAGTCGCTCGTCTTGCACAGACACTGCCTAGAAGAAGGCGGCAATGGCAAACCACTTCTGCAGAAAGGTTTGCAAGAACATCGTGGTCATGGGACAGTGATTGGCCATGTCATATGACGTGGAAGCTGATGATGATCTTTGTGCCACCTTTGCCTGTACTTCTGGTGCCTCGATTCAATTGACACACAGCTTGTAGAAAGTTGTGGCTCCAGCACCAATCGCTGAGGCACACTATGCAGTGCACCCTACCAACCAGAAAAAGAACCACACACTACATGTTTAATCTCAGCCAGTCAATCTGCTGTCCATGCTCGTTCTATATTTTTATGCCGTGAGCCTTCTGCATGCTACAATTTAAACAGCTGCCTTCTCTATCCCTAACTGTGGTCCCAACATGAAAACAAATTTCACTTATGTCACTTTTGGATCTTTTGTCCACACTTCCTTCCCATGTCCATTGGTTCAAGATCCCTTCACCAATATGAACAAGCTTGCTACGCCTAACTTGTTGTGACTTCATGACTTTAAAAACTTCTAACAGATCTTGCAACCTCCTCTGATCCAGGGAGAACAGTTACGCCTTCTCCCGTTTATCCAAACAAATAGTCATGGATTCTGTATGCAGAGCAGACTGTGTGTCACAAATTCCGTGTCCAGTCATTGTGAAAGAGGTGCAAGAGGCCACAATTATGAAGAAAGAAAGAGTGAAGAAGGAGTTGGATACATAAGAATTGGATGGAGATCCAGGCAGGAGGTGGAGGTGGAGGAGGGGATGAATGAGATAATGGAGAGAAAGGTGAAGAGAGGAGGCTAGGATGAATGGGATGAAGAATAGATTGTGAATTATGAAGTGAAGATAGAGGAAGAGGAGACAGATGTAGGAGCAGGGGAAGAAGAAAGCAGTGGGGAATGGTGCAGGGCAATGGAAGCTGAGTGGGACAAGAAGATGAAGGAGACCCGGACCATCAGAGTCTCAAGGATGAGTTCATTATCAGGCGATTTCACAGAGTATGTCTGTTCTTTAATGACAGTTTATTTTAACATTATTGCTAATTTACAGGGCAGAACAATTGACTGGAATTCTCATCCCACCGTAGTAAATAATAATGTTTCAATTTACTCACTTTAGTAAGTCTGGGATGAGAAGTCAGCATTAATCGTACTAAGTAGGAGGGATACAGCACTGCTGCTGGGAATCCTTAACCTATATATAGACTGGATGAATCAAATTTGCCCTAATAAGGAGGAAGAAGAATACATGGAGTGCGTGTAAGATGCTTTAATATTGAGAAATCAACTTGAGAAAATACTGATTGGTGATCTCATTGTCAGGGGACTTTATGAGGGAGAGTAATATGATCAAGTTTTGCGTTGTACTGCAATGTGAAATGAGGGTCTTAAACCTGAACAAAGGGAACTGTGAAGGGAAGAGAGGACGGTTGGTTGTGGCTGACTGGGAAAACACACTGAAAAGCATGGAGATGGACAGGCAAGGTGAAGCATTAAAAATTGCAGAAGTTGCAAAAGAATATGTATCTTTAAGACACAAAAAAACTCAAAAGGAAATGTGATTCATCCAAGGCTGACCAGAAAAAATTAAGTTGAGTATTATATCCAAGGAAGAGACGTACTGTATAAATTTGCCAGAAATAGCAGAATGCCTGAGAATTGAGGATGTTTTAGAACTCACAAAAGGGGAACCAGAATATCTATTTTAAAAAGGACATGATAGAATATCACAATAGTCTAGTGAGAACCATCAGAATGGATCACAAGATCTATTATACTGTATAACTGTAAAAGGAAGACACTAGCAAAGGGACCTGTGGGCTCAGTGTAGAGATATTTATTATGGGTCAATGAGGGAATGGCTGAAGATTTAAGGACTTACCTCAGATTTCATAGGAGGAGGCTCCCAAAATTTACCATATATATTATTAAAACAAAAGGGAAGAGGTTTAAGCAGTCTTAAAGGGCATATAAGGGGAAAGCTTTTTACACAGAAAGTGGTTGTTATATGGAGAAGGTGGATTCAGATACAATTATTCTGTTTAAGAGGCATTTAGACAGGCATTAAATGGGTACAGAATAGAAGGGTAGACCCCTAATGTTGGCAAATGGGATTCATGTAGATGGGCAGAAGAGTTGGCATGGACCAGTGGGCAAAAAGGCAGGAGGATGGCCACAAAATTAGCACCCAGGGCATTGGAGGTGATGTACTGAGAATTAGATATTAAGAAGCAAAGAAAGAGAAGAGATTAATGGAGCTTTTTCAGACTAGCAGAATACCACAGAGATGGGTGCTCGGGCCGCAACTATTTACAATCTATATCTATAATTTCTGAAGGGTCCATTATGAGCTAGGTGGGACAGTGACTAGGAAGGAGAAAGTAAAGGGGTTTCAAGGAAGATACACAAGCCGACTGAGGCGAACATGGCACCGAGAATAGGACATGGAAAAATGTGAGTTCACCCACTTTAAGAGAAAAGCAGGGCATTTATTATATAGTGAGAAAGTGAGCAGTGTTGATATTCATGTGGACCCTGTACATCAATCATTGAAAAGCAAAACGCAGTGCAGCAAGTGAATGGATTACAGGAATAAGGAAATCCTGTTGCAATTGTATATGTATTATGTATTAATATAGATCCCTTACTTATAGAGAGAGAGAGTGCAGTGAGATTGACTTGACTGGTTCCAGGGCTGGTGGGATTGCTGGATGATAAAACATACTGTAAGTGTTACATGACTTTCTAGTGTTAAGGAGATGGAAAGACAATCTCATAGAACCATACACACTCAGTGGTCTCATTACTTAGGAACCTAATAAACTGGTCAATGACCAATCGTTCATGGTCTTCTGCCACTGCAGCCCATCTACCTCGAGGTTTATCATGCTGTGCATTCAGAGGTGCTCTCCTGCACGCATGATTATTTGAGTTACTGTTGCCTTCCTGTCAGCTTGAACCAGCCTGATCATTATTCTCTGACCTCTCTCATTGACAAGATTTTTTTGTCCATAGTACTGCAACTCACTGATTTTTTTTTGTTATTTCTTTTATTCTCTGTAAAATCTAGAGACTGTTTGTGAAAATCCCAGGAGATCAGCAGTTTCTGAGATACTCAAACCACTCCTGGCACCAGCAATCGTTCTCACGGTCAAAACCACTTGGATCACATTTCTTCTCCATTCTGATGCTAGGTCAGAACAACCACTGAACCTCTTGACCATGTCTGCATGTTTTTATTTATGCATTAAGTCGCTGCCACATGATTGGCTGATTGGATATTTGCATCAATGAGCAGGCGTCCCTAATTAAGTGGCAGTCTGGATGCAGGAAAATTACTTCCCCTGCCGGGGGAGTCTAGGTCTTAGGGAGTAAGCTATCTAGGACTTGAATGAGGAAATAATTTTTCACTTAGTAGATGGTGAATCTCTAGATTTCACAGCCATGGATGGCTGTGCAGGCTATGGCACAGGGTGACAGATTTCTGGGCATTAAAGAGATCAAGAACTATGGTGACTGGGCTGAAAAGTAGCACTGCGGTCGAAAATCAATCTTGGCCTTGATGAAGGGCAGACCCACTGCAGGGCTGAATGGCCGACTCCTGCTCCTATTTCTTGTGTCATTGTGTCGTGCTCTGGTCAAGCCGAAATGATTATCAGTCTCTGGAAAGGCCTGAATGCTCCAAAGTGAAAGACTGGAATTGGCAGTGAATATTCACTTTGAATCCTCCACAGGGGATTAAATAAAAACACAGCCCTCCCTTCCTTAGTTATGAGTATCATCCTTCCCTGCAAACTTACCTTGTTGACGCTGCAATTGCAACTTAATTGTCAGCACCTAATCTAATCCAATTTATCAGCGACTAGTCTCAGCTTGTAGATTCTCCATGAGAGTTTCCCGCATCCCAGACATGTGGGTTGATCGGCCATTGCAAATGGCCCTAATGTGTGGATGAGTGGCAGGGGCTGGGAGAGTTGATGGGAGTGTGGGAAGAATAAATAGGATCAGAGTATAAATGAGGGCTCGATGGTTGGCGCAGAATCACTGGACTGAAGGCCTCTGTTCCTGTGCTTTATTTCTCTTTGACCCTTTATGACGTCAGAGTCTCAGAATCAGAATCAGTTTTAGTGTCACCAGCACGTGTTGTAAAATTTGTTAACTTTGCGGCAGCAGTACAATGTAATACAGGATAGATATAGGAAAATAAATAAATCAGTCAGTTACAGTAAGCATATATATTAAACAGTTAACTTTAAAACAGAAAAAAGTGAGGTAATGTTCATGGGTTCAATGTCCCTTTAGAGATCAGATGGCAGAGGGCATTGCTGTTGCTGAATTTCTGAGTCTGTGCCTTCAGGCTCCTGTACCTCCTTCCTGACGGTAGCAATGAGGAAAGGGCATGTCCTGGGTGCTGGGGGTCCTCAATGATGAGCACCACCTTTCTGAGGCACCTCTCCTTGAAGATGTCTTGGATACTGCGGAGGTCAGTACCCAAGATGGAGCTGACTAATTCTCCAAATTTCTGTAGCTTCTTAAGATCCCTTAGAAGGCAACATCAGGCAACAACGGCTTATATTTTCACGCTTTTCAATGATACAAAGCTTCCCAAGGCACTGCATGCACGGTTGACCAGTCTATGAGAAACTACCAAGGACCACAGCACCTTTCGTTCTGTGGCTGACCACAACGCTGCAATCGGCTTCCCCCGCAGCCCGAGGGAATTCACGCTCTGGAAAGATGGAAGGAGAGCTGGGATGGTGTGACGGAAAACAGAGAAACGGATTAAACTTGCGGAAACCTTGATCAGAATGTCCTACGGTGCTGTCAGAATGAGATCAGAGTCAGTATCGGGCTCCTCATCACTGACATTTGTCTTGAAACTTTGTTTTGTGGCAGCTGTACAGTGCAAGATATATAAAAAAAATACTGTAAGTTACAAAAAAATAAATAAATCCTGCAAATTCAGAATAAGGACCATTCAGCGGGGAAGAAGCTGTTCTTAAAATGCAGAGTGTGGGTCGTCAGGCTCCTGTACCCCCTCCCTGTTGGTAGTCATGTCCCTGGTTGTGAGGATCTCTGATGACTTCGCCATCTGGAGCCTCGGCACCGTGGTGGTTTGAAGGGGAAGGGGGATCGGGTTGTGGAGCGACAGCATCCCATTTGATGGCTTGCTGCCTTCAGTGAGAGTGGCTTTGAACTCTTTAACTCGGAAGGCAGTGGAAGAGTCAAAAAGGACCAGGGGACAAGGTGGGAAAGCAAAGTGGCTGCAGAAATTCATCTATGGCCTTAATGGACACTTGTGGTGGTTCAAGTAGTGGCATGGTCTACTCCAGCCATGGGCATTTAGCTGCCTAGAATTTCCTGCCATTACATGAAACATAGAAACATAAAAATCATACAGCACAATACAGGCCCTTCGGCCCACAAAGCTGTGCCGAACATGTCCTTACCTTAGAACTACCTAGGCTTACCCATAGCCCTCTATTTTTCTAAACTCCATGTAGCCATCCAGGAGTCTCTTAAAAGACCCTATCATTTCCACCTCCACCACCGCCGTTGGCAGACCATTCCACGCACTCACCACTCTGCATAAAAAACTTACCCCTGACATCTCCTCTGTACCTACTTCCAAGCACCTTAAAACTATGCCCTTTCATGCTAGCCATTTCAGCCCTGGGAAAAAGCCTCTGACTATCCACAAGATCAATGCCTCTCATTATCTTGTACACCTCTATCAGGTCACCTGTCATCCTCTGTTGCTCGAAGGAGAAAAGGCTGAGTTCACTCAACCTATTCTCATAAGGCATGCTCCCCAATCCAGGCAACATCCTTGTAAATCTCCTCTGCACCCTTTCTATGGTTTCCATGTCCTTCCTGTAGTGAGGTGACCAGAACTGAGCACAGTACTCCAAGTGGGGTCTGACCAGGACCCTATATAGCTGCAACATTACCTCTCGGCTCTTAAACTCAATCCCACGGTTGATGAAGGCCAATGCACCGTGTGCCTCCTTAACCACAGAGTCAACCTGCGCAGCAGCTTTGAATGTCCTATGGACTCGGACCCCAAGATCCCCCTGATCCTCCACACTGTCAAGAGTCTTACTATAAATACTATATTCTGCCATCATAGTTGACCTACCAAAATGAACCACCTCACACTCATCTGGGTTGAAATCCATCTGCCACTTCTCAGCCCAGTTTTGCATCCTATCAATGTCCCGTTGTAACCTCTGATAGCCCTCCACACTATCCACAACACCCCCTACCTTTGTGTCATCAGCAAATTTGCTAATCCATTCCTCCACTTCCTCATCCAGGTCATTTATAAAAATCACAAAGAGTAAGGGTCCCAGAACAGTTCCCTGAGGCACACCACTGGTCACTGGCCTCCATGCAGAATATGACCCATCAACAACCACTCTTTGCCTTCTGTGGGCAAGCCAGTTCTGGATCCACAAAGCAATGTCCCCTTGGATCCCATGCCTCCTTACTTTCTCAATAAGCCTTGCTTGGGGTACCTTATCAAATGCCTTGCTGAAATCCATATACACTACATCTACTGCTCTACCTTCACCAATGTGTTTAGTCACATCCTCCAAAAATTCACTCACGACCTGCCTTTGACAAAGCCATGCTGACTATTCCTCATCATATTATCCCTCTCCAAATGTTCATAAATCCTGCCTCTCAGGATCTTCTCCATCAACTTACCAACCACTAAAGTAAGACTCACTGGCCTATAATTTCCTGGTCTATCCCTACTCCCTTTCTTGAATAAGGGAACAACATCTGCAACCCTCCAATCCTCCAGAACTTCTCCCGTCCTCATTGATGATGCAAAGATCATCGCCAGAGGCTCAGCAATCTCCTCCCTCATCTCCCACAGTAGCCTGGGGTACATCCTGTCCGTTCCCGGTGACTTATCCAACCTGATGCTTTCCAAAAGTTCCAGCACATCCTCTTTCTTAATATATACATGCTCAAGCTTTTCAGTCCACTGCAAGTCATCCCTACAATTGCCAAGATCCTTTTCCATAGTGAATACCGAAGCAAGGTATTCATTAAGTACCTCTGCTATTTCCTCCGGCTCCATACACACTTTTCCATTGTAACACTTGATTGGTCCTATTCTTTCACGTCTTATCCTCTTGCTCTTCACATACTTGTAGAATACCTTGGGGTTTTCCTTAATCCTGTCCACCAAGGCCTTCTCATGGCCCCTCTGGCTCTCCTAATTTCATTCTTAAGCTCCTTCCTGCTGGCCTTATAATTTTCTAGATTCATATCATTACCTAGTTTTTTGAACCTTTTGTAAGGTTTTCTTTTCTTCTTGACTAGATTTACAACAGCCTTTGTACACCACGGTTCTTGTACCCTACCATCCTTTCCATGTCTCATTGGAACGTACCTAGTCAGTACCCCACGCAAATATCCCCTGAACATTTGACACATTTCTTCCGTACATTTTCCTGAGAACATCTGTTCCCAATTGATGCTTCCAAGTTCTTTCCTGATAGCCTCATAGTTCCCCTTACTCCAATTAAATGTTTCCCTAACTTGTCTTTCCTATCCCTCTCCAATGCTATGATAAAGAAGATAGAATTGTGATCACTATCTCCAAAGTGCTCTCCCATTGAGAGATCTGACACCTGACAAGGTTCATTTCCTAATACCAGATCAAGTACAGACTCTCCTCTTGTAGGCTTACCTACATATTGTGTCAAGAAACCTTCCTGAACCCATCTAACAAACTCCACCCCATCTAAACCCCTCATTCTAGGGAGATGCGAATCAATATTTGGGAAATTAAAACCTCTGACCACAACAACCCTGTTATTATTGCACCTTTCCAGAATCTGTCTCCCTATCTGCTCCTCGATGTCCCTGTTACCAATGGGTGGTCTATAAAAAACACCCAGTAGAGTTATTGACCCCTTCCTATTCCCAACTTCTACCCACAGAGGCATGCTGCAAGGGAAGTGTGAATCTTGTGGAGAATATAGTCGACACAGCTGAATAGCTGTCTGTATCTGTGCGAAAACTACTGATAAACCATCACTGCAATTAATGGCCTGTAACTTCCCTTTCAGAGATGAGCTTTTGAATCGCCTGTACGACTTGGCAATTTTGCAGGACGGTTTTACTGTGGTGTGTACAGGCCGAATCGAGGTGGTGGAGCCTGGGCCCGAGGGTGTGAAATGAGCCAATGTTTGGCCATCGCTCGAGCAGGCTTGGAGCCAATCCAAGACAAGGCAGCAGGGCTGGGGCCCGAGAGCAAGGAACAATCCGATGTTTGGCCAGTTTAAGGGCCGGGCCAGACTAAAAAGGTCAGGGTGCTGAGGCCAGCGGTGAGGGATGGGCCAGTGTTCAGCTTGCTGCTTGGATCTCTGTGCTGAACTAAGGTTGTGGCCTGCAACTAATGGCTCCTGGACCTTCTGCAATGATGACTGGCTTCATGGATGTGAGGTCACTTTCGTGAACTTTAGTGGTAAATGTTATTTGCTTATCTTTAAGTGTTTGCACAATTTGTTGGTTTTTTCACATTGGGTGTTTAACAGTTTATGGGCTCGATCGGGTTTCTTTGCTTTGTGGCTGACTGTAAGGAGATGAATCTCAAAGCTGTTTATAGTACACTAACATACTCTGATTACAAATATACTTTGTATTGTGAGTTACTGGTTGAAGTCTGCAACGATGCTGAGTATGCAATTGAACTAATGAGTCTTATGAAGCAAGATGTGCTGGTTGGAGTGGGATGCAAAGTCCTGTGACTGGGCATTATTTTGATTATTGTTGGGAATGAGGATGTGGATGGTGCTGTTTTAACCATATGGTACTTAACACAGCTTGTACCTCTCAAATCTGTTTCACTATTTAATAAGACTGTGCTTAATCTGACTGTAACTCAGCTCTGTAGTCTTATCCACCTACCACATCACCAGTAACTATTCACCCCTTGTTTATCACTTATCTCTGTACCTCTACCTTAAAAATATTCAAATTCGCTGTATCTGCTGCCCCGGAGGACGAGAGTTTCATGACCTTCCGTAAAAGAACAAAAGAACAATTGCATTGTGTCTGTCTTAAATTGGTGATTGTTGTTTTTAAATGGTAGTCCCAAGTTGGGGTTCCTCACTCAGGACAAAACATCATCTACTGATCAAGACCCCACAGAATGTTTCAAGTTTTACTCAAGTTGCCTCTCACTCCTAAAGTCTCAACAAATACCAGCCTGGCCTATTCAACGTTCCATGACAATCTTTCCATTCCAAGTTTCAGATCTGTAAACCTTCTCCGAATTGTAACCTTGCTCTTGGAAGGTCTTTCACCCCTGTCAGGAATGTGGCCACGGTCAGGAGCTACTGGTGATGTCCTTATCCCCAGAGACCAATTCAATCCACAGCTGTTCAAGCAGCCTAGCGAGTTTCCGTCCTCCTTTCAAATCCCTGCACCGACTGCAGAATCAGACGACCAATGTGTGTGTCCTTCAGCTAGGACCTGTAACCTTTACAGAAGTTCCTGCCAGCCTTTAGGAAGCATCTGACCATCCTGACATCGGACCCATCTGCTGTCAGTGATCAGTACGGCTGTCCGTGGGCTGCAGGAATCGTTCCTACCCATACTTGACTTTATCCCACCCTTAGACTCCTCTGATTCACCCCGCACCAAACCTCTCTGTTCCACCCCTCTCATCCTCAGTCCTCCAATCCCTCAACCTCATTCCTGTCCCTCCCACTCAATATTTTGTCTTCGCTGAATCCCCTCCCACATTCTTCAGACTCCGCTCCTTTGACCTCAAACGTTTTACAAACAAGTTCAAGGCCATGCTTACGTCCATATAATTTCATTTGAAATCTATATTCTGTAGAGCTGTAGATTCATGCAGAGGAGAAAAGGCTCTTCTGCCCATCAGGTGTCTGCTGACCACCACACTATTACTCTAATCCTGTATTCATCCTCTTACTATTCCTCCCACATTCCCATCAACTCCCCTCACATTCTGCCACCTATCCACACAAGAGGGGCAATCACCACTGGCCAACTAATTGTGGGCGACACGGTAGCGCAGTGGTTTGCACGATGCTTTACAGCGCAGGCGACCCGGGTTCAATTCCCACTGCTGCCTGTAGGGAGTTTGTACGTTGTCCCTGTGATAAGGTGGAGGGTCTGGTTTCCTCCCACAAACCTACCAGTTGGTAGGTTAATTGGTCATTGTAAATTAGACTAGGGTTAAATTGGGGGATTGCTGGACGGCATGGCTTGAAGGGCCTGTCCTACACTGTATCTCAATAAGTAAATAAAATCTAACAGTCTGCGCATCTTTGGAAACAGGAGAAGCCATAGGGAGAACATCCAAACTCCACACAGACGAGCCCCAAGGTCAGGACTGGACCCGAGTCTCTCGTGCTGCTCTGCGAACTGCACCACTGCTGCCCTAAAGAGGAAGAGAATTGACCCAAGCTCTCTTTGAAGTGTCCCTGCATTAGCAATGATAGCAATGAATTGGACATTTTTGGCAGGAGGTTATTCTGCGTTGTAAAGAGTGACTGATTTCCCTGTACTCTCAAATCTTTTTGAGTATGCCCTCGGTTCCCTCCTCCCCTGAGGGAAGCATCCCTTCCGGAATTTTCCTGTGAAGGCATCAGACTTGGAACTTAGAGCCCTTTGTGTTAAAGGAGGTGCAAGCAAGTTGCAAGTGTGAGTATAATTTGGAACTTGCTTCCTGAGTTTAACACCTTTTGCAAGCACAGGCTGAGTTAGAGGCTGTGAATCTTCATATGCTACAAAAATGCACTGACAGTGAATTTCAGACTTTTGTCTTCTGACTCTAAACACCAGATGAGTAAGTAAGTAAGTTTTCGGATTTTATCTCATTTCTGTGTTTATTTTCTCTCTAACCGATTTCTGATGAAGGGCTTTTGACCTGAAATGTAATGTTAACTGTGCTTGTCTTCCCACAGATACGCCTGACCTGCTGCATGTTTTCAGCATTTTCTGATGCCTCTTTGTTCACACTCTACCTCTTTCGACAACAGTCATGTGCTCACATTTGCCTCCCAAATCTTGGATTCCTCTGACAACTTGACCCTGTGGTCTACACTACACAGCAGGGTTTCTGTGGCTCTCCTGACTACTACGTTACTCACGTTTTTAAGTGACCACAGATTCTTCCTTTGATTTCCAAATTCCTGGGCATCTCTTGGCACCAAGCCAATACTTGTATTCTGGGCTAAACTGGCCTACCGTGTGAGACTCGGTTGCTGTGTTTGAAGAGCTATAAATATAAAGGTAACATTGCATCTAAACTCAGCCACGGTTGCTGTGCTTTGCACTGTCAGCTGGTTCGCTTTCTGCCAAACCCTGACCTCACTTCTGACTTTATAACAGTTCACAGCTTCTGAGAGTCATTGAGTCCTATAACACAGAAATAGGTCCATTGACCCATCATGTCCTTGTTGTCTACTCCACTTAACCGCATTTAACTGCATTACATCCGTAGCCATCTACGCCTTGTCTAGATGCATCTTAATGTTGGGAGCGTCTGCCTCCACCACCTCTTCAGGTGGAGCATTCCAGATTCCAACGACCTTCTGTACGAAAACATACCCTCAGGTTCCCACTAAATCTTCTTTTCTCACGTTGAACCATTGGCCTCTTATCTTATACACAAGGGGGTGCAGAAATTTTTAGTATCCACCCTTGTCTATCCTTCTCATAATGTTATATGCGTCTGTTAGGTCAACCTTCAGTCTTCTCTCCTCCAAGGGAGAGAAATCAATCTCCCCCTTGCCTATTCAGTCTCTCCATGTAAGTGAAATGCTCCAGTCTGGACAACATCCTGATGAACCTTCTCTGCACTTTCTCCACAGATTCCCTGTAATGTGATGATCAAGTACACACAGTACTTCAGGTGTGGCCTACCTGATATTTTACAAAGTTCTACCCGTGTTCTTAGTTCCAATGACCTTCCCAGTTCTATTTCCTCTTCAGTCCTGGGGTTGGACCCACAACTTCTGGATTCTTGGTGACTTCCAGTTTCCACTATCATTGTAATTTTTCTGCTACATGACTCTGAACTATTCTGGGTCTTCAGCACTTCCACTGGTACAACCTCTTTGAACAGCTGGACTGTGTCAGTGTCTACTTTTATAGATGCACAGTGGAGAGTGTCCTCATGTGTGGAGAAACAACATTGTTCAGGGATGGAAAAAGCTACAGAAAGTGGTGGTCAGAGCCCCGTCCATCGCAGGAAATCCCTCCCCACAAATGAATACATCTGCATGGAATGCTGTCACTAGAAAGCTATGTCCATCATCAAAGACCCCCACTATCCAAGCCATGACCTCTTCTCACTTCTACCATTGGGCAGGAGGTACAGAGCTTCAGGTCTCACACCACTGGGTTTGGGAACAATAATTACCATCAGACTCCTGAACTAGTGTGGTTGACATCACTCCCCTTGACTCTGAACTAATTCTATGACCTGCAGACTCTTTTTTTGAGGCTTTTGAGGCTTTGACTCGAGAGGCTTCGACAAGAAGAGGCGGAGAACGAGCTTCACTCTAAGTGAGGTAAGGCTGGGTAAGTTCCTTTCAAAGGAGAAAGTTTCAAAAGTTGAGGCAAGTATTGGGTAGGTCATGGCAGCTGAGATCGGCCCCATGGTTTGTTCATCCTGCAGCATGTGGGAAATCAGGGATACTTCCAGTGTCCCTGACGACTATGTGTGCAGGAAGTGTGTCCAACTGCAGCTTCTGGCAGACCGCATTGAGCGTCTGGAGCTGTGATTGGATTCATACTGGAGCATCCGTGATGCTGAGAAAGTCGTGAATAGCACGTTCAGTGAGTTGGCCACACCGCAGGTAAAGGCTACACAGGCAGAAAGGGAAGGGGTGGCCACTAGACAGTGTAGCAGTCGGCAGGTAGTGCAGGAGTCCCCTGAGGTCATCTCCCTCCTAAACAGATATACTGTTTTGGATACTGTTGGGGGAGATGTCTCATCAGGGGAAGGCAGCAGCAGCCGAGTTCATTGCACCATGGGTGGCTCTGCAGCACAGGAGGGAAGGAAAAGGAGTGGGAGAGCTATAGTGATAGGGGATTTGATTGTAAGGGGAATAGATAGGCGTTTCTGCGGCCGCAAACGAGACTCCAGGATGGTATGTTGCCTCCCTGGTGCAAGGGTCAAGGATGTTTCTGAGCAGCTGCAGGACATTCTGGAATGGGAGGGTGAACAGCGAGTGGCCGTGGTGCACATAGGTACCAACGATATAGGTAAAAAACAGGATGAGGTCCTACAAGGTGAATTTAGGGAGTTAGGTGATAAACTAAAAAGTAGGACTACAAAGGTAATAATCTCTGGATTACTACCAGTGCCATGTGCTAGTCAGAGTAGAAATAGGAGGATATTTCAGATGAATACGTGGCTTGAAAAATGGTGCAAGGGGGAGGGATTCAAATTTCTGGGGCATTGGAACCAGTTCTGGGGGAGGTGGGACCGGTATAAACAGGACGGTCTGCACTTGGGCTGGACTGGAACCAATGTCCTAGGGGGGGTGTTTGCTACTGCTGTTCAGGCGGCTTTAAACTAATGTGGCAGGGGGATGGGAACAAGTGCAGAGAGACAGGGGTGTAAAATGAGGGTAGAAGCAAAAAGTAGTAAGCTGAAAAGTAAAAGTGGCAGGCAAGCAAATCCAGGGCAAAAAGCAAAAAGAGCCACTTTTCAACATAATTGTATAAGGGCTAAGAGTGTTGTAAAAACAAGCCTGAAGGCTTTGTGTGTCAATGCGAGGAGCATTCATAACAAGGTGGATGAATTGAATGTGCAGATAGTTATTAATGAATATGATATAGTTGGGATCACAGAGACATGGCTCCAGGGTGACCAAGGATGGGAGCATGCAAGGATATTCAATATTCAGGAGGGATAGACAGGAAAGAAAAGGAGGTGGGGTAGCATTGCTGGTTAGAGAGGAGATTAACGCAATAGAAAGGAAGGACATTAGCCTGGAGGATGTGGAATCGATATGGGTAGAGCTGCATAACACTAAGGGGCAGAAAACGCTGGTGGGAGTTGTGTACAGGCCACCTAACAGTAGTAGTGAGGTTGGGGATGGCATTAAACAGGAAATTAGAAATGTGTGCAATAAAGGAACAGTAGTTATAATGGGTGACTTCAATCTACATATAGATGGGGTGAACCAAATTGGTAAGGATGCTGAGGAAGAGGATTTCTTGGAATGTATGCGGGATGGTTTTCTGAACCAACATGTCGAGGAACCAACTAGAGAGCAGGCCATTCTAGATTGGGTATTGAGCAATGAGGAAGGGTTAGTTAGCAATCTTGTTGTGCGAGGCCCCTTGGGTAAGAGTGACCATAATATGGTGGAATTCTTCATTAAGATGGAGAGTGACATAGTTAATTCAGAAACAAAGGTTCTGAACTTAAAGAAGGGTAACTTTGAAGGTATGAGACGTGAATTAGCTAAGACAGACTGGCAAATGATACTTAAAGGGTTGACGGTGGATATGCAATGGCAAGCATTTAAAGATCGCATGGATGAACTACAATTGTTCATCCCAGTTTGGCAAAAGAATAAACCAGGGAAGGTAGTGCACCTGTAGCTGACAAGGGAAATTAGAGATAGTATCAAGTCCAAAGAAGAAACATATAAATTAGCAAAAAAAAAGCGGCACACCTGAGGACTGGGAGAAATTCAGAGACCAGCAGAGGAGGACAAAGGGCTTAATTAGGAAAGGGAAAAAAGATTATGAGAGAAAGCTGTCAGGGAACATAAAAACTGACTGTAAAAGCTTTTATAGATACATGAAAAGAAAAAGATTGGTCAAGACAAATGTAGGTCCTTTACAGCCAGAAACAGGTGAATTGATCATAGGGAACAAAGACATGGCAGACCAATTGAATAACTACTTTGTTTCTGTCTTCACTAAGGAGGACATAAATAATCTTCCGGAAATAGTAAGGGACCGAGGGTCTAGTGAGATGGAGGAACTGAGGGAAATACATGTTAGTAGGGAAGTGGTGTTAGGTAAATTGAAGGGATTAAAGGCAGATAAATCCCCAGGGCCAGATGGTCTGCATCCCAGAGTGCTTAAGGAAGTAGCCCAAGAAATAGTGGATGCATTAGTGATAATTTTTCAAAACTCCTTAGATTCTGGATTAGTTCCTGAGGATTGGAGGGTGGCTAATGTAACCCCACTTTTTAAAAAAGGAGGGAGAGAGAAACCGGGGAATTATAGACCGGTTAGTCTGACATGGGTAGTGGGGAAAATGCTAGAGTCGGTTATCAAAGATGAGATAACAGCACATTTGGAAAGAGGTGAAATCATCGGACAAAGTCAGCTTGGATTTGTGAAAGGAAAATCATGTCTGACGAATCTTATAGAATTTTTTGAAGATGTAACTAGTAGAGTGGATAGGGGAGAGCCAGTGGATGTGATATATTTAGATTTTCAAAAGGCTTTTGACAAGGTCCCACATAGGAGATTAGTGTGCAAACTTAAAGCACACGGTATTGGGGGTATGGTATTGATGTGGATAGAGAATTGGTTGGCAGACAGGAAGCAAAGAGTGGGAGTAAATGGGACCTTTTCAGAATGGCAGGCAGTGACTAGTGGGGTACCACAAGGCTCAATGCTGGGACCCCAGTTGTTTACAATATATATTAATGATTTAGATGAGGGAATTAAATGCAGCATCTCCAAGTTTGCGGATGACACGAAGCTGGGCGGCAGTGTTAGTTGTGAGGAGGATGCTAAGAGGATGCAGGGTGACTTGGATAGGTTAGGTGAGTGGGCAAATTCATGGCAGATGCAATTTAATGTGGATAAATGTGAGGTTATCCACTTTGGTTGCAAGAACAGGAAAACAGATTATTATCTGAACGGTGGCCGATTAGGAAAAGGGGAGATGCAACGAGACCTGGGTGTCATTGTACACCAGTCATTGAAGGTGGGCATGCAGGTACAGCAGGCGGTGAAAAAGGCAAATGGTATGTTGGCATTCATAGCAAAAGGATTTGAGTACAGGAGCAGGGAGGTTCTACTGCAGTTGTACAAGGCCTTGGTGAGACCGCACCTAGAATATTGTGTGCAGTTTTGGTCCCCTAATCTGAGGAAAGACATTCTTGCCGTAGAGGGAGTACAGAGAAGGTTCACCAGATTGATTCGTGGGATGGCAGGACTTTCATATAAAGAAAGACTGGATCGACTAGGCTTATACTCACTGGAATTTAGAAGATTGAGGGAGGATCTTATTGAAACATATAAAATTCTAAAGGGATTGGACAGGCTAGATGCAGGAAGATTGTTTCCGATGTTGGGGAAGTCCAGAATGAGGGGTCACATTTTAAGGATAAAGGGGAAGCATTTTAGGACCGAGATGAGGAAAAACTTCTTCACACAGAGAGTGGTGAATCTGTGGAATTCTCTGCCACAGGAAACAGTTGAGGCCGGTTCATTGGCTATATTTAAGAGGAAGTTAGATATGGCCCTTGTGGCTAAAGGGATCGGGGGTGGAGAGAAAGCAGGTACAGGGTTCTGAGTTAGATGATCAGCCATGATCATACTGAATGGCGGTGCAGGCTCGAAGGGCCGAATGGCCTACTCCTGCACCTATTTTCTATGTTTCTATGTTTCAAGGACTCTTAACAATTCATGTTTACACTGTTCTTTGCAGTTTGTCTTCTTCTGCATGTTGATTGTTTGTCCGTCTTTACCTGTTTATGGATAGTTTTTCTGTAAATTTTACTGTATTTTTTACAGACAGACAGACAGACATACTTTATTGATCCCGCGGGAAATTGGGTTTTGTTACAGTTGCACCAACCAAGAATAGTGAAGAAATATAGCAATATAAAACCATAAATAATTAAATAGTAATAAGTAAATTATGCCAAGTGGAAATAAGTCCAGGACCAGCCTATTGGCTCAGGATGTCTGACACTCCGAGGGAGAAGTTGTAAAGTTTGATGGGCACAGGCAGGAATGACTTCCTATGACGCTCAGTGTTACAGCTCGGTGAAATGAGTTTCTGGCTGAATGTACTCCTGTGCCTAACCAGTACATTATGGAGTGGATGGGAGACATTGTCCAAGATGGCATGCAACTTGGACAGCATCCTCTTTTCAGACACCACCGTCAGAGAGTCCACAACATCACTGGCCTATTTAATGAGTTTGTTGATTCTGCTGGTGTCTGCTACCCTCAGCCTGCTGCCCCAGCACACAACAGTAAACATGATAGCACTGGCCACCACAGCCTCGTAGAACATCCTCAGCATCGTCCGGCAGATGTTAAAGGACCTCAGTCTCCTTAGGAAATAGAGACAGCTCTGACCCTTCTTGTAGACAGCCTCAGTGTTCTTGGACCAGTCTAGTTTATTGTCAATTTGTATCCCCAGGTATTTGTAATCCTCCACCATGTCCACACTGACCCCTTGGATGGAAACAGGGGTCACCGGTGCCTTAGCCCTCCTCAGGTCCACCACCAGCTCCTTAGTCTTTTTCACATTAAGCTGCAGATGATTCTGCTCACACCATGTGACAAAGTTTCCCACCAGAGCCCTGTACTCAGCCTCATCTCCCTTGCTGATGCATCCAACTATGGCAGAGTCATCAGAAAACTTCTGAAGATGGCAAGACTCTGTGCAGTAGCTGAAGTCCGAGGTGTAGATGGTGAAGAGAAAGGGAGACAGGACAGTCCCCTGTGGAGCCCAAGTGCTGCTGACCACTCTGTCTGACACACAGTGTTGCAAGCACACGTACTGTGGTCTGCCAGTCAGGTAATCAATAATCCATGACACCAGGGAAGCATCCCACCTGCATCACTGTCAGCTTCTCACCCAGCAGAGCAGGGCGGCTGGTGTTGAACGCACTGGAGAAGTCAATAAACGTGACCCCCAACAGTGCTCGCCAGCTTGTCCAGGTGGGCGTAGACATGGTTCAGCAGGTAGACGATGGCATCCTCAACTCCTAGCCGGGGCTGGTAGGCAAACTGGAGGGGGTCTAAGTGTGGCCTAACCATAGGCCGGAGCTGCTCTAGAACAAGTCTGTCCAGGGTCTTCATGATGTGGGAGGTCAATGCCACCGGTCTGTAGTCATTGGAGCCACTGGGGCGCGGCGTCTTTGGTACAGGGACAAGGCAGGACGTCTTCCACAGCACAGGAACCCTCTGGAGACTCAGGCTCAGGTTGAAGACATGGTGAAGTACTCCACATAGTTGGGGGCACAGGCTTTGAGCACCCTGGGGCTGACACCATCCGGGCCTGCAGCCTTGCTTGGGTGGAGACGTTTCAGCTGCTTTCTCACCTGTTCAGCTATGAAGCCCACCGTGGTGGTTTTACCATTAAGTGCCTGCAAGAAAATGAATCCCAAGGTAGAATATTGTAATAGATACTGCGGTAACAAATTCACTTTGAACTTCTGAACTGATCACAGTCATTGATGTGGTGACTCTGCTAGCTGCCTGGACTAGGTTGTGCCACACACCAGCCGTGATTCTGGAGAGAGTCATTGGCTAGCTGTTGAGTTTGGATCAATTTGATCTTTGTTACGACACTTGAGTGTTGTTTCTCTCTTATGTTAATGTCAAAGAAGTTAAAACTTCTGACACTCTCCATCTCCATTCCCCTATGAGGACCGGCTCATAGACTTCCAGCTTCTACCTCCTGTAGTTGATAATCATCTCTTCAAGCTGAGGGGGCAGGAAGGCGTTTGCTTCTGAATTTGCAACCCCTTCACGTCAACTATGATCAGGGTACAGTCACATGACTCCCTCCACCTGAGCTGAGAATTAAGTTTAGATGTTTTCCTGTAATGATTTGAATATATTTCTTTCAGTCCAACATATTGTCAAACAGGTTTATTATTATCTGAAAAATATTTTAAATTACATAGACTGATTTCAGATACAGTATATGCAATGTCTTTGGCTGTCAACAGGAGTTCAGGGTTGCAGGTTTGAGATCTGCTGTTTAAGGATACACAGTGACTGCAGATGCTGGAATCTGGAACGACACACAATCTGCTGGATGGGTCGAGCAGGATGTGTTGGAGGAAAGGGGATGTCGAGGTTTCACTTTTGGATTGAAGCCCTCCAAGCTGCCCGAGGCCTCAGTGCAGAGATAACGTGGGTGGTGAGCATGATGGGTCGCTGGGGTTGGCTATTAACTTGATCCCAAAGCACTGCCTCAGACTAATGTCCCACTATTCCCTGCATAAATCCAGGATAAATGTTGTATCCTAACAATTTCCACATGGTTGGGCCTTTATAACTTGAATTTCTCTCTGAACCCATTGAGCAATCTTGTCCCCAAACCATTAATGTTCCTACCTTTTCCCAAGTTTTGAAAATTCTGTTCTCCGTGGTCCTTGCACTACCCACATCAGATGTTAATACTTTCTTCATTTCTCTCCTTTCAGGTAATCTGGCCTTTCAGTTTCTTCAGTTCTCCTGCCGCCAATATCTTAACCAAATCTCTTGCTCCCTTTCTGCTCTCTAATCCCCTCAAGACTCAATTGAAGAATTCACTGCTGCCTCCCTATCATTTGCAGCATTATTTGCCCCATACTCAACATCCTACGCAGCACATCCACTGCAGGGTGGTCATGCCGATCTCTGACTTATCCAGTTCTGTGGCCTCTTCCTGCATCTCCATAATGTGTTCATGAGGCTGTTCTCAATCATACCATTATGGTGGATAGACATATCAACATTGGTCTGGTCCAAACTTGCCTGAGGAATAATGGCATCTTCCCTCTCAATGATGCTGTTTCATCTGGCTTAACCTTCTACCACCTGAATCCTGCAGATCACTGTTATAACTAGGCAATTCCCTTCCGTAAATCACATTTTGTTTTACCCATTGCTCAGCAGACACTTTCGCCACCTTTAACCATTATACCATTCCAGCCCACCGCCTCTCATTACAGCCTTGTTTCCATTTTCTCATGACTCTTCTCTGCATTCTGTGATCCCGCCTGGGCTCAGATCTACTCCTCATCGTGCTTCTCTGCCCTGTGCCAGTACTGCCAGGTTGGTCCTCTCCCCCACCTTTCTTCCCATGCGCTGGTCCCGCTTCTCCGCTCGTTTGTTTTGTTCGTGCGGTCGCGCTGTCTGCCGGCCTTTCCCGATCTTCCTGTTATCATGACTGTTGTGCTGGTCACCCTGGACCTATGCCCGTTCCTACCCCTTGCCTCCGTCGGGCAGATCCAGCCGACCTGCTGCTGCCCGGCGGTGGTTCTGCCCGTTCCTATCCCTTGCCTCCGTCGGGCAGGCCCCGGCCGGTTTGCTGTTGCCTGGCGGAGGTTCTGCCCCATCCTCCTCTTCCGCCCGAACCCTGGGATTGTGCCCCGCACCCGCCTAGGGGTCTGCGTTGTGCTCAAGCCTCCGGTGTTTCCGCCTGGGAGGTGGTCCTTCCCGGGATATATGCGGCCCGCCCAGGGAGGGCTCTCCGCCAGCCTATCTAGCCACCTAGACCTGCCTGCCAGCCTGCCTGAACCCGGGGACCTGTCTGCCTGTCTGCCTGAACCCCGGGGACCTGTCTGCCTGCCTGAACTCCGGGAGCCCGCTCCGCTCTGCCTGCCTGAACTCCGGGAGCCGCTCCACTCTGCCTGCCTGGACTCCGGGAGCCCACTCCGCTCTGCCTGCCTGGACTCCGGGAGCCCGCTCCGCTCTGCCTGCCTGAACTTCGGGAGCCCGCTCCGCTCTGCCTGACTGAACTCCGGGAGCCCGCTCCGCTCTGCCTGCCTGAACTCCGGGAGCCCAGTCTGCTCCGCCTGCCTGACACTCTATCTACCTGAACCCCAGCTCTACCCTTCAGTGCCATGGCATCCCCATCCTGTCCTCCCCCTAGTACTTCAGTGTCTGCGTCCTGCATTTGGGTCCATCCGGCCCCCGTTCCTGACAAGAACACACGACACTAACACTGAATCAGAAGCTCACCAATCTCCTGCTTGCATATTGCAAGGCAGCGCACTCTTACAACCAGCTATGCCAATTTCTGGGTTGTCCCTTGTGTTCACGTTTGGATCCCCTCAAACCCAGTCTCAGGACAAAGAGCTGAGACAAATCGACAGCTCCTGAAACAAGGAGGTTCAATGCTTCACTCCTGGACAAGCAGTCTTGGTGCGGTATTACAGAGGTGATCAAAATTTGGTACTTGGAAGGATTGAGGACAGAACAGGACACTCTTCTACACAGCAGAGATTGCATCTGATGTCACCTGGAGGTGACACCTCCATCAGTTGAGGAGAGCAGAGATGTAGTTCCAATGTGTTAAAAGTGGGTAATAGAATTTTGTAGGATATTGGACAATTGTCAGAGCAGAAAGGAGTCTGGAGCTGCCAGAACCACTTCCTACTGTCCCAGAGTCAACTCCTACAACCACGACAGAGGAAGCCCCAGAACCTGAAATTGTTTCACAGCCACAAATTTCTCTTGCCAAGGAGAGAAAGACATTATTCCACAAGAGTAAGAAATCCTCCACACCAGTTAAATCTTTAGGGCTGGATGAGACAATTTAAAATGTACAGGAGCGAGATATACCAACTAGTGGAGTGGTGTCGCAGCAACAACCTGGCACTCAACGTCAGTAAGACGAAAGAGCTGATTGTGGACTTCAGGAAGGGTAAGACGAAGGAACACATATCAATCCTCACAGAGGGATCAGAAGTGGAGAGAGTGAGCAGCTTCAAGTTCCTGGGTGTCAAGATCACTGAGGATCTAACCTGGTTCAAACATATCGATGCAGCTATAAAGAAGGCAAGACAGTGGGTATACTTCATTAGGAGTTTGAAGAGATTTGGTTTGTCAACAAGTACACTCAAAAACTTCTATAGACATACTGTGGAGAGCATTCTGACAGGCTGCATCACTGTCTGGTATGGGGGTGGGGGTTGGGTGCTACTGGACAGGACCGAAAGAAGCTGAAGAGCGTTTTAAATTTAGTCAGCTCCATACTAGTCTACAAAGTACCCAGGACATCTTCAAGGAGCGGTGTCTCAAAAAGGCAGTGCCCTTTATTAAGGACCTCCAGCACCCAGGGCATGCCCTTTTCTCACTGTTACCATCAGGTAGGAGATACAGGAGCCTGAAGGCACACACTCAATGATTCAGGAACAGCTTCTTCCCCTCTGCCATCCGATTCCTAAACGGACATTGAACCCATGAACACTACCTCACTTTTTAAATATCTATTATTTCTGCTTTCAGCATGATTTTTAATCAATTCAGTATACGTATACTTTAATTTATTTATTATTATTATTTTCTTCTTTTTCTATATTATGTATTGTATTGAACTGCTGCCACTAAATTAACAAATTTCACGACACATGCGAGTGATAATAAACCTGATTCTGGATGTCTGTATGGTAGTTGTACTATATAGCATAATGTGTATATATTTGAGATGCATTATATACTGAGTTGGAGTTTATAGCTAAGTTGTGTATTTAATATTTCAGTAATATTTAAGTAATATTGTAAATATATTGTTTGATTAAGCATTGTTTGTTCTCATAATTCATCGTGAGTTATATGTGAAAGTATGTGAATGGCACACGTCATCACGTCACCATGTCATGTGCACGTCGCACCGAACTAAAATGAAGTAAACACATTTATCCCTGGGTTCCAATGTTTTTCTTTTGTTTAGTTTCTGGAGTTACAAAGCATAACAAATAAAGTAAGGAAAACAGTAAAAAATTGAAAGTCAAAATCAAAAGCATAGTATTAAATCTGAATGAACAGAACATAATATCATCTGTGAGCAATTATGATATTGCTTGGTTTGATCTGATACGGATCACAGAGATGCAGTTGCAATGTGTTTAAAGTGGGTGATACAATTTTGTTGGATATGAACAACTGGTGACTCATATGGATTAGGTCAACAGTGAAAATTGCCCCGGCACTGAAAGTCAAGAATGAGGATAAGTTTTGGCAGAAATAAGAGTCTTCATCTTCACTGTAAGAGCTGCATTTCCTCCCCATGGTGTTATAAAGAATCTTCTCTTAATTCCCTGCCAGATTCCTTTCAGAGAAAGTTGATTGGTTCTCTTTTTGCCACCCTTAATTGCACTGAGTTCCAGTTTGTAACTTCTCTCTGCTTAAGCAAAGAATTTAAAAATATCTGCATCTTGTGTCATTTGCTCTTCACTTTAAATTTCCCCCCCAACCTCCCAGTGTATCTCATATACCTTATGTAAGGTAGTCACAGTCTGGTATAACTCCATCAAATAGCATCCCTGGTCTAAACTTACAGCCGAACATTTATCTCTGGAACCAGCTGAGTAAATATTTTCTGCTGCCTGTGCATCACTTTCCAAAATTCAGGGGCCAGAATCAGGTGCAATACTTCTGTTGTGGTTTAACCAGTCCACCATCACCTCACCACTTTTCAAATTTAAGCCTCTATTTTTGAACTCTCAGATCCCATTTCCTGTCAAAATCAGTATATGTCCCAGCTCCGACTAACCTCTAAATATTTCAGTGTCATTAACAGAACCTGCTTGAAACAGTAAAGACAGTCAGCCGAGCTTCAGGTTACCTGAAGGTTATCAGTTACTCTTGTTTCAGTCCAGTGCCAAGTAGCTGCCTAGTTTTCAAGCAAATTAAACACTTAATTGGATCATAGCACAGAACATCCTATCTGTGAGTGGCATAGAATATTCAAACACTGACCAAATACAACGTCAATCAACTACAGGTTCATAGGAAATGATAATGTGCAGTAAACCACATCCTTGTTAAGGAGTAACTATGCAAAAAGGTGTTTGTATTTTTTTTAGCTAGCAGGACATGAATTTATGAAATATATGAAGAGGGCTTGTCATCAGAGCAAAGAAGGACGTCAGTCTTCAAAACAGCTGTCCAGCTGGTTCTGGGCTCCTGCTTTCCCCCCAAAGGCCTGTGAATGTTTTCCTTTCAAATATTTTTCCAATTCCTCTTTGAATGATACTATTGAATCTGCCTCCTCTGCATTTTCAAGCAGCACATTCCAGATTGTTACCACAGATGGCATGAAAGAATACTGCCTAGAAATTATATCCTATTTCTCAACACTTTGCCATAAAAATTGGGTAATACTTAGAGGGGAACATGATTTTGACCATGTCTGGGTTGCATCTTGCCTCTCTGGGCAAATTGATTGGGTTCTTTAAGTCAATTCACGGTTGTGATTTTCCTACAATGTTACGTCATGCTTCAGCAGTCATGAAATAAGTAGAGGTTTCAGATCCAGGCAATGACTGCTGGTTGACGTTCATATACAGAATTTCCCCAGCAGAGCATCTCGTTCGGACTGTCACGTGAAGGGCCCCTCATATTGCAAGAGGAATATTCAGCAATAAAAATAGAAAATGCTGGAAACATTCAGCAGGTCAGGTGATGTCTATGGAGAAAGAAACAGTGATAGCATCTCAGGCATTTCATCTGTCCTAATATCAATTCATGTGCTCAAGCTTTAAGAAATGTTTTTGTGGTTGTTGTTACTGTTTCTCTCTGCACCTTGTGGCACATCAGGCGGGAACCTTGCCGTTTGTTTGTTATTTTTTAACGGGGCCGAGTTGCTAGCTCGACGCTCAACCCAAGCACGCAAGGAGCCGGCCGGGTTCGAGCCCGAGTCCACTCGCCTTGTAGTGCGGATGCCACTACACCACTGGCAACAGAATGTGTTAGTACATTTAAGAGTGTCTCTCAATGCAAGTCATTAGTGTTTGTAGTGAATTTCCGGAGTGTGAGGAATCTTTGGTTATAAAGTTTAAGTTCAACGTAATTGTTATTCAACCATACTCATAAATATAGCCAACACAACCGAATTCCTCTGGAGACAAGGTGTAAGACACAGTACCGACGGCACACAGCACACATAACAACCACGACAACAGAAAAACATGGGCACAGATAATAATATAGCCCAAGTCTCTGAGTGGCATAGCCTGCAAATGGGTGGTGCAAGGGAGGTTGACCTGGCCCAAAGTGTCTTCCATGGAGCGAACACTGGAGGGCAGTACGGAAAGGAGGGCCCAGTCCTCAACCCAGTGTGGATTCCAGTGCGCACACAGAAGCCTCTGCTCTCTCCCACACTATTTTTAGCATCTCTGCTCCTGGGTGGCTGGAACAGGCAACACCATGGCATGCGGGCCTGGGCCATGCCACAACCGAGGCAACGCAGCTACCCCACCATCGGTCTCACCAGTGAAGCAGTGAACCAAACTTGAAGTATTCTACATTACCAATACACTACAGGGTCTTGTGATCACAATGAAAAAAAGTCCAAGACAATCATTTGCACTGTTTGTTGGACTGTGCACGGCGTCTGCACAACAACAGTACACAACAAGTCCAGGTGTCAACATGGTGCAGAATAAGTCCAACTCCATCGCTATCAAGCAACTTCTTGGTGGGGTAGACCTGCAGTACTTGAAGTTCTTAGTAATCAGCAGTGTGTCCTGTGATTGAAAAAAAGCTGTAAAGTGAAAACAATGACACCTTTGGCTGGACCTGGAGAGGCTGCTACGACTGTGTGTGCTGCCATCTTACCGGAAGGGACTGGATTATGTTGGCTGCTTTACTGGGGCAGCGAGTGGAAACACAACCGATGGTGGGAAGGCTAATTTCTGTGATGTGCTGAGCTGTGTCCTCAACTCTCTGCAGTCACATGTGGTCTTGGGCAGAGCAGTTGCCATACCAAACTGTCTTATATCTAGGTAGGACTCTCCCTATAGTGCACCTATAGAATTTGGTGAGGGTCAGCAGCTAAATTTCCTTAGCTTCCTGAGGAACTAGAGGAATTGGTGCACTTTCTTGGTCATAGCATCCACATGGCTTGACCAGGACAAGGTATTGGTTACATTTACACCAATGAACGTGAAGCTTTCAACCATATCCAGCTCAACACTATTGCAGTAAACTCATCCACCACCCTGACCAGCTCTTCTGTTTCGCTGAAATTATTGCTCCTTACCGGGGTAAACTTCACCCTGCCTTACAGAATGGACAGTTGGAGATATCGAACTACTTTCAAAGCCAGCGGGATACCTCCCTACAACTGCATGGTTTTAAAATTCTTTTATCAATTGGACCATTGCAGGAGTCCCCATACCGATAGGTGACTTCCCACTGACATCACCCGGCCCTCTGAGCAGTTCCAGCACTTCATGTCTCTATTTTGCATTAGGACCAGCTGTTTCTTGTTAAAATTCCAGGTACCACCTGAAATGAACTTGGGTCTCCTGATTGTTGGTCCAGGTCACTGATTGTTTGTCCAGTAAACTCGGCAGCTTGGTGCATGTTGGTGGTCAGTTATTTCTCAGCATTGCCCCAGCTATGCGGTGGAGGCCACCTCAGTGAATGTCTTTGATCTCACTAATTGTCTGTACAAGAATCGGGTACTCATTATTCATTATCTCCAGCGTCATTTAGTGTGACTTTATAGTCTCCACATGGCACCATCAATATTGGTCCTGCCCACTCACCCAGGCTGGTTTTCACAAGGACAGCGCACTGTGCTGGCTTATTCACCCTGACTCTATAGTGGACTGCTGTCGGCCCTACAATGGACTGGCTCTGCGATGAACTGAGGCTGTGGCCTGCTCCAGCTGCAGTGATGCCTGGCTTTGTGTCTTTCGTAAACCTTCAGTTCTGCATGATTTGTTTTTCTCTCTCCGCTCATTGGGTGTCTGACGGTCTTTTTTTAAAATGGGTTCTTTTAGGGTTTCTCTGTTTTGTGGCTGCCTGTAAGGAGACGACTCTCAGGGCTGTATAACATACACATACTTTGATAATAAATGTACCTTGAACTTTGAGCAAGTACCAGCGGAGCTGCCTTTGAATATTCCTCAAGGTCTTTCCCACAATGTGGGCATCACTATGGTGCAGCAGGTGGACCCATTCATTATTCCTTCCCCGTTCCAGCAACGTGGGTTCAATCCTGACCTCGGGTGCTGCCCGCGTTGGAATTTGCATTTTCACCCGGTGACAGAGTTTTCTCCCGGTGCTCTGGTTTCCTCCCACGTGTGAGTTGGCCGGTCACGTGGCCGTTGTAAACTACAACTGGTGTACAGAGAAGTGGAGACGTTGATGAGGATGTGGGAGAAATCAAAAAGGAGTGATGAGGGATGAACGTAAATTTGTGCTTGATGGCTGGCATGGTTCAGTGGGCTGAAGGGCCTGTTTCTGAACTTTAATTCTCTACAATTCTAATATGTCAATGTGAAATTCTGACAATGTGCTTCCAGTCTAGCGAGGTTGTGTTGGCCCATCTTTGCCCAATGAAGATGACCTGTGAGAGTGCCTGGCTGGTAATGGGGACCACTGGCCTTTGTGTTGCTCCACCCACACCATTTCTATTCACCTCAGTAAAACTCAGTTTATTTTTCATCAAAGAATGAGTTAGCCAGCATAAGATTCAAGGAATGTGCTCACCTTCCACTACCCAGGCTTTTCCGTTCATTCTCTGCAATTTTTGCCACTGCCAAAGAGGTTCCACTATCAGACATGACTTTCCCTCCTGTCGTTTCAGCATTTTGGACCTTTCATGATGCCATTCGTCCACTCTTCTGTTCCTACCAATCTCCCCCCTCCTTGTGCAACACCAGGCACTGCAAAATTTGTCTTTTTGCTTCTTCCTTTCCCAGCAACCACGGCGTTGACGAGTCCTGCTGGGTGAAGCAGCATTTCACTTTCACTTCTTCCAGGTCAGTGTACTGCACTCTCTGGAGAAACCAGACGCAGACTGGGCTTTGTGACCCCGAGCTTCCCCTTGCCTCTTACTTCTCCATCCCATTCTCACTCTGACCTGTCGGGTTGTGGCTTCCTGGACTGTTGCAATGAGACCTACAGCAAGCCTGAGAACCTGTACCTCATCGTCCATTGCAGCTCTCTGGACAACACTGAATTCTATTGGCCTTTCGATTTCCCTGCCTGCACTTTGTCTTGTTTTGTCTCTCGGGGACAGGTGAGCACTCCCACCTGGCCTGCCGGGTAAGCCACCTTGCTCTGCACTTCGCACTCCTACAGTCTAACCGCAGAGAGCTGTGTACGCAGCTCAGCACATCACAGAAACCGTCTCCCCTGCCTCGGTAAAGCATGATCAAAGACCCACCCACCCTGGTCCCCCCAGTTTGATCAGGTAAAAGCCCGAAAGCTCCTACCACCAGGCTTCAGGACATCATCCACCCTGCGGTTCTGAGATTATTAAATGGCTCCCTAGCATGATAAGCTGAAGACCTGGCGTCACAATCGCCATTGATCATCGAAATGATCTTGCATTTTATCATCTGCCTTCACTGCACTGTCTTTGTGAGTGTAACGTTTTTGTCTGCAGTCTCTTCCTGTTTTACCTTGTAATGTCTCAATGCCCTGTTGTAAAGAATTGATCAGTACAACTGGTACACAAGGCAATTTCTTTTCAAAATATTTCGGTACATGTGACAACAATAAACTAATTTACCCATTTGCTAATTTACAAGGTGCAAAGTAAATTTATTATCGAAGTACGTTTGTGTCACCGTGCACAACCCTGAGATTCCTGCAAACATACGCAACAAACCTATAGAATGGTAACTGTATCAGAATGGATGGGAGATCGACTGGAGTGCAGAAGACAACACACGGTGCAAATGCAAACAGAAGAAACAGTCATATAAATAAATAAGCAATAAATATCGAGAAAATGAGATGAAGAGTCCTTGGAAGGGAACGTTCCAATGATGGGCAAGTGAGGTTGAGTGAAATTATCTCCTTTGTTCTAGAGCCTGATGGTTGAGGGGTAGTAACTGTTCCTGAACCTGGTGGTGAGAGTCCTGAGGTTCTTGTACCTTCTTCCCGATGATGGCAGCAGTGAGAAGAGAGCGTGTCCAGGGTGATGGGGTCCCTGACGATGGACGCTGCTTCCCTGCAACAGCTCTTCATGTAGATGTACTCAATGGTGGCGAGGGCTTTAACTGTGATGGACTGGGCTGCATCCACTACTTTTTGTAGAATTTTCTGTTCAAGGGCGTTGGTGTTTCCAGAACCAGGCTGTGATGCAGCCAGTCAATATACTCTCCATCACACATCTATAGAAGCTGCTCCAAGTTTTAGATGCTGAATCTACACAAGCTCCTAAGGAAACAGAGGAGCTACTGTGCTTTCTTCATAATTGCACTTACGTGCTGGGCCCAGGACAGATCCTCTGAAGTAAGGACACTGAAGAATTTAAAGTTGTTAATTTACTGTCTCACTTTAAGGGCTCCCATTCACTCATTGGTCAGATAACCAGTTAAACCCTGGGAACCTCAATTTTACCCTAGCGAAGATATTCCCTTCCCCATCCTCCCTGCAGTTTTATGATTTTTTCTTCTTCCTCCTCAGCTCTAATGAAAGGTCTTTGACCCGTTTCTCTTCCAGCAGATGCCACCTGACCTGCTTACTGTTTCCAGCACCTTTGTTTCCATTCGTACATGATTGGGTTGGTTATTAACCTTGACTTGAACATGGAGTGTTTGCTGCCATTAATACTCGTGGAACAGATTCTGTACAAAATAGCTCTTAGGGTTTCCAGACGTGAGGTCATACTTTGTGTTGTTTCATATAACCACAGAAATTGCTTTTGTTGTCTGACTTACTCTTGGATCTGCAGGCTATCGAAATGTGACCTTTCTTTTGGTAACTGGAGCAGTTAGTTCTTCAAAGTTGTGTGGTGATCATTGCATTTAGAATAACTGAATGAAGTGGACACACTGCAGACTCTGTTTTGTAGAGTTATGGCTCCTCGACTGAGGACCGCGGCTATTCACAGGCCACATCCCTCTTCTGTGCCAAATCCCCACGGAGGCCTCAATCTGTCTAATGCTTACCTGCCTCTCCTTTAATTACCCCAATGATCTGAGTGTATATGCACTCCATGGCTACTTTATCACGTAACTCCTGTGTGTTTATTATATACCACTGAGTGTCGTCTCTATAATTCTCCAGGACGGAGAATTCCAGGGGCTCACCACTCTGCCAAGATGACATTTCTGCACGCTTCAGTTTTAATTGACTGCCCTCTTGTGCCGTAACTATAATCCCCCATCAGACCTACTGACATTCTTACACAGGTTGTCCATCATGTCCGCCAATGACAGGAAACCTGTGTGGGAGAGTTTTTAAAGTGGAAAAGACGTTTCGCTGGGGCAGTTCCACTCTCTCAACCTCAGTAGTCAGGTCCAGTGTTACGGACAAGAGTCACAACTGGGGTCTTCCCTGGTTGCAGTGGGAGATCATGACATCTTCTGTGCCTTGTCATGTTCAGCGGTCTCCATGGAGCGTTGCAGTTGGATCTCGTCCAGCCACTCTGCCGGAGCTGACACAGGCGTGTCCCTACCTCACCCGGGTATGAGGCTGCAGGCTGCCCTCCCCTGGTTTAGCCCGCCTGTCGAAGTGGTGAACTGCGAAGCAGCCGCTGTCACGTGCAAACAGCTGTTTGGAGCCACAGGTGAGAGCTGAGTGTCCGGTGGGGACCAAAGGGAAGTGGACACCGCAAGGCGCTTCACCAGCTTTAGACAGTTGCAAGCTTCAGACCACAATGAATCAGAATTGATGCATGAAACACACTTAAACTTGGCCAGCCAAGGGCCGTTAACATCCTTCAACAATCCTGAAGAGAAAGTGCCATCATTCACTTTTACCAAAACGAGGTACTGGTTTGATCTCAAGACAGAACATCTTTTATCTTTATATTTGTTATTGTTTATCCTTATATCTGTCTGAACATTTGTTGTCTTTATCAGAATCAGAATCAGGTTTATTATCACCAGCATGTGTGGTGAAATTTGTTAACTTAGCAGCTGCAGTTCAATGCAATACATAATATAGAAGAGAAATAAATAAATAAATAAATTAACAAACAAGAAATCAATTACAGTATACGTATATTTAATAGATTAAAAATTGTGTAAAAACAGAAATAATACATATTAAAAAAATGAGAAGTGTTCACGGGTTCAATGTCCATTTAGGAATCGGATGGCAGAGGGGAAGAAGCTGTTCCTGAATCGCTGAGTGTGTGCCTTCAGGCTTCTGTACCTCCTACCTGATAGTAACAGAGAGAAAAGGGCATGCCCTGGGTGCTGGAGGTCCTTAATAATGGACGCTGCCTTTCTGAGACACCGCTCCTCGAAGATGTCCTGGGTATTTTGTAGATTTACAACCTCCTGCAGCTTCGTTTGGTCCTGTGCAGTAGCTTCCCCCACCCCCACCCCTATATGTTGAGTTTTGAAGTCGCTGCTATGGACAGTTACAAAACCGGCAAGCCACAGGCCCAAGGATGACAGTATGGCCCACAGATGGATCCATCAGAGAGGTCATTCAGATCTGCCAGCTTTGCAGCCAAGGTCCATGGAGCCAGGCAGGCTCACTCTGCATCTAAAGGTTAAAATGGCCCTGATCCGCTCAGCCTCCGAACCAGTAGGACTGGCTGAAAGTCGTTGTATGTCACTGGTAGTTTGCTGCAATCACACCGTGAGGATAAATCATCTCCTCCAGGAGAAGTGAGCAGCAGACAGCACATCCACATCAGTTTGGCTGAATATTTCTGAATGTTCATGGGATTTCATCTGGTTTAATGGGCATGGCAGCACTCAACAAATGGATGGCGCCTACCTCCGCCCTGACCTCTGCCCTGGCCTCTGCCCTGGCCTCTACTCTGATCTCTATCCACCCTCAAACTTGCTGCACAAGTTGATAGGGTGGTTCCGAAGGCCTTCATTAGTTGAGGTACTGAATTGAAGAACGGTGAGCTAATGCTGCAGCTCAGGTTAGACCATGACTAGGCTGGTTGCCTCATTATAGAAGGGATATGGAAGCTTTAGGGCGGGTGCAGAGGAGAACCGTGAGTACCTCAACTCACCTCCTGTTGCTCCAAACATTACCTGGTGGTAACGTTCTGAAAGCCCGGGTTAGAAAACGTCTTTTATGAGGAGAGGTTGAACAAGCTGGTGCTTTCCTGTTTGGAAAACAGAGGATGAGAGTCAACTTGATAGAGGTGTATAAGATTATCAGAGGCCTAGTCAGTCCAGGCAGCCAGCACCTTATTAATTTATTTAGATAAGCGCAGGATAGGCCCTTCTGGCCCTTTGAGCCACGCCATCCAGCAATCCCCCAATGCAGTCCTAGCCTAATCACAGGATAACTTACAATGATGATTTAACCTACCAACCAGTCTGTCTTTGGACTGTGGGAGGAGACTAGAGCACCAGGGCGAAACCCACACGGTCACGGGGAGAACGTACAAGCTCTTTACAGGCAGTGGTGAGAATTGAACCCGGGTCGCTGGCACTATCAAGCGTTGTGCTAACCAATAGCTACCGTGCCACCCCAGGGCCAATATTAGAGGACGTCTTTTAAGGTGATTGCAGGGGAGTTTAGGGGAGATGTCAGGGGCTGTTTTTTTTAACACAGCGAGTGGTAAATGCCTGGAAAGCACTGTGGGGGCTGGTGGTAACAGAGGATACTTTAAGGATGTTTCAGGGACTCAGACACATAAAGGAATGAAAATGGAGGGTTATGGTATGTGGAGGAGGGAAGGTTCAGGTTGACTATGGAGTAGGTTTAAAGAGTAGCACAACATCATGGGCTGAAAGGCCTGTACTGTGTTCTACCTTTGGACTGATGGAGCCATCTTCCCACTGGAGTTGATCAAGTGACTCCACGCAAAGCTCTGTGCTAAGATGGGCTTCTCCAGGCCCCCAGACGACTCACTCAAGCATTCATGCTTCCAGACTTGGCCCGAAGTATCTCAAAGTTGCACTATTTAACTGTGGGCCACCTAGTCCTCTGGACACCATGCTGGGTTGGGGCTGCCCTCCAGAGTCTGCTCAACGGAAGACAGGCTGGAGTCTGCGGCTACGCTTGTGCGAGATTAAGAACTGCTGTGGGCTTGTTCTTGCAGAAACGTGGCTTCAGGACAACGTCTCATGCACCATGGATGTACAGGCCGTGACACATGGGGAGTGGGGTACATTATTTTTTATATTATCATTTTTTGTATCTATGTTTTTCTGGTATCATAATTATATGTGCTGTGTGTGACTGTCAGTACTGAGTTCTGCACCTTGGCCCCGGAGAAGCGGGGTTTCATTTGGCTGTATTCATGTACATGGTTGAATGACAATTAAAATTGGACTTGAGATGGTCTGGGAAGTCCTCTGGTCACACTGTGGGAAGTTCTGATGGCTCATTGTACACAAGACCCTGTCCCAAAGGTTTTCGGGCTCAGAACCTCTGCCACAGGATATGGATAACACCTGCAGTGAGGCAACACCCTCAGGTTCTGGCCTCTCATCGTCTGGTACAGCTTTACAAAGTCCTTCAGCCTCCTCAAAACAGACCCAGACTGTCCAGCCCCACCTCATAATAGAAGCATTCCTCTCATCTCCACTACTCTGAGTGATATTCCTCTTCCATCGGTCCTTATCTTGGGCCAGCACCCCCCTCCCCTTCCCTGATTGGCTGGGCAGAGGTGACGTGCTGGCTGATGCAGTGATGAGGTCATACAGGCACTCTCTGTGAGTTCAGAGGTTTTTATTGTGAGGTACGACTTGCCTGCCTGCTTTGCATCAACCCACCGTGTAATAGTCCATTGACAGCTTTAGTGTCCAACAACATAGCAACGAAAGTGCTTTTTGGGTGCTTTGGAGGTTTCAGCATGAATTTTATCCGGAAATGTCTGGGGTGGAAACTACCATTTTCGGTCGCCATCCCAATGAATTCCATTTTCTTTTACTTACATTCTAAATCAGTGCTTTTCGACACCAACGAGGAGGTAACAGCTTTTGGTTTAATTCTGATTTGTTTCCCGTGAGCTCTTTGTGAGGCTGAATTTGCATCGATGGTTGTGTGGACTAAGCTGGTTTAATGGTTCAGAGAGGGGGAGCTTTATGAAAAGCCGGTGGATCAAGATTGATTAATGTTCAGCATGCTTGTAAGGCAGTTACTTCAACTTTCCTTACAGGAGAAGTGTTACACTGTATGTTAAGGCCAACTCATGTCAGAACATATTGATTCAATTTATTGGTAAGATGAACAAGGGTAATTTGTTTAATCTACATTTTCATATTTCCTTACAACATAGAAGAAGGCTTCTCCTCTCCGCTCGATTTCAGGTTTCAGAATGGTCCAAGAGTCCATGAAGACCACCTTGTTATTCCTTTTTCATTGATTCACGATGGACATTGGTGCCAGCAAATCCAATTCTGCTTCTGATTTTAAGCAAGTTTCAGCCCAGAGAGCAGCAGACGTTTTCCCTGTATGTTATTTTCTCTCATTCACATCAATTCAACCCAGATTTTGCCCCCACAACTCGAGATAATGCACAGTGGTCAAATAACCTGACGGGGCTTTTAGGGACAAGACAGTGAGTTATGGTACCAGCTGTTGTATTTTCAGGTTAGAGGGAGTTTCCCGAGTTTCAGTTCTAGAACATAGAACATTACCGGTTCTTCGACTCACAATGTTGTAATGACGTTTTAACCTTCTCTAAGATCAGTCTAACATTACTCTCCATTCTTCCGTCATCCATGCGCCAAACTAAAAATTTCTTAATGCCCCCTGATGTATTTGCCCCTACCATCACCCCTGGCAGGGCACTTCACACACTCACCACTCTCTGTGTGAAGAGCTGACCATAGACACGTCCCCTATATCACCTTAAAATCATGCTCCCTTGTATTAGCTGTTTCCACCCTGGGAAGAAGCTTCTGGCTGTCCACTCTATCCCATACCATATCAGGTCACCTCTCATCCTCCCACACGGTCTGCTCCTATTCCTCCCCGAGGCTATCGTAAAGGTCAGGGAGTTGTGGTCACTGAAATGTCCTCCCATCTGACCTTGCTGAGCACCAAGTCCAATATGGCCTCTCATCTACTTGCTCTGTCTACATATTGAACAGGAATCCTTCCGGGACACAACTAACAAATTCTGCCCCATCCATCTAGGGCCATATTGTTTTTGTTATGCATTTGACATCTTAGACTTGGGTACTGAGTGAAATTTCCTCTTGGCACACAGCATGGAGCTGGAGGTAACATACACCATGATCTTGAGAGACTTCAAAGGGGCACTGAAGGAAATTAAAATCCAACACCCGGAATGTGAAGGTTGACATGATAGGTGCCAAGTACAAACAGAAACAATACAAGGCAGTGTAACTCCAGAAAGACACTGGCTTATTTGTGCTTGTACCTTCAAAGCAGTCCTTAAAGCATGTGAATTTACAGACCTGTATTGTTCAAAGGTCAGAAAATTAGACTAAGCCTGATTAAGGTACCAGTTCAGTGTGGTATTGTAACTTCGGATTCATTAGCTGTGAGGAGGGATTTACGTCAGTAAATAATACAGCATGAAACCAGGCTCTTCGGCCCATCTCATCCATGCTTAGCAAGGCATCCATTTAAACTCATCCCCTTAGCCCACATTTGTACCTTATCCCTCTAATCCTTTCCTATCCAGAAACTCAGCTTCGTAGGGCTACAGATGTATCACCAACACTAATCCCATCACAATGGATGTGGGCTGAGAGCTGCACTTTGCTGACATATGTTTTTGTGACGTGTTATTTTCTATAAGAGTCGGGTTTTCTGCTAAAAGCAAAAAGCCTAAGGAAAGATTTTACAAAGATAATTCAAACAAGGTGCTTAGATAGAATATGCAAAGAGAAATTGGACCTGGTGGCTGTGGGTCTGATATCAGGAGGGAAAAGGTTTAAACAGGGCCAGAGGCAACGTGAGGGAAAGCATTTTCAGGCAATGCTTGGTACATATCTGGAAAATATAAATATGTTCGAGGACTATTGTCAAAAAGGAATTGGGGTAAAATCTGTGGATTGGGAGGGACAGAGAACTCTACGTCAGGAAATAAGAAATCGCAGAGGAACCCAGAAGTCAGAGAAAACTCCAATGGTTTGATCACATCTGAGTGAGCGCGGAAGAGAGTGCTGACTGGCCAAAAGCTCTGAGAAATGTTACTTCTTGCAGCATTTCCCCCTCTGTGTCTTATAAGTGCACAGGAAATATTCCTAGCCTGCCAATTAATCCGTGATAAAGATGGCTAAACTCTTAATACGCTTGTTCTATTCTCTCTCTCTCTCTCCCTGCCTCTTCCTTTCTGCCTCTGTATCATTCATCATTCTTTCCCTGAGTCTCCTCTCTGCCCCTTTCCCTCTCTCTGCCTCCCCCTCTATTTTTCTCTCCCCCCTCTCTGCTTGTCCCGCTCTGCCTCTGTTTCACTCTCCGTCTGCCTCCCCCTGCTCCTCTCCATCCCTGTCTCTTCCTTTCCCCCTCTCTCCCTCTCTCTCCCTCACTCTGTTTGTTAGCCATTTCTCATATTTCCAATTCTTCCTGGTTCATAACAATGATTACTTAATGTCCCACAACTGCATCCAAACCCCCTCCATAAAAAACAGATGCAAGGTATTCATTCAGAACATCACAATCTTCTTAAAGCTGCCCGCACATGTTGCCATTTTGACCTCTCAATTGTTTAACACTTTCCTTCCTAAACCTGCTTCCCTGTATCGATGAGTGTAGCTGAAAAGCTAGTGAGCTGTGATTAGGCATTGGGTATGTACAGTAGCTGTGGGTTGGAGATTGGACGCTCTGATGTTGACATGAGGATTTAGATAATATTCTATCTGTTGTGCGATTGAATAGTGGGGTCGGTGTAGATGACGTGTATATTGAGCAGTTTAGGTGCTGGTGCCTGTGTGTGAATGAGGGAGGCTGGTATATGCTAAGGAAAACTGTTCACTTTTCTTTAGCGCATGGTGTGTTGGGGACATTAGGAAAGGGATGTAGGGGCTATTGGAGTGTGGCAGGGTTCTGTGGGCTGTGTGAAAAGATGTGAGTGGTGTGCCTGAAAGGGGATTGGAAGGTGAATTCTGCTTCACATCGCTGCAGGGATGGTGGAGGGGTGTGGCAATCGAGGTGTGCTCGTGACGTTAGATAGAGGAGTGTGCGCGGAGAGGTGGAGGGAGTGCAGTGATCTGGCGGCTTCATAGGCATTGGATATATGCGTGTCCGAGAGAGGGTTTGGCTATTGTGTGTGGGGGAAGTAGATGGACGTGGTGGGTGGGGTTCGAGAGTTGGGTCTCTGAAGGACATGTAGATAGCGAAGTTTATATAGGGCAATTGAATAGTGATGTTCTTGTGAGGAAGGGTAGGAAGTCACATGTGGCAATTATGATGGCTGTCTAGTGGGAAATGATGGTACCTGTGGAGAGTGGCTCAGCTGAACATCTAGCAGTTCAGTGAAAAACTGAGGCAGAGAGCAGTTTGGAGCTCGGAGCAAAGACCAGGAAATGGGCTGAATGTAGGGTTGGTATAAATGAGTGGTTGATTGCCAGTATAGACTCAGTGGGCCGAAGGGCCTATTCCGTGATGCATCTCTCAATGACTATGACTCCATCTGGTCTATGCCTATGTTACCTCGACTCAAGTACTGAGAAAAAACTTTGGTAGAAGAAATGAAAGGGCTGACTAATTTCTAAATGGAGAGAAAATACAAAAATCTGAAGTGCAAAGGGACTTGGGAGTCCTTGTGCAGGATTTACTAAAGGTTAATTTGCAGGTTGAGTCAGTGGTGAGGAAGGCAAATGCAATGTTAGCATTCATTTCGAGGGGACTAGAATATAAAAGCAAGGATGTAATGTTGGGATTTTACAAAGGACTGGTGAGGCCTCACTTGGAGTATTGTGAGCAGTTTTGGGCCCCTTATCTTAGAAAGGTGTGCTGACATTGGAGAGGATTCAAAGGAGGTTCACGAAAATGATCCCAGGATTGAATAGCTTGTCATATGAAGAGCGTTTGATGGCGCTGGGCTTCTATTCGCTGGAATTCAGAAGAATGAGGGGTGACCTCACTGAAACCTATGGAATGGTGAAAGGCTTTGACAGAGTGGATGTGGAGAGAATGTTTCCAATGGTGGGAGAGTCTAAGACCAGAGGACACGGCCTCAGAAGAGAGGGCCGTCCTTTTAGAACAGAGGTGAGGAGGAATATCCTTAGCCAGAGAGTGGTGAATATGTGGAATTCTTTGCCACAGGCAGCTCTGGTGACCAAGTGTCTATGTATAGATAAGGCAAAGGTTGATTGATTTTTGATTGGTGCAGGCATGAAGGGATACGGGGAGAAGGCAGGAGACTGGGGCTGAGAGGAAAATTGGACCAGCCATGATGAACTGGCAGAGGCAACACTCGATGGGCCAAATAGCCTGATCTATATCTTATGGTCTTAAAATGTGAAGCAAGGTGAAAGATTAGAAGGAGAAGGAGTCACCAACACACACAAATTGTGGAGGAACTCAGCACATTGGGCAGCATCCATGGAAATGAATAAACTGTTGACATTTTGGGCTGAGACCTTTCTCCAGCCGTTTGCGTGCATTGTTTTTGATTTCCAGCATCTGCAAATCTCTCATGTTTATGTGGTCGGTAGAGTTGGATTTCTATAGGGTGCCATGCACTTTCTGCCGGATGTTAACAGGAAGAGTTCACGGTCCCGGAATGAAATCCGTACAACACACAGGAGGCACTCGGCAGGGTCAAACTACAATGTGGTAGGTCGGAGGAAGAAAACACATATCTCCTTCTAACTTGCATCTTCTTGGTTCCAGCTTCAGTGCGACTGCAACTCGGAGGTGTTCAGCGAGAGCTCACGTTCCAGGAGCTTGTTGTATCAAACGCTTTTTGGAACGTGGTGGAAGCACCTGGCAGCTGGAGCGATGGCCGGCGCTGTGTCACGAACAGGAACTGCTCCCCTCGACCGGCTCAAGATCTTTGTACAGGTAACGTGAAAAGGGTGAAGGGAAACAAACGGATTGTCCTGCATGCTGGAATGACTTACAGGAGTCTCCCAGTGCCAGCTCTCCCATTGAGCCATTCGGTGTCGTCGGGCTTTTTTTTAATGAGTTCCTTTACGTTTTATTGTTTGTGGCTGCCTGTTAGGAGATGAATCTCAAGGTTGTTTAATGTATACATACTTTGATAATACATGTAGTTTGAACTTCGAGCCTACCCAATACAATCCTATCTCCTTATGGATTAAAACACAGAACATAGAACAGGCCCTTTGCCCCACCATGTCTGTGCTGGCCATGATAGAGTCATACAGCACGGGAACAAACTTTTCAGCCCAACTGATTCATGCCAACCATGGTGCCCCACCAGGCTTGTCCTATTTGCCTGCATTTGGCCCATACCCCTTGACATACCTCCCATCCACGAGTAACCCCCTCACTGGGGCTCGTATACAAACTCAGCTTGTTAACTAACTCTGCTAACAGCCACGTGACGCAGCGGTGGGAAGGCCCCCTTTCATAAACAATATACGACTAGGGTCGGTATGATTCAGGGTTCAACCAAGCGGGGACTCTGAGAATTCCGATTTAAGGAACCTCGATTTGAGCGAATGCTGTGTAAATACTGTCCATACACAATTATCGGTCGGCAAGAAATAACAGATCGTGCGCCGTGTAAAATTATAAAGAAAGTAGATTCACTAATTTCAGCTTTATCAAACAGTTAATAGAAAAAAGAGAAAAGATACAAAAGGGCCCATTACAATTAAACTAGTCTAAATGCGCACGTAAACATTGGCGCTCATTTCTGTAGTGGTTGCGCTGAATTGACATTACCAATCACAGTCAGAACTTCCCTTCATGGACTCCTTCATCTCGTGAAGCACTCCTCGTATTAGGGCCTCCCCTTCGGATCGGGTCCTCCTCTTCATATCTTCTGCCAAAGACCGTGTACCCGACCACCTTCTGTCTCACATTTCTCTCTGCCCAGCTCTCTCCAGAACCTTCTCCCAACCCCACCATCCTGATTGGCTGACACAGCATTCTGAAATTGAACAACGTTGCTCCTTAAGCTTTAGCCGAAACCAAAACATTCTACCAGCAGGGCACACCGCTTTTTCAGAAAGCTGCTAAAATGAAATTCCTACAGCATAGCAGTAGAAATGTTAACCAGGGGCTTACATATGTACCCGTCCTATTATCTTTTAAATGATGTTATTAAACCTGCCTCAACCACTTCTTCAGTTAACTCATTCCATATAACCACCACCCTCTGCCTGAAGAAACTGCCCTTCAGGTTCCTTTCAAACCTATTCCACCTAGTTTTTACTTCCGATTACCCCAGGATGATGCTAGTTTGATTAATCCTATCATCACCCGTGCCCCTCTGATCTTTAGCTGTTCATGTGTCTGTCTAAATGCCTCCCAAGTGTTACTATAGTGCCTATTTCCACTACCATTATGAAAGCATCCATCTGACTCGAGGGCCAGTGGGTGGAGTGACCTCTACGGGGCACAAGCCTGGGTGGAAGGTATGGAGATCCTGAGATGCCCAGTCATCAAGATCTCCCTCTCGGCCTCACCAGTGTAGTTGAAAGGAAAGCCTATGAAGCAACATGTTTGGCATCAGCTTGGCTGCTGGAGCTGCCGGAAGGATGTTCAGTGATGTCCAGCCGCCTTAAGCTCCACTCCGGATTTGCTGTCTGGGTTTACTCCCGAAGCCTTCGTCTCTCCAAAGGTGGTCCACAAGGCCGTGGGGCTATTGACCCATAGCTGGGGATCTGGTTCTCGAGTACCAGGACGTGTCCACACACCGGTGGGCCTGCGTGCTATTATGTGTGCAGGGGCCAGACCTCCTCCCCATCCTCTGTAGTTCAGCCTGACTCCAAAAGGAGTTCAGTTTCCGTGTGTCGCCAATAAGGAGGCAGTACGAGAGGCTCGCTGTTGGAGAGTCGGTACGTGAGACTCGCTGTTGGAGAGGCTATGTACTGGCAGGGAGAGACTTGCACCTTCAGCTCTCCTTTTCACAAGACAGCTAGGCGGCGGTGGAAGCTGAAAGTGAGAGTGATAAGCACTACCCACTACACTACCACACTCCCTCCACTAATATAATAATAGGCTTTCTGATTCTGTTGTCCAAACTTAGAGAATGGTTCAATGATGAATGGGGGTAACTTCACCAAGGTGTTTAAGTGGCTTAAGAACAGAACTTGCTGGTTACATAGCATGTCAGGCTGTGTCTGTAGACAGAATTAATGTTTATGTCCACAGTCTGGAATTCTTCATCATAATTGGGAACGAGAGAAACAAGTTAGTTCGTGTAGTCAAGAAAGTAGGGGAGGTGGGATAAGCAAAACAAAGGGAATTTCTTTGATAGGACAAGACCATGTGCCTGTTTATAGCAGAAAGGGGGGTGTTTAAGATCAGATTAAGTTGCTTGTCCTGTGTAATGTGTCCCTACAGTTAAGTGTGTGGGATGTATTGTGAAGGATATTCACTCTCCAGGGTCCAAGAGGTTTATTGCAAACCTCAGCTTTCTAGCATAGTAGCACAAACTTTCGATCAGAGTTGCTTGTGATGAAGTTAAACTTCTAACCATTATTCCTTGGTCAGCTTCTTGTTGTAAACAGGTAAAAAGTGAGGTGTTGTAGGCCCATTATTAACCAACCTAAGACAGTGGGTTTACGTTCATTGGCTTGCATCAAACCAGACAGCTCTGGCTAGGTCATTTGTGCCATTGTGACTGAGTTCAAGGGAGCTTGCAGACCCGACTGGTTTGGTTGCTTAGCACATCAAACATGGTCACTGCTATAGCTGACCGATCAATAGTTGGGAGATTTGTGTATTCAGCGAGTCTGACACATAGCATTAATTTTAGGTGGGTCTGGGATCTCTGTCTCCAGAAGCTTTTAGACCATGTGTGTAAAGTTGTGGTCACAGGTATAGTTGATCAATCAATAGTTGGGATATTTGTCTACTCAAAGATTCAGCCCTCACAGCATTATTTTTGGGTCTGTTGGATCTCCGTCCACAGCAGCTGTTTGATGATCTGTGCGAATTACTTTGTCCCAGCAAAAGTATCTGAAACACATCACATGCAGAGAACGCCAACCAGTAGCAGGGTATTATAAATATTAGAAAGCATTCAGGAGCGTTAGGAGTGACAAGAATGACAGAAAGAACCAGAATTCAAAACTCAAACTGGTTTCTGTGGCGGTCACCTCTTTCACCTTGCAATTCGATGGCAATACTCTTATTTCATAAACATTTTACGTGTATTTGGAAATAATTCATGGTTTATAAATCTTCTATAATTTCAGAATTTAAAAAATATAAATCAGAAATCCTCTGTGAGTTTTAAATATGTGTTAAGAACTATTTGTCCAAATTTAAATGTCCATCATTACAGAGATAAACTGTGTCTAAACTACTTTTTTAGCTGGAAGTATCTCTTCCTTGGTAGGGAGGGGGACCCAGCAAGTGGTGGTTATTGGCAGCTAGATCTCATCCGTGCAGAGAGGAGACAGGGAAGTATGCTGGTCTCTGAAGAGCAGGATGATTTCATGTACCCAGCCTATAGTGAAGGTACTCATAGATACCTATATCAGATGGCTCTTAAAATGTCCTTTTGAGTTTAGGGCTTTGTAGACAGTGAACCCAATACCATCACGGTGTTGGGCTAGACAGGCATTACGAAAGAAGGGAAATGTGAAAAAGTGAGCCAGAACGAAGGCAGGCAAGTGCTAATGCAAACAGGAATAAGATTATAAGAAGTTTGAGAACCCAATACTGAGTCCTAGTGTCAGCTGGTGCAGATATGGCCCAAGTGCGGAGGGAGAAAGAGGCACTGAAGAAGGACAACAGTTCACTGACTTTAATGAGAACTGCTGCAGAATTTAAAGAAAAGAGAACAATAAGCACAAGGCCAACAGGGCTGTTAACTAAATCTCTCAAAATGAAAGTTAATGCTGATACAACGGCTGAAACCAAACCCCATGTACAAACGAATAGAATACGGCATCAGTCAAAATGGCAGTCTTCCTTTCCCAGACAAGGGTGAGGGTAAGCAAGAACGGTAAACCTTGCTGTGCTTTTGGTCAAGTGAGAAGGAGGGAGTTAAACGCCAGCATAATGGAACACTAATTGGCTGGAACGTGCAAACTCAGAAGCACGATTGATGGATCTGTTCTGCAGTTCACCTGCACGGGCGTGTCGACTCCGCAGCAGAGTCTGTGGTTGTGACACCTCAAAGAGGGGCTGAGGTTAGAGGAGCAGGAAATAGATGAAATCATATGACTGTACCTGTGAAAGAACCATCCAGGGAGACCCATTCCTCCTCGTCATCACAGCTGTCTTCCTCTTCAAGCATCTACCTAATCTGCATTTCTCAGTGAAGTATCTTTGAATTATTTTTCTTACAACAGTAATGGACAATTAACTCTGTTCCTATTGAATGTCAGCCTTTCCATTATTGGAAATAATTGCTTCTAATTTAGTCTCCATTCTCCATTTTAAATGCCTCTATCAAGCCCCTTGAGATTTGAACACAAAATGTTTCTAATTTCTGGGACCATGTGTAGCTTTGGTCAGATCCAAGGAGGTGAGATAATCAGTCTCCCCCCATCTCTCAGTTACCCAGCGCTCTGGTTATAAGATTGTATTTGATCTCTTGAAGTTGTTACTGAGCAGTCAGTTCCAATGGGGTATGGGAACTAAATAGCGTGGCTAATCTACACACTTGACTTCTTCACTTCCAAGCTAATCACAGTCCACTTGCTTCAGTGATTCTGTAAAGTCTTTTATCGTCAAAGAAATGAAAGATGGAAATCTGAAGTAAAAAACAGTTCAGCAGGTCAGACAGCAGTTTGGAAAGGGCCACAGCTGACAGATGATAGTGTTCACAGTGACCATAACTGAGCCGGCTCCTCTGCCTCGGGATGACGACTAACGGGATTGCCCGCTCCATGTGTTGGACATTCACCAACACCCTGTCCTGTCTGAACATGCGCAGCGCAATGTCTACCTGCAGCTTAAGGGCACAGAGAACTGATCTCAGCTCTCCATCAACGGGCTTGACCCTGGAGTCGTGGGAACGTGGCCCCTGTGTCACCGTTCCGGTCAGTGGAGAGAGGCCGGGACCGCTCCGAGGGCCCCGAGGCCCGCTGGTGCTGAGACAGCACCGTGGATCTCTGCCAGGCTGAAATCCAGTCCTCGTCTGTCAGCCCTCTATCTCTTCCACATATCACCCCCAGCTTCTCACCTATCACCGGCCATCTTGCACCCTTCCCGCTCCCTCCCTCCTTCTTCCTGCCCCTCGTTTTCAATCCTGATGAAGGGCCTCTGTCTGAAACATCGCTCATTCCTCTCCACTGCCCGACCTGCTGAGGTCCTCCAGCATTTTGTGTTGCTCAAGATCTCCTGCGTCTCTTGTCCATCCTGAGCAGCTGGCTGTTATTACTGATGCTCTGCACAGTTCCCCAGGGATCGGCACAAACTCTTGGTGAGCACCCACAGGACAGAACAGAATCGGAGTTTTCTCGCAGAGCTGCACTGCACACCCTTCATTCACAGCCCGCGCCTTGGCAGATAGAATGCAGCGTCGGGACGCCTATGGTCTTGCACCTTGGTAGAAGAAATAGAAGTGTTAACAAAAATCTGAGGTGCAAAGAGACTTGGGAGACCTCGAGCAGGATTCCCTAAGGGTTAATTTGCAGGTTGAGTCGCTGGTGAGGAAGACAAATGCGATGTTAGCATTCCTTTCAAGAGGACTAGAATATAAAAGCAAGGATGTAATGTTGGGACTTTATGAGGCACTGGGGAGGCCTCACTTGGAGAATAATGAGCAGTTTTGGGCCTATCTAGGAAGGGGGTGTGCTGACATTGGAGAGGGTTGAAAGGAGGTTCACAAAAATGGTTCTGGGTTTGAAGGGCTTGTCATATGAAGAGCATGTGATGGCCCCGGGTCTCTACTCACTGGAATTCAGAAGAATGAGGGGGTTCTCACTGAAAGCTATCGAATGTTGAAAGGTCTTGATGGAGTGGACATGGAGAGGATGTTTCCTACGGCGGGAGAGTCTAAGACCAGAGGGCATGGCCTCAGAATAAAGGGACGCCTATTTAGAACGGAGAATTCGAGAAGCTTATTTAGCCAGAGAGTGGTGAATCTGTGGAATTTTTTTGCCACAGGCGGCTGTGGGTATATTTAAGGCAGATGTTGATAGATTATTGATTAGACAGGGCATGAAGAGTTATGGGGAGAAGGCAGGAGATTGGGTCTGAAAGGAAAATGGATCAGCCATGGTGAAATGGCAAAGCAGACTGTGCCTACTTATTAGGGTCTTAACTGGATGGGCTTTCATTATAATTGTGAACCGGAGGGAGGGGGAGATGGATTAAAAGGACACGTGTCACAGGGAGATAGATACACCAGGAACTGGCATTGGTGATCTGGTGTTCATTCCAACCCACAGCAGAGACTGATTTAAATGATTTAAATGGTGACTAGTTTGAAGTTTTCCAGGTACAGCGACCGGCCAGCAGAGGGCAGCACGACACTGTCGTTGGGCATTGTGAGCAACAGTCTGCTCAATGGGACTGCAATAGCTCAGTGCAGGTTCCTCTCCAGCAGATCACCTTCCTGAGCAAACAGAGAGCGGACCCCTTTCCCCCAGGACCAGGCAGACGGCACATGTGAATTCTGCAAGCGTGGATTCATGCCATGAACACAGGGACACGGGTAGACAGGGTGCTGCCAAAGGGGTCTGGCGTTGACCACACAGAGTGTTAGAGCCGGGATGGTGTTCTACAGTTGTACAAAGCGTTAGTTAGGCCACGTTTGGAGTATTATGCATAGTTCCCCACTCTAGGAAGGATGTGATTAAGCTAGAGAGAGTAGAGAAAAGAAAAGTAAAAAGGAGAGTAAAGAAAAGTAAAATCATGGAGAGAGACTAAGTAGGCAGGGTCTGTTTTATTCCTGTTTTTGTCACTGTAAAGTAACACTCTAAACCAGTAAGGGAACTTTTTAATACACTTTTAATAATGTTGTTGTTTATGTATTTATGCACATTTATATTTTTTATTGAGATACTGTACAGAATTGGCCCATCAAACCAAACCACAGCGACCATCAATCCCCCCCCCCCATTTAACCTGAGCCTAATCAATTGACAATGACCAATTAACCTAATTAACCTACCAACCGGTACGCCTTTGGACTGTGGGAGGAAACCCACACGGTCATCGGGAGAACGTACTAACTCCCTACAGGCAGGGCCGGGAATTGAACCTGGTCGCTGGTACTGTAAAGCGTTGTGCTAACCGCTATGCTACCATGCTGCCCACGGTATACCTTCACTTTAACTTCCAAGTTTATTTTATACAATTCTTTATTCTTATAATTGTTGAGTGTTTCTCGTTGTACGTCAGGCCAGCCCACCACGGCAAATCCCCAGTACATGTTGATGTAAAGCTGATCCCTGACCCTTGATGAAGGTGTATACTTACCAGAAGCATGAGTAGGGTAGTTAGTCAGCATCTGTCTCACTGGGTAGGGTAGTTAGTCAGCATCTGTCTCACTGGGTAGGGTAGTTAGTCAATGTCTGTCTCACTGAGTAGGGTAGTTAGTCAATGTCTGTCTCACTGAGTAGGGCTGCCTATAAGTAGAGGATTCGGATTAATATGAGAGGAGGTTTGAAAGGAAACGAAGGGGTAAATGATGGGACAGGTTTGAGGATCCTGGTGATCTACTCCCTGGTTTGTGTTCTTGTGAGGGAGTTTGAGTGCTGGAGAAGGTGATGGCTCCTCAGTAACTACTGTACCTGTACCTTGAACAACTAGATGTCCACCAACATCTGTACTATTACCATGGGTAGCAAGGTGGATGAAGTCTTGCAAGTCAGTTGCAGGGACTAGGGGAGAACCTTGTGGAATATAGTTTCAAATGTAGCAATGATTGGAACGGTCGAAGGGTTTTACCTTTGTTTCTCTTGATGCTGTTTGAGATGCTGCCTATTCTTAGCATTGTCAGTTTATTTAAAAAAATAATTTCCCTTCAATACAAGTGTCCCCCGTTTTACGAATGTTCGCTTTACGCCACTTCGCTTTTTACAAAGGACCTACATTAGTAACCTGTTTTCACATTACAAAGGGGATTTTCACTTTTATAAAAAATTTTCTTATATATATCAATGGTTTTTCGCTTTACACCATTTCGGCTTAAGAAAGGTTTCATAGGAACCTAAGGGGGGGGGGGAGGACACCTGTAATAATAATAATAATGATAATAAGTTTCCTCCCATTCCCCATGTAATGTAATTCTCGGTTTAAAATGGCACTGCTGAAGTTGGGTGACAGCTGACTGGTGGTTCATAATGCAAACAATACTGCTAAATGCTTTGTTAATGACTCTTCTTCTGTGGAAAAGTATGGTAAACCCTCGCCGCAGACGATGAAGAGGCAAGCGAAGGCGGGGCTGGCTCGAGGGTCGAGGCGTGCGGATGCGATGCAAGGTCGGACCGTGGTCTCGAGGTGTGTTTGAGACAGAGTCGGGGTTGCAGCGAGTGGAGTGGAGAAACGTCCGAGCCTTATCCACCTAAACCGATCGGATCGATCGAAGCACGGGGCTGATTAGGAAAGGTCAGGTATGGGCTGGAACATGGTGGTGGGGTCCAGGCCCAGAGTGCATCCACGTGGCAGGGCCCGGGTCCGAGTGCGGGGCATGACCCGGTGTTCGGGCAATTTAAACACCAGACCCATTGAACTGAGAAGTTGGCGCCGGGACCAGAGGTGAGGGTCGGGGCCGGTTGTGCTCCACTCTCCTTGGCCCTGAGGCTGCGCCCTGCCCTGGCTGCTCCAGACTTCGTGTCTGCAGGCTCCACGATGATTTGCCCAGCTGTGTGATGAACTGAGCCTGAGGCTATGGGCCTGCTCCGGCTGCTCCGTGATCCGGGTCTATCGCTCGGAATGCTGACGCTTGCTTTTATTGTTTGCACAATTTGTGTTTTTTTCCTCTCTCTGCGCATTGGGAGTTGGTTTTATATTTTAATTGGGTTCTTTCAAGTTTTATGGCTGCCTGTAAGCAGATGTATGCCAAGGTTGGATAGTTTTTTACATTCTTTGATAATAAATGTACTTTGAACTTTTGAACTTAATAATGACAGAAATGGGATTGCTTTGGAAATTTAAGTGCAAAATGGTGGGCTTGGCCTTCCTGGGGAACTGGGAATCTTCTCAGGGATGATCAGGCTGTATCCTTGGGGAAGGTTTGTTTACATAAAGAAGATCGGTAGGGGGTGGGAAAATGACAATAGGAATGTAGAGAGACAACACTGGGGATCAGTGGATGGCCCGGGAAGAAATAAGCCTGGAAAAGTAAGTTAGGCAATCTTGTGCATAAATTCCCAAGGGCACTGATAGACTGGTGTGATGCACCATCAATAACTCACGCTGAGACGTAGTTCACCACATGGTGGGAGGCTGATCACACCATCATTACTGAAACGTGGCTAAAGAATGGACAGGAACAGTAACACAGTGTTTGTGGTTGCAATGTTTCTGCTAAGATGGAGAGTTTTGCACTATATTAGCTAAAGGATTATTTGTCGAATTGAGCTGTGAGGGGGAACAGTATGTGTAAAAATCAAAAGATAAGGCACCGTGGAACTCACCTGCAACAAAAACAATCTTGGGTGACTCCAGGCAAAGTGAGATGGAGATAGACGAGTGAAAAGATATGCAAACTTGTAAGGAGTGCAAACTTAATGCTGCAACGTTAGAGAATTCTTACAAACTAATGTTCGATGGGACAGTAAAGGGCAGATAGAAGGTGATTTTTTAAAGAGTGATTGGATGGCTCTGCACTTCAGTTCTGGGACGATCTGATTGTGATTCCTTCTGACTGTATGGGTTGCTCCTTCCCACATCTCAATGACCCCGTGCAGAGGTGTAAGATGCCATGCACAGGGGAGCCGATGAGATGGAAACGAGTAGGGGAAAGGGGTGGCTCTGAAAGATGCCTGCTGCATGTGAAATAGAGACCTGGGAAAGTGGGAAGGGTGGCGGTAGAAACAGCAGAAGCAATGCTGTCAGAATTAGTACAGGGGGGTCAGGATGAGAGTACGTGGGCAGTGGGCGAATCATCCCTCTCGTGCTTGTTGTTCTCGTCACCTGAGATTCTGTGTCACGCAGCCCTGCCACTCTGAACTGGCCCACGCCTTCGTTAACCAGGTCCGAACTTGCCTTTATTGGATTTTCCTGCTTCTTCCACAAGTCAGCTAGTTTGTGGCCAGAGGGTGTTGTTAGGGTTAGTTGGAGCGCGTGGGTCCTTGGATGTTAGGATTAGGGTTGAGGGTAGGGTTGGGTTGTGGTGCTTGGTGTGGTAAGGTACGTGGGGCAGAGGCGCATTAGGGTTGAGCCGCTTTAATCTGGCCCACGCTGCTTATTAACCTGGTCCGACACCACTTGGCTTAATTAACTGGCTGTGCACTGGGATACGTCATCAGTAATGTAATCTGGGGTCTTCAGGTGTTTTGGGTCTTTAATCACTAGATACCCCCGCCCAGGCGACCCACATTAGGGTTAGGCTGAGATCACGCGGCCCTGCCGCTCTGATCTGACCCGTGCCTTCATTAACCAGGTCCAACACCTGCCTTTATTGGATCGGGCTTGGGTTAGGACAAAGATAGAGGAAGAGGCAGAAAGACGTACTTAATCCTGCTGAGCTATAAACTGAGCAGGCAGGACAAGGAAAAGCAGATAGCAGAGGACACAAGATCGTTGATAAAGGCAGATCGCTTCTGTAAACCCTTTGTAAAACACTGGCGTACTGTCCCCAGTGCACCTCACCAACTTCAGGAAGGTTGTTAAGTGCAGCAGTCATTTTGTAGAAAGTTTCCGGGAAATGGGGAAATCAGCTGTAAGATCAGTCGGAGATTGTGCTCCTTGGTGAAAGCTGGAAGAAGATTTGAGGTGTACAACATGAAGACAGTTTAGACTGCCAAATGGAGAGTTTGCCCATCACCTTGAGGATCAGGCACGAGCTGCAGGAATTTTCAAGTACGTTGTCTTTGGGTAAACAACATCATGAAGAAGTGTAGTCCAGAAGATGGGCCTGAAGGAAGATAATACTGGTGCCAGGGAGAGAAGATTTGCTGGAGTGGACCTGTGTTAGAGTGGGAAGGTGTTGGTTCAATAGGCTTGGATGAGATAAGTTTCTGGTGAGATTCTTCTTCACTCTTCATCTGTTAGGGTGTAGTCAGAGCACTGAGAATGTTTCCAGGGACTGCGTGTGAGATATGGGAATTCTGGGATGACCACATCTTCACCAGGTGCACTGAGTTGCAATTCCTCAGAAATGTGTTTAGGAACTGAAGCTCGAGGACCTTCGGCTCATACGGGAGACTGAGGAGGCGAGAGGAGCTGTGAGTTGCGGGAGGCAGGTCCCGGGGTGACAGGGGAGGGAAAAGAAATGGGCAGCCAGTGTAGAGTGGCTGTACCCCTCAATAATAGGTATTTGCATGCGGAGGGGGGAGTGACCTAAGAGGGGGAGATCGCAGCGACCGGTCTCTGGCACTGAGTTTGGTGCTGTGATTCGGAAGGGGGTGCGGGGAGGAGAGGACCGCAGAAGTGATAGGGAATTTCATAGTTAAAGAGGGGTAGATGCGAGATTCTGTGGGCGTGACACCCAGAGGTAAGTTGCCTCCCAGCTGCCGGGCCAGGGATGTCTTTGACTGGGTCCACTGCATTCCAAAGGGGGAGAGTGAGCAGTCAGACATCTTGGCACATACTGGCTCCAATGTCATAGGTCGGAAAAGCATGGAGATTCTGAAGAGAGAATTTAGGAAGTAGGAGGCTGAAAAAACATGCGCCCCTGAGGGTAAGAATAGGGTGATTTGCCAGATGAATGAGTGGCTGAGGAACTGGAGCGGGGGCAGGGCTTCAGATTTCTGGATCACTGGGATCTCTTCTGGAGAAGTATGACCTCTGCAAAACGGATGGGTTACAGCTGAACCCGAGGGGAACCTACATCCTTGTGGGAAGGTTTGGTAGAGCTATAGGGGAGGGTTTAAACTAATTTGGCAGGGTGTTAAGGAGCCAGAGAGATAGAGCAGAGAATGGGGCAGTTGGTAAACAACTAGGTGCAGTGTGTAGTGAGACTGTCAGGAAGGACAGGCAGATGACAGGGCAAAATTGCAGTCAGTGGAATGAGTGGCAGTGTAACATGGGGACAAAATTTAAAAAAAGGAATAAATAGAGGACTGAAGGTGTTACACTGGAATGCACACGGTATACAGAGTAAGGTAGACAAACTTGTAGCGCAGTTATAGGTGGGAATGTATAACATGGGCAATACTGAGTCGTGGCTGAAAGAAGATCATATTTGGGAGTTTAACATCCAAGGATGCTCTGTGTATCGAAAGGACAGGCAGGTAGGCAGAGCGGTTTGGGTGGCTCTGTTAGTAAAAAGGGAAATCAGATCCTTCGAAAGCAATGACATTAATTTGGAAAGCGTAGAATCCTTGTGGGTAGAGTTAAAAAATTGCAAGGGTAAAAAGACCCTGATGGGACCTATATAGATTAGATTAGATTAGATACAACTTCATTGTCGTTGTGCCGAGTACAGATACAAAGCCAATGAAATGCAGTTAGCATCGAACCAGAAATGCAAAGAATAGTGTTATTTACAAAATAACTGTGAATAAGAAGTAAGTGCTACAGAATACAAATATAAACTTACTGAGACAGTCCAATGTGGGTGCAATACTGCTTAGCACTGTGATGTGAGGTTCAGCAGGGTCACAGCCTCAGGGAAGAAGCTCTTCCTGTGCCTGCTGGTGCGGGAATGGAGGCTCCTGTAGCGCTTACCGGATGCGAGGAGAGTAAAAAGTCCATGTTTAGGGTGAGATGCATCCTTGATAATGCTTTTCGCCCTGCCCAGGCAGCGTTTATGGTAGATGTTCTCAATGGTGGGCAATTGGGTGCCGATAATGCGCTGGGCAGTTTTCACCACACGCTGGAGTGCTTTGCACTCCGAAACAGGACAATTGCCATACCACACTGAGAAGCAGTTGGTGAGTATGCTCTCAATGGTACAGCGGTAAAAGTCCGTCAGTGTCCTGAGACAGAGGTGAGCTTTCTTGATGCTCTGCAGGAAATAAAGGCGCTGTTGCACCTTTTTGATCAGGATGGAGGAGTTCAGGGACCAGGTGAGATCCTCAGAAATGTGGACACCAAGGAATTTGAATCTTGATACATGCTCCACTACAGCTCCATTGATGTAGATGGGGACATGAGTGTGGCTCCTAGCATGCCTGAAGTCCACAATGATCTCCTTAGTCTTCTGGGTGTTAAGGGCCAGGTTGTTATTGGCACTCCACGAGTCCAGGTGCTGAACCTTGTCCCTGTAGACCGTCTTGTCATCCCCTCTGATCAGGCCAACCACCGTGGTGTCGTCTGCGAACTTGATTATGGAGTTAGTACCATGTACAGGAACACAGTCATAGGTGAAAAGGGAGTACAGAAGAGGGCTCAGTACACAGTCTAGAGGCACACCGGTGTTCAGGGTGAGAGTGGAGGAGGAGAGGTTGTCTAATTTAACAGATTGGGCTCTGTTAGTCAGAAGCCAGATACAGTACAGGCTTCAGATCAGTAGCCAGGATGTATGTTACAGATTACAATGGGAGATAGAAAGCGTATTTCAAAAGGGCCATGATAAGATAGTCATGGGAGATTTAGTATGCAGATAGATTGGGAAAATCTGGTTGGTGTGGGATCCCAGGAGAGAGAATTTGTAGAATGCCTATGAGATGCTGTTTAGAGCAGCTTGTGATTGAGCCCTAGGAGAAAGGCAATTCTGGATTGGGTGATGTGCAATGAACCAGATCTGATTAGGGAGCTTAAGGTCAAGGAACCCCTATGAGTCAGTGATCACCCTGCAGTTTGAGAGGGAGACACTAGAGTCAGGTGTATTAGTGTTACAGTAGAGTAAAGGGAATTATAGAGGCATGAGAGAGGAGCTGGCTAAAGCTGCCTCAGGGATCTGTTCTGGGATCCCTACTCTTCGTGATTTTTATAAATGATCTAGATGAAGAAATGGAGGGATGGATTAGTAAATTTGCTGATGACACAAAGGTTAGAGGTGTTGTGGATAGACCATAAGACAAAGGAGCAGAAGTCGACCATTCGGCCCATTGAGTCTGCTCCGCTATTTCATCATGAGCTGATCCAATCTCCCCTTTAGTCCCGTTCCCCCACCTTCTCACCATAACCTTTGATGCCCTGACTACTCAGATATCTATCAATCTCTGCCTTAAATACACCCAATGACTTAACCTCCACTGCCGCCCATGGCAACAAATCCCATAGATTCACCACCCTCTGGCTAAAAATTTTTTTTCGCATCTCTGTTCTGAATGGGCGCCCTGCAATCCTCAAGTCATGTCCTCTCGTACTAGACTCCCCCACCATGGGAAACAACTTCGCCACATCCACTCTGTCCATGCCTTTCAACATTCAAAATGTTTCTATGAGATCCCCCTTCATTCTTCTAAACTCCAAGGAGTACAGTCCAAGAGCGGTCAAACGTTCCTCATATGTTAACCCTCCCATTCCTGGAATCATTCTAGTGGATCTTTTCTGAACCCTCTCCAATGTCAGCACATCCTTTCTTAAATAAGGAGCCCAAAACTGCACACAGTATTCCAAGTGAGGTCTTACCAGTGCCTTATAGAGCCTCAACATCACATCCCTGCTCCTATACTCTATTCCTCTAGAAATGAATGCCAACATTGCATTCGCCTTCTTCACCACCGACTCAACCTGGAGGTTAACCTTAAGGGTATCCTGCACGAGAACTCCCAAGTCCCGACGCGTCTCGGAACTTTGAATTCTCTCCCCATTTAAATAATAGTCTGCCCATTTATTTCTTCTACCAAAGTGCATGACCGTACACTTTCCGACATTGTAATTCATTTGCCACTTCTTTGCCCATTCCCCCAATCTATCCAAGTCTCTCTGCAGACTCTCTGTTTCCTCAGCACTACCGGCCCCTCCACCTATCTTTGTATCATCAGCAAACTTAGCCACAAAGCCATCTATTCCATAATCTAAATCATTGATATACAATGTAAAAAGAAGCGGTCCCAACACGGACCCCTGTGGAACACCACTGGTAACTAGCAGCCAACCAGAATGGGATCCCTTTATTCCCACTCTCTGTTTCCTGCCAATCAACCAATGCTCTATCCACATATGTAACTTTCCCATAATTCCATGGGCTCTTATCTTGCTTAGCAGCCTCATGTGCAGCACCTTGTCAAAGGCCTTCTGAAAATCCAAATACACAACATCCACTGCATCTCCCTTGTTTAGCCTACTTGTAATTTCCTCAAAAAATTGCACTAGGTTTGTCAGGCAGGATTTTCCTTTAAGGAAACCATGCTGAGTTCTACCTATCTTGTCATATGCCTCCAGGTACTCTGTGACCTCATCCTTGACAATTGACTCCAACAACTTCCCAACCACCGATGTCAAGCTAACAGGTCTATAATTTCCTTTTTGCTTCCTTGCCCCCTTCTTAAATAGCAGAGTGACATTTGCAATCTTCCAGTCCTCTAGAACCAGGCCAGAATCTATCGACTTTTGAAAGATCATTGCTAATGCCTCCACAATCTTCACTGCTACTTTCTTCAGACCATGAGGGTGCATTCCATCTGGTCCAGGAGATTTATCTACCCTTAGACTCTTCAGCTTCCTGAGTGCTTTCTCTGTCATAATTGTGACTGCGCATATTTCTCTTCCCTGACACCCTTCAATGCCCGGTATATTGCTGATGTCTTCCTCAGTGAAGACTGATGCAAAATACTTGTTCAGTTCCTCCGCCATCTCCTTATCTCCTATTACAATTTCTCCAGCATCATTTTCTATTGGTCCTATATCTACTATCACCTGTCTTTTACTCTTTATATAATTGAAAAAGCTTTTAGTATCCTCTTTGATATTATTTGCTAGCTTCCTTTCATAGTTCATCTTTTCCCTCTTAATGACCTTCTTCGTTTCCTTTTGTAAGCTTTTAAAAACGTCCTAATCCTCTGTCTTCCCACTAATTTTTGCTTCCTTGTATGCCCTCTGCTTTTACTTTGGCTTTGACTTCTCTTGTCAGCCATAGTTGCATCCTTTTTCCATTCGAAAATTTCTTCTTCTTTGGAATATATCTGTCTTGCACCTTCCTCACTTCTCGCATAAACTCCAGCCACTGCTGCTCTGCCGTCCTTCCCGCTAGTGTCCCTTTCCAGTCAACCTTGGCCAGTTCCTCTCTCATGCCACTGTAATTTCCTTTACTCCACTGAAATACCGACACATCGGATTTCGGCTTCTCTTTCTCAAATTTCACAGTGAACTCAATCATGTTGTGATCACTGCCTCCTAAGGGTTCCTTCATCTAAATCTCTCTAATCACCTCTGGTTCATTACACAATACCCAATCCAGTACAGCCGATCCCCTAGTGGGCTCAACAACAAGCTGTTTTAAAAAGCCATCTCATAGACATTCTACAAATTCTCTCTCTTGAGATCCAGAGCCGACTTGATTTTCCCAATCCACTCGCATGTTAAAATCCCCTACAATTATCATAACACTGCCCTTCTGGTAAGCCTTTTCTATTTCCTGCTGTAATTTGTAGTCCACATCACTGCAGTTGTTTGGAGGCCTGTAGATAACTGCCATCAGGGTCCTTTTACCCCTGCGATTTCTTAGCTCAACCCATAAAGATTCTGTACCTTCCGATCCTATGTCAACTCTTTCTAATGATTTAATATCATTTCTTACCATTAAAGCCGCGCCACCCCCTCTACCTACCTGCCTATCCTTCCAATACACCGTGTATCCTTGGATGTTCAGCTCCCAGAGACACTCATCCTTTAGCCACGTCTCAGTGATGGCCACAATATCATACTTGCCAATCTGTAACTGTACAACAAGATCATCCACCTTATTCCTTATGCTGTGTGGATAGTGCGGAGAGCTGTCAGAGGTTACAGCAGGACATTGATAGCATGCAAAAAATGAGCTGAAAAGTGGCAGATGGAGTTCAACCCAGAGAAGTGTGAGGTGGTTCATTTTGGTAGGCCAAATATGATGGCAGAATATCATATTAATGGTAAGACTCTTGGCAGTGTGGAGGATCAGAGGGGTTTTGGGGTCTGAGTCTATAGGACACGCAAAGCTGCTGTGCAGGTTGACTCTGTGGTTAAGCATACAATGTATTGGCCTTCATTAATCATGGGATTGAGTTTAGGAGCCAAGAGGTAATGTTGCAGCTATATAGGACCCTGGTCAGACCCCACTTGGAGTACTGTGCTCAGTTCTGGTCGCCTCACTACAGGAAGGATGTGGAAGCCATAGAAAGGATGCAGAGGAGATTTACAAGGATGTTGCCTGGATTGGGGAGCATGCCTTATGAGAATAGGTTGAGTGAACTTGGCCTTTTTTCCTTGGAGCGACAGAGGATGAGAGGTGACCTGATAGAGGTGTATAAGATGATGAGAGGCATTCATCATGTGGATAGTCAGAGGCTTTTTCCCAGAGTTGAAATGGCATGAGAGGGCATAGTTTTAAGGTGCTTGGAAGTAGGTACAGAGGAGATGTCAGGGATAAGTTTTTTACAGAGAGATTGCTGAGTGCGTGGAATGGGCTGCCGGCAACGGTGGTGGAGGCGGATATGATAGGTCTTTTAAGAGACTCCTGGATAGATACATGGAGTTTAGAAAAATGGAGGGCTTTGGGTAACCCTAGATAATTTCTCAGGTAAGGACATGTTCAGCACAGCTTTGTGGGCTGAAGGGCCTGTATAGTGCTGTAGGTTTCCTATGTTTCTAAACAGCAATGGACAGAGTTTCTGGGAGAGATCACTCAAGGATAAAGTACCGAACACTTTGCTTGGATGTGGAGAATGTGAGTGAGGTACTTTGCTTCAGTATTAACCAAGGAAAAGGACCTGGAGGACTGGGAGATCAGTGCTGAGTGTATAAAGATGTTAGGGAGTTTAGAGGTCAAGGAGGAGGAGGTGTTGGGCCTCCTAATGGGTATTAAGGTGGATAAGTCCCCAGAGCCCAAGGGGGTTTATCCCAGGATGTTGAAGGAAGCAACAGGCAAGATTATTGGGCCCTTGACCAGTATCTTCGTGTCCTCTCTAGCTGCAGGCCAGGTCCTGGTGGACTGCTGAGTGGCTGATGTTATATCTCTGTTTAAAAGGGAACAAGAGAAAATCCTGGGAACTACAGACCGGTGAGTCTCACACCAGTTGTTAGGGAATTGCAGGAGAAAATTCTTAGGGATAGGATATAAGAACATTTAGAAACCCATGGCCTAGTTAGGGAGAGCCAGTGTAGCTTTGTACAGAGCAGGCGTGTCTTACCAACTTGATAGAATTTTATGACAAAGTGACGAGAGAGATTAATGAGGGCAGGGCAGTGGATGTTGTCTACATTGATTTTAGTAAGCTGTTTGACTAAGTCCCTCATGAGAGGCCAATCCAAAAGATTAAGATGCAAGTGATTCATGGTGAATGCTGGCTGTTTGGATTCAGAACCGGCTTGCATGTAGAAGACTGAGGTTAGTGGTAGAAGGGACTTATTCAAGCTGGAGGTCTGTATTTAGTGGAGTTCCACAGGGATCTGAGATGGGACCTCTGCTGGTTGTGATGTACATCAATGACCTGGATGAAAATGTAGATGGGTGGGGGTTAGTAAGTTTGTGGATGATTCATTCCAAGATTGGCAGAGTTGTGGATAGTGTAGGAGACAGGCAAAGAATACAGCGCAGTATAGATCAGTTGCCGATATGGGCAGAGAAATGGCAGATGGAGTTTAATTGAGATAAATGTGAGGTGTTGCACTTTGGTAGGGCAAATGCAAGGAGATAGTGCACTGTTAAGAGCAAGATCCTGAGCAGAGATATCTTGGAATCCAAGTCATAGCTCCTTGAAACGGCTATACAGGTTGATAAACTGGTTTAGAATGCATATGGCATGCTTGCTTTTGTAAGTTGAGGCATTGAATTCAAAAGTCAAGGGGTTATCTTGCAAATTTATAAGACTCTGGTTAGACCATGAGTGGAGTATTGCACACAGTTCTGATTGCCCCACGAAAGGAAGGACGTTGAGACTTTGGAGAGGGTGCAGAAGAGGTTTACCAGGATGCTGTCTGGTTTAGAGGGCATGTGCTATCACAAGAGGCTGGATAAACTTTGGTTTAAACTCTGAAGTGCCCGAGGCTGAGGGGGCGATCTGACAGAGGTTTAAAGATTATGAGAGGCATAGACAGAGTGGACAGAGAGTATCTGTTTCCCAGAGTTGGAATGTCTATTATTAGAGGGCATGGATTGAAGATGAGAGGAGGTAGGTTCAAGGGGGATGTGAAGGTTAAGTTTTTTACTTAGGGAGTCTTGGATGCATGGAATGCGCTGCCTGGTATGCTGTTAGAGGCAAGTACATTAGAGGCTTTTAAGAGACATTTGGATAGGTACATGGATGTAAGAAAGATGGAGGGATACGGACATGGTGTAGATAGGAGGGATTAGTGTTGGGTGTTTAGCTGGTTTGGCACAACATTGTGGGCCGAACCATCTGCTGCTGTGCTCTACGTTCTACTGTGATTTGGCACTTTGTTACAGTAGCTCAGTTGAAGATGAACTTGTGCACACACAGACAAAGGGAGGACTTTTTGATAGGTTGTTCTTTGAGCTCCACTATACAGCTATAAGGTCCTCCACAGTTCACCAGCACCTAACTTAGATAACGTTCGGTACGTGCAGAAGGGCGTTTGGGATACTGGCAGGGTGAATTACCCCGCTTCTGTGGGGATTCAGGCATCTTCTGCCACCTAGGAGCTTGGTTTGTGGCTGCATTTCTGGTTTTCAAATTGCTTGGTTATTGGAATTGGAATTAGAATTGGCTTATCATTGTCACATACTGAGACAGAGTGAAACGTTTGTTCTACATACTGTTCATACAGGTAAAATCAGCGTATTGAGGTAGGAGAAGGCAAAACGACAATGATGAGTCAGAGTTCAGGAAGGTTAGTAACATGGTGTCACGGCAGCATCGTGATTAGCACAGTATTTACGGCATCAGTGACCCGGGTTCAATTCCATCCTTGTCTGGAAGGAGTTAATCTGTTCTTCCATGGGTTTCCTTCAGGCGCTTCGGTTCCTTCTCACATTCCAAAGGCGATATACTAGAACATGCTGACACTGAGAAAGAGGAAGTGCTGGAACGTTTGAATAGATCAGGATCCCGTTCCCCCGGGGCAGATGGAATATACCCCAGGTTACAACAGGAAGCGAGGGAAGGGATTGCTGTGCCTTTGGCGATGGTATTTGTTTCCTCACTGGCTTCAGGAGTGGTTCCAGATGATTGGAGGATGGCAAATATTATTGCTTTGTTCAAAAAAAGGGAGTAGGGATAACTGGGAATTATAGAACTAGTGAGTCTTTCTTCAGTGCTCGGAAAATTGCTGGAAAAGATTCATAGAGGCAAGATTTGTGAGCACTTGGAGAAGCATTGTATGATTAGGGATAGTGAGCATGGCTTTGTGAGGGGAAGGTCATATCTCACAAGCCTGACTGAATTCGAGGATGTGACAAAACACATTGATGAAGGCAGAACAATATGTTCTAGCATATCAGTTTGTTTTATGTTGTCCTCACAAATGTCAAGATGCATTTCACTGGTGAATGCTGAAACACATTATTCATTAAGGACCTCCCCTACTATAAGCACGTGTTTCCTCTTCTATTCCTGATTGGTCCTATCCTCCTGTTCTTTGCGTGTGTGTAAAATGCCTTGGAAGTAGTGTATATGTATTTTAGTAAGGCCTTTGATAAGATTCCCCATGGTAGGATTGTTCAAAAAGTCAGGAAGCCTGACAGAATGAAACAGAATTTTCTTGTCCATAGAAGGCAGAGGGTGGTAGTAGAGGGAGACTATCTTCCCTGGAGATCGGTGACCAGTGGTGTTCTGCAGGGATCTGTTCTGGGTCCCCTACTCTTTGTGAATCTTATAAATGAATTGGATGAGGTGGGTTAGTAAGCTGCAGATGACACAAAGGCTGGCACAAAGATGACACAAACGTTGTCGTAGCTTAAACGGGTCTCTGACTGAATTCAGGGCCGGGCTGAGAAGCGGTAGGTGGAGTTCAACCCAGAGAAGCGTGAAGTGATCCATTTTGGAAGGTTGAATTTGAAGACACGATACAGAGTTAATGACATGATTTTTGGCAGTGTGGAGGAACAGAGGGATCTCAGGGTCCACATCCACAGATTCCCCAAAGTTGCCCCTCAAGTTGATAGGGAAGTTAAGAAGGCTTATCTTATGTTCATTATTCAGGGGATTGAGTTCAAGGACTGAGATGTAAACTCTGATTAGACCACACTTGGAAGATAGTGTTCAGTCCTGATCACCTCCTCATAGGAAAGTGGAGAAGCTTTAAGAGAGGGTGCAGAGGACATTGATACGTGGATTAGAGAGCATGCCTTAAAAGGACGGGTTGGGTGAGCTGGGGCTTTTCTCTCTGGAGCGAAGGAGGATGAGAGGTGACTTGATAGAGGTGTACACGAGGCGGAGATCAAGTGGATAGCCAGAGATTTTACTTCCCAGGGCGGAAATGGCTAATACCGGGGTATAATTTTAAGATGATCGGAGGAAAGTACAGGGGGATGTCAGAGGTAATTTCTTTACTCAGAGAGAGATGAGTACATCGAGTGCCTTGCCAGAGATAGAGGCAGATACATTGGAGAAATTTAAGTATCATAGGTAGATGGAGGAGAGAAAAATGGTAGGCCGTGTAGGATGGAAGAGCTAGTTTGATCTTAGAGTAGGTTAAAAGATCAGCACAACATCGTGGGCCAAAGTGCCTGGACTGTGCTGTGCTCTATGTTCTCACACTCAGAAAGCCATGGAGTTATTCAAAGTGCCTTAACGATTCATACCAATCCAATTTAGTGTCATTGAGTACTAGAGCATGGCCCAACACATAATCTTGCTGCCCACCAGGCTAGTCCCATCTGTCCCTATTGGGCCCATTTCCCTCTCAACTCCTTCTATCCATGAAATATTCAAACGTTGTCTGAATGTTGTTCATCCTCTTCACCCTCTGTCCCTCATGTCCTCTTTAAATCTTTCAACTTCTCACCTTAACCCGATGCCCTTCCCTTTGGAAAAAGACTTTCCGCCTTCACTCACTCTATCAATACCCCTCGTGACTTTGTGCACTTCTGCCAGGTCACCCATCAGTCTTCTAAGTTCCAAAGTGTAAATAAAGTCTGACCCTCCCCCTACAACTCAGGCCATAAGACATAAGAACAGAATTAGGCCATTTGGCCCATTGAGTCTGCATCACCATTGCATTATGGCTGATCCCCTTGCTGTCTCAACCCCGTTCTCCTGCCTTCTCTTAACCTGGCGTGCCCTGACTAATTGAGGGCATTGAACTCCACCATAAGTATACCCAATGGCTTGAGCTCCACAGCCACCTGTGGCAATGAATCCACAGACTCACTGCCCTCTGGCTAAATCTCCATTCCTCATCTCCATTCTAAATAATCGTCCATCTATTTTGAGGCTGTGCCCTCTGAACATAGGCTCCACCACTATAGGAAACACTCTCTCCACTCTACTCAATCTAGGCCTTTCAAAATTCAAAAGGTTTCGATTAGATCTCCATCATACTTCTAAATTCCAGCAGGTAAAGGCCGAGAACCATCAATTGCTTCTCATATGATAAACCTTTTATGGTTCAATGGTGCAATGTTTCCATTTAATATCAGAGAATGTCTACAGTATACGACCTGAAATTCTTACTCTTCACAGGCATCCACGAAAACAGAATAAAACCCCAAAGAATGAATGACAGAAAAATGTTGGAACCCCAAAGCCCCCTCCCACTCCCACACACAAGCAGCAGCAAAGTGTCAACCCTCCCCTCACCTCCCTCGGCAGAAGCATCGGACCCCCACCACCCCGAAGCAGGCAATAGAAAAGCCTCCAAAGAGACCGGGATCTAGCATCTATTAAAAAAACACTGTTCATCCCAGCATTTCGACATGCCACTAAAGAGTCATCGCTCTTACCACAGCGAGAAGAAATCCAACATTTTCCTGCTCCCATGTTACAGTCTGAAGTGTTGCTTTATTTTGAGTTTTCCCCCGCTCAAGAATTGGCACAAACTCACTATCAGGAGGGAGGGAGAGAGAGAGAGAGAGAGAGAGAGGGAGGGAGAGAGAGAGAGGGAGAGAGAGAGAGAGAGAGAGAGAGGGAGGGAGAGAGAGAGAGGGAGAGAGAGATTGGGGGGGAGGGAGAGAGAGAGAGGGAGGGAGAGAGGGAGAGAGAGAGAGAGACTCTGACAGCTGCACCTGCTGTCTCGATGTTCCAATTTCCCATGCCAATTCAGTTGGCGACATCAGCAAGGAACCTGATTGCCCACAGGGCCACAGCAGCACATTGCCCCTGGGGATACTCAGAATGCTGGGGTGCTCAGGGAACCCACCGCTGTGAATTTCTGCAGCTGTAAATCACAGACTCCATCAGGAGCCCAGCCACCTTGAAAAAAACAAGAAAAGAGACATTAGAGAAAATAATTTGAACTGTTTCGCAGATGAACTTGAGGAAGTCGCCCTCTGGAGCCATCTGATTCCTGGAATCATTCTCGTGAACCTCCTCTGAACCCTCTCCAATGTCAGCATTTCCTTTCTTAGAAAAGCGCCCAACGCTGCTCACAATAGTCCAAGCAAGGCCTCACTAGTGCCTTATAAATGCTCAGCATTGCATTCCTGCTTTTATCTTCTAGTCCTCTCAAAATGAATGCTAACATTGCATTTGCCTTCCTCACCACTGACTCAACTTGCAAGTTAACTTTTAGCGAACTCTGTACGACGACTCCCGAGCCCCTTTGCACCTCAGAGTTTTACATTTTCTCCCCATTTAGAAAATAGTTTATGCTTTTGTTCCACCAGAGTACATGACCATACACTTTCCGATATTCTATTCCATCTGCAATTTCTTTGCCCATTTTCCTCACCTGTCCTTCTGCAGTCTCCCTGCTTCCTCAGCACTACCTGCCCCTCCACCTATCGTCGTATCATCTGCAAACTTGGCCACAAAGCCATCAATTCTGTCATCTCAATCACTGGAATATAATGTAAAAAGAAGTGGTTCCAACACTGAACCTGCAGAACACCACGAATATTCCAGCTAGAATAAGCCCCCTTTATTCTCACTCTTTACCTCCTGCCAATCAGCCAATTTTCTCTCCATGCTAGTATCTTTCCTGTAACACCAAGAGCCCTTATCTTGTTAAGCAGCCACATGTATAGCAGCTCTCAAAGGCCTTCTGAAAATTCAAGTACACAACATTCACCAATTCTCCTTTGTCTATCCTGCTTGTTATTTCCTCAAAGAATTCAGGCAATATTTTCTCTTAAGGAAACCATGCTAACTTCAGCCTATTTTATCATGTGCCAACAAGTACCCTGAGACCTCATCCTTAACAATCGGCTCCAACATCTTCCCAACCACTGAGCTTAGGCTAACTGGCCTACAATCTCCTTTCTTCCACTTTCCTCCCTTCTTGAAGAGTGGAGTGACATTTGCATTTCTCCAGTCCTCTGGAACCATGCCAGAATCTAAAGATTCTTGAAGGATCATTACTAATGCCTCCACAATCTCTTCAGCTACCTCTTTCAGAACCCTGGGGTGACCATCTGGCTCAGGTGACTTATCTACTTTCAGACCTTACAACGTTCCAAGCACCTTCTCCCTGGTAATAACGTCTCTACTCTCTTCTGCCCCCTGACTCTCTTGAACTTTTGGCCTACTGTTAGTGTCTTCCAGAGTGAAGGCTGATGCAAAATTATTACTCAGTTCACCTGCCATTTCCTTGTCACCCATTACTACCTCTCCAGCATCATTTTCCAGTGATACAAATTCCACTCTCACCTCTCTTTTACTCTTTTTATATCTGAAAGAAATCATTTGGGTAGCTTATCTTCATATTTCATCCTTCCTTTTGGCTTTTTTAGTTGCCTGTTAGTTTTAAAAGCTTCCCAATCCTCTAACTTCCCACTAATTTCTGCTCTGTTATACGCCCCCTGGTTTGCTTTTATGCTGTCTTAGACCTCCCTTGTCAGACACGGTTGTGTCATCCTGCCTTTAGAATGTTCCTTCTTAGGGATGTATCCATCCTGCACCTTCACAATTGCTTCCAAAACTCCAGCCATTGCTGTTCTGCCATCATCCCTGCTAGTGTCCCCTTCCAATCAACTTTGGCCAGCTCCTCTCTCATGCCTCTGCAATTCCCTTTACTCCACTATAATACTGACACATTTGACTGTGGCTTCCCTCATCGATATGATCTTTAGCCAAAAAACAAAGACCCTCTTCCTTTCAACAGCACCATCTGTGAAGTTACCGCCAAGAAAACTTGCCAGCACCTCACTCCTCAAGAAGCTAAAGAAATTCGGCACGCCCCTGGCGACCCTCACCAATTTTTATCGGTGCACCATAGAAAGCGTTCTATCTGGAAGCATAACGGCTTGCCATAACAACTGTGCTGTACATAACCGCAAGGAACTGTAACGAGTTGTGGACACAGCTCAGCATATCACGGAAACCAGCCTCCCCTCCATAGACCCTGTTTACAATCTACCTCATTATGATCTTACACTTCACCTGCACTGTAGGGTTTACATTTCATTCTAGCGCTTTGCCCTGCTCAATGTGCTGTGTAATTTTGATCTATATGAACAGAATGCAATGCGAGCTTTACACTGTGTCTTGGTACATTTGACAATAATAAACCAAATCTAATTCTGATACCAACCATACCCCCTATATCCATGTCCAGATTATTAATATGTATAACAAGCATTAAGGGTATCAGAACTACTGGTCAAAGGTTGCCAATCTCAAAAACAACTTTCCACCTTCAGCCTCTGTCTTTTATTATCAAACACTTTTGGGCAACCTGTCCTTGTATACCCCAGCCCTTCGCTTTAGGACCAACCTCCCACGTGGAAACTTGTCACAGGCTTACCAAAGTCATGAATAAATTTAATTATCTGTTTGAAACATTCAATCAGATTAGTTACGCAGAGCATCTATTTAACAAAGCTATGCTTGACAATTCTTGACTAATCCCTGTCACTTAAAATTGAGATTAATCCAGTGCTTTAGAACTTTTTCCAATCATTACCCTATCACTGATTTTAGACACACTGCTCTGTAATTACTTGGCTTATTCCTGCTTCCCTTTTTGAATGAAGATAACACATCTACTGTCCTTTATCCACCTTTAAACTCACTAAGACATTTACTATCCTCTTTTTCAGTGGAATGCCTTCCTAATTACTTGCAACTGAAGAAAACTTGCTGTGTTACTTATACAAGGACTCCCAAGTCCCATAGAACACCAGCACTCTGAGCATTTAAGCAAAGTTCAGTTTTTCTTTCCTTCCCACCAAAATGCATAACTTTATATAACACATCTGCCACTCACATACCCAGTCTCGATCCCTTTGCAGATATTTGGCATCCTGCTCACAAATTGTTTCGCTAACTATTTTTGCATTGCTGGGAAATTCGGCTATAATGTACCAGGTCCTTTAACCTAAGTCACTAAGTTTTGATTATAATTAGTTGAGGAGTCAGAATTGTCCCTTGTTACTAGTTATAGCCTACCAACCCGCAAACAATGTTAGTTAGCCAATCGTCTCGCCGTAGAAAAGCAGCATCCATCATCTGAGATCCTCCCCGCCCAGGCCGTGCTCTTTACTCGCTGCTGCCATCAGGTGGAAGGTCCGGGAGCCGCAGGACTCGCACCATCAGGTTCAGGAACAGTTACTACCCCCTGAACAGAATAGGATAACTACACTCATCTTTTGAGATGTTCCCACAGCCAATGATCTTACTTTAAGGACTCTTTATCTCACTACCTCATGTTCCTGTTATTTATTGCTATTTATTTATATTTGCATTTGCAAAGTTTGTTGTCTTCTATGCTCTTGATCTTTCAGTGATTCTGCTTACAGTTACTATTCTATAGATTTGCTGAGTACGCCCGCAGGAAAAAGAATCTCAGGGCTGTATGTGATGACATATATGTGCTCTGATAATACATTTTACTTTGTTCTTTGAACTTTAATTGTATTGGAATTTTATAAACGTGCTGCAAATACTTAATATCTGGCCGTGCTGCTGGATTAGAGCAGAGGAATTCCCGCCTCTATTAATATATTTCCAGAAGGCACCGTGTTACACAGTGTATTGCAAAACCACATTGCAACATCATTATGGCAGTACCTTACAGTACCACATTCCAACTTTGTATTTAGTGTACCATCAGACAGCAGAACATCATGTTAAAATACAGAATTACGTTTATTACAGCACAACATTGCAGCTATGTGAGGAATTTTAATGGAAGTGGTGGGTAAACGGCTTCTGTTTCTCCTTCCTCTAGGTCAACGCTGCCAGACAGGGTGTGGATCTGCTGGGCAGCTGGAGGATGATGGTGAAGGAGGGCGGCTACATCTCACTGTGGAGAGGCAACGGAGTAAATGTAGCCAAAATAGCACCAGAGACCGGCATCAAGTTTCTGGCTTATGACCAGGTAACTGACTCAGTGGGCCAGGGGGTGAACCTTCCTGGGGGAAGCTTTCCTGGCCTCGTTTGTCTCACAGTCCTAACTGATAACGATGCCCGTTCTCAGCTAACGCGATCTGCTGCACTCCCTCAGTCGATGGCTGACACACGGGCCCAGTTTGAAGGGAATGGTGGAGTGCTGTTGGTTTTGTCAGGCTGTTAGCCTGAGGCGCTGGTCCAGGGACATTTAGTGACTCGGATGCCTCAATAAACCAGCGCCGGATGGAGTGAATAGGTCAGGCAGGCTGGGGTCAGGCGCTTGGTTGGAGTCATGGAGAGGATGCTTGGGTTACCTCAGCACTGATGGTGTCACAGTAAACGGGATGGTCACCGAGAAGCGTTTCAGGAGGACGTAACCAATAGAGAGCCGACCCACGATTCCCAGGGCAGTCCCTCTGAAAGATCCCAAAGCAGTATGTTGACCATCCACTGACACTGCCTGACACACTGAATCCCTCCAGCAGCTGACGTTCAGCGCCAGATTCCAGCATCTGCAGCCTCTTGCGTCTCCCAGGGCAATGTCGTACAGGGGATCTTCCCTTCAATGCTATTAAAATGTTATTTTAACCTCATTTTATTGATGTGCGGTGTCTCCTATTGGCACCACACACCTGGGCACATGTCTACGAGCTGGCACAGATATAGCAACCTACAAAGGGACAGCAGAAAGATTTGATTCAGATTGGCTGATTCGAGAGCATTCAGTTCTCAGACAGTTATAAAAATTCACCCCCATTTGAAGCAAAACACCGGAATCATCCCTCCCTCCAGTGAGGGCAGTCTGGTCGTGATCACAACACTGCTGTGACAATTTCACAGAGATATGCCTCTTTGCCCAAATCATTTACGCTGACCACAATGCCCATCCAAGCCAGTCCCATTTGCTTGCATTTGGCCCATATCCCTCTAAACTCCTCCTTAAGTACCTGTCCAAATACCTTTTAAATGTTGTTGCTGTGCTTGCCTCAACCACTTCCTCTGGCAGCCTGTTCCATGTGTGGGCCACCCTCTGTGTATTGGGTTCCCGAGGTCCCTTTCAAATTTTCCCCTCTCACCTTAGAACTATGCCCTTTGTTTTCCCTGGGATTTTCTTAGTAACTTTCTGTGTGTAAATTGGATTCCAACTTCCCCAAGTTACAACAGGGACATTTCAAAAGTCCTTTGGTGGCTTTGGGAAACTGCGGGAGTGACAAGTCCCCTTTTTATGTTTCCCTGCTGATAAACTAGTCCCTCAGACCTCTCACCCTGGAATCAAATGAGGGCTAGCAATTCGATTGTGTAGTGAAATTCTTACCTGTACAACCTGGGTGAATGTCAATGTTTTTGTGTTTAAATAGTGTGTGCAAAATTGTGTCCTTGATATCTGTGAATGTTACACGGGATATATCTCCTGGCATGTAGTTTGATCTTTGTTCAATGTTCGCTCCATCTCACAAGCTCCCTGTCAAATCTCTGCTGTGTTTACCTGCTCAGAAAACCAGGAGCCAACCATTCAATGTGCCCGATTCACAGCAGCTGTAATATTTTTTAAAAATCTATCTATCCAGTTGTAGAATGATCTGCACAGAAGGTTTGACCATGCCAAAAGCTGTTGGAGGGACTTTAAAGCTGCTGACTCTACTTGGATCAGTGGCACAGATGACTCTCTCTGCAGTGATGCCCCGCAGGCCAGACAGTCTGAGTGAAGCTAGGAGGAGGAGTTGCAACTGAGGTGGAGGGGGTGTTGTGCAAGGCTGTACTTGTAAGATGTCAGGTCGGGGATCCATAAGAGAGTTTGGAAGAAACAGGAAACGTAAGCTTGGAAAAAGACAGCAACAAAGTTTGGTAGCAGTTGATGGTATGTGTATTACTAGAAGTCGAGGAAATAATGGTAATGATCTTGGGCTGCTGATGGATATATTAGTTATCAAACTGAGCAGCTCACCAATCTTGGCCTTGAAGAGGGTGATAATGATAACCATGAGAAAAGGTGAAGCTTTGTGGACTTTCTGCTCTTCATGTTGAAGGGAATAGTGGATTCTCTTTGAGGGACCCTTGGATTTCACCACGTGCCCCAGCATGGTGTTCTTTGCTGTTGAAGGTCGGCACGTCCTGGAGTCGAGTCCCAATTGTCGGCGAAGTCCACAGGGCAAAGCCAAAAGTCGAAGTCCTGAGCATAGCAAGCCAGGAGATAGAGGCCTAAAGGTAGAGGCCTGGAGTTGTCACGAGGGTCAGGGTCACTGCATCAGAGGTCCATGCAAGTCCTGAGGGTGAGGCCTGATAGTGAAACCTGTGATCAGCAAGTCCTGGGGTGAAGTTCAAACTTGGAGACCCGATATCTTCAAGTCTGAGAAATCTGGGGCCATGGACTAGAGGCCTGGAGGCCGTCTGTCCTGGGACTGGAGGCCTGTCTGTGTGTGAGAGGGTGGGTGGGTGTCAGAGTGAGAAAGGGGCTTGTTTTGTGTTGTCTCATTTTGCTTTGTTGTTGATGCTGTTGTCGCTGTTGTTCACGTTGTTTCTGCTTTTGCTGTTGTTTGTCATTGTTGCTGTTGTCATTGCTGTTATTGTTGTTGTCACTGTTGTTGTCGTCATCGCTGTTGTCGTCGTTGCTGTTTCTGTTGCAGTTGTTGCTGCTGTTGCTGTTATTGATGTTGTTGCTGTTGTCATTGTTGTTGTCATAACTGTTGTTGCTGTTATTGTTGCTGTTGTCGTTGGTGTTGTTGTCATTGCTGTTGCTGTTATTGATGTTGTTGCTGTCATTGTCATCGTTTTTGCTGCTGACGATGTCATTGTCGTTGTTGTTTTTCAAAGAACAGTTAGTATAAAGATTTAGTAACAATTAATAACCAAGCCAATTATTTCCATTTCAATCTCTCACTGATTATTCCAGTACCTTGGTCCCCAGTGTTCATTTTGTGGCCAGTTTTGACCAGTCAGTGCAATGTTGTATCACAAAATGGAGGGGTCAGGTTGCAATTCCAAACCTGAGCACGGGTCAGTGGTCCAAATGGATTCTCAAACCTAGTACAGGGCATCACATGTCTACCTCTCTGGGGTCTGTAACTCTACACTGACAGATCATTCCTACTTGGCTCAACTTCCAATGGTATGAACGATGATAGCCTGGATATTGATGCGTCTTACGTTGGAAGTGAAGTGACTGACCTTCTTGTGTTGCTGGTAAGGTGGCTGTTGCCAAAGCCTAATTTTCATTAAATTGAGTGGCTTACCGTAGAATTTCAGAATGAACTCATGCTTAAGGACTTGTAGCAGTTGACTAAGCAAGAATAACAGAAGGGTGTTGATGAACCTAATGAGTTTTTATGAACATCCAGTGGCTTGGCGATCACTTTTAGTGGAATCTGGATTTTATCAGATTCATTCCTTGAACTTTATTTTACTAGCTGTACAGGTGGGATCCAACCCTTACCTCCAACCATCAGCCCAAGACTTAGCGAACTGGTCCACCAACTTAGTCCCAATGCTGCCATAACCCAGCAATGTTAAATAAATTAACAGAGAAGTGTTCTGTTGCTTCCATCCTTATGGTAACGGTGATAATCCCTTTTGAACAGTACAAGAAACTTTTCACTGACAACCAGGCCAAGCTGGACATCCATCAACGCTTTGCTGCAGGATCTCTGGCTGGAGTCACTGCTCAGACCATCATCTATCCCATGGAGGTAGGTGTCCACAGGGCTTCTGAAGTTCCAACATGGGACATGTATAGGTTAACCCAGGTTCATTAACGTTAGAAGATTCCATTTTCCCAAGCTCACATAATGAGCAATGTCCTAACGAGCAGATAATCTGCTGAGGTTAAGTCATAGAATTAGATAGCACTGTTGTTGGACAAATCACAGATGGTGATAATTCAGTTTATTCGAGTAAGATAGTACACCTGGTTGAGTGGTGCCACAGCAGCCTCTCGGTAAGTGTCAATAAAACCAAAGAGTTGATTTCTGACTTCAGGAAGGGGAAGTGGGGGGTGGTGGACTTGTGCAAATCTACATCGAGGAGTCAGTAGTGGGGAGAGTAAGCAGGTTTAAGTTCTAGGATGTTAACATATCGGATGACTTGTCTTGAACCCGGCATATAGATGCAATCACAAGGAAGCTGTGCCAACATCTTTATCTTTTTAGGAGGTTCCATTTGTCACCAGACACTGGAACAAACTTCTACAGAACGGTTGCATTACGGCCTGGTTTGGCACTTCAAATGTGCAGCAACGTAAGAACCTGCAGTCAGTAGAGGACATAGCCCGATACATCACAGACACATCCCTCCCCACTATCCACAACCTCATGAAGGCTACATCCATCGTCAAAGAACCCCAGCATCCAAGTCCCACCCATGTCTCACTGTGACCATAGGTCCTGAGATACGGAAGTCCCACAGTACCAGGATCAAGAACAGCTCCTTCCCTTCCAACATTTGGTTCTTAAACCAACCTGCCTTACCTGAATCCCAATTTTTTTTAATAGATATTTTTATTGAAGCAAAAAGTAGGTGGGAAAGAGGATTGGTAGGATGATCAGATGCAGTCTTATTTAATGATAGTTCTTAGGCTTTACGGCCTTTGTCCCACAAGTATTTCTTACTTCCTAAAGCAATGGCATTCTGACAAGTGGTGCCCAAGATCTGATACAAATAACCGAACCCTCATAGGTGATTGGTAGTTTATCAGAATGTGTTTGCGTATAGACTCCATGCCTCCTTGGCTTTAATGAGTTTTATGTACTGCTGACCAAGGTTAAAACTTGTTCAAGAATTGTGTACAAATATTCCTGTTATCACATTTACTCCACTATTAGTCAGAAGAATCACACTTACTCCACGCCACTATTAACATTGTTTTGTGTCATGCCTTCATTGCCTAGGTGTTTGCATTAAACACTGCCTACCATTCTCTGTTCTTTTCGCTGATTTGCCAGTTACCAGGGAGTGCTGTGCTATCCTCTCAGTTGCTCTCAACAGCTGAGCTTTGTGTCCATTACCAACTTTGCACCCAGCCTGGTAAAATAAATATACCCAAAGAGGGAGCAGCTCTAATATTGCACCTTCCTTTGGTCTCAGCCTACTTTACTGTAACTATTGAATTCAGATCTTTGCTATATTAGATTTCATCAAAAACTTTTTGGAAGCCCATGCTAAAAAACTTTAATAGCCACATTCACCTGCATTGTATTTTTGCTTTCTTCTCTAGGAATCTCAAATGGATACACAAGGTCTATACATTACAGAAAAAACATTTCTGAAAATTATTTTTGACTATTGTTTGGAGAAATCTCTTTCATCCAGAGTTATTGATATCTATTGAGGTCACGGGATCTAATGAGGATTTCTAATTGGTCTAGGTAATGAAGACGAGACTGGCACTTGGAAACACAGGGCAGTACAAAGGCTTCGGTGATTGTCTCAACACTATCGTCAAAAATGAGGGTTTTTACAGCCTCTACAGAGGTTACCTTCCAAACCTGTTTGGCATCATTCCTTATGCAGGGATTGAGCTTACTGTCTATGAGGTAAGTTTCAAAGCAAGATATTCTGGATTTCGTGAGAGATGTTTGGGGTGAGTTTAGGAGAACGATGAACTATCTTACTGAAACATACAGAATCTTGAGCAGCGGGACTGTAGTTGTTAAACTGTTTTCACTTGTGGGAGAATCTTGAATGGAAGCAGCACTTTACAAGATTAAGAGGTGGTCATTTAAAACTGAGGTGTATTTGAAAATGGTGTTGAATCTGTGGAATTCGTTATCTTAGAGTGTTGTGGAGAATGATTATTGGGAGTATTTAGAAAGATCAGGGAAATTTTGGGCAATGGGAACTGGCATAGAAGATCATATTGAATGATCTTGCAGGACCAAATCCTTTTGGTTTTTACATTCGTTTTGAAAATCCATGAATTCTTGTTTTAAAGCCCCTCTGTTTTTTGGAAGCTCGGTCCAAAAGCAGTAAGCAGGCATGGAGCAAAAGGTCTTCAGTAGTATGTAAACTCTCTACGCTCTTGGTTGTTGCATTGCTTTTGATGTGGGACTCTCATTCAAACTAAATTTTCACCTGAGATGTGGGTGGGCAGTCCCAGCAGATGAGCCTCGGAACCAGAATTACCATGGGTGTGCTCTTCCAGGAAACGGGCACTGTGAGAAAAGCTGGGAAATATTAAAGTCACTTTAGAAAAAAGGCTTTTGAAAACACATGTTGTCCCAAAATGCTACTGAGATATGACTGAAACATAACAGGAAACAATGGAGACAGTTTATAAACAAGAGGATCTCATAAGAAACAAGATGACAATGACCAATTGATTACTTTGATTATGGTCAGGTTACTGGACACCATTCTCTCCCAGTAGTACACATGTGCGTGTGACTTGTTTAATGTAAATGAGTTTGTTGTAGTTACGTGTATCAAGATGCAGTGAAGAACTTTCTTTTTGCGTGACATCCACGCAGATCACGTCATCACACCGGCACATCGGGGTAGTACAAGGGAGACGTACTAACAGAGTGCAGGATGAAGTGTTACAATTACAGAGAAAGTACAGTGCAGGCGGACAATGAGGTGCGAGGCCATGACAACGTGGACTGTGAGATCAAGAGTCAATCTTACCGTGCAGGAGGTCCATTCAATAGTATTGTAAGGGTAGGATAGAAGCTGCCCTTGAGTTTGCTGGGTCGTGCTTTCAATCTTCTAATCTTTTTAATCTTCTGCCTGATGGGAGGGGGGAGAAGAAGAGCGTCTCGGTTGGAGCGTGTCTTCGGTTATGTTGTCTGCTCACTAAGGCAGTGGGAAGTGTGGAAAGAGTTCATGGATCATCTTGGCACCACCCTCTCACAGGTCCTCGCTGATTCATAACTCTGTGTTCACATGCTGAGCAATGGTTCACAATCGGCCTCACAGGAAGATTCCTAAAATTGGGTTTAAACCCACAACCACCTGACCCAGAGGGAAAGTTCTACCCACTTGAGACCTGGTCAACATTGCAAAGGAAATGAAGAACTTACTTAAGATAGAAATATCCCAGAATTGTCTCCAAGTTGTTGAACCGCACTTCCCTTTATCTTTGTTCAGTGCAGTGGCCACGAATGTGGGGTCTAAGAACAATACAGCATGGAGATTGGCCATGCTGCCCATCCAGCTGGTCCTAATTTTCTGCATTCGGCCCATCTGAAAACCCCACCCCCTCCACGTACCTACCCAAGTACTTCCTGTTGTACCTGCCTCAACCACTTCCTCTGGTAGCTCACTCCATGCACTGACCAGTCTCTGCATGAGAAAGTTTCCCCTCAGGTCACTTTTAGCTCTCTTCCCTCTCACCCTAACCCTATATATGCTCCCAATCTTGGTTGCATTACCATCCACCTTATCTCTGCTACTAATAATTTTAAGCACCTCTATAAAATCACCCCTGATGCCCCCATGTTCCAAGAATAAAGGCCTATCCCGACCAACATCTCTGTATAATTCAGGCTCTCTTGTCCTGACAAGATCCTTGTAAATCTTCTCTGCACTGTTTCCAGTTTAATCATACCTTTCCTATAACACAATGACCAAAACTATACACAATACCCCAAATCCAGCCTTGCCAGTGACTTACACAACTGCAACATAATGTCCAACTCCTGTATTTAATACCTTGAAAGACGACGGCCTGCTGGCTAAACATCCTTTTCACCACCCTTCTACCCATAAGCCCACTTTCAATGAACGATGCACTTGTACACCAAGGTCCCTCTGTCCCATTGTGCACCCTAGAGCCCAATTCATTGTGTATAGAAAGTATTGGGGGATGTCAGGGGTAGGCAGAGAGTGGTGGGTGTGTGCAAAATGCTGCTGGGGTGATGGATCGAGGCAGATACTTTGGGGATACCTAACAGACCCTTAGATAGGCACATGAATGAAAGGAAAATGAAGAGCTACTGTTTGTGGGAAGGAAGGCCTAGACTGATCTTGGCGTGGGTTAAAGTGTTGGCACAACATCGAAGGCTGCAGAACTTCTGTGTTCTAAGTTCTGTAGCAACCACAGTCCTTCTGCAGTATGGTGGCAAAGATGATCAGCTCACACACTTAGCTCACGGTCTAGCTCATGGCCTTGTACTTTATTTTGTACCTGCACAGCACTTTCTCTCTCATGGGAACATGATATTTTGCATTCTGTTATTTTTCTGTTCTACTACGTCAATGTTCTGACGCGATGGACTAATGCTAAACTAGTTTTTTCACTCTGCCTTGGTACGAGTGACAATAATAAACCAATTTACCAACTGACCCTCCTAACCTCCGACTGAGAAATATTTGGCATGTTTGCAACAATAGCGAACTGCCAAGTTTGTTTTACATGTTGCCCCTTTCTAGCGATGTGTATTACTTACTATTTCATGCCAGGTTTTGAAGAAAGCTTATTGTCAGAGGTACAGTGAAGATCCAACTGAACCTGGAGTATTCATCCACCTCGGCTGCGGCACCATCTCCAGCACTTGCGGGCAGCTGGGTAGCTATCCCCTGGCGCTCATCAGGACCAAGATGCAGGCACAAGGTGAGCCATCTTGTACCTTCAGGTCTAGACTCCCACAGGGAGCTCATTGCTTAACAGATGCGTGAGGTACTGCTTTCTGAATAAAATCACTGAGAATCTGGGCAACTGGCTGAAAAGGTCTCTCAATTACATTGAGGGAACCTGTCCTTTGGACTCTAAGGTATAAATTATTGGCAGAGGCAAACCATAAGGGAATAGTGACTGAAGGAGCACAGGAAACGTGGAGAGTTTATAGATTGCACTAAGTTCCATGATGGCATTTCTGGTGTCAAACACTTTCTTGATATTCCAGTTTTGTGAATTGCGCGATATCAGAGCTGATGCTCAGAAATCTCTCTGAAACTGGACAGAGATGATCTGACAGCAGGCAAGGTGTGTACCGGAGGGTAACATTACAACACGCAGTGCCACCTCCTGATCCTGAGGATTCTCCCGTGCTGCCTTTATACGGGAGGCAAGAAGCTGAGACCGGGGGGGTCTTGGACTGGGAGTAAGGGACTTGGTGAGACTGGGGGTCTTGGACTGGGAGTAAGGGACTTGCTGAGACCGGGGGGGGGTCTTGGACTGGGAGTAAGGGACTTGGTGAGACCGGGGGGTCTTGGACTGGGAGTAAGGTACTTGGTGAGACTGGGGGTCTTGGACTGGGAGTAAGGGACGGTGAGACTGGGGGTCTTGGACTGGGAGTAAGGGACTTGGTGAGACTGGGGCTCTTGGACTGGGAGTAAGGGACTTGGTGAGACTGGGGCTCTTGGACTGGGAGTAAGGGACTTGGTGAGACTGGGGCTCTTGGACTGGGAGTAAGGGACTTGGTGAGACTGGGGCTCTTGGACTGGGAGTAAGGGACTTGGTGAGACTGGGGCTCTTGGACTGGGAGTAAGGGACTTGGTGAGACTGGGGGTCTTGGACTGGGAGTAAGGGACTTGGTGAGACTGGGGCTCTTGGACTGGGAGTAAGGGACTTGGTGAGACTGGGGGTCTTGGACTGGGAGTAAGGGACTTGGTGAGACTGGGGCTCTTGGACTGGGAGTAAGGGACTTGGTGAGACCGGGGGTCTTGGACTGGGAGTAAGGGACTTGGTGAGACTGGGGGTCTTGGACTGGGAGTAAGGGACTTGGTGAGACTGGGGGTCTTGGACTGGGAGTAAGGGACTTGCTGAGACTGGGGGTCTTGGACTGGGAGTAAGGGACTTGGTGAGACCGGGGGTCTTGGACTGGGTGTAAGGGACGCTGAGACTGGGAGTCTTGGACTGGGAGTAAGGGACTTGCTGAGACTGGGGCTCTTGGACTGGAGTAAGGGGCTTGGTGAGACTGGGGGTCTTGGACTAGGAGTAAGGGACTTGCTGAGACCGGGGGTCTTGGACTGGGAGTAAGGGACTTGGTGAGACTGGGGGTCTTGGACTGGGAGTAAGGGACTTGGTGAGACTGGGGGTCTTGGACTGGGAGTAAGGGACTTGCTGAGACCGGGGGTCTTGGACTGGGAGTAAGGGACTTGGTGAGACTGGGGGTCTTGGACTGGGAGTAAGGGACTTGCTGAGACCGGGGGTCTTGGACTGGGAGTAAGGGACTTGGTGAGACCGGGGGGGTCTTGGACTGGGAGTAAGGGACTTGCTGAGACCGGGGGTCTTGGACTGGGAGTAAGGGACTTGGTGAGACCGGGGGGGTCTTGGACTGGGAGTAAGGTACTTGGTGAGACTTGGGGTCTTGGACTGGGAGTAAGGGACTTGCTGAGACTGGGGGTCTTGGACTGGGAGTAAGGGACTTGGTGAGACCGGGGGTCTTGGACTGGGAGTAAGGGACTTGGTGAGACTGTGGGTCTTGGACTGGGTGTAAGGGACTTGCTGAGACTGGGGGACTTGGACTGGGTGTAAGGGACTTGCTGAGACCGGGGGGGGGGGGGGTCTTGGATTGGGAGTAAGGGACTTGGTGAGACTGGGGCTCTTGGACTGGGAGTAAGGGACTTGGTGAGACCGGGGGGGTCTTGGACTGGGAGTAAGGGACTTGGTGAGACCGGGGGGCTCTTGGACTGGGAGTAAGGGACTTGCTGAGACCGGGGGTCTTGGACTGGGAGTAAGGGACTTGGTGAGACTGGGGGGGTCTTGGACTGGGAGTAAGGGACTTGCTGAGACCGGGGGTCTTGGACTGGGAGTAAGGGACTTGCTGAGACCGGGGGGGTCTTGGACTGGGAGTAAGGGACTTGGTGAGACTGGGCGTATTGGACTGGGAATAAGGTACTTGGTGAGACTGGGGGTCTTGGACTGGGAGTAAGGGACTTGGTGAGACCGGGGGTCTTGGACTGGGAGTAAGGGACTTGGTGAGACTGGGGGTCTTGGACTGGGAGTAAGGGACTTGCTGAGACTGGGGGTCTTGGACTGGGAGTAAGGGACTTGGTGAGACCGGGGGGTCTTGGACTGGGAGTAAGGGACTTGCTGAGACTGGGGGTCTTGGACTGGGAGTAAGGGACTTGCTGAGATTGGGGGTCTTGGACTGGGAGTAAGGGACTTGGTGAGACCGGGGGTCTTGGACTGGGAGTAAGGGACTTGCTGAGACTGGGGGTCTTGGACTGGGAGTAAGGGACTTGGTGAGACCGGGGGTCTTGGACTGGGAGTAAGGGACTTGGTGAGACTGGGGGTCTTGGACTGGGAGTAAGGGACTTGCTGAGACTGGGGGACTTGGACTGGGAGTAAGGGACTTGGTGAGACCGGGGGTCTTGGACTGGGAGTAAGGGACTTGGTGAGACTGGGGGTCTTGGACTGGGAGTAAGGGACTTGCTGAGACCTGCTCTGCTCTAAGCGCTGGGATTGTAGGCTGTGGGCAGGCAAGGTGCAGCTGCCTACTTTCCCATTTGGAATGTTGTAAACAGCAAGCACCTAACAAAATATTTGAAGAGCTCCAAACCAAGAAAGCAGTAAATTGAAGAACTGCCCTGAAAGTTGTGCATTTCCCAGCAGATCCAGTCCTGACCCAAGTGGATCAGTGACATTACAGGATTAGTCTTTGTGCTTTCATTTTACCCGCTTTCCACCCATTTAACTGTTCCAGCTCCATGGCCCCATATTCCATGAGAATGGCTGTAGCGGTTCTGCTTTTCATTGGGAAAGGTGGAGACCTGGCTATCGAAAGCCACATCAGTTGCCCCTTCCCAACCTGATGGGTCGTCCTTTGCCTCTCCACCCGGCAGCAGATTTGCCACTCGTACCTGATTCCCGAGAGGAGCCAAGTCAACCCCATCCCATCTTCAGATTTGGGACAGAGTTTGAAATTTAATTCTTCAAACACATAAAATCTTGCCGTTACATTCGTTTCTTTATTGAGATTCAGCGCAGAATAGGCCCTTCTGGCCTTTCGAGCCGAGCCAGCCAGCAACCCCCTGAATTAATCCTACCCTAATCACAGGACAATTTACAATGTCCCATCAACCTACCAACCGGTATGTCTTTGGACTGTGGGAGGAAACCCACCCAGTCAAGGGGAGAACATACGAACTCCTTACAGGCAGCAGTGGGAATTGAACCCGGGTCCCTGGTACTGTAAAGCATCGTTCTAATTGCCATGCTATCATGCTGCCCATTCTACTGCCCATATGTCTGGTTATTTGCAGGGTTCAGGTTTTGCCTGTTTACATTCCCCCCCCCCCCCCAACCCCGCATAGTATTTTCATTATCCTTAGCAAGATGCTCAGAACCATTTAGAAATTTCTCTTGGTGATGACAATGAGTTCATGTATCAACACAATCACTTCTGGAAGCAAAGTATCGCAGCGTTTCAACAATCCTTTTCCAGGGCAGAAATTATCAAAAACTGGAGCACATGCATTCAGTGTGAGGGGGGAAAGTTTAAAGGAGATGTGTGCGGCAAGCTTTTTGCAGAGAGGAGCGGGCGCTGGGAACAGGTTGCCGGAGTAGTGGTGGAAACAGATAGGGTACGGGAGTTTCAGGGGAATTTAGACATGTGAATACACCAGGGACTGAGGGATTCGGATCAGGCGCAGGCGAAAGATTTAGTTTAATTTGGCATCGTCATTGTCACAAACACTCTGGGCCGAAAGCCCTGTTTCTGTGCAGTGCTGTTCTAGGTTGTATTACGGTAACCAGAGTGACCGGCAGAGCCCGATAATTAGCGGCACAGCTCACGAATTGCTTCCAGCTCTCCCACCCCTGCTACATAGCACTCTGGTGTGCTGCCAAAGCTTGCAGTGATTCGGGCAACTCAGCAATTAATCTCTTGAAACTGAGGATTAGGTATGGAACCTGGAGACCTACAGGAATGTGCAGGAAACAAAGTGATCAGGGAGATGGATAGGCAGAGGAATTTTGCTAGATTTAACTCTGTGTTCGGCAGTCATCATGGACCAAAGGGCCGGCTCCTGAACTTGCACTGTTTGATGGTTTATGTTCAATGATTGTGGAATTAAATCAATATATAATCAATTCTCTATAGTCCAATGTGTTCAGGATAATTAAATTCTTTAAATCTATACAAGATATGAAAATTATGCACATAGAATGAACGTTGCTTTGGAGCAATGGACTCAATTGTTCCTATGTGTAATACACAGTGAATTTTCTTTCTGTAGTCATTGCCAAAGATGGGGCCAAGGCAAGCATGGTTCGACATATCAGCACTATCATGCAAGAGGAAGGCTGGAGAGGTTTTTATCGAGGATTCACACCCAACTGCATGAAGGTTGTCCCTGCTGTCAGCATCAGCTTTGTCGTCTATGAACAGATGAAAAATTTACTTGGCATCAATTAATCGGCACTAATACTCAAACTCATTCTTCCCAACCTTTGATCCTGACCAGCAATGTAACAGCCAACAAATGAGAGGAAATCGAATGATCAAACTGTGCTAAGACCACTTTAGAGATCTGAACGGCCAACAAAGTGAAAGAACAAGCAGCCAGATATGGCCAGACAAAGACTATTTAACTAGCTGTCATTTCAGATCAAGCTTTGACTTCTAAAGTTAATTAGTAATTGCAACAAACTTATCCACCAGAAGTCACCTTGCTAGCTAACTTATTTAGAACAATCTACCACTCAGAGACTGGCAAACCAACTGTCAGAAAGTAGAAGACAACTAACCTATAATAGCAGTGCAGAAAGTCAAGTGACAAATCACATCATTACCAACAGTAAGAAGGCTGGCCAAGCATTAAAAAGCCGGCCGATGGTATTGTGGAACCAAGACCAGACTTTGAGGCGAGTGATCCCAGGTTCGAATCCATGCTGGGTTGAATGTCGAGGTAGCAACTCAGCCTTGTAAAAACAGATAAAAATGCAAAAGAAATGACAAATTTGCCACCTGATGCGCCACAAGGCGTGGAAGGGAACAGCAACCAATCATTAAAGGTTAGTTATTCACCGCTTCAGGTCCAGCTAATCAGTCAACAGCTAACTCATCATCACAGGCCACCTACCAATCCTCCGCAGGACTGTCAGACAGAAGTCAGAAAGCCACCGGGGTGCAGACTAACCAAGCAGTATTGAAAGGTCATCAGACCCGTGGAAGATAAACTGTCACGGGGGTAAAAATAACAATTGCCATGTAGTCATCAACCAACAAAAGGCTACTAACCAACCAATAGGAGTCTTGGTAACCAAAATGAGCCAGATGTACAACCGTGGACTGGCTATCGGCTGGAAGGATTTTGTGTGTTTACCCACACTCAAGTTCTGGCTTTCACATGGGGTCCAGTTGCCGCCTTACTCACAGCTCAGTGTAGTTCTTCAACAAGTCAGCTTATTCTGGCCTGCTGCTACCATGTACTTTGGGGGGTGGGGGGGGGGGGGTCCTACAAGCAAGAGGCCAAAGATGCTTCATCGAGCCAAAAAACTTTTAGATTTTAGTAGTATTTATTGTATTAATCACATGAATATTAGAATAGTTAGTTGTAGATTTTACAGTTTCATAATAAATTATCATGTTCTTGTTTCTCATTGTAGATTGTGATCATGTTACTGACTTATATGGAACTTCCCTAACAGTAAATTCTCAATTCTTCTTGTAGATAATGGTTTTGCCGTTTGTTATCTTTAAATACAAAAGGAGCAGATTTTCTATCTTAATCATTTCTTCACTTATTCCTTCATCTTCATTTTCTGTTCATAGTCCTACGTTCTAACTCCACCCATGGCTATTTTGATAAACTTACCCTGCCTTGAAGTTTAAGCTCTTTTCCAGCCTAATCACTGCAATTCCTCCACCAACACGGCCTTCAGACTACTTAAAACAAGAGAAGGTCTGCAGGTGCTGGGAATCCAAAGCCCCAGACCCACACAATGCTGGAGGAACTCAGCAGGTCAGGCAGCATCTATGGAAATGAATAAATAGTTGATGTTTCAGGATGAGGTCCTTCATCAGAAATGAAAAGGAAGGGGGTAGGAGACAGACTAAGAAGGTGGGGGAGGGGAAGAAGAAGTGCAAGGTGATAGGTGAAACTGGGAGAGGGGTGTGGGCGGTGAAGTAAAGAGCTGGGAAGATGATTGGTGAAAGGGAAAAGGGCTGGAGAAGGGGGAATCTGATAGAATAGGTCAGAAGAGCGTGGCAGAAAGGGAAGGAGGAGGAGCACAAGAGGGAGGTGATGGACAGGTAAGGATATAAGATGAGAGATGAAAACAGGATTGACGGGTGATGAAGGACTCCTTCCTCCTTCCTTTCTAGTCCTGATGAAGGGTCTTGCCCTGAAACATTGGCTGTTATTCACTTCCATCGATTCTATCTGGCCTGCTGAGTTCCTCCAGCATTTTGTGTGTGTTGCTTCAAACTACCGTATTAGATTGGGCTAATTTTCCATAATAATTTTCCAACATATAAGAAACATAGATTCTTATTACAAACTTCCCCAATTTTCCTATGATTCCTGGAGATTCCTTCTTTAGTCCTCTCGCAAGCCCTTGGCTACCCCCATGAGCCATACTAAGTAGCTCGAATATTCCCTTTGGGAGTAGTGCTTTACCTCCTGACTACTTGATAAATGTCAAGGTTTTCAGCTTCTTATATTGCCTTCCATTACCTCAAAGTAGGAAGGTCAAAACAACTGAATGTACAGTTACTACTGCATGCAATATGATATAATCTGTGCCCATGGATGCATTTAATAGTGTTGGGAATGTATGATAATGCATTTTGGTAAAAGGAACAATAGTGTAGACTATTATCTAAATGAGGAGAAGGTTCCAATATCAGAGGTGCAGAGGGACTTAGGAGTCCTCGTGCAACACTCCCAGAAGGTTAATTTACAGCTTGAGTCTGTGATAAAGAAGACAAATGCAATGTTGGCATATATTTCAAAGGGAATAGAATATAAAATCAAAGAGATAATGCTGAGCCTTTATAAGATATTAGTCAGGCCACACTTGGAGTATTGCCAACAGTTTTGGGGCCCAAATCTCAGAAAGGATGCGCTTTCATTGGAGAGAGTCCAGAGGAGGTTCACGGGGATGATTCCGGGAATGAAGGGGTTAACATATGAGGAGCATTTGGCAGCTTTGGGCCTGTACTCAATAGAATTTAAAATAATGCATGGGTATCTCATTGAAACCTTCTGAATGTTAAAAGGACTAGATAAGGTGGATGTGGAGAGGATGTTTCCTCTGGTGGGGGTATCCAGAACTAGAGGACAGCCTCAAAACTGAGGGGTGACGTTTTAGAACAGATGTAAGGAGGAAATTTTTTAGCCAGAGAGTGGTGAATCTGTGGAATTCTCTGCCACAGACTGTGCTGGAGGCCAAGTCCGTGCGTATATTTAAGATAGATAGATAGATACTTTATTCATCCCCATGGGGAAATTCAACTTTTTTCCAATGTCCCATACACTTGTTGTAGCAAAACTAATTACATACAATACTTAACTCAGTAAAAAAATATGATATGCATCTAAATCACTATCTCAAAAAGCATTAATAATAGCTTTTAAAAAGTTCTTAAGTCCTGGCGGTAGAATTGTAAAGCCTAATGGCATTGGGGAGTATTGACCTCTTCATCCTGTCTGAGGAGCATTGCATCGATAGTAACCTGTCGCTGAAACTGCTTCTCTGTCTCTGGATGGTGCTATGTAGAAGATGTTCAGGGTTTTCCATAATTGACCGTAGCCTACTCAGCGCCCTTCGCTCAGCTACCGATGTTAAACTCTCCAGTACTTTGCCCACGACAGAGCCCGCCTTCCTTACCAGCTTATTAAGACGTGAGGCGTCCCTCTTCTTAATGCTTCCTCCCCAACACGCCACCACAAAGAAGAGGGCGCTCTCCACAACTGACCTATAGAACATCTTCAGCATCTCACTACAGACATTGAATGACGCCAACCTTCTTAGGAAGTACAGTCGACTCTGTGCCTTCCTGCACAAGGCATCTGTGTTGGCAGTCCAGTCTAGCTTCTCATCTAACTGTACTCCCAGATACTTGTAGGTCTTAACCTGCTCCACACATTCTCCATTAATGATCACTGGCTCCATATGAGGCCTAGATCTCCTAAAGTCCACCACCATCTCCTTGGTCTTGGTGATGGTCTTGGCGGAAGTTGATCATTTCATGATTGGTCAGGGCATCAAAGGATATGTGAGAAGGCAGATGTATAGGATTGAGTGGAATCTGGGATCAGCCATGATGGAATGACAAAGCAGACTCGATGGGCTGAATGGCCTAATTCTGCTCCTATGCCTTGTGATCTTATGGTATCAGGATTCTGAATAATTTTGGTATTTTGGAGCCATTCATGAGCCACCCTCTCACTGCCTTGTGCCACCGCCATCCCCTCTCCATTGGTGGTAATATATCTCCTCAAGGTCTCATCTAAATAATTTTACAGTAGAGTAAGGTTTGCCGCAGTCAGATGCTCCTCATGTGGTACCTTCAGTTCCTTGTCTCTGATAGACTTTGTGAGACGCTAAACTACAACGTTATGGCTAGGTGGGACACAATACCAGCCATTCTTCTGGTACCATTTCACTGAGGTGGTGACATGGTATCTTCCCTGTGACAGAGTGGCACTTGCAAAGGGGGTTATCTTTATATCACTTGTTATAAGATATGAACCCACAACAAGACAATTGCATTTATAATCTCCTCTGGGCAGGCCGAAAGAGTTCCTCTTTGGTGACATCTGTTTAATCCAGTGTCCCCTGCTCTTTGTCAATGATTATACAGTAGTTGGGTGTGAAGCACTGTAAACCTTTACCCAAACCCTCTGTTTGCATTCTCCAATATTATGCACTTGGTACAGGGCAAAGGTGTTGTTCTGAAACTGATGTGGGACATGGGGAACAGCCCCTATAGTATGTGTTCCCCAAGTCTCTCAGCATGCCTGCTCCATCTGATTGGCTATTGCTGATGATTGTAGGCAGCAGTCTAGTTCCATATTCTGATTGGCTGTTGCTGATGACTACAGTTGGCAGTCTGGTTCCATATTCTGATTGGCTATTGCTGATGACTACAGTTGGCAGTCTGGTTCCATATTCTGATTGGCTATTGCTGATGACTGCAGTTAGCAATCAGGTTCCATATTCTGATTGGCTATTGCTGATGACTACAGTTGGCAGTCAGGTTCCATATTCTGACTCCAGTGTTTCAGCTGTGGAGTCAGTACCCAACTGGGGCTTGGTGGTTGGCTAAACAGCAAATGCTGCCCCGTACCTGGGACAACAGCCACAACTGATCTTCATGAGTGATATTACTCATTCTAATTGTTATTTCCTCATTTGCCTTGAGTTTTTTTTAAAATTTCTTAAGGAATGCTTGTGCTGCTTCCTAACCCATCTAACGTAAATCCCATTGCAGCCGCTCATATCCCACCTTTCAGCTTTTCCCGGTGTCTTGCTCTACTAACTCTGGCTATCCCTGCAGCATATCATGCTCTCACTTTCTCCGTGAGCCCTCTTCCAGTTTTACGTGGCTTTACCCTTTTCCGTATTAACTGCTTTCTTAACGAATGTTGGAATAATTCCTTTGTGGGTGTAGAACACCAGTTTGTGATGCCCAACCTGGTAAGTAAAACTTTACTCAGCTCCGGATGTGTCGTAACTGGAGTAAGCATTCAGTTCCTGTCGCCCCACTGAAGCTTTGGAGAGTTTACCGGAACACTGCCTGGATTAGAGGGCACGTGCTAGAAAGAGAGGCTTTACAGATTTGCGTTGCTTTCTCTGGAGCATCGGAGGCAGGGTGAAGGTAGCCCTGATAGAGGTTTAAAAGATCATAGATAGAGTAGATAGACAATATCTTTTTCTGAGGTGCATTGTACTAGAGGGTAAGTATTTAAGGTGAGTGGGCATAAGTTCAAAGCAGATGTGTGGGGCAAGTTTTTACATGGAGAGTTGTGGATGTCTATAACGTGCTGCTAGGCCTGGTAGTGGATACATTTAAGAGACTTTGCTAGGCTCATGAATGTGCAGAGAATGGAGGGCTATGGGCATTGTATAGCAGAAGGGTCTAGGTTAGTTAAGCATTTAATAATTAGATTAATTTTGACAATATCACATGCACAATAGCCTATCCCTGTACAGTACCTTTCTATATGTTAAACAGAGCCTGATGTGTCAACAGCAGGGCAAAAAGGGGGTTACGTTTTTCATCTATTTTCTTAGAAATTTGCATAGATTCAGCAATGTCACCTGAAACTTTGACAAACTTCTGTGGAAGTGGAGAGTATTCTAAATGGTTGCATCAAAGCCTGGATTGGAAGACCAGTGGTCAGGAATGGAAAAGTTTACAGAAAGTGTTGGATACAGCTCAGTCCATCACAGACAAAGCTCTTGCCACAGTGAGTGGCCACCGCAAGAAAGCAGCAGCCATCATCAGGAGCCCCCACCATCTAGGCTATGCTCTCTTCTCACTGCTGCCATTGGGAGGAAGGTACAGGTGCCTTAGGTCCCATACTGTCTGACTTAGGAACAATTATTCCAATCATGCTTCTAAAATGGTGTTGATAACTTCATTCACCTCAACTCTGAACTAATTCCACAACCTACCGAATCAATTTCAGGGACCCTACAATTAATATTCTCAGTAATGTTTTATTTACACAATTTGCTCTCTTTTGCACATTGGCTGTTTGTCAGTGTTGTTTTATGATAGATCTGTAACCCCCTGGGTCGCCTCAGGCTCGCTCAGCTCGTTCTCGTCTAGGGGGAGCAGCCTTCGGCCCCGCCAAACTGGGTAATCAGCTGGTGTGGATGCTGTGTGATGTCCCCGCCTCGCCCAAAAACAGACAGTACAACATATGCGATTAAATGAGTACAATTTATAAAGGTTACTATAACTAAGTGATTAATAACGATACAGTATATATGAAGGAAAAAAAGAAAAGGCGCCAACTTATCGAAGTCCAAACCCCTTCATGCACAACCGTTGGAGCTCAATTACTGAAGTCTTCTGGCCACCATTCGATCCCCTTCGAACTCCTCGACTCGCAGCTCAGGACCTCCCGAAGTGGTCAACCAAGCACATCTATCTTCATCTCCTCTCCTTGGGGTACCTCCTGACCTTGGACCCCTGCTTGGGGTCCGTTCCTTGCCCAGTTTACAGAATCACGTCCTCTCTCTCTCTCACCCCCTCACGCCGATCTCCCCAAAAGCCCGCCAACAATAGCTTACAGACTCAGAAGAAAGAACAACATTAATCCCAATTGGTTTACAAAGGAATACAATTCTCCTTATCAGTAAATTTTAACCCAAACAAGCTTCCAGCACTCTCTCACAACAAAGAAGCATTCCTACTTTTAACAAAACAACGAAGCCATTTTGATTACATACACAGTAACAAAGAAAAAGAAATCCCCTTTACAGATCTTTTCATAAATTCTATTGTCTTCCTTTATTTTCTTGTAAGTACCTGCAAGAAAATTAATCTCAAGGGCTGTATATGGTGACATATGTGCTTTATTAATAAATTTATTTTGACTTTGACTGATCTGGGGCCATCAGCAGCCCATGACCATCCAGTACTTTAATATCTTTATCACATTGGATAGGGGCTTCAGGAGTTGTAAGGATGTTGTCAGCATTGATGCTGTTGCCATTGGCATACAATTGTAGTTAACCATCCAATCCTGTTTTTACATTGCCACCTCCCCGGGTATCCCAATTTCCACTGTTTCGGGTCTCCATACTTCGTTTGGATAGTGTACAAGACCATGGTACGGGTTACTCCGAGCGTTGCTGTTATTTTTGGTCTGTTCAGACATCAGACTTCTCCATCTCCTTGATTGGGTGTCAAAGCTGGGCTCTTCAGCTTTGCTATGTGCCTATTTTGAGTGTGTTGGATTGAGCTGTGCTCTCTGATGGGCATAGAAAAATCAAATTCTTGCATATAAAAAGACAGTCAGGGTCTCCATCAGATGGATAATTTCTCCTCATTTGGCAGTGAGGACAGTTTCAGTGTGTTTAGTGTTTCTATCTGGCTATTCCCTTCATGTCCACTAGGGTGCACGTTTCTCCCACTGGTGTAACAATGTATTGCTCTGCGCACGAGAGCTGGAGTCTGGAGCTTCCTTGGTGTGTGATAACCATCTTCCTTCTTTTGGTACTTTGGCCTTGATACTCACAGTCTCCGTTTCCCAATCTGCCTCAATCCTCTGCTGTCGATTACATCATTATTAAGTTCATGCTATCACCTTGCCAGCTCTAGAATGGAATTGGATTTGGAATCAGAATTGGTTTATACAAGGTACAGTGCAAAGCTGGACTTGCATACTGTTAATGCAGATCAAATCATTGCACAGTGGAATGAAGTGTAACGGCTACAGAGGAAGTACAGTACAGGTAAACGTTAAGGTGCAAGATCATAATGAGGTAGATTGTGAGGTCAAGAGTCTATCTCATAGTGTGTAGTTACCGGTACTCATTTATTTAGCAATATGGTGCAGCGTAAGCTCTCTGCTCCTTCGAGCCACGCCATCCAACAACCCCTCAACCCCATTGAACCCTAACCTAATCACAGGACAATTTACAATGACCTATTAACTTAACCCGGTATGTCTTTGGACTGTAGGAAGAAACTAGAGCACTCAGAAAAAACCCATGCGTTGCGCGGAGAGGGGATACAGAACAGCGCCGGAATTAAACTCGGAACTTTGGAAAGCTCTACGTTGTAATACCATTGTGGTAACTGCTATGATACCGTGGGGTCCTGTGAGTTAGTAAATCTGCTATCAGATCTAGGAGTGGCGAGATTTAGGTAATTGTACTAGTAACCATTCACTACTCTTAAAACAGTGGCATAGCAAGCTGTCCTCGAGCCTGGTGGACAGACCAGAAAACTCTTCCACTCCCATTTTTCATCTTTCAGGGTTTAGGATAAACCTCTCATGTGATCCTTTACCCCCTTCGAAGTTTCAAGTTCATTATTGACATATTGAAAACTAGTTCTCCATGCCCTGCCTAGGGTGATCTGAGTAAGTCAGTGAAATATGGGTAGGCTGTTATGACCCGGAGGTGTCCTATTTCATGTGTAATGTTCACCGCCCCCCCACTGTGCTGGTGAAACCCTCAGGCTTGGCCAGCACGTGTGCATCTCGGGGAAGACAACTTCTGCCCCCGCCAAACTGAGAAATCTCGTTTGTGTGGATGCTGCGTGATATGTTGCCCGGATACAAAATATTAGACTGTACACCATATGCAATTAAATGATAGAACTTTATAAATCTTAATCTGAATAAAGGGTTAGTAAAGAAAAGAAAAAGAGCCCATTTTAAGGAAAAAAGTCTATTGTGCATCGTTGGAGCCCGCTGATATGACCTCCTCCGAGTGTAGCCGGTCCTCGGACCCTCGCTCCTCAGTCCACTCCATCCGGTGGGTCTTCCAACTCTCTCCATCGCTCCCCGACGAAAGATCGCGAGAAACCCGGCTCCCAGACACACAGGAAAGAACAACATTTCTCCCATTGGATAGCCCCTGCATTCCAAAGCCCTGTTATCTCCTGTCGTAACCCAAACATTGCTGCTACAGAGAAACCATGACCTTAACAGTGGAACATTGCATAGAAGTCATTACATTATCCTTAGCAGTGAGACCTTACAGCGTGTTACACTGGTATTGATCAGAACCCATTTGCTATTTCTCATACAGAAAACATATCCTGCTCCAGTTTTGTTCTTAAGGATCACGGTAGGTCCTCCTTCACAATGCCGTGGGTCTGCTCTAATTGGTACCACCCATCTTTTGTGTTTACTGGCCAGATGGAATCAGTGCTGGGCCTGCTAGCCCTTGCTTCTGGAGACTCCGGTGTCAACATAATGGGTTTGTGACGGAGCTGGTTTGACAGGCTGGCTGGCCCACTCCTGCTCCGATTTCCTATGGTCTGACCAGGGTTCTGCTGTGGGGTCGGTGCACTAATATTCACTTGTTTCGAGATACAGCATAGTAACAGGCCCGCCCCACCCAAGGAGACCGTGCCTCTCAATCACATCCATGTGAACAATTGACCTCCTTTGGATTGTGGGAGGAAATCAGAGGAAAGCCACACGGTCACAGGGAGAACATACAAACTCCCCACAGGCAGTGATGGAATTGAACCCAGGTTGCTGGCACAGTGATAGCATTACACCAACAACTACGCTGTCATGTCACCCTACCTGTTCCAGTTCCCCAGTCTATTTCAATGATCAGCATCTGCTCAACGTCATGTTTAGTTTCTGCCCTCATCTATCCACATGATGGGGTTTACTCCACTTTAATGCCATCGGGTTTGTCGTCTGTCACTGCTCCCAGGTTTGGAGGGGGGTAGTAAAACCTTTTCAGAAAGTGTGTCCAATTTGGTGATAAGCTTCTGAAAACTCTTGTGTGCCACAGTAATTTTGAGCAGTGTTTACCATTGATGAACGAATTAGTAATAATAATTAATAGCTTAATAAGGAAAAAGGATGAGTCCAGTATTTGTTCTTTCATTATTAATGAAAGTATTACAGAGACAGATTGAAATAAGTGAAGCATTTTAGAAAACCTATTCAAAAATAATTAATACTAATCTTTTCAAAAGACAACTGAAAAATAACATAATTTCTAAATAGTGTTGTAACTGTTTATTATTCAAATACTGATGGATATACACCAGGTCTGCAAGGGCTTCAAAATGTATCATCCAACGTCATGTGTTCTTGTAATCCGGTTTCCTGTGAAACCATCTCACTGCTCTCAGCTTGTAAGAGACCATTCACTGCTTCACTTGGCAGAATGGATAATCATTATGCATCTCTTTGCTATGGGTGGGGTTCAAAGAATCGAGGGGTGGCACTGCATACCAGATACCAACACACTTTTTGCACCTGGCATCTTGGGCGTTTGTGCCATAGGTTCACCAACCCTGAATCAATCCTGAAAATTGTTCCTTCTGCAGTCTTACTAAACCAAATGTGATGTTCTCCCTGAGCTCGTGTCCCCAGGGCAGGTGCGTTAAGTGCTGTAAGCTTTTCTACCCCCTATGCTTGACACATCTTTACAACATTATCTGTGAGGGGCAATTCTACATCAGTTACAGATAGAGAGAAAGCAGTACGTACTAAAATGTTGCAATACCAGCCACTTCATATTGCATCAGTAAGTATCCATAGACCCTAGCACAAACAAGAGGAACTATGCAGATGCTGGAAATTCAAGCAACACACACAAAATGCTGGCCTGCTGAGTTCCTCCAGCATTTTGTGGGTGTTCCATAGACCCTCCCACTGGTTGGTGTCGGCCAATCCCTTTAATGCTTTCATCTCTCTGAGCAACTTGTTCATAGCTGAGACCTAGTCAGTTTTGTTTGATTGGTCCCAGTCTGGGCTGGAGATCGGATTCCTCGTCCAGGGTCTATCTTGGACAGGTACATGGATGAGAGATGTATGGAGGGATATGGTCCAGGTGCAGGTCGGTGGGACTAGGCAGAGAAATGGTTTGGCACAGCCAAGAAGGGCCAAAAGGCCTGTTTCTGTGCTGTAATGTTCTATGGTTCTATGGTCCTCCTATGTTGTCACCAGTGAGGCCTGGAGTTGATACGGAAGATCAAAGCTCGAAGGGTGATCAGAAGTGAAGGCCCAGTAGCCAAGCCCAATGAGTCCACCAGGGAAGCTGCAGCACGATGTCTGCTAATCCACGTCCACTGGAGACTGAAGGCTGGAGGCTGTTCCATCCTGGAGTTAGAGGACTGTGTATGTGTGTGGGTGGGTGACTGAGTGGATGGGTAATGGGGAGGAACAGGACTTGTGTTGTTGCTTGTTGTGCTGTGTTCTGTTGTGTTGCTCAAAGGTTCAATGGTCAAGTTTAATGTCAGAGAAATGTATACAATATACGTCCTGAAATGCATTTTCTTCGCAAAACATCAATGAAAATAGAGTAGTGCCCCAAAGAATGAATGACAGTTAAATGTGAGAACCCCAAAGTCCCTCCTGGCAAGGGAGAGGGAGGTGTCCCCCCCACAAAGAACCAAAGCCCGCGTGTAACTCCAAGTCAAGGTCATCAAAAGATCCCTGAAAGGAAAAAGTAAAGATGTTATAGGTAGAAATAGAGCTGTTTCCGAAGATGCAAGCAGAGGAGTTGCTGTTAGGCACCCTCACTCCTCCTGAGTTCCACCCCCTCCTTGTCACTTGTTGTGATGTGTTCTGCTGTGCTGTTGTGTCTTGTTGCTGCTCGTTGTCGCGTTGTCTGTCGCGTTGTCTGTCGCGTTGTCTGTGTTATTTTGCTGAACATTATGGGGTTGCTATGTTGGCACTGGAATGTGTTGTGACACTTGTGGGCTGCCCCTTAGGTTGTGTTGGTTGTTGACACAATTGATGCATTTCACTGTGTGTTTTGGTGTATACGTGATAAAGAATTGGAATCTGGCCACTGAGGAACTATGATTCTGTCTGCTTGGCTTCCTGTTCTTCGAGGCTTCCACCTTCCACAGAACAATCCCTTTGAAATGTCCCTTCTTCTGACAATTGCTGCATGATTATCCAATCGCTCCTTAGCAAGCTGCCCTGCCTTTCCACACTTCTCAGTTGCCCTCGTCTTCCACTGGGCTGATGTTAATCTTTGTACCCTGTTTAGCCTCAGCTTTAATGGCCCAGGTTAGTATCTCACTGAAATTGTTCCCTTTTGGGAACCCTACGCCCGATATTCTCATTAGGCGAGCACCCAATCTGTCCTGAAGTAAACTCAACAACATATCATCATATATGACTGTGTTGAATGTTCACTATAAGCCGGAAACTTGCATTACTCATAATCATGTGAAGATACTCCCTACACTGTCATCATCTTCACATCAGCCATTTCTGTTTGGTTTGGTACAGCGTCCTCTAACAATACACAAAAACTACAGCAAACTGCCATTGGCTGCAGTCTGCCATCACCCCAGGGCTTGTGTGTGTCCAGGACAGAGAAGCAGGAAGATTCATTGTGGACACTATGCACAAAGCAAGTTTCTCCCTTCGAGAAAGCGCTACGGGGCCAGGAAAACAGAAACTTCACACCTGCTTAGAAGCTTCTTCCCCCCAGGCAGTTAATTGAATCAACTGTTCTAGTTAGACCCCAACCCCTTCTATTACCTCACTCTTCTTCACTGTAAGCACTTTAAGCCACTCTTTATAATGCTGTTTACATTGTCAATACATACAGTATGTACACAGTTTATTTCATATACACACTTCTAACATTATTTTTATATAATTCTTTATGCTTCATAATTGTTGAGTAATTTTGTTGCACCGACACACCCCAACAAGCTCCTAATACAATCTCTGATCCTTCATGTTGCCCCTCGTTTTTCTTTTTCCAAGATTGTCCTGGTACAATATTGATTTCTCCATCCAGTTAAAAGAAAATTCCCTCTCTCTCCCCTCCTTTTCTAGTCCTGAAGAAGGGTCTCTCCCTGAAACATTGACTGTTTATTCATTTCCACAGGCACTGCCTGACCTGCTGAGTTTCTTCATCATTTTGTGTGCGTTGCTTTGGCAAAGCTCAAAACACCTGATGTCTCCTTAAGGGCGGTGGCTCATTGATAACCATCGGTTTCTCCAAAGCTATCAAATGTTCCCCCTAGTCTGTATGTATAACCTGTCTGCCTGTCGTCCTTGTTGCTGTCCTGATCAGGGCTGTGGTGACTGTGGCTGATTCTGTTACATGGGGTGCAGGAAGTCCATAATCAGCATATATGCTTCTTCATATGAACTTCCCCAAGCAATGTTCCCCCACCTGGTTTGTTACGTTCCTCGTCCTGTACTCTTAGTATATAGTCACTCCTTTCTCAGCCCTTTCCTCCTCTCTTCCACCAAGCTCTTTTTGTTCAACAAAGGGGTGCTTCCACATCATATCCTTTTACTATCACCTTGTAAAGTTTCATTTTATGATCTATTATTGTTTGTACCAGGGATCCCTTCGGTCTCCATTTCACCTCTATGCTGTTCTTATTGGCAGCCATCACCAGTACGTTGTGCCCCTCACTGATGCCCAGTTACTGTTTATAGCATTTTAAGACTTCTCCCCAGTATAAGCTGACTTTGCATCCTATTTCTCCACATCAGTTAACCCGATGTCTAAGCTCTCACATCGATCTTTCTTAGTAAGATCACTGGGTACTTTTTCTCTGCCCCCAGTTTGTCCTCTTGATATCATAACATACACCTGCTTGACAACAATATTGGACCCATTCCACTTATTAATGGTGAAATTAAAGGCATTCACCTGATTATGGGCCACACCTTTGACAGTGTGTTACCCTGCTCACAGTACCAGCTGTCTGAGGGATTTTGGGCGTTTGCCCTCATACAAGGCCCAGCTTTCACGTGGTGCCCATTTGCTCTGTTAATCATGCTCAGTCTGAGCTGGCACGAGGTGGAAACCCCCTGTACAGCTGCGGAGAGGCTCTCAAACAATTCGGTTTATTCTGGTGCTGCTACACAGGAGCCCTTTCAGTGAGGATTCAAAGATGCTTCATCAATCCCTGTTGTGATGGAAAATAACTGGTTCTTTGAGTCTCAGCAGTAGAGGCCTGGACACACACAGTTTTAATAATAAGGAATTTATTTACAAGGGGAAGTCGGGTCAACACAAGCAACTACAATACACAGAAAGCGGTGTGGGGACAGGGTACAGTTACACATACAAAGAACAAGGGAAAAGCACTACAACAGCTATCCCCCTTGACCTTGGATAGCTGCAGCTCCCTTACCAGGACAAACGATAGACTTTCCCAAACATAAATCAATGCACTTACCTTCAATGAGGTGGTCTGTAAGAGAGACTGAGCCAGGGACATGTACCACCTTTCATAGCATGGGGCTGGGTGAGATAATCCAATTAAGGTGACCAATAATTTAGGTGTGCATTGATTAGTTGGGAGGGACCAAATGTTGATTGGCATGTGGTGTGTCCTCTGACCAGCCAGGTGGCAGTGCGTCTGTCACGTGGCCGGTATCTCTGGATACACTCCACCCCTCGGAAGACACACCACATAGCCAACACACATAAGAGGGTGAAACAATATCACATACCAGAAATAACTATTTTTAAGCAGCTAAGTAAATGCAGAGACACTCCTAATCATCTGACATGCACAACATAGTATAAAAATGGCTATGATTACAAGAATGAGTGCGATGGACCAGTGAATGACAGTTGCCCACCACCCCTCTAGGGACCCAAACGGCCACCAATTACCCCATGAGGTGTTGTGCTGGAGGAGCTGGTCCCTTGATTTTTGAATTTTAGCCACCGAGTCCCGAATGTGAGCAGCCAAGTGAGTGATGTTGCTGGACTCATCAGGGAGAAAGGTACATCATTCCTTACCAACCACTGCACACGTTCCACCATCAGCAGCGAGTAGGTAGTCCACTGCCATTCGGTTCTGCAGGGTGACCATCGTGACAGCTGTCAGTTCTGCCGCCGTTCGGGTGAGGGCATCCTCCGTGTGTTGCAGTGCCACTGCCGTCTCGTTGGCCAGAGTCTCGAGCACACTGGCCATCTGGATCACCTCCTGGGACAGCCGGGCTGTGCCATAACTGGGAAAGGCTATCATCCAGAACCTCTCTGCCTCTGTAATAGCCCTCTTGTCCCGGTGGCCGCTGTACGCCGGATGCTCCCCAAGGTCATTCAGGGGGTGGATGAAGGGCACCACATATGCTGGAAAGCAGCAGCCGTGCCAGCTGGTGGGGAGCCACGGGTAGGCGCGGTGGCCGCAGATCCAGTGGGTCCCGCTCAGGGTCCAGGGAGCTCCAAGCTTAGCGGCATCGTTGGCAGTGGTCACTGGGGCACCCGGGTACCAGTTTCGCTCACAGTGTCTGTGACCAACTGAAAAGTTAGAAGTGTGCTCATTGCGGAGTCTGCACCAGCATTCGTTAGGTCTACTCAGTGGCTGTGGAATAACTCTGAGGGTGGGGACTCGGGTGGAGGTCAAATCGTAGGGAGGGAAATACCAGTTCCTGAAGCACGCACCCCATCGGGGGTCAAGCACCCTGGGAAGCCTCTCTGACCAGCAGAGCATATAAACAATGCGCTGCGGGTGCCACAAGCAGAAATCCGCGAGGACACAACCCTGTGGGATCGGGTGGGGACCGCGGTACGAGCTCGCTATCCCACACTTCTGGAGTGGGATCTACACGGGCGCCCGCAATGGGGTACGGTCAGTGAGGGCACCCGGGTTATCAGGGAATGGGCACTGGTCAACGGCATCTATCAAGGTGCCTGCGACCGTAACTTCCTTGAAAACACACGAGTGACCGGTGCCCTAGCGGGATACTTGGTCACTACCGCACGCCCCGATCTGAAGTCTGTAACCCTGCCCCTCATGGCACCAGCCAGGGGTAGGACCGTACGGGATGCCATCACCCTCCTGGAGGGATTAGAATATATGCAGAGGGGGGCACCTACGCAGGTCCGCAAGACTGAGACAAGGGCCCTAGACACTGTCCCTCTCAGATATACACGCAGGCAGCTGTACACGGACCTGCTGCGTGCAGGGGTGGATCGTAACAATATAGATGGCATCCCCACCCCCAACCTATATGCCCTGTGGAAGGAGCATTACAGGGGGAAGACTACTTACAAAAAGACCGCCAGGCCAGACCATGCCCACACCAAGCTACCCTCCACGCCTCCCCTACCTGAAACTGTCTCGAAGGTCCTCGAAGCTGAATTCAGACAGCTCGTCAGGCAGGAAATGTCCCACCTCCACCAGCAAAGTGCCTCACCCCCGCGTGGCAGCCCTCTTCCCCCCCCATAGGATGAGGGCCAGGGCCCCCGGCGCATTTGCTCTCTCGCCCTTTCCCGCCCGGGGGACCTGAGGCCACATATACCCGTCACAGTACATTGGGGAAAGGGAAACACGCAGAGGTGGATGGGGCTTGTCGACACAGGCACCCAGCACACGATTATCCCAGGCAATCCTGCCTTATGGAAGGGTACGGACATGCAGATAGAGGGATTGGGGGCTCCCTTTTACCCACCAGGGAGGTCACACTTCGCCTAGCCATAGGCAACCATTCCCCCAGACGTGTACAAGTCCTTATTGCCTCCTCCCCGGAATGTATCCTCGGGATCAATGTTTTAAAGGGACAATCACTTGAAACAAACAGGGGCAAGTTCACCTTCGGCATTGCACGAGCCACTATTGTCGTCGGGGTGGCTAAGTGGGAGCCATTTGTTGTTCCCCTCCCTCCAAGATCATCTGTAACAGTCAGTACAGAGTGCCGGGGGGGGGGGGGGGCACCAAGAAATCGCAGACTCCATTCAAGCCCTGTTACGGGAGGGAATTATTAGAACTACTACCTTGCCTTTCAATAGCCCCATTTGACCCGTCCGTAAGAGGAACGGCTCCTGGCGGATGACCGTTGATTATAGGCAATTGAACAAGGCTGCACCCCCCCCCCCCCCCCCGCCGCCGCTGTACCTGACATTGTCACCCTTATTGAAGACATCACAGGCCTTTCCTATAAACCCTGCTCACAGCGCCAAATGTTGTGATGGAAAATAACTGGTTCTTTGAGTCTCAACAGTAGAGGCCTGGACACACACAGTTTTAATAATAAGGAATTTATTATTAAAGGGGAAGTCAGGTCAACACAAGCAACTACAATACACAGAAAGCGGTGTGGGGACAGGGTACAGTTACACATACAAAGAACAAGGGAAAAGCACTACAACAGCTATCCCCCTTGACCTTGGATAGCTGCGGCTCCCTTACCAGGACAAACGATAGACCTTCCCAAACATAAATCAATGCACTTACCTTCAATGAGGTGGTCTGTAAGAGAGAGAGAGCCAGGCACAAGTCTCACCTTTTATAGCATGGTGCTGGGCGAGATAATCCAATTAAGGTGACCAATAATTTAGGTGTGCATTGATTAGTTGGGAGGGACCAAATGTTGATTGGCGTGTGGTGTGTCCTCCGACCAGCCAGGTGGTAGTGCGTCTGTCACGTGGCTGGTATTTCTGGATACACTCCCCAAAACTTCCAGCAGTTTATAGTATCCACATTACAGTAGCTACATTCTAATTTTACAGCTTCACAGTTTGTCATCCAGATCCTATTTTACTCTGTGGATTGTGATCATTTGTTATTAATTTATGCTGGACTGCACTGATAGCCACTTGCCCATTCTTCTTCTAGATAATGTCTCATCCTTTGGCTTTCTGTACCTACAGAAGGAATGGCGGACCTGGTTTTCTGTCCCAATCTCACCCTGGCATATTCTGTGATCTTGCTTTTCTCTTCGTAGTGCTACACTTTAACATCCATACATGACTGTCCATGTTTTAACTTTGCCTTGTAGTCCAAGCACATCTCTGGTCCAGTTAGTACCATGCCTCCTCTAACATGACCTATCTACACTCGATTGGCTTAATTTCCCATAATCCTTTCCCATCTTTCCCAATATGTACTACACATAGCCTGACCATTTAACAAACATCCCCTATGTTCTTCTGATTCCTGGGGATTCCTTCTTCAACAACTATTTAGGAAAGACAGTTCCAAAGACTAGCAATGATCACCTTGTTGCTGCCTTATTTACAAACAATTACCTGAGTCAACACTGACACGGAATGGCAGATCAGACTCGATGGGTCGAATTGCCTAATTCTGCACCTATGTCTTAAGGTCTTATGGAGTTATTGAACTTCCAACAAGTGGAAACGTCGCCTCCATATCCTCTCTGTTATGATCCCTCAAATTTTTTATTTGTTTGACTCCCCACTGAGCCTCATTAAACTCAATCAAATTATTACAAACCTTCCTCTTAGATAATTCGCCCATTCCAGGAAACAATTTTGTGAACCTTCTCTGAAGTGTTCCGGCCACAAATACACACAATAACCTGGATGTGGCCTTGTGCGTTTCAAGTGTAACCTTCCTCCTTTGTGTCCTATCCCCCTTGCACGAAACACATTCTGCCCGCTTTCCTTATGACCAGCTTCACCTACACCGTACACTGTGCAATAGGACACCCAGCTCCCGCTGTTTCTTGGAGCTCTGCAGTCTTTCATTAATTAGATACTTTTATTTCACTTTTTTAAAAAATCAGTCAAAGTGGAGACGGTCACATTTTGCCATATTTTTATTCATTACCAGATTTTTGTCCTTTCGTGTAACCTGTCTATACCCCAAGTAGCCTCCTTATCCTTGTAATCATAGGAAAGTCTGCAGATGCTGGAAAGCCAGAGCAAAGCACACACACAGTACTGGAGCAACCCAGCAGGTCAGGCAGCATCTACGGAAATGAACAGAAAGTCGGCATTTCAGACCGGGGCCCTTCTTCAGGACTGAGGCTTGTCCTGGTACCCTGCTCATTTCTGATCTACTATCAACAAATTTAGCATATCTTCAGTGCCTTCAAACCATTGAAAACTCGGAAATGGTTGAAGTCCCAGCACCAGTCCCTGTGCCACACCACTCACTGGCCAACCAGAAAGAGACCCATTAATACCTTCCCTTTGTCTCTCTGCAGCCTTCCTGGTTTCTTTTATTTTCACAAGGTATTGATCAGATTCAGATTTATTTATCACAGGTGCATCAAAACATACATTGAAACGTGTTGTTTGCATTAACAACCAATACACCCAAGGAAGGGTTGCCTTACATCCCAGTGTGCCCACAGTGTTCAGCAGTACAACAACAATGCATCAGCAAGCCAGGCCCCTTTCTCACCCTCGCACACAGAGGTGGCCTCCAACTCCAGGACAGGCTGCCTCCATTCTCAGACTCACAAAGTTGGGACCCCAACCTCCAGTCTGTGGTCCAGACTTCTAGACTCACAGACGTTGGGCCTCTGACCTCCAGACCTCTACTCCCAGGTTCACTGACTTCAGTATTTGACCTTCGGGTTTCTACCTCCAGCAAGCCATGCTCCAGACTTCACCAGCCTTTGGGCAGAGGCCCCAGGACTTGCTGACCAGGGTTTAGACCATTAGGCATTTACACGAGGATTCACACTGACTTCCAACCCCAGTGACCTGTGTGGGGGGGGGGGGGAAGGTCACAAGCCCTTGTGACTCATGGACTCGTCTATCTGGGTTTGCTGGTCTCCTTAGCACCTGCTGACCTGACCTCCTTTGGCCATGGAATGTTCCTACCTGAACTCTGAACAACAGCTCATGCCCTGGACCTTGATCTCTCGCTCATCCCTGTCCCTAAGCTCTAATCTCACCCCTAACTCCCCGTGCTGTCCTCAAAAACCATTGCTACAAACCCTAGAAAGGACTCAGTCTGAGTCACGACACCAACAGACTCCCGAGTCGCAATTGATTGCTTACTGTCTCTGTCCAGTTCTTCCACCATTTTTGCTTCCCTTCTTTGCAGTTTTTCTTACACAATATTGATTTTTTTCACTCACTCTTGCCACTTTGCTCTGAACTGCTTTCGTTCACATTACGGCAGTGTAGCAGTTAGCGTAATGCTACCACAGTGCCAGTGATCAGGTTCAGTTCCCTCTGCTGTCTGTACTGGCGTGCTTCCTCTGGGTGCTCTAGTTTCCTCCCACGGTCTAAAGATGTATGGGTTAGTAGGTTAATTGTTCACATAGGGGTAATTAGATGACGTTGGCTTATTGGGTGACACTGGCTTATTGGGTGAATCCGGCTTATTGGGTGACATTGGCTTATTGGGTGACACTGTCTTATTGGGTGACGCTGGCTTATTGGGTGACACTGGCTTATTGGGTGACACTGTCTTATTGGGTGACATTGGCTTATTGGGTGACACTGTCTTATTGGGTGACGCTGGCTTATTGGGTGACATTGGCTTATTGGGTGACACTGGTTTATTGGGTGACACTGGCTTATTGGCAGCGCTGGCTAATTGGGTAGAAGAACCTGCTACTGTGTTGTATCTCTAAGTAAATGAAATCAATCTTCCTGGTCAGCTACTTTCACTTTCCCTTTGGTCTCTGTCGGTACCTATCACTGTGAATTGGTACCTTGATCTCGGTTGTTTTTTCTAATTTCTTTTTGTTATGATTTCTCAAACTCTGTTGAGTTTTTCTTCCTGTTATTTGCTCTTCTCACTGTTTGCTCTCCCTCACTGGCACAGATCTTTTCACTCGCTGTTGGTAACTGACACCGTCAATGAATTCCTTTCAATTTCTATTGGTCTCTCTGCTTCCAGCTGATTTCTTTTCAGTCTCTGTTAACTTTCATTTGTATCCTCTCACTCTCTGTCTTCTCCTAAGCATACCTTTGTGTTGTTACTGTGAATGGGCCACAGAGGCAGCAAACAGAAAAACAATGCAAGCGAAGGGCAGCCAAGGCGGATGTTCCGGAGACCTGGTGGGAGAATCTTTCCATAGACAAAGCCTGTACAACCTCAGGAGAATTTCACCAAATTCAAACTTGTCATGGGCTGGGTTGATCAGACCCAAATTGCATGTCCAGGAGATGTATAAGCACAACGGTAACTTAAGCCTGATTTATTATTATAATATAGAAAGCACAAATAAACCACACAGAACACTACGTAGTCAGTTACAAAGATTTCAGGGCTCACTATTCTTAGTCTCCATGTGATCGATGATGGTCACCGTTGTCAGGGGAACTCTGAATTCCAGCTCATGAAATCACTCTGGGCCCATCCTCTGATGGTCACGATTCCTCGGTCTAGGAGAGGTTCCAAGAACCAAGCAAGAGGTGCCCCAGTAAACGAGTTCTCAATCCACAAGCGAAGCCACTGGTGCCTCGAGGCCAATAAGGAATCCAGCGGCTATCAGCAAACACTTACAGACTGCTGTGTTTAACATACTCACACCTTACCTGCTGCAAGCTCACAAAGTGTTAAAGTGTCACTTGGAATTGTTCAGACTTTCATCTAATACTTCTACAAAATTTATTCCACCACAACACAAAGGCACAATTTACACTCCAAAGTACAAAGATAACAGCAGGTGTTTGAATGCAAACACGAGCAGATTCCCAGCTGAAATGGTTAATACAATTTTTCAATGATCAGCATTTTGTGTGTGTAGCAGGTGTTTGAATATAGTCTCAATAGCTACATTGAAATAGGTAACTTCAATATCTTGAATACTGACAAATATTTCAGTGAATTACACATTGTGCACACTGTCACTGACAAGAACTCTCTGAAGATTCAAGCATCTTAGCTAGGAGAAAGTGATTCACACAGATGATCTAAAAGCTAGGTCAGAGAACCCAGACACCCCAAAATTAATGTTATGAGGGCTAACTCTCTGGGTACACAAATATTAGTTCAAGTAGTTCCATTTAATATTCGAGAATGTATACAATATACAACCTGAAATTTTTGTTCTTTGCAGACATCTATGACAAAAACAGAAGAGTGCCCCAAAGAATGGGTGACAGTAAAAACGTTAGAAGCCCAAAGTCCCATTCTCTCCCCCCCATGCACGAGCAACAGCAAAGCATCAACCCTCCCCAATTATTTCAACAAAAAGCATCAGCTCCCACCAAGCAAGCAATTTCAAACCCCCCTAAGAGAGACCATGATCTGCAGTACAACAAAAACTACTTGTTTCCCAGACAATCCAACATACCTCAGGCTATCTCTCTCCCTAACGTAGGGGCAGAGAGGTGTTACACAGTAAGAGGGGAGACTAACAAAACAAAATAGCTTGCTGATTGCGATGTTGAAGTCTACTGCAACACTTTTTTTCCAAGTTCTCTGACTTGAGAATCAGCAGCAACCTCTTGCCCACCATCGAGAGAGAGAGAAATCCGAGCACAGAGACCTCTGACAACTGATCCGCTGTTTCTGATGTCCCGTTTTCTCTCGCAACACTTCAGTCAACGACACCGGCATGGAATCGTCTTTTTCACACTACCGCAGAGCCTGAAAACCCTGAAGACATGCACGTCTTCCAGACCACGTCTTTGGGATATCATAAAACGGCCGGTTGGGGAGCCATGGGAACAGGAGCCATCACCGTAATGAACCGTGGCTTGAGTGCAGCTGTAGATCAAGGACTTGGACAGAACCCCATCAACCAAAAGGGTGAAAAGAGACATTAAAGAGAAGAAATTAAGCTGTTTTCGCAGGTGAGGTTGAAGAAGCTGCCCTCTGATGCCACCCTAGCTCCAAGACAATGACTATAAGCATGTTTGACAAAGTAAGCCTGGTCCGTGATATCTGTCAGAAATAACTTGGCTGAGGATGTCTGATGTCTGGTTTGATGTAGCACCATTGGCTGATGCAGAGGAGAATGTCTCGCAGGCACGCCAGTTTACAAGCTGTGCCTGAGCCACCATCTGCTGTACGCCAGGAGTCCGTGTTCTGCACACAATACTGTTTGTTTACAAATAGCTGGCCTTCTAATTCCAACACTGATTACTGCCTGTACTTCGTATTTTGAAATAGTTAATGGAGACTGGTTCTTGTTTACAATAGTTATTTTATCTTAAACTTTGTCTGTGTCTGTGTTGTCCCAACTCCCTGTTAGCTTGCTTCACACTTACGTTGACACTTTTCTCCCCTACCTTCTCCCTGTTTTTGTTCACTACCTGTCAGTTGAATTCATATTCTTCTGACTGCTTCCAATACCAGTTGTTGTTTTTCCCTTTCTGGCATTTTCATTTGCTCTTTTAAATTGAAAAACAAAGAGAAATAAATCAGTATGGAATGACTGAAATCAAAAGAGGTCAAGAGAAGCCAACAGAGACGAGAACAAATTGGAAAATGCAAGGGAGTCTCAGTACAGGATGAAGAAGTGAATGTGAGAACAGTGAAAGAAATCAAAATTGAGTGAAATAAACCAATAGAGTCATAGTCATAGAATCACAGAGTTACATAGCACAGCACAGATACAGGCCCTTCAGTCCATCTAATCCATGTTATCCAAGATGACCATCTCCTTTGTCAGCATTTGCCTCTACCTCTCAAACATCAGGCTCTTGAACCAAAGGGGATAACTTGATTCCACTTCACCATATTTGTTCCCACAACCAATGGACTCACTTTCAAGGACTTACCTCGTGTTGTTGATATTTATTGCTTATTTATTATTATTTCTTTTATTTTGTATTTGCAATTTCTTTTGCACTTTGGTTGAATGCCCCACTTGGGTGGTCTTTCAGTGATTCTGTTATTCTGCTATAGATTTATTGAGTACACCCACAAGAAAATGGTTTATGATGCCATACATGTACTATGATAATATAATTTACTTTGAACTTACCTTTCCTGTCCATGAACCTGTCTAACTCTATTTTAAATGTTGTTCCTGTACCCACCTGAAACACTTCCTCTGACAGCTCGTTCCCTATATTCACCACCCTCTGTGTGAGAAACTTGCCTGTCGGGCACCCTGTGATTTTTTCCCCCTCTCACCTGAAACCTTTGCTCTCTAGTTTTTGGCTTCCTTTCCCTGAGAAAAAGAATTGGTCCATCCACTTTTCTAATGCCCTTGTGACTTGATAAAACCTCTGTAAGGTTAGAAACTGAAAGTGGGAACCGGGAGTGGAAAAGCCAAGTGGGAGAATCAAAGCTGGAAAGCCAGCAAGACAGTGTGGAGGTAATCACCTGAGACTCAAGGCAGTGAAACAGCAGGGATAGGTGGACACCAGCAGACTGTGGAAGAAACCAAGTAATGAAGGAAACAGGAGAGAGGGAAAGGAAGAGGTAAAATTGAAGGGAATCAGTAGCTGGAGAAAGGACAGGGTTCCCTCCCTTCACTACTGACGCTGCCCTCTCTCCTATCTCCTCCATTTCCGGAACATCCACGCTCACCCCATCCTCCCACCACTTTAACACTGATAGAGTTCCTTTTGCGCTTCCCTACCACCGTATCAGTCTCCACATCCAACACATCATCCTGTACAATTTCTGCCACCTTCAAGGGAATCCTACCACTAAACATATCTTTACCTACCCCTCTCTGCTTTCCACAGCAATCACTCCCTCGACAATTTCCTTGTGCCTTCATCCTTTCTCACTAATCTCCCTCCCAGCACTTACCCCTGTGAGTGAGCAAAGAGCAACACCTGCCCTTTCACCTCCTCCCTCATCTCCATTCGGGGCCCCAAACAGACCGTTCAGGTGAGGCAACACCTCACTTGTGAATCTGCTGGGACCGCCTATTGTGTCTGGTGCTCCCGATGCTGCCTCCTCTACATTGTTGAGGCTCATCATAAAGTGGGGGACTGCTTCGTCGAGCACCTCCGCTCCATCTGCCAAAATCAGAACTTCCCAGTGGATAAGCATTTTAAATCCCATTCCGACATGTCACCCACGGCCTCCACTTGTGTCAAGATGAGGCCACTCTCAGAGTGGAGGAGCAACACCTTATATTCCGTCTGGTAGCCTCTAACCTGATGGCATGAATATTGATTTCTCTTTACGGTTAATAAGTTTTTTTCTGTATCCTTTCCTGTTTCTTCTATTCCCCACCCTGGCCTCTTACCTCTCCTCACCTGCTTATCACTTCTCTCTGGGTCCCCTCCTCCCTCCCTTTCACTTATGGTCCACTCTCTTCTCCGATCAGATTCCTTCTTCTCCAGCCCTTGACCTTTCCCACCGAATCAGCTTCACCTATCACCTTCCAGCAATCCTCCTTCCTCCCCACCCCCCCCACACACCTCTTTATTCTGGCGTCTTCACCTTTCCTTTTCAGTCCTGAGGAAGGGTCTTGATTATCTATTCACTTCCATCGATGCTGCCCGACCTGCTGAGCTCCCCCAGCATTTTGTGTTTTGCTTTGGATTTCCAGCATCTGCCGACTTCCTCATGTTTATGAGATGTGGGAGAATACAAATGGTTCCACAAAGAATGGATGCACTGAGAGATTGTGAACAGATCCAACGAGAATAAAAGCAATTAATTGAGAATGGAAGGCAGCAGGGAGAATATGGGTTGATCAGTGGCTTTCCCTGTGCTGTTCCCTGGTAGTGTAGTGTAGTGTAGTGACTAGCACAGATGACCTGGGTTCAATTCCCACCTCTGCCTGTAAGGACCTTGTATATTCTCCCTGTGACCATGTGGGTTTCTTTCAGACTTCTCATTCACGTCTAATTCTCCCTCACATCCCTTCACTCTCTATTGGTCCTCTTCATCCTCAGTTGGTTTTCTTATAACCTGTGTTGGTTTTGAATATTTTGTCTGTTTAACGCACACAGAATACTGGAGGACCTCAGCAGGTCGGGCAGCATCTATGGAAGGGAATGTTTTCCTGCTCCACTGCTTTCTGCATTTTGTTTTCATTGACTTTCCGTTCAATCAGTTTCATTGTCTCCATGTAGCAATACTTGGACAATCTGCCGGTGGATGATTCGGTAGCTCTACAGGCTCAGCTGCTAATGTTTCCTGGTGCACTGTGTTGGCACATTTTCTAAACTTTCTACAGCTCTGCTATGCATGCACCCTTTAAGCTTCCCAAGTTCAATGGAAAAGTGACTTTATTACTTATTATTACTGAGTAACATTTGGTCATAATGTCTTTGTGCAAGAGTGACAGGACAGACGGAGAGCCAGCTGTGGTGATGAGTCAATAGGGTAATTGGATAAGATGGTGGAAGGGATGCCTCAGTTCTGCTCTGGCTGGGTGGCTACCCCTACGTGGTGTCATGGATTCCAGGCTGGCAAAACTGGATGAAGAAAAACGTTAGCTGCTTCCACCAGGAACGTCTGAGTATAGTTGGCATGGAGAAGAATTAACACGGAGTTTTAAATCAAAATGGCAGTGCATCTCAAACCATGCATAAGGTTTGGAGATCTCTTAAAATCCAGCAGCTGGACCTAGAGAGATACAGCACATCAAACAAGCCCTCCAGCCCATTGAGTCTCTACTGAATATTAATCACCCATCTACACCAATCCACTTATTTTCTCCACATTCTCATTGTTAGAACTAAAACTGAGCCACACAGAAGCCGTAACTGGGAAATATAATAGTCTTTATTCACACAGAAAACTTTCAGGAGAGAGAGTTCAATCGAATCCAAATCTCACTTTCCTGAAACAATGTGCGAAGTACATTTATTTATTATCAAAGTGTGCATGCGGTTCACAACTCTTGAGTTTTCCCCACAGACAGCCAAGAAACAAAGAAAACCATGGAACCAGTTCAAAGAAGAACATCAACACCCCCCCCCCCACGCAAAAAATAAATCAGGCAAATAGCAACAAAGAAGAATGAGTGAAAAACACAGAATTTAAAACACAAAAATGAAAGAGTCCACATTCAATTCAGCTCAGCGTTCATTAACTGCAGACTGTCCGATGCAAAGTCACACAAAGCAGCAGAAGGAAAAGGAGCGACTGGAAACCAGAAACACAACATCACCTGAACTAGAGCCCAACACACAACCTGCGGTCTCATAACTTCGGCACCATCCTCCCTCTGACAGCTTCGAGGAAGAGAGAGACCATTCGAACGCAGGGACGATCCTTCACAAGCAGTGAGCGAGTGGAAGAGAGAGACCGTCACACTGAGTCACCCTCTACTGGCAGCAGTGAGCGAGAGGCTGGTAGATGGTGCTGAACACGCGCCTACCTTCTGCACTCACCTCAACGTTTTCAATCTTCCTTGATCGGCATGAAGTGGAGTCAATTGTGGGCTTGCACGCTTCTTGGCTTCGAGGCTGATCACCTCCTGGAACCCTCTTGGAGACTGCAGAGCGCCAGATCGCTCAGTCTGTATTTCACAGGCTCAACAGCACCAGAACCACGTTCAAAAGAAAAAGAAGACATTGAAGAAATGAAAGCAGTAGTTTTACATAAGAACTTAAGAAATAGGAGCAGGAGTAGGCCATCCGGCCCATTGAGCCTGCCCGGCCACTCAATAAGATCACGGCTGATCTGTCCGTAAACTCAGCTCCATCTACCTTCCTTTTCCCCATAACCCTTAATTCCCCTACTATGTAAAAATCTATCTAACTGTTTCTTAGATATATTTAGTGAAGAAGCCTCAACCGCTTCCCTGGGCAGAGAATTCCACAGATTCACCACTCTCTGGGACAAACAGTTTCTCCGCATCTCCATCCTAAATCTTCTCCTCTGAATCTTGAGGCAATGTCCCCCAGTTCTAGTCTCACCTACTAATGAAAACAACTTTCCTACTTCTATCTCATCTATCCTTTTCAAAATTTTGTATGTTTCTATAAGATCCCCTCTAATTCTTCTGAACTCCAGAGAGTACAGTCCCAGGTGACTCAATCTCACCTCATGGGTTAACCCCTTCATCCCTGGAATCAACCTGGTGAACCTCCTCTGCACTGCCTCCAAAGCCAGTATATCCTTCTTCAAGAATGGAGACCAGAACTACACACAGTACTCCAGGTGCGGCCTGACCAGTACCCTGTATAGTTGCAGCATGACCTCCTTTCTCTTGAATTCAATCTCTCTAGTAATGAAGGCCAACATTCCGTTTGCCTTCTTAATAACCTGTTGTACCCGCAAACCAACTTTTTGTGATTCATGAACAAGCACTCCCAAGTCCCTCTGCACAACAGCATGCTGCAATCTTTCACCATTTAAATAACAATCTGCTCTTCTATTATTCCTTCCAAAGTGGATGATCTTGCATTTACCAACGTTGTATTCCATCTGCCAGACCTTGGCCCACTCACTTAACCTATCTATATCCCTCTGCAGTCTCTCCACATCCTCTGTACAATTTGTTTTTCCACTCAGTTTAATGTCATCAGCAAATTTTGCTACACTACACTCAGTCCCCTCTTCCAAATATCAATGTAGATGGTAAACAGCTGCGGGCCCAGCACCGACCCCTGTGGCACCCCACTCACCACTGACTGCCAACTGGAGAAACACCCATTTATACCAACTCTCTGCCTTCTATTGGTTAACCAATCCAATATCCATGCCAATACACTTCCTCTGACTCCATAAGAGTCTTGTGTGGCACCTTATCGAATGTCTTCTGGAAATCCAAGTATATGACATCCACCTGTTCCCCTCGGCCACTGCACTCATTATGTCCTCAAAGAACTCCAGTAAGTTTGTCAAACAGGACCTGCCTTTTCTGAATCCATGCTGTGTATGTCTAATGGAACAACTCCTTTCTAAATGTTTCGCTATTTCTTCTTAAATGATAACTTCAAGCATTTTCCCAACTACAGATGTTAAGCTAACTGGCCTATAGTTGCCTGTCTTTTGTCTACATCCTTTTTTAAAAAGTGGTGCAACATTTGCTGTCTTCCAGTCTGCCAGGACCTGCCCAGAGTCTAGAGGGTTTTGATAAATGATTACCAATGTGTCTGCTATAACCTCTGCCAATTCCTTCAGCACCCTGGGATGCATCTCATCAAGACCAGCGGACTTATCTACCTGCAGGCCCTCTAGTTTGCTTATCACTATCTCTTTAGTGACAGTGATTTTATCGAGGTCCTCACCTCCCATTTCATCCATAACATCCTTCTTTGACATATTAGACATGTCCTCCACCGTGAAGACCAACACAAAATAGTCTTTTAATGCCTCGGCCATTTCCTTATCACCCAATATCAATTTCCCCTTCTCGTCTTCCAAGAGGCCTACATTGACTTTAGCCACCCCCATCCGTTGTTGTGAACCATCTACAGGCCTTGGTTGCATTTTTCACTGGCACCATCTTCTTCCGGACTTCACACAAAGGTAATGATAAACCATTAATTACAGTTTCAATTACTACAATCACCTACTACACTTTAATGTTTTGAATATAGTCAGATAAATTTGCAGATTTACATATTTATAATGGAAACACATTCCAACTAGCAGAACTTCAATGAATATTCAACACTGGTCCTTCTGAAGGGTTTCAGCCCGAAATGTTAACTGTGCCTAGCTTGATGAACTCCTCCAGCGTTTTGGGTGTGTTGCTCGGATTTCCAGCATTTTGTGTGCGTTGCTCGGATTTCCAGCATTTTGTGTGTGTTGCTCGGATTTCCAGCATCTGCAGATTTTTTTTTGTTGGTGATTCAATGCTGGTATCTGTTCCAAAAGCCTTAGTGTCAACTCCAGGCACCCAAGACATATCCCTTTTGTTAGTGTCGTTACGGATTCAGCAACAATAAATATATGAGTGAGGCAGGGTTTTTTATAACAAATAAAACATTTATTAAACACTGAAAAACAAACCCCCAAAAAGTAAACAAACCACTAACGTAACCGGAAATCAGCTGCTGTGCGGCAGCTTAAACAGTTCTTAAAGGAATGAAGCGAAAACAGTTCTTAAAGAGATGTTGCAAAAACAGTTCTTCAAAGTAGTACTGCAAAAGTTCAAAATGCTTACAGTCCATTTAAGGGAGAGACTTTTTAGATGATTTAAATTCTCTTTCACGTCGTGTTGTTGCGGTTCCCAGTCGAACTATACTTTTCCCAGAGAATTTACGAAGATGAAAATGAAACGGCTTAAAGGCACTGACCTTTCCTTGACAAAACTGTACCCAACCATTTCTGCTATTATTTGCAGGGGTTACCATGGGCACAGCCAATGAATTCCTTCCGAATGAGGATTGAACAAGGTCGAAATCGACTTTCCTCGATCTTTTAGCTCCCGAATTCCGATCTTCACTCTCCACTGATTTTTAACTGACAGTATTATAAAGAAACTGCTGGCAATGACCTTTTAAACTTTAGGCATTAAATAAAGCTCCACCTTTCAACCAAACTGCGTCATAATATTGGACCACGCAGTGGCATGGAGTCAAAATGGCAAATCCAGCCACGAACTGCCCCTCCTCACAGGGAAAGGTCCTCCTTTTATACCCTGTAAAAAAAAACTTGTCACATGACCTCTAATGGCAGGAAAATGATGTCACTCCACCATCACAAGACCACTACCTTAAGTCCTGTATAATTTCAAGACCACTGTCACGTGACAAGTACAAGATACCCACGGGTACGTAACACCTCCCTCCAAAAAAAAAGTTGTCTGTCACGAACAAAATTTTAACAATTATTTACAAGAAAAAAAACAAATGTATAAATTTTATAACATACACAGTATACATAGTATTATCATATATCATCTTACAACTTACAATACAGTAGGAGTGTTACAATTGTAAAAAAAACACTCCATAAAAAAATTACATTGTACATTCAACATCGAGATAGACAATCAGCAACCACGTTATCTTTACCTTTAATATGAGTTATTACAATATTGTACTCTTGTAACATCAAATTCCAATTTAATAACCTTCTGTTTTTGTTTTTCATCTTACTCAGAAACACTAATGGATTATGATCAGTGTAAACGATAAGTGGTTTTTTAGTTGTACCAACATATACGTCAAAATGTTCTAAAGCAAAAACAAGAGATAATAATTCCTTCTCTATTGTTGAATAGTTTCTTTGATGCTTATTAAATTTCTTAGAAAAGTAAGCTACTGGATGATCAACCTCATCACCCTCATTCCTTTGCATTAATACAGCTCCTGCAGCCTCATCGCTAGCATCTACAGCTAATGAAAAAGGTTTTCCAAAGTCAGGTGCCTTGAGCACAGGTTGTTGACATATCATAGTTTTCAATTTTTCAAATGCTTCTTGACAAGGCACTGTCCACACAAACTTCTCATTCTTCTTCAAGAGGTTAGTTAATGGAAGGGCAACATTAGCAAAATTCTTACAAAATTTTCGATAATATCCTACCATTCCCAAGAATCTTCTGAGAGTTTTTTTTCCCCGTTGGAGTGGGAATCTCTAAAATCGCCCGAACTTTTGCCTGAACAGGAACTACCTTACCTTGACCCACAACATAACCAAGGTAAGTCACAGTGGCATGTCTGAATTCACTCTTAGCTAAATTAATATTTAAGTTAGCTTTTAAAAGCCTTACAAACAATTTCTCCACCGCAATAATGTGTGCTTCCCAAGTATCATTTCCTGTTACTAAATCATCAATATAAGCATCTGTATCTTTCAATCCCTGAATCACAGAGTTAATCATCCTCCGGAAAGTACCTGGGGTATTCTTCATCCCAAATGGAAGAATATTATATTCATATAGCCCAGATGGAGTTACAAATGCAGAAATCTCTCTACCTCTGTCCGTTAATGGAACACACCAATACCCTTTTAATAAATCAATCTTTGTAAGGAACTTTGCTTTTCCAACTTTATCTATACAATCATCTACTCTAAGAATTGGATATGCATCTGTTTTCGTTACAGCATTCACCTTCCTATAGTCCGTACAAAACCTAATACTACCATCTGGTTTTGGCACCATAACACAAGGTGAACTCCAATTCGAGTTAGAATGTCTAATAATATTATTCTCTAACATATATTTAATTTCCTTCTCAGCAAGTTCACATTTTTCTATGTTCATCATATATGGGTGTTGTTTAATGGGTTTGGCATCTCCAACATCTACATCATGTGAAGCTATAGTAGTCCTTCTTGGAACGTCTGGAAACAAATCCTTATATTTAAAAATTAATTTCTTCATCTGCTGTTTCTACTCTGGCTGTAGATGTGCTAGTTTCTTGTCAATATTTTCCAGAATGGTTGAATTTGGTAACCTGACAGAAACAATGTTGGAATTAGAATGAAATTCAGATTAATCATCTATCATGTTCCTAGTTAGATCAGATTCATTATCATTAACCACAACAGTCACAGTATCAGATTGTTTCTCAAAATATGGTTTAATCATATTTACATGGCAAAGTTGTGTTGACCTTCTACGATCTGGAGTTTTTATCACGTAATCCACATCATTGATTTTAGACACGATTTCATAAGGACCATGAAATCTAGCTTGTAAAGGATTCGTTTGCACTGGGAAAAGAACCAGCACCTTATCTCCAGGCTTAAACTTCCTCATTCTAGCTTCTTTATCGTACCAAGTTTTCATTTTCTCCTGAGCCAATTTTAAATTTTCCTTGGCTAAGCTACAAGCTTTATGTAACCTGTCCTTAAAGTTCAAAACATAGTCCAACAAATTAGTGTGTACTTCCTTACTAATCCACTGTTCTTTTAATAAAGCTAAAGGTCCTCTAACTCTATGCCCAAATACAAGTTCAAATGGACTGAAACCTAAGGATTCTTGTACCGATTCCCTTATAGCAAATAAAAGTAAGTTTATACCCTCATCCCAATCACTTTCATTTTCCACATAGTATGTCCTAATCATATTCTTGAGGGTAGAATGAAACCTCTCCAAGGCACCTTGTGATTCCGGATGGTATGCAGATGAAGTGATTTGCTTAGCTCCCAATTTATAAACTATCTGTTGAAACAATCCAGACATAAAAATTACTGCCTTGATCAGACTGTATTTCCTTAGGTAATCCAAAATAAGTAAAGAATTTTATAAGAGCCTTTGTCACAGTTTTAGCTGTTATATTCCTAAGTGGTACTGCCTCTGGAAACCTAGATGAAGTACGCATGATAGTCAACAAGTACTGATAACCAGTTTTTGTCTTTGGTAATGGACCAACACAATCTACAATAACTTTAGAAAATGGTTCACCAAATGCTGGAATAGGTTGTAATGGAGCCACTGGTGTAACTTGATTTGGTTTACCCACAATTTAACAAGTATGGCACGTTTTACAAAACATCGCCATATCTTTTCTTAGACCAGGCCAGTAAAAATGTTTTAAAATCTTGTCCACAGTTTTCCTAATCCCTTGATGTCCACCTAAGGGCACACTATGAGCTAAAGTCAAAATCTCATTTCGATAAACTTTAGGGACAACTACCTGGTAAACAATATTCCATTCATCACTTGCAGGAATTGTAGGTGATCTCCACTTCCTCATCAACACTCCTTTTTCCAAGTAATACCCTACTGGCACCTTCTCAATTTCACTATCTAGTAGAGCTTGTTCTCTTAATTTTATAATCTCAGGGTCTCTATTCTGCTCTGCTATCATCTCCTTCCGAGACAGAGACAAATCTTCATAGTCAGACTTACTCCAAGAATCTTGTTCAAACAATGAAGGTAAGAAAGTCTCTGACACATCATCAAAACTCGAATCCTGAGTTGAACAGTCATGAGTAACAACCTCATTCTGCGCATCAATCTTTTTAGCCATAGCTCTAGTCACAACACAGGAAAAATCTGTGTTAGAATTCATCTGTGGTTCCTCTGACTCCATTGTCAAATGCACTTCAGGAAAAACTTGTCCACCTGCCAAGTCATTACCTAACAATAAAGAAATATCCTTCACAGGTAAACTAGGCCGTAATCCTACTTTAACAAATCCTGTAACTAACCCTGACTTTAAATTTACTTTATGCAATTGTACAGGCATAAAAGGCACTCCCAACACCTCGTATATAATTTACCTCACCAGTATCAGTCTCTTCATTAAACTTCAATACACTGTCTAACATCAGTGATTGAGAAGCTCCAGTATCCCTAAGGATTTTTATTGGCACCGAAGTAGATCCTTCTTTCAAGGATACAAACCCTTCGGTTATAAAATGATCATATCCCTTTTTAACTTGGTCAGACTCTAACAAAACCTCATTTGTGTTTATCGAACCCTGTAATTTTACAGGTGTTTCAGTATGTTGCACACAAGCATCTAGGACTGCTTCCTTCTCTTTCTTTTTCAATCGGAAACAGTTAGCTATTACATGGCCAGGTTTCTTACAATGGTTACAAATAGGACCAAACTGTCTTTCCTTCACAGGTTTTTCTTCCTCCTTACCTTTCTCATTAACTTCTGATTTAATTTCTGATTTACCTTGAATCTTGGTGTTATTTTTCCTCTTAAAAATTCTGCCCTAAGAAAATTTATTCTTATGGATTAAAACATACTCATCAGCTAATCTAGCAGAGTCCTGCAATGTATTAGTATCCCTCTCATTTAAGTAGGTACTTACTTCAACAGGGATGCTTCTTTTAAATTCCTCCATTAAAATCAGCTCTTTTAATTTATTATAGTCCCCATTTACATTTTTAGAAGAAACTCATCTCTCAAAACACATAGCTTTATCATAGGCAAATTCCACATAAGTTTTTTCCACAGGCTTCTTCAAACTTCTGAATCTTTCTCTATACGCTTCTGGGACCAATTTGTATGCTTTCAAAATCTGCTATTTCACAATATCATAATCAAGTGCTTGCACAGCAGTTAAAGCTGTATAAACTTGTTGTGCTTTGACTTTAATTACACTCTGTAACAACACTGACCATTTATCTTTCAGCCACTCTGAAATCTGAGCAAACGTTTCAAAATGTTGGAAATATTTTTCCACTTCTGTTTCACTAAATGGAGGGACCCATTTAATTTTTTGACTAGCAACAAACGGTTTTCTAGAACCAGAAGACTGATTCTCAGACCTTATTTCCACCATCACATATTCAAATTCCCTCTTTTATTATCAGCTTCTAACCTACAACGCTCCAATTCTGCTTTACTTTGTTCCAACTTCATTTGTTCGATTTGCAACTGCATCTCTAGATTACTTATTGGAAACGACTCTAAAATCAATTCATCAAAATCACCTGAATCCACATAGTATGACACGATTTTTCTCTGTATTAGAGCCTTTGATGTAGACCTCGAAATACCTTTAAGTTCCAATCTACTAGCTATCTCAGACACCTCAGTTTTTTTCGCCTTCGCTAACAGCTCCACGTCTGGCGAAGCCAGAAACTCATCAATATTCATTGTTGCCGAAAACCACTCACAAACCAATCAAACAAAAGAATCGAGTATTCCCCTTTTCCAAAACACCAATTCAAAATATAAAAAGCATTTAAACTCAAAAATGGTTGATCCCGGATGAGCCCCCATATTTGTGTTACGGATTCAGCAACAATAAATATACAAGTGAGGCAGGGTTTTTTATAACAATTAAAACATTTATTAAACACTGAAAAACAAACCCCCAAAAAGTAAACAAATGACTAACGTAACCGGAAATCAGCTACTCTGCGGCAGCTTAAACAGTTCTTAAAGGGATAAAGTGAAAACAGTTCTTAAAGAGATGTTGCAAAAACAGTTCTTCAAAGTAGTACTGCAAAAGTTCAAAATGCTTATAGTCCATTAAAGGAGAGACTTTTTAGATGATTTAAGTTCTCTTTCACTTTGTGTTGTTGCGGTTCCCAGTCGAACTATACTTTTCCCGGAGAATTTACGAAGATGAAAATGAAACGGCTTAAAGGCACTGATCTTTCTTTGACAAAAATGTACCCAACCCTTTCTGCTATTATTTGCAGGGGTTACCATGGGCACAGCCAATGAATTCCTTCCGAATGAGGATTGAACAAGGTCGAACCTGTTTCACCGTTGATATCGACTTTCCTCGATCTTTTAGCTCCCGAACTCCGATCTTCACTCTCCACTGATTTTTAACTGACAGTATTATAAAGAAACTGCCGGCAATGACCTTTTAAACTTTAGGCATTAAATAAAGCTCCACCTTTCAACCAAACTGCGTCATAATATTGGACCACGCAGTGGCATGGAGTCAAAATGGCAAATCCAGCCACGAACTGCTCCTCCTCACAGGGAAAGGTCCTCCTTTTATACCCTGTAAAAAAAACTTGTCACATGACCTCTACTGGTGGGAAAATGACGTCACTCCACCATCACAAGACCACTACCTTAAGTCCTGTATAATTTCAACACCACTGTCACGTGACAAGTACAAGATACCCACAGGTATGTAACAGTGTCGAACGATGGCTCCATGAAGAGACAACTAACCAGAAGGTGAAGTGATAAATCAGACCTGGCCTGAACTCTGCTCTAAGTGGCAGGGACACATCTTTAACAAAGTGCGAATAGTAGGAACATTCATCTATCGTCTTCCCCTAAGGAGTTTCTATAGAACAAAATCAGATTGTCCCAAACCCAGTGACTGGTTCCACCAGCCACAAAGTTGGAAGTTAAATTGTGTATAGGTTTTATTTCCTGAAGACTTGTTCTCATTTTAGTTCATACATAATTATGCCATCCATGGTTTTCTAACTCCAGAATAATCCCAAGCACTCATGTACTTCCCTCAGATTGTACTCAATTAAGGGCAAAGTTCTTTGGCAAGTTACAGTAAGTTACCAGTCTTTCTTGTGTTTGGGATGTCCCAAACATGAGAAAATCTGCAGCTGCTGGAAATCCAAAGCAACACACACACACAAAATGCTGGAGGAACTCAGCAGGCCAGGCAGAATCTATAGAAAAAAAGTAAATGATTGATATTTTGGGTCAAGGCCCTTCTTTAGTCCTGGCTTGCTGAGTTCCTCCAGCATTTTGTGTGCGTCTTTGGGATGTGGAAAGCGCCCACGTAGTTACATGGAGAACGAGCAAACTCCGTACAGAGAGCACTCAAGGTCGGGACTGAAGCCAGGTCTCTGGTGCTCTGACACAGCAGCCGTGTGTGTGCCAACCCTTTGCAAAACAAGAGTGAGCTGGAAGAGCATTTGTGTGTTTCGTGATCACTTGTTTTCACTGGCGTTGGATGTGGTACAAGCCTCTCAATAGTTGACAGAGATTGCTGATTGAATTAATGCTCATTGTTCCTTAGAGAGGGCTGGGTTTTAATTATTATGGGAAACAACATGAGGACATTGCCTGCACTGTAATGGCTTTGTCATGGATACCAGCAAACACAGCAGGCATAACCCAGTATACCACGTCACAATGGGATTAGAAAATAGGGTGTGATATAACACAGGCTCCCACCTGACCCTTATTTACACCATCTCGCACAGACAAGATCAACCCCAACATCTTGCTCTGGGTTTGTTTTGTACTTAGTTTGATTGGACAACGCAGATCATACACATGGATATGCAGTGATGAGTCAGGCCCATGAGATTGCTGGCTCTGAATGAAATTCAAGTGATGCTCATTAAATGGTTGAGAAATATTCAGTCCACAGGAATTTTCCATATCTGGGAATGAGTGCAGCACGGCCCTTGGAAGCTGAGTGAGTGAAGGGCCTGTGGATTAATTGAAGGAATAGTTTGGCATGGTTGGTAGAATAGATCAAAGGGTGATTGTGATCACCACTTCTCCATCATTTTCTATAATTTACACTATCTGAAAAATGATCAAACATCCACCTTATTTTTGTAAAAATGTTGCACCATTTGCTTTCTATAGTCACCTCTTATTAAATTTGCAATCTGTTCCGACTAATATGCATTCATTTAAACCCTTTCATTATGTCAGATTATTAGGGTCTGGACTGAATGCCCCACAAAGCTGATTACAAATTCTTAGACTTCCAAACAAAAGGGAGAGCTCACTGACACGAGGGGTATGAGTGGAGGGTGGTAGTGGGGAGGGTTTAGTGAGGCAAACTGATTCAGCCATGAAGGACCAGGGTCTAGATGGCTGGGCACAGTCGTTACTGGTTGACAGAGATTATGGGAACAATTGGCACAACATTTTAAGGGATTTGGGCTGGAAGTTATTAGAGAGGTTGGGGCAAGTACAATGGTAAAATGGAGGAGCAAAGACTTGTTAGGATAGATGGTAGGCCGTAGATCATTGGTTGAGACAGGGTTTGGAGGCCTGATGTTGTTATATAAAGTCAGAGGTATTACATTGGAGTAAAGCGAATTACAGAAATATGAGAGGAGCTGGCCAAAGTTGATTGGAAGGGGACACTAGTAGGGATGATGGCAGAGCAACAATGGCTGGAGTTTCTGGGAGAAGTACAGAAGATGTAGAATAGATACATCCCAAAGGTGAAGAAGTATTCTAAAGTCAGAATGACAGAACCGTGACTGGCAAGGGAAGTCAGAGCCAACATCAAAGCAAAAGAGGACAAATTAGTGTGAAGTTAGAGGTTTGGGAAGCTTTTAAAAACCAATAGAAAATAACTAAAAAAGCCATAAAGAGGGAAAAGATGAAATATGAAGGTAAGCTACCCAATAATATCAAAGAGATAGTAAATGATATCAAAATGACCAGAAGATTTTTCAGATGTATGAGAGATGAGAGTAGATATCGGACAATTGGAAAATGAGCTGGAGAGGTGATAATGGGGGTACAAGGAAATGAAGGACGAACTGAATAAGTATTTTGCATCAGTCCTTACTGCAGAAAACACTAGCAGTATGGTGGACGTTCAAGAGTGTCAGGGAGCAGAAGTGAATGCAGTTGCTATTACTGGGAAGAAGGTGCTTGGGAAACTGCAAGATCTGAAGGTAGATAAGTCACCTGGACCAGATGGACTACACCCCAGGGTTCTGAAAGAGGTTGCTGAAGAGCTTGTGGAGAGATTAGATTCTGGTTTGGTTCAGAAGGATTGGAAAGTTGTAAATGTCACCCCACTCTTCAAGAAGGGAGGGAGGCAGAAGAAAGGAATTTATAAGCCAGTTAGTCTGACCTCAGTGGTTTGGAAGATGTTGGAGTTGATCATTATAGATGAAGTCTCAGGTACTTGGAGGCACATGATGAAATAGGGTTAAGGAAGCATAGTGTCCTTAAGGGAAATTCTTGCCTTCAAATTCTTTGAAGACAGACAAAGAAGAGGCAGTGGATGCTGTTTGCTTGGATGTTCTGTAAGCCTTTGACAAGGTTCCACACATGAGGCTGCTCAGCAGGATAAGAGCCCATGGTATTACAGGAGATATACTAGAATGGATAGAGCATTGGCTGATTGGCAGGTGGAAAAGAGTGGCAATAAAGGAAGCCTTTTCTGATTGGCTGCCAATGAACGTTGTAAGAGTGGATGTTTCCTATAGCGGGCTGGTCTAGGACAAAAGGGCACAGCCTCAAAACATAGGGACATCCACTCTGAATGGAGATGAGGAAGAATTTCTTTTGCCAGAGGGTGGTGAATCTGTGGAATTCATTGCCTCAGGCAGCTGTGGAGGCCGGGCCACTGAAGGTGGAGGTTGACAGGCTCTCAAATAGCCAGGGCAAGATACGTTACGGGGAGAAGGCGGGAGATTGGGGTTGAGAGGGAAATGGGTCAGCCATGATGAAATGGTGGAGCAGACTCAATGGGCCGAATGGTCTAATTCTGCTCCTATGTCTTATGGTCTTGTGGTGTGCAGGAACAGAGGGATGTGATGTGTAACCAAGAGATTGGTTATCAAAGCATTTGGGATCCATTGACTCTGAGTCCTTCGACAGCGAACTGGGAGTGACTTAATTGTTTGCTTGGTCTGTTTTGCAAAACTGGGTCTGTGAATCTTATCACATTCATCCTCCTTTATACAAGGTGCAACTTCGACCACTGGCATCTATTTTACCAGGGTACTGTGATCCCACACGTGGTCAAGTGTTACTCTGAGGTTGAGGGCAGTTACTTCCACCTTGTCTCCACATTGTTGGCCTGGGCTTGTCTGTGACTTGGGAATGAGGGCTCTGGCAAACCCTAATCTGGGCCTCAGTGACCGAGTCAGGGTCCCTTGAGAACACTATCAGTAACATCTTCTGGCACTTTGCAGCTGACTGGGTGAGGACTGATTTGGTGGTAATCATCCAGTTTAATTTATCCCTGCTTTTCAAGATTGGAACTTACTGAGACAACTTCCCACATCAATGGGTGGATGTCAGTCTTGTAACGGTACTCAAACAACTCAGTTAGGGTTGTGGTTAGCACAGGAGCATGGATCTTTAAAACTGCGGTTTGGACGCTGTCTGGACCCATGGCTCTTTGCTGAACCCACTGCTCTCTGGCAGTATATTTGTGGAATGCATCAAGTTGGCCGGAGACCGGCTTCTGTAATGGTGGGAAGTGAGATGGAGCATCTGTTCGGCAGTCCTAGCTGAATATAGTTGTAGGTGCTCCAGTCGTGGTCTTTAGAGTTCATGTGCCAGCCCCCACCATTGGTGAGGATGAAGGGTGTTCTTATGGCCCCCCCTCTCCTGTCGGCCGTCCCGTTATCCACCACCGTTCGTGAGAACGTGGTGGGACTGCAGAGATTGTCAGCTCTTCCCATTATGTGCTGCTTTTGGTGTTTAGCACGTGTGTGGCAACCTTACAAGGCTGTCACCTCAGTCTTAGGTACTCTTGAGCTTACTGTGTGTGGTAAACTATGTATACCTGTCTGGACACGCCCCTCTGCTGACTGCTCCTGTGACTCCTCCCGCAGACCCCTGTATAAAGGCGATTGGGGCACTGCTCCTCCCTCAGTCTCCGAGATGTCGTGCTCCCTTTTGCTGTTAACAAAAGCCTATCGTTCACTTCCAGTCTCCGAGAGTTATTGATGGTGCCTCACTGTGCTTCTCATTGAACCAGGGTCGATCCCTTGGCTTGTCAGTAATGCTGGAAAGGGGGACAGGCCAGGCCAGGCCATTAGGTTACAGAGTGCAGATGCTGTCGATGCAGTAATCCAGACTTCATGGATGCCCAGCTCAGCACCATTTCCGGTGGCAGTGAAAGCCTTAGCCCTTCTCCCTCTCTGTAAAGCTTTTCTGAGTCTTAAACTTTATATTATATGCCTCTTAACTTTCTTTCATAGGGAAAGCATAACAGCCTACTCAATCTTTCCTGACTGCTGTCACCTTGATTTATTGACATTGCTGAAAGTCTTTTTGAGCCATTTGATTTACCTCTACACCATGCCGAGCGAAGACTGAGATACGCCCAGTGTCAAATGCGATCTAAACCCTGTTCAATACAACTTTGACTTTTCAATTCTACCCTGACAGAAATAAATTGCAGTGTCAATTTGTTTATGCACGTTCTTATTCATCTAGTTCACAGCCCTATTTGTGTCTCTGTGCTCCAAGATGCTTTTCCTCAAGCACACTTGAAAATAATTTTAAAAAATAGATAGCATTCTTATTTTAAGTTTTTAAATTATGAAATGCTTCTCATTTCTCCCCGTTGAAAGGTGATGCCGGAAGAGTTGTAGCGCTATAGAGAAATAAACAAGGAGAAGAGCTCATTGGTCTATCAGATACTAATCCTACATTAATCCCATTTATTATTCCACTGACATTGTCACCAACCTCCCTCTGTTGCCGGCGCTCACCCACAGTACATACAAGGAACATTTTACAGTGGCAATTCATCCTGCAAACTTGCATGTCTTTGGAATGAGACAGGAAACCAAAGCATCCAGAAACGCACGTGGTCTAGCGGGATGTTCAAGTTTGTTGTCATAGACATACACGCGCAATGTATAAATGGCACGAAAATTAAGCGTTTGCAGAAGCAGCAGCACAGTATGTTAACATAAACAAATTAAAATCAATTGCACCTAACGTACAAGTGTTCAAAGTACATTTATTATCAAAGAACGTGTAAATTATACAACCTTGAGATTTGCTTGCTAACAGGCAGTTGCAAGTTAAGGAACTTGAAAGAACCCAATTAAAACAACTCCCAATACACACAGAGAAGGGAGAAAAAAACCACGCGAACAATAAAAGCGAGCAACAACAACAGCATTTCAAACCAACTTGGGTCTTTAGATCCAAACCCCTGGAGCAGCCCGGAGTAGGCCCAAAGCCTCTATATTTAGTTCATCAGATTAGCTGGGCAAATCGTCGCAAAGTTCACAGACAAGAAGCACAGCAAATTTCTAACACTTATGTTAGTGCAGTCTGCGTTAGAGGAATGAAATATAATCTGAGGGAGTGATAGGGTTTCTCAAGTGGATTCAGAAACCTGATGGCAGCGGGCAAGCAGTTGTTCAAACTTTGAGTGTGGGTCTTTAGGCTGGTGTACCTCCTGCCCGATGGCAGCATTGAGAAGAGGTCCCTGAAGATGGATGCCAATCTCCTGAGACATTGTCTCTTGTGGATGTCCTCAATGGTGGGGAGAGCTGTACCAATGATAGAACTGGCTGAGTCCACTACCCTCTGTAGCTCCTTCTGTTGCTGTGCATTGGAGTTTCCACACCAGGCCATTATGCAACCAGTATAAATGCTGTCCACTCTACATCTGTAGAGTCTTTGATGACATGCTAAATCTCTGTAAGGAACTTCTCAGCAAACTTGTAGAAGGTGGAAAGACTGACGTGGCTTCTTCATGGCTGCATATCTGTGCTGAATCCAGGATGGGTCCTCTGTGATGCTGACACCCAGGAATTTGAACCTTTCCAGCACAGACCTTTCAATAAGGACTGGTTCATCTCACTTCCCCGTCTGAAAGTCCAGAGTTAGCTCCTTGGTTTTGCTGATGCCAAATGCGTAGTTGTTGTTATGACACCACTCAACCAGCTGACCTGTCTCAAACCCACCCACCTCCTTGTCACCATCCACGGTTCTGCTAACAATATCAGTGGCATGTTATGTTTAATGATATGATGGATAAGAAACTTTAACTCAGCAGATTGAGACAATGGACTGATTATCTTTTCATTTGACAAGGGACAAAGATGTATCAGACGGTGGGGGATGAGGAACTTATCAGTATTTTTGGTCTGTCACTAACAGCTCTCAGTGCTTGGTTTTGCCATTTCATCTTCTCCTTAGGGTGTTGGTTATGAGAAAACTGTGTGGCAAGCATTTTGTCAGGAGGACTGTGTTGGATGCAGCCTTCCTTGCCAATCACACCTTTCCTGAGGTAAGTGCTTCTCCCATCCTTGCAGTGGAGCAGCCTGGGAAGCTCTTGCAGTGGAGCAGCCTGGGAAGCTCTCGTAGTGGAGCAGCCTGGGAAGCTCAGGAAGATGAGAGCGTCTTCGAAGCTGGAGTAAAATTCTTGTACTTTACTTCATAGTTTCCAGGGTTCAGGAGTGTGCTCCGACGACCATGGTCTTCTGCACCCATGTTTGATCACTGAAGGATCATGAAGCATTTCCCTAGGGGAAGGTACTGATGGACAGGCCAATCGTTTCTTGGTGACGAAACCATCTCATGAGGACATTCTTTCTCTCCTGCCTCTTCTCCTGGAGAAAGTGTACCCACTACCTTCTTCTTTGGGCCGACTATTTTCGATTTGCTGTATCTCACTCAGGACAGTGAATTCATTGTCGCAATGCCTGAGGTTCTGAGCTATGAGAGCAGAGCTTCCAGGGTTCAAGAGTTCTGCTCTATCACTGCTGGGACTGGCCGCGAGGTCCTGACATTCCGCTGCCAGATTGCATCCTAAGGAGTGGAAGAGGCCCGTGTGTGGTTTCTTTTAACCTAGGGCAGCCGTTGCACACCATTTATGGTCGGCACTTGACAGGAGCAAGGTCTTCATGCAGTAGTAAGCAAGACCAAAACCCCTGGACAACTGAAGACAAGTCTGTACTTCAGCATGGGTATTAATACTCTCACTCTCGGCCCTGAGTGAGACACTACAAATACCATCACCAAGAAACATTTGGCCTGTACCTCAGTACCTTCCCCTGGGGAATTTAGTGAATGGTTCGTGAACATACACACAGCTATCACAGATATCCTTGCTTAACCCACAATTCCCCCTCCTCCTCTTATCTACCCACTTCCTTTGCCGCCTCTAACCTTTAACACTCCCCTACCTCCAGGAAAGGCAGTTCAGCTTCCCTTCCTTTCTCGTGCACTTTACCATGGCTCCCTCCTTCCTTGTCAAAGTCAAAGATGAGCTTACTGTCTCGTACATTTATTCACCGGTGCAGCGAAAGCTTATTTGCCACATAAGCAACATTCACCAGAGAAGTGTGAACTACACATGTTATACATGAGTTTTACAAGAAAACGCAATTAGAACACAAAGCAAGGTTCGCCTTAGTGCAAAGTGATCATAGTGTTGCTGTACTGCAGTGATCAGGGTTTTCAAGAACCAAGTAGTTGAAAGGAAGTAGCTGTTCTTGGCCTGGTGGTGTGGGACTTCAGGCTTCTGTATCTCCTTCCCAATGGCTCTCCACAATCCTCCAGCCGCACCTTCTGTTCCCTCACCTCACCAGACTGCCCGCACCCTCTCTCACTCTAGGAGCCTGAGTGAAAACCTGTGCCATCACCAAGTGACAATTCCTCGGCAACGGGCCAGGCTGCTGACAGATGCGCAGTGTTTCGGATCGGCGAATTGTGCTGTGGGCAGCAGGCAGAGTGAGTGTGTACAGAGGAAGGGCTGGCCCAGGGGAATGTCCCTGGACCCTTCTTCCTTCCTACTCTTCAGTAACAGGCTCTCTCTTTCCTCACTTCTAATTGCCAGTGGTTTTCTCAGCCTATTTCCCAGTGATGGACAGCAGCATGCTTTGTGATTTTCTTACTATTTTGGTGAGTCGTGGAGCTGGAATTACACAAGTTTCTTTTTTCTCTGCTTTCAGTTACAGAAACAGCAAGTTCCATTTACAGAGGCTGTCATTACATAAGAGCCCTGCCAAAACCATCGATTCCAGATGGTGGAAAATATGGATTAACTTTCAGACCAGAAATGGGTGTGGGAAGGAGAAAAAATGTTCACCTAACCTCAAGCCATAATTCTGCTGAAAACAAATTAACTCTTGAGAAGGAAAGTTCCTGCACAGTATGGACCACTTAACCCTCAAGTATCAAAATGCAAACTCTGGAAATTTTCAGCAGAGCAGGACGTTCCAGCTACTCTTTATTACCATTGACGTTCTGCATTGAATAGGAAAGTTGGAACCTCCTGACTTGTGGATGTTCATTCCAAGGCCACAGCAGAGGTGGTAGAGTTGTATTACATTCAGTGGCCACTTTATTAGGTACAGCTGCTCATTAATACAAATATCTAATCAGCCAATCATGTGGCAGCATCTCAATGCATAAAAGCATGTCGACGTGGTCAAGAGGTTCAGTTGTTGCTCAGCTCAATCATTAGAGTGGGGATGAAATGTGATTTAAGTGACATTAACTGTGGAATGATTGTTGGTGCCAGACGGGGTGGTTTGAGTATCTCAGAAACTGCTGATATCCTGGGATTTTCACACACAACTGTCTCTAGAGTTTACAGAGAATGATGCAGAAAACCAAAAAAAAAAAAAAATCCAGTGAGTAGCAGTTTTGTGGGAAAAAACATCTTGTTAATGAGTGAGGCCAGAGGAAAATGGCCAGACTGGTTCAAGCTGACAGGAAGATGACAGTATGTCAGATAACCACACATACTGGTTTAAGATGGTGCTGGTGAAGATTAACAAATACTTACTGGTGGCAAAATAAAACTATTAGTAACAGTTTTTCTTCTAAAATTTATGGCAAAACAATGACTGTAAAGATTGGAGGTCGAGTCCAGTGTCAAAGCGTATGGGTGTGGGGCAAAGTTGAGGTGAGGTCGAGGCATATTCTAAGCAAAGTTGGGGTGAGTAGAGCAGAGCGAATTCAGGACAGAGGAGAGGCAGATTCGAGGCCTGTCCATCTAAACCGAGAGTGCAGTTTGATTGATCTAAGCGCCAGGCCGATTTGTAAAGATCAGGGATGGGCCAAAACGTGGTGGAGGGGACCAGGCCCAAAGCATATTGATGTGGCAGGGCCTGGGTCCTGAGAAGTGACCCGATGTTTGGAAGATTTAAATGCTGGACCAGATGGATTGAAAAGGCAGAGTGTCAGGACAAGAGGTAAGGGTGGGATTGGTTCTGCTCGCTGCTAAGTGATGTTTACTTGGCTCTGTGCTGAACCGAGGCTCAGGCTATGGCCTACTCTGAGCTCCATGTCTGAGAGTTCTGCGACATTTACTTGACTCTGTGCTGAACTGAGGCTAAGCTTGTGGCCTGCTCTGACAGCTCTGGGCTTTGTGTCCATGGACTCCCCTTCAATCTGAAAGCTATTTGCTTACTTTTATTGTCTGCACGATTTGTTTCTTTTTCTCAATACACTTTGGGTGTTTGATGGTCTTTTTTTTAATGGGCTCTTTGGGTTTCTTTGTTTTGAGGCTGCCTGTGAGGAGACAAATCTCAAGGTTGTATAATGAATTCATACCTCGATAATAAATGTACTTTGAACTTTGGTGTGCAGGAGCGCACATCTGAACCTTGAAAAGGATGGGTTACAGCAGCAGGAGACCATGAACCAAAGAGAAAATACACTCAATGCTCTACCACCATTTCACACGACCAGACAATGTTTCTCTGTTGTATTTTGATGCTGCTATTGAATATTCATTTTACTCATTTAGTATCAAAAAAAAAGTAGATCATGTCATACAGAAGGCTGTGAAAACTTCCTGTCTGGAGACACATGAGATTGCAGCTGCTGGAATCTGGAGCAACAAACTATCTACCAGACTCTAGTAGATTGCTAGCCTGGCATCTGTGGACCTGTCGATTAATGGTAGGGGTTCCATGGCACAACAAAGTTTGGGAACCCCCATACTAGAGGAACTCAGCAGCTCGAGCAGCATCTGTGGAAGGAGAGGACTTGTCAAAGGTTTTGGTTGAAACCTTCCTGTTGATTCACTACTGCCCTGCTGTGGATGGACCTCAGCCTGTTGTCTGCCAGCTCCTGAATCATTGGCTCACTGGATCTTTAAATTTCCTCAAAGTAGAAAATTTACCTATCAGCATCTCGATGTGATGTGCAAAAGCCTATCACACTCGTAGCACTAGTGTTCCTCATTCATCTTTGTTACATGCCAAGTATTCACAGGAGCAGGGTAAGTGAGGTTAGAGGCGATGAAACATGGATGTAAATTGCCCTGATAATCACAAACCCACAGTTTCCAAAAGGAGGCTTTTGAAGTCTGAAGAAATGACATGCAAACATTAATTTCTTTTCCATGACTTTTCATAATAACAAATTCCAGAGCAGCCTGATACACACAGGCACACTGCCACTGATTACTTGGCAATCCATCTCCTCCAATTCTAAAGAGAGATGAAAGATTAGCTTTTTTTATTACACGTACAGTGAAGCTTACAGTGAAATGTGTCATTTTGGGTCAACGATCAACGCAGTCCAAGGATTGTGCAGAAGGCAGCCCGAAAGTATTAAAGAACAAAGAAGAAGAACAAAGAACAATACAGCACAGTACAGGCCATTTGGCCCACAATGTTGTGCCAACCCTTAAACCCTGCCCCCCATATAACCCCCCCAACCTTAAATTCCTCCATATACCTGTCTAGTAGACTCTTAAATTTCACTACTGTATCTGCCTCCACCACTGACTCAGACAGTGCATTCCCTGCAACAACCACTCTCTGAGTGAAAAACCTTCCTCTAATATCCCCCTTGAATTTCCCTCTCCTTACCTTAAAGTCATGTCCTCTTGTACTGAGCAGTGGTGCCCTGGGGAAGAGGCGCTGGCTGTCCACTCTATCCATTCCTCTTAATATCTTGTATACCTCTATCATGTCTCCTCTCATCCTCCTCCTCTCCAGAGAGTAAAGCCCTAGCTCCCTTAATCTCTGATCATAATGCATACTCTCTAAACCAGGCAGCATCCTGGTAAATCTCCTCTGTATCCTTTTCAATGCTTCCACATCCTTCCTATAGTGAGGAGACCAGAACTGGACACAGTACTCCAAATGTGGCCTAACCAGAGTTTAATAGAGCTGCATCATTACCTCACGACTCTTAAACTCTATCCCTCGACTTATGAAAGCTAACACTCCATAAGCTTTCTTAACTACCCTATCTACCTGTGAGGCAACTTTCAGGGATTTGTGGACATGTACCCCCAGATCCCTCTGCTCCTCCACATTCCCAAGTATCCTGCAATTTATTTTGTACTCTGCCTTGGAGTTTGTCCTTCCAAAGTGTACCACCTCACACTTCTCCGGGTTGAACTCCATCTGCCACTTCTCAGCCCACTTCTGAGCCCACTTCTGCATCCTATCAATGTCTCTCTGCAATCTTCGACAATCCTCTACACCAGCCACAACACCACTAACCTTTGTGTCGTCTGCAAACTTGCCAACCCGCCCTTCTATCCCCACATTCAGGTCGTTAATAAAAATCACAAGAAGTAGAGGTCCCAGAACCGTTCCTTGTGGGACAACACTAGTCACAACCCTCCAATCTGAATGTACTCCCTCCGTCACGACCCTCTGCTTTCTGCAGGCAAGCCAATTCTGAATCCACCTGGCCAAACCTCCCTGGATCCCATGCCTTCTGACTTTCTGAATAAGCCTACCGTGTGGTACCTTGTCAAATGCCTTACTAAAATCCATGTAGATCACATCCACTGCACTACCCTCATCTATGTCTGGTCATCTCCTCAAAGAACTCTATCAGGCTTGTTAGACACAATCTGCCCTTCACAAAGCCATGCTGACTGTCCCTGATCAGACCATGATTCTCTAAATGCCCATAGATCCTATCTCTAAGAATCTTTTCCAACAGCTTTCCCACCACAGACGTAAGGCTCACTGGTCTATAATTACCCGGACTATCCCTACTACCTTTTTTGAACAAGGGGACAACATTTGCCTCCCTCCAATCCTCCGGTACCATTCCCGTGGACAACAAGGACATAAAGATCCTGGCCAGAGGCTCAGCAATCTCTTCCCTCACCTCATGGAGCAGCCTGGGGAATATTCTGTCAGGCCTCGGGGACCTATTCGTCCTAATGTATTTTAACAACTCCAACACCTCTTCTCCCTTAATATCAACATGCTCCAGAACATCAACCTCACTCATATTGTCCTCACCGTCATCAAGTTCCCTCTCATTGGTGAATACCAAAGAGAAGTATTCATTGAGGACCTTGCTCACTTCCAAAGACTCCAGGCACATCTTCCCACCTTTATCTCTAATCGGGCCTATCTTCACTCTTGTCAACCTTTTGTTCTTCACATAACTGAAGAATGCCTTTGGGTTTTCCTTTACCCTACTCACCAAGGCCTTTGCATGCCCCCTTCTTGCTCTCCTCAGCCCCTTCTTAAGCTCCTTTCTTGCTACTCTATATTCCTGAATAGACTCATCTGATCTTTGCTTCCTAAACCTCATGTGTGCTGCCTTCTTCCACCTGACTAGATTTTCCACCTCACTTGTCACCCATGGTTCCTTCACCCTACCATTCTTTACCTTCCTCACCGGGACAAATTTATCCCTAACATCCTGCAAGAGATCCTTAAACATTGACCACATGTCCATAATACATTTCCCTGCAAAAACATCATCCCAATTCACACCCACAAGTTCTAGCCTTATAGCCTCATAATTTGCCCTTCCCCAATTAAAAATTTTCCTGTCCTCTCTGATTCTATCCTTTTCCATGATAATGTCAAAGTCCAGGGAACGGTGGTCACTGTCCCCCAGATACTCACCCACTGAGATATCTGTGACCTGACCAGGTTTGTTACCTAATACTACAAACGTAGATCTAGTATGGCATTCCCCCATTTGGCCTGTCAACATACTGCGACAGGAATCCATCCTGGATGCACTTGACAAACTCCGCCCCGTCTAAACTACTGGAACTAATCGGGTGCCAAACAATATTAAGGAAGTTAAAGTCACTCACTGTTATTTTTGCACCTTTCTAAAATCTGCCTCCCAATCTGCTCCTCGGTATCCCTGCTGCTACCAAGCGGCCTATAGAATACTCCCAATAGAGTAACTGCTCCCTTCCTGTTCCTGACTTCTACCCATACTGACTCAAAAGAGGATCTTACTACATTACCCACCCTTTCTGTAGCTGTAATAGTATCCCTGACCAGTAATGCCACCCCTCCTCCTAATGCTCCAGAAAAAAACAATCCATTATTACCCAGTCTCTTGTGATAGCACATCCCCTATAAACCAGGCAGCAACCCAGTAAACCTCTTCTGCACCCTCTCCAAATCCTCAATGTCCTTCCTATAGGGGAGTGACCAGGATTGCATACAATACTCCAAATGTGGCCTAACCAAATTTTATAAAGTTGCAACATAACCTCTTGACTTTTGAGCTCAGTACCTCGACTAATAAAACCAAGCAAGCCATAAGCCTTCTTAACCACCTTATAGACTGTATAGCCACATTTAAAGAGCTGTGAACTGGGATCCCAAGATCTCTCTGCTTAGCAACACTGTTAAGGATCTTGTTCTTAACAGTGTACTGTCTCCTTGCATTTGTCCTACCAAGGTGCAACACCTCACAGTTACCTGGGTTAAACTCCATCTGCCATTTCTCTGCCCATATCTGCAACTGATCCTTACCAGTCTTCTACACGATCCACAACACCACCAATTTTGGTATTATCTGCAAACTCACATCTACATTTTCATCCAGGTCATTTATATATATATCACAAACAGCAGAGGGCCCAGCACAGATCCTTGTGTTACACCTCCAGCTGGAATAAGTCCCTTCAACCACGGCCTTCTGTCTTCTATGCAGCAAGCCAGTTCTGAATGCAAACAGCCAATTGGCTGCTTACCCCTTGCATCTTAATCTTCTGGATTAGCCTCCTATGAGGGATTTTGTCGAATGCCTTACTAAAAGCCACGTAGACAACATCCTCTGGCCTACCCTCATCAATCTCTCTCATCACCCTGTCATAAAACTCTGTCAAATTGGTAAGACACAACTTGCCATGCACAAAGCCATGCTGGCTCTCCCTTATTAGGCCACGGATTTTCAAATGCTCATGTATCCAACTCCTAAGAATTTTCTCCAGCAATGTCTCTACAACTGAAGTGAGACCCATCAGTCCATAGTTCCCAGGATTTTTCCTTGTTCCCTTCTTAAATAGAGGTACAACATTAGCCACTCTCCAGTCCTCCAGGAGCTCACCCGTGGCTAGAGAGGACACAAGGATACTGGTCAAGTGCCAGCAACCTCGTCTCTTGCCTACTTCAATAACGGAGAGTAAATCTCATGAAGCCCTGTAGACTTATTCATCTTAATACTCATTAAGAGGCCAAGCACTTCCTCCTCCTTGACTTCTAAACATTTTAATGTATTTATATACTCAGCACTGATCTCTTGCTCGTCCATGTCCTTTTGCATGGTAAATACTGAAGCAAAGTACTCATTAAGTACCTTACTCACATTCTCTGCATCCAAACAAATGTTCCCCACTTTATCCTTGAGTAGCCCCACTGTCTCCCTGGTAATCCTTCTACTCTTGATGTATGTATCGAATGCCTTAACCCTACTTGCCAAGGACCTTTCATGGCCCCTCCTGGCTTTCCTAATTCCCTTCTTTAGTTCTTTTCTGGCTTCTTTATACTCCTCACGTGCTTTGTTTGATCCTGACTTCCAAAGCTTTACCAAGTTTTCCTTTTTCTTCGTGACTAAATTCATCACCTCTCTGGACAATAGACAATAGACAATAGGTGCAGAAGTAGACCATTCGGCCCGTCGAGCCTGCACCGCCATTTTGAGATCATGGCTGATCAACTACTATCAATACCCGGTTCCTGCCTTGTCCCCATATCCCTTGATTCCCCTATCCATAAGATACCTATCTAGCTCCTTCTTGAAAGCATCCAGAGAATTGGCCTCCACTACCTTCCGAGGCAGTGCATTCCAGACCCCCACAACTCTCTGGGAGAAGAAGTTCTTCCTTAACTCTGTCCTAAATGACCTACCCCTTATTCTCAAACCATGCCCTCTGGTACTGGACTCTCCCAGCATCTGGAACATATTTCCTGCCTCTATCTTGTCCAATCCCTTAATAATCTTATATGTTTCAATCGGATCCCCTCTCAATCTCCTTAATTCCAGCGTGTACAAGCCCAGTCTCTCTAACCTCTCTGCGTAAGACATTCCAGACATCCCAGGAATTAACCTTGTGAATACACGCTGCACTTCCTCTACAGCCAGGATGTCCTTCCTTAACCCTGGAGCCCAAAACTGTACACAATACTCCAGGTGTGGTCTCACCAGAGCTCTGTACAAATGCAAGAGGATTTCCTTGCTCTTGTACTCAATTCCCTTTGTAATAAAGGCCAACACTCCATTAGCCTTCTTCACTGCCTGCTGCACTTGCTCATTCACCTTCAGTGACTGATGAACAAGGACTCCTAGATCTCTTTGTATTTCTCCCTTACCTAACTCTACACCATTCAGATAATAATCTGCCTTCCTGTTCTTACTCCCAAAGTGGATAACCTCACACTTATTCACATTAAACGTCATCTGCCAAGTATCTGCCCACTCACCCAGCCTATCCAAGTCACCCTGAATTCTCCTAACATCCTCATCACATGTCACACTGCCACCTAGCTTAGTATCATCAGCAAATTTGCTGATGTTATTTTCAATGCCTTCATCCAAATCGTTGACGTAAATAGTAAACAGCTGTGGTCCCAATACCGAGCCCTGTGGCACCCCACTAGTCACCACCTGCCATTCCGAGAAACACCCATTCACCGCTACCCTTTGCTTTCTATCTGCCAACCAGTTTTCTATCCATGTCAATGTCTTCCCCCCAATGCCCTGAGCTTTGATTTTACCCACCAATCTCCTATGTGGGACCTTATCAAATGCCTTCTGAAAATCGAGGTACACTACATCCACTGGATCTCCCGTCTAACTTCCTGGTTACATCCTCGAAAAACTCCAACAGATTAGTCAAGCATGATTTACCCTTGGTAAATCCATGCTGGCTCGGCCCAATCCTATCACTGCTATCTAGATATGCCACTATTTCATCCTTAATAATGGACTCTAGCATCTTCCCCACCACCGATGTCAGCCTGACAGGTTGATAGTTCTCTGTTTTCTCCCTCCCTCCTTTCTTAAAAAGTGGGATAACATTAGCCATTCTCCAATCCTCAGGAACTGATCCTGAATCTAAGCATGATTACCAATTGGGAAATGATTACCAATGCATCCACAATTTCCAGAGCCACCTCCTTTAGTACCCTAGGATGCAAACCATCTGGACCTAGGGATTTGTCAGCCTTCAGTCCCATCAGTCTTCTCATCACCGTTTCCTTCGTAATGTCAATCTGTTTCATTTCCTCTGTTACCCTATGTCCTTGGCCCATCCATACATCTGGGAGATCGCTTGTGTCTTCCTTAGTGAAAACAGATCTAAAGTACTCATTAAATTCTTCTGCCATTTCTCTGTTTCCCATAACAATTTCACCCAATTCATTCTTCAAGGGCCCAACATTGTTCTTAACTATCTTCTTTCTCTTCACATACCTAAAAAAGCTTTTGCTATCTTCCTTTATATTCCTGGCTTGCGTTCGTACCTCATTTTTTCTCCTCGTATTGTCTTTTTAGTTAAGTTCTGTTGTTCCTCAAAAACTTCCCAATCATCTGTCCTCCCACTCACCTTAGCTCTCTCATACTTCCTTTTTTTTAATGCTATGCAATCTCTGACTTCCTTTGTCAACCACTGTGGCCCCTTTCCCCCCTTTGAATCCTTCCTTCTCTGGGGGATGAACTGATTTTGCAGCTTGTGCATTATTCCCAAGAATACATGCCATTGCTGTTCCACTGTCTTTTCTGCTAGGCTATCCGTCCAGTCAACTTTGGCCAGCTCCTCCCTCATGGCGCCATAGTTTCCCCTGTTCAACCGCAACACTGACACCTCCGATCTGCCCTTATCCTTCTCAAATTGCAGATAAAAACTTAACATATTATGATCACTACCTCCTAATGGCTCCTTTACTGCAAGATCGCTTATCAAATCCTGTTCATTTCATAACACTAAATCCAGAATAGCCTTGTCCCTGGTCGGCTCTCGTACAAGCTGTTCCAAGAATGCATCCCGTAGGCACTCTACAAACTCCCTATCCTGGGGTCCAGCACCAACCTGATTCTCCCAGTTCACCTGCATGTTGAAATCCCCCATAATTACTGCGACATTACCTTTGCCACATACCAATGTTAACTCCCTATTCCAATATCCATGCTATTGTTTGGTGGCCTGTAGACAACACCATTAGGGTCTTTTTGTCCTTACTGTTCCTCAGTTCTATCCACACAGACTCTACTTCTCCTGACCCTATGTCCCCCCTTGCAAAGGACTGAATCTCATTCCTCACCAACGGGGCCACCCCACCCCCTCTGCCCACATTTCTGTCCCTACGATAGCACGTATACCCTTGTACATTCATTTCCCAGGTCTGATCTCCCTGCAGCCATGTCTCCGCTATCCCAACAACATCATAGTTACCCATTCGCACCTGAGCTTCAAGCTCATCCGCCTTATTTCTGACACTTCGTGCATTCAGATATAGAATTTTTAGCCCATTTCCCCTCTCTCTGTTTGAATTGCTGCCTATTGTGCTTAACCCTGCTCCCCGAACTCCCATCGGGCTATACACCCCTAGAATTTTGTTGTCCTTCCTAAATTTACTTATTCTTTCAACACATTTAACTCCATGTTCCGTCAGACCATCCCTCTGTACATGTGTCCTCCTTATCACTTGATCCGCCTCACCTTTCTCTACTACACACTTAATATTCTGGAACCGTGTCATCCCCACCTGTCCTTTATTCTTCCTCTCACTATCCTCTCTCACATTCTGGATCCCCACCCCCTGCAAATTTAGTTTAAACCCCCCCAAGAAGCACTAGCAAACTTCCCTGCAAGAATCCAAGGTTCTCCTATCTTTCCATTTCTGTTCGTCCTTCCAACAGGAACATACCTTTCCTGTCCTCTGTGTAATTGATCTTTAAACATCCTCAATATGTCTGATGTGGACTTGCCAGAGAAAAGGTGTTCCCACTTAACACTTCTTAGCTCCTGCCTAATGCCCTCGTAATTTGTCCTACTCCAATTTAAAACTTTCCCGCAAGGAACATACCTATCCTTATCTATAGCTATCCTGAAGGTTAAGGAGTTATGGTCACTGTTCTGTAACTGTTCACCCAATGAAAGGTCAATCACCTGGCCAGGCCCATCACCCAACAGCCCCTCTTCTCATTGGACTGTCCACGTACTGATTTAAGAAACCTTCCTGGGTACACATAACAAATTCTGCCCCATCGAAACCTCTTGCACTAAGAAGTTTCCAGTTTATATTAGTTCCTCCAGCATTTTGTGTACGATGCTTTGGATTTCCAGCATCTGCAGACTTTCTCGTGTTTAGAATCAAACTCGGAGCTTTTCAATAGGTTTTAAAAGGTGCATTTAATGCCAGAGGAATGTATACAATATACATCCTGAAGTCCTTTTTCTTCACAAACATCCACAAAAACAGAGGAATGCCCCAAAGAATAAATGACAGTTAAAAATTAGAACCCTAAAGCACCCCCAGCTCTCCCCTCCCATGTATAAACAGCAGCAAGGCAACAGCCCCCACCCCCACCAGCAAAAAAACATCGGCACCCCCCACCGAGCACTCAAGCGTGCAGCAAGGCATCAATAAAGACACAGACTTGCATTACTCCAAAGACTACTCGTTCACCCAGTATTTGATATACCACAGGCTCTCTCTCTCTCTCCCTTTAATAAGGGAAAGAGAGGTGTCCACATTTCACAGTGAGAGGGGAGACTTAACAAAATAACTCTCCGATTTATGGTGTTAAGGGTCTGTTGCGTCGCATTTTCTGAGCTCTGCGCCCAAAGAACTCGGGTCTCTGGGCACACAGCCAGCAGCCAGCTCACTGCTTCCAATCTTCTGTCTCTCATGACACACCGGATTCCTGCAGCGGCACCGACCTCGAGACCGCCCGTCTCCAGGGCCACGAAATCCCGGAACCCTGAAGGTGCGCTAGTCTTGTAGGCCGCGTCCTTGGCCTATTGAAAAGTGGACAGCTGTGAGACTCAAGAGGGGTCCCATTTCTGCAAAGAACCAGAGTCAGCATGTAACTCCAGGTCAGAGTCTTCAAAAGTACCCTGAAGGGAAAAATAGAGATATTAAAGATAGAAATAAAGCTGTTTCCGAAGATGAAAGCAAAGGAGTCGCCGTTAGGCACCATCGTTCTCCTAAGCTTTTGGTGAAGGTTCAACCAATCATGTTAATCCTGCGTGCACTTGTTAAAGTATGTAAGAACAGGAGGTAAGACCATCCCCTGTGCCAGCTCCACTATTCATTCAGAACATGGGTGATCTTCCATTCAGCACCATTTTCTTACACTGTCCCCATAAACTTTGATCTACTTAACATCCAAAAAGCTACTGATTTCTGTTGCTTTACCCAGTGAATATTTTTATATACCTTTCTGAATCAACATTTATTACCCAAATATTTTAGCCTTTGTCCTCTGGTGAAGCTCCTGTTTCCTTTTCTACTTGTGGTGTCTGGATCAAAGCTGTTATGAACATCGTGGCAATAAAAATCTACACGAACATGTGGTATTGATTTATTATTGGAATCGGAGGCTGCAAGCACACAATAAGCTTGCAGACACAACCAAATATATAAAAATAAAAACATATTGTGAGTGCAATAGGTCTTTGGCAATAGCTCAAAGTAGGCAATAACAAACTGGCTCTGTCAGTGTCACACCAAGCTGATTACGTTGTTCTTTGAATTCACGGGCCAGCTACCCGCTATCACCTTTTTTACACTTTCATTAGAGACCAATTTATTGTTCACATCACCTCCCTTAACCACTTCTCTTGGAAAAACGTAGGATTAAACTTTTTGGCGACAAACAGTTTTGTCACTCAATGGGCGAATGAGGCATGAGCTGAAGTTTGAATGATTTAAACACTGGGCCAGGTCGAAAAGGCAGAGTGTCCAGGTCAGAGGCAAGGTTTGGATCAGTTCTGCTTGCTGCTCTGTGATACTTACTCAGCTCTGCACTGAACTGAGGCTGTGGCCTACTCCAGGCTTCATATCTTTCTTTCTGAATGCTACTTGCTTATTTTTATTGTTTGCACAATATGTTTTATTTTCCTCTCAGCAACACTGGGTGCTTGACTCACCCTCTGGCGAAAGAAATTCCTCCTCATTTCTGTTCTAAATGGACGTCTCTTCTATTCTGAGGCTGTGCCCTCACATCCTAGACTCCCCCTCATCCTTTGGGGCACTCCTCTGATTTCATGGATGTCTGCGAAGAGAAAGAGCTTCAGGATGTATATTGTATGCATTTCTCTGATGTTAAATGTATCTATTGAAACTTATAGGAAACATCCTACTCACATCCAAACTAACTGGCCTTTCAATACTCAATAGGGCTCAATGAGATCAGCTGCCCATTCTTCTAAGATCCTCATCTCTGTTCTAAAGTTCTCATCTCCTTCTACTCTGAGGCTGAACCCTCTGGTTCTAGACTCTGCCACTGATGGAACATCCTCTCCATATGCTTGTTGAATTTTCGGTATATTTAAATGATATCCCTCCTCATTCTTCTACACTGTAGTGAGTACTGGCCCAGATCAATCCCACGCTCCTCGTAGGTTAACCCTTTAATTCTCAGGATCATTCTCATACTCTGTCTCTGGACCTCCTTTCCCAGATATGGACCCCAACACTGCTCACTGTACTCCAAATATGGTCTGACCAAAATCTTATAGAGTCTCAACATCTTTGCTTTTATACTCTAGTCCTCTAGGATGAATGCTAACATTGCATTTGCCATCCTCAGTCTGAAAGTTAAGGGCATCCTGCAATAGGACTCCCAATTCCCTTCATCCTTGGATTTCTGAATTCACTTCCCATTGAGAGAATAGTCGATGCTTTTATTCTTTCGATCAAAGTGCATGACATGAACTTCCTTATACATGAAGAGGATGTCGACTCAGGCCTGAGAGGCCAGCGTCGGGCATTTTCATGCCTTACAAGGCGTGGAACGAAAGACTGTGTGGCGTGTCACTCCTCGCACAGACATTTTGCAGTATTTTTCTTTATTTTACGAGATCCAGTTGCGAGCTCAACACTCAACCCAGCCCGGATGGAAAGCGTACTCGGGAACAGCCCGACTGGATTCGGACCCGGGAACCTCTGTTCCAGAGTCCGGTGCTGATGTCACTGCGCCACCAGCCGACCGCAAGTTCAAGTTTATTGTCATTCAACCGTATAGCTGTATGCAACTAAACAAAACAATGTTCATCAGGGATCAAGGTGCAAAACACAGTTCATATAATCACAAACAACACATAAAATAATACTAACAGATCAAAAAGTTGGCATAAGGTGCATACCATATACAACATGTAGTTAAATATACAACTCTATTACTGTTACTTCTGCTGTCATAAATAAGGTGCACTGGATGGTAGTAGGGCATTCAGGTGTCTCACAGCTGGGGGGAAGAAGCTGTTACCCAGCCTAACAGCCCCAGTTCTTATCCCGTGATACCTTCTGCCGGATGGTAGGAGGTCAGAGATTGTGGGATTGATGGGAGGGATCCTCGATGATGCTGAGTGCTCTGCGAATGCGGCACTTCTGGTGTGCTGGATGGAGCTGAGGAGAGATGGACCCTGATAATTCTCTCTGCAGTCCTCACAATCCGTTGCAGGGCTTTGTGACCGGATGCCTTGCAACTCCCATCCCAGGTGGTGATACAGCAGGTCAGGACAATCTTGTTGGTGCTCCGGTTAAAATGGGGATGGGAAGCCTCGCTCACGTCAGACTCCCCAGGAAGTGGAGGCTTTTAAATGTTGTCTACATCACCTCCTCTGATAACTTGTTCCAGAAATTCACCACATTCTGTATGAAAAATGTACCCCTGAGATCTTCCCTCTCACTTTAAAATATAGGAGTGATTTTCTAAACTCAGGAATTTTAGATGATGGTGGTTTTGGTGATCCCATGGTGATCCCCATGGAAGAACTTCTCATCCATGGAGTTCAGAGTGGAGAAGCAAGTAAAACAGACTCTGCAGTGTAATGGAGATACTGAGAGAGAAGGAGCCCATGGATGAAATGTCTGTAGAAATCATCATAAGGTGGAGAAAAAACATCATGGGGTAGAGCAGCAGGACAGTCAGCAATGCAGATCTCAGTGAGATGTCCTGGAGTGAGGAGCAGGCAGTCTCTGAAATGCCATTGAGCAAAGTGCATAGTGGAAGGGGGCAGGTGGTGGTTAGGGTGGGCATGCTTTCTGTGAGAGGTGGGTGTATTTGTGGTTCTCAGTTATGAACACTTCAGCAGAGTAGGAAGGGAACCAGAGAGAGTGAAGGGGAACAGTAGACAGGAAAGGAAACCAATATTGCACACAGAAAATCAACAACGTGTGAAAGAGACAAAGAGAGAATAAAAAACAGAGAGAAGGAAAATCAGAAGGACAACAATGAGAAAAAGAAGAAGTGCTGAAATGTGAAGCAGACCAGCAGGGAGAGAGAAGATATGGCAGAGGGGAATAACAGCCAATTGAGAGGGCATGCCATCAATTCAGACTGAAGGATACTGTTGGTGAGTGAAAGATAAACAAATTAGAAAGGATGTGATAATAAGAGAATAAAGAAGATTGACAGAGTGGAAGAATCAAGGAAGAGGGGAATAAATTTATTAATTATGAAAGGAACCAAGTGAGAGAGGGAATCAACATAAGAGAGATGGTAGTATTTCGACCCCTCAGCTGTGAACAGTTCAAAGGAGAAGTCAGAGATTTCATTAACTGATACAAGACCGGGTAAGTTTGGAACAATGGCTGCAATATCTCTGGGTTGAACTGGGAAAATAGGAGGTGGAAAGCCCATCACAGAGTGTTCCAGTGAGGCTATTTCAATCAGCCAAGACCTGGTGCTGTGCTGGAATAGACTGGAGAGGACTTATACACTGGAATTCAGAAGGATGAGAGGGGATCTGATTGAAACATATAAGATTATTAAGGGATTGGACACACTGGAGGCAGGAAGCATGTTCCCGCTGATGGGTGAGTCCAGAACTAGAGGCCACAGTTTAAGAATAAGGGGTAGACCATTTAGAACAGAGATGTGGAAAAACTTTTTCACCCAGAGAGTGGTGGATATGTGGAATGCTCTGCCCCAGAAGGCAGTGGAGGCCAAGTCTCTGGATGCATTCAAGAGAGAGTTAGATAGAGCTCTTATAGATAGCGGGGTCAAGGGATATGGGGAGAGGGCAGGAACGGAGTACTGATTGTGTATGATCAGCCATGATCACAGTGAATGGTGGTGCTGGCTAGAAGAGCTGAATGGCCTACTCCTGCACCGTCTATTGACTTGGAGATGGCTGGGGTGTCTGCAGTTTCTGGAACTGCTAACTGAGTAGGGTCATTCCCAGACTGAACTGGTGCCTTGCGGGAAGATTGCGGAAGTGACTTAGGGTCTGAAGATCCCATGGATGATGCCTATTTGAGTCTGGCATGACGTTGGCTTAGTCCACCGTGGTAAAGGTGTGGGAGAACAGTGATGACTGAGTGAGGACACTGGAAACCAGCCAGAGAGGGAAGAGAAAAGACAATCACTTCTCAGCTTTCGAAGGGTCAGCGGAGAAAGGAGAAGCTTCTGTGTTCACAGGTAACTACACTGAGAATTGCTTTGTGAATCAGAGTGTGTGTGGAGGCAAGGAGATAGCGAGCACCAAGAAATCTGAAGTTAAACTGGATTTGTGATACTTAGGAATATTTTAGACTACAGTTTGTCATTATAATTACTGTAGTAACTAATGGGTATCTTGGTTTATGTTAAGGTCAGGGTTTACACACCGTATTTATAAATGTCTGTGCTACACAGTATTCAAACTTGTGTGGAGCAAAGCTAACAGTTCAGTACAAAATGTGAGACTTGTCATTTGTAAGCCAATAGTGAAGTTGTTTGATGGATTTATAAGTATCATTTCTACATATTCAAAGTAGAAATATTTTGATAATACTAAAATGTATTATCAGAGTACATACATGTATTATCAGAGTACATACATGTCACCACATACAACCCTGAAATTCTTTTTCCTGTGGGCATACTCAGCAAATCTATAGGATAATAACTGTAAACAGGATCAGTGAACGAGCAAGGACATAGAAGACAATAAACTGTGCAACTGCAACTATAAATGATTAGCAATAAATAATGAGAACATGAAATAACAAGATAAAGAGTCTTTAAAGTGAGATTATTAGTTGTGGAAACATCTCAATAGATGAGTGTAGTTATCCCCTTTTGGTCAAGAGCCTGATGGTTGAGGGGTAATAACTGTTCTTGAAACTGGAGGTACGAGTCCTGAGGCACCTGTACCTTCTTCCAGATGGCAGCAGTGAGAAAAGAGCATGGCCTGGGTGGTAAGGATCTTTGTTGATAGATGCTGCTTTTCTATGAAAGCTTTTCATGTAGATGTGCTCAATGATTGGGAAGGTTTTACGCATGATGCACTGGGCTGAGTCCACTACCTTTTGTAGGATTTTCTATTCAAAGGCATTGATGTTCCCATACCAGGCCATAGTGCAGCCAGACGCTACACTTCCACTACACTTCCATAGGAGTTTGTCAAGGACATGCCAAATCTCAGCAGGCTCCTGAGGAATATTATAGAATTGCTGAATTTCATTTACATTATAATACTGCAGTTTAGGGGACTGAGAAATAAACAGATTTAGGCTTTGCTAAATTTATAATTGTTTAATGCATATGTGTTTATAAATGATTATATAATTTAAGGTTGTTGTAGCAGTGAGGATAAGCTCCCACAATCTATTAAGTGGCCTCTGACCACCAAGTCCAGCTCCTGGCCTCCACGCGTGGCTTAGCTACAAAGCTCAGCGGAACCATTTCTACTGACATGAGAAGGGGCAAAGGCAGGTTATTGGAGTCTTAAAACTGGTCACTTTGGGTAGCTGGGGCTTACCTGCTGTGGTTGGTAGCTCACCTAGGAGAAGGAAAACTCTGATCTCAAATCTCCACTGCCTAATGGCTATACCCACTCATGGGAAGGCTTCAGGAGTAAGCCCTGAGGGAAAAATTTGGAGCTGGAGTCACTAAGGCAGTCTTACTTTGAGTTCAACACTAACTGGCAACTCCTTCCAAGCTGCTGCTGCAAAATGGTATTGGTCTCTGCCATTCCTTTGGGTTACTCGGATGTGTGGCGAGGGGGAGCTAGCGGCGTGGGCAACAGCTTGCTCTCCATATTGCACTGCCCAAGTTTGTGTATCTAGACAGGTAGGACACAACTCCCATGGTTGACCCTGACCGACGGATGCCTCATCTCATCTCATATAAGTGTTTATAGATTAGTTTCTTGAATAATTTTATATTGTATATAAATAACGAATTTTAAAAATTAATTGCTTGCAAAAAGTTATTTTTTAGGGCTCTTGCTACCATTTATAGAGAGAAAATAGTTTAACCTATATTGAATGTATATTTAATTTTAAGAACATGTACTCTGATCAGACAAGAGATACATCTTTGCACCAACCACTGCTGTTGGCTGACTGCTATCTACCATCAATGAAGGCCATTTGATTTGAAACTCCATCCTTTCTATTTGCAAAACACAATGTAGACAGAACACACTGAATCCTCGGGTTATCCCTGTACAGCCAACATCTGGCAGCTGCATGGTATTTACATCAAAGAATGAGTACTCACTAATTTGGGAAAATTGGGCAGTATCCTTTGAGAGAATAGCAATACTGTTACCTAACAATCAGGAAGGAGATCCTTTTGCAAGTTATTGAAACTGCCTTATAAATCCACCACACATGGTTTAATACTACCAAGTCAGAAGAGAAGAATCCCTATGCTGCTGTTTTGCGATCTTAAACCAATATCTCACCATCTCTCTCTGGTTTGAATAAAAATATTCTACAGTGCTTTTCAATGAAGAGAAATTTATTTCTCAGATGTACCTCAGCATCTGTTTTGAATAAAATATTCTTCAGCGCTTTTCAATGAAGAGAAATTTATCTCTCCAGTGTCCTAACTTGTATTTATCCCAAGCAAGATCAGAAAAATGGATTAACAGGCCATTTTCACATTGCTGCTTTCATGAAATGTAACTGGAATATTTGCAACAGTAACAAAGGATCTAGACTTAATGGTCTGTAAAGCCCAAAGTTTATGAAAGGTGAGAAATCAATGCAAGTCTTTCTTATAAAAGTTAAATAGTTAAATTCCCAATGTGAAATTTCACTGTTCATGAATTTTTCACTCAAATACCAACTGCCAATTATCAACATAATATGCTTGAGAGTGCACATGCACATGCTAAAGCCTGTGGGATATTGTGCACTTTGCACTGTAGAGCTTATTTAAGAAGCCTTGATTGTCCTGGCAGAGAAACCTGCAGTGTGGATCTGTGCCAACTGTGGCTGGTGTGAACCAATCACATCTCTGTGTCAGCAATATACCAAACCTGGCCAGAGACTCTTCTGGCTCGTTTCAATGAAATGTCTACTTTTCTGATCATTTTACCAAAGCATATGTTGAACCATCAGTTTTCAATGTGTGGCTTCAGAGAAATCCTTCCACTGAAATAAAAATGGGAAGCTTTGTGCTTCAGGGAGTTCAATAATGTAGCGTTCTGGTCCATGATACTTAATGTTGTAGAAGTTCAGTGAGAGCTTGGTTTTGAATGGTGAGTACTTTTATGCTTACTCTTCCAAAGTACGGAACAACGGGTCACTGTTCTAAGAAATGGGATTTTTTTTTCCCTTCACTAAGTAACTGCATCAAGTGTATTATGTAACAGCAGCCTACATCACCTTACATTAGAATGTTTTGTGAAGAATTCTGATTGAGGGCCAAGAATTTAATTTTCTGCACGAGTTAAACTTCCATTTCCCCACACGAACTTGGATTTGTTCCCTTTGTCTGCTATGGAACTTCAGAGGCTCTCTGCAAAATGAAGAGAGAAAGAACATGCATGCGTACAACACATTTTGTCAACCCCCGGGGGCAGTCCAGGTCATATGGCAGTTGGTGATGTCCAATTATAATACCATGAGACATAAGAGCAGAATTCGGCCATTCAGCCCATCTCCGCCTTTCCATCATGGCTGATTTATTATTTTTCTCAAACCTATTCTCCTGCTTTCTTCCTTAGCCTTTGACACCCCTACTAATCAAGAAACTATCAAACAGCTTTCTGAAAATCCAAATAAACAATATCCACTGATTCTCCTTTGTCTAGTCTTCCCCTGATTTCTTTATCTCCCATTACTACCTCTCCAGCTTAATTTTCCAGTGGTCCAATATCCACACTCGTCTCTCTTTTACTCTGCATATATCTGATAAAAAATACTTTTGGTACCCTCTTTTATATTATTGGCTAGCTTAGCTTCATATTCCTTTCTCTCCTTATTGCATTTTAGTTGCCTTCTGTTGGTTTTTAAAAATTGCCCAGTCCTCTAGCTTCCCACTCATTTTTGTTATACTATATATCCACTTTTTTTAGCCAAGATTGCCTCATCATCCCTTTAGAAAATTTCTTCTTCTTTGGTAAGAATCAATTCCGCATTTTTTGCATTGCTGCCAGAAATTATAATCATTGCTGTTTTGTCATCATCCCTACTAATGTCCCCTTGCAATCAATTTTAGCCAGTTCCTCTCTCATGCCTCTGTAGTTCCCTTTACTCCATTGCAATATTAATACATCTGATTTTTGCTTCTCCCTCTCAAACTGCAAGGTGAATTCCATTATATTCTGATCACTGTCTCCAAAGGGTTCCTTTACCTTAAGCTCTTGAATCAAATCTGGTTCATTACACAACCATCGGTCCATAATTGCCCTTTCCCTAGTCATTCAGATCCTATGTCATCTCTAAGGGTTTGATTTCACTTTTTAGCAACACTTTTTATATAGCCTGTGGACTTTTGTAACCTTTCCTGCACTCTTCTTCCCTTTTATCTTATCTTTACTTTTCCAAACTGTTGAATCTAACCCCTACTGGTTAGTTTAAAGACACATTTCAACTCATCCCACTGACTGCAGTTTTGCCCTATCAACTACCTCGCCTTCCTCATCGTGTCAGTGAAAGCTACCTCTCCTTGTATACCAAAAGCTCCACCCTCTACCCACCTGCTCTGATTCCCAACTAACATTCCCTCTAATTTGTAATGACCAGTGTGCGCAAAAATCTTGTGCTGTGCAATTTTTTGCCCAGTGACAACAACATGGAAGCGCTGAATTTTATATACAGAGGTATTCATTTCAACAGCGAGCAAAACACTGTCAATAAGAACTTTGATCTCCTCTGGGATTGTTTTCACTCTCGTTCATCTGCACTCTCACAAAGCACACGTAACAGGCCTGTAGCGGATAATGAAGAATTTTCTCACCAGAGCTTTTGCATACCATCTATATGTGATTTGCTTGCTAAATGACACTTTTAAAAAGTCAAGTTTCTGAATATCACTCCACTTCCTCTCACTTGCAAGTTCTCCAGCACATTTTGCATCATGTCAGTACACCAGTTTCTTTATTGTACATAAAAAATTCTCGTAGCTGCCTGCTCCTGACCTTATGAGTTTTCAGTGTAGCAGTATCTACTGTTTCATTAAGCCATTCTGCTTTAAATGAACTCACAGCTCTTTTGCCCTTCAGGGCCTTTGCTTCTTTGCAATTTAACATAGTGAATCAATAACTTCTTGAATAAAAACAGTATAAATAAGCAAGTCCTAAAATATGCAGACAAATCATCGCAAACTCCACCTTGTCAACACCATCCGCATCAGAAACTGGAAAAGGAAATGTGATTGTGTACGATCGTGAAATATACTTAACGTGCCAATGAAGTAGAGGGTGACAACTTTTTGTGTGTCATTTAAATTCCTTTGTGCGCTGGTAGCAAGAGATGTGTGCGCGCACACATGCCTACATCTGAGAAGGAACCCTCTTCCAAATTAGTTTAAACCCTTCCCATTCCTATAAGTAGCCTCAGCAATGTTCCACTGACAGGATCCCCTCCAGTGACCTGGCTTTTAGAGTAAGCATCTGTGTTGATTTGTAATGGATACTGTGACAAGCTTGTCTTGCATAACGTTCATACAGTTCAGATCATTACACCATGATGATGACGACGATGGCGTCAACTCAGGCCTGAGAGGCCAGCGTCGGGCATTTTCATGCCTTACAAGGCGTGGAACGAAAGACTGTGTAGCGCACCACTCCTCACACAGACGTTTCGCAGTATTTTTCTTTATTTTACGAGGTCGAGTTGTGAGCTCAACACTCAACCCGGCACGGATGGAAAGCGTACTCGTGAACTGGGAACCTCCGTTCCGGCGTCCGGCACTGATGTCACTGCGCCATCAGCCGGTATATGCACAGATCATTACACAGTGCAAGGTAAAACTCTAACAATGCAGAATAAAGTGTAACAGTTACAGAGAAGGTACAGTGCAGGTAGACAATAGGGTGCAAGATCACAACAAGATAAATTGTGAGCTCAAGAGTTACACTTATTGTACTCGGGAACTAATTAATAGACATTTGTAGCTTCTGCCCGAAAGAAGATAAGTACAGAGTAAGAAACAGAAGGAACTTCCTTGCTTTTCTTCAGCAATGCAGAACTGTATCAACATATAAAGGTCCTCAGTTTAATTGTCTGGATCCTGCATAATCCAGCCTACCATCCACAGTTTCTGTCCATGTCATTCCCATAGACCGACCTACTCATCACGGACTTTGTTGAGCTTAAGGCCTTGCTGCTGGATTGTGCCGCGAGGTAGATCAGGGCATCAGTGATAACCAGCCCTCAGGTCGTGAATCCCAAGGGCCACCAAGATGGGTTTTGGGAGTTTACTGTTGTCAGGGGCTTTTGATACAATTTCAGACATCTCTGAGGATCTGGAGGCAATTAAAAATAGTTTAAAATGATTAAAATAAATAAAAATGTTAAAATGCACTTATGAATCATAAAAATCATTAAAAATTCATAATATCTATAGGTTATTTGTGCCTGGTAATCATCAAGGATGGAACTACCGATAGATATCCTTATTAAAAAGGGTTACTCCCAGCTTACAGACATGGCAGGCACAAGGACAAGTCACATTCATACCCAAAAGTGCTCACATTTCATAATCACTCATGGAAACACCACCCATTAAAAATGCACTAAGTCCCCATTAACCTACAATCATCAGCCTACGTTAAAGTACACCACCAGTAAACTACTGACATATACTGAGGATGGTACAGGGGCACATCCTCCAGTTCCAGAGACCTGGATTCAATCCTGAATGTTAGTGACTGTCTTTGTGGAGCTTGCACGTCAAGCTTTCCTCCACACGCTCCAGTTTCCTGCCATTTCCTGAAATGTGCAGGTGAAGGTCTGTTGCCCTCATTTACTCCAATTTTGAATCCATTCCATCCTGAAGTACGCCTTTTTGTCGGAGCACCTGCATGGGTGGTCTTGACAATCCCTTCAGATGCCTCAGCAAAATCCCCCTGCTCCAGGCCTGTCGCCTCCTCATCAAGAAGAACCCTGCTCCTTTGTGCTGAAATCAGTGGAATGATATAGTGGCACGACAGCATTATCCATCAATGCATTTGTGTAGGCTCTGGAACGAATGACTTTGGCCCCAAAATCACCACTACTGGCTCAGGGTAAAAGCAGAAACTACTGAACGTATGAGCTACAGCCTTCATTTCAATTGACACGTGATTTCCTTTTTCTTTTTCACATTTTTGTGTGTCAGAGGCAAGTCTCATTCCACAACAATATCGTCTGATATTGGATTCGAGATACAGTGGAGCAAGAAGCAACCTGAAGTCAGAGCGAAAGATGCTACTGAGGGAGAACATTTCTATAAGATAGGCAGAGCTCTGAGGAACCAGAAAACTAGAGTAAGAATCTGGAATTTAACTTGCTGGAACAACGAAATCACGAGGATGTGTGATGAATGACATCATGCAGATGTCATCGGAGATATGGAGAAACTTCTGAGAGAAGGCTAAGAGAAATCAAACGTGAGAATAACAGAAACTCCATTTTATACTTTTGATTATAAAATTCTACCCCTCTGCCCACACCATCTACTGAATGTCTCCTCAAATTTCTTTTAGTATCCGTTGCATTCTAAATCTCTGATAGTTAACACTTCCCTACAATTTGTTTTGTGTATCCTTAAAAACAAGGAATACAAATCATTAATTTTTAATTGAGGCTTCAATTTGACCCTTTTTCTCAACTGCACCCAATCCACAATGGTCCGCTTCGTTTAAAAGGCTTGCCTATTTCAATATTATTATATACAGCTTTGGACCACATATCACAGAAAGCTACTAAATGAAATACCCAGCAGCATTAGCAGTAAAAATCTTAACCAGGGCATTATAATAGCTAAGCAGGGAGGAATATAGTGTATTCAATATTTTAGTAATATTTGAGTAATTTTTAATTATATTGTTTTAAGCAGTATTCTTTGCCCGCTTCGAAAGGGAGAATATAACTACAGCTGTGAAGATCCCTGCTGCACCCGGTGACCCTGTGATCTCTGTCTCAGAGGCTGATATTACCTGGTAAGGCTCTGAAAACTTGTGCCAACTAACTGGCGGGAGTATTCAAGGACATTTACAACCTCTCGCTGCTTTGGTTTGAAGTTATCACCTGCTTCAGAAAGGTGACAATTATACCAGTGCCTATGAAGGGTAGTGGGAGCTGCCTAATGGCAGAGGTATAACTCAAAGATCATCTTTTAATTTGCTGATGGTACACTCTCAAATGGAGACGAGAGGGCATACAGGAGTGAGATATACCAGCTAGTTGAGTGGTGCCACAGCAACAACCTTTCACTCACTGTCAGTAAGACGAAAGAGCTGACGGTGAACTTCAGGAAAGGCAAGATGAAGGAACACATACCAACCTCATAGATACATCAGAAGTGGAGAGAGTGAGCAACTTCAAATTCCTGGGTGTCAAGATCTCTGAGGATCTACCCTGTTCCCAACATATTGATGCAGTTATAAAGAAGGCAAGATAGCAGCTGTATTTATTAGGAGTTTGAAGAGATTTGGTTTGTCAACTAAAACTCTCAAAAACTTTGATAGATTTGGCTTTGGAGGTGGTGCAGAGGAGGTTCACCAGTTTGATCCCAGAGATGAGGGGGTTTAGACTATGAGGAGAGATTGAGTCGCCTGGGAATGTACTCACTGGATTTCAGAAGAATGAGAGGAATTATGAAATTATGAAAGGGATAGATAAGATAGAGGCAGGAAAGTTGTTTTCACTGGTAGGTGAGGCTAGAACTAGGGGGTATAGCCTCAAGATCCGGGGGAGTAGATTTAGGACGGAGATGATGAGGAACTGCTTTTCCAGAGGGTGGTGATTCTGTGGATTTCACTGCCCAATAAAGCAGTGGAGGCTACCTCACTAGCTATATTTAAGACAGGGTTGGATAGATTTTTGCATAGTAGGGGAATTAAGGGTTATGGGGAAAAGGCAGGTAGGTGGAGATGAGTCCATGGCCAGATCAGCCATGATCTTACTGAATGCTGAAGCAGGCTTGATGGGCCAGATGGCCTACTCCTGCTCCTATTTATTATGTTCTTATGTATTGTGGGGAGCATTCTGACAGGCTGCATCACTGTCTAGTATGGTGGGGTGGGGGGCTCCTGAGAGAAGCTACAGAAAGTTAAATTAATTAGCCCCATCATAGGTACCAGCCTTCATAATATCCAAGATATCTTCATGGAACAGTGCCTCCGAAAGGCGATGCCCATTATTAAGGACCCCAGGGATTATCCTCTTCTCATTGATACCGTCAGAAAGGAGGTACAGAAGCCTGAAGGGACACATTCAATGATTCAGGAACAGCTTCTTCCTCTCTGCCATATGATTCTAAATGTACACTGAACCCATGAACACTACCTCAATTTTTATAATATATATTATTTCTGTTTTAGCACTATTTTAATGTACTCTATATATATATTTACTGTAATTTATTTATTTTCCTTTCTGTATTATTGTGTATTGCATTGTACTGCTGCTGCTAAGTTAACAAATTGAACGACATGCTGGTGACAATAAAACTGATTCTGATTCTTTGTTTATATATTTAATTACGGGTTTTATGTACGAAGCATGTGAATGGCAAACGTCATTACACCATCACATCATAAGTGCGCGCCTCACTAAAAGTAAAAACAAAGAGTATACATGTTTGTCCCGGTCTCCCTATGTTTTTCTTTCAATTAGTTTGATGTCTTGAAGTTACAGAACAGTCTGTCTGTGGTCTAACCAAAGTTTTGTAAAGTTTTAACATGACTTGCATTCTCTTATATCTATACCCTGACTAATCACAGCCAAAATCTTCACCATCCATCCACTATATTTATAGAATCTATGGCCTTTTACATCAAGGTCCCTCTGATCAGTAATACTCCCCATCTTCTGTATGTCCTGTCTTGTATATATCCTACCTTTATGAAACCTTTCAAAATGCACCAATAACATTTATCAGGATTAAATTCCATCCAATGCCGTTGCTCTGCCCAGCATACCAGCTGATCACTATTATTCGATTTGACTCATGAACTAAGATGGAAAATAGCAATTGTCTGAGCTTCAATCTCTACGGTACACCACCAGTCACGGGTTTCCAATCACAAAGCAACTCTTCACCATAATTCTGTTTCCCATTATCAAGTCAACGGTGGATCCAATTTGCCAACTTGCCTTGAATCCCATGGACACTAACGTTTTGGAATAGTCATCCATGTAGATCTTGTCGAAGACTTTACTCAAGCTCATGCAGTCTACATCAAATGTATGGCTCTCATCAATATATTTTAAAATCTTTGGTCAAAAAAGGATCTGCATAGCAATCCCTGATCAATCCCAGCCCTTTCAAGTGTAAATTAATCCAGTTCCTCTGATTTTTTTTCTAATGATTCCCCTACCACTGATGTTATATTGTTCTGTAACTAACACACACAAAATGCTGGAGGAACTCAGCAGGCCATGCAACATTTATGGAAAAGAGAATGTGAACACTGATTTCTCAAACTTCCAGTAGTTGCTCCCCCTCCTCTCCTTCACTATTCCCACTCCTGTTGCCCTCTCTCACCTTATCTCCTCACCTCCCTCTGGTGTTCCTCCTCCTACCCTTTCTTCAACTTTCTCCAATCAGACTCTCTTTCTTGAAGCTCTTTATCTCTTTCACCAATCAACTTCACCTCCTTCTTACTTCACCCCTTCCTGCTCTCAGTTTCACCTACCTTCTGCCACTGTGTTTTTTCTCCTCTTCCCCATCTTCTTACTATGACTTCTCATCTTTTTTCCAGTCCTGATGAAAGGTCTCCACCCAAAACATCAGCTGTTCACTCTTTTCTATAGATGCTGCCTGGCCTGCTGAATTCCTCCAGTATATTGTGTGTGCGTGTTGCTTTGGATTTCTAGCATCTGCAGGTTTTCTTGTGTTTGCGTCTGTAATCCCTACAATTTCCAAAATAATTACTTTCTACCTTTTCCTAGTTTTCACAAATGGTGATTTCCCAGAAATGTTAACTCTGTCCCTCTCCCCAGAGATGCTGCCTGACTTGCAGAATTTTTGCTTCAGATTTTCAGCATCTGTGCTTATCCCAGGTTGGGCTTGGAATGGAGGAGCCAGCGATGTCGCTGATTAACTTTGAGGGGTCTGGACAGAGTAAACAGAAAGGATGCATTTCACTTAACAGTGGGTTCAAGCATCCTGGGACTTAGAGTTAAAGTAATTGGGAGAATTAAAGCACAGATGGGGGGGGGGGGGGGGAGTGGCAGGAAATCACCACCTGGAAAGCTAAATTCATTACAAATACAAAACAAGAAATTATTGATCACATAAATATTCACCCTCCCTTTAGTAAGACACACCAAATTATCACTAGTGCAGCCAATTGGATTTAGAAATCACACAATTAGTTAAATGGAGATTGCCTGCATGCAGTCAAGGTGTTTCAATTGATTGTAGTAAAATACACCTGTGGCTGGAAGGTCCAACTGCTGGTGAGTCAGTATCCTGGGAAAAACTACACCATGAAGACAAAAGAACTCTCCAAACTCTGCAAAAAAGTTATTGTAAAGCACAAGTCAGGAGAGGGATACAAGAAAGTTTCCCAAGACACTGAATAGACCTTGGAGTACAGTTAAGTCACTCATCAAGAAATGGAAAGAATATGACACAGCTGTAAATCTGCCTAGAGCAGGCCATCCTCAAAATCTGAGTGACCGTACAAGAAAGGGTCTAGTGAGGGAGGCCACCAAGAGACCATGACAACTCTGGAGGAGTTACAAGCTTCAGTGGCTGAGATGGGAGAGACTGTGCATACAACAGTTGGAAGAGTGGCAAAGAGAACGCCACTGTTGAAAAGAACTCACATGAAATCTTGGCTAGAGTTTGCTGGAAGGCATATGGGAGACTCTGAAGTCAGCTTGAAGAAGATTCAATGGTCTGATGAAATCAAAATTCAGCCATCAGACTGAACACTATGTTTGGTGTAAGCCAAACACCGCACAACATCAAAAACACACCATCCCTATCATGAACCACGGTGGTGGCTGCATCATACTGTGGGGATGCTTCACTGCAGCAGGCCCTTGAAGGCATGTGAAAGTAGAGAGTAAAATTAATGCAGCAAAATACAGAGAAATCCTGGAAGAAAAGCTGATGCAGTCTGCAAGAGAACTGTGACTTGGGAGAAGATTTGTTTTCCAGCTAAAGCTACACATGAATAGTTTAAAAACAACAAAATTTGTGTCCTGGAGTGGCCAAGTCAGAGTTCAGACCTCAATCCATTGAGAATTTGTGGCTGGACTTGAAAGGGCTGTTCACTCATGATCCCTATGCAATCTGACAGAGCTTGAGCAGTTTTGTAGGGAAGAATAGGGAAAAATTAGAGTCCAGATGTACAAAACTGATAGAGATCTATCCTCACAGACTCAACGCTGTAATTGCTGTCAAAGGTGCATCTACTAAATGCTGAACTGTAGGAGACAAATACTTGTGCAGTCACTTACTGTGTGTTTTATATTTGTAATTAACTTAGAAGAGATCTGTTTTCACTTTGACAAGAAAGTTTTTGTTGAAGTGTCAGAAAAGCCAAGTTAAATCTAGTGTGATTCACTGTGGTAAAACAATAAAACATAAAAACTCCCAAAGGGATGACTACTTCTTATAGGTACTGTATTATGGTTCCTTATGGACCTCGGTGAGAACTCTCTCCAGAGAAGCTGGCGGAGGTACAATGAACTGTCAGCAGAGGATAGGAAAATAATAAGTGAGGGTCGTCAAGGAGGGAAGCAAAATAAATTATTGTGGAATGAAAGGAGTAAAACAGTGAATGAGTGTTGGGAGAGACAGTCGAGTGAAGGGAAGGGTGAGGGTGAAATCGGACACGAGAAGAAAAACAAAACGGAAAGTTCGTCAACGCAGCTGAATTCCGAGCAAATAGTTGTAAACCAATATTGAAAGACACATCCGTGATCTTGTTAAAACCTCGCACCGTTTACCACTTTTTCTTGCTCGAGTTTTCTTCTCAAACGCCCCAGAGCCGGTCTGGAGACTGAAGCGTGACTCCCGGCACCAGCTGCCCTGCCGCTAACCCGTTTCAGTGTTTATAGAGCTCTGGCGAAATTAAAAACAGATTTGTAATGTCCCGGCGAAGCGTGCGTGCTTTGCAGCCTTATACAGAAGCTTATTTTTTAAAAAAATCCATGCACCCGCACCTGTGATGTAGAGCGAGTCTGGGTGGCTCCACTCTACCGGTATTGAATACACAGAACACGTTTCAAACGCAGACCTAGGGACAGGCTGCACTTTGGAAGGTGAGTTCGGGCTTCAGTGGAGGCAAATTACCCTTGACCCTCCGAAAGCGCCCTACCCCCGATGTCCTCGTTGACCACCCTTGACCTCTCGAGCACACTGACACCCAACCGTCCCTGACCAACTTGAACCCACAGACCAAGCCTCCGCTGACCACACCGTAACTGATGGTAACCAGCAGGCGTCTGGGGGCGGTTCCCACAGCAAACCTGGAGGGACCTGCGACCGACGGCCATTGCAGCCAATCAGAACGCACTGTTCTGCTGACATTGTCAATGCTCGGCCAATGGAGCGGCACGAATCCTGGCGGAGCCCAAGTGAGGCGGGGCAAGGGAGGACCAATGGGCGTGTCCTGAGGGCGGTCCGGGTTGAAGGTGCGACCAATGGGCGGGACCGGCCGGGCGCGGAGGGTTCGGAGCGGCCGCGAGTAGCTGCTTGTGTTGTCGGCGGCCGGCTGGACGATGGGTCCCTGCTCGCTGTCGCGCCTGGCGCTGGCCGTCTGCCTGCTTCACTGCTCCGGCCCAGGTACCGCTCTGGCCGCCAGGGCTCCCGGTCACATCCCGCCTCGTCTACTATCCCCGACTCCAGCTCGCCGGCTCCGCATTTTACATCCCTCCGGTTCCCCCCGTCCCTCGGTTCACTCACTCACTGAATGACTACCCCCCCTCCGGTTCACTCACTCACCGACTGATCCCCCCCCCCTCCGGTTCACTCACTCACCGACTGATCCCCCCCCCCCCTCCGGTTCACTCACTCACCGACTGATCCCCCCCCCTCCGGTTCACTCACTCACCGACTGATCCGCCCCTCCTCCGGTTCACTCACTCACTGACTGATCCCCCCCCCCCCTCCGGTTCACTCACTCACTGACTGATCCCCCCCCCCTCCGGTTCACTCACTCACCGACTGATCCGCCCCTCCTCCGGTTCACTCACTCACTGACTGATCCCCCCCCCCCCTCCGGTTCACTCACTCACTGACTGATCCCCCCCCCCCTCCGGTTCACTCACTCACTGACTGATCCCCCCCCCTCCGGTTCACTCACTCACCGACTGATCCGCCCCTCCTCCGGTCACTCACTCACTGACTGATCCCCCCCCCCTCCGGTTCACTCACTCACTGACTGATCCCCCCCCTCCGGTTCACTCACTCACACGACTGATCCCCCCCCCCCCCCTCCGTTCACTCACTCACCGACTGATCCCCCCCCCCTCCGGTTCACTCACTCACTGACTGATCCCCCCCCCCTCCGGTTCAATCACTCACTGACTGATCCCCCCCCCTCCGGTTCACTCACTCACCGACTGATCCCCCCCCCCCTCCGGTTCACTCACTCACCGACTGATCCCCCCCCCCCTCCGGTTCACTCACTCACCGACTGATCCCCCCCCCCTCCGGTTCACTCACTCACCGACTGATCCCCCCCCCCTCCGGTTCACTCACTCACCGACTGATCCCCCCCCTCCGGTTCACTCACTCACTGACTGATCCCCCCCCTCCGGTTCACTCACTCACCGACTGATCCCCCCCCCTCCGGTTCACTCACTCACTGACTGATCCCCCCCCCCCTCCGGTTCACTCACTCACCGACTGATCCCCCCCCCCTCCGGTTCACTCACTCACCGACTGATCCCCCCCCCTCCGGTTCACCTCACTCACCGACTGACTACCCCCCCTCCGGTTCACTCACTCACTGACTGACCCCCCCCCCCCTCCGGTTCACTCACTCACCGACTGATCCCCCCCCCCCCTCCGGTTCACTCACTCACCGACTGATCCCCCCCCCTCCGGTTCACTCACTCACCGACTGACTACCCCCCCCCCTCCGGTTCACTCACTCACTGACTGACCCCCCCCCCCCTCCGGTTCACTCACTCACCGACTGATCCCCCCCCCCCTCCGGTTCACTCACTCACCGACTGATCCCCCCCCCCCTCCGGTTCACTCACTCACCCGACTGATCCCCCCCCCCCCTCCGGTTCACTCACTCACTGACTGATCCCCCCCCCTCCGGTTCACTCACTCACTGACTGATCCCCCCCCCCCTCCGGTTCACTCACTCACCGACTGATCCCCCCCCCTCCGGTTCACTCACTCACCGAATGATCCCCCCCCTCCGGTTCACTCACTCACCGACTGATCCCCCCCCTCCGGTTCACTCACTCACCGAATGATCCCCCCCCTCCGGTTCACTCACTCACCGACTGATCCCTCCCCCTCCGGTTCACTCACTCACCGACTGATCCCCCCCTCCGGTTCACTCACTCACCGACTGATCCCCCCCCCCCCTCCGGTTCACTCACACACCGACTGATCCGCCCCCCCCCTCCGGTTCACTCACTCACCGACTGATCCCCCCCCCCTCCGGTTCACTCACTCACCGACTGATCCCCCCCCCCCTCCGGTTCACTCACTCACCGACTGATCCCCCCCCCCCCTCCGGTTCACTCACTCACGACTGATCCCCCCCCCTCCGGTTCACTCACTCACCGACTGATCCCCCCGCCCCCCCCCTCCGGTTCACTCACTCACTGACTGATCCCCCCCCCCCTCCGGTTCACTCACTGACTGACTGATCCCCCCCCCCTCCGTTCACTCACTCACTGACTGATCCCCCCCCCCTCCGGTTCACTCACTCACCGACTGATCCCCCCCCTCCGGTTCACTCACTCACCGACTGATCCCCCCCCCCTCGGTTCACTCACTCACTGACTGATCCCCCCCCCCCTCCGGTTCACTCACTCACTGACTGATCCCCCCCCCCTCCGGTTCACTCACTCACCGACTGATCCCCCCCCCCTCCGGTTCACTCACTCACCGACTGATCCCCCCCCCTCCGGTTCACTCACTCAGCGACTGATCCCCCCCCCCTCCGGTTCACTCACTCACTGACTGATCCCCCCCCCCTCCGGTTCACTCACTCACTGACTGATCCCCCCCCCCTCCGGTTCACTCCACCTCACCGACTTCCCCCCCCCCCCTCCGGTTCACTCACTCACCGACTGATCCCCCCCTCCGGTTCACTCACTCACCGACTGATCCCCCCCCCCCCCTCCGGTTCACTCACTCACCGACTGACTACCCTCCCCTCGGTTCACTCACTCACCCGACTTTCCCCCCCCCCTCCGGTTCACTCACTCACCGACTGATCCCTCCCCCCCTCCGGTTCACTCACTCACCGACTGATCCCCCCCCTCCGGTTCACTCACTCACCGACTGATCCCCCCCCCCCCCTCCGGTTCACTCACTCACCCGACTGATCCCCCCCCCCCCTCCGGTTCACTCACTCACCGACTGACTACCCTCCCCTCGGTTCACTCACTCACCGACTTTCCCCCCCCCCCCCTCCGGTTCACTCACTCACCGACTGATCCCCCCCCCCCCTCCGGTTCACTCCATCACCGACTGACTACCCTCCCCTCGGTTCACTCACTCACCGACTTTCCCCCCCCCCCTCCGGTTCACTCACTCACCGACTTTCCCCCCCCCCCTCCGGTTCACTCACTCACCCGACTGATCCCCCCCTCCGGTTCACTCACTCACCGACTGATCCCCCCCCCCCCCCTCCGTTCACTCACTCACCGACTGACTACCCTCCCCCTCGGTTCACTCACTCACCGACTTTCCCCCCCCCCCCCTCCGGTTCACTCACTCACCGACTGATCCCCCCCTCCCGGTTCACTCACTCACCGACTGATCCCCCCCCCCCTCCGGTTCACTCACTCACCGACTGACTACCCTCCCCTCGGTTCACTCACTCACCGACTTTCCCCCCCCCCCCTCCGGTTCACTCACTCACCGACTGATCCCCCCCCCCTCCGGTTCACTCACTCCCGACTGATCCCCCCCCTCCGGTTCACTCACTCACCGACTGACCCCCCCCCCCTCCGGTTCACTCACTCACCGACTGATCCCCCCCCCCCCCCTCCGGTTCACTCACTCACTGACTGATCCCCCCCCCCCCTCCGGTTCACTCACTCACCGACTGATCCCCCCCCCCTCCGGTTCACTCACTCACCGACTGATCCCCCCCCCTCCGGTTCACTCACTCACCGACTGACCCCCCCCCCCTCCGGTTCACTCACTCACCGACTGATCCCCCCCCCCCCTCCGGTTCACTCACTCACTGACTGATCCCCCCCCCCCCTCCGGTTCACTCACTCACCGACTGATCCCCCCCCCCCCCCTCCGGTTCACTCACTCACTGACTGATCCCCCCCCCCTCCGGTTCACTCACTCACCGACTGATCCCCCCCCCCCTCCGGTTCACTCACTCACTGACTGATCCCCCCCCCCCTCCGGTTCACTCACTCACCGACTGACTACCCCCCCTCCGGTTCACTCACTCACCGACTGATCCCCCCCCCTCGGTTCACTCACTCACCGACTGACTACCCTCCCCCTCGGTTCACTCACTCACCGACTTTCCCCCCCCCCCTCCGGTTCACTCACTCACCGACTGATCCCCCCCCCCCCTCCGGTTCACTCACTCACTGACTGATCCCCCCCCCCCTCCGGTTCACTCACCGACTGATCCCCCCCCCCCTCCGGTTCACTCACTCACCGACTGATCCCCCCCCCTCCGGTTCACTCACTCACTCACTGATCCCCCCCTCCGGTTCACTCACTCACCGACTGATCCCCCCCCCCTCCGGTTCACTCACTCACCGACTGATCCCCCCCCTCCGGTTCACTCACTCACCGACTGATCCCCCCCCCTCCGGTTCACTCACTCACCGACTGATCCCCCCCCCCCTCCGGTTCACTCACTCACCGACTGATCCCCCCCCCCCTCCGGTTCACTCACCGACTGATCCCCCCCCCCCTCCGGTTCACTCACTCACCGACTGATCCCCCCCCTCCGGTTCACTCACTCACTCACTGATCCCCCCCTCCGGTTCACTCACTCACCGACTGATCCCCCCCCCCTCCGGTTCACTCACTCACCGACTGATCCCCCCCCTCCGGTTCACTCACTCACTGACTGATCCCCCCCCCCCTCCGGTTCACTCACTCACCGACTGATCCCCCCCCCCCTCCGGTTCACTCACTCACCGACTGATCCCCCCCCCCCTCCGGTTCACTCACTCACCGACTGATCCCCCCCCCCCCCTCCGGTTCACTCACTCACTGACTGACCCCCCCCCCCTCCGGTTCACTCACTCACCGACTGATCCCCCCCCCCCCCCCTCCGGTTCACTCACTCACCGACTGATCCCCCCCCCCCTCCGGTTCACTCACTCACCGACTGATCCCCCCCCCCCTCCGGTTCACTCACTCACCGACTGATCCCCCCCCCCCCCTCCGGTTCACTCACTCACTGACTGATCCCCCCCCCCCTCCGGTTCACTCACTCACCGACTGACCCCCCCCCCTCCGGTTCACTCACTCACCGACTGATCCCCCCCCCTCCGGTTCACTCACTCACCGACTGATCCCCCCCCCCTCCGGTTCACTCACTCACCGACTGATCCCCCCCCCCTCCGGTTCACTCACTCACCGACTGATCCCCCCCCCCCCTCCGGTTCACTCACTCACCGACTGATCCCCCCCCCCTCCGGTTCACTCACTCACCGACTGACCCCCCCCCCCTCCGGTTCACTCACTCACCGACTGATCCCCCCCCCTCCGGTTCACTCACTCACCGACTGATCCCCCCCCCTCGCGTTCACTCACTCACCGACTGATCCCCCCCCCCTCCGGTTCACTCACTCACTGACTAATCCCCCCCCTCCGGTTCACTCACTCACCGACTGATCCCCCCCCCCCCTCCGGTTCACTCACTCACCGAGCTGATCCCCCCCCCCCCTCCGGTTCACTCACTCACTGACTGATCCCCCCTCCCTCCGGTTCACTCACTCACCGACTGATCCCCCCCCCCTCCGGTTCACTCACTCACCGACTAATCCCCCCCCTCCGGTTCACTCACTCACCGACTGATCCCCCCCTCCCTCCGGTTCACTCACTCACCGACTGATCCCCCCCCCCCTCCGGTTCACTCACTCACCGACTGATCCCCCCCCCCTCCGGTTCACTCACCGACTGATCCCCCCCCCCCCTCCGGTTCACTCACTCACCGACTGATCCCCCCCCCCTCCGGTCACTCACTCACCGACTGATCCCCCCCCCCTCCGGTTCACTCACTCACCGACTGATCCCCCCCTCCGGTTCACTCACTCACCGACTGATCCCCCCCCCCTCCGGTTCACTCACTCACTGACTGATCCCCCCCCCTCCGGTTCACTCACTCACCGACTGATCCCCCCCCCTCCGGTTCACTCACTCACCGACTGATCCCCCCCCCCTCCGGTTCACTCACTCACTGACTGATCCCCCCCCTCCGGTTCACTCACTCACTGACTGATCCCCCCCCCTCCGGTTCACTCACTCACCGACTGATCCCCCCCCCCTCCGGTTCACTCACTCACTGACTGATCCCCCCCCCCTCCGGTTCACTCACTCACCGACTGATCCCCCCCCCCTCCGGTTCACTCACTCACCGACTGATCCCCCCCCCCCTCCGGTTCACTCACTCACCGACTGATCCCCCCCCTCCGGTTCACTCACTCACCGACTGATCCCCCCCCCCTCCGGTTCACTCACTCACTGACTGATCCCCCCCCCTCCGGTTCACTCACTCACTGACTGATCCCCCCCCTCCGGTTCACTCACTCACTGACTGATCCCCCCCCTCCGGTTCACTCACTCACACGACTGATCCCCCCCCCCTCCGGTTCACTCACTCACTGACTGATCCCCCCCCCTCCGGTTCACTCACTGACTGATCCCCCCCCCCCTCCGGTTCACTCACTCACCGACTGATTCCCCCCCCCTCCGGTTCACTCACTCACCGACTGATCCCCCCCCCTCCGGTTCACTCACTCACCGACTGATCCCCCCCCCTCCGGTTCACTCCACTCACCGACTGATCCCCCCCCCCCTCCGGTTCACTCACTCACTGACTGATCCCCCCCCCCTCCGGTTCACTCACTCACCGACTGATCCGCCCCTCCTCCGGTTCACTCACTCACTGACTGATCCCCCCCCCTCCGGTTCACTCACTCACCGACTGATCCCCCCCCCTCCGGTTCACTCACTCACCGACTGATCCCCCCCCCCCCCTCCGGTTCACTCACTCACCGACTGATCCCCCCCTCCGGTTCACTCACTCACCGACTGATCCCCCCCCCCTCCGGTTCACTCACTCACTGACTGATCCCCCCCCCTCCGGTTCACTCACTCACCGACTGATCCCCCCCCTCCGGTTCACTCACTCACCGACTGATCCCCCCCCCCCTCCGGTTCACTCACTCACTGACTGATCCCCCCCCTCCGGTTCACTCACTCACCGACTGATCCCCCCCCTCCGGTTCACTCACTCACCGACTGATCCCCCCCCTCCGGTTCACTCACTCACCGACTGATCCCCCCCCCCCTCCGGTTCACTCACTCACCGACTGATCCCCCCCCCCCCTCCGGTTCACTCACTCACCGACTGATCCCCCCCCTCCGGTTCACTCACTCACCGACTGATCCCCCCCCTCCGGTTCACTCACTCACCGACTGATCCCCCCCCCCCCTCCGGTCACTCACTCACCGACTGATCCCCCCCCCCCCCTCCGGTTCACTCACTCACCGACTGATCCCCCCCCCTCCGGTTCACTCACTCACCGACTGATCCCCCCCCCCCTCCGGTTCACTCACTCACCGACTGATCCCCCCCCCCCCTCCGGTTCACTCACTCACCGACTGATCCCCCCCTCCGGTTCACTCACTCACCGACTGATCCCCCCCCCCCCCTCCGGTTCACTCACTCACCGACTGATCCCCCCCCCCCCCCTCCGGTTCACTCACTCACCGACTGATCCCCCCCCTCCGGTTCACTCACTCACCGACTGATCCCCCCCCTCCGGTTCACTCACTCACCGACTGATCCCCCCCCCCCCTCCGGTTCACTCACTCACCGACTGATCCCCCCCCCCCTCCGGTTCACTCACTCACTGACTGATCCCCCCCCCCCTCCGGTTCACTCACTCACCGACTGATCCCCCCCCCCCTCCGGTTCACTCACTCACCGACTGATCCCCCCCCCCTCCGGTTCACTCACTCACCGACTGATCCCCCCCCCCTCCGGTTCACTCACTCACTGACTGATCCCCCCCCCCCTCCGGTTCACTCACTCACCGACTGATCCCCCCCCCTCCGGTTCACCTCACTCACTGACTGATCCCCCCCCCCTCCGGTTTCACTCACTCACCGACTGATCCCCCCCCCCTCCGGTCTCACCTCACTCACCGACTGATCCCCCCCCCTCCGGTTCACTCACTCACCGACTGATCCCCCCCCCTCCGGTTCACTCACTCACCGACTGATCCCCCCCCCCTCCGGTTCACTCACTCACCGACTGATCCCCCCCCCCTCCGGTTCACTCACTCACCGACTGATCCCCCCCCCTCCGGTTCACTCACTCACCGACTGATCCCCCCCCCCTCCGGTTCACTCACTCACCGACTGATCCCCCCCCTCCGGTTCACTCACTGACTGATCCCCCCCCCCTCCGGTTCACTCACTCACCCGACTGATCCCCCCCCTCCGGTTCACTCACTGACTGACTGATCCCCCCCCCCTCCGGTTCACCTCACTCACCCACCGACTGACTATCCCCCCCCACCTCCGGTTCACTCACTCACCGACTGACTACTCCCCCTCCGGTTCACTCACTCACCGACTGATCCCCCCCCCCCCTCCGGTTCACTCACTCACCGACTGACCCCCCCCCCTCCCCTCGGTTCACTCACTCACCGACTGATCCCCCCCCCTCCGGTTCACTCACTCACCGACTGACCCCCCCCCTCCCCTCGGTTCACTCACTCACCGACTGATCCCCCCCCCCCTCCGGTTCACTCACTCACCGACTGATCCCCCCCCCCCCTCCGGTTCACTCACTCACCGACTGATCCCCCCCCCCTCCGGTTCACTCACTCACCGACTGATCCGCCCCTCCTCCGGTTCACTCACTCACCGACTGACCCCCCCCCCTCCCCTCGGTTCACTCACTCACCGACTGATCCCCCCCTCCTCCGGTTCACTCACTCACCGACTGACCCCCCCCCTCCCCTCGGTTCACTCACTCACCGACTGATCCCCCCCCCCCCTCCGGTTCACTCACTCACCGACTGATCCCCCCCCCCCCTCGTCCGGTTCCACTCACTCACCGACTGATCCCCCCCCCCTCCGGTTCACTCACTCACCGACTGATCCGCCCCTCCTCCGGTTCACTCACTCACCGACTGACCCCCCCCCCCTCCCCTCGGTTCACTCACTCACCGACTGATCCCCCCCCCCTCCGGTTCACTCACTCACCGACTGACCCCCCCCCCTCCCCTCGGTTCACTCACTCACCCGACTGATCCCCCCCCCCCCTCCGGTTCACTCACTCACCGACTGACCCCCCCCCTCCCCTCGGTTCACTCACTCACCGACTGATCCCCCCCCCTCCGGTTCACTCACTCACCGACTGATCCCCCCCCCCCTCCGGTTCACTCACTCACCGACTGATCCCCCCCCCCCTCCGGTTCACTCACTCACCGACTGATCCCCCCCCCCCTCCGGTTCACTCACTCACCGACTGACCCCCCCCCTCCCCTCGGTTCACTCACTCACCGACTGATCCCCCCCCCCCTCCGGTTCACTCACTCACCGACTGACCCCCCCCCTCCCCTCGGTTCACTCACTCACCGACTGATCCCCCCCCCCTCCGGTTCACTCACTCACCGACTGATCCCCCCCCCCCTCCGGTTCACTCACTCACCGACTGACCCCCCCCTCCCCTCGGTTCACTCACTCACCGACTGATCCCCCCCCCCTCCGGTTCACTCACTCACCGACTGACCCCCCCCCCTCCCCTCGGTTCACTCACTCACCGACTGATCCCCCCCCCCCTCCGGTTCACTCACTCACCGACTGACCCCCCCCCCTCCCCCTCGGTTCACTCACTCACCGACTGATCCCCCCCCCCCCTCCGGTTCACTCACTCACCGACTGACCCCCCCCCCTCCCTCGGTTCACTCACTCACCGACTGATCCCCCCCCCCCCCCTCGGTTCACTCACTCACCGACTGATCACCCCCCCCTCCGGTTCACTCACTCACCGACTGATCCCCCCCCCCCTCCGGTTCACTCACTCACCGACTGATCCCCCCCCCTCCGGTTCACTCACTCACCGACTGATCCCCCCCCCTCCGGTTCACCTCACTCACGACTGATCCCCCCCCTCCGGTTCACTCACTCACCGACTGATCCCCCCCCCCCTCCGGTTCACTCACTCACCGACTGATCCCCCCCCCTCCGGTTCACTCACTCACCGACTGATCCCCCCCCCCTCCGGTTCACTCACTCACCGACTGATCCCCCCCCCCCTCCGGTTCACTCACTCACCTGACTGATCCCCCCCCCCTCCGGTTCACTCACTCACTGACTGATCCCCCCCCCTCCGGTTCACTCACTCACCGACTGATCCCCCCCCCCCTCCGGTTCACTCACTCACCGACTGATCCCCCCCCCCTCCGGTTCACTCACTCACTGACTGATCCCCCCCCCCCTCCGGTTCACTCACTCACCGACTGATCCCCCCCCCCCCTCCGGTTCACTCACTCACCGACTGATCCCCCCCCCCTCCGGTTCACTCACTCACCGACTGATCCCCCCCCCTCCGGTTCACTCACTCACCGACTGATCCCCCCCCCCTCCGGTTCACTCACTCACTGACTGATCCCCCCCCCCTCCGGTTCACTCACTCACCGACTGATCCCCCCCCCCTCCGGTTCACTCACTCACCGACTGATCCCCCCCCTCCGGTTCACTCACTCACTGACTGATCCCCCCCCTCCGGTTCACTCACTCACCGACTGATCCCCCCCCCCCTCCGGTTCACTCACTCACCGACTGATCCCCCCCCTCCGGTTCACTCCTCCCGTCCCACTCACCGACTGATCCCCCCCCTCCGGTTCACTCACTCACCGACTGATCCCCCCCCCTCCGGTTCACTCACTCACTGACTGATCCCCCCCCCCTCCGGTTCACTCACTCACCGACTGATCCCCCCCCCCTCGGTTCACTCACTCACCGACTGATCCCCCCCCCTCCGGTTCACTCACTCACTGACTGATCCCCCCCCCTCCGGTTCACTCACTCACCGACTGATCCCCCCCCCCCTCCGGTTCACTCACTCACCGACTGATCCCCCCCCTCCGGTTCACTCACTCACCGACTGATCCCCCCCCTCCGGTTCACTCACTCACTGACTGATCCCCCCCCTCCGGTTCACTCACTCACCGACTGATCCCCCCCCCTCCGGTTCACTCACTCACCGACTGATCCCCCCCCTCCGGTTCACTCACTCACTGACTGATCCCCCCCCCCCTCCGGTTCACTCACTCACCGACTGATCCCCCCCCCCTCCGGTTCACTCACTCACTGACTGATCCCCCCCCCCTCCGGTTCACTCACTCACTGACTGATCCCCCCCCCTCCGGTTCACTCACTCACCGACTGATCCCCCCCCCTCCGGTTCACTCACTCACCGACTGATCCCCCCCTCCGGTTCACTCACTGACTGATCCCCCCCCCCTCCGGTTCACTCACTCACCGACTGATCCCCCCCCCCCTCCGGTTCACTCACTCACTGACTGATCCCCCCCCCCCTCCGGTTCACTCACTCACCGACTGATCCCCCCCTCCCCTCGGTTCACTCACTCACCGACTGATTCCCCCCCCCTCCGGTTCACTCACTCACCGACTGATCCCCCCCCCCTCCGGTTCACTCACTCACCTGACTGATCCCCCCCCCCCCTCGGTTCACTCACTCACTGACTGATCCCCCCCCCTCCCTCGGTTCACTCACTCACCGACTGATTCCCCCCCCCTCCGGTTCACTCACTCACCGACCGACTACCCCCCCCTCCGGTTCACTCACTCACCGACTGATCCCCCCCCCTCCGGTTCACTCACTCACTGACTGATCCCCCCCTCCGGTTCACTCACTCACTGACTGATCCCCCCCCCTCCGGTTCACTCACTCACTGACTGATCCCCCCCCCCCCTCCGGTTCACTCACTCACCGACTGATCCCCCCCCCCTCCGGTTCACTCACTCACCGACTGACTCCCCCCCCCTCCGGTTCACTCACTCACCGACTGATCCCCCCCCCCCTCCGGTTCACTCACTCACCGACTGATTCCCCCCCCCCTCCGGTTCACTCACTCACCGACTGATCCCCCCCCTCCGGTTCACTCACTCACTGACTGATCCCCCCCCCTCCGGTTCACTCACTCACCGACTGATCCCCCCCCTCCGGTTCACTCACTCACTGACTGATCCTCCCCCCCCTCCGGTTCACTCACTCACCGACTGATCCCCCCCCCCTCCGGTTCACTCACTCACCGACTGATCCCCCCCCCTCCGGTTCACTCACTCACTGACTGATCCCCCCCCTCCGGTTCACTCACTCACCGACTGATCCCCCCCCCCCTCCGGTTCACTCACTCACCGACTGATCCCCCCCGCTCCGGTTCACTCACTCACTGACTGATCCTCCCCCCTCCGGTTCACTCACTCACCGACTGATCCCCCCCCTCCGGTTCACTCACTCACCGACTGATCCCCCCCCCCTCCGGTTCACTCACTCACCGACTGATTCCCCCCCCCTCCGGTTCACTCACTCACCGACTGATCCCCCCCCCTCCGGTTCACTCACTCACCGACTGATCCCCCCCGCTCCGGTTCACTCACTCACTGACTGATCCCCCCCCCCTCCGGTTCACTCACTCACCGACTGATCCCCCCCCCCTCCGGTTCACTCACTCACCGACTGATCCCCCCCCCCCCTCCGGTTCACTCACTCACCGACTGATTCCCCCCCCCCTCCGGTTCACTCACTCACTGACTGATCCCCCCCCCCTCCGGTTCACTCACTCACTGACTGATCCCCCCCCCCTCCGGTTCACCTCACTCACCGACTGATTCCCCCCCCCCTCCGGTTCACTCACTCACCGACTGATCCCCCCCCTCCGGTTCACTCACTCACTGACTGATCCCCTCCCCCTCCGGTTCACTCACTCACCGACTGATCCCCCCCCTCCGGTTCACTCACTCACCGACTGATCCCCCCCCCTCCGGTTCACTCACTCACCGACTGATCCCCCCCCCCCTCCGGTTCACTCACTCACCGACTAACTTCCACCCCCCCCACCTCCGGTTCACTCACTCACCGACTAACTTCCACCCCCCCCACCTCCGGTTCACTCACTCACTGACTGATCCCCCCCCCCCTCCGGTTCACTCACTCACCGACTGATCCCCCCCGTCCCACGACCCCCCCCTCCGGTTCACTCACTCACCGACTGCCTACCCCCCCCACCTCCGGTTCACTCACTCACGACTGATCCCCCCCCCCTCCGGTTCACTCACTCACCGACTGATCCCCCCCCCCCTCCGGTTCACCACTCACCGACTGATCCCCCCCCTCCGGTTCACTCACTCACCGACTGATCCCCCCCCCTCCGGTTCACTCACTCACCGACTGATCCCCCCTCCGGTTCCACTCACTCACCGACTGATCCCCCCCCCCCTCCGGTTCACTCACTCACCGACTGATCCCCCCCCTCCGGTTCACTCACTCACCGACTGATCCCCCCCCCCTCCGGTTCACTCACTCACCGACTGATCCCCCCCCCCTCCGGTTCACTCACTCACTGACTGATCCCCCCCCCTCCGGTTCACTCACTCACTGACTGATCCCCCCCCCTCCGGTTCACTCACTCACCGACTGATCCCCCCCCCCCCTCCGGTTCACTCACTCACTGACTGATCCCCCCCCCCCTCCGGTCACTCACCTCACTCACCGACTGATCCCCCCCCCCCCTCCGGTTCACTCACTCACCGACTGATCCCCCCCCCCCTCCGGTTCACTCACTCACTGACTGATCCCCCCCCTCCCCTCCGGTTCACTCACTCACCGACTGATCCCCCCCCCCCCCTCCGGTTCACTCACTCACCGACTGATCCCCCCCCCCTCCGGTTCACTCACTCACCGACTGATCCCCCCCCCTCCGGTTCACTCACTCACCGACTGATCCCCCCCCCCCCTCCGGTTCACTCACTCACGACTGATCCCCCCCCCCCTCCGGTTCACTCACTCACTGACTGATCCCCCCCCTCCGGTTCACTCACTCACCGACTGATCCCCCCCCCCCTCCGGTTCACTCACTCACTGACTGATCCCCCCCCCCTCCGGTTCACTCACTCACCGACTGATCCCCCCCCCCCCTCCGGTTCACTCACTCACCGACTGATCCCCCCCCCCTCCGGTTCACTCACTCACCGACTGATCCCCCCCCCCCTCCGGTTCACTCACTCACTGACTGATCCCCCCCCCTCCGGTTCACTCACTCACCGACTGATCCCCCCCCTCCGGTTCACTCACTCACCGACTGATCCCCCCCCCCTCCGGTTCACTCACTCACTGACTGATCCCCCCCCCCTCCGGTTCACTCACTCACTGACTGATCCCCCCCCCTCCGGTTCACTCACTCACCGACTGATCCCCCCCCCCCTCCGGTTCACTCACTCACTGACTGATCCCCCCCCCCTCCGGTTCACTCACTCACCGACTGATCCCCCCCCCCCCTCCGGTTCACTCACTCACCGACTGATCCCCCCCCCCTCCGGTTCACTCACTCACCGACTGATCCCCCCCCCCCTCCGGTTCACTCACTCACCGACTGATCCCCCCCCCCTCCGGTTCACTCACTCACCGACTGATCCCCCCCCTCCGGTTCACTCACTCACCGACTGATCCCCCCCCCCCCCTCCGGTTCACTCACTCACCGACTGATCCCCCCCCCTCGGTTCACTCACTCACTGACTGATTCCCCCCCCTCCCCTCCGGTTCACTCACTCACTGACTGATCCCCCCCCCCCCTCGGTTCACTCACTCACCGACTGATTCCCCCCCCCTCCGGTTCACTCACTCACCGACCGACTACCCCCCCCCCTCCGGTTCACTCACTCACCGACTGATCCCCCCCCCCTCCGGTTCACTCACTCACTGACTGATCCCCCCCCTCCGGTTCACTCACTCACTGACTGATCCCCCCCCCTCCGTTCACTCACTCACTGACTGATCCCCCCCCCTCCCCTCGGTTCACTCACTCACCGACTGATTCCCCCCCCCTCCGGTTCACTCACTCACCGACCGACTACCCCCCCCCTCCGGTTCACTCACTCACCGACTGATCCCCCCCCCCCCTCCGGTTCACTCACTCACCGACTGATTCCCCCCCCCCCTCCGGTTCACTCACTCACCGACTGATCCCCCCCCTCCGGTTCACTCACTCACTGACTGATCCCCCCCCCCTCCGGTTCACTCACTCACCGACTGATCCCCCCCCTCCGGTTCACTCACTCACTGACTGATCCTCCCCCTCCGGTTCACTCACTCACCGACTGATCCCCCCCCCCCCTCCGGTTCACTCACTCACCGACTGATCCCCCCCCTCCGGTTCACTCACTCACTGACTGATCCTCCCCTCCGGTTCACTCACTCACCGACTGATCCCCCCCCCCCTCCGGTTCACTCACTCACCGACTGATCCCCCCCCCCCTCCGGTTCACTCACTCACCGACTGATCCCCCCGCTCCGGTCACTCACCACTGACTGATCCTCCCCCTCCGGTTCACTCACTCACCGACTGATCCCCCCCCTCCGGTTCACTCACTCACCGACTGATCCCCCCCCCCTCCGGTTCACTCACTCACCGACTGATTCCCCCCCCCCTCCGGTTCACTCACTCACCGACTGATCCCCCCCCCCCTCCGGTTCACTCACTCACCGACTGATCCCCCCCCCCTCCGTTCACTCACTCACCGACTGATCCCCCCCCCCTCCGGTTCACTCACTCACCGACTGATCCCCCCCCCCCCTCCGGTTCACTCACTCACCGACTGATCCCCCCCCCCTCCGGTTCACTCACTCACCGACTGATCCCCCCCCCCTCCGGTTCACTCACTCACCGACTGATCCCCCCGCTCCGGTTCACTCACTCACTGACTGATCCCCCCCCCTCCGGTTCACTCACTCACCGACTGATTCCCCCCCCCCTCCGGTTCACTCACTCACCGACTGATCCCCCCCCCCCCCTCCGGTTCACTCACTCACCGACTGATCCCCCCCCCCCCCCCTCCGGTTCACTCACTCACCGACTGATCCCCCCCCCTCCGGTTCACTCACTCACTGACTGATCCCCCCCCCCTCCGGTTCACTCACTCACCGACTGATCCCCCCGCTCCGGTTCACTCACTCACTGACTGATCCCCCCCCCCTCCGGTTCACTCACTCACC